>NC_137544.1:73244404-74444404 GCF_963082525.1 Nesoenas mayeri
TCAGGCAGTCAGGTGGGTAAACTGTTCCAAATTGTACTATCTTGTTTCTTAAATGACCTTTCTATACAAAACACAACCTACAAAAATAAATGCATTTTCTACAAAGTAACTTTGCTTGTCACTAGTTCAGAATGAGCTGTTTAATCCATGTATGTTGCAGCAACACACTGTTAACACGTCTCCTTGCATTTAAAAATAAACCTGTACACGTGTGCATCATACAACAGTCCTCGACACAAGCTCATGTAATACAGCTGTACCCATCGGGCGCATGCCAGACTTTCATCCGCACTCTGAAGCTGCCAGCGCATTGACATTCCCTTTGCTTTCCCAGTGCAGCTTCATGTTTGCTTTTCTAAGCCTGCTTTTAGATGGACTTAAATGTTGGCATTCGCAGAGCATAGAGAGAAGAGGGGACAGTTAGAGAGTTTGTGCCCTCTGGTGTTCAGCGGATGCTGGAGCCCTGAAAACGCCGCTGCTTTGTGCTACTGCAGCATCCTCACCTCACCAAGCCTTGGCTGTCTGTAATACAGCTGACTTCAAAAGGACACACTATTTATCCCTGGTCTTCTTAATGGTAGAACTATACTCAGAAAAAGACTGGGCAGAGACAACTGTCTTCCTTTAACACCATCTGCACACTTTACATGCAAGATTTTAGGTTTGGGGATGATTCCTGCAAGATCCACATCAACTCAGCAGTTTACAGGACTCTGGATGTTTTCATTAGTTCAAATAAGCAAAAAAGTGCACTTGGTAACTTTAGGAAAAACAAATCGCTTACTGACCTCATCTCCTGTGAGTCCCAAAGCTGAGCATATACTCTAACCCTAGACTATAATATAGAAGCTCCATGGTTTTCAGCATGCCTGCCTGTAGTAAATTCTTCAAAATTCCAACTAAAATCAAGTTTGTGGGCTTAACATTAACACTGTTATGTCCACAAGTGCTAAATCTTTGCCACAGATGACTCAATTACAAATTACAGCAGGTACATTCTGAATACAAAGCCAAGCTTATTCTCCTTCTGAAATCCATCCAAACTTTCCACAATTCACTCTAAAGACATTCTGATGTGGAGCTGTTCACTGTGGTGAGATTTAAGGTAGTTTGCAAGGATTTTCGTGATTGAACTGTTCAGTCTGCAGATACCACCACTCCCCTGTCTAAGCTACATACCTGCTGTGTTGCCCCAAGTTGCTCCCAAGTTACTTGGGAGCTTTAGTTTCAGAAGAATCATTTACCTCAGCACCTACCCCTCATAGACATACCAGAGAAGTCTACCCTTTATCATTTGGGGCATCCAAAAGCCAATAAGAGTAGATGAGGTTTTGGAGGAGTCCAGTGGTGTTTGCATCTACAACCTCTCAGTCTCTTCTGCCCTCCCTGCACCTATGAACACACTACAACAGCCTCTCTGCACTTTGCACTGGCTGCAGGCAAGTAACAAAGCTGGTTTAAGCTCATATTCTGACCTAAATACACAAGGTCCTTTTATTTATCCTTAGAGGGAATCATTTTCCTCCGATTCCCACAGCCTTTCCTATTGTTCTGGCAGAGCCTATTCTTCTTACAGTGTTAGAGACAGTGCTGAAGATCTCATTTATAAACATGACCCTCTCAGCAAATGAATCTTGCACAATGACATTCAAAACAGTAAGTTACTAGTTTCCATCACTGTAAGGAAGTACTCTAAAAAGAAATAAGCTCACAGAACTAAAAACAAAAAAAAAAAAAAAAACCCAAGAGTTAACAGAAGGTCTGGATTCAATAAACTGTTTCAGTGGAAAGTTAGGAGCCTAAACCCTGAATCTGAGCCTAATAGTCCTTTGCTACAATTATATTCACTTGAATGTTGCGCACTGTGTCATTAGATGAGTGTGTTCAGACAGCACACTGCAGTAATAATTCACAAAGTGTTTACATTTCAACAAAGCCTTCTCTTGTGTGTTCTTCTAACCATAACAGTGCGTTTAGACATTTTATAAACACAGCAGATTTGTTTTTAATTAAGGAATTTCACAGCAGTGAACTCTGATCACTTAATATTTCAAATCTGAAAACATCACTATTACAGCATGCTAAGAGATTATTCTCTATGTACTTCATACTCTGTATGAGTAACATTTTCCCCCAAAATGCCACGCTGCCAGCAGATGATGCACAAAGAAGGTGGCAATGCTGGCCCTCCCTGTGGCTCTGCAAGAAAGCTGTACCTGTGACTCAGGAGAACGTGCACAGAGACACTGCTTTAAGGACCAACCATGATCAGTTTCTGCATCTTTGAGAAATTCTGTATCTCTTAAGAAAAGCACAGCTGAAATCAATAGTCTGCCAAGAAAAGTGGAGAGACTTTGCTTTAGTGCTGTGGGATACATTTTCATGACTGTCAATCATATGGTAATTTTCACAATTCCAGAGCTGCAGTCTAACAAGTGCAATAATCTGTGGCTCAGACTTCTTGCCAAGCAGAAGTGATTTAAGCTGAAAGGCTGGGACACAAGAAAGAAGTGCATGTTTCACCCAATTTGACCAGTGTGCAATTTACACTTGAAAGGAAAACTGGGGAAACCTCGATCTGGTAGAAACTGTTGGCAGCCGGGCCTGTTTGCAGCTAAGAAGCCAACAGAAGGATTGTATGACAACATGGCTTCTGGTTCCTGCATGAATTTCAATTCACAGTGTTGTGAATTGAAGCATCTGAAAGGAAATGATGAACAAGCATTGATCACTGATTAGTTATTATTTCTTGGACAGTCCATGCAAAACAAAGATGCTGGGTCAGATCAGAGTTTCAGAAATGCTATGATGACCATAGGACTTTCTCAGCAGCCTCTGTTTTTTCTGCTCCTGCTGGACATATCCAGGGTGGTAAATACAGCCTACATGAAAGGCAGGAGCCTCATCCATGGGGTAAACTTTGAAGTGTCTCACATCAACTGCAGCACACATCCTCTGTGGGAATCACAAAGAGTAACAGAAGCACCACATCTCTAGGAGCACTTTTTGAAGGAATACTCTCTAACCAACTTCATAGGCAGAGCTGTTTATAGCTGCATTTCACCAGAGTGTCTTGCAAGTGTCCTCAGTTTCTTATTAAGTTTATGAGCAGTCAGCAGCAACAAAAACAAGAAGGGAGTCAAACAAAAAGTCTTCAATCAGCCTCACTAATAGCATTATGAAATGGCCTTTTGTGGCTTTACACCATGCTGGTAAAGAACAGAACCACAGCTACAGTGAGCACGGGTGGGACACAGCTCCCAGGCAGCACCAGGACCAAATACCAAGCTTAAAATACATCTTTAACGTATCCCATATGTATTACACACACTCCCCAAACACTGAGGGCAGGCCTGAGGTGTAGGACAAGCTATGTGAAACATTTAGAGTTTTAGTTGTTTTAAAAAACATTTGTAGTACTAATCACATGCTGCCTTTGGTTGGAGCCTTTTCCCCTCAGTTCACAACAATTTCTGCTCCTTTGTTTCCATGGGGCAATCAGTGACCCCTTGACCCCTCTAGCCACAGGGCTGCTTCCAGTGCCTACCTGGCTACCAAAACAGGGGGATGTTATTCACCTCAGCCTGCCCTTTGCTATTCACAAACGTTTTCTGCCTGAGAATTGTACTTGTTTATACAAGGCTATGAAGTCCTTCCAGATATTTTAAAACCAAATCAGGAATAGGACACAACAGGGAACTTCCCTGGCCCAGTCGCTCCACTGGGAACAGCCGATATGAAACAAGGCAATCCTGTGCTCTCTGTGAGCAGCCCACAGGCTAAAATAATTTACAGAGACAGGACACCATCTCTGTAACACCTTCTATCATTGTCCCTTGAGTTCTGCTTGCTTAAAGGCTTTAATGATACATTTGGCAAAAGGACTCTATTTAATCTTAAGATCATCCTTTAATAACACAGATTATTTATTTGACCTTTAACATCAAGTCTGGATATCTGCGACTTAATGCATGTACTCTATGAAGTCCTAGCACTGTGTGGACAAGCATGATGCTGACCAGCCATTGGGAGCTCCTCACTTCACTTTCTGCAACTCAGGGATTATTTAATCCTTGCTCCTATGAAACTTCTCAGGTCTGATAACTGCCTCTGATACTGATGATGAGGGCTGCAGGAAACATGGAAAACAGAAGGATACCCCAGGGCTGCAGGAAACATGGAAAACAGAAGGATACCCCAGGAGCCCACTGACAGCAAGTATATGAGTCACTGTTCAAAATAAGCATGTAATGTTTACTGTATTATAGAATTTAATAAGATAGAATAAGCTGTAATACGATATTTCAGGTATAATATAAACACATTATAAATGCTAGAGAGTAACTAGAATTGATTAAGATGCATAATGCTGTTAAATGATATTTCCTGCTAAAAGCAAAGATTTTTGTTAACCTGGCATGCAGAACTGACAATGCCTCTTCAGGATAGTTTTGTATACAGACAAAAATCATGTATTACCTCATTTTTTCATTGGTTAAAATGATCAAAATAGCACAACAGATTTTTTCCAAAATAGTAAAAAATGCTAGCAACTGAAAATATTAAATTGTCTAAATTCAAGTCACATATGTGAATTCCTGCAGCATCACCTGACTGCCAAATCTCATGAGACTTTCCATATCCACCACCATTCTGGCTGTGTTTGGACAGAAGTTGTTTCTGTAACACTTCAAACTAAACCTGTTTCAGGAAGATTCTAGAAGAGGCAGTATATCTTACAGTTGCTTAATCACACATTTATTACAAAAATATGAAAATTAAGAAATGTAAGAAAACAAGTCAGGCTGTTATTAGTTGCATCAGAATACAGGACAGCTGTAGTATGGGCTCTGAAATAAGATATACAATTGCCTGTTCTCCTTTCTTACACAAGAAATATAGAAGATGCTTCCCACAGAACCCCATCTGCAAACTGTCACAACCAAGAAGCCTGCAAGCTAGCTGCTCCTACTCTGGCAGAGCAACACAAAATGGGTAATACCCATGCAGAGTCCATGACATTGAGGTAAAAGCAGATAAGCTGCATCACTCCAGGAGGTAAATTATATTTGCTAATACACAGCAGTCACTTATACAAGATAAGATTTATTTTCAAATTTCTAACTGCAAAAATTGTCCCATGAACGAGGGAAGGTTAATTTTCTGTCAATTTGCGTCCTTCATCCTTTAAACCTTCCTTACTGCCACAGTAACATCAACTCCCCTT
This sequence comes from Nesoenas mayeri, assembly GCF_963082525.1. Classification (NCBI taxonomy): domain Eukaryota; kingdom Metazoa; phylum Chordata; class Aves; order Columbiformes; family Columbidae; genus Nesoenas; species Nesoenas mayeri. The sequence continues at coordinate 73,249,632 of NC_137544.1, forward strand.
ACATGCAAGAGATGATACGTGTTGTCCCTATTATGGAGTTAGGTACACATAAACTGACTGGCCTGAACACGGGAGGACCGGCCATCTGAATGCTCTCAAATACAACAGCACATGGTTGAAGTCTGCCAGGGAATTAATTTGAGTCTTTCTCTTCCACCAGCATTGCAATGGAAACTAATAAAACTAACTTTATTTTAAACTTTCTTTCCCTTTTTAAACTTTGGCTAAATTTAGCTGGAGAGTCCAAAAGTCAGGGGGAGAAAAGTTAAGGGGAAAAGACAAAGGGTGAAGACCAGAGACACTGAAGCCCAATTTGCTTAAGAAACTAAAGTTTACCTAGAACTGGATCCATCTATGCCTGGCATGTACTCCTGCTGCTCAGGGCTAGTGCACTCGTCTCTCCCTCAGGTAAGCGTCACCAGGTGAATTCAGTGGAACTCATCACACTGAATAATTTCTCAGCAGCCAAACTGTGCATGTCCACAAATGGAACTTTAAAAGCAGGACACAGCTGCTAATGATGACAGCCAGCAGCAAAGCCAACCTCAGCTCCAACTCTTTTGTGGAACAGAAGATCAGAGAGTTCATGCTGAGCAACTTGGCAAGTTTTGCTTTCTGGTGCTGTGGGTGGCTGCAGGAAGGCAGGGAGGAGGGTGCACAGTCGGCAGCAGAAACACAACAGTGAAGACAGAGAATGGGCACTGTTCTCTCACCAGCTCATTGTAGAGTATATGATGCACAAGCTAGGTTATGAACTAATGAGGCTCAGCAAAAGCACCACTGAAAAAGATGCAATTTAGCCTATCAACAAACAATAAGAAAGCAAAAGTATGGTGAAGAGTTAGCTATGCCATCAAACGACTGAAAAATCATCAGTAAAGGAAAACACGAAGAAAAATAATTTGTTGTATTAGCTTTCCCCACACGTTTCATTTTGTTTATTAGTCTGTCTCTACAGTTACAAAAGTAAAATAAAAATAGAATCAATCGGGTCAGCTCTACAGTTTGGTTTGTAACTCAGAGCACAGACTGATTATGCCTGCATGGGCAATGTTCCAGGGAAGTCTCTCAATCACAGCAACAAAATTGGTGTTACATTTTGTAGATCTCTCCCCTACTCCATCCCACTTGATTCCTCTCCATCACCAACTCCTCCCTTTCAAGGGATACTGAGATCCAAGGCTGCTCCTCTTCTTCTCAGCATTTGGTTTTATGCAGGCCATACCACAGCACTAACTTGGGACTGTGATGCCTCCAACCACATGTGGAACAGGATTACCATACAATAAGAACTTAAAGATGGCTGGCTGGCATCATTATTTCCAAGCTCTCCAGTAGACTTCCACATGTCTGTTCTACTCTTTCAAATGACAAAATATAATTTTAAACTAAAACTTTACTATAGCAGCTCAGTCCAGCACTGGGAAGGAAAAAAAAAAAAGGATCAGGCCCATATGCTGTATTCAATGCTGTCTCTTAAAGACAGTCCATGATGAAAGGGAAAGCTCTGCTCTGCCAGCTCCTGATCCAAAAAAAGGGTTACAAAACCCGAGTCAGGATGGCCCCCAAGAGTTTGCTCTGCAATATTATGAGCAAAAGATAGGTGGGCAATAGAACTCTGCTCTATTGGAATTATCTAGAGGCCTAAAGCATACAGGAGCTAATAAGCAACAGAGGCATTTAACAACTTTAACTATTTTCCCAAGTAACAGTGGAACATCCCACACCCTACCTGAATAGATTTTCAGGCAGATTCTCCTTATATATGCCTAAATACCTGTAGAGCTTCTATTTGGCTATCAGACTAGTGCATGCAAATAAGAAACCTTTGCCTTTCATTACTAGCACAGTAGGATGTCATGAAGGCCATAGGACTCCTAAGAAGCTTTATCTCCCTTCATAGTATATCTTCAGCAAGTTTCCAGTCCACAGATCATTGAAGTAAACAAAAGGAATCCTACAGGTTTCATTGAGTTCTCCTCAGAACCAGTAGTTTTTTCAGTGTTCATTTAAACAAGCTACATAGCCTTTAACTGTGAAACCTCTCTTAATTCCAAAGGGACATACAGAAAGAAATGTGATAGCCGTCCTGTTCGAATATGAAATAACACAGACAAATCAAACCAAGGTTTCTCTAAAACACTTGTGGAGACTTCTCCAAAAGGCATATTTCCACAGAAACCAAAACAAACAAAAAACCCTAAACAAACAAAAATCCTGCAAACCACAGGCTGTCTTCCTTGTCCCTTCAGCTTTTGAACTGCTCAAAGAACCACAAATAAATATATAGTAATTTCTCCACCAAACATATACACACATTTTGTATATTATACAGGTGCCTAAGCTGTTTGGTGGTTGTGGTTTTTGTGGATTTGGTTTTTTTGCCTTTTTTGTGTGTGTGTGTTTTGTTGTTGTTGTTGTTTGTTTGTGGGTTTGTTGTCTTTTTGGGTTTTTTTAGGTTTTTCAATAAAATTCTTCCTTTAGGCATTGAAGTAGATGAGAATAGAGCATGAAGAATATTTATGCAGCTACCACTGCAGTGGTTGCTATACAATACAAAAAAGGATGAACAGTCTACAGAGAGAAAAAATTTTAGCACTCGGGTCCACCTATAATTTATTCTCCCAGAGCCAAGGGATCTGCCAGAGAATCTGCATTTTGTTTTAAACACGGCATTGTAGAACGTGAGCCTTATACTGATTCCCCATTAAACCAGAATCTTAGCTGGTGTATTTCAGTATGACTCCACAGCAGGTTACTATCCTTATGATCTGAAATACTTCCTCATATGACATGACTGGCAACTGATGCAGCATTGTCTGAACATGGCTGAAATGACAGTCAGAGTGGCAGAATCTTAGATACACTGAACTCTCATAATTCCCTCCAAACTCAAATCATTTTCCCCTACCTTTTATGAAAACTATGTTTCTCTCATTGTCTGGACAGACTTTGTTCCTTTGCATAGTCACCCACATCAGCCCCAGTGTTGGGCAGTGGCTCTTCCTTGAATATACTCACACTCTCAAAATAATCATGGGGGAAGGTGGTGATCAATCAGCAAAATGTTTGTGCATCTGGCTCCATTCTAGCCAGATGGGACAGGAAGCAGTGAAGAATTAGGCAGCTGAGGAAGAAACAGTGCACTGTTTTGGGGCAAAATCTGAATGCTTGGAGCACCTCACTAGCAGGCTTCCAGCTCTCTGATAACTGACTGCTGTGTTAGAAATGGACTGGTTGTCTCATGTCCAGCAGCACTTTGTGCTCCTTTCGGCTCAGACAACGGGTGAACATAGAAGAACTACTGCTCATGTAGGAGAGCCATGACAGAAGTAGAAGTAGTAGAAGTTCTTCCAAAACAGTACTTCTTAACTTGAAAAAATCTTTGCTTTTGGGATAGCCAGCCATCTGGGGGGACTTGTTTAAATGCTGAGAGAAGACAGAAAAGGAACTAAACTTCCTAGAACAACTGTAGCAGCAAAATAACCTCAAATCAAACTGAGTTTACTGGCATATCTAGCCATAGTTTGGTGGAAACAAATCCATTAATACTCCAAATGACTTCTTCTTAGAAAAGTAATTTCTTAATCTAATCTGAGGAGAAAATGTACCCCTGACCTATTCCCAAGTAAGGTGCAGGAGAAGAGTCCAGGAAGTAAAAACAACCAAACCACTAAATAAGTGACCACAACATAATTGCTATATCCACTCTGAAGAAGTTCACAGCACCGTTAAGAAGTCTGGAAGGGATTCTGTGCAAATATAATGGTTAAAACCAGCAGGAAGTAGAAAAATGAACACTGTTAGGCTCCAATTTCAATGTTGACACAAATGGCACTCTTGATTAAAGAAGCTGCTGCACCTTTCAGCCTAAGCGTTTGTAAAGGAGTTTGTACATACTCATAATACTTTGGGAAAGAATTAAAGATGAGCAGGGAAAATCCTGTACTGAATTCAGTGTAACATGAGCTAGCGTACCTCATTTAGGAAAGTGTGACTAAATATAGCTAATAGGTTTATTTGTAAATTACACTTGTGAGATAAAGTGCATGTAAATTATTATCTCACCTGCTAAATTAGAAGTGAAAGACAGGAAGGTGAAGTACTCTGTCCATTCCCTTCTCCCAGTTTAGAAAAGAAAAAACTACTTCCAAAGACAGAAGAGGAAGGGGAGAAAGTGAGAAAACCCCTAGCAAACTCTTAGGAAACAACACTTTTCCCAACTAGCTGGCTTCACCTTCCTTCTTTGGTTATGGGATAATATGTCAATTGATGTTCCTCATCATCTGCTCAGACTTTGCTGCCATTTCTACTTAGGCATTTTGGATGGCAGTCACTTCTGAAAAGTTGATTTAACAGAGCTCCACAGATAGATTCCACTCTAAGAAAGTAGTAAAACATAGTAAAATAAAGAGATGGGAAAGACAAAGATGGGAATAACGCTTGTTTGAAAGGGATGCTTTGAATATACTGGGAATGCTTGTACTTTTTTTAGCCCAAACTATAAAATCCATTGTGCATTTATAGAATGGTACAGACTTTCATGGTTCCAAAACCACTAGCACAACAGTATCTAGATCCTATACAGGGCCCTTAGAGGCTCTCAGCATATAAACAAATAATGTGCCCTTTGACATTCACATATAACAGTAAAATTTCATAAGATGGCAAGTTCTTTCCACTGGTTCTGTCATTTAAAGCTACCGATATGAATACATGCAACATGATTGCACTTAAATATAACCAATGTGAGGTTACAAATTAAAAAGTTTAAAAATATGTTTCCATTGATTTTTAAGGCACTGTTACTAACAGGAATGAAAGAAAAGTCGTATTCTGCAATAACTGCAAATCAGATCTGTATGTGCATTTCTAAAAATAGATATAAAAATCATGTCCCTTGTGGCTGAAGACAGCTCATAAAACTCTTTGAATCTATTAAGCACACTTTCAAAAAAAGAGCATGTTACAAAATTCTTTTCAACACTGCTCAGGATCAACCCGCAAGCCGAAACAGAAATTTACTGGCACCAGGGAGAAGTCACCACTGGCAATGTACATCCGTAGGTTCCTCAAACCAACAGAATCCACTGGGAATCATGTCTATATTCCAGGTGTCTGTATCTTCAAAAGAGACATAAGGAGACTCTGGCTGTTCATCTTTCCAGAACAGGATACAGCATTTGCCTGTCTGTTTAGCTATAGATTGCATGGTCACAGAATACAGATGGATGACACCTCTTCACAAAACAGTGTCACAGAAGTCACACCTTCTGCTAGTGCTACTTAGATTATTTTTTTCCTCTGTATAAGTGTCACTGCTCCTGACTCACTGTACCACAGAAGACACATTGAAGATCTAACCATGTTGTAGCCCAGCCCAACCAAAGTATCATGTAATGTAATCCTAACAACTCATTCAGAACAACAGGTAATTTTTTTTTAATATTCCCACATCTTTAGTATGAGATCTTTAGTACTCTGAAGGCCTGTGTTGCAACGAATTGACCTTTCATATTGTTCCCATAAATTAAGAACAATCGGAGAGACAGAGTGAAATAGCTAAATTAATCCAGGTAGAAATAGAATTTCCTGAAGATCAAAATTGTGAAATCTATCTTTGCCCTTTTTTTGTTCATGGTTTTCAGGAAAATGCTACGTAATCTCAGCTCTTTTTCTATCAGTGAGGTGAAAACTGCGAGGAAGATCCAAAAAAGCAATACATCTTTATAAAATACCTTAGATGGGAGTACTGTCCATCTCACCTACCTTTCTGTCTGCTTCAATTCCTAACATAGTTTGGCTGAAAACAATGAAACTCCCAACATAAGTTCATAGTTCAAAAAGTGGGCCCATTAAAGGCCCATCAATCTTATTACAGCCTCATTTAGAAGCCAGGAAAGGAAGAATAAACACATGCTCTCTTGTGACGGTGAAAAATCATGGACTTCACACAATCCAATATGAATTCAAGCAAAGCCCTTTATTACAGAAACAAGCCTCCTTATATAAGCAGTTATTTCCTGATCACGCGTCCACGCTCCCAGCGTGCATTAGCTGATTGGATATTGTCCATGTTCACGAGCTGTCCACGCTGACAGATCTGTTGATTTACATCTTGTTGAGGCCCTGTTACTGTAGAACTGCCTCACTCCCACAGCAGGTCCTGTTTTCAGCTTTTGAGCTGGCCTTGAAATTCCTTTGAGCCTGGATAGTTCAGAAGTAAATCTCCATCTAATAGAAACCCATCCACACAACAACCTCAATAAAATCCCTCAAATCTCCTACACTCTCTCTCTTTTTTTATTTTGTCTTTTATTTTTAAGAAAACAGTTACTCTTGCATATGAAGATGGCCTAACTGGAGACTGGCAAGCTGAGCTGCCAGGTATGTGAGCACTGGGGGAACTCATAGTGTCTGAAGCAACAAAGTATGTCTTATGAGTGAGCTGGATGTCACCCTGTATTAATTTAACACTAATTCTTTATTTTAAAGATTAGATATTTTAGAAATGGAAATAAACAGTTCTTAGTTCCCAAAGTAGAGCTTCCTGGAAAATAGACATGATTTATGCTTTCAACTGCCTACATGGACCCTATTCCTGGGGTAAAGTGTCATCAAAACCACTGTTAATGATGCAGAGAAGGGCACTCTCTTACAGAAGCTGGTGTTTCCAACAATGTAATATCTTGATCATAAATGAAACAAACAGGTCATAACTAATAGTTACTCGCATGGCTTTCTCGCAAGCCTTTGAGGTGTACGAGCCTCCCTTGCTGAGCTGCATACACCTGGAAGCCATGATCCCAAACTCTCAGACAAGTCTTCACCAACAGTTTGGCCAGATTTGTAGATGGATGAGCAAATTTGGTATGATTTGAAGTCTTTTTTTTGGCTGCAGTCACACTGTGGTGCATAATAAAGCAGGTCCCATGAATGCTATTCTTCCAAACTGAAAAGAGAATCAATTTCTTTTCACTTCTAAGCCAAAACCAGACAAAGCCAGAAAACTTTATCAGACATAAATTGTTGCAGAAAATAACTGTCCTTTACCACAGGAAAAGGGGGATCCCTGTTTTCTGATCCAGGCTGCAACACTCACTAGACATCATGCAAATAAGGTCTTTACTTTTGATACAGCAAATGACAGTATTCTGAACTGTATTCTGAAGTTGTTTGGGATTTCAAAAGCGGACCCTTTCCACAGGCTGCATGAATTGCTACCTAGACACAAGCATCCTGGAGGCCATTAGCAGGGTTCCTTCCAACTGAGGAGACCTGCAGCTAGAGTTGAAAGCCTGGATGCCTTCTCAAACTTAATGCTTTGAACAGATGGGAAATCTGGTCTCAGTACACAACACAGTGTCACAACTCCCTTTCCAGGACAGAGTGAGGGAAGGAGAAAGAAATGGAAAGAAAGAAATGAAGTGACATCAGAAAGCAAATAAAATGAACTCCTATTTTCCCTGCGTTTTGAGATATGCATTCCTCTTCTGAAGCATTTCAGTGAACCACACAACATGCTAAAATAGCAAGAGTGTCAGGGCATTCTGTGATTCTGTGTTCAGGAACTTATACGATGAACGTATTAGTCAGACTATGCATGCATTCCAAACATCTCTTTTTGTCTGGATCTAACATAAGCAGCTATCCAGTCTTACAAGTTAACAAGACAGTGATGGGACAGGACAGCTTTGCCTAGGATTCCTCCTCAGACTGAAGCACTCTCTTTCCAATTAGCATTGGGGAGTACAAAGATGAATGGTGAGGTTCCTTTGTGTGGTTCACAGGATCAAGCCTTGCTGGAATAAGAGTATCAGTCTTTAGAATGACGAGCGCCAGTCAGTGCAGTCATGAGGATAATCAGAAGCTGTGTCCATCTCCCATCTTCTGCGCCAAGAATAACAGAATTCAGTTCATTACGGCCACAGCAAACATCTTCCCAACACCTTTGCATGAATGCACACAGACTACAGTTTCACACTCATGATCAAAACCACAGGAAGCAGACTACCAAAAGTGAAAATAAAAAGGGGAGCAAGGAAGAACAAAGAAATACATAAGAGATCTGATTTTTCCCAGTGGGAAAAGATAAGCAAGGACCAGGATAGCTTTTATATAAGCCATGAAATGATACATAAACAAGTAGGAAATGGGGAGTTCAAACGATGAAGATGGACCAAATCACTTGAATTCAAAAAGCTTGCTTTTCAGCTCTCTAATTTACTTTTAAATTGTCTTACTTTTTAGTACATTAAGAGCAAAGAGTTCTTACTGAGCTTTAAAAGTAAGTCATGAGAAGAGATACAGCATAATGCTCCCAATTTACATTAAAGTATATGCACTATTATCTTCTTATTATCTCCTAAAGATTTTTCCAGGCATTCAATTAACATATGACAAGATACCCAAGTTAGCAAGGAAAAAAGTCACCATTTAGTGCACTATCTATAGCATTTCAGAAGTTAGTTACCCATTGTTTTTCCTCCTAATGCACTACCTAGTGCACATCTATTATGCTATTTTAATAGCAAGGCTCTGTCACAGAAATAAAAGGAATAAAGTTCTCAAGGTACCCACATTACAGTTTCTAATTTGACTTCAGCACAAGTATCTTTCAAAGTCAATGTAACACACGTAAAGTTTAGAAGTTTTTGCCCAAGGACTCTGCTGTGACAAAGGGTGCTGGTATCCCCCTGCCCGCAGGAGCTCTGATGAGGACCTAGGTCCCAGAGAAACCTGGGGGAGGCATTAACTTTGAATGAACACAATACTGACAAATAGCCTCGGAACATCTCTAGAAAAGTGGAGGAGCAATTACCAGGGCCCTGGGGCCTCCCTGTAGCCTCAGAGCAGTAGGGGCTGGCCATGGGGGTCTATTGGGACAGGACCAGGCAGCCAGGGCCCATCCCCTGCCCCAGCCAGGGGCACTGTGGGAGCTCCAGCTCTGGGGCATCAGGCACCTCTCTGGGGATGGGGACAGGCTGATGTCCAGGATGGGCCATGGGGCTGCAGGTGGGCCCAGCTCAGCGGGGCTGGTGGCCAGGCAGGGCTGTGGGGAGCTGGAGACCAGCTCTGCTGTGGCATCACTGAGGCAGGGGCTGGTGGCACCAGGGAAGCTGTCTCAGGGGTACTCTGTCTTTTCTACACATTCCCTGGACACAGACTGCTGGCCTATCCCACTTCCAGCCTGTTGCAATTCTGCCAAGAAAGCTAGCCTTGAACAAGCAGCAGGATATACTAACATGCTTCACACTTACATTTTATACATCCTCCTGCTGCCAAACTCATGAAGCCCTGTGAGCTGCTGACCTGAGGGAGATCTGTGGGTTCTGCTTTACTAAGGTGGCAGGAAAAGCCTGCAGCAAGTAGAAAAAAATAAGGCAGGTGCTTAAAGGTGAAAAGATACTGTTTAAAGCAAATTCTCCCATCAAACAATGTTTCTTAATAGCTTCATAACTACTCTCTTCCACAGCATTAAATCTCTCTTGCCTTCCCTGGCTGCCCCACCCTGAGAAAGGGCTTCTAGCAGCATTTGCCAGTCACTCAGCTCAGCAGTCACAGGTAGGAAGGAAGCTCTGCAGATCATCTAGTCCAACCCCTCTGCTCAAGCAGGGTCAGCTACAGCATGTTGCTCAGGACTGTGCCTGGTTGGGTTTTTAACATCTCCAGGAATGAAGACATACAACTTCTACGGACAACTTGTGCCACTGTTCAATCACTTAAATTTAAAAAATATTTTCTTACATTTAAAAAGTAGTTCCTGTGTTTCAGTTTGTGTCCTTTGCCTCTCATTCTGTTGGTGAGCACGGCACAGAGGAAAGTGGCTCTGTCTTCTTTACCTCTCCCATCACGTAATGTATAAATATCTATCAGATCCCTGAGTCTTCTATAGGCTGAGCACCCCCAGCTCTCTCAGTGCCTCCTCAGACATCAAATGCCCCAAGCTGTTAATGACCTTCATGGCTCTTCACTAGTTTCACCCCAGCATGTCCACATCTCTTGACCCTCTGAGGCAAACTCGGAACTGGACCTGGTACTCCAGATGCGTCTCACCAGAGTTGAGTAGAGGAGAAGGATCAGCTCCCTCAGCCTGCTGGTAGTGTTCTCCCCAATACAGCTCAGGATGCTGTTGGCCTTCTTTGCCACAAAGATGCCTTGCTGACTCATGTCTAACTTGTTCACCAGAAAAGCCAGATCCATTTCTGCAAAGCTGTTTTCTGACCAGCCAGCTCCCACCATATACTGGTACATGGATCTCCTCCTCTCCAGCCTCAGACCTTTGCATTTGCCTTTGTTGAGCTTCATGAGCTTCTTGTCAACTCATTTTTCCAGTCTGAATTACAGCACAACCATGTGGTGCATCAGCCACTCCTCCCAGTTTTGTATCATCTGCAGACTTGTTGAGGTTACACTCTGTCCCGTGATTCAGGTCACTAAAGAACATGTTAAATAGTATTTGTCCCAGTATCAATCCCTGGGGAACACCAAGTGACTGAACACCAGCTGGACTCCATGCCAATGGCCATGAGCTCAGCAGTTCAGCCACTTTTCAGTCCACGTCACCATCCACTTATCTAGTCTGTATTTCATCAGCTTGTCAATGAGGATATTATAAGAGACATTTTCAAAAGCCTTGCTAAAAATCAAGATGAGCATCGAAAAGCTTTCCCCACATCCACTGAGCCAAGTCATCTCATCATAGAAAGTCATCCAGCTGCTCAAGCATGATTTCCCCTTCATAAATCCATGCTAGCTACTCCCAGTCACCTTTTTATCCTTAACATATTTGGAAATGGCTTCCAGGAGGATTTGCCCCTGGAACGTTATTTCCCATCTTATGTCTGCCTAGGGAGTTAGCTCACTGCCCCTCTGTCTTGGGTCTTCTGTGGGACTGTTAACATGTACAGCCTCACCAAGGCTTTGCCAGAACTAATAAAGGTTCTGTTCTCCACCCTTTTCACCTAGAAGAATGGAAAGAAAAAAACCTTTTCCAGTCATGACAGCCAACTTGACACTAAGCTCAGAAGCAACAAGTGCTTCGAGCAGCACTCATTAGAGAACAACAACTACATGTTCAGTTATATTTTCTTAGTAGAGAAGGGAAAATCTGGATGCCTCCTACATTGCTGGAAGACCTCACAATCTCTTGCTCCTTGAAAAGGCAAGGAAAGAGCAATATGAAAAAATCTGGCTTGCCAAAAGGATCAAGGAGACAGATCTTACCAGAAAACATCAATGGCAAGTAACAGAAACTTGGAAGGTACAGCCAAACAGTTGGAGACTCAAACTGAGCCTTGTTTCCCCACACTTGTAGATCTAGTTCTACACTTGTAGACCCATTTTGACAAGACTTCACTTTCCTCTACACTGCCTACTTCAACACCTAAAAAAACCCCAGGTCTATTTGTGGATTTTGTATTTCTTGTCAAGCTTCAGAAATCTTCGATCTCACTTTTTACATACTTGTAAAGCAATTCGGTATGAGTCTATATTAACCCATCTATTTATTAATCCCGAAACGCTTTATGGGACTGGGGAATGCTGACTAGGTCAAGAGATGATAAAGGATTCAAGAAGAGGTCCTCTGATCTCTTCTAGTTTGTAAGAAACCTCTGGAAACTCTGTCCAGGCTGGTCCCAGCTATCAGGCTGAAGACTGGACCATTAGAAAGTGCAGAGAAGGAGCAGGTGAGCAGAGATAGATAAATCGCCCTCCACTATTTTCCTCCAAGGCATTTCTTCTGTTTCAGATGATAAGTGCTACACACAACTGTGAAATGTTGTATGTGGCAAATATAAAGGAATATAAACACTACTTTTATAGCTGATCTGAGTCTTTATTCTAAAAGGTCTGTCATCAGACTATGCTGATTTGTTGAAACCAAAACCCTCTGCCAGAAAGACCCAAATCATTAATAAGAAAGTCCTTTCAGATTCTGGGAGTGCTTCATTGTTACGAGCAATATGGAAACATTTCTGTTCTCTGTCTTGCTTAGAGTACTTATTCTCCTCTCAAAGGTAACTATCCTACAAAAGATCCAGGCAAGTCTCTGACAGGCCTGTTGAATCTTACACAATCAAGGCAAGTACATGAGCTGGTAAGATACCAGCTAATCTAAAGTATTATTACTTTCTTTCTTAGTTTGTCACAAAATCTGGCCATAAGTTTGTCCCATCATTGCAGATGAAAACCATATAAGATCTTGGATTTCCTGCTCAGCAGCTTTTCCACAAAGGTCTAGATGATCTTTTGAGGTCCCTTTCAATCCCTAACATTCTGCGATCCTGTGAAGGTCCCCTTCTTTGTAGCACTGGAATTTCTTTTTTTTTTTCTTCCCCAAGAGTCCACCACTTGGCAGCTCTAAAAGCATTTATTACTGTAACAGCCAAGCAGTGAGGAGGGAAAGTGTTTGAGAATTTTTTTTATAGACAACTTCTGGAAAAACAAACAAACAAACAAACAAAAAAAAAACCCACAAACCCAACCCTCAGATTTCCTTAGCATCTTCAGTGGAGCTACATAAAACTATTCTCCATTCTTGCAGTGACACATAAGCCTTCCTTCTGGTAGCTGTGAGAAAAAAAGATGCACACTACACTGCTCAAACTATCAACAAGTGAAGACTATTTGCCTGTATTTTCTCTTCTCAACACCTATACAGCTTCCTTGACTCTGTATGCTTAAACATTCTCCATGTTACTCTATCAACCTTAGTGTATGTGTGCCTCTCTCCATGTACCACAGGATGGCAGCAAATGTTACAATATAAAGAAAACGGTTGCGTGAGAGACAAAACAAAGAGCATTACAATGTATTTATATGTATATTATTGTTACTTGAAACAAAAGAACTAGTTATTAAACTGTGATCCAAATTCCCAAATGCATAATCAAAGACGTGTCCTCAGGCACATAAACAGAGTAATCTGGGAATCCACACAATAGCAGGTCAACGGCATTTTAAAAATTATTTTTCAAAGGAAACAAATTATATGGGATGCCATTACAAAAAGTAACTCTGGAATTAAGAGGGTATTTTATTTGATCCAAAGTCAGAAATAATCAGCAAAACTGAGGAGAAAAAATTTGTGTGGAATTACAGTAAATCATAATTGAGAAGGACTATACTGCTGAAGTGTGTTAATATTGAAAAGGCATCCATAAAAATTAAACCAGAGGAAAAACAAAACGCATTCAAAAATCATCTCAAGAGAGAAATACTCTTCCTGTTTCAAGTACATTAAAAATTTATGAAAAATATTTTACACAGTTGGGTTCATTTGATTGAGGGCATTTGCCACAGGCAAACTAAAAGACATTGCTTGTTTACAAATTAAGTAAATTGTGCATATATCTTGCATAGAGTTCATAACTGATAGCTCACCATTTTTTAAAGCCTTCTCAGTAACGAGGAGCTCAAATGGAAGACAAGAGAAAAGAGAAGTATAAAGGAAAAGCGACAAATAATCTGATAGTGGCTTTTTCAGCTTTTCATGAGACCTGTAGACTTCAAAACCTGGAATTTGAAAGTTTATATTTATCTTCACTTTTAAAGAATAAGAAACAAAAAAAAAAAAACCCAACAGCCCTCACAAGCCAATAGGAACACTTTTAGAATGGGGCAGGGTAAGATTTTAATGCTGTTTTTGCAGAGCCACCTTTAACTGAAACTTTATGAACAAGTTCCTGTGAAACTACTTCATAGGTTTCTAGTGATGAAAAACTTTATAAAGGAATGCTGACACTGTGCAAGATTGTTCTCTCTTAGCCTCCAAAGGGTTCACAATTTTTATAGTAAATTTAGACTAAATATTTATTTTTAACTCATGCCACATCTGCTTCTGCTTGTAATTTTTTCTGCTTTCTTCCTACCTTGTGACTTTGCTTCTCTGTCCAATGCCAAACTAAGCAAAAGACATGCTAGCATGGTTGGTAGATCATCAATATTTTGAAACTGTAGGATACGTCAATTGTTTGCAATGCACCTCTTGACAAAAAGGTCAACCAATCTCCTTTGAAGAAGCCATAACTGGCACAGCTCTGTTTGATTTCAGGACTCCAGCTAATCAAACTTGTGATCTTCACACTGTGATGACTGGATCTGATTCTCCCTCCTGACTGCTCTTGAACGTCCCCACAGAAAAGGGTGACAAATTGCATGATTACAGCTAGCCCATTCTGGACATAAAATCGGGGGCGTGAGGGCACAATTGTTCCTAGGGCACCAGGAAGGTATGTGAAAAGAAAAGTTGGAAAAGATGTTCACCCCCTTGTCTCAAACACAGAACAAGATATATGGCAGACATCTTGGCTGACCAAAGAAAATTTATGTTAATGTATTTTGAACTTTTTAAAAGTACAAACATTTCACATATCTTATGTGTGTGGAAAAAGTGAGTTCTGGATGTTCCTGGCATTTGTGCTTCTCTACTATATCTACTTGTGCTATAGCCACGGCTTTTTCCCTCAAAAACCGTGAAATGACCATTGTACATGACTATTCTCTTCTAATCTGCTGCCAGCTCCTGGCCAGACAGTGAGGCAATTATAAGGGTGAAGCTACTAGCCAAGTGAGTACAGTATTTCGTCCCTTCAGGCTACTGTCATCCCACAGATATGAATAAGGATCTGAAAAATAAATGTTTTCTATAGTCTTCTGCAACCTTCTTGCTGTAAAAATAGATTGTAACTATGCTTATGTCATGTTGTTGCTCAGCAACCTTTTTTTTTTCCTCCCCTTAATCTCCCTGTTCTCTAATATCTTATTGGTCTTCACCGTGATCAGTCTGCAAACTATGACTCGCTACTCAGAAACAGCACTGTCTGCTAAGCTTGCAGGACATTCTGCCCTCCAATGATTACATAGGCTTAGGGAGGTATACCTTATAGAGTAACCAGAGACAGGGTGTTGACCCAAGAGGGGAAAAAGAAAAAAAAAAAGGCTAATGAAAAACATGTGGAACAGGGAGAAGTTGAATTGAAGAATAAAAAGTGGTCTTCTATCTTAGAGAAGCTTACAAAAATAAAATAAAAATTAGATCCCTAATCCCTTCCCCTCCTATCAAGTTCAGGAAAGAGGAACCAATGCTTATCACAGTTACTCCTTTTCCTTGATGAGCTCTGGAGAAGGATCTTCCTTTGGAAGAAGAATAAGGATTGTCAGGTAGAACAGGAAGGACTCATAGCTCTCATAGCACCTGAAAAGCTTATTGTTTGAGGAAAGGACAGGAAAATGAAACTTGCAAGCACAGCTTTTGCACGCTTAGTCATTTGCGTGAATGGACTCAACCAATGAGCATCCAACAGAGCAGTGACACCAAAGGGTAAAGCCTAAAATCCACAGAGCTACTAGGAGAGGGACTCAAGTGCTTAAACTTAGGTATGCATGAACATTTTAGAAGTCATAAGGTATTCAGTCCACCTTTCAGCTGGTGCCCTAGAAGAGGGTGGGTCTCCCGTACACCCTGCATTGTATCAGCCATCTCTTTGCCAATGTCTCAGGTACCACAGGAGATCTAAACCCACATTATATTCATGCCTGTGCCTTGGTCCCTGAATCACTCCTCAAATATCTGACTTCTGTTCAAATAGTTTAACATTTATAGTTTTTAATGAATTTTGGGGAAAAAATATCCCTTCTAGAATCAGTGTTTAACATTACCTTGGATATCTGCATTTAAGTACCTGATGAAGGAGGAATACACCTTGCAGCTCTGCTGTTCTTTTTTGTTACATTACAACTCCACCTTCCCACAAAGTTCTGATCAGTGTCCAAGAGAAAGCTTGTCCTGATCTACCGGTGCTTGAGATCTCTCAAGGTAGTTAGAAACCTAAGATCTATTTCAAGCCATCTCTGAGCATTACACTACATAAACACAAACAAATTCTTGGATAAGATTTTCTACTTTCTTTGTGAAGGTTTAATCCTTTCCAGTGGGCCTTGTGACAAAACCGTCATTTCACTTCTCTACAACCTCACATCTCAATTGACTTGAGGTCATAGCCAAGCGACTACCTGACAGTGGTAAGGTTAGTCAGCACCTTCTGAATCAGCAGTTGATGGGTGTGTTGCCAATATCAACCTTACAAACAAAGTTAACAGTGAGGTAGGTACTGAAATACCTTTACGCTTCCAGATGAAAGATTCCTCAGAAAAACATATGTAAAACATCAAGAGAGAAATCCTGATGCCCTTTGAAGGTAGCAGTAGATTTAGCACAGAGTGAAACACTGCAACAGCCCACAGCTTCTCAAAGTATAGTCATCACCATCTATTTTTGTTCATATATTACTGAATCTTAGTTGACCCAGAATGAAGTGATACTACACGTAAACTTTAATACTTGTAACGAGCACACAAAATTTCACCAAATGGAAAATCATGAGGTATTCCAGATTGCTTTCTTTCAGACTACATCAGAAGTTTAATTTCAGCATTTTACAGTGTAATAAACACAACATCTTACAGTAAAATGATAGGTTTTATTCAACAGCATTAGCAAGGAGTAATAATATTAACAATAATAACCCTTTTTCTGATACAATTAGGGAGCTAAAGATGACAGATACAATCAGCTACTCTGACCTCCTCAGCTATTCAATGCAATAACAAAAGCAAATTCAGATTTGCTTTTGGTGAGCAGTAAGGACTTTATAGAAAAACTAGACGTAGAACATGACCTTGGACAGAAGGATCACAAAAGGTCCCTGTTTAAATTAACTAGACATACAAAGAAAGCAAGTCCACAACGGATTTCTACAAGGAAGACAGAAAGCTTTGATAAACTCCATTAGCACAATCAGATGGATTGAGGATGTTGAGGACTTGACTGTGAAGCTGGTCTGGAACTTCTCCAAGTCAGAGGTAACCAGGGTATAAATACTGAAATTATATTTTCCATAATTAGGACAACGTGTGTTAAGTGGTATCAGATCTAGCAGATTAATAACTACCTGAAGGAGGATACTAAGAATAGGTAGAAAGCCTACCAAGTAGTGGAAAATAGGGGGAAATGTCAAGGAATGTGATCTTCTTAATACCAGAGATCAGGAAGGGAAAGGATAAGTGAAAAATATCAAAAATCAATCCAAGATGTACTTTGCTATGTGCTGGACAGAGCAGGACAGGGGGAGGGGCACAGCGCAAGATTATTTTGCTAAGAGAATAAAGACAGAAAAATAAGGGGCACTTTGCAGTTGGCACAGTGTGAAAACTAACACAGGTATGGTCTCAAGTCTAAATGAACGTTGTGTCTGAGTGACCAATAAGTATGATAATGAAGATGCCTGTTATGCCAGGATGACTAAAGAGAATGAAGATATGGAAACAAATTTTGCAAGCAAGCCAAAAGCTCAGCGTACTCACAGATGCGTCTTTACACACAGAGGAAGGGCACAGGTAACCATGCTAGGACTCTGAAAGACTCAAAGGCTAAAATTGCTGATTCAGCTCTGTATCTTCCTAATGAATTCAGGCACAGGGAGACATCAGAGAACAGAGGACACAGGATCTCTATTTAAGGGGGGCAAGAAGGAAGGATCCAAGAAGCTTTGGAATGTTACACGCAAGGATTTACAACAGATCTCAAAGTATAAAAGAAGCCATGAAGAAAATCGGATAAGGATAGACTGTGCTCATCTAATTTGACAGACCTTTTTAAAAGTAATCTTCTAGGAAAAAAAAAAAACAAACAAACAACAACAAAACTAAACAAAACCACAGAGATTGTACTTCTTGTCTACTTGAAAAGTGTTTGATGCAATACATCAGAAATAATTCATCAACGGAAGAAAATAACTGCTGGAGGTATTAAAAAGGTGGAGAAATAGCTGGCAGCAAGTAGTATTGAAAAGCACTACTATCTATAAGAGAGAAATTATGTTCCTCATTGGTTGGTCCTAGTATTTTCACTAAAGAATTCAGTATAAAGAAGCAGAGAATCCTGATGAAAATGTACAGAAAACATGAATTTCAGAAGCACTGTCAACACTGACAAGACTTGAGATAACAAGAAAAGACACTCGAACAGGCTGAGAATGCCTATGTCAGATTCCTCCCTCCCATGCAACCTCACTGAGGTCACGCAGGTGTGGGACATATCTCCACAGAAACAGAAGCAGGTTCTGGGGTCAGAAGCCCTCATTGCTGTCACTGAGTTTCTCAGCAAGAAGCATGGTCCTTTTTGCCACAAATAACTGATTTCAGCATTTACCAGTCCATACCTATTCCTTTGGGAAGCAGAAGAATACATGTGTGCACAGGTGCTGCCAGTAGGACCTACAAGAAGATCTGGGCAGGTAACTGAAGGAAAAAGAGCATGGGAAATAAATACTGAAGAAATGCTGAAGGCAGCAAATAGCAAGCCTGTCTTCATTCATGCTATCATAAAATGAAGGTTTCATTTCCCAGTTATTTATATGGTTACAAAACAAAGCAACAGTTTACAGCTGAAGACTTTCAGAGTGATTCAAACTATGTAAAAGGATCCAGCAACATAATTTCAGGAGCTGTCTGATGATTTAAGCCAACTGAAGTGCCATACACTTCATTAAAAATACCTTCACAGGATCTGGAACTATTTTAGGAGGCAGTGGAGTATTTCAGTGAGTAAAACATCCTGTTGGGTTTTCTTTGTTGCTTTTTGTTTGTTTGTTTGTTTTCTTCCAAAGGTTTATTTCCACTAAGCATCTTGAGTTAAATATATGCCTTTCCTCTGACTGTTTCAGATTAAACAACAAATCACATTTATCAAGGGGGAGGAAAAAAATACCACAAACCCTTGGGGTGGGGGGTGGTATCTGAAAAGGCCTTTTTCCAACTGTCAACATTTTGAAGCTGAGTAATACCGGAGCCTTGGGGTTGCCATGGGAACGTGTTTCATTTCCTAGGTGACAGTGATTGTGTGACGTCACCAGTGAACCGCACTGACTCTGGAAATATGTCAAGTTTCCTTCAGACGTCGGCATCCCGAGGCTTCCTGCTCCCGCCCCAGCCACACACCCGTCTGAGCTCAGGCTGGTGTCTGCCAGAGCCCCCATGAGACCTGGCCACTCTTCCTCTCCTGGGAAGGGCAGCCTGGTTTGGTTACACCTAGGGTAGGCTCCTGGACACCTTGATTTGGAGACCCTAATAAAGAGCAAACCCCCTCGTCAGAGACTGAAAGGGTAATGTCTCAAACATTGTGGCAAAAACAGTTCATCCAGCTGCAGGAGATGGGACAGCCCTAGTAGCTGGAGATGGGACACTCAGGATAAGGTGAATTGTGATTTACGTACCAACGACAAGCTAACAAGCCACAGACAAAGTCCAGCTGGCTGATGCAGGGGACATGTTGAAGGGCACATGGCCCCGTCTTCTGATAGGCCTAGCATGGCATTAACGGAAAGACTCCAGACTGCCATGACCCTCCAAGGTGGCCCGAGACCCTTCAGGACTTTCCCATCTTTCACAATCACCCCCCAGTGATGCCTGCACAAAAGCCCAAAGATTGTACAAGCAGGCAATCCAGAGGACTATAAGAAGCCTACCTGTGCAATCACTGGACTGGCACACACTCACCATCCTGAGGACCACGCCACCCAGCACTCTCACCACAGGAACTGAACAAGACACTGGAGGACACTGCGCATCGCTGGATCCGAGACAATGGATGACATCATACACAAAGTGAAGCCATAAGGATGGTGATATCTCTTTTTTCCTCTCTCTCTTTTGTTTCTTTCCTATACTTCTACTATTTTGCTTTCTTTTTTATAAATAGTATAGTAACATAAGATTTACAGCCGCACATGTGCTGCAAACTTTTTATGTTTACCAACTGAACTTAAATCGCATAAATCCTTCTGCCATTAAATCATTTGCCAACTAGGCCAATCTGCAAAAATAAAAGCCTTTTGTTTACGGACCGTAAGTACTGGGTATACTGTTTTCCAACCAAGGCAAATGACGAACCTGAGTCACCTGTCCCTCCACCCATACCTCTGTGTGGGACGTGACAACCCCTCTGCCCACTCTCTAGCCTCTTCCATTGCCTGACCAACCTCCTACAGACACAGTTTCATTCTCACTTGAGCACAGCTTTGATTTCTGACCCTTTGGCCCTGGACAAGCCCCACCAGCAGGGCTTCTCTGTATTAAAAACCCCAAGAAGCCTTTTGCCATGCTAGCAACAGACACATTATTTAAATCAACTATTTCTGAATCACTGTACTAATAATCAACCACTAAAAATACCCATAGAGCTCAATGACTTACTACACTAAGATGTTTTTTTAACCTGAAGCCTTTGGTTATGTGACTGAAAACCCCTCTTTGCAGTACATATGGTCCCCAACACAATGTCAAGACCACCAGCTACACAGTGTGACCAGGATTCACTTGTAACACTAGAATGGGCCAATAAAGTAAAATAACTTCCCTATAACAGCTCCCTGGTGTTCATGAACTAGTCCAAAATAAGCAACTCTGATTCTATAATAATTATTCTGCTCTGGAAGTAAAGTGATTATTTTATTCTGGGATAATTACTCTATTTCCAAAGTGAAATAATTGTTATAGAATAAAATCATTTTTATTTTGGAATATTTCATCCATATGTGGGAGTTATTCTGGAACAGCTAAATTATACCCTAATAGCTAAAAGAGAACAGTCCTGCCAATCAATTTTCCTCATATAGGCAAATCCTTAAACCACATTGCTACTGGAAGGAACAGTGCAGAAGATCTCATTGCACAACTGGAGACCTCTACTGTTTAGCTTCAAGAAGAATCTGCATTCACTTATAAGAACTATGGCTAACCATTCCCTTGAATCATCTATACAGAAGTCCATAAAGGAAATCACAAGTACATCAAGGGTTTTCCAGAGCATGCTACAAATATTACTGCTGCTAGATGTACCTCATCACAGGATATGAAAATACTATCCATGCCATTGAACGCCTTCTCCTCTACATTTACATGGTCAGAAATTGCTGCCAAGGATGGTCCTGACCCACACCATAAAAAGCCCTGCCTGTAGAGGTATATGTTGGCAGATGTATGTACCTGCTGTACCAGAACTTGATTTCTGCAGGAACTGAGGGCATACCCTGGACTGTGCAGCTATTGTGCTATCTGCTCTAGAGGAAGTAGCTTAGACAGTAGTAGTATTTAAACCTCTTTACTTGAGAATACATTCAGAATCTCTTTCAGTTTTGCCCACTATTTTCTAGCATGTCCAGCTCTCAGGAGACTTAGAAGGGAGTTCAATGCTAGCACCATTTTTACAGTGCAAAATTTTATAATTGGGCTTTAAGCTAGGCAAAGAAGTCAGGAGGCTCAAAAGTTTAGGTTCCCACAGCAACGGTAATTCAGCCACATTTAAGATATATAACAGAGCATAAATTAACAGTTATTGAAAATACTGCATATGTGCAACATGCCCATGTTAACATTGCTATGGGAACCTTAACTTTTGAATAGATAAGCATTCTACCAAAATAAAAAACATATAAAAGAAATAATCATTACAGATTTTGCTGGAAAAGACCACAGCCAATTCCTCATCTGCAATCTGTTGATGCAGAGCATAAGGACTCCAAAGCCTCAGCAATCCAAACACATGAAAAAAATCCACCACTAAGAACACTGTGTGCCAGAGCCATAAACATGGCTGACACCGCTGCTGTAACTTTACTTTAAATTTGAATTTACAGTCAAACAGTATGCAAAGTCATTCCAGAAATTACTACAGAGGTAAACAAGAGGGCCATGAACAGCTATCACCCTTCCCTCTTTTCCTCTCAAATATTTCATACATTAAATATTTTGGAAGACTGTACATTTGCTATTGGCTTTAGTCTTTTCCAGCACATTTCAATGAAGCTGTGCTCTAGTATACATTTATGCAGTAGCAGAAATCCTGGATTGTCTCTCTCATATTATGCTAACTAAACCCAAAGTGTTCATTTCAAAAAAAGTTTTATTTGAACAGGTCTTTGCAAAAGAAGGTTCCATATCTTTAAATGAACCTAGTGACAGTAGGGCTGCTACCGAGGCCTTACTCTCTAGTGGACTGAATGTTGCTTCAGAGGAAAAAAGCAGCATTCTGCTCCTGGTTCTACCACTCTACCTGATTCTCTGTGCTTCATGATCTTGGGCAAGCCAGGCTCATTTTCCTATGCTTCAGTTCCTTGAGCTGTGAATTAGGAATAATGGCACTCACCTTTCTTTTTAGGCATAGGTCCGGTGCTTTAACTAAGTGGGTTTTCTTCCCTGTTTAAAACAACAAAATCTGCAAGGCAGTCTTTTTACAGTATTTGAACAGAATTCCAGCAACATCTAAAATAATGGCTCTGCAAAGAATTCTGCCAACTTGCCATCTATGGAAAGAAAACCAAAATAAAAGCTGCTTTCTGCCACTCCACCCATTTGTTGTTGTGTGGTGTATACGGTTAGTCCCATCCGAAATCCTGTTGAACAAGTTTCTTCCACAGAGTGACTGCAAGATCACTGAATATTTTTAACCAACAAAGAGGGCAAGTTCCAGAGTCCTGGAACTGCAGAGGCAAGATGAATAGTGTTCTCCAATCCAAATCAACACGACAAATTTTCTCTCTGCTATCCCGGCATGCACGCCTGGAATTATACTGACATCAGCAGGATTTCCTTGCTCATAAGAAAAGCAGGATATTGGCTCTGAAACAAGCCACACAGTTCAAAGAGATTCTAATCTAAATTATTTGAGGTGACCCTGATTTTTTGGCATTTATAGCATAGACTTTATGAAGATTACATGGGCATGTCACTTGAACATGTTTTCTGTGTATCATTAAGATTTTACTCAGGCCATAACCTTTACTTTCCCTAGACTGATTTAGATAAAGAGAAATCAAGCTAACACTGGTCAGAATAGTGCTTCCTTTTAAAAAAACAGAGATACATGTTTAAAATTGGTAGTGACATTCCTCACTAGTAAATGAGAGACAGACAGAAAATTTTGCCCAGTACCTGCGTGACTGTGAATTAGCACAGCAACAGCCACTGTATTATTTGTTCAAAACAGAAAAGTTTATACTCCTTTATACCAAAAACCCTGGTTCCTTGTGTTCATGGAACGGTTTGGGTTGGAAGGGACCTCAAGCATCCTCTAGTTCCAGCCTCCCTGCCATGGGCAAGGACACCTCCCACTAGAGCAGGTTGCTCAAAGCCCCATCCAACCTAGACTTGAACACTTCCAGGGATGGGGCATCCACGACTTCTCTGGGCAGCCTGTTCCAGTGCCTCACTGCCCTCACGGTGAAGAATTTCTTCCTTATACCAAATCTAAATCTACCCTCTTTCAGTTGAAAGCCATCAGCCCTTGTCCTATCACTACATGCCCTTGTAAAAGTTACCTCTCCAACTTGCTTGTGGGTCCCATTTAGGTACTGGAAGGCTGCCATTATATCAGATCTCCTGGAACCTTCTATTCTCCAGGCTGAACCACCCCAACTCTCTCATCCTGTCTTCATAGGAGAGTTTCTCCAGCTCCCAATCATCTTTCCAGCCCTCCTCTGGACTCGCTCCAACAGGTCCATGTGCTTCTTATATTGATGTGGCAGATGCACCCCCCCACCTTCTTCCTTCGATATGGAAGGTGCAGACACATCCCCACTCTTTCCTACAACGGGGGTAACAGCTTCCTTTGTTTGACCCCAGAGCCCGTTGGCCAGGGTCATTAAGAGAGAAAAGGAGTGAGGGCGCAGAGGCGCCAAGGAGCCGCTGGGCACCCAGAGCCAGAGTGGGGTTGCTTAGAAGCTTCAGGGCACCCCACAGCCAGAGTGGGGGTGCAGACTAGCTTCTGGAATGCCCACAGTCAGATCTGACAAGGCTTTATAAACGGGACCCCTCCCGCTGAGGTTTTGCCGCCCCTGTTGTGTGGACTTCTCGGAGTGCGGGCCAAATGCTGCTGCTGAGAGCCCTCCTGGGACTGGGACGCTGTTTGCCTCATCTCCACATGTAGGTGAGTGAAATAATTCCTCGCCACTTGGGCGGGTGCTTATTCCGTGCTTAAATATAAGCAAATGTATTTTCTTTAATACTTCCTTGCCAGATTCAGGCAAGCGTATACTTTTCCCAGAGTCAGGGACGACTCTGGCATTGTTTTTGGTGAGCCACATGTATGCACACTGTGGATCTCCATTGTTATTATTTGCTGCACCTTAATAATTACCTAGACTGATACTTGAACCTGTATTTATGTCACTATTGGAGAGCTAAAACCCCATTTTCCACTGGTTAGTCTGTTGCACCTTCTTTACCAAACAGAAGTTTGTTTTGGACCCTGTTGTCCGCCTAAACTAAGTTTGGGGTGCTTCCGTGACAGTTGGAAGAGCCCATGTTCTTCCTCCAAATCCTCCAGGCAGAGTATTGGATTTCCTGGACTGGCAGAAGCAAGGCTGCTATAGATGGAGCTTGTGAAACACAAAGTTTAGATAGGAGAATTGTATTTTCAAAGCGTACTTAGGAGGTTGCCTGAGAAGGAGAGAAAGTATGGGTTTATTTGAAGCCCTTGCCATTTCAAGATGTTTGCAGTTACCCTTCAGTGAATTGCAAAGTCCTTTGATAACCAGCTGTCTTCTGTATTTAGCCATCCCTCATAAATGGTAGCCTACACACATTTCAACCTCAATACCACTATGTCCAGTATCCCAGAATCACTCTTGCTGTAGCCAGCATCCTCACTGTCTCTGCTGGCCTTGACCCCAGCCCAGCCTCACAACATGAAGGATACATTTATCTGGATAGCCCCTGTTGCTCTTTGATCTTTGTCTGACATAGCTCCATATCTAACTGTTTCTCCTACATGGCTAATCCAAACATCCTCAGAAGTTGTACTGTTGCATCCCAGTTCTTTTCCTCCAGAGCTTACATCAGCTGTGATGAAGTCCAGTGTTTGTTCACTCAGTCCATGGAGTGAGAAGAAAGGGCATCACATTTGCTAGTGAAGCTAGTAAATAACTTCAAGTTATCTTTAAGTTACTTAAGTTACCTTTTGTTCATCAATAGATCTTAAAATAACTTTTTCAGGGATGTGGGTGGTAAATTCTTGAACAAATGCTTCCCCATCTCATGAACTTAACTCTGATGTATTTGGAACATCCCTGGACTTACAGTCTCACATTTATGACAGGCATGAAATATTTAGCCTGGACAGTGACAGGAGTCATCCACAAAGATCCTTCCATGCACTTTGTGTCTGTATGACAATACCCACGAGTTTGTTACAATTTTATCATGCTGCCTATGGAATCCCCTTCTGCTGTTCCAGTGTGTTTTCAGCCATTACCTGCCCTCCTGATCTTCACTACCACTCCATTCTCAGAGGCACCTTCCAGTTCTCTACTGTCTGACACACTCTGGAAGGAGTAGAGGTCCAAAACCATCCAGTGCTGGTATGACTTACTCTTGGCTTAAAAAACAAAAAAAACCAAAAACATAACAAACCCCAAAACAAACCACTCAAGATTATGTGGTAAACCTCTTCCAGGTTCCAGCACTAATCCAGCACCAGCTTCTGTACTATATATGACACTGTGATATCGCATTCAAACATTTAATGCAGAGAAACAACACAATTTTTTTCTCTTGCCCTTAATTCTCTTTTTCCTTTCAATACTATCCCTTGCTAAATGCTAGCTAAAAATACTTCATGACTGCTTCAAGCTATTTTCCCTCTCAATGGCATAACATAGTAAGGGCTAGAGCACTGGTAGTGAGTGAGTCAGATTATATATGCAAACATAATGCTTCCTGGCCAGATGCAGATGAGTTTCATTTATAACCTGATGTCTTGTCTAAAAGCTGCATCTCCTGTATGCAAACCATTATGTTAATTTGTTTTATTTACTATCCAAATTCATCATGCTCTAAAATGTTAGTAAAAAAAAGTTATTTCTGAAATCTCAGTGAGATTAAGCTCTGTCTAGATGTTTCTGTTTAGACAGTACTAAGTGCACATTGATACATATCTTAAAATACACAACTTCTGATGAACACTGGCAAACTGGAAACATCTACATGTCACTTTATAGATGACTCAGTGCAGATCTGTTTCCATATTGCTTCTTAGCACTCCTGCCATAATAGCATATTGCTGTTCTAAAATACTTTAGCAAAAGTCCAGGTGAAGTTTCCATTCTGCGTATCATTTAACAGTATGCCTCTTCTATTGCTGAGATGTTGAACCTCCTTCTTTCGTTGCCAATGCCACAGATGGCAAACATGAAAGTCATGTTTCTTTGCCTCCTGATCTACTTTTGTATCAGCCAGCAAACTTCAAAATGCAGTGTACAACTGAAAACAATCCCTGAAGGCTCTTAACTCACTCAGACTTTCAGTCAACAGAGAATCACCAAGACACGCAGTGTAGCCTCATTAACATCTGGTATCCAAGTCTCTTCCCAAGCTCAAAAGAGGTAAAGGAAAGGGAACACTGAAGACCTTCAAGATGTTTTCTGCCACCTGAAAGTTATGCCATGTTTCTTGCACACGCTGTCCCAAGAATAAATAGCTTTCCCATGTTCCTTTACTATTGCGTTTGGTGCTTATGAGTGTAAAACTGTAATTAAATACAGAGGACATGCATAAAACCACACAACTCAAAAGATGATACACCAATGCTGACCCAAGTCAGTCCTAAAATCTGCTACAAACCCAGTCATGGCAGTTTGGCAGCAGCATACCATTATATTTATTACAATCAATTTCTGCTCTAAAATGAACTGTGCTGACTATCATATCTCAGACAGCTAGGTCTGCAGACCTGTATCTGTTACATATTTACTTGATGAGAAGAGGGCCAGAAAGAAACTTCAAATATGACCTTGCTCTCTGCATTATTAAATGTTACTCCATTTCTACTGTCATCGAAGCCCTCAAGATAGTCTGCTTTTCTCCGTGTGACAGCCTAACCCCACTCTGCATTTACAGCACTTCTCAAGTTTCCACCATCATCCAATTTCATCATTACTCCCAACTTTTGTGCCCAAGGTCAATATCAAAACACTACACACAGGAGGCCTGAAACCAGCCCTGAAGGAGTTCCACTAGTAGATCCTCACTCAGCAAGCCTGGCGTTTCCTTCTTCATCTCTGCCTGTCACCCTCCAAACTTTATTTAGATCCTTATGTATCATATAATACCTGCTTCTTCCCCTTTCCTTCTGTTTAACCAAACATTCTCCATGTGATAATATACTAGAAGTTCAGCTTTACTGCCTTTGGAGGAAGCAGCAGTATTTTCTTCTCCACTTAGTGTGTTTAGATATCCATCTAGCCACACAAGGGGACAGCTATCAGGTGGGTGAGCAGATGCGGGGAAAAGCTTCCCCAAACAAGGTATCCAGCCAAACACCACTTGCTAGTGACAGCTGCCACCTTCCTCCCACTCTCAGCAAACCCACTCTTCCCCATCCTGCATGGAAAGCTCAGTGCAGCAGCCTTCACTAAATCAGAGGTGCAATGTGTGCTTGTTTCCCACATCTCCTCCCCCAAAAAACCCAGAACCCAAACATGCAAAGCAGCAGAGAGTCAAGTCTTGTCCTTCCTCGGTATGAAATGACACCAGCTCCCAGCAAGGCTCAGTTAACAGCAGAAAGCCAGCCAACAATAAAGCACGAACATCTAATCAAAAAAGAGCTGATCCTGCCGGAGCTGTCAGTAAACAGGGGCTTGCTTTCAGCTCTTTGGGCAAAAGGCAGGATCAAGCCTCCAGACTGCAACACAGAAACAGTGAGACAGTTCTTTTTAGTTATTTACCCATTCTAACCCTGTTCATTAAAAACATTTTCGGGATTAGAATATATGACATTGACCTATCCATGAACTGCAACAGGAGTACATTGCTCATTTCAGTTACATTTTCACTGTCAATGTAATTTTCAGAATCCAGTTATTTTATGAAATGTTTGGGAGATTTTACAAGCCAAAAGAGAATTTTCCACATCCATCCCATATAAGTGATTTCTCATAATAAGCATAAGCAGTCTTACCTTGCATAACTTTCCACAAAATAAACAAAGGTCTCAAAACATCAGTTTTGTAAGAGATTTTGATTACAAATTAAAAACAGAAAACTACTGGCTAACGACACAGAACACAAAGACAAACCTACCCACCTTACAGAGATATTTCCATATGTTTGTTTAATACTTAGAGTGTGAAGGCATCCCTCTTCCGATTAGGCTGAAGTAACAGTCTCCAAGCAAACAGGCAGGATCGCTCGAAAAATTATTCTAAATCTGTCCAGTAGAGGGCAATGACATACACACACAGAGTGAAAAGTTGACTTTGAAATGCATGTTCGGAAAAATTTAAAAAAAAAAAAAAAAAGAGCTTTAAAACTATAGGGATATTTTTAATTGTTTTGTCTAGAATAATTATCTTCAGGGGTATATAGATTACTATTCCCCCACTTTAATGCCTCAAAAGATTTCACAATTCAAAATTATACATTAAAAATCTTTCTGAAGTTTTTGCAAAACTGACCACTGCCTACAGAGCAATAGGACAGCCTTCCATAAAAGCAGAACATACCTTTTTTTTTTCCATTTGTCTGCATGATGAATGCCAGAAGTGTTTTTATCCTTCTGCAACACATATTTTCGCTGCTAAAAAGCCTTCACTTTTAATTGGTCCAAAAGGATACTGTTAAAGCACTTTCTTCCTGCCACACATCCATCTATTGCAAAGAATGCTCACAGCTATTAAATAAGATCTCATGCTTACAAGGAAAGCTGCTGCTGCAGTCTGTTTCTTCCACAGTTCTCAGAGAAAATCTGTGGGGTTTGGTTTTGCTGTTTGTTTTGTTTTCAACTGTGCTTAGAAATAATCCCAAACTTCTCCAAGGGCCTGCAGCACATTCACCTGACTTGCAGGTAGAAGGTAGTCAGGCACCGAAGCACTGATCCACCCCTGCCAGCTCCTCACGGACCCTCATAGCAAGGTAGGACTGCAAGCAGTTCCCAGCACTACTGTTTCTTCAAGGCAGGAGGAGCCCTGCCAGAGAAAGCAGACATGATAGAAAATGCAATGGACACAAAATGAGCACTCTTTCTCACACAAGCCACCATCACACGTGGCTGTTTACATCTGGTCGTCACTTGTTTCAAATGCTGTCACCTTGGGTTAACAAGGCTCCCAAAATTTCCCACCACAGAGCTTGGTAAAAGGTCACATCACGTTCCCAGGTTTCCTACCTCCCAGCTGCAGAAATGGGGGAAAAAAACACTGTGAAATGTACCCCACTAACAGGCATGAAAATGAGAAGCTACTCGCAAGTAATGGTACATGGCAATGAATGGTTCATGTCAACACATGTCGACATCTGAGCAGTTTTTTCCAGGGTATCCAACTCACTTGGCTGAACGTGGTAGTTCCTAGGACAGCTGGACAGGACTCAGAATTTGCTGCAAAAACTCTGTAATACACCCTTCTCTTGGAGGGAGGAACAAGCCTCCCAAAGCCCAAGCACACCGCCAGAGTTTGCAGGCAGCTGGCAGGAAGCCGCCAGCTCCTGATATCGAGATGTTGATCTCATGATCTATGAGTTTCCTAGCAGCTGCCACAGCTGGAAGTGCGAGAGAGTCCCCCAGCCTGGAGAAGCATCCATGGAGCAGCTGCCCAGTCTAGAGAGTGTGGAGGCCCTAGAGCCTGCCGTGCAGACAGCAAACCAGCAAGAAACACGAGTTTCAGCGAAAGCTCATCAAAGCTGAAACACTTCTAGGACAGCCTTACACTTCATATGGTTTGGATTTGCCTGTGGAAAATAGGCGTTTTAGGAGATCCACAACTTGCATTAATTCACACCTCATGTAGTGATGTTGCAGGTCGCGTGGCAACCCCTCACTGCTCTGGTTACATTCACCTCACAGTTTTTATATGTTCGTCATCCGGAATACACCTCAAAGGTGTTTTTAATCAAAACAGATGCTTGAAGAACTTGATCTTAGTTTCAGAGAAGCACAGGTATGATTACATACATATGCCATCTGTTTCAAGTCTTGGGTATAGTCTGTGCACAAAGCACCAGTGAAATTTATTGATTGACAAAAAGAAAATTATCTTACTGGTAAAAAAGAATTCAGGTTAAAAAGTATATATATTTCTTTAAAAGAACATGACTTTTAAACTCAAAATCACTGAAGATTTTTTTTTTTTTCTCAGAAACAAACAAACAAACAAACAAGACTACATACTGATATTGTTTTTTTCATAAGTTGGCTGTTGACCAAATCCATCTATTTTAAGGGAAAAACAGTATATCACAGAACCACAGAATGGTTGTGGTTGGAAGGGACCTCTGGAGATCATCTAGTCCAACACACCTGCTAAAGCAGGTTCACCCAGAGCAGATCACACAGAAGGTGTCCAGACAGGTTTTGAATGTCTCCAGAGAAGGAGACTCCACAGCCTCTCTGGGCAGCCTGTTCCAGTGCTCTGGCACCCTCACTGAGAAGAAGTTTCTCCTCATATTCAGATGGAACCTCCTGTGATTCAGGATGTGTCCATTGCCCCTCATCTACTGAAAGGAGTCTGGTTCCATCCTCCTGACACCCACCTTTGAGATATTTATAAACATTGATGAGATCCCCTCTCAGCCTTCTCTTCTCCAGGATGAACAGACCCAGCACTCTCAGTCTCTCCTCATAAGAAAGATGCTCCAGCCCCCTAATCACCTTTGTAGCTCTGTGCTGGACTCCCTCCAGTAATTCCTTCTCCTTCTTAAACTGAGGGGCCCAGAACTGGATGCAGTGCTCCAGAGGCAGCCTCAACAGGGCAGAGCAGAGAGGGGAATAACCTCCCTCAACCTGCTGGTCACACTTCTCCTAATGCACCCCAGGATACTGTTGGCCTTCTTGGTCACAAGGGCATATTGCTGATTCATGGTCTATATATATGTGTGTGTGTGTGTATATATATATATGTATTTATTTATTTATTTTAACTAATGTACTTTATTTATGGCTCCATTGCAAAAAAAGAGGTATTAAAATCTTTCAATAAAACAGATATTAATGTGGTTATGCTATCGGAGTACTAGTTAAGTGTAATCAATAATCAACCTCTTGAAGGAGGGAAACACCCTATTTTTAAGTGAAATTATGCAACCTTCACTATTGTAGGCTTACCTTATCAGGAAAGGAAAGTAACTAGATATATCTAGAAAGGATGTGTCTAGAAACAGCATTTGCTCATCATCCAACTTCAATCAATTCATATATGTCAATACATAGGGTTTCTGTATGCCTGGGCTTCTGTAAGCTTGATTCAAGGAAATCCCTCAAATTAGGCAAAACAAGCATTTTAGCTTTTCACACCTGTGCCTTTTGCTCAAGGATTTTAATTTTTAGTTAGATGCTATGCAAACACAAAACAACAGACGACGACCCTGCCTCAAAGAGTTTTTGGCAAACTGTCATGCCAAAAAAAAAAAAAAAAAAAAGAAAAAGGGGGATGGGGATGACAGATAAAATGTGTCCTCTGAGATACAGAGGACCTTGTCAGATGGCACCAATTAGCATGAGCCATGACAGTTAGGCTACATTCAGGTATGTCAGGTATAGAATTAAGGAACAGTGTGCTGTGAACCACAGTCAGCATGCAGAAACTATGCAAGAGGAGTTTCAAAATATATAAGGTTACTCATGTCAGATGGCACAGGACAAAGCTCAAGTGTGCCTATGTGGAAACCTGACAAATACACAGAAGGCACCCACAGCCAACATGCTCGTGTGGTACAGGAGGTTCTGCGTCAGGAAGGTGGAAAGTCACATAAGGCCTTGCAGGGCTGTCCCAGTACTTTTACTTAACACAGGTGGAAAAGTCAAAGCCACCAGCTAGAAAAGCTACCTTGTGTTGTGTGAAAGGGAATTTTTTTGGATGTGGTGAAATCATTCTCCTACACTGCCAGGAGAGAGCAGTCCCCATGTATCCTGTCCTCGGGTGCAGCAACAATCCTTTTTCCCTGTTCAAAACCCCAGCAAATGATTTGCTGTTCAAGCAAAGGTATTTCCTGCTATAATTAATATACACCAAAAAAAGTTTTCCATTCATTCTAGAGAAGCCATTTATTTTCTCAATGGGCAGCATCATGAAAACATAATAGCCCTCAAAATGTTAACTTCAGCGAAATCTCACCTACAAGGTACTTTCCTGCCTCTTGGAGGCAAGCATACAGCCCAGGCCAGTCCTGATCCCTATCTCAGTGCAAAACCTGGGCATGCATCCCAGCCCCCCCAACCTTGGTTCCCTGAGGAAAGGAACTCCAGAATGCAGGCATATAAGGAGCCACAGCGGGACACATTCTGGGCCTGGGCAATCAGAAGGCCCGTAACATGCCTGACCCATAGCCTAGATGCAACCATGTTGACACGTCTGAAGATGATGAAAATACAGCTTTGCAGGGCATAAATAATGCAGATACCACTAAGGCAGGTAGACTTGACACATTCTAGTAAGTGTGCAGGCATACAGGTACAATTTTGCAGAATGTGGATTTTCGGCCAGCTTGCCTTACAGCCTCAGCAAGCTGAGTCAATGTCATACAAACTACACAGCTTTGTGGAAGGCAAGAGATCCTCCAATTTCCAGCCAGTTTGAAAGGAGTCAAAGATATCCAGTATTAACCAACTGAGACTGAAGAGAACCTAACTAAATAAACTGTCTCCCCCTCCTGAACTTTGTTGTCTGGGTCACAAGCATTCTTTTAGCACTGTTATGGCCTAGCAAGGTCTGCCAAGAGCCCCAGGCAATGGTTCGTGCAAAACATTCCTTCTGGAGCTGATTTTAGCCCTTTAAGACAGGTTTACAGATCCATTGAGTAACGTAGAAAATCCAGGTTGCTTAAAAGCCTAGAAACAGCTCTTTTACTCCTCTGTCCCACTCATTCTAGCCCAGCTTTGATTGGATGCTGGATAGCATTGCAATGAAGATCCACAGATATCAAGGTCCCCTCTTTGGAACAAGAGTGAACATGGAAATATTTTAATCTGAACCTTCATTTTAAAGCAAGATACTTGTCTAATTCCACATTC
The DNA here is from genome assembly GCF_963082525.1 of Nesoenas mayeri. Classification (NCBI taxonomy): domain Eukaryota; kingdom Metazoa; phylum Chordata; class Aves; order Columbiformes; family Columbidae; genus Nesoenas; species Nesoenas mayeri. Next base: position 73,282,690 of record NC_137544.1, read on the forward strand.
AAGTATTTAAAGCTTAGTTCTGGAAATAACCTGATAGCCTTAGCTACTAATATCTAAATAACCTATTCAACTGCTTCTCTTTTTATACCCCACTATAGCTGGATCAACAAGATCGCAGAGAGATGTCTGAGACCAGAGTAACTGCAGAGCTGAATTTAGCCCAGTGGTAATTTTGTCTAAAGGAAAAGCACAGAATGAAGAAATACTGTAGTCAGAAGTGGTTTTGGACTGCATGAAGGACAAACTCATTAGGCTGAAAAGCAGTATTTCTATCTATATCTAGTAAACGTATGGAGAGCATCTTAACCAGTTCATCTGGAGTCTCCTTTAGTAACTACTGTTTTTTAGAGAGACTTTTCTTTAAAGGCTCCATTACTGCATAGAAAAAAAGGAACACAGAAATTCAAATATATGGAAATATATTAAATGTGACATGCCTAAGCATCATATTTTCTCAAATTCCCAGAATTCGCATTTCTTGCACAGTATTCTAAACATGAAAATACAATCCCTGCACCTGCCTCCTCACCCCAAAGGGAACGAACAGAAATAATTTAAAAAGTAGAGATGAAGATGCTAGATGCAATTCATAGGATAGTCTAATTCAGATTAGAGGGATCTCTGGAGGTCTCTAGTCCAACATTTTGCTCAAAGCAGGATCAGCTAAGATCAGACCAGGTTGCTCAGGCCTTTATCAGTTGCATCTTGAAAACCTCCAAGGATGAAAGTTGAACAACCTGTCTGGACAACCTGGTCCACTTGCTTGACTGTCCTCAGTATGAAAAGGTTTTTCCTTGTAGCCAGTCTAAACCTCTTGTTTCAACTTATGCCTATTGTCCCTTGTCCTTCTACCATACACTACTACGAAGAGCCTGGCTCCACCTTCTCAATAACCTCCTCTAGAAATTGGAGGACTGCCGTTAGGTCCACCTAAAGTCACCTCTTCTCCAAGCCAAACAAGCACAAGTCCCTCAGCCTCTCTTCAACAGCCAAGTGCTCCAGCCTCAGCCATCTTTGGTGGTCCTCCTCTAAACTCACTACAATTTAGCAATGTCTTTCTTGCATCTAGGGATCCAAGACTGAACACAGTACTCCAGGAGCAACCTAAAAATTGCTGAGTATAGGAGGATAATCACATCCCTCTACCTACATGCCATACTTCTATTAACATAGCCCATGATGCTGTTGGTCACCTTTGCTGCCAGGGCACACTGCTGGCTCAGTAAGTCTAGTCACCACAGTCTTCCTTTATAGTCAGCAAAGAAGAGGAAACAAACAAACAAAAACAAACCCAAAAATAATAATAAAAACCCCAAAACAAGAAGCAACAACAACCAAAAAATACAAAACAAACAAACAAAAACCACAAAAAAACCCCAAACACCAGTACAAGCTGAGGACCAACTGGTAAGACTGGTTAGCAGCTCTGGAAAAAAAAAATACTTCAGTACAACATGCTGCTGACAAATTGGAGAAATTATAACAGTGGAACACTAAATGACTAAGACACTCACTTGAGCAGCTGGAGGTACTTGGAAATACACAAGGAGAGCCTAAAGGAACTGCGTTAGGTTACCCTGAAAAAGAGAAGGCTAAGAGCCAATTGCTGAGTTCAACTACCAAAAATGAGTTGTAGATAAGGTGGCATGGCAATCTTCTCAAAGGTACACAGCAAAAGGACAAGAGACAGTGGTCACAAACCATGGTGCAGGAAATTCTGATCAGACATAAGGAAAAATGAATTCAAGTACGAGTGGTTCAGCACTGAAAAAAGTGCCCAGAGAGGCTCCCAACTCTCCATCCTTGGACATTTTCAAACCTCAGCTGGATAGGTCCTGAGCAATCTAGCTTGGAAGTTAGCCCAGATCTGAGCAAGGGGTTGGACCAGTGACTTTGAGAGGGCTCTGCTAGTCTAAATTTTTCTACGGTTCTATGAGAAAGGCCCTTTCACTGTGTGATTCATCTTGTCTTAAAATAGGTGTCTAAAATAGATTAGATGAATCACCATCTGGTGGTGCCTGTGTCTCACTGAATATATTCTCCAATGAATACAAAGGCAACCTAAGTTGACCGGGTACAATCAGATGTCTTAAAGTGAAATGCCTGTAAACTGAAAGAGATGAGAATCACCGCCACTTCTGCCCTAAAACAATAGAGTTCTTGCCTTGTTTACATGTTACACTTTCAGGGCAAGAACAACTTTCTTAGTAGCCAATCTCTTAACTGTGGGAGAAGATGGCCAAGACCCTCATATGACCCTTAAAAATAAAAAAAGTAGAATAACTTAGAATTTGGTCTACACTGTTAACTTAGTTTGTTGCCATATGAGCACAGTTTTATGATTGGGTACACAGATTATAATACGTAGTATTTTTGTTTTTAAAGACAGCTGGCTAATTAGAAGCTGATAAGATATTTTTCCCTAGCATGAGGATAATTCTGTTTTGACAGCCTCATATATTAAGGCCATAGTGTATAAAGGAGAAATAAGTTTAAGTGTTCAGGTTGCCTAGGGAAAAGAAAAGAAAAAAAAAAAAAAAAAAAAGACTGTAAATGTTTTAAGAACACAGTTTAAAGCTGTCTGAAATTTTCATTGACAAAACACCCAAATATTGGACATGAATGGGTAGAAACACTTGAAATTTTGTATGGTTTTTTGGTCATTAAAAACAGTCTTTAGCTAGAAAACACTTCTTTCCTTTTTAACCTGGAAGGAAAGAAAAAGGGAAGCAGACAAAAAGAAAAATCAAATATTTTTCAGCCCTCCACATAAGCAGAACAATTCTATTTTCTTTTATCTGAAAAACTAAAGCATAATTAGAAGTATTAAATTAATTTTAAAAGTCAGCTTAAGTTTGCTGATATTTTTTCCCTTCTCTTTTTACCAGCTCTTTTCTCTTGTGCTCTGCAACAAGATTGTATTAGAGCCCTGGACCCCACCCATGTGAATTCAATCACAAAATATAAAACAGGCACTATTTATTTAGACTGTTAAGTATTTTGTTACAAAGGAAGGGGAAGGGTCAGGGAATGTATAGTGGGATATACACACTTACTGAGGTCAACATTCATATTATTTATTAACTTTGGCTTGTAATTTCCTTGGGTTTCTTTCAATAGGGTTTTTACTTTTAGAGATACACTTGATAAATGCCTCTGGGTTTATACACAGCAGTTTGAAATGACAAAGCTTCCAAAGAATGCTGGAACTTTTAAAACACATATATTGAGAAAGTGACTTGGGCATCCAGCTCTCTACAGTGAAACACAGAAACACAGCCTTCTTTTCATGTTTCATGGTAAAGAGGCCATAGCAACCTATACCTGTCACTCAAACGCTTACTTGGACACCTCCAGACCACGCTGGTGTTTACACTCTCATAAAGTGTTCACATCTAGGGATCCATTTTCTGGGTACCTTGGAGTCAGCTGAGAGACCAGGGCTACCTCCCACCTCCAGCAGCACACATGGCAGGGGGCAGGTGGGCAGAACTTCCCTGTTCACCCTGCCCTCCCTTAGGAGAAGGTGACGGAAACCAGGATGAGCATACCAGGCTCTAGCTTTCCAAAGACAACACTAAAACAAGTCTTTAAGCAGTGCATACGGTGAATTTGATGTGGAGGCTGTATTTTTTTTTTTTTTTTCCTGTGTAGGTTCTCCTCTACTGACCCTGAACTTGAAGCCCAAAAAAGCTTTCTTGAGTCAAGCTCTACAATTGAGATAAACATCAATGCATAATGAACAGTTATATTTTTCTTTTTAATAACAAAACCTTGTCGAGGCCGTGAAAACAAGTCAGATTCTGTGGCAGTGAGGCAGGCATTTCCTCAGAACAAGGTATACAGACACAGCATAAACAAATATTCTTGGTTTTAGGGAAAAAAAACCTAACAACAACAAACAAACACACACCAAAAAACACTAACCATCTGATGAACTTTTTTCACACACAAAGCAACATCCCATTGCAACAGATAACTAATTCCTCTATATTTTTTTGACTCCTGGAAGACCACACTATGCTCAAGCCTCTGTTGGCACTCTGGACACAGGAGGACACAGTGGAGAGGAGCAGGTCAGTAAGTGCTGTTAGACAACCTACAGCAACCACACACAGCAAGAAATAGTGGACTTTTTGGAGATAAGTTTTTAAAGATACCTACATGATTGCTGTAAGAACTGGAATAGAGCTGCTGTGGTATATAAACAGGATATAACAGTTTGTAGAGAAAGTAGTTATCAGACTGACAATGAGCACTTGATAGCACAGAGAAATGCAAGCTAAGCATAAGAAATATTAATGTATGTAGTGCAGAATTCGTTCTCAAAAGACAATAATGTACTTTTGATACATGCAGCATATCTGTAGCCACAGTACACACTTATATTCTATAACAAGATTTTAACTACCAGGTATTTGAGAACCTAGGAGCCATAGTAAAGCCTTCCATTAAGGAAAAAGAGGTTTAACACATGCTGTACTTCTATACTTAACTACAACTTTCAGAAAAGGCTTAGAGATACAAACTTTCAAGTGCATATTTACTTTGCATCAAACTTCTCAAGAAAAATACATTATTGAATTTACAAAAGCAAGTCTACATCCTACAGAAATCAACAAATAAACACAGAGACACCTATATGCAGTGTCAAGTATTCATTAAAAGTTACATTATCATCACATCTTTCACACTAGCATCCCAAAGGTTTCAAGTCATATATGGCTTCCTCATCAATGGATGAGCCTGTATGTTCCAACATACAATTGAGTTTTAATTTTTATCCCAAATATAAAAAAACCCTACTCCACATAGCATAATAAAAACACGAGTTATTCTTTCACAGGGTAAATTACTTCAGTGTACCCTTGTTTTCAGATCTACCAAGCAAAAGATGCTTATTTAACAAAATGCACTCCTGTAAATACTTATGGGGAAACAGCAAAATCCAAGCCAACAGCATGTGTATGTGCACAAGTGTATATTTTGCAATGTAGAATGAAAATTCAGGTTGAATCTAATGATCAAGGTGACAGAGTTAAGAGAAGCCAAACTTGAAACTTGTTCACAAATCAGTTTCATGTTCGGACCGGTAACTGCAGTGGGGTTCTACAGACACACATGCAGCTTTGTCCAGCACTCCTCTTTTCCAAAGAGCTCACTGCAGGACAAAAGAACATCATTCACTCCCCCATCTGAAAGCCTGCCAGCACTTCTGAATTAGCTATTAACCCTATTAAACAAAGTAAAAAGTTAAGCAGACTTCAGTTTTGCCAGGGCAAACTCAGAGGGAAAGAGAAGGTATTTGTCACGGAAAGGTTGACGAAACTGTGACAATGCTTACAAGGAAAGGCCCATATGCTAAAAGTTTCTACAGAATATTATCCTCACTGTAAAACCTGTTAGACTAATTTAAAAGAAAAGCCATAAAAATAATATTTTCTATTAAAGAGTTAATGGTGTCAAATAACACCTAGAGAACTGTATTGGTTACATGTCTAATAAAGTAAGCACAACTTTTTCCTAAGGGAAACAGCATTTTTCCTATATATACTAAAAAGTTCCCTTCTCCATGTTCCAGAGGTTCTCCCAAAGCCAGCTCCCCTTTTCCTAACTAGATATCTAGCATCCAGCTGTTTGGTACATCGCGCAGAGGAGAGGAAGTTCATTGCCCACAAAGAATGACTCAAAATTAGAGCACAACCATGGAAAAGTATGGTTGGTTGGGAAGAACTGAAGCAGCAAAATAGCTTCTGCTACATAGGCTTTGTTGAGCAGCAGAAACAAGGATGGGCTTTGTTGGGCACACCAGGATGGGAGCAAGTAAGTTGTGAAAGACTACCCTGGTCTCAAGCACACAGCTGGCAGAGTCTATGAAACTATCTCACAGGTCCTCCTACCAGCCCTGCCAGCTGGGAAGTCACTCTACATGTCCCTGAGCAAGAAGACTGAATGGAAGGACACAGAGACAACTGACAGACGTGTTTCCACGTGAGAAACGATCCCAAGCCAAGCATCACTTCTCAAGGCAACCTATATGGTAGTTTAGAAACCAGCCTCTCTCTGTAACCACTTCCCTGCCACAGCAATGGAATGTACCCAAAGACAGGTGCTCATGTGTTGTTGTTACTTGGCCCTCATTAAGAAAAAGCTTGTCCTAAGTACCTTTTAGTTTTAAGTTTCTGGGATTATGACAATCTCTATCAAATCTTCACAAAAATGTTAACTTTTAGTAGGTTCAAAAACAGTCAACGCTGATTAAGTAGAAAAGCCTATAGAAGTCTGCAACAAAACCATCAAACCCAAGATTTTACATGTGACTGCTGTTTCATAACTACCATTGGAACTTTTAACATTTCAGCTATGCCAATATGAAAACTTCTCTCTTTAATAGAGACCAACGCAAACATGCCTACTCTCAGTAAGTACCATTGTACCGCTGAACTCCAGAGGCGTTCTGTTGGCTAATCGTAAAATAGGTAATTACTCAGTATGAACAAATAAATTTCAGAGTCTGGGTTATATTTTAGAGCATTAAGATTTCTATATTACCACAGACCCAATACTGACTGATCTTATTTTGTTTTGGAACTGGGAACTATGCAATATTGTTTCCCATACCAGAACATGCGTAACACATTTGGTTTTAGAAGTTCGCCCATGCTTTTCCTATAACAAGTCCAGATAAAAAACTGCAGGGGCAGGCTCTTCAGCTTTTGAATGAGCTGTAGTCTTATGAATATCCTCAAGCATGTTCAGGCAGTCAGCTTTAATTTCACATTCTGGGGAAAATATTTTTTTTCCCTGTATTGTTTATGGTACTTTGTGCTGACAGCTCTCATGCTTTACTGTATTTTGTGTCTTACCCTGAAATACTATCCTATTTTGTATGACTGAAGTTTTGAAAGCTCTAATTGATTCTTGTAACTACAGTAAAATCATCATGTATTTTATTATTCTATGAGAAGTCCCTGTTCCACCCAAGGAAAAAAGAAAAAAATCAGCCATAATTGTGAAAAAAGAAGAGAAGGAGAAGAAATGTATATAAAGCTTCTTTTTGTCTGGCTTGGCTGTTCAAACCTTTTTCCATCATAATCTCATAGATCAATAGAAAATCTAGTTTAGGGCTTCCTTAGAACTTCTAATGGCTAAAGATTGGCAAGATCGCAGTGCCTGCTCTCCAGTGAGGATAAGTTTGTGATATAACTTGAAATCAAAGTCACCACTGTTTTACTTAAGCAAATTTTACCAGTCCTGATTGCAACAAAAAGAATTGGTTCAATTTGAAAGTGAAAATATTTGTTTTATCAGGCTTTGAAACATAAAAGTGATGGAGGACCTCATTTATCAGGCATATAAAAAACAGGTAACACTATTGGGCAATAACTAAGTAAATACAACTGCCATTTATCAAAAACATGGACAGAAAGACCAGCTTCAATCTAGGAAGGCGTTTTTTGAATGCAAAAAAAAATGTTTTGAGTCAAGATGATTGCAGTTTTCTTCTTAAATATTTTAAAACAAGGATTTATAGGAAAGAGGAGCAAAAGAGTCACCAGATTTTTCAAAACCAGAGTCTAAACCAATCTGTATAAAGTCCAACTGCATTTTGGCATTCATGGCTGCAGCTTGTAAGCACTTCTGAGATAGAAATAAACAGTGAAAGCACCTGGAAGGCACACACTCAAGAGAGTAAATGGAGACACAGAGTCATTTAATAAAAGCTGTGGTGATATTCTGACCAAGTCCCCTCTCTCCCACCCAAACTTTGCAGAAATTCAGATCTACACAAGAACTTCAGTCTATCTTCAGATACATGAAGGGGTACAATGCTACAACAGAGAATATCAGAGTAACTGGAATAAAAACTTTAGGCATCTGATTTTAAACATTCACTCTTAAAAATGTAGAGAATAGAAACTTACATACTTTCTAACGGGAAAAGGGAAGTAAGTCACACCCCTACAAGGTAATCTTCTAACAGAAAACATTATAAATGTTACTTAAACAAAGCATCACGTAACTCTCCCAGGCCACATCCTCCTTATCACAGCATGGTAACTAAACATGGTCAGAGAGACTGTAAGCTAGAGGAAAGAAGCAACAAAAGTACAAAACCACCTAAAATCTTCCATACTAGTCATGAAACTTAAAAACAAACAAACAAAAAACACCACACCAGTGTATCCCTATCAGTTATGTTTCACTTTTCAATAACATGGGTGAATGCAGAATAATTTAGCAATTGCAGGTCAAAGTAACTTTACACTGAAAGAGTAAAACGAAAGCAGCTCTTTGACATCTCCCATGTCCTATGAAGGCTTGGAGTATATGACAAGTACACACTACAAATGCACATAGATATGTGGAAACATCATCATGCCAGGTTCACATGGGCTCTCAGTTGCTTTAAAGCTTGGGGATAAATCTTCTCAAAAACCCTGGGTAAAAATTTTGTTCAGCATTGACGAAAGATTCCAAACATGAGTGAGTCTGAGGTTGTCTGGCTCAGCTTGTGGGTTTCAGCTGAGCTTCCAGGCAAGGTTAGAACACATAATAAAACAAGCAAGCAGCTCGGGCAATGAGTAGCCCCAGGTTTCCCAGGCACCGCCTGACAAAGCAGTTTTTCACAGTGACAGACACCAGTGGGATCCACAAGAAATATTGTAGCAACAGTATATATATAATCATATAAATTCCATAAACCCTATGAAATAATCCCGAAGTGTTTACAAGCAAGCTGTATAAGGAATGGGATGCATACAGATAAATAGTTTAATGTTTCATTAGATAGTCCACGGCTTTTTCAAGAGAATTGGCAAAAATTGCAGTTCATGTTTCAGTTGCTCCCATCCTTCAACATCTAAACAATAGTTTCTGCAGTATACATATTCCTTTCCAAATACCTAAAACAAGCAGGATTTGATTCAAAGCCTACTGAAGAAGGCAGTAAGAGTTCTCCATTAATTAATTAATTTTTTTTTTTTTTAAACCCACCTGCACAGATGAGTTTCAGCACCTACCAAAGTCAAAGAAAAAAAAAAAATACATCTACCATGCTTTGGAGATTGCACCTTTTGAGTCTATGACTCTTTGGAGGCAGGAAGAACCAGTTGCTATCAGAGAGATTGCTAATGCAAGTCAGTTTTGAGAAAAACAAACAAGAACACTCTTATTCACTTCCTTGTTAAAAAAGGAAGATCAGAATAATCCTGAAACCATTGGTAATCTCAACACTTCTTTCAGTCTTCATTTAAAATGTACCTAGTGCCAATGTAGTTGCCACTGAATTCACATGTTCTCAACTAATATATTCATGATGTTTGTGCACATGGGGTTACATTCTGTGGTAATTCACAACAACAGATAGCACTTCTAAAATAAGGTTGGGTTTGAGATCAAACCCAAAACACCCCGACCCACTCTATAATGGCCAACTCTGATCACCTGCACCTTCTGTTGATAAGCCAGATGCTATGTCTCTGTCATCATGAGGATAAAAAGGTTACCAGAAGGACAGTGAGAAAGCAATGCTTAGGGGGAGGAACACAGTAGTGTGTCCCTAACCCCATTTAAAATAGGACTTTAGAGACACAAGGTTCATTGGGGTTTCATAATAGACCTGTAGCAAAACAGTACAACAAATGCTGAATGCCTCAAAATGGGCACTAACAAGCACTTGTACCTGGTCTATTTTGCACCCATTGCACATGATGTGATGGGATAGAGCAAAAGGCAGAAATGTTCTTGTAAAGATGTAATTTTTAGGGCAGAAATATCTTGAGAAAATAATTCCCATGCCATAGCACCAAACACAGCAATTGTTTCTTTAATTAACCTTTTAGTTTTCACAATTCCCTTTCCCCCATCAACACAAACCAATTCAACAAGCTTATTGCATATGCAGTTGTAATAAGATTGTCAAGAGTTTAGTATCAATCAAAATTACTAAACGTGAACAGTGAGATACCCAAACAACACAGGAGCAACTATTCTGTGACAGGGTACAAATCAATTTCCTATGGCAGGTGTCAGGACCTGGCACTCTAATTCTATTTCCCCACATAAGAACATCTTGCCTGTGCTTTGGGAGCATCCAAGACTACTTGGGACAGCGGGGTTACATCAACTGCTATTTCATCCCTAGATAGTTGAGGCTTTTCCTCCTGCCTCTCAACTACAACACAATGTTTTTGGTGGCTGATTGCTCCCAGCAGTGTGCAAGGGCAGCCCTATGGTATGGAGTGGAAGTTGTCGACCCCCCGGCTGACTTCTCCACAGCAACCAACTTCACCTTGGCAGTTTCCTACTGAATGGTTTTCCCTACTTAGCAGCATCAAGCTGATGGGGGAGCAGTATGACTACAGCAGAACGCATTACCCAAACGTGTCAGACTATCTAATAAGTTAAAAAAAGAATAGCTTAACTTCATGCTCAACACCTCTCTCTCTGGCTGTTCCTGGCATGCTATTTTTATATATATTAAAATAAAAAAGTTTACAATGTGTTCAGTAAGCTGAGAGCCAAAGTGAGGCCATCCTTAAAAAATGTTCAGTTTCCTACTTCCAACCAACTGTTCCTAGACTAACAACTAGAGTCTTACTACTAGGATGGAGTTTTGATTTTTCATAGATTTGTTGTTTGTTGCAGTGAGCTCGGACTGTAGAGGAGCAAATTTGTAAAAAGCTGCCCTATAATTAAAAAAAAATAAATAAAACAAACACAAAAAACAAACCACAACCCCAACCAGAGAAAAAAAAATTCTGAAGGACGGGTTGTGTTACACCTAGAAGATTTTAAGGACTGCATAGATTTCCCAGAATGAGTTCCATGTGCTGACCATGAATGAGGAGAAAGAACACAGTAGGTCTGAAAGGGATAATAAAACACCAAAGAAAGACTACAGCAAAATAAAATAACATCAAAGTGATTTTGCCAAGACATACTCTTAGTTTGTCCAAATTTGATACTTTTGCTTTTCTAAAGTATTCTGACTGAACAGCACAGCTGTGAGGCTGTTGTAAAGCTTTGGTACAATCCTGATCATTCTCCACAATGATTTTTCAGCCATAGCAGTATAGGCCAAATATTGATTTTTATTTATTCATTAAGTAATATAGCTAAATGAAATACTACTACATATGGTTATACTTAATAACATGACTGGAAAATTCTGCATAGAACCATAGAATCATTTCATTGGAAGAGACCCTCAGGATCATTGAATCCAAACATAACCCAACTCTAGCACTAAACCACGTCCCTAAGAACCTTGTCTGAATGCCTTTTAAACACCTCCAGGGATGGTGACTCCACCACTTCCCTGGGTAGCCTGTTCCAATGCCTGACAACCCTTTCCATGAAAAATTTTTTCCTAATATCCAATCTTTAACCTTCCCTGGTGCAACTTGAAGCCATTTGCTCCTGTCCTACCACTTGCTACTTGGGAGAAGAGATAGAAGGGATAGAACAAAAATTTCCTGACAGATTGTCAGCGATATCAGATTCTTGCCCATCATGCCCAATAAATGCACGCTCTTGACTGTTTTCATATTGTGAAAAAAAATTGCCCCATAAAAACAGTAAGAAAGTTCAGAAAGTGCATTTCAATGTGATTACAATACTTTTTGGGTAAATTAAGTCACAGCCTTTGGCCATAACAGGACCCGAAGTATATTGTAATGGTCCACAAATTAAGTGCCTCCTATATGTTATTACTCTGGTATATACTGCAAAACTTGGCATCATCACTCTTCAAAATATCAGAATATAAATGTTTATGTCCTATGACAGAATGCTTTATTAAAAATAATGAGGTTTCAAGAACTTAGAATGCAGGAAATAACATTTCAGCAGAGAAATACATCTTTTGCAGCATTTATAATTTTACACTGATGCAGGCTACATCAGCTTAAAAAAAAAAAAAAAAGAAAAAGAAAAAAATCAAAACCAAAACCCCTCACAACAAAACTTACCAGCCCACACAAATATAATATGTTCAGGTCCTCATCAGCATGAGAACATCCCTTGTGTAGGCACACGCACCAGCTAGACAAGTTCCCTTGCACACACAGGCTTTGACGCCAATGCTTCTTCCCCTGCACGCTTGCACACAAACACTGCACTCACATGTTCACTTCTCATGTGTAATCGATCCTCCAGCCTCTGGTGCTCTCTCACACAAACACAGACATGCTTCATGCCTTCTCCTGCATGAGAAAACCATGGGAACCAGCTGTCACTATTTAATCCCCAACCCCAAATCAGCCAAATATGCCCCACCTCAGCCCCAGATGCCCCAATCAGCCTTTCTAGCCATACACTCCTCATGAACAGACCATTCTTTTAGCTACTCCCTACCTAACATTAATTGGTTTTCCACCCCATCTCTTCTTCTTTCACTGCCTGTAGGAGGAGAATCTATATCTTTTTCCAGCAGTCCAGCACTGTACACAGCATAGCCAGGGCAAAGAGGTGTTTTGCACCATGCAGCATACCACAAACTAGCCACTGAGATCAGTGGCCACCACAGGCTTCCATCTTTATTAATAACTTCACATTTCACTATTATTTGATTGAGTGTTTGGGCAAATGGACACAAATAAATAATCTTGGAAAAAAAAAAAAACTCTAGTCATCATAGGAAGAAGAGATCTACATTTCAAAACTAACCGGACTGACTATACATTCATTTAATAGGTAAAAAAGGAAGAAGAGACAATTTCAACGTTTGGGGCAAACTCTTCAAAACCCAGCCTCAGAACAGAGGGGTCTACATGACACCTGAAAGCTTTGGTTCCAGTTTGCAAAAGATAGGCTGACCAAAACACAGAAGAAAAAGGAAAGACAGTTTTGTTGCTATGGACCTCAAAAGTGCTGCTGCAGGCAGCATGCTGGACTTGGAAGGAGTAGGATCAAAAGAAAGGCTTAAGTCCTTTTGGCATTTCAGGGAATGTTACAGTACACCCCCAACCAGTGCAGAAGGTTGGTATTACTCACAAATGTGAGTATGAAAAACCTATGAAAAACCTCTCCTGGATAAATGTCACTTTAAAGTACTTCTGTTTCTCTCCCCAGATGCAGAAGTCCATATCTATAGTTTGTATAATACCAGAGAGATTGCCCCAGTACTGCTGGTGGTGATACTGCCACATGGGAGCGTCTTCCAGTCATGAAGAATTGACACAAATTCCTACCTGGAGACGGAACCAGGACATAAACCACAGCAACTCAAATACCAAGAAGGCCCCAAATACAGGATTAAAGCACAATTTCGTCTGAGCATACAGTGGACCCAACCCGCGTCCACTCCTCAAAAGGAGCCAACTGATAGTGGGTATTTTGTTGCTATCTTCTGAAGATTATTAAGTTGGTGTGGACTTTAAGAAAGGTTTAGATATATCCAGAATCTAGCTTTACTTATATATTCACTTTATTATAAATTATTTTGTTGTTGCTGTTTGTTTGTGTTTGTTTTTGTTGTTTGGTTTGGTTTTGGTTTGTTTGTGGTTTCTGTTGTTTGGGGGGGGGGGGTTGTTTGTTTTGGGTTTGTTTGTTTGTTTTTTGTCCGCATAGTCTTTAAAGGAACTGACTTCTGTTTGCATGGCACTTAGAATAATGGCACCTACCAGGGCTGTGATTTACAGCAAAGACTATGGAGTCCCAAGAAGATTTGGGGAGAGCATCCACCTCCCTCTTTTGGGTAATGGAGCCACAGGTGGAGATCTCTGCAGGCAACTAAGTCATTTTATTAATGAGTGAAAGACAAATAGCCCACTGGTGAAATTGTCAGTCAGAAGCCTGGGATGCATACGTTTCCAGCAGGACTAGCAAGCAGCCTTTAGACATTACTGCAAAACAGGGAGCTTTTAGGCAAGCAAAAACCCTGAAGAAGTGTAAGAACCTCTGCATATCAGACTTCACTGAAAGCAAAGCCCCAGCAGTGACTGCCTGTCTTCAGTGCATATAGCAAGTGCTATATGCAGGAGCACGAGCAGACTCCAGGATACAGGATCCTGGAGATCCCATTTCTTCCTCAATATCAATCTTCTTTCTTATTTCACACTACACAGCACCTCTCACCCAAGTGTAGCTGGTGCCTGTGCCCTAGTAGAAACTAAATCAAGACAGAAAACCCGTGCAAGTAACAAGGACTACTAAAACTATTAGTGAAATAAATCATCTGAGGACTGTTAGCAGCAAATGAAAGAAATAGAACTCCATGATATTCTAGTCGTGGCCCCTCTAGTTGGGACTTTTTTATTAAGCTATAGTAATAAACATTCATTTTGAATTGTGCATAAGCCTGAAAGGAAAGAGATCTTCAAGAGGAGCTTCACCATAGAAAGCTATCAGCAAATGAAAGATGGTTAGACAGTGGCTAATCCCCAAATCCTGTCATACCTTCATTACCAGCTTCCACTGACAAATCATGTACATTTGCAACACAAAAGGCCAAAATGGAACTATTTTCAATGGAGCGTACTGCTACAGGTGGAGAGATCATTTGCAAAAGCTGCTGAAAGTGTGTGCTCTTTGGCTTCAGTCTGAAAGTTAATGGTGAGTGGGCCATATTGTTAGTAAAAAGCAGGGAAAACATTTGCCTTTTACAATTTTACTATAAAGTTTGCTCTCAGCTTTCTTTTTGTTGGAACACCATGGAAGACTGCCCTCCTACCTAGCACTTAGGTGTTCAGTCAGCCTGCCAGGAAACACCAGGTAATGTTTCTCAGGCTGTCTTTGGTCTCTTCTTAGAGAAAGACCTAAGTTGAGAAGCATCTGGTCTTCTCTTTTCCAATGCTGTCCTGCTGTGAACCGCTGACAGAACCTACCTCTTTGATCCCTACATACATATGAAAACATGAAGAGAACAAAACCAATACAGGCTGTCTCTTCTCTTAAAGCAGTCACAACTCCATGTTTTAATCAGTGATAATTCTCCTCCAGCAGATCCTAGTGCTGGGAGATATTTCCAGTAAACACAACAGAAGAAAAGTCTAAAATGTCCATTTTATTTAAAAACAAACAATCCCACTGCCCAAAAATCCCTCTCTTCCCTTCTACCCCAAGGTGATCCAAAGGATTTTTCAATGGGGAGGGGTTGTTTATACTGCCTGCCTGTTGCTTAAACAATAAGAAGTCTGTAACCTTGATATAAAACATCTGTTCAAGCCACCATAAGATAAATATAAGATAAACTATTGCAGGCAAAAACAAACAAAAAAATCTACCTTAGGTAAGAAAAGTTTGGGAAAATTTGAAAGCCAGACTTTCAAACAGTAATTGACCCCCAGACTAATATGAAGGTGGAACTGTCAAAACAGAGAATGTGGCTGCTTGCAACTGTTGCTAAAGAAGCTCACTGACAATACGGATTATCTCGATAACATGCCTCCTCCAGTGAAAGGATTCTCATAACACATGCAAGGTGTTTCAATTATGTAACTTCCATGAAATAAAAAACAACAGAAGACATTCAAATACCATAGAAGTTTATTACCGAAAAACTTGTTCAGCAAACATTTTAAAAATTTATTACACGCTATAATCAAAAGTGAGTATTTCTTCCAATGACTGCTGCTCAGAGTCACATGCCAGATTCAATTCAATTACCTTAAACTTCATATCAGGAATATCTATAGTAGACTCTTCATCAGCTCAAGCAAGTGTGAGAAGAGTGGATGTATGTTCATCCCAATCTCCATTTCCCAAGCACCACCAATTTGTTGCTCTAGAGTAGTTAAGCAGAGACCAATTGTACTGGCCAAGGCAGTACCTCCAACTTCAACAACTTTCCCTATGTAAGGATGTGGCTTAATGTCATGTACCATATTCTGTACCATGTCAGCAAGGATAACATTGATTCCAGAAATAAAATTATTTTTCTACCTATGCTCAAATTCAAAGTATTGTACTTAAAAACTTAGATTTTGAAAACAAAGCTAAGTATCAATATGTTACCCAAAATTACCAATTTTAAATCAGTTCTGGTATCCTGGTAGAAGTCATCTACCTAATGAAGAAAAAAAACCCCATTCTACAGATTCCTGCAACCAAAAGTATCTCTTCTGGCAGGCAGAGAATCTGGCCTGCAGTTAACCAATACAGATAGTCAAGATGAGAAATTCTGGGGTGAGAGAAAAAAGGGCAAAAGCAGCTTTTCCACTGACAGATTTCAGTCTAGCAAATTTTTATTATTACTAAATATATATAGCTATATTGTAACCGTTCCTCCCCTCCTTTCAGTACATTCTTGAACTCTTACTAAGTATCATATGTTCCACGTCAATAATTCAGCTAGCTTTTTTGGAGTAGGTGGTTCTCGTCTTCTGCTACCTGACAAACAGACTCCTAAGTTTAAGTTATTTTAAAATACAAATGCCCAAACATAACAAAGCAGTATAAGAAATACCACAATTCAGTCTGTAGAATGAGATGGAGATTACACCAAAACACATGGTTTTCCTTCTTCCATCGTTAATCCCAGTCTTTACCAAGTCCCAGATCTGACAAGATGGTGATCATTCATGCTCTAGAAAGCAAATTCTGAGAAGAGCAGATTTAGAAAAAGGATAAGAAACATGAAGAGTTTTTACCAGGAGAATAAAGCAGAAGAAAGCAAAATGAACAAAGATGAATAACATATAGGCAGCATAAAGAGGCATTTGGGTTTGTTCTGCATTGCCTTGTTGTCTCTCTGCTCTTCAGTGAATTATGAGAGAGAATATCTGCTTTATCAATCCAATCAAGCTGATGAAACAGCTGAAGAAGTTCATAGCTTCTGACCTCTGCTGAAGGGCTGGTGATGATAGCACAAGACCCATCATGTCTGGTCAAAATCTAAATAAAAGTAAGTGGAACCTTGTGATACAAAACTTGACAGTTAAGGAACAAAAAGCTACTTGCAAAAAAACCCACAAAACTAACAAAAAACAACAAAACATAAACAAAACCAAACAAACAAACCTAACCTGGTATTAATACTGTGTAGGCATCTCATTCCAAAAATAAAAAAAATTATGCAGGACTTTAATTATAACTCTTGGAGTTTCACAAACACCATGCTCCAGACATATTCCATCTTCAGTAAGCCTCAGTACCACAGCTGTACAGTTCAATAGCACTTCCAACA
The DNA here is from genome assembly GCF_963082525.1 of Nesoenas mayeri. Lineage (NCBI taxonomy): Eukaryota > Metazoa > Chordata > Aves > Columbiformes > Columbidae > Nesoenas > Nesoenas mayeri. The sequence continues at coordinate 73,299,821 of NC_137544.1, forward strand.
GCACCACCATGGTATTCCCTTTTAGGCAAGAATATAGGGTATATGAGAAGTTACTTAATGTCTCTATTTTCTAATAAAATGAGAACGGTTAAGAAAACTAGAAGTTACTGAAAAGCAGAGCTGTGCCAGCAGTTTCCAGTGATGACCTGACATGATTTTTCCTCCAACTGACATCCAAGTAGTTATGGCGTTTATATAGTCCAGCCCAGCATTCATTTCAAAATGAACTTTCTGTACCGTGTGGTACTCCAGAGACATCTGGAGGATGGAAGAAAATGTTTAAGGAAAATCATTAGCTTATACATTATCATAGCACATATTTAGCTTTTCTAAATTAAGCATAAACACTTGGAAAGGAGGAAAACACAGCGTCCTGCAAGGGAATTTGGAGGATCATTTTAGAGGGGAAAACTGAAAAAGAGGAATCCAACATGAAACGCCAGAAATATGGTGGAGGGAGCTGCAAAACAATGTCATAGCATTCTCTGTTTTGAATCTTTTCTTGGATTTCCATTATCAATAAATCTGTATAAAAATCTTTGCATCTTTATTTTAAGAAAAGAAATTCAACTTGTGTTCCAAGAGCCATACTGAAACCCCTCCCCATCTACCCAGCACCACAACCAGTAACAAAAAGCTCCACTGGTCAAACAAAATTCTACAATAAACTCATAATACTGTAGCCTGCACAGTGTCCTCAGTAACACTTACTCCAAGCCCATTATCTTTTGGAAATTCCCCTGCATGACAACCTAAAAAACAAAACAAAACAAAACAATCAAACAAAACCACCACCACCAGTAAGCCACTCCCTCTGATCACCAAGTGGGTTTTGATTCTTATCCACTAGATTTAGTGGGCAGCAGCCCAACAATTCCAAAGCAATACTCCCTTATGGTAAGCGAAAGGTGTCTCTAAATACACTGTGCAAAGTGTTTTAATAAGTGAAAGACTTTTTTTTTTGGTAAGAGAGAGATTTTCACAGCAGAATATAATACTAAGAATATTTAGTTTCTTTTAAAGGATAAAAAATAGAAGAAAGGATGATCAAACAAGAATTTCTATATGTCTAACATCATTACTTTCAAAAATACTGACTTTCAGTTTTAGTAAAAGGAGGTGGGATACTAAAGTCAGTGAAGAAGTATCACCCTCAAATGGTAACACAGTGCAAAGGACCACCTTACCACACCAGAATGAACCATAACCTATTTCACAGATTAATTGTATAAACTAACCAGTGCCGTTCAGCTGAGTCATGACAAGCCTGCAAAGACCTGAACAGTCTATATGTATTTGGAAACAGAGTTCATTGCTTCGAAAGCCATGCAATGCCACCTAAGACACTACATGATTTGCCATGACTATGAACATAGCACAACAAGGCAAGACATTTTTTTCTGAGCTTTTTTGGCTTAGAAGCCTTGAAGCAAAACATTCTGGCCAAATCCTCCTTGAGTTTGTTTCACTTTGGATATTTTCTTTCACCTACATGCTCCATTCCATCCTGCCATTTGAACGGCAATGTTACCGCAGAGAACAGATGCAGCTGGTTATCATAGAGGTGAGCATTTCTGAGGAAAAGGGAAATAATATCAGAAAACTGTAAATAAAGGAGAAAGTAGGAGCAAGCAGACAGAACTCCCTTGCCCATCCTCCCTGCCCTCTTTGCAGGTCTACCAGAAAACACCCTCTGCACTTTTTGCTGCTTCCCTTCTGTTGATCTTGTGGTTGTCTTCACAGGACTAATATTTCTGTGAGGTAAAAAAAACCACTTTGCACAGAACTGACTTGGTGGAGTACTAAGGAGGAAAAGAGATGAGCAAATAAAAGGAGATAAAGAAGGAAGAGTTCAATGACTTCAAACAAACAAAAAAACCCAACCAACATAAAATGAACAATTTTTAAAATACAGCCCCATATGTGCGTGCCAGATTTATTAGATTGCAGGCTCTTCAGAGCAGGGACCACGCAAGACAAGGTGCTTATTCAGTGCTCAAGTACAAGCTTGCCATCAGCTGAGGCTGCCTTTGGACACGACCTCATTGTAAAAACATTACCCTCCATCACAGTGGTCCTTGAAAACTGCCTCTGGGCTAGTTGATCCTTATTGCAAACTTCATAGCAGCTATTAGGTATATTTGCATCTGTGTTTTTAAAAAAATGAGAGAGAGATAGATACCTGGGGAGTTGTGGGGGGAGAAGTAAAAAAGCATGTCTGAACAGATGATCTTTACAGTCCCCCCCTCTTGCTGCTAGAAGCTTCCCACTCAGCTTCTGCTCCCATTTGTTCATCTTTCTCTGGCAAGAACTACTCTTAACTGTGTTAATTTTCCTTTTTGTGGGTTAATGTTGGGTAACGCACTTGCAATTGCCCACAACTAATAGATTTCCAGTGACTAACTTTACTGCACTCCTGGCAGTAAGTAGGGCACATTTTTTGAACCAGGGTCATTTTAAGGGATTCCAGAAAGTACCTTCACACATTTCATGGTTTCATTTAAACAGCTGCTTCCTTGGTTCCATGCAGGATTTTGAGCAGGAGGACAGTATCTTCAAAGGGAGGTGACTACCTCCTAGAATATTAAGTGAGAACCATTTCAAGAGTTTGAACAAAGCATGAAGCATGACCTTTTTTTCATTTATTTATTTAAGGCTATACTTGGCAGATATGAAAATATCCAACTGTAGTTAGACAGCCATGATCTCAGCCTCTGGCTGCGCAAAGACATCTTAAATCTGTAGGTTCTTTGCAGATCCAGAGGATTTTTGCCAAAATGTTTCCTGAATAAAATTAAATATTCCTTCACATTGAGCTTACATTTTTTTCTTTCTCCTTCCTTTATAGTCTATTATAATCCCAAATTAAAAACATAGAATGCTTTAGGATTAGCAGTGCTTATTCTGCAGTTTCCCAGACAAAAATTACTGCTATCATTTTTTAATTATTTTTAAAAAGGTTAAATGTCACGTCTTCTGCCTTTAAAAACCCATTAGGCACAGCCTATTCCTAATTACTCTATATTTACATGGGAGTGACACAAGAGGAAGGAGGGAAGACATTGTCCTACCAAGGAAAATCTCAGGAGCATACAAGGCCCGGGATGTAGTCACAGAATGAATGGCATCTGTGAAAAGCATCCTGTAAGAAGCTGCATACCAGAAGCCACTTGCATCATTGACCACAAATACCTAGATAAAGCATTATCTAGATGCTTGGGCCCTTCAAAACATAATTAAAATGTTGCATACAGCACAGATATGTATAACTACATCAGTCTGTTCCCAGTGTAAATCTGCTCCTTCCTTGGATTTAGCAGCTTCACGCCTTCATGAAAACCTTTTCCAAAGCTGCGTGTGCAGCAATAGCCCAGGTGTACATTTAGGTTTCTTTGCAAGCACTAGCCACCACTGGTCAGGAGCGTGGCTTTGTATTTTACAGAGCAGAGAGGAAAAGATGACTACCTGTAGCTTTCTCCCTACCTATGCAGGCTAACTGCAGTTGGTGTCTCCTTTCCCCAGACGTGGCAGAGGAAGGTGTGTGGCTAGGTCACAGTTGTCTTCCTGTGTAGTTTTAAATCTATGGAGCTGTCTACTGCCATTGCTGATGTGCCAGCTGTAGGCCTTTCAGACAGTCAAATGATTGTGTCTCATGTGCACCTTTAACTCCCTAAATATCAGCATGCTGTTCTTGCAATTGCAAGTCAAAGGACAAGTGGTATAATAATGACCAACATTCAAATAGGACCTTCTGCAGAAAAGTATCTGATCTTAAGAATTAGCCTGTTTCAGGTACCATGAACCTAATGCATCCCACATAATTTGCCTCAAGACCCTACATGGGCCACAGCACCATCTCCTGGCATCAGAAGTTCCATTGCAAGAAAATACTGTAGTTCTTCACATACTGCAAAGAGAACAAAACAAAACAAAAAATCCACCAACATCCCCAAACACTGAAGGCAAGGGCCAGGAGTTAACCAATGCAAAAATTGGCCTGTGCTACATTTCTTGTGTTTCCAAGAAGGTACTGAGCCTCATAAGCAACTAAGCCTTCCTCACGCTGAGGAAGAGTGGCAGAGAAAACTGTCCACAGCTCCCTCCACACAACTGAGGACACTCTCCATGCCCTGCAGGCACGTTCAACTCTGCCCACTGCCCAGAAAAGCCATGATGCAACACTATGAGGGTTTTTTTTGGTTTGGCCATGAAAGAGACCAGAAGCACTCATGCAGTCTTCTACAGGTGGTAAAAACCAGTTGAAAAGCAGGAGAAAGGCCACTTAGTCAATCATTTCTTGACAGCCTCTAGGTGTGAGTGTTCCTAGTCCCATTTCTGGCAAGGTCACACAAAAAGTTGAAGCCACCTATAACTTATTTAATTTTCTTTCCCCAAGACAGCTGGAGAACTTGCATGGGCAGTTAGAACAGAGACCTACCATCTGATCTTACTCATTTGCAATCCTTAGTTACAAAACATAACACTAGAAAGTGATTAACAATACACAGAGCAGATCTGCAAAGCCTGAATAATAATGAGACAGCATAAGCCGATCTTGGCTGTATCCATACGAAAGAAAATATGATAAAGAAATAACAATAAAAATAAAAGCAAAAAATAAATCTGAATTTCCATGGGCAAGGTCTAGAAAGCTAACCTGATCACAAACAGAACAGTCAATTTGCTTATCTTGCATAGATATTAATTTGTTCTGCTAACCTAACAGCTACATAAAGACAATTGCATAAAAATTGTTATGAAAAAGGGCTGTTATTGAAGAGAGTGTTCTTCTGACGTTTAGCCTATGCTCCTGCAGAGGTGGACTTTTCCAAATGCCATGACATCTTCGTTCTGTCATTTTTCTACCTTCATCTCTAAACTTAAGTAAGCCTTTCATTGAAGACTGGACATCTATTAGTGCTTTCCAAGTACAATCTGAGGACTATCTTTGTTTCCTCCCTCGTTTCCTATAATTATCATTTCATACTGCTGTCATGTATAACTCCACCTCTGATCTGTATTGTACTGGTTTTAATTTTTAGTTCTTTTGTATTATGTCTGGGCCTAACACTAACTGAAAAACAATGTAAGAATCAGTCTATTACCAACTGTCCCTTGGCTGAGATACAGTACTAACTAAAACATAGTGTGGATGGCTTTAATACAGCTTGGCACCCGAAATACAGCTGCTCATTCCACATGTTAGCAGACATACTCCAAATGAGCTTAGGAACACAAGCTCAATTGCCCAATGTGTGGGCACACCTTAAATGTCAACATTATTAGCCATCACACTGTGACTGAAGTGATAAACACACAAACCAACTGTATTCTAGCCCATCAAACCCAGACAGCATCCCTCTTCTCCTCCCCCTCCAGCATAAAGCCACAACTGTTGCTCGCTGAGTTGCCAAGATTTCTGCATTATCACTAGTAACTTAAAAACAGGATTACGCCCAGATAGTCTAAAAACTTCAAGGCCACAGGGTGAAAGCACAAAGTGACTTTATTAATAAACAAGTGCTTTGTTAGAGATTATTAGAGCATCTGGTTTTGTATATTAACAACACAATGCCTTTAAAAAATAAATACATCTGCATTTTCATGTCACTTGGCTTGTGCAACTCTCCCTCTTTCACATATAGAAGCACTGGACTCTGATATGTTCAGAAACCATGACAAGGTGGTATCATCAATAAAATGCAGCCTCCTGCCAACACTGTGTGATCAGGTGAATGTGGACACCGTAACAGGGAGGCCAGGACTTAAACACTTACACACTTTGTAGTAAAGGTAAATACACATTCATTGGCTGACCAGAATAGGGAAACAGTTACATTTATTTATTTACAGAAAGAGGAGAGTGGATAAGGAAAACAAACAGAAACAATACAACATATTGTTAGTTAAATCCAAGACATTCACACAGAGTATCATTCTACCAGAAATTAACAGAAACCTGCAAAGTTTTTATATTTTCAATTTCGCTTCCTCTGTAATCATCTCATCCTTATGACTGTCCTCCCTATTTAACCTTTTCTGCAAGTTTTAGAAGGCATACTAAACCAAGAGCCTTACTTCTCTGTCAGCCAGGGTCTCCATTACCCAGTCAGGGAGCACCTGAGGCCAAGTGAAGGCTTGGCTCTCCAAAAGCTACTCCTAGTCTCCTCCTGGAGACTACCTAGGCTCATTGTACAGTCAGGAGGATGTCTTCATTGAAGATGTTTTTCAGAGCTGCTGTATCCCCACTGATCTCTAGGTAGACAGTAAACACCAAGTGTGGACTCGGCCAGCTGCACAACTTGACTCCATTTAACAGCAGCTGCCACCTTGAGTTAACACTTACTGGTACACTGGAGTATCACTGTCTGCAGGCTGAGCCAGGGGGAAGGTCTAACAAACATCTTGCACTCACAACCAGATGGAAATAGAGCTACATCATCATCATAATGATAACTATCCTACAACTTCATGGAGCCCAAAGAAGAGTCTCAAACTACTATCACATAGCTTCAAGAGATGCTTTTTCTGGAAAGGCTGGTTATTCAACCAAAAGTCCATTTTTAAAAGTCACCCAGCAGACTTCTCTACTGCTTTTTGCTGAAATTTCAATTCCTGACTCACTAGGCAGTTTTATAGCATTACCATACACACTACATGACCAGCATAACTGAAATATCTAAGTACCCACAAGTAATTAAAAAGTCGTCTCAATTTTTAAAATGTTTGGATAAATTTATTTATAGGGCAAGTCAGTAATTCACCCAAAGTCACACTTTCCAACCAAAGTAACTATGTCAAATACTTAAAATATCACCCCTTTCCCTATGGCCCTGCCTCATGATGTCAGTTGGGACAGCTATTTTATCCTAGAGTGCAGGTAGTGACCTCACATCTTGCTAGCAGCAGCTCAGGACCAAGCTGTACTAGGCACTACTGCACTGCTGGACAGAAAAGTCCTCTCCTACCTGGAAACATTGACTCAGCAAAATACTCAAGTATTAGCCTTTGTATTTTACTTCAATCAAGGCTCATAAACTTATACTGAGAGACACACTAACGCACCCTCCTGAAGCAAATGGAAACAGAAAACTACTCAACAGTCTTTACGAGACAGTGGATGGGAAGGCAAGTCAGCAACAACACCCAAAGAAGGTATTTTTTTCCAGGGACCGCTTACAATGCTATTTAACAGCATATATACCTTGTCCCTGCTCTCTCTTCTCGAACATTTTTAATTCTCCTTAGCTTTACATCTTTCCAGCATTCTCAGTTTGCAGCTCCACATACATTGAAGAGGGTTAGTAAAACTGTTTTCCTTTTCAGCATGTTGTATTTGATCCTCTGAAACCAAAAGTTAGACCTCATCTATCATTCACAGCATCTGGAAGGCTGATCCTTGACTGTCTAAGGAAAAAGCAATCAAAAATCAAAATCTAACACAGGAAATTATCAGTAACCATTGAGCTAATCAGCTTTGGAAAACATGGTTCCTTTTCCATTAAAGCCCTTAAAAAGCTGTTGCTGCATTTCTTTTTTTCTTTTTTGGTGACACAAACTTTTTCCTCTGAACAGAGTCAAAAGGGTCACTTTTCTTCTGTGCTGTTACAGTATTGGCATAAAACCCAAGCTGTACAATAATTTCCCTCTCTTTCCCATGTCCTCACAAACACATGAGCCTCTGTTGCTAAACACCTTAACTCCCAGTAGCCAGATCTTCTGGACTGAGATCCAGCGACAAAGGACTGGCTTGTTTCAGGGATCAGAAGCCAAGTGGAAAGTAAGGAGCTGCCAGGACACAAAGGATGGAGAAAAGTAAGTATGAGAGAACGTGAAGCCTCCAGTCGCACACACAAGGGAAGAACTGCTTTGCTTTTCCGCCTGGATCAGTGAAATATACAGAGCTCAAAGGAATTCCTATAGTCACCTGCATGATAAAAAAAGGGGAGCAAAGACTGTAATTTTAATTGTGTTGATGAAGACCAAGTATGGGGGGAAAACTGCAATGCAGAAATTGGGTTCAATTCTGATTTCCTTTACATCAATGTAAGCCTTGAATAACAGGAGAGAACTTGTTCTCCTGTGTCTGATGATCCCAAGTTAAGAATTAGTAATAATCAGCATCTTAATATCGAATTTCAAGACAAATGTGAATGCTAAGCACTCACAGAAATCATCTAGTATTAGTCAGAACGAATAGTTTAGTATTAACTGCTCCCCCTAGTAATTACTAGGGAAGTATCTTTTGCATAGAAGTGATCCTCAAGAGGGCTTCAGTTAATAATAACTAAAAGACCCTCAAAATCCTGCAAATACTTCCTTATGCACATGATTAACTTTTATGCATGTGGCCAGTCCCACTGAATTTGAAGAATCACGTGTTAAAAGTTACGCTTGGGCAGACAGGAGTTCAACTTTGCTTCTGGAAGAGTTTTGCAACAGTTCTCTCTTTAGAGACCAATTTTGTAAAGCACAGAAAACTCTCAACTATCACTCATATTTGTGACAATGGAAACCATTCAACACTCTGAACAACTGGACCACAGGGGAGGTGGAAGAAGAAATGCATTTATTTATCTTCATATGCAATCCAAACAGAGAAAGAGCAGGCCAATGAAAATGTAGAGATTCTTCCTTCCCTGAATCTATCATGCTCAAAAATCCCTGCAAGAAAATTTCCATAATAGTGTGTTATGCTATATCCAGGAACTGCTGGATAATTGTGAGTAGCATTACTGAATAATTTAGGCACAATGACATGTTGTATTTGGTCCTGAGAAGTGTCCACATTTTATTTGTTTGTTTTTAAACCAACACCCTCCATTTTTACATCTTCCACACTAGCTTTCCACACATTCATAGAAAACAGCGATTCACAGAAAAAAGGATCCTTCTTTAATTTTTTTGTGCTGCAATTTTGAGCAAAAGGCTTATCCCCAGAAGGCAAGACCTCTGCTTCAAATGCAGCTGAAAAATATTTTTGTCATTTGACTTGCACTGAAGCCTGAAAGATCTGGTCAAAAGGCAGGAGTCATCCACTGAAATACAGTTGTCTACAACCATGCTGGATGTTCGGACTACCTGTATGTTCAGTTGCCAGAAACAGCACTTCTCAGATCTGATTCTGCTGACTAAATGTAGATTTTCACTTCAGGAAGAGACGAATTGCTCCCCAGATGTGTTCTGCTTCCTGACTATAAAGGGAGTCCAGAGAGCTGCATTTCAACAGACAAATCCCACCTTCTCCCTGCTGGGTATCACACCAAAAGACCATATCTGGTTTCTTCAGTAAGACTCTGCTGGAGTTTCTGTCAGACTGGTAGAAGTAAACCAGTGTAGTTACTCCTAGACGCCACGCACAGCCAATGGAAAGTAAGGACCACCTCCGAGAGGCAACTCAGCCCATGTAAAATCTGAATTCTCCCCAGAAACGCCACTGTGTCTCCACAGATTATGGGAAGAAACTTAAGGAGCTCATCTCTTAATAAGGTGAAGCAGTGAAATGCCTTGAGTTAGACAGACAGGTTCAGGCTCTCACTGTTGAGAAGGTGGGAGATGCTGAGTACTCTCATCGTTTATCTCCTCTCCACACCAGTAAGGCTTGAAACATAAAGCATCAGACCGCATAATAAAATACAAGGTTCCAATATGGATTACAGAGTCCTTCATAAAATACTTTGAAGGAGAGAAAAAAACAAAAACACACCAGCGAAGTTTGAAAAATCTGTATCGTGGCCTACATAGTATCTGTCCACCCACAGCTTTGCCAAGTGAGGATAAACAAGAGCTGAATGAAACTCTGCAAGCACACACTTCAGTTGGCCAAATATCCAACACAGTTTGGAGCAGCTAAGGATTAGTCTGCAGTCTCTGAAGACTTAAAAACAGAAATGCAGACCCTCAAGAGGGTCTAAGAGTCATCTGTTGGCAACGCATGCCCTCGGCTGACTAGGTGACACAGAGATGTAAGATGGTAGACCCAGATCTCAGCTCTCGTACACTCGCGCTTGTCAGCAAAACAAGTCACCTCGTTAGCTGAGGACAGCAGGGCTTCTGCATTCGACTTCTGCAGAAACACAGGATTTGGCAGCCTCCAGAAATCTGAGCTCTCTATTTTTCTTCCCTTCGTTTACTAATGCCCATTTCCCCTTCCCCGCCTCCCCGCTCCCAGTGCACGCACATTTTAACGCTGTAACCCAGGAGTTACATGGCTTTTCCATACTTCTGGGCAAGTATTACACACTCTCCCTCCAAACTAGCAAGTATGCCTTCTCCACAGAGGTGGTAAACCTGCTGTAAGAGCACAGTGCTACATAGTAAAATACTTCAGATTAACCCCCCCAAAATTACCTGCACATCTCATGCCTTAAGAAAGCTTCATATCCGCCATCTCACACAAAAATACACTCCCTACAACATTGTGATACATTGCACACTCTTAATGGTTTCTACAGTTACGTAGTCACAGACAATGTAATTAACAAGCAACATTCCTTCCTGTAAAATAGGAGGGAGAAAATAAACAGAATAGAAGTTCACAAAAATAAATTTGAACTCAGAAGTAAAACTACATTTTAAATTCAATTTCATCATCTACTGTGTCACAGACAGCACAAGCCTGGATCACCTAGGTGCAAGCATAGGTTTTCAATCAGTTGGATTTACAAAATACCTTGTGTCCCCTTACCAGGAAAATTATACCTTACTTACTCTATTTAAATACATATCAATGCTTTATTCCCTTTTTTTTTTTCCACTTTCCATTTAATTTGTTTTGTACACACAGAAAGAAATAAAAAACAATTCTGTTTTAAAGTTATATTTTCTGTTCCTTGTTACATAACCAGAAGTGTTATAGGAAACACTACTGTGGAGTCAAAATAAAATTTTAAAAAAGCGAAAACCAAAAACCACAAAAAACAGGCACACACCACTGCATCACAATAATGTGTAAGGTGCTCCTACACCCACTATTGGTATACATTTAAATTAAAACTACGTGTAATCTATAGCCAACTTTCAGGTCTGTGCTGAATGCCCTTTCTGTGTTTATCCTCCTCCATTGCTGACAAAGAGATAAGATTTTCCAGGTTAGTAATAGCAAAATTCCACACTGCAAAAACATTGAATACTGTCATGCAAATAAAGTCATTCACAGGGTCTGAAAAATGTCCCTCCCATGTCAAGATTGGTCTTAAGCAGAGAAATTATAAGAAAATATTAACATGGATCTTATTTTCTTGTGGGAGAATCAAACAATTTAAAACCAACAACCACATAAACCCTAAACCAAATCTTTTGAGATAGTGAATCATGATGAGTGCTCCTGACTAATGAAACCTGAAGAGCACACTAGCCACTGTGCTGGGGACACTTCCCTGCAAAAAGCAAAAACATCCATGGTGGCAAGTGAATTTCATGATCTGGGTGACTTGTGACACTGTGATCCTTCACATCCTCTACAAAAAGGTCCACAGACTCCATGTTGGAGAACACAGTCATTCCATTCCTCTCTACTCTGTGTACACCTGCCCAGGCAAAAGCACCACATTTCTGAATTTGAGCACTCACAAAGACATATTCATATCGTCATCTGAACCCACCACACACCCACCATCTCCCACCGTAGCCTCCACATCCATTTGCAACAGCCTGTAACACTGCTCTGAATCCAAATGCTATTTTCCTCTCCTCTCTGCATCACAGCCACAAACCCAGAGCCCTGTAGCTCAGCTTGGTTCATCTGGGCCCACTTAGTTAAAATAAACACAAAGGAAGGGAACCCACTGGGCTGGCTGAACAACAAGAAGAAATTCGGCTGCAGAACTCCCTCACACTTGTGTGCATTGCTGATTTTACACCACTCAGCTGCTACATTGATATTATCTTGTCAAAAAGTACAGAGCAGCTTTCACCACAAATACTTGGAGCTTGAAAATTACAGCAAAGCACCAAGGCTGGGGAAAAACCAACTTTAGCTGGATGCAAAGTACGCTGCAAGTGCAGTGTTGGAAGCCTCAACATGACGCAACCGAAATCGCACCAGGGACAGGGGCTTGCTGAAGGAAACTGGACACACACAAAACCACAACATATGTATTAGGTGCCTATAGCTCCTTCACTGCCCAGGCTAGGAGCACCCTGCAAACAGAGATTTACACAAGCTACAAATCAATAAGGCAGTGTGGCTATGCCCATGCCGGTGACAAACTGCACCAAGGAAGGGGAGCCTGGACTGCTCAGCACCCTCACATCCCCCCTTGGCCACCCTCCCACATCCCCTTCCCTCTCCTCTTCCCCTTGCCCCCCTTAACCCTTCCCCTCTCAGAAGTTCAGTGCCTGTACGGTGGGAACGGCCCTGCAGTTTCCAGCCTGGTGGTGAGAGCAGCCTGGCCTAAATGCCAAAGTCACCCCAGTGTCTGTCGGTGGGCTGCGGGAGGCCAGCCATGCTGACGCACCCCTGTGGTGGGCTCCCAGCTGCCAACCACCCAGCCACCTGCAGGCCTCCACCGCCCTACCTTGCTCCTCGCCGGCCCCAAAACAGGCTCTGGGGTCCTCAGGGGGGAGCCGGGCTCCACCACCCTCCAGGGCTTTGCGTTTCTTCGACATCTGGTCGGTGTTTGGGAGTTGAGTTTCTCCTCTCTCTCTCTCTCTCTCTCCGGGGAGATGAGTGTATGTGGAGAGAGAGGGAGAGTGTGAGGGAGAGAGAGAGATTGAAAGAAATCGCTGCTTAAAGAGAGGGGAAGAGACTTTGGAGTGGCTGGAGAGCAAGTAGGAGGCAGGGACTAAGTGGAGAAATCCTACAAATCACAATCCCATCAATTCAGCCCCACATCTAAAGGGGCTGCTGAGGTCTTCCCCTTCCTTGCTCATTCATCTGAGTATGTGAGTGAAAATTAAAGAGAGAGGTGATAGCCCTCTGTTGCTTTTACAAATGTTAGCGGGTGGTGCTTTTTTATTATTATTTTTATTGGGGGGGGGGGGGGGGAAGGAGGGTGCTGATTGATATTATTCTCCCCTGTTAAGATTCCTTATGGTTAAAAAAAAAAAAAAAAACACGGAAAAAGCTGAATGGATTGGGGGGGAGGGAGGGGAAGGAAGAGCGAGGGGAACGAGCGGATGAAAAAGAAAAGCAGGAGCAGAGGAGGAGGGATGACAAGAGCCTGCAGGTGCAGGGAGGCTAAATTCCCTGCAGGGGTCATGTGCTCTGGGAGCCGGGGATCCTCGGCTCCCCAGAGGCTGCTGCGGCCGGGTGGGGGGCCGGGGGCGGCGGGCACGGGAGCGGCGTGGCCCGCGGGGGTGGCTCGGCGGGGGTTGCGGCCACCCCGCCCGGCACCTGCGGGAGCGGCGGCGGCGGAGCGGTGCTGCGGGGCTCGGGAGCTGGCTGAGAATATTCACGGATAACTCGCACCTCGCAAACTCCGCCGTGAAGTCAGTACCCCCGCAATCGGTCGGTCTTTCTCGCTCGCTCTGTAACCCTTTCGGTCCTGGGTGCCAGATGTGCCGCTCTCCCGGGGAGTACCATCCCGTCCCACCCCGTCACCTGCCCCCTTTCCTGGCGCATCTCAAGGCTCGCTAGCGGGTATTTATTCGCGGGAGGGGGGGGGCGGGAGGAGGGGATGAGGACACAAACTTACCCTCCAAACTATGCACAAGCTCGTCTCTGCTTTCCCCTTCAGATCAACTTTAAAGAGCAGATTCTCAGTCCGGGAGGCAAAGAGGCAGGGGAGGAGAGGGGAAATGGCTTAGGAATAGCGGCTGCCAAGTGGGTGAAGTTCAGGGCACAATCCTGGCTCTTCCACGCTCCAGCAGCCCAGCATCTTCCCGGGGTCTGGAGAACAGGGTGCTCAACAAGTCTTCCTTGTTACCCGAAATTGATTGATGATGGCTTTCCCGCCGGGCTGTGTTTAACAAAACGATGCAGAGAGCTACTCTGACGAATAGGAATTTTTAGAGGAGCTTGCAGTATAGCTGCAGCTTTAATTTAGCTATTTCTGTCTCTCTATATACGTACGTACAAACACACATACACATACACCTGTGTATGTGTGTATGTATATATAAATAAAAAGATATAACTCTATCAATGCAATGTTTGGTCCACAGGATCTTAGAAAAGCCTGCCTGCCGGCTGCGTGGAAGTTAAAGAGTTTTTCTTAAGCGAAAGGGGCTGATGCTTGGACACATCTCACGTCCAACAGGAGGCAATGACGTCTGTAGCTTCATTGCTATAACAGCACCAAGGCTGCAATTGCCATTCACTGAAATGATAAGGGGCGCTCAGACGTAAGCAGTCTGGACCTCTAGCAAGAGACTGAAGCGAAGATGATTTTTCCCCTCCCAAAACAAATAATAATGCTAAAAAACACCTAAGGAAAGAGACGGGGGAGCAGGGAAAGGAATCTAGGTCTTGCAGTCACACGCTTCTGCAACATGATCCTCTAGCTCCAGAAACATTTATTTTTTGCAGCTGACTAGACTTTGGGAAATTTCAATGTATTATGATTGCTCAGGCTGGGGGAGGGGAGGGTTGTGGGTTTTTTTCTTAATTATTTCTGTCTCTCATCAAGCAGGCATTGATGAAAGCCGGGTAAAAGTGCCCTCCCCCCATCTTTCCAAATATATTTAGGCTCGGGTATATGCTGAAGTGTTTCTGGTGTATAGCTAGATCTTAAGTAACAATTTACCGCTGTACAGGCTGCAACGATATTTTTTTTCCAGCACTTAAAGGTGCTTACAAAGAAAAGGGGAGGGGGAAAGCCGATGCAAAGCAGTCGGCTCCTTTCCCTGTGGGGTCACACTCCCCCTGCCAAGGTTTTGACCGCATATGGGGACCGCTGCCGCGCTCCCGAGCCCTGCCAAGCGGGGGCGGGGGCTGCTGGGCGCGGGGGCGGCGGGAGGTGGCCGCACCTCGGGGCTGCCAATCCCCACGGGCCTTGCAGACGCGGTGGAGGGGGGCCCTTCCCCACCCCCTCCCGTGAGCCGCTGTCCTAGAAATGACAGCCCGGGTGTTAAATAACCCCGCCGTGCCTGCCAGCGGCACGCGGCTCCCGGGCGGCAGCGGGCACGCCGGCACCGCGCCGCGCTCCCGTTGCGGGCAGCGCGCCCGGTCCCGCCGCGGGGGAGGGCAGCGCCTCGCCCGACTGCTCCGGCCCACGCGTGTCCGCGCTGCCGCTGCGGTGCCTCCGGGCTGGGCTGCAGCCGGGCGAGGAGAAAACCGAGCAGCCCTTCTCTGCGCCTTGCCTTTGCCGGAGAAGGGGACAGGGAGGACACGGCCAGCTGCACTGGCCTGGCCATGGGCTCTTCCCAGTGGGTGCAAACACGAGCTCTCTGAACAATAAGTGCTTGTTCCCTTTCAAGCTTCACCCGACCTCAGTGGGCAGAGCACCCTGGCACGAACTCTGCAGGCCACGGCATCCCAAAGCTGCAGGTGGATGCAGTAGCCTGGAACCCAAGGGTGCCTGAAGTCTGTTGTTGAGCCATACAGGGGTCTGTGGTACTGGGTGGCTGAGAAGGCCACCTCAAAACAGCTTGTGAGGCTGGGTCCTTTTCCTGAGGTCTACCACATGAATGTTGCTTTCTGCCCTCTTTCTTTATCTGCAGTCCGGTGCTTAGTGTCCAGATTTTTCTTTCTGCATCCTGCCAGGTCTGGGGGCATGGCTTGTTCGGCCTCCAAATGATTACATGTAGCAAGTGGCTATTTGCCCAAACCATTAAGCCAGTTCTTTGCTGGAACAATTTTAGATACTGGTGATGTAAGTGATACCACTGTGAGCCCAAATCAGGTTCACTGTCTGCTGCAAGCACTCAAAAGGTGCTGGGTTTTCTCTCTTTTCAAAGTTTAGCTTGGTAAGAAGGGAAAGACAGGAAACAGGAGTGCCATGCGTGGAGAGGAGGCATAAAGACTCTCTTGCTGGCATGGATGTTAAATGTGGCATTTGTGTTGGCCTTTGATATATCTGTTATCATCATCTCCCATACAAGGCTTTGGTCAGATTTAGCTGCAAAGTAAAGGAGGAGATTTTCAAATTGTCAGCACAAGATGCTTGCTTTCTTACACAGTGTGATTTAGCAAGATGGTTATTTTTGTGAATGATTTGTGGAGTTTTCCAGGACCTAGTAGCACATCCCTTTCCTTCAGAGAGATACCTTAAAAATTTAGACAAGCGTTAGGGGTAATCCTATGCTATGTTGTATTTCATTTTATCCTAAGTACTACTACATTTCTAAATGTATTTTTTTCACCTATCCAGCACAGATAAGTCACAATACATCTATCACAGTATAAAATACTGTATAAAATGCATTATAACACATCTGCATTCTAGGAAGTTCCCATCAAGATCTGCTTTTACACAAGAGTTTCCACTGAATTATTACCATGCTGACAGATTGTATTTTTATGACAGTATCATGGAAATCAGAGATGAAAACACAGAATAGATCATCTCCTGGGGAGAGGATATGGGATGTACAGGATAATTCCATAAACAATAATCTCTGAGGTTGTACCAAGCCAAACTCTAACTGCCATCGGGATTTTATTCCATCGTCTCTATTAGCAGTTGCCAAAGGAAAGCTTTCCATCTAGTTACTCCAAAGCACTTCCTTCCCATTACAAAAACCAAGATTTGGACCATCTCAAGGAGCTACCTTCTCCATAGTTAAAGTCTTTTACACATGCAAGAGGAGAGAAGGAGGGAGACAAAAAGGGAAGGAAGCACCAGTTTCTATGTTCCGTACCAGCAATGACTCAGGCCTCTAGGAAAAAAGTCTAATATGGTATACTAGTAGAGTCGGCTATTAGTTCATCATTAATACTCTGAAATTAACTAATTCCTATGCTGTTACTCATTTAAGTGCTACCCACTTTCAGTGACTTCGGTAACTTCTTTGGGATAGGATTACATGAACTGTTTTCTTTTGGTGGATTTATGTCACCGAACTTAGGAAGTGGTATTCAGTATATCAAGTCCGAAGTCTTTTAATTAGAAGAAAAGAAGGTTCCTGGTCTAAAACTTGCAAAGGTAAATAGAAACCCTTATATCATGCTTGGTGATCCCTTGCTGTGGGATTCCAGAAGCAGACTTTGCAACTTGGCATCAAGGCCATACTAAACACAGTTGTACTCAGAGACGGACTTTAAGTGTTTGTAGGCTTATGGATTTGGACTGGGTGTTTGCCTCACATGAGTCAACAACTGAAATCATCAGGCAAAAGACCTTCAATAAATATAGCTCAGTTTGCAAACACTTTACTTTTTGCTTTATTTTTAAAAGTATTACCAGCTGAGCCTGTCAATCATGTTCACAAAGGACCATTCATGGTGGTTTTCAGTGACTAGTTGGTCTGAACGCAGCATATTTTAAAGGGATATAAAATTAAAAGTTCAGAGGAGACAGAAATACCATTGTTTAGGATGAACCCACCTCTGTACAATTCACACTGCATAGATACAGCAAATGACCAAATGCGAAAGTCATAAGACCAAGAGCTGTCACACATTTTAAGTTTACTTTCTCTTACTTTTTCCTCACGTCTGACTTAGTTTAGAACTATTTGACCCTGTAATATGTCACCAATACTTAAATAACAGCACAATGAGTCAATCAATTATCTTTTATGCAGTACTATACTATTTTATGGAGCAGTTTGTAATTTTTTCTTTGTATGTCTTTATGAGGTGACTTGTAACACAGTGTTCCAGATATTGTAGACATTTGTATCATTAAAGCCTAGTTCTTGGAGAAGCCCTCTCCCCACTCAAAGCAGTTATTTTGGGATGTCTCCCTGAACTGTGAATACAATCCTGCACATCTTGACAGAATACTTAGCATTTGTATAGCATTTGGTTTTGTCTTCAAAGTGATTTGCTAGCATGGGCTAATGTATCCTTACAACACCCAGAACAGTTGGTAAATTTTATTATCCTCATTTTATAAATTGGGAAACAGCAGCAGAGAGGTGAAGACTCTATTCTATCATCTTTATTCACATTGATTACTGCATTAATCCCTGGCTAGTTCCATTGCTTTCAGTGGGAATTCTTGCACAGTAAGATACCATTTGATATGACTGAAAATCACGGTGTCTTCCACTAAGTGATCCAAGCAAGGCCACAGAGAGAGTTTAGTGCAGGTTTAGAACTGAAATATCTCTCTTGCATACACTTTTGCTTCACTCACTTTCCCAATTTAAAAACAAAACTCAGAACTTACCACCATATCTGTCATTTTTCCACCACACAAGCTAATTTGCAGTAGTAATAACGATCAAGTAGCCCCACTGCACTGACACTACATACAAGTTGACACATAGTGCAGAGAGAACTTGTAGGACTGACCCAGTTCCCAATTTCATATATGACTAAAATGACCACTGTTTTGATCTCATAATTTAACAATACAAAGCAGTGGGGTGAAAGACACATTTAAAATTTTCATATGAAATTCAGCACTACCAGAAAGGTGGTACTAAGTAAATGTCAATATACAAAGCCATGTCTCTGTTGTTTCTTTTTTTTTTTTTCAAATACTGTTCTTTCAGCATGAAATGCCTACTCTCATTTCACAAGATTCATCTTTGTGTTTTCATAGACAGACGAAGATCAGTATATTAGAGAGGCCTTGCTGAATTTGCTTTATCAGGTTAGAGGGAGTTGGGTGTTCCCATCTCCCAGAATGAAGTTATTTTGTCCACTTTTCCTTCCCACTTCTACAAACACCTCGTACTTGTTCAACACATATGGCTGCCAAGTTCTAATCCATGTTTCCTCATAAACCTTAGCTATCACTGTGTAGTAGCATTTTTAAGTGTAAAAATATGGTGGCTTATTTTGCACAGTTTGAGCTTTTACCAATTTTTAGAACTGCAGATTTATTGATTGGATTTTCACAAACCTCACTGCTGGGAAGGACAGAAGTGTTCACAGCAGCAGCTGCTGCTCAAGATGGAGAGCGGAGTGTACAGAAACTTCCCTCATCTCCTAGTGGCAGCAACTCTGATTCTCCAGCACTTTCCTCCCATTACCCTGTCTCTGCTCCAGCTCTTTCCTCTCTTCCTCTATGGCAGGGATTTCACAACTTCCTTGCTCCTGAGATGAAAAATCCACTGTTACATATGCAGCTGAGAAAACATGCACCTGCCTTGTCAATGTCCCTGGAATCAATGTGATCTGAAACTGTAACTATGTTACATTTTGTAAAAGATACTGTGGGCCATTCTGCTTACAAGTTTCTAGGTACTTAAAGATAGCATTAGAAGAAGGTCAGTACTGAGAGTTTCCATGATGGGGGTATATGAAACACCATATGCTTGAAAAACAATTTGCAGTACCTTGGGTAACCAGAAGGGCTAGAATGGGAGAAAAGAGCCTGCAACGGTCTCTTGTCCTCAAACATTGCTGTTCTGGGCTTTGTCCCTGCCGTTTTCCAAGACACATTCTCCCAGTCAAGACCTATTTACTTCATTAATTTATTTCTACACCCCTCTTTCTTATAGCCTCCTTTACAGACCAAAGCATTCACCACAAGTGTACTTCACCACAAGACACGGAAACCCACCCTAGGCCCCTGGGGGATGCTGGGCAGAGTCTGTGGTGGACAGGGAGCTGCCCTGTGGGCAGTGCAGGCAGCACAGGGCTCTGCTGCCCGCTCCCGGCACAGCTGCAGGCTGGGCAGTGGGCTGGGGTGGTCCTGGGAGGCACCTGGTGGCAGCGCAGGCCAGCCCAGGCCTGCAGGAGTGTGCTCTTTACCCGAGCAGCTGTTGCACCTGGGCAGGACCAAGGCAATTTACCTGCTCTCCCTCCCCTTCCTCTGGCCTCCACGTTTTGTAGCACAGAGACTGCCTCAGTGTCTCTCGGACTCAAATGTTTTTAGCAGGGGAGGGCAAAACTCCCTCAAATTCATCTGGGTAGAAAACATGCTTTATTAAGTATAATTTTCATAGGAATAAGCATAAGCAACTGAAAATCAGTTTCTTCTTGGTTTTCAGTCAAAAAACCTTAATTTGAGATTGTACGGAAGAGCAATATTTTAGTCTAAATGGGTAATTCCAGTATTGTGAAAATCACATGATTTCCACTTACTGTTCATTCAGCTTTCATTCTGCTTTCAAGCTACATCTCCTCAAACATCCAAGTGGCTCACAGGAGCTACGCTTTTAAAACCCCACCATGGTGTCCAACCTACAGGTTTTTTTTGTTTCTTCTAACTGCATGTTTCTGCAAGATATGTTCTACTCTATATTTCCACTGATTTTTAACCCTTTACTTAAGGAACTCAATAAAATCAAGTGCTATGAGAAACATGTGCGACTCCTACTATGAATTCTACTCTACAGCAAATCATCTACACTTACTATTTTGGGTCTCAGAGAATTATTGTTCATATTTCCATCGAAATATATGTGGTAACAGAAAGAAAAATAAAATGCACACTAAGTGTAGGATAGTGTCAAAATACACTGTAACTTTAAAGGACTAGTTATAACAAAGTATTTTTAGCCTTTAAAATCCAATTCAGTAACCCACACAAAGAGTTTTTGCTTTAAGGTGCATTTCAACTCAATAGCACTGGTTTCTCCTCTCCCTTATACCAGTGTAGAGCAGGAGGAACTGAATCCACTTCCAGAAAGTGTAAAACTAGTGCGAGAGAAGAATCTGGCTGCTACCATTCAAACCTACGACCAGTGGCAGCTGTGCTAGATGTACTCTAGGACTACTATGCATGAGAGAAGAGGGCGGGTTGAGCTGAGCAAACTGGCCTCATCTCTGTTGACTCTTCTCTGAGCAGGAGTTCGGATGGGACACCTTCTGAGGTCCCTGCCCACCTGAACCTGTAATTCTGCTCTGTCTGCTCTTCTCACTTGCATCTTTGCCAGTGAATTTAATGGGAAGAGATTCAGGCTTTTTTAAACATACTGTTTCGTGGTTTATCTTCAAATCAAAATGTTTTCCCACCACTTATTTTTCTAAGATGATGAGGGGTTTGGAGCATCTTTCTTATGAGGAGAGATTGAGAGAGCTCCGTCTGTTCAGTCTGGAGAAGAGAATGCTAAGCGGGGATCTCATCAATGTTTATAAATATCTCAAGGGTGGGTGTCAAGAGGACAGGACCAAACTCCTTTCAGTGGTGCCCAACGATATGATGAGGGGCAACGGGCATAGACTGACACACAGGAGGTTCCGTCTGAATATGAGAAACTTCTTTACTGTGAGGGTGCCAGAGCACTGGAACAGGCTGTCCAGAGAGGCTGTGGAGTCTCCTTCTCTGGAGACATTCAAAACCTGCCTGGACACATTCTGTGTGATCTGCTCTAGGGGAACCTGCTTTAGCAGGTGTGTTGGACTAGATGATCTTCCAACCCCAACCATTCTGTATGACCACCCAAGTAAACTACCTCTGGTTAAGGGAACTGCTATGCTAGTGCAATTCACACTGCTTCGCTACTTTCATCTGCCTGACAGTGAAAATATAAACCAGGAACAGCAGCAAACACCCTCACTCATCGTTACAAGCTTCAGAGGTTTTGCAGATAGCACTTTGAATTTGAAAAACTACAAAAGTCAGAATTTGTCATCCAGAAACTTTGCTTTCCCAAATTTGGTAGAATAAGGACCTAGAACACAGGACCAAGGCCACTCTGTTGAGGGCAGAGATGAAGAAAGGAAGAATTCTCCTCTCCTTCTCCACTTATTTGACCAAAAGATGCCCCCAAATTGCACTGATAGATGTGAGAGTACAACCAGACTCCATAGGCTCATGTGGTGCTCCTACCAATGTGCTAACTGCTCGAAGAAAAAATAACATTCTGGATGGTTTAACACTGGCTGGGACACAGCCACCAGCAGCCTTATTTTCATTTTCCTTCCACAGATTCCGCCACTGTATCAGCCTCTGATTTTTCAGTCAGGGCCTGCGCAATAGATTTTTGCTCCCCTTCAGAAATCATCCTGCTTGACAGAGGGAAAAAACTCTTTCCTGTACTGTCCTTTTGATAAAAAGGTTGTAACAAATACAGAGCTGAAGTTACCAGACGGATGACCCTAAAAAGTGAGGTCCTTTCTAAGTACTGTTCGGGAACAGCACAGTATCAGTCACGCAGATAAGGAGATATTTTCAGGGTTGCCTAACAGCAGCTGAACACCAAAGGCAGGGAAGCACGGCAAAAAATTCAGTGTTGCCACCTTTCACTGTTGTATGAAAAGTCTTGGGGTCCTGAAGACAAATTATTACATTGTAGTTGCAGAGAAAAGCCTGGGAATGGCATTCATGTTCTCCTTTCTTCATTGAGAAAAAAAGCTGCTAAGACAAGCAAACCCGAAGTGTTTGTATTATCAGCAGTAGAATCATTTTCTTTTGCATCTTAAGGCTGTATGTGAAAAGCCTTGAGGAATTTGCAGGAAAGACGAATTTGTCCTCCCCAAGGGCCACAGTCCCCCAACTTCCATGATCTGCAAGAAACAACCTGAAGGGACAAGTGGGTGGTTTTCAGTACCATGTGCCAACGTCTGCTCCCTAAGTTGCAAAAGCAGCAACTACTAGAAAAATCAGCACTTCCGACCCACAGCTGTCAGCCTGCACCGTTCAGGTCAATGGTGGCAAATGCTGAGGTAACCACACACACACGCAGAGTGGGGACAGGCGGCAAGGACACAGCCCCTGCCCTTGACGGGGCGGGGGGGCAAAAAAATGCCCTTCCCGCACCGAGCTGTGAGGTGCCCCCCCCCAACCGAGGCGCTGGGCAGCCCAGGGAGACGGAGCGTGACCCTGCGGGTTCGCTCTTTCCCCTCCACACACACAGCGGCTCCGCTCCGTGCCCCGCACACCGATGAGCGCCGCAGCAACGGCTGCAACCACCACCCACCCCTACCCCCCCCACCGCGCGCGCGCGAGTGGCGCTCCCACCATCCCTCCTCCCGTCACCCCCCCCGCTCCGCGCGCGCCCGCCGCTCCCATTCAGCCTCGCGCCGTCCCCGCCGCGGCGGCTGCTGACGTCAGAGCTGCTTGCGTCAATGCTGCCTCAGTGACACGCACCGGGGCCCGGCGCCCCCACCCCCGCCTCCCTTCTCCTATGGCTTTTTTATTTTTTCCCTTTTTTTTTCTCAATGAGACGCCTTAATGGGATTTTTTTTTTTCTTTTTTTTTTTCTTCTGATGCCGCTTATAAATCAGACCGGCTGGCGGGTGCCGTTGGCACGTTTATGGTTAACGGTTCCTTTGTGTGTGTTCCATCCTCCCCCCCCCCCTTTTTATTTTTTAAAATAATAATTTTGGTGCATAGCAATCATTTATTTATTTCCCGCGGCCCCGTGTCACAGGCGCACGCGGGTCGCCTCAGGTGCTGCCCACCCCGTCCCCACCCCATCTCCTGCCACTGCAGCGCTGAGGGACGCTGGCAGCGGGAGGCCATACCCAGCACACTCTCAGCTTACTATATTATAACGGATTTCCCTCTCTCACAGAAAAAGCAACCTTTTTTTTTAATCTTTTCCTCCAATAGCCTACTCGTTCAGCATTTTTTGCATTATCTGCACACCCACCGTTATTTCTCCTCTTCCCACTGGTTCCCCACCGCCACGCTATTAATCATCAAGTCCTGGGGTCTGAAGGATAATGGCTTATGAAATGGTTGCTCTGTGCATGTCCTCAGTTGCACACATAACTCCAGCCTCCCATCTGTGTCCCTCTCCTGCTCGCCAAGGTCAGAGGGAAGTCTTGAGGCCACAGCTAAACCCAGATGTATTTATTTACATTTTCTGCTCAACTCTCTCCTTCCACCTGTTTTCCTCCAGAGAATTTGATGGGAAAGCTCCCCAGATTTTTGTGGGGTCAGGCCTTGCCCTACTTCAGAACATCTCTGTGCTTAGCTCGGCAGAGAGGACAATATCCTGAGTCCTATTAAAGTCAGTGGGAATCAGTGAATTCAAGCGTCACTGGATTTGGCTGGCAGAGTGTGCAGCTACGCTCTGGCCAAATCCTGCCCCCTTTCAATTCAGCTTAACTGCAGCAGTGCCAAGCTGCTCCGAGGCTGGCGTGAGCTGCCGGCACAGCACTGCCATCCCATACAGGAATCCTCGGTGACATTGAGCAGCTGGAACAGACCCTGAACCTCCCGGCTGCCGCCATGCAAGGAACCTGAAACGAGTTTTCACCTCCTGGCACCTCCTCAGCAGATTAAGGTCCTTCGAGGTCGGGGATTGGCTGGGTAAATTAGAGCAGCCTAAAGACTATATTAATTTAGACTGCAAATGAGCCTGGTGCCATTCAAGTCCCAGTGGTATGAGGCACAGCCATCTTTAAATCCTCCAGCTGCACCTACCCCCTGATCCCTTCTAGCTCAGGACTCGTATATTAACAGTTGTATGGCAGCAATTTTTTAGGTTTTTTTCTTGTGTCAATGCAAAAAGCAACGGTTTGAGAAACAGTTCAGTCCTGTAGCGCCAACTACATTGAATAACCATTTTGCTTCAAAATGCAAGGAAAAAAAATAAAAGGGCAAGCAATTAGACCACAAACTAGATTGCTGCAGAGAAAAAGGAATCTAACAACTGAGTAACTTGTGCACAGCAAGGGCTTTTCTGTGCATTTGGAACTTATTGTTATTTGCATTCTTTTTTTACACAAAAAAAGGGAAACATAAACCTGGTATCATAAAACCAAAGCTGGATGGCAATAGGGATCCTTACAACAACAGGAATGCGCTTATGCATTTTAATACCCAGCTTATGCATAAAACTGCATTTACATTACCTCTTTGTTCAGCTATACAGGGTGTTTCAAAAAGATGGACCCCATTTTAAATCAGTTGCCATTTGAAATTTGGTCAATTTCTTTGAAACACCCTGTATTTTACTTAATCGTATCAGTGGGGAGTCTCCTCAATAAATATCCATGTAACAGATAGGCCACAAAGCCACGTAGGACAGAGGTTTTCAGGGAATTGCCCGATCCTGGGCGTGCCACACCAGATACAACTCAAGCAGCTCAGCAACCTGCCCTCATCACAGGACGCATGAGTTAAAAAAGAGTCCCAGGGACAACAAAGGGTCTGCTTTCACCTACAGTCATTTACATTCTACCACTGTGACTGCACGTTCTTGTAAATCTTTTTACTATTTTATTTCAATGCAGCAAAATTGACCCAGGGATTTATTTTATTTCTTTATTATTTTTATATATAAATATATATTTTTTCAATATTTTTTATTTATTTATTATTCATGTTATTTATGTTATGAATGATTCAGCTCTCAGTAGCCAAGCACCTTAAATGGAGACAGGATAAATACATGCACTAACATGTACTAATGAGGTCGTCTTTACCGTTTATTTCCTCACATCAAAAGCTGACCTTCTGAGAGCAAGGGTACCGACATCCAGCCTATGCCATATGACACCAAATGCATAACAATGCCCACAGGGTGGGAAGGGCCATGCTGCCTGTGCAGAAAGAGTCGCTCTTTCCTGCCAGGGCAGCAGAGGGGAGCAATGTCCACCTCATGGGCAGGGGGTAGCTCCCTGCCTTGGCACAGAATATGTCACTGCACTCACTGGATCTGCCTTCAGAGAAGCAGGTTTGAAGCAAGTCAATCCTTGCTTTGCCTTGGGAGTTGCTCCAAGTCTTTGGCTGCAGATTGCAGTGCTAAATAGAGACCTTTATTTTGCATTGAGTTATTTTCATCCCGAAGTGCTTTAAAGGCTTAGCAGATATACAGGCTGTGGTGCTATATGCACAGGAATCACTCCAGCCACTAATGAAGTGCAGTCACCTATTAACCAGAGCCTGGTCCCTGGGCGTGATGACTACCAGAAGATTTTGTTTTATCCAGATGAGTTGAGTCTGCTTTTTTGTCAGTGGAATACTTCATGTCCTTTGGAAGGGAAAACTGGCAGGATCTTTACATATAGAAGTAGGTATAGACAGTTACACTCAGCCCTGGAATTTGAAATCCCACCACTAGAGACAAGATTCTTCTCTGGAGTCTTGATTTCCTCCACCACCCATGTTCAATATTAATTATCAAAACAGTCCTCTTTCCACTCGTTCATGCAGGGAACTGAGCATGAACATCTGGAACCTTTCAGGGAGATTCTGACTGGACACAAGAGAAAAAATTTTCACAGCAAGAACAATCAGCCATTGGAACAATCTCCCCAGTGAGGTGGTAGATTCCCCAACATTGGGCACTTAAGATTCATCTGGACAGAGCACTGGGCCATCTGTGCTTTTGCCAAGAAAGTTTGGACCGGGTGATCCGTGAGGTCCCTTCTAACCTTCTATGATTCACGCACTAGCTAATTATTCAAAGGCCTCCAGGGCCAGATGTAGATAAAACACCAGGGTGATTTGGTGCTCTAAGAGACAATTAATTAATAATTTCACTACAGCATCTCATGGACAGGTGCCTGTATGGGTAATGCACCACAGCCACCTCCACAACTGGCTTTAACTCACACATGACTGCTCTGTCTATAAGAGGCAAGAAAACTGAATTACTGCATACTTGCCATTATGGAAAATTCATTTTAAAATGCAAAAGCAGAGTGAAATATAAGCTGTACACCTAAAATGAGTGATATAATATCCACGCAGTAGTGTACATACACCTTTGTATAGATTTCACACACTGCGTTAAATAAGCATGCCTCCCTGTCTCTGGTTAGGGTAGAGAGGGAATTGTGTGGTGAAAGACGTAATTTGTACATTAGGAAGTCTCTGTTGCCAGATCAGCAGCAGCAGCACTGACGTCTGTACTCTCTCGCTTTGTTCCTGCTGCTATAAATCAAAATGACTACAGTCCAAATGCCTCACTTGTTTAACTATAAATGCACTGCTAGTCAGAAAAATCCACACCAGGAGGGATCTAGATAATCTGCATATACTTTAAAATGATTAAATAGAAAAAGTGTAAAAAAATGACAAGAATAGCATTTACAAATTTATGGTTTCAACAACAGCAGCAAAAACTTTCAAAGGGTGGAATCCAGCAGAGCTGTAAAAATTCTGTGTCTACAGGCACTGATGTCTTTGCTAAATGAACTATCAAATTTGCCTTTCTTAATATGCATTGGGATTTTATTTATATTTTTTTCCCCAGATTAATGCAACCTCTTTAGAAGCATGTTTTCCCCTGTGTCCTCATGTATTTTCCTGCTTGTGTAAACTACTGGAAGCAAATTTAAAAAGGATAGATGAAGTGGGTCAGGTTTTACTTTCCCTGGTTTTATATGCTCGTGTATTTATAATAAATACAAACATACATAGCTGAGGTTGACTTCCGTTTATTTTGAATTTTAGAAAGCTGAATATCTCCTCTGTAAATGAAATGAGCCCTCAAAGCTTAAAATAACACTTAGATCCCTTCCAAGTTCTAAAAGAGGACTCAATGGTTACATAAAAATGATGGTGCCAATACCTGCTGCTAACCTCTTGGCTGGGGGAGAGCAGGGGAACTCTCCTTCTAACACCTACTGAGAGCCTGGAATCATTATAGAAAAAATGCAGCACTATTTCTTGACTGTATGGAAAGGCAAAGGAGATAATTTAAGAAGGTAACCTTCAAATACCAACATTCAGTCAGCTGAGCTGTAAAACCTGTGTGTGGGGTGGAATAGCCAGAAATATGTTGAGCTGTACTTCTGAAGAGGAAATAACAGGATCAGAGAACAGCAAGTGAGCACATTGTCAACACCATGCTGATGTTGCTGCTGGAGCTTCTGCGTTACTGGTTCCCAAGATCACCTCATTTTTTACAGTAAGACATTCAAAGAGTATCAAAGCAAAAGTCTGAAGGCATTTGGTTCACAGAGACTGTCCTAAGGCTTTGGCTAATGAATTTGCAACCAGATGTTCATTTTAAGACCTGATCCAAAGCGCACTGAAGTCAATGGAAAGTCAGTTGGAAGTTCCAGATTACTGGAAAAAAAGCTACTGTAGAGCCAATATTTAAAAAAAAAAATTAATAATAAAAAAAATAAACAGGATGTAACCATTGGTCATTCAGCTTGACACTGATCCTAGTCAAAACTGGAAAATCAAAGGAGCAGACACAGGGTCATCGATTATTATATGCCCCTGACGTTGCCTTAATTGTCATGTAAATACATAGAGACTACAACAAATGGAAAATAACTGGATATATCGTACCTCTTTCTCACGGCAGGCCAACATAGCCTGTATACCTTCTTATTTGCTATTGAGAGAAGTGATTGTGCCACTGTACTTGGCAGTGGTGAGGCCCCACCTTGAATCCTGTGTTCAGTTTTGGGCCACTTATCATAAGGACGACATTGGGGTACTAGAAAGAGTGCAGAGGAGAGTGACAAAGCTGGTGAGGGGTCTGGAGCACAAGTCGCATGGGGAGCGGTTGAGGAAATTGGGGCTGTTTAGCCTGAAGGAGGCTGAGGGTAGACCTTGTTGCTGTCTACAACTACCTGAAAGGAGGTTGTAGCATGGAGGGTGTTGATCTCTTCTCCCAAGTAGCAAGTCACAGGACAAGAGGAAATGGCTTCAGGTTGCACCAGGGGAGGTTCAGATTAGATATTAAGAAAAAAAATTTCATGGAAAGGTTTGTCAGACATTGGAACAGGCTGCCCAGAGAAGTGGTGGAGTCGCCATTCCTGGAGATGTTTAAAAAGCATTTAAATGAGGTTTCTGGGGACGTGGTTTAGTGCTAGAGTTGGGTTATAGTTGGACTCTATGATCCTGAGGGTCTCTTCAAACCTAAATGATTCTATGATTAAGAGCATGTACATGTGGTTACTATAGCTCAACTGGCACGACCATAACATTTTAGGAGAGTAACATGATCAATGCCAGTTACCATATTTTTATAGAAACAGCCTTACAGGTCTCATAAAAAATACTTTATTTATTTTTGTTTTGTTTCCTTTCAAAAAATGCATATGTTCAAGGAGAACCATCTTGAGGTAACTAGCTTCCATAAATCTTTTGGACTTAGTTCCATGTAACACTGATGTTAAAAAAAAACCAAACAACACCAAAAACAAACAAACAAACAAAAAAACCCAACAAAAAAAAAAAAGAACACACCACACAAAAAACCCCAACCAAACAAAAACAACCCCCCCACATACAAACAAGAACAAGAACAACAAAAAACAAACTACAAACACACTACAATACTATAAGCAATAAGGAGCGTAACACATTAAAGAGTCAGGCTAGGATCCAGTGTCTGAAAAATGAAGCTAAACAAAATCTTCTATGTTTTAGAATAACTAATAAAACATTGGAACCACTTCCTCAGGACACAGTTCAGTCTGTCTGGAGTCTTTAACTCAAGACTAGTTGGATCTTTTTCCAGAGATTATAATCTTGCTGCAGGAGTTTCTGGTTGAGATTCTCTGGGTTTCACTATTCAGGAATTCAGATGTTATCCTTATGGTCTTTCTAACTCTGAATTCATGGCACCTTGGCCAGTGAGCATAGATTAGCCTACTCTCATACCTCTTAGGTAACATTTCCCTTGAGAAAAGTTCAGTTTCCTCTGTTGCATGCATTTGCATCTATATGATTTGCACACAGACCTTAAAAATAACTCTAACACATCACACAGTGTCTTTACGTCACAAGGAGGCTGTAGGTTGCTGGACAAAATGTCTATTTTACAGGAGAAGAAGGAGAAAACAACAAATTCCAGGGGGAGGCTTAACCTTGGTTTGGTGCAGTTCTCCCTCACATCTGCTGGATTAGGAAAAAGAGTGAATTAAAATGAACAAATACGCGTACAAGATCTGGTGAGAACTGCAGTGGAGTGGAGACATCTAGCTGCCTTTTGTCTACCAACAGCATCTGTGAATTAGGAAATCCTGGCTCAGGAAAGGGTCTGTGGCTATCCACTTCAGGCAAAAGCGAGCAAGCCCTTGCTTGCTGGTGAAGGAACATAAAAGTGGGGCAGAGAGGATATATGTACTATTAACATTTCCTCTCGTTCTCTCTGGAGCCTTCCCAAACAAAAGCTTATTTCCTTTAATTCCTTCAGTTGGGTTTCTTAACAGTGCTTGTTTATTTTGGCAGTTTTGGTTATAGGGCCTAAAACAACAGCTTTGAATGTGCAAATCACCATGAAAAACAATGCTGAAAATACCTCCTTGATCCAGAACTGAAGAGGACTAAAGTGTGTTGCTGGAGATAGTGTGAATAAACCTGATTGCTATTGTTCAGGCTGTACCCCATCCCTGATTAGAAAGACTAAAAAAGGGACAGTGTGTCATTACTGCAGTATGCTCTCCCTTGCATTGTAAGCAGAGCCAGTTCCAACCTGCCTCTGCATCTCCAGAGGCCCAGCAAATGTGTAGCCTCCACAGTAAGGTGGGACTACATACAGCATGTCACGCCTGCAACCCCATGAGGAGAAAGTGAGCAGGCTTTAAATTAGAATTGTCTTTTCTTAGCACACCTGCTCTGTGAAGGTACCTTGGAGCTCTGTTCATGAATCAAATGCTGCTGAATAACCGCGTCCATGTCTGCAAGTGTAGATTTAAACACACCATCAGCTAAGGGTCTGAGGACTAAGAAGACTTGCTACATGTGTACTTGAGGGCTTTGAAACCTCAGCTGTGCCCTCCATTTTGAATGGCCCTCAGCTCCTGCAGCAGTTGTCATGGGCTCTGGGACTGCAGTGATCAGCAGCAGGATATTGCAGTAAGGCTGCAGCCTTGTTCCTTCAGCTTCTCTGTACGTCTCCTTCCAGCTTCAGCCTGTGCCTGCTCTCAGTGCACATAAATACATGCACGTGCTAGTTCCAGCAGCAGCCAGGCTTTTTACACTCCGGAATTCTGACTACAGATGGGGAACTATGCAAAATTGCAGTTGGAGCCCAGCTGTTGCCTACCATCACCCAATAAACAAAGGCCACGCAACCCTGTGTATACACTTCTTCAAGAAGAGACAAGAGCTGAGAAGCTCTGAACAGGTTTTACGTAAGAAAGTACAGGAGTTATACTAGTTACAACTGTCTAATCACAACAAAATAATCCTTGTGACTGTGGAGGTGAGGCCAGTACTCAGATAGTGACGTGCATCTTGAATGAAGTACGAGATTTAGGACATCAGGACAAAGGAAGGATAATAAGAATACTGGCCCAAGCTCAAACACTAATGCAAACCAAACATTAACGCGCCCTCAACAACAGCCACTTTAGAGGACTGTTTTCAATTTTCCTAGGGAAGAGATATCACCAGCAGAAGGAAATCTGCAGTGGTTTGGGATTATTTTTCGGTGTTTTTTGGGGGGCTTTTTTTGTTAGATAAGGAGTTAGCAAGTTTTCCAAGGCCCATACCTGTCAGGAGCAACATTAGGTGCACAGCTCAGACTAAGGAAGGCACCTCTAGCTCAGAACTGGTTGAGTTTGCAGTCATCACTGACAAGGTAAGCAGCAATGTCACAGGTGCAGAAGCAAGAATTTTCTCCTCTAGAGAGCTCCCTTGACAGTGAGTTTGAGGGTGCCCTTGTGGCAACATATCAAGCATGAAAGCTTGCACTGCAGCACCTACTGCTTTTTCTGTAAAGGGAAGACTTCAGCCTCCAGGAACGTTACCTTAGTTGCTGTTCTCCCCTTCTCCTTTCCTTTCTGTGTCAGCCCAAGAGTAACAAGAGAGCCAGATGAGATCTACCAGCTCATTTGGCCTTCCTAAACCAGTGCTTTGCCAGGACTTCATATTGTGCCTTCAGTCCCTGGGATTTTCAAGTGCCTCCTCAAGACTTACAGTGGCCTGAAACTGCTTAGCTTCCAATATCAAGTATATTTATTATACTATAAATGAGGCTTAACACTTAACCAGAGCTAAATTTATCAAAAGAAATCACAAAGTGAGCTAACCATGAAGGTCATTATTCTGGAAGGGGAATGTGAGCATAAGGAGTAAACCCAGAAAACTCGAGCTGAACATTTCTCCCAATAAGTAGAGCAATAAGAAATTGATGGATTTTTTTTTTTTTTTTTCTCTCCAAGAAAGCTGTGGAGAGGAACATTTTGTGGAGGATTCTCACCATTCTGTTTACAGGTGCCAATGTAAGCAACTGTGGTTTGCCAGTTAAAGAAAGATACGTTAACAAATGAATTTGAGTTCAAGCCTTACTTGTAAGAAGCCCTTAGAGTGCCATGATTCATTTTGGCAGCCCACCAAACCTGCGAGAAACTCAATGGACCAGCATAATCCCTGATCACTGAAGTTAATTGAGGTTGAGTCACACCTGGAAGACTCTTGCCCATTCATTCACTAACATGAGAGAAGATCAAAAACATTATACAGATTGTATCTGCTCTCTGGGCCAAGGTGTGCTAAGAAAAGACAATTCTAATTTAAAACCACAAGCATTCCTTCTGTTCTCCATAGAGTAGAAAGAATGCAATTTTGTAGGAAATTCAGATCTGGGCAGTCAAGTTATCCTAGAGTCTCAAAGTTGGTACACTACCTTGCCACATGTAAGTCCATCAAAGTCTATTGTGCTGGAAATGAATCTTCACCACCTGACTGAATTCACAGTAGCTGCTTTTTCCTGTACCTGCTGTACTACACTGTGACAATTAAGGATACTTAAACTTAGTCAAGTGTAACAAAGGTTCTCCCTCTGCCTTGACTTTGACTCAGTGCTTGTGCCAGCGAGATGCTTTGGTTATTTTGCCTTGAAAATAGCAATACCAGGGAAGGATTCCACAAAAACGACTCCTGAGAAATGAAATTAAGGAAGTTTTCTCATGCTTTGTATGAAAACAACATTCAGCCTCATGCATGAAATTCATTGGAGTATCTTAAGTTTCCAAAGAACAACTTTATTGTTTTCATGGCAGTAAGCCCCAAAGATGGAATTACAAATCCACTTCATAATTTGTCCCAACTACACATATTAGGCTCAAGTTCTTCCCAATCTGGGACATTATAGTAGATAATTCAGTTATTTCAATTAAGAAATTGCTTTATAAACCAGTTCTGAGCTAGCTCCAGCTTCAGGAAGTCTGTAATCAACAATATCTTCCAAGAAGATATTTCCAAAACAGTCAAGAACCCAAGGTAAAAGAGCCACCGGGCTGGTACTTCACATCAGCAACTTAACTCCTCTATTGTTCTTACCAGTCATGGAGTGTGCTAGTGTCTTTGAATTAACTCACTTTGATATTTTACTGAAGCTAGGAATACAAAAATAGGAGCATTTGTCACTGTTTTTACAACTGTTTGGGGTTTTTTTGTTTGTGTTTGTTTGTTTGGGTTTTTTGTTTGTTTTTTGTTTGTTTGTTTGTTTTGTTGTTTTTTTGGGGTTTTTTTAAATCTGTGTTCCAGAAAGGCTTTTGGAACAACCAAAGTGAAGACCAAGCCTAAATGATCCATCCCAGGTTTTACTCAATACTCAACTGCTGCTGGAACAGGACATTTTCAATGTTTTGTCAATTCTCTGTAGATATTCGGTCAGGATGTATGTATAAATAATAAAAAAACCCTTCAACTTACTGCTGCAAAGTACTTCAGTTAGCTCTTTACCTGAACCAATAAATCAAAAACAGTCCATTATCTGGGTTGCAATGCAGCTCATTCTTTTTATCAAAAGCCTGATATTTACAATAGAGGAACTCTTAAATATACAAACGTTTCCCACTTTTACAAATAATACTAATCTTCTAATTCACTTTAACCACAAATGATTTTAAATAGCCAACAGATCTTTAGAATCACTTTTATTTGCATTTCTGGCATAGTCATCTAGTGTCCTAATATATTTACAGTAAGGGAATATGTCCTGAATACAGTTCTAAGAATAATTAAAACAGGAAAATATTTGGAACTGTTCTAGTAAGATTTGTATATGAAAGCTATTTCTGTGGGCAAGAATATAAATGCTGTACTCAAGACCTGAATACCACCTTAAAAGTACTCACAGCTAGCTGGAATTAAGATTTTTCAGTAGACAGATAATGACTTCTTAGAGTCACAAAGTTACCTGCTAGCTGTTAATTTAAAAGGAGACTATTTCCTTCCATAGCAGAATTAAATGGATGCCTCATTACAGCATTAGGAAACACTGTACTGATTTCAAAACTTTGCTGAAGCTCTTATTCCTGCAGGAGGCAGACAAAGGAAAAATAGTAACTTTCATAGTTTCACTGAAATATCCGCTCATATCAGAAGATCAATGCAGTCACTAACAAACACCTCTCTAGTGAGAACCCACACTTTGCATGTCAAGAATATGCAGCAGACACAGAGCAGAATTGCCATCATATTAGAGCCGATTAAAAACCAGAATTCCAGTCTTATGTAAAATCCTCACATGCATTTTTGTCCCGTTTTACAACAACCAACTGCAATTTCAGATTTTCTCACAAACCAGTTGTGAAAGCAGTTAGCTCAAAGAGAAAACTAGCACATTCTATTTCATTTTAATACTAAGCCTTTGATTAGTTGCTCTGGTCCATGGGAACAGTGTTTTGGGTGCCTGTGACCCTCATTTCTCCTGGAGCCCATGCCTCCACTGCACCCTGCCTCCCATGCCCTGGCAGCCCATGCCCACAACAGGACAATCAGCAAACCCCACGCAGGCACAAGCCCTGGAAGAAGCGGGGCTACCTATTGCAATAGAATCAATTGGCACATAACAGAATAATTACAGGCCCAGAACCCTTCAATCAATACTCAGGTAGACTGCCTGCACTACCTCTCTACGTACTCATCCTGTAGATGCTGGTGTCTAACTTCTATTGCCAGATTAGGTTGAACAGCAGGGTATTAGAACTAGGTTATGATTATAGCAAAGCGGAGGGAGCGTCAAAAATTGGAAATGCGTCACTTACTGTATTCTTGTCTCAAAACCTTATGTCTTACCACCCTGAAAGGAGGAGAGAGAGCCGACAAACAAAATCTTCCATTGTGAAAGGACTGACAGGTCTGATCGTCATTTCTGCTTCAGAAATTTTTAAAATGCAGCATGTGAAAACATGCTGACCCTTGGGAAATAAGTGAGGCTGTTAAAAATAAATAGGTTCCAGCTTTTCAGGAAGAGTAGATTCACTAAGTGACGTAAAAACACCCAGCAGCTTGTCCCAGCCATTTCCCATGAGACACTGCTGATTTAGGAAGAAACAGCAGCTCACACAGCTGCCTGGAAATTTAAATGCCAGGATGTTACATCTTGAATCTCTTATTCTTTTCCACTGCTCACCTTTGACACAGTGACAGTACTTTCACAATCCCTCCATACTTTCAGAAAGACCCTTTGAACACTTAAAAAAAAAAAAGAAGTGAACCTTCACAGAACATCTCATTATGTCTCAAAACATATTACAGGATTGTAAGAGTCTTAGGAATATCCTCTTATTGTTGGGAAAAGTTTTATTTCATTCATAAAATAATCTTTCATAGAGTTTATTTTAAGGTTTTTAATTCTCTTGAAAGTGGCAATGAGTCCCAAGTATACTCTGGGTATTGTCTCCACATGCTCACCAGAAAGGGACCAGTGTTGTGGTACGACGTGTTGGTACACAGAGGTGCAGTGTGTGGTCAGCCCGACCCAAGGCAGAGACAGATGAAGAAGCAAGTGCTGAAACAGAAGTTTCCCTCTGAATAGAATTACTGATTTTGTAGCCATATCCACCGGTTACAGCAGACTGTTTCTGTGATACTAACGCCACAGTATCGATAGTGACAAATAGGGTTTCTTCCTTTCAAAGCATATATGTGCATCTTTAATTCAAAGTAGTTCATTTTGGGCCCATGTGAAAGATGCAGGGGTGAAATATTAAGTCATTTTAGTTAGGTAGATAATTCTTCCAGTAAATATTTTATGATTCATCTGGTTTCTCTCATGTTAATTCATCAGGATCTAGTTCCTTTGCTGTTCTTAGATTTCCATTCACTTTTCCCCCCAAAAAAATCCTATTAAATCCTAACCAATGCTTTCCATTAGACTGAACACATGAATTAGTGTTTGTTTAAAAAAGGAGCATAGGGATTACGTTGCTGGAACAGATTCTTTATACATAATCACTTCAACACGTGTCTTTCCACCCCACTTACAGTAAGACTGCAAGTCATGTAAACATCTCTACAACAAAAAGAAAATTGCTAGTTGGTTTGTTGTACTTCTGCTCATAGAGAATGAAGGAAGAATGTTTGTATGTGTAAAAAAAAAATCCAAATTTATAGAAAATATAAAACCCTAGAAATATATGTCCAGAAACTGAAGGAAAACAGTATCACCCCAATCAGTTCTCCTTCTTGATAGGTAAGAAGTCAGATAAGTAACGTAAGGCAAGATCCATCATCTTGTCATCTTGCCATTTGCCCTGAGTATCATACAACCATCGCTAGACAAGCAGTAGAAACCTATTTCACAGACCAGGAGCTTTCACAAAGAATGGTCTATCTTCAGAGTATTCCTGGTGGCAACATCTAGTAGGAATAAGACAATCAAAACCCCACAGAGACATGTTGAAATTTCACACCTCTGAAAAGAAACTCTGTGGCCTATAATTTTTACAGAAGAAAAAGTTGCATGCACAAGTGGGTCATCATACATACAAGGAACAGAAGGGAGCAATAACCAAACAAGACTGATTTCCCACCCAGAAGAGCTTCCCTTGGCTAATTCATCATCACTTGAAACCTTCCCTTCTCAGATATCTTCATCAGAAGAGGTAGGTACTTAAACATAAATGCAGTTGGTCCTGTCATAGAAAGCTTGACATTGATTGCAATTATTTCAAAGGCTTTTGGTCCTATAGGAATAAGCAAGAAGCCCTCAGGTGAAACTAAATGCAACGGAAAGGCCATCAGAGTCTTGCTGTTGGCTTCAGTGTGGCCAAAACTTCTTTTTGTTTTTCTTCCATAGCCTAACAGTTATTTAAATAAAATAATGAGACAACTGCAGCTCTGCACATGGCCAGAAGCATGAAAGCAGGCACAGCAAAATGGCTGAGCAACTGAAAAAGTTAGAGGAGCAACTCATCTCCATACCTAGTTGTTGTGCAAGCAGCACAGCTCAGGAAGCTGGTTCCTGCTGGCACACTGTGAATATTACTACTTAACCACCTTTCCTGGCAGCACCAGTTCATAGTGTGCCCCAGACCAGTGGGAGGTCAGAGACTGCCGGAACCTTCTTTCAGACCTCACAGAAATGGAGCAGTGGGGCTAAAAGTGATGGGAGGTAAGGGAACGGTGATGGATAAACAGACAGGGAGCTCACATGTCCTGTTTTCTTAGCAGTTCAGGCTAAATGGAACATTTTATATATACATATATAATGGGTGGGTAGCTGGCAAGATTTTCAGTATCAAAAGAAGCTTGGCCTTTTTCAAGAAACAAACCGCCTATTTGAAGTTGGCTAGTGTGTTTTTTTTCTCTGGTAATGACCTTAACAGTGTTCTTACTTTTACTAGCCACACTGGGCACTAGTCTACCATACAGACTGAAGCTCTCAGTTCTCCAGGCAACTCTACAAACCCAATAAGGTTACCCACTGATTTCAACCTAAGATGTTGCATTCCCTACTGACATGACCCTGTTGCTGAAGAAGTGTGGGGTGGAGATAAATCTGAAGCAGAAAAATCCTATCAGCAAAGAGAGAAAATTGCTCAGAATTTAAAAGTGTCCCTTGTTTCACCCTACTTCAGGTGGAGACAGGCCAAATCCACCAGGAAGGCCATTAACTGGAGCAATTCTACTGTAAGGGGTTTCACTGGTGCTAGATGCCAAAGAAAAACATTTTCCAGGCCTTCACCACAGCTGTAGCAATGAGAAGTCTGGCTTTGATTCACAAAAGGGTGTAAATGTCACAACATTCACTACTACTGGGGCCCCTAGGCTTTTTGATAAATTACTGGCTCATCAAATCTCTGACTCAGAGACAGGGGGCAAATAAGTGAGTCTGGAATTTATTGCTAAATTGGAATGTTAAAAAAATAAAATTTGAGTTTGTGGATAAACACACCTTTTCTTTTTTTTTTTTTTAACTTTAAGAAATTGACTTTTCCTGGTTGCTTTAGATTACATATATTCCTGAAACAAAACAAATCCCTAACTTAAAATAAAAAATTCAGTCCTGTCCAGAATTATTTATTACTTTATTTGAGAGAATAGAAGCTATTCATCACAGTCAGTGTGCCTTCTGATTGACCCAATCTGCTAGAGCATGAAAAATTCCCTCTGCCATAACAAAGAGATGTGAATGGGGCCAGATCTCCTAAACTAATGAATACTTGCTCATTCCAAATAGTTACTTTTGAAGTTATTTGTATTAGGAGTAAATGAATGCCAAACCTATATAGCTTGTTATCCACTTTATCACACAAGCAAGAAATCAGGCTTCACCATCTGTTAGAACAATTTATCCTCCCCACACCCCAAATTAGATGAAGATTCAGAATTGTAACTCAAGTTTTCCTGCTTTGGTCCAGAAATTGTGATGTGAGTTGCACTGCTTCCTCTATCACTGGTGGCACACATGATTTTAATGTAACTTTTGTGACCAGGTTCCATGTTTGTAAAAGTGGAGTGTCAGTCAATTTCATAAAGCACCTTGCTAAACAACACTCATAACAGTGCTAAATAAAACTGTCAAAAGTGTTCTTGTATCCTCAGCTCATCATTCAGCCTTAAACTCACTACTAAGAGTAAAATAGCCCTCAGAAGTTTGTGGTTTTCTATTTCACATTTCACAGATCATATGCTGAACAATTTATTTTAACAAAACGAATTTTAACAGAGCCCTCATTAAAGAAACTCCATATGTGGTTGTTACATAAAATGTAATAGTTTCATTTTAGCTTCCCTGTCTCTGGGTCAATTTGAAACTTCCAAGTTTCCTGCAATGTTTTATAAAAAGGGCACTCAGGAAGTGCAGAGTCTGCACTATTGTGTTGCAATTGCAGTGTTATCCAGCTCAGTTCTCATTCTGTATTATATTGTCAATGAATCTGTCTCAGGAAGAGAGCACCTGCTGTTTCTGCACTAAATTTTAGTATTTGCAAAAGGGGACTGAAGCCAAGCTCTGAGTGTTTATAAGGACTTGAGCATCATGCACTGGAGAGAAAAGCAATGTCTGAATTTGGGATATTAAATCTAGAGGAGCTTTTATGCTTGTGTGAAGAAAAAATACTAAACAAAATATTACAATATTTTTATGTAAAGCCTCATTTTTTTATAACGCTTGTAGAAGAAAATAATATCTGACGTCCCTCTCTATTGAATAAGTATTGTACAAAGTCAGCCACGTCCATTTGGAATGTAAAATAAAATAAGTAACATTTATGATTAAGGAACTTAAATACACAGTAATTGCTCCCCTATATCAGCTTCAGAATGGAAGCAATAAAAACTTGAATGAGCAGTTATGAAGTGGCTTCTTAACTGGATGACTTCTATTTGACTTCAGTTAGCATTTAACTGATGTCCCATCCAAATAATTCTCATAGCTTTCCAATGCTCATCTTTGTAAAAGCCAATAGGAGAAAGATAAATGTATCTTTTTAAATTTTACTTTAAAGTAAAGTTAGGAATAAAAGTGTAGCCTATAGCACAGGAAGCAAGCCTGTTAAGTCTTACTTCAAGATACAAAAATGAATGTATTTAGCTCTGTGGTTCTGTATTCAGTAATTAAGATGATGGTCATCAGTTGAACACACACATTAAAGTGAATTTCACCAGGATACCAGAAAGCAATTGACCTAATTTTACAGTCAATGCAAGCCAGCATGGACTGTCAAAAAACAAACACAAAACCAAAAACGAACGAAGAGCAACCACACAGAAAAACAAAATCCAAACCGTACTGTGTTTCTATAAACTGTATTGTCACATAAGTAAGTAAACAGCTCTTCTGATACTAGCAAATGACCCACAGATCTAACTTTGAACATCTTACAAGGCAGGTTCAGTTTTATGCTATTTCATACAGTCTACTTCTACAGTTTTGGTCTCCTTTTAAATCACTGCCACTTTCTTACCTTCAAAGAAATAGCTGCTCTTGTTCTCTTACCTAAAATTGCAGTCAGATCTGATATCTAGGCACATACATTGCTACAGTATTGAACTCACAAGTCAGCACTGGAATGCAACAAGCGTGGGTATTTCAGGTTACCTTGAATTGGACAGTTTTTCTTGTAATGTAAATGGAGGACCCTGAACCTATGCCTAGACACAACTTTATCAGTCTTCCTTCTAGAATGTCAGGAATTACAAAAGCATCTAAGAATGCTTCTTGGCTGTCTGTTTTGCTGTTTTTGTTGTTTGTTTGGGGGGGTTTTGTTTGTTTGTTTGTTTAGGGGTTTTGTTTGTGTTTTTTTGTTAAAGAAAGACACAAGAATACTGAATTCAGCCTGCCTACCTGCTGAAGGGGTTATGGTACTGTCATTAACTGATTGATCATTAATCATTGCACTGTGGGAAAGCAGAAAAGGATAATCCTCTCCCTAAATCACCCAGTATGCTAAAATTCTCCCTGAAAACAGAACTGCTGACCTGACTGCAATCTTACCTGGAAGTGTCAGTCCTGGATCAGACAGTCATCAGTGAGATGTCACTCAAGCACTGTGGAGGGCCAACAACAGATGGAGGAAGTTTAATCCATAAAAGCTACACTCCGATGTTAATAATCTGTATAAAGAACATACAGCTCCTATTGCTATGACAGAAGACCCACCAGAAAACAGCTGAAAGTCAATGGCAGGCCAAAGCTGCAGCCAGCCAGCTCAGACTGCAGAATAGTTTAGTATAGTTAGACATGATTCCTCACAGTTTAACATGACTATGGGGTAGCTGGTCATCACTCTTAATTCTTCCATTGCCAGTGTGCACAGCAGAAAGATCTGGCTGAAGGTTGTGTTTGTTCTAACCAAGCGATCAGCAGATAAATGCTGTGACAAGATGGCTTGCAACTATGACTGCTGGGATAGGAAGCGGAAACTGTAAAGCTTGATGCCACGTGGGTTGCATTTGCCTCCAGCCAAGAGAGTAAAACGGGAAAGAAGAGCTTTTCTCTCACTGCTATCAAAAGCTTCAGCTGCCTTGAGTTACCAAAACCATAGGCTATAATTTCCTGGCCAAAACCTGAAACACTTTCCTACTGTTATAAAAACTTGTGCAATCTTTCCAGTGTACCTCAGTGGCACAAAACCCCTGCATATAACCCTTTGAGATCAGAGTGCCAAAGAGTAACATAGCTCACTTGAATATAAGCAAAGAAGGCAACCCCTTTTGGACAGATGAGACAGGGGTTGTATGATTGAGATTCTAGGTGTTGCATAAAATGTAGGGCTTGCCTGTAAGGATTCCTAGGGTAGCAAAGATTTTTGGTCTCAGCTGTTGAAAGCAACCCAGCTGAAACATCTCTGCAAACTTTTAAAGCCAATATCTCACTAGAGACAAGAGCACTCAAGCACATGAAGGCCTTGTTTTTGGAGGCGACTCTGAAGCAGTATCTCTACACTTTGCGCCTGTCCTTATTTCCTAGGCATCAGCTGTTAGTGTCAGTTAGAAACACGATAGATCTAGGTCTGTCTTACTGTGCCTCTTCCTAATACACCCCTAAAAGTGTGTGTCTTCTCACAGCTGGGTTGTCAACAGACAAGATAGTCTCTAAAGAATGACCCTGAAAGTACACATGCAGTGAATTACTGGAGCTCCCTATAGTGAACACCATGATATGTCTCGATTCTTTCTGGACTTAGCAATTGTATTTGACCTAGAGTGTAGGTACTTCCAGCTGTCTGACATCCAAAGCAACAAGTGCTCTTTTGGGATTCTGCATTCATCTCAGCTAGTCTTGGTCTTGTTGAAACAGACAGTTGAACCTGACTTTGGCATGACAGCCTCATGGTTAAAGAATTTGATTGGCTGTTTCCAAGACTGAATACACATTTTAAGTTGCAGAAACAACTCTGGAAGTTACCACTGACGCTAGGATACAGAGTTATGTAGCTTTTGCTTGGCTGTCATTTGATCTCATTACTCCCTTGCAGCAAAACAAGTCGCGAGTCCAGGCCCAGCCTGGACACTTTCCCAGCTCGTGAGTTAGGGATGTAGCTGGAAAGTGGGAAGCAGACTGCGGAAATAGCTGAACCAGAGCTATCGCTTCCTAGGAAGGAGTGGCAAGTAGCTGACAAGCTGCTATGCAAGAGGTGAACATTGCTTCCTTCTCTGCCTTTTTGAATGAGAGTAGCATGGACAGCTATTCTTTTTTGTGCTCGCCTGTACTCCAAGTACAAAGGGAAGCCCACCCCTCACAAGCTTTCAGTCAAACACTGCCTCAACTGTGAGTCATAAAGGCATCCAGGTTGTCACAAGGGATCCAGTTCCTTACACTTGGCTACTTGTGTGTGGTTTTTGCACATCCAACTTCATGTGTGTAACATCTGGGCCAAATAGGAAGGAACTTCATTGGTTTCACACATCTCTAGTGAGGCAGCCATTAACTGTGGATTGTCTAGCTTGCTGTCTTCAATCTAGACAACTGAGTAGCACTGGAATCCTGCTTCAGGTGTCAAAACAACTGTTCAGGATCTCACTTCAAGAATCTTGAACTAATGGACCTTTTCTGATTCCTGTAAACTCATATCATAGAATCTATCACTGGAGAGGGAAACTAAGTCAAGGACACATTTCTGTTAACCCCAACCTGTAGTAACTTGGAAACTAGCCAATAGCTATTCTTATTTATTTCTACTTACTGACATCTTGAAATATCATCAGGACTGGTTCTTCAATATATGGATAAGATGAATACTAAGTGCTTAAGCCTTACCCTACTTCACGAAAATCGCAAAATTTCTTAATTGGGAAGTAACTTCTGGAGAACATCTACTCCAAATCCCCTGCTCAAAGCAGGGTCAGCTATAGCAGGTTACTCAGGGCTGGTTTTGAATATTTCTGAGGATGGAGACTGCACAACCTCTCTGGGCAGGCTTCTTCACTGTTTGACCACACCCCTACACCCCCACCCCCTGCCAAGTTTAAATGGAATACCTTGTATCTAACACGGAATCCTGTCTATTCCTCCTATGAGCCTCAGCACTGAAGAGATTAATATCCCAAAGACCCTGGAAACTACACATGGCAGCCCCGCAGAAAACACACTATTCCTTCAGAAAGGTGTGACTCCCCTCCCAGGGCACTGCTGCAGAACTGTCATAACCCTCACACAACAGGTAACTCCAACCCCACCTCTGAAAGGCTTTTTCACATTTCACGTTTCTGAGTGCAAGTTGTCCATGTGTCAGCAGATAAGCCACCCTTTCCACAGCCCACTCTTAGCTTAGCAGATGAGTAAAAGTACCTCCTTCTGAACAAGACAAAACCCTTTACTCCATGACAGTATGGCAAGACTTGAATTTCCTAGATTCCCAGGATTTGGGGATTCTGCACATAAATGGGTACCAAAATTGTAAGCCAGAATATGCAAAACATTAGTGTTACTTTCAGTTTTCCTTAATGCTGGAAACTGTTCTAAGTTACATTAAGAAATTCCTTAGGTGAGGATCCAGCAGCAGGGAGAGCTTGAACATCATTTTATAACTGAAAGTACATCAGCAGAGCAGTTTTTCATCAACTAAAACTCCTGCTTACTTATGGAACTTCCACCAGATTTCCTTTGGTGATGCAGTTATAGCTCCTGAAGCATATTGCAACATTTTTATTATCTGATCAGCCCTGTATAATTTACTTGATAGTAGCTGTGTGCTTTCTTCACATTCCACGCCCCCTCCCCCAAACCAGTGCATTAATACTTTATTTTTTGAAAGCTTTCTAGGGATTGTGAAAAATATCTTTTTGTTTCTTCCTTTTCTTACACTCTTTCCACACCATAACGCCAGCTTATGCTTTTGCCTAACAGAAACCAGCCAAGATGCACCTTTAAAAGAAAATAAGCAATTCTGCAACTCTGTTAAAAATCTGGAAACAAATGAAAGATACTTCTACTGCCAGAGACCTGAGCTTAGTTTATGCTCCACCACAAGCCTCCAGTTTAACCTCAGCTGGACTCACCCAGGCTGTTCTTGCCTAATTTTTGTGGAGAGGTACTGGGAAAATAAAATACCTGAAAAAGAGATACTGGGTGAAGCCAATGCCATCACAAAAGCATTTTCCTACTATAACTTAGTACCTTTTTAAGAATCAATTTCCAAACTTTTTGCAAAAAGATACTAGAATATGCCAATAAAACAGATTTCTCTCAGCAAAGCAGATTCAGACTTGAAATGGCAGCTGACACTATGTAGATATATATTTTAGTGATGCTCATACTGGGAAAAAAGTCAGGAAGGAAGAACCACAGTGGAAATGAGCACATCACCTATAGCGTTATGTTCAGTAAGAGTCTCTTTCTCATGAAGGTTACACAGCTGGTGACTGAGATAAAACAGAAAGAATATTGCAAACAGCATGTGCCTTGCATGGAAGAGTCACCAGATTGTAATATGGTCTATTCCCTCAATTGTTGTACATCGCGAGTTCTTCAAATTGTGCTACAGCTTATTAACCAGAGAGGAAGGAGAACAATGGAAAAATGGATAGTTTGTGACCCAAATTCCTTACACTTTTTAAACCACTTTCCCCTTGAACAGAATATCTGAAAGCAATATCCTGGCATGAGTTTAATCAAATTTAAAGTAGCACAGGCTAATCTTCTGAGGCCTGTTATGTCTGTGAAAAGTTATTTCTTTCCTTAAGCCCTGCTTCCCTTCTGGAAGTCTGCTAGTCAGGAAACAAGCAGGCAGCAGTGTCTGAGGCAGTAAACACAGCATTCACCCTACGTCCCACACCCTGCCCAACCTCTCTGTTTGCTGCTTCCCTAAAGAATACAACAGCAAATTCCACTAATGAAACAGCTCTTTTCTTTTTTTCCTCTGAGATAAAGAATAATGAACAAAAAGGTTAATAGTGGTGGTAACCTTCATAACAGACAGGCATTACAAGGTTTTGGCAGTCATTTTCGCATGCTGGAACCAGAAGTTGAGCATTTAATAT
The DNA here is from genome assembly GCF_963082525.1 of Nesoenas mayeri. NCBI lineage: Eukaryota > Metazoa > Chordata > Aves > Columbiformes > Columbidae > Nesoenas > Nesoenas mayeri. Next base: position 73,344,796 of record NC_137544.1, read on the forward strand.
GACTTGAGGAGTCCAATTTGAAGGACCAGTCTCCCTCCTTTTTAAGAAAAATTTTCCTTAACACATGTATCCAGTGCTAATATGCATCTGGATTTCTGATTGTTAACTGAAATCTCTGGAAACCCCCTAAAAATCCTCTTATGCCTATTTTATTTTTTTTTTTTTTTAAACAACAACTTACCCACAGAGCAGGATCTGGTTTCTTTCTTTGTGCTCCTTTCTGTCTTAAAAAGAGTCAGTATCACCAGCAAAACTTGTGTTTGGTTTCTTTGCTTTTTTTTCCATGAAGGAAGGCTGGGTACCATTAAGCCTCTCCAGTGCTGGAGCAGCCAGGAGTCCTATTGAGCACTCTCTACATTCACATTAAGTCACTCCATGCTCTAAGGCTCAGTAAGACACACTACCCAATGGCCACATGTGTTTTTGCAGTTTTCAAATTTAAGCAGCAATTTTCATCTTAGGTCTAAGACTGCATCCCAGTACTGTCAAATACTCCCCTTCTATTTTAATGTGATTACTAAAGAACGTACCTCAAAACCTAAAAGCAGTTTGATTAAGAGGCATGGAGATGTATGCATGTACACAAAAAGACAACTGTTTGTCTTTTGCCATATGATAGCTTAGAGGATGCTTCTTTTTCCACATTGATCCAAGTGTCAAATCTGGGCTAGTCAAGGCTAGCATGGGTCTGCCATAAACCCGAGGACAATTTAAACACCAAAAACTAAACAAGCCTTCTGCAATTATGGACCTATCGTAGCTCCACACTCAAAGCCACTTTCAGTGCTGAGAGCTCCTCACTGCTTTCTGTGAGACATCCACACACAGAAGAAATTACAAACAAACAAACAAAACATACATACACACACATACATATATATAAATATATATTATATATATAATCTGTCCCCTGTGGAACAGAGAGGGAATTGTAAACAACCTTCCCTCAATCTGCCATCAGTAAAGCAGAACTTTCTGCACACAATTTTCCCTCCTCTGAAGTTTTCTTTTACTCTTTCAGCTCTGATTTCTGAGCTTTCTGTCCTATTCTTTTCCCTCTAGGCATGGTACTATTCGAGCTTCTCCTTTCCTCTTCTGTTCCCTTGCATCCTGCTGAGAACATCGCAGGAAGAATTATAGCCAATTCATCTGCTTGCCTGCCAATTAGAAGTATACTATGTCAGAGTCAAGTGAGTAAATACCAATAAACAATATGACAGCTATCCAGCACATTTGACCCTCTGACAGTTTCCAGTGTTTTCCACTTCATTAAAATGAGGTATTAATAGAACAGATATGTTTCACAAGACACAGCACTGTAGTACTTTGGATCGCAGAGCTGATTTTTATAATGAGAAAAACAGATTCTTTACAATGCTGTTTTATATCAGACACTGTTAAATCAAAGTTTTGGGGGCATTTATTCTAAACTAATCACACTGGTGAGAGGATATTCTCCTCACTCAGTCTTTTTAATATTTGATTTTTAATACCTGAGATGGAAACCAGTTCATATTGTTTGCACAATATCATAAAGTCCAAGTCTGGATTTGACTAGCCAGATCCTCTTGTAAAACACAGTAGTTTACCAGACACTTTTTGTCAACAGATGCCTTAGACATAAATAGAAAGAACAGGTCTCTGCTCCAAAGCATTTGCAACTGAAGACCCCAACTCCTTGTGGTGCATGGTGCCAGGGAAATTTTGCTCATCCAGAAAGACTTTTACTTGAAGAAGACACAACATAGGAACAGAGGGAAACTGCACACTTCTCAGTGAGGTGCTGGAAGAGGCAAGCAACCAGACATGCAATCTCATGAAGAAATATCTATCTCACACCATGGATATTTTTAACACAAGGCAACAATTGGAAATAATTTATATTCAAGCAAGTTTAAACTATTCAGCATGCTCATATCTAATATGTAATACAAGTTGGTAGTTTTAGAAACTGTCCACTTGAATCCTGTGATTTTCTTTTGCAGGCAAATAACTCTATGCTGCATCCACTTTTTCATCAAAAAAAATGCAACAGTTATTTCCAGCTTGCATGCATCTGATTGTCCACCCCTAAAATATGGATAGCTGAATTATTGGAGAAAGGCCAACCACTGCTCTAAGCTCCACAACCAAGTGTAAAGTGAGATACGAGCATGCCACAGCACAAACACACTAAAAAAAGGGCTGTATAATAGAAGAGTCTCTTTGCTGCAGTAAAAACAGGCAAGTTCCAGCATCTGCTGGCATGGCTAAATGACAAGTGCAAAGTCTAGTGTGAACAAGGCATAGTACAAAAGGAGGCTTTGTGAGTTTGCAGCAAGTGAAAGATCACTCTTTTCTGCCAAATTTAAACTACAGCAAGTAACCAAGTCAAGGTGCCTCATGGCTTCTTGAATATAGCCTTTAGATAAGACAGTTTCTCCTGCCCCCAATCTTCTGGGAAGAAAATGCAGCTTCTCCCATTAATATTTCTATTCAAGCAGAATGCTAATACTGACTTGCTACCAAAAGATCAAAGTTTACCTGCAGAAACCTTGTGCTTGTTCATCTATAAGCCTCTCCTTCAAAGACTCCTGACTCTCGTTTTCTAAATAGCTCCTCTTATGCTGTGGGACACAAAACCAGACAGTATTTTCATGCCAGCCACTCTTCAGCAGTTGTGCCAAGAGCTTTCTCCCTCACATACACATTGCTGGAGCTGTACCTTCAAACAGCCACTTTGAAGCAGTACGTTCTCTCACCATACACCCCCAGAAAGCAGAGCTCATCATTGCCCAATAGTTAATTGAAGCATTGATTCATGCCCCAACTCAGCCATCTTCTCAAATGAAACCCCAGTGTAAGCAATAATTCCCTAACAAGGCACACAATCAATTTTTCCCCACAATTAATAGAGGAAAAACATGTGGTTAACAGACTTCCCTAATAAAATAGACAGAAAGCTATATTCAGTACTACTAAACAGATTTAACTTACACGTGTTAAAAGAGTTCCAAACCACGATTCTCCATAGAATAATGATACTTGTTGCAAAATTTCCATTTCATCCCTGTGTACATATTAAAGAGATTAAAACAAGTCATGCACTAGGTAAACCATGACTGCCTCACTGTGGATTCAAGCAATGCTTGCTTGCAGTAGATTGCTATTACTACCATAATAAAACCTTTTTGTTTATCTCTTAGGAAAAAAATAATTGACAGGTGAACAATTCAAGGTATTTCTGAACATACTATCACAATATTTGTATTGGCTGACAAATAGCTTGAAAGGGATGAAGCAGAATAATCAGTTGCTCTTGGCTAAAAAAAAAATAAAAAAATAAAAAAAGAAAGAATCACAGCCATGCATCTCAAGCAAATCTTAAAGCTTGCATTTCTGGTGTATATGTGGTTTTATTCTGAGATTTTCAAAACTCTCAATAGCTTTACAAATGTTCCGTTTATAACACTGAATACTAGGCACTATGTGACCATTTACTTTCAGCTATTTAAAAGATCTACCTAGCAACTTTATTTCTATACCCGAGGTCACATTTTCTTCCTCAGAATTTTCTGGTGAATTTCTCTCTTCGTTGGAAGAACAAACTGGTTGAACTGCAGCTTTGAACTTACTGGAGGATTTGCTTAAAGAAGTAATAGTTTGCATCAGGTCAGAGAGACAGCAACAAACCAGATCTTATTTTCACAAGAGAATGACATTCTAGCTCTCAGAACTGTACATCTTGGGACCCCTTACTTACCACATGTAAGTCATTTGAACCTAATTCAATTTAAAGAAAATAATAATGAAAAAAAAAGTTAAACTGGAGTTGCTGTTCCACAGACTTATTTCCAGATTTTTTAACCACAGCCTCTGTAGCATCTCAGGCTGCATATAATAAAATCAATACTTTTGTGAAGCAGGGACATCATCTTATACAGAGGACACTGGTACCTCGTGTCATACTGATCATTTTGTGTTTTATGCTGAACCTCAGCATTGTAGCTGGGTGCTGTTTAGTTCCAAAAGAATCATTTACAGAGCAATCTGAATTATGCAGGCAATGGTACAATTAAATGCATCTCCTTAGCAATTCATGTGTATGGCTTCTGCATGGAGACATGATCTGGTTACTGGGTACAATATTTAACCAGTTAGATCAACAGTTAATGCTAGCTACTGGTTGTCAAAATAATGCATGTAATTACTGACAGATTACCTCTGCTGACACACAGGCCATGTTGCTCAATTAAAAATAGTTATTTCATCAACCTTTTTATGATATCTGTATTAATAAAACTGACATGTCTCATTTCTGCTGCTATTATCGTGTATTATTTTCTAGCATGTCCTTCAAACATAGGCCCTACTGCATTAAACAGCTAGGATTTGTACTCTTTCATTTGGGGAATTTTGCTTGTGAACCTATACTTTTATTCAGTTTTGGAATTTAAAAGTTCCTTGTGGAAGGAAGAATCCAAACCAAGCAAAACTTCTGAAGAAACTATCCATTAAATCTTTTGTTTTGAGCATTTCTGGCATTTAGCAGCTGCATCTAAACCAGGATCCTTGGAAGGGCGCTTGCCTGTGCTGCAGTCAGGAGCCATGGCACCCCTAGCATAGGAGCACCTTCCTGGGCCCATCCATACCTCCATTTCAAAGCATTATTCCCCACACAGGCTAACAAAAACTGTTTTAACCGTGGATTCCTGCCCAGCCCCATTATCAACACCAGTTTCCATCTCCCCAGTCTGGCCCCCATGACCAACTATTTATCTGGAGTTTAAAAACATAACTAACTTTCAAGTAAAACTGCTGTATTACTTCCAAGTGCTCATTAAGAAGTCTTGTCTCGCCAAGAAAAAAGGAGTATATAAACAATAAAAATCCCTTGGGTGGATATATGATGCTTTTTCAACCACACAACAAGCTACTGAAAGACCTAGAAAAGGTCATGGGCAAAAGCTCTGGAGTGACACAGAAAGCAGGACAGAGCTGCTCTAGGGATATTCCATTAGTGCTTAAGCTGAAGATATTTATCCACAAGCAGTTTCTTTCCTTCAGTCTCTTTCTTTCTGTTGATCCTTATTAATGCCATGGAAAGACCCAAAGAGTAGCCTGCATTGTCCTTGCATGGGACAAGTCTGAATTTTAACAGTCCCAGCATGAAGTAATGAGATAATGTTAAGGCCTACAATAGCCCCTGAAGCTCATGAGCAAGCTGGTGATCAGCATTCTCCTCAAGCTGTAAAAGGCAATTATGGCTTTATTGTGAAAGATTAAGTACAAAGGTGAATTCTTTGTGGAGAAAAGAGAAGAGCAGATAACCTCTCCTCTGTAACACTCATACAAGAAAAAAATATATCCAAGTCTTACCTCTCTGCTTTTGGATTTTGCTTCTATTTATTTCAACTTCACTGAAGTCTATACCCTTTGCCGATAGGTAAAACTACCCATTCTCTCTAATCTGCCTTACTTCAGAAGTACACATGTTGGGGGAGAAAGAGGCATATCACACAGCATGTATAACTTGTTCCCCATACAATAGAACTAAGCCCAGCTCCAGACAGATTCCTGAGCCTGTGCACCTACACTCTCCCATCACACCAGATGCTCCCATTTATGTACACACCCTAAGGCACATTGTTGGTACACACAGGGTCAAACAGAGGAGTGGCTGTCGCTGGCATGCAGAAGCCACTTGATGAGGAGACCTAGTCCAAATCTTCTGCCCAGCAAGAGCCTTCCCTTGAGTCTCAGTTGTTTCCTCACCTCTGGGGTGTCTTCATCTTCCTGCTTACATGCAACAAATGGAGCAATAGGTTCAAAAGCTTTTAGGATGATGCTGATCAACCAATTGACAGGCAGCCAGTAGAGCCCCACCCATGCTGTTTCCTTAGCAAAGGAGAGCAAACATTTGGGAAAAGTTGTACTAGATGGTTGGAACCTCAAATCTTTATGGGAAAGAGAAGGAGGGAGAAATAGGCTTGAGGGATTTTTTTTTTTAATCTTTCTGCTAAACATATATGTTTCTTGAAGTAAACCTTTTACTAATTTCAAAAATTCACTTTTTTTTTCTGAAGTTTTATGCTCCGTCTTATGAGGAACAATAAATTCATAAGCAGCACTGACAGTGGAAAGCCAAGTAAAGTTTTTGAAGACCCAGGTGTTCCATCCCTGAACAAATTCATGCTTTTCTCACATATGCAAAGCACCTGTGGCTGAAACAGCTCCTAGAAGAAGCTCAGGGAGGAAACTCAAACATTGCAAGTCCAAGCTGCAGAAGGAAAGGCTATTCTTTGCAGGTTGCAAAATCTTTTCCTGTCCTTAAAAGAAAACATACACACAAGAACAACACATGCTTGCTCACTGTCAATGTCAAGAGACATTTTCCTCTGATGTGCCTTGCTCTTCCCCCAGTCCCAAAAGCAAAACCTGCCCTGTGAATTAATTGGTTTTGTTTTGAAATCCTAGCCTGGTTTTCCAGGGAAGAGTGGTTTAGTTGTCCATTTCCACAGACAACTCTCTCCCCTGGAGTAGAGACTAAGGGCTCCCTGTACAGGGAGCAGCACATGGAACCTGTACAGAGGTGAAGTGTTGAGACGATGTGGGAGCAAAGCAGCAATATTTAAAAAACAAAACCAAAAAACAACAACAACAAAAACAAAACACCCCAACATCAAACAAACACCACCACCACACACACCAGTCACAGAATCAGGGAATACCAGGTTGGAGGGGACCTCAAGGATCATCTGGTCCAGCCTTTCTTGGCAAAAGCACAGTTTAGACAAGATGCCCCAAGCACCTTGTCCAGCTGAATCTTAAAAGTGTCCAATGTTGGGGAATCCACCACTTCCTTGAAAAGGTTACTTCAATGGCTGAACGTTCTCACTGTGAAAAATTTCCCTTGTGTCCAATCTGAATCGTCCCAGGAGTAACTCATACCCACTGCCCCTTGCGTTTTCCATACAATTCCTTGTAAAAAGGAAATCTACATTCTCTGTGTAGCCATGCTTTAAGTATTGCAATATAGTGATGTGTCCCCTAAGCCTTCTTTCTCAAGGCCGAACAAGCCCAGTTCTCTCAGCCCTTCCTCTTATGGTGGCTCCCTGTTCTCTGATCATCATTGTGGCCTTTCTCTGGACCCTCTCCAGCCCATCCACATCTTTATTGTACAGTGGGGACCAAAATCAAACACAATATTCCAGGTGTGGCCTGACAAGCATAGTAATCGTTACACATAGAAGACAGCATTTTTTGTGAATGACATAAAACACATCTTTAACAGCTTATGGAATGAAGCAAGTGCAACACACAGTTACAGAGTTGTCTACAACAGACTTGATCTTGTGTTGTTTGTTTTTTTTTTTTCCCTGCAGAGACTGGAAACAGCAGCTTCTTGCGCAGGCTGCCACTGACAAAGCTACTCAACATGAATGTGGCCAGCCTGACCAAGTTGTATCAGAATGAAGCAGTACCCACACCGCATGCCAAGGGTGCTCTGAAGCAGCAGCGTCTGTTTGTTATGACAAGGAGGCTTTGGGCTGTTCTGCTTTAAGGATGGAAGAGGCACTTCACACCCAGCCCAGCAGCAACTGCAGGGTGGATGTAAAGCTGGGCCAGTGGTACAGCACTAAGAACCATCCACTGAATACGCCTAAACAGGCAGGTACCAGTGTGACCTGTTGCTGGCTTACATCTGATTGCCTAGACAGATTTCAGCAGTTTATCCCCCAATGTCATTTTCTCCTACTAGAAGGCTGATATGGCAGTGTGCTGTTAAAAACTTGGTCCTAAGCCTGTTTTCACAGTAGATTTCACACAGCACCAGTCCACCTTCCAACATCTTATTTAAAATACAGTGATAAGGGTCGAGGATTTGTTCACAAGAAGCTTTGAGCTCTGGCAACAGCCTAGTGCCCAGGAAGCTGGAGAATCACAACCAGCATGGCAGCTGAAGAACTGCAATGAAAGCATGAATTAAAAAAAAAAAAAAAAACACATCAGGTATGGTGATCATCTGCTTTAAAGGAGATTTTACAAAATGAAAGAACATTGATACAGGTTTTGTGTGTACATTCATTATCTGGCCACTAAATGCTGCTAGGACCATTTAGTTCATATAATCTACCTTCTCACCTAGGTCACAAAATTATATCCAGGGCTGTTTTCTCCACAAAAGCAGCTATCTTTTCTCTGTACAGTGAATAAAGTAAACTAAAAAGTTAATATTAAATTACATAATCAGATTCCAGGAACCTTTTAAACTAACCAGATACTTATCCAGCACAAACCTATACAAGTTATTAGACAAGTATCATCTTAGCTGATCATCTATCTATACTTTAAAATGCTTAGCCTCAGAATATATTTTTATACAGCTTTTGCACTGAGGAAATTATTTGCTTCCTGGTGTATTCCCCCCCTACCAAAATAGAGATTAAAGCTACATAAATACACAGCGAGTAATGAATACGTAAGTGCTTTAACGGTCAAGCCCTGTATAAAGAGAATATCTGCTAGCAGCAAACATCAGTTCCCCCGTTCCTCAATTGCTCACAAACATCATTGTCAAGGCTAGGAGGAATCCTCATACATTCTCAGGGACAGGTACTGAGTTAAAAAACTTCTTCACAACACAGAAATTGTACATGCAATGACTCATCTCTGCCTCCTAACTTCATGTCTCAGTATAACACCATTTGGCGAGATGATACATTTGCCTTCTGCAAGAGAAGGATCTCTGTCTCCTGTAAGGCAACAATAACCAGCCAGAGCAGCACAAAGAGCTGAGCTGGCTGAGGACTATTCCCTTCCCATCCATCACGCCATCCTCCCCATACTTACAGGATTTTTTAATTATTTTTAGTTATGATTATTGTTTGTTTAAATCTCTAAGATGTTTCTTTCCAAACTAGAAAAGCTTCTGGTGTAGCACTGAAGAGCACAGAGGGAAACCCCTTGCCAGACCAGAGAGCCCCAGCCCAGAGCTTCAGTCTCCTCTCTCATGGCTTTTTGTCACCCCAGCAGGCCAAGAGATACAAAAACAAAGGACACATTTTAAGTGCACTTGATTTAAAGTAAATAAAGCTGGAATGTTCACATTTATTAACAGACTAGGAAAAATGAAACTAAATCTTGGCAATTAACCAGTGCAAGAGATGCCATGCTTTGCCACATTTATGAAATCCTACTCAAAGTGTGCCATCCAGCCTTGGCGCACCTCTTGTCTTTAAAACTCCAGTGAAAAGAGATTTAAAGGGTCAAGGAAAACACATAAATGCCATTAAAGTTAGAAAGGACAAGACTTTCAGAAAGGCAGTCCTGGAAGTGCTGCCTCAGAGACAGAGCAGCTGTACAAGGGACTGAGGGAAGGAGTTACAGCAGTTCATCACGTGTGAGACAGCAACAGCAGGAAACAGTGACCACAGCGCAGGTGAATCTGAAGTTACTGCTCTTGCAGTTTTCATATACGCATTTTTAAAACTAACTTCAGCTTTTTTCTCCCCCTGGTCAGAGTATCTGAAAACCTACACAGCACTGTAAGAACCAGTAGTATTTCAGTTGCTAACATGCAACATACTAACTACAGGGAAAAATAAAAAGTAGCAAGTGACAGCCAAAACACAAAAGGTAGCTTTTAAAAGTTGTAATGCTGCTCTGCCAAATGCAAGTAGAACAATTGGTTTCTTCTGCAGCAGCATTTATTCACAGGGCCAATTTGAGGTTGGTTCACACAACGGAGTTACACCCCAGAAATGGCAAGCCCAGTACGTTTTAATAATTAGTACACAGAAGGTGCTTGCCTACCAATTAATTTGTATCAGCTTTGAGCTGTGGCCGGGCCACACACCACTGCGATCTCACACTCACGGAAGCAGGAGAGGGAAGTCTGTCCACAAGAGGGAGTCCGCAGACCAGCAATAGCGAAGTCTCTTGCTCTGTGTCAGGTGTGCCCCAGCAGGCTGGTACAGCCCCGGCTCAGAGGGGTGTTCCTGCCCCCTATGGACTCCTGTCCTCCCTCCCTTACACTGCATCCTAGAAAGTGTCCTACGACGGGTGGAAGGAGACGAGCAGAAGGGGACCAAGGGAGGAAAAAAGCACCTTAAAGGAAGTAATGAAGTACCCCATGGACATGCTAGCTTCAAATTTCCAAATCTAGGCAAAAAATGAAGCAGGCAGATACAAAAATCAGGTTAAAACATCAGGTTATTTGTTAAAGGCCTTTTACAGTATTTGATCTTGCAAAAGCAATTGTTACAATCTTGAAGAAAGACAAAAAGGAGGTGTTTGAGGTGTGGCTGGTGAAATTTGCCTGCAGCAATAGCCCAGGAGGCCTCGTGCTGCAGCAGGGCTGTTTGTCAGTCAAGTGGTTGATATTAAGCGAAAGATGATAAAGAGGGAGCATTTATTTTTAAACATTTCCTTACTGGAGTGGCCCCAATGCTCTGCAACAGAGGTCTGAGCACAGAAACTGTCCTGTGCTGCACAGGTAAGACTAGTGACACTTTTATTAGCGTTACTTGCTGTCCGACAGGAGGTACTTTGTCACAAGCAACCTGATTGACCTTGTTCTAGAAATAACCAGTGACATTTTGGTGGTGGAGAATAAGTGCCAGAAGCTGCCTCCTGACCACCCACTCAGGTGTATGACAGCCCAAGGAAGAGTTCAGCTGCAGTGCTCATTTCTGAGACTTCATCAAACAGATGAACAAAACCCCTCCACACACCTTCCTCACAGGCTGGCAGACCCATTAGCAAATGCTGGTTTGAGCTTTCCCATGCTAGGAAAGCATTCCCCAGCAGCAGGAACAAGCTGGAAGCTCCTGCCCAGCTCTGCTGTTGCATCTCCACTTGTGCTTACAAGTCAGTTATTTTCACCCAGTAGTAGCTGTGAACCTTTCAGCATATCCCATGTGGAATTCGCTCTCCAGCCATGGGACACAGCCAGGATCTTTTCCTCCTCCTGGGCCAGGTTGTGCTTCCAAAGCAGGATTCTTCAGCTGAGCAGGGGAAGGGACTTTGCCTCTTCCCAGCCTCTGCCTCAGCTCATTACATGTGCCAACACATGCATGGAGACACTGCCACAACACAACCTGCACACTAACAAAACAAAAAACGAAACGAACCAAAACAAAACAAAAATTATCAGCAATGTGGCTTTTCACTTTGAAGATGTTTTCTGGAGGTCCAGGTAGTGCCAATACATGGAATATGACATGCTCTTCTCCAAAAGGGGGAGAAACAGGGCTACACACAGCCCTGACAGTGGCACATCAGGAACGTCTTCATCCCTCACAAAGATATTCTGCAGCTACTTGAGGCTCAACTTCAGAGTCACACATCAAGATTGCACAGTCAGTTCTTTCCCACACAGGGAAGATGGGACTTGGGGTGAGGAATCATCATTTAGGGAAGGCTAACCTCCAGCTTTCTGTTGTCTCGGGATCAGCATCTCAGCTGACACGACCTTCTCCACAATAACTGCCTTAATTTTACTGCCTCTAAATACTTGCCAAGTGCCGACAGTAGCACCTTGGACTCTATAGAAACTCTTCACAAGGAGAAAGAGCAAAGTGTTTCTACAAACATTTCAGGGTAATGCAGTCTGCAGAAGGAGATGTCTGCACATGGTCTCTTCTCCAAATCCCAATTTCAGTCCAGATCACTTCCCTCTAGCAATGCACCAGGAAGCAGCACAGAGGACATTGCAGGCAAAGAGAATGGGGTGAACCTGGCAGCACACACCTGTATGCTCAGGGGCACCATCTCATTGGCAGCAGCACACTATAACCCATTCCAGAGGGACAGAGTAAGAGCTAAAGCAGAGATGAAAGTGTCTGTCAGAGACTTGGAAATTGTAGTTGTGTGCAATTATTTTTCTGCACTAATTTTAAAAATTCAAAGTTCAGGGGGAGAATACACATTTTAGTGATAAATTTCAATCCTTGTGCTAACTGGGACCACCACAACCACATAAATTAGAGCTGAAATAAAACTGAAGAGGAGTAAAGACCATTTGATATCAAGTCTGTCAAAGTGAATTAGACCATACTGGCAGCCTGCCTGAGCATGTCATCAGCCAAGCTTCACTGGTGCAAATTCATACAAGGAAAAAGAGAATGGTACACCCCAGAATCTGGCGGTCTGTAAAATCACTTCTGAGGCCCTCTATGAACAGCAAATGAACTTTGCCTTATTTGATCACCTAGTAGCAGAAATTCAACAAAAAAGGGGTTCCTTAAGCTTACAAATTAGCAGGCTGATGGAACGATGTCATATATTCACTGGCAAAAAAAAAGGCAAGTCAAAATTAAAAGTTAGTCTTGTTTGCTGGCAATGATCATCTTAAAAATACAAATCTAGTATTCTGACAGGCAATTTTTAAAGGGCTGTTTAATTGCTGCTTTTTTTTTTTGACAGTCGGTGTGTTTGCAGAATTCCCTGGCATTCTCTGACAACGGCTCTGTGGTTTTCAGAAGCAAGTGCTTTCAAGATGAGCATCATTCCTCACCTACATAAAAAAATGTGCTTGTAGGTTAAAAAAAAAAAAAAAAATACACAGTAGAGAGACTATTGCATGCCCAGCTGCCAAAGTTTATCTCTTTTTACTCTTCCTGGAATGGAAGGTGTCACCAGCCCTATATTCAAGTTAGCGTCCACTTGCTGAGTATTTTTAGTGTTCTTAAAAACCACCCTAGCTTAGAGTAGTCACACTTACTCTCATTAATTTTATGTTAACATCTGCACCATGAAAAACTCAGTGACACTGTGTCACTGCTCTTTAAGCACCGTAGAAGAAATCACTACGCTCACTACAAATAATCCACTCACAGATACAAGAAAACTTCCTTAAATAAAAGGTGTCAAAAAGTTAGAGGACTCATTTTCTCAGGTTTCCTGACTGAGTGATTCCCTTCCACTGACATGTCTCACCCTAGGTCTGGTTTTCCCCCTTCCTCTGCACAGATCCCCGAGCTCCAGCCTTGCAAACATCCCAGAAGCAGCTTCACAGCAGCTGAGGCACCACCAAAAGGTGACAGATTCTCCAGCTACTAAGGGCATAAGAAAAGAATGCATCCAGCCCATGGCTATTTTGCAGGGGGGTTTTGTTGGGTATTTTGTTGGTTTGGTTGGTTCTTGAGAGAATTTGCATGCATCCAAACCAAAGGAACAGGAACGGCCAGAAGTTTCCACTAGCCTTGATGGTAAGACTGCATTTTGTTCTGTGGAAACATAAGATGACTACAGGAAATGCAAAATCCTGCTGCCGGAGTGAGTGGAAATTTCTGTCTTTTCGCTCCCACCCACTATAGTCAACATATATCTGGGCAAAGAAATGGCAGGTGATGGAAACTCATATGAGCCATCCAAATATTAGTAAGAGACAGGCAACCAGAACACAAGGCTATCCTAGGTTACAACTATTGCAATTGCATCTTACACAGACCATAAGCCTTTGGGCATAAATTCAGGCAGAGAACGCAACAGGGGACACTGCTTCTAGTGTGTTGAAATGGAAGTTTTCATGTGGGAAGTTCTCAGAATGATTAAAGTTTCACAATTACTAATATTGCATTAAGGTTAAGGACGGCAAAACACATTGATAATGAAGTTGCACACTTTCAGTACAGTGCCCAGAACCCAACGCCTTCTGTAAAACAGTGTCAGTTTCAATCCTTGTTCTAACTGGCACCACCACAACCACATAAATCAGAGCTGAAATAAAACTGAGGAAGAGACATGACCATTTGATATCAAGTCTGTCAAAGTGAATTAGACCATATTGACAGCCTCCCTGAGCATGTCATCAGCCAAGCTTCACTAGTGCAAGTTCACACAAGGAAAAAGAGAATGGTACACAGAGAATGGTTGCACAGGGTAACTAATAGCAGCCACCTCGAATCTAAAAATAATGCAAAATTCATGAAGTCAAGCTGAAGCGAAGACAAGCTACTAGCCTATATAAGCTTCTCTTAGAGAAACCTCCTCTCCTGGGAGCCATCAGACTTTTCTGTCACTGAGACAATTGTGATTTTTTAAGGTGGGCATAACCTACATGTCCAAATTACCAGCCAAGTCCCCTTCAGTGGGGATGCTCCTTTCTCCCTCCCCAGCACTGGCAAGTCAAGCAACCACCAGCCCCACTGCTGCCTCCATGTTAGCAGGAAAAGCAGAAGCAGCAGCATTTTCTCCACCCAAGGCAAGAGATGCCTACAACAAGGCTCATGAAGGCTCTATCTTTTCCGGACCACAAAATTCTTGGCAGAAGCTATCATTAATTAAGTACATTAAGAAGCACCAAGATCACACTGCAGCAAGCTGCTCCTCTGGAGGCTGAGCCACAGGGCAGCCCGTAGCACCAAGCTGCAGGTTCTCCCGACCATCCCACCACAGGAGTATTGCAAAGCAGCAGCTCTATCCCAGGAAGACATAGTGAAAAAAGTCCTCACCAGCCCACAGCAGCTCATTCCTCCCAGCAACATCAGTCCCATAGCATAACTCTAGCCCAGGAGTCCCCCACACACCTACCTGCAAGCTCCAGGTTGGCTGCTTCTAAGACAAAGAACAGACTCACCACCATCTTGCACATCCCAAATGTATCTGCAGTTCCCTCTCTTCTCCACTAGTGAATCAGCCTCCCACATGATCAGCCAGCTGTGCCTATCCAAACTAGCGTCACCTGCCTGCCACCCACCCTGTCCACAGGGCCAGGCCAGCCATGAGGTGGGTCTGTGATGTCTGTTTGCCAGCTCCACCGCTTTAATGCAGCCCAGGTTCTGCAGGGACAGAAGGCCTTGTGTGATAGATCATGAGTTGTCCAGCTTGCACTTTCTTTAATGACAGTCCGGAAGTAAAGATATAGTTGACAAAAATCTGCTGTGGATCTGAGGCTGAGAGATGTCATTAATGCAAAGCAGAATGGAGACATCCCAAAGGACAATTAGGGAGAAATGGAAGTGGAATAAAGCAGAACCAGACAAGTACAAAGTCATAGTCAAGACACTAATAATAATACTTCCTGCCAAAAGATGGGACTCTATCAGCAAAAAATAGCTAAAGAAAGACTTGGATCACCATGACCAGTCAATCACAGATGTAAATCTAGGTAATGAAAATGTGATTTTCAAAGGTATCAAAAGGGCTAGTTTCAGTGCAAATATGGAAGCAGCACACCATTGCATAGGCTCTTCTGCAAGCCTGTGCATTATAGCATGTATACTTGTGGTCCCACTTTCATCAAAACATAAAGCTGCAGGGCGGCCACCAGGAGAGGGAAAGCTACCAAAGAAAAAGGGTTTTTATAACCTATTAAAACAGGGGCATAGTAATCACTGCTTAACAATATATATAATCTTAAATACTACTGAGGGAGAAGAGCTATTTAAGCTGGGAATAGGTTTTGGCTCAAGAACAGATAATCATAAGATGATTATAGATAAATTTCAGCTAAGCATTAAAATACAGCTCCTAAGCATTGAAAAGCACAGGAACTGCAACAGTCTCCCAACAAAAGAAGCAGCACCACTTGCCACAAGCACACACAAAAACCTCTCCAAGATCTCACCATCCGGTTTTGAGACAAATCGTGGTGTCTTCCTAGAAGGTCTCAGTCAGGGGATTGTCTATAACTAAGGAACTGGATTCAAAAGGCCCCTTCCAATTCTATGTGATATGAGTCTGGTAACTACATATCATGGAGGAATTATTGGAACTGATGGACTGACTGAAGCAGTTAATTAGTTTACTGGCACCAAGAAACAGTAACCTACTTTTGCAGTGCAGCAAAACTGGGAGAGGAGAAGGAATGGCAAGAAAAAAGATGCAAGCTGTTTGCCCAGAAAATACAGCCAGCCATCTATAAGAGGATATTCACTCCTCTGGTCACATATGCATGGCGCTACCCCAGGTGGTGCTTTGGGAGACAGAGCTCAGAAACACATTGGGAGTGCAGCACCAAAAGTATATCAAGATTATTGTAACTGTGCCATCCATAAAAAGTTTGAAATTTGAATCGCAGAAAGCTGTGTGATCATATAGAGTGATACACAATGCATATAAACTCCAACACATTGCTATTTGCTCCACGCTGACTCAAGGGTGCAATCAGCCAACATCCACCTCTGGGAAACTATTGCTGGGAATGGGCTTCGGCACCCACCCTGCCCCTATCAGCAGTGTAGATATACCTGAGACATGATAAACTTGATAAACATGAGCCAACACTTAGACTAACAAGGACTCCATCTGTGTATGGATGCTTTGCTCTGGTTCCCAGGAATAAAACTAGCAGTATCAGCTTGGGAGAGCAAGGGAAGAAGATGAATACGAAGGACAGAAGGATGAATTTCGGGAGTGGAAAAGCACTGGTGGCTCCAGGAGATCCCTGAGAAGGCCTGTGGATTTTCTGTTTACAAAAGCAACTGCTGTAGCCCATCAAATAACCTTGGGCTTTAAAGTCCACAGTGTCCAGATCCTTGATATCACAGAGGTGTGTGCAGTGGAAGAACTTAGGTTTGGGTTTATTCTTGTCTTCTCAAGGAATGTTTGAAGTTTTCAGAAATGAACGCATCTGTAAGCTGCTATTAGACGCTGAGAAATATTGGGACTGCACCACGAAACACTAAGACTGACAACCTCATTTTTTTAATCTCAGTTTCCAAAGGCACAGAAATCCAGGAGCATCTAAAGCCAGACTCTCTGAAGAGGAAATTATTTTCTCCATGGATCTAAGCCATTAGAATGCATCTATGTGTGATTTGAAAACCATACATGTTTCTGTTTATTGTCCTTACACTTACCTAACAATATTCATGGCTTTTTTTGTGGGTTTTTTAATATATTTTAGTTGCTTTTTACTAATCAATCTATTTACATCAGTGATGCAATAACAATGTGCATTGCTCAACTCACAAATCTGATTGACCTCTATGAGAGAAGAATCAGGCTGGAGGCAAGTGTGGGAATACCCAATCTCACATTTCACTGCTGAGGAGTATTGAATATCCACACAGCTTTTGCAGACCGAGCAAGACATTTCTGTACAATGAGGTTTAGGGGTCTACAGAGGTTTTTGCAGCTGGCAACTATTAATTACTCACATGAAAATAAAGGAAGGAAAAAAGCATTAAGGTGCTGAGATGGTAAACAATATAGGTTTCCTAAAAGTCCTGAGCATTTGATGGCTTAGTCGCTGTGCATTTGTACCTCTCCCACCCATGCAGTCAGATCTATCTCCAGTGTTCATCTGGCATGCAGCACAGTGACAGGAGTGGAGGAGAGCCACGATGGAGCCGGTATAGGGAAACCGCAGAGCCCTGCTTGCCGATGGGCTGGCTGAGGTGCACCATCTCACACCAGCCTTCCTTGGCATTTGGAAATGTCAGATGCATTTGTGCCCCTGCTTCAGCTCTGCCACCAGACCCAGGAGTGCGCTAGCGGGTGACTGGAGCGGGAGCACAGCACAGTGCTGATGTTACAATCCCACAGGTGAGAAGAGCCTCTTCAGATGAGTCATACGAAGTCCATGTGGTTTTCATGCTGGCTCAAGTATCTGTAGAGTCATCTGGGTCTGACTGCCCTGCTCCTCCGGCAACTACAACCCTGCTAGTATTTGTAAGCTGAGGCTGCTCGGTCACATGAACCCAGTAAGAGAAAAAACACAGTTCAGGAAGAAGATGGTAGAAAGCAGGTGTAAAAAGGTAGATGTTGAAATGTTCAGCCTGCTTTAAAGCAGTGTGCAACTTGTGCTCAATGGCATGAAAGGTTTCGGTTTCTTTAATTTGAAAGTATGGGAGGAAAATAAAAGAAAAGTCACAGCAAAAAAAGCTGATAAGGTAAGATCCATCTGATACCGGTGTTGAGCTGCTTGGAGACGTACAATGCTGCACCTATGAAGATCATGTGTGTGTGCTTATTCTTCAGTCTCAGAAATCTTTTAATGGAAATTAATTTATTTTGATGTTAATCTGCTTTTGGCTCAAGACCTAAAACAAGTATGCAAGTATTGAGCAGCAGAGAAGTTACCTGTATGATATTGCCAAGGTGGCTGAGAACAGTTCTCTCTTTCAGGATCCAGAGTTCCACTCCCAGATTGGCATCACATGGTCTTCCAGCTGTCAGAAGGTTCCTGCCAGCTTTAAGTGCACATCAAAATGGTTTCACAGAGACATCCAAGGCCATGCATAACACTACAGTGGGAAATGGGGACTGGGCTCCTCTGCTTCACAGCCAGAAGGTCCCAGCTAAATTAGATTATAAATCTAATAAATAGGCCCAGCTATTTTTGTCCACATGGGCATGGCCATCGTTTCTCCAGTACAAGCTCTGCAAGAACTTGAGAAACAGCTGACCTCTGTGCTGGGCAGCAGCTGTGGGCTGTCCTCCACACAAGGTTCTTTGGAGCAAAGACACCCCCCACAGTGGCCTGCCTGCCAGGGGACATGCAAAGGGATATCTTGCAGCCCTGGACTCTCTCACACTTTATGGGTCCCTTTTCCTTTTCACTGCATGGCAGACTGATCACCTTCTTCCCCTGAGGTGTTTGCTCTGAAGGCATCACTCTGGGGGAAAAAGATAAAGCTGCTCCCTTCATGACATATAATCATAGAATGGTTTAGGTTAGAAGGGACCTTCAAAGTTCATCTAGTCCAGCCCCCCTGCAATAAGCCAGGACATCTTCAACTAGATCAGGTTGTTCAGAGCCTTATTCAGCCTGGCCTTGAATGTTTCCACGGATGTGGCATCTACCACCTCTCTGGGCTCTGCCACTGATCATGTCATTTCTCAGAAGTGACACCAGTTGCAGTTACCAGCCCTGACCACCAGTCAGTCAGGAATTTACCAAAATGAGAAGGAAAAAAAAGAAAAAAGAGAAGCAGATGAAAAGAATGTATGCAGCATCTCAAGAGATCCTTTGAGGTTCTCTATGACTAAATAATCATTAATTTGGTTACGAAGAACTCTCTGACCCTTCACCCACAGCTGGAAGCTGCTGTACAGCAGGAGCCACTTGTGAAACTGTGCCACAGAAGGTCAACAGATTGTAGGTTCAGCATGTCTTTCCCACCACCCCCTACAAACTGGAAATAAAGCCATTACGTTTACTTAAGAATCTTTATTTTTTTTTCCAGTTTAAATTATAATTCCTAAATACAAGTTAAAAAAACTCAGAATGAAATATGTTGCTAACTTCTACAAAATAGTCTAAATAATAATGCACTTACATCATTTACACATTTTACTTTCACAATAAAATAGGAGCGCTTAGATCAATATTTACATATTGACAGAGAACACGGTCATGCAGCCATCTGCTTCTGGTGCTGTCTCCTGCTGGAGAGTCTCCGAGAAACCACAGCCTGCAGTTGCACACAAATCCTTCTGCAGGGAGAAAGCCCTGCCAAAGTCTTTCCAGGTGCAGAGACGTGCCCGTAGGGTGCCAGAGAAACCAAAATGGTGGCAAATATTTGCTTTTCATCCTAAAGCTGCCACTGTAGCACACGAGCACACATCGATGAGATGTATAAGGAATTCCCTGATACAGAATTTTGCTTTGCTATATTAGGCACTTCAATATAAAAGTTCTTTAATATGGCTTATGCAAAACAATTGGCAAGTACATATCCCAAGGAAAGTGAGAGTCAGTGAGAAAAGAGACGTGCAAGAATAATGTTTTGGCTTAGCCTGCATCAGAAATGTAGATCATATTACTTAATATCAGTCCTGAACGAAGTGTTTTATCAGGACCTGATCTTTCCAGCAAGTCAAGCAGACAGCGTATTTTAAAGCTTAGTATATCTGCACTTTTCCCCAAAATTTATGGTAAATAGAGCTTTCACTCTTACAATAAGTTAAATACTTACATCCAATGCTGTTCAATGTGCCATTGGGTGACATATCCCATATATGATTGTCTTAAAAGAGTACACCATAGGTTGAGGGATTATTTACATATCTTAACATGTAGAAAATAAAGTTGTAATTTACCAAATAATAAATATAGATCAACAGAGTACAATATTGAAATAAAATAAATTAGGATGATTCTCCAGGTTTTGAATTCCCTCCCTTAAGGCCTGAGCCAGAGACCATTAAAAAAAACAGTGATGTTTTTCCAATGGCTCCAAAAGGTTTTGGATAAGGCTCCTTATTAAGACACTGGCTGTTTGAAGTGCATTGCTTACCCAAGCTGACAGGTATTGAAATCTATATGATCAAACAGCAAAACTTACCTCTAAAGGAGTCTTTGGGGTAAAACGAAATAGACCAAACATTAATACCGCATTTATTAGTTCTTGCAGATTGTCTCAACATTAATTCAGCAGCAAGGAAATAAGCATACATTAAGAACACAACGTATTTGTGAGGCAAATACGTGTTAGTGCACATGATTTTCCAAAAACTTCACTGCTCAGCTACATTTGTGCATATTTCAGAACGCTTCTAACTAGACGGTTAATAAAACTTTTCATGACTACAGCTAAGTTTGCCATAAAAAAAACCCCAAAAACTGAAAAACTAGGAGTAACTCACTCAAGAAAGTTGTCCAGATAAGAACAACACCAAACTTCAGGTCTGTGAACACTGAGAAATTTTGAAACTAAGTCAAAGTTTTAAAACTTAGGTCTACCAAAATTAATAATTAAAAAAAAAAACCCCACAAAACAAAACAAAAAACAAACAAACAAAAAACTTAAAAGCAGTGAATCTGCTCTCAGAATTGCACACTCACCGGGTTTGTAAACTCTACATGAAGTCAGTGATGCACTGTTCACTGTAAGAGGTATAATGTAGATGCTCTACAAAGCAGTGCAGATGCTTTGTCTGTAATTTACTTCATGTGTCCTTTTTTCTCTTCCTTGAGGATTAATCACTTAAAGTAACTCAGTAGCTACAAAGTCTGTCTTATAGGGAAAGGTCTGGGTTTACATGGAAGGGGGGGTGACGGGCGTCCACGTGGATGCGAGCCTGGCGTGTGCGGAGGCATCGTACTGGCTGTCGGGAAGGTCCGTGTGTGCCCCCCCATCGTACAGGGGGGAGGCAGAGGAGGCAGCAGGAACCGGGTGTGGAAGGGCGGTGTAGTGTGCTGGAGAGCCACGTAAAAATTGGGAGCTGAGGCCGTTGGATATCCCACTTGACTGAGACACCGGTGTGATGGTGTTGTTACTCACAGACCATAAGTTGGGATACTGACTGAAAGGGGGAAAAGGATAAATAAAATAGGTTATTAATGACTTTGGTCCCTGCTGGCAGGTGCTCAGGTCACAACACACCTCCAAAGCTGGGTTCATTTGCTGGAGACAGCGAATTTCTTTAGGAATCTTTCAGCCATTGCAGGGTACGAAGGATGTCCAGGCAGGAGGTCTTGTTCACCCTGTTTTTCCAACAGCAGGTTCCAGCACTGGGTATGCTAGCAAATTTTAAGCCAAACTGAGGAATGAACAGGCTGGTCTGAAAAATGCAGAGGTTTGAGAGCTGATTCCTGAGCCATGCCATACCCTTTTCTCAGGGGAAAGCCACATGATGGAGGTGGCTGGACACAGCAGCTGATGGACCCAGACAGGTTTGAATCCATTGCCATGAGTCTGTAAAAGCCCTAATTCCCCTTGAGTGCCTCTGTAGTCAGAAATGGACAGATGCCTCCAGACGGCAATTCAGCCCTTCTAGGACTTTGTTCATCATCTCATGTTAAGCTAGATTGATGGTAGTAGATTCCACAAATACTACAGAAAGGGCTGCTTAAAAGGAAAAAAACCCTTCTCAGGACACTAGAGCCTCCACACCCTCTTCTGGGTATGTGTGTATGTATACACATATGTATAAACACACACACGAATTAAAATAAACAAGCTGATTCAAGAGAAACACTATAATTTCAGCCCTGCTGTGTAACACTACATAGCACTTTCTACCTATTGATCCCAAGCAATTTAACAAAAAATAATATTCTCCTTACTTTCAAACAAGGACTTAGACAAAAGGGATGGCAGAAAAGCCTTTCTTCAGGCCCCACAGTTCCAATTCTACTGGTTTTATGTACTGGACAACTGTTAGTGCAGCAACTGAAACTCAGTGGACTTTGCAAATTTCCCAGTATGGATCCTGGGGGCCAGACATGGAAAGAAGTGCCAGGAGGACTTTTTTACTTTATAAACATATGTTAAGGACTAAACTTACATTCAGTGATACAGTTATTTTATCCTGTGTAGTAGTACATACTCTGATTAATAGCTAAGTGTCTACGTGCATGGTTCAAATAAAAATGCTTTTCACAAACAGAGCGGTAGATCTGAATTGCCAAGAAAGATGTCCAAATCTCATCCCCCTGTTCTTAATAGCAAAGATTTTACCACTTTATTTGTATTTCTTCAAATTTGCAAGTTTAGCTCCAAGGGACTGACTGTAAACTAAATCTCTGCTAAAGGATCCAAAACTTTGAGATAAAAAAAAGTACAAGAAAAGATACTTTTATATGATCACAAAATGGGAAAGGTTTTCACAGAGTACATAATCCCAAGCTATGGTGGCTTCTGTGGCAATGCTCAAGTAAAGAATTACAGCTCCAACCACTTGCTCCTTTCTCCACATTATGGTTCACTGCCCATTCATTTGTAGCAGAACAAGGGTTTGTGGAGATGGATGAGAAAGTGACCGGCTAAATGCAATAGATCAAAACTGAACTTTTTAAACACCATTTTGCTTTTAATCAAAACAGAGATGAAGCTTAAAAGTGAATCTTCAAACTCAATGGATGTTTGTCTAAGTGATTTGCAGTCCTTCATATATCAGATATTGCTATCACAAGCATCTACATTGCCAAATCCAAACCACAAAAATATAGTTTTTATCTGCTTCTTCAATATTTTTATTGTAAATAGTGCTTCTCAGTGACACCACCCCATCCCAAATAGCCATTGAGTCACACATGGCCATAGGGATTTCTAATTTGCTGGTTAACTCTTTGCCTCCTTTTTCAGCCTTCTCTTCCTAGAAAGTATCAATGTACCAGTTTGAGGGCTGCTGAGGGATGGACTCCTACCTGGAGCTGGTAGCTGTGCCAGTGCTGTGACTCATGGGCAGCATCGTCGTGTGTGTGGGAAGTCCTAGAGAAGACCAGTTGTCATGGGACTGCAGCATGGAAAGGCAGGCAGAGGAGTTATCGGTATAGGCTGCTGAGAAAACAAGCAGGCACTTAAAAACGCTAGAATCAGAACAAATGACAATCTTGTATTCAAATGCAATGTACAGCTTTAAATGACCCTCCCCACTACTGCCTTGTAAAAAACCAAACTTGACACACACAGGAAAGTGAAGTCAGCTACCAGTTGTGTCAATTTTAAAACTTCACTGGCATGCCCCTCCTGATGTGTTGTTTTGTTCAACTTACAATTCCAAAGTCTTATTTCTATGAAGCATCTGTAGCCAAAAAGCCGTCCTCAAACCAGCTGCTTATTCAGCTCACGCTTCTTCATTCAGTCAGAGGGAAGAGATATGCTCCTTATGTACACTATCCCAATCACTCCTCCAGCACCTTCTTTATCTCCGACTTCTACATTAGCAATAATAGTTTGACAGCCCCAGATAATAAGCTTATCACTCAACCACACATCCCAGTTTTGAGCTGAGCGTGCCATTATAAGCTCTAAAATCTGCCTTAGGCACCATGAGAACTGCGGTTTAAAGTACTACCAAAGCTGGCTGGTCAACATGGCAGAGGCACTGGGAAGCTGTAAATGGAATTCCATACAAGCATCCATAACCAGAAAGAAGTTACCAGAAGATAGCTAAAGGAAGAAGAAGATGTTCCTTGTTAAGGACTGGGGAACAGGGAGGAACACCAGAGATGTTCTGTTCTTTTATTCCATTTTAAGTCATAAAACTTGCATAATATTTCCAAGACACAAGTAAAGTCCACAGAAAGCTAGTTTTCTGCTTTAAAATGAACTGCAAAGCACCATACAAGATTGACCAGGCTGCCTCTGGAAGCCTGTGTATTACTTCACAATTCAAGCTATTAAATATTTTTTTTAAATGGAAACCTTCAATATCCATACATGCTGAAGAGCAAAAACTTTTAACAAGAGAAAGAAAGAGAAAGTGAAAGAGAGCTAATAATGTATTTTTTTAAAATCGCTGTTAAAAATGCATTTCTCTCCACTCCCTTAACTTGGCTATTTCTGAGCACCAATTCTGACACATTCATTGAGAACAACCTTAATGCACTAGTGTTAAGTACAGCAACAGGCAAGTATAACTGTGAGAACAAGGCCCTCATTTATTATATATTAATAACAAGTGACACTATTAATAGAATTGGACATATAATTAATTTCATCGTATTACCTATAACTAATCATTAATATCCTCACTTTAAAACTTAACTTTAAAAAGAGTCAAAATAATTTTAACCTCATTTGGTCACAAGAATTCAAGAGCTCAAGACAAAACTCACACAATATAATATAATCAATTAGAAGGAGACAGTTCTACACACCTTCAGTTTTTCCATCATAAAGAGACTGAGGATATGTACTCATCATCCCTATTTCTTCGCAAAGCTGGCTCCATGCCCTCTGTGCCAACTGAGCTAGATAGCAACCACAATTTCTGTGGCATCACTCAAGACACACGCCACTCAAGACTCACATCCCTCGGCTCATTCCCCTTCTTTTTACAGAGCTTTTTACAGAGTCAGACTTACTTGGTGAGTTGTTTCTGTGGGTGTAGGGGCTGGGGTATGGGGCAGGACGGTGGTTCCTCAGCGATGAGTACCTTTCACAGCTGTGAGCAGGGGAGAGTGACAGAGGGGCTCCGAACTGAGGGTGAGGATTGGCAGGTGGGCACAGAGTCCCAGTCCCAGGAATAAGCCAGCTACCTACTGTGAAAAAGCAAAAGGTTTGTAAGATGGGTACAAGATGCGGCCAGGCAGGGAAAGAATCACAAACCAAGATACATAATTGATAAATGAGGAAATCAACACTCGGGAAAGGAAGCAAGAGTTTCAGCATGGCTGAAAAGTCAAGATATATACAACTTTCTTGAATGAATAAAATGAAAGTTAGAAAACAGCTTAGAAGAAGCTCTATGTCAAGCTAACATTTTTAAACTTATCAATTAATTACAATCGCAATAAGGAAACACTGAAATGGTTAAACTCTTCCTTGCACAGGTAGTGTTTGCTCAGTAATCATTAGTGTTATCTTCAGTTTTAAATTGCTCTTTGGTGGTCTCAATCTACAGGTACATTCTGAGATTTCTCAGATCGCTAAGAAGTAGTATTTTCACTAAAACAAAATAATTCCTACTGCAACTCAGCTTTCTCTCTTAATAGGCTGCAAACATTTTTTTGCAATAATCTGTTAAAACAGAAATCATTAAAACACAAATACTTTTTATTCATCTAAACCAACTTTTTAAGCAAATATCCCTAATTTTCTTAAAGTACTTAAAACACAAGTACCATTTCAATAATTTTCTGCAGTATTTTGAAGTAAACTTTTGTCTCCATACCCATATGCATATTGCTGTCCTTGTATACAAAAGCAGCTGTCTTTTTGGACATGAAGGTAACTGCAAGGTTCTGTCAAATAATTTTGAATGTAATACAGATGTCTTAATCACACACACATAGATCATAACGTTTATACAAACATAAACCTGCATGAACCACCATCATAAAGATCAGTAATATTATTCTCCCTATGAACTACACAACCCAGCCAGCAAACACCACTCTCAAAGTTTTGCTTAACATAACAGATGAGATGGAAGAAATCAAAGTTAAGTTCATGACACAGAACGAAAGGAAACATACACTGCGAATATCCAGACTGCTGGTTATCTCCCACTTCCTCCATCATGTCTTTGTGATCACTTCTATAAAAGAAACCATGTTGTATTAGTTAAGAATATACTTTTACAAATCTCTGTAAAAAAACCACACTTTAGAACAGAGTTAAGAGCTCTCACCTTTCTTTTGCATCAAGAAAGGCCTTTGCAAATGGATTGTATTTGATTTTTAAAGCTGTGATCTAAAAACAACAACAAATATCTTTATTTGCAAGTATCAACATCCATTATCATACAAATATTAGGATTCAAATTAGGACTATCCATTGAAGTCAGCAAAATGGCAGATTTTTGAAGAAATAAGATTAGTCCTGTGAAACCAATTTACAAAAATCAATTAAACATCCTGTAAGTTCTGAAGTCTTAGCAGATTGCTAGGAATTAGCCCATCTGCCAAATTCTAAGAGACTGGATTGCTTGGGAAACAGCTAAGAATGTTAGTACAGTAAAGAGTTACAAAATGCTTCACATCCAAGCCGGAGCAGAATGAGTATCAAAAACATCTCAAAGATTGGTAATTTACGGATTCATTAAACATCGATACTCATTTTGGCTATCAGAGAAAGACTAGTTTTGAAAATGGCACATCCAGTTATTTCACTATTTAACTGACAATGACAACTGTATTTCTTACCATACTTGTTTGCACCACTGAATATTTTAAGAATTACTCCCTTGCAAAATTTGCAGTACATATTGAGACAAACAGTGATCAGATTGTGTTATTATATGTGCACAGGCCTTTCGCACACATTAAATTAATTTTTTACATTTAGCTTCAAACAGAGCACAGGAAGAACTGAAAAATGTGAAAAGAGATCCATTATTCTGCTCTGCAACATGCACTTTGCCACTTGAAACCTCCTGGTACTTGCATCCTTTCTTCCCCGCTGTGCATACCTCCTCATTCTGGTAGGCCGTCACAGCTATAAACTGAGTCTCTGGGAAGGAATGGCTGGTGATCATCCGCTGTGGGCCACCCACTCGCACTATATGAATCCTTGGCTCATACTTGTGCAGAGAGTTCAACATGATCTGTGAGCAAACAGACAGAGCAGTGACAGAACGAGGGCAGATGCTGACAGGCACAGAAAACATTGAGGTTTTAAAGGATCTAACGATCCATCTTTCCAGCAGAGAAGAGGCCACAGGTACAGATAAACCCTAAAAGTGAAGCTGTAAGAAAAGGAACACTGTAATCAGACACCCCAACTTTTTGCCTAGTTATCCACATCCCTGTTACTTAACAGGATAGCTTGCGTAGTGGCAAACAGGTGGCAATAAGTAGCCAGAAAGATGCACCAACAACACCGCTTGCGCTATTCAGACCAGATAGACATTTAAAAAAAAATAAGGTCAAAACATCAGGGCACCCATCCTGTGCCGAAAGACCACTTCTGCTGGAAAAGCGCAGTTCAGGGCAGTGGGAAAGAGGCGGGGGGGAAGAAAAAGTGCAACCCACCCCAGCACTTCTGATAGCAGCGATATAAAAAGGAACATGAAGGAGGGCGTAAGCGGTGGCCCGGCCGGACCCCTGCCACCCCACAGGCCGGATCGGTCCAGTCCTGTCCCTTTGAGCGGGTGAGGGCGGCCCGGAGCCGGTGCCGGTCCTGGTGCTTACCTGCCCGCCGCCGTTAAGCTTGTTGGTGAGTTTGACTTTGCTGAAGGAGACGGGCGCCTTCATCCAGTGCGCGCCGAAGTTGGGCGAGTCGGGGTGGATGTAGACGCAGCTGGGCGCCTGCGGCTCCGGCTTCCCGCCCAGCACCCACTCCCCGTTCACGTACTTCCAGCGGTGCCCGTCGGCCGCCACGAAGTCCAGCAGGAAGGAGTACATGGCGTTGGGGTCCAGCCCCGACACGCTCACCTTCAGCACCGGGAACATCCTCCTGCGGGGCGACACGGAGGCGCGAGGCACGGCGGGGGGCAGCCCCCGGCCCCCCCGGGCTCAGCGGGGCGACCGCCGCCGCCGGGACCCCTGGACCCCCCGCCCCCGCGGGGGATGTGCGTGGGCCGGGGGCGAAGGCGGCAGGAGGGCGCGGGGCCCGCGTCACCCCTACCTGCCGTTTTTGGTGACGATCATCTCGTTGGTGAGCTCCTTGAAGCGCAGCCACAGGTCGCTGTCCTCCAGCGTGACCCGCAGCTCCCGCTCCGTGGGGTCTCCCTTCTCGCTGCCCGCCTGCAGCTCGCTCTCCACGGCGCTCAGCAGGTGATCCACGCGGTACTGCAGGGGCTTGCCCGCGCCCTCCGCCCCGGGGGAGCTCATCCTGGCCCCGCACCCGCCCAGCGGGGCAGCCGCCCTGGCAGAGCCCCGAGCGGCGGGGCCGGAGCTGACTCCACTTGACCTCCGCGGCCCCAGCAAGCAGAAGCGGGGAAGGGGCCGCTGTTATACCCCGTCATAAACACCCCCCCCGGTGACATCACAATGCCGGCGGGGGGGCCTCGCTGATTGGCGGACGGCCGCTTTGATCTCTCCGACCGGCCTTTCCGATTGGCTGCCCGCGGCCATATCACAACGGTGCCCGGGGAAGCCTGTGATGTTAATTGCAGCCCGCGGGATTAAACGCGGCTATTTTATGTAAATCTGCCCCCAAATGTTTGCACCTCTATCAAAGCCGCCGGGGCCGGGGCTCCGGCAGCCGCGGAGGAAATGGCCCATCTCGGCAACAGCCTCATAACCTGCGTACGGCACCCTCCCGCCTCCCTGCTGCAGTCATTAACGGGGCCACTGACGCCCGCCACAGCGAGCCCCCAGGTCTGCTTTTAGGCAGCCTGTCCTGGACGGGAGACACCCCCGCCTCCCGCGGATTTGTATAAAGGGGAAAAAAATGGGAAGTTCTGAGCTCCGCAGCCTGCCTGCAGCCCCCCGTGCCCGCCCCACCGCTTCCCACGCTCCCTTGGCACAAGTCGTGGCGCTTCTGCTGAAGCGAAGGTTGCAGTTAGCAACAACAAACCCTTGCTGGAAAACGTAACCCAAAAGCCTAAACCACCCTGTAGAGCAGCTGAGCAGAAAGCTGGTGGCACAGTAGGGGTAGCCCCCGCTACAGTCTCCCCGTCTTTTAGGGATCACAAGAACCCATCCGTGAGAAAAGGGGCAGAGTTTGCCTCCCATCACCGCTACAGACAGTGCCTTCGCAGCCGAGATGCTCCACCATGATGGTTTCGAACCATTCTACCTAAATGAAAAAATACATCTAAAAATCAGATCGATGCTTACAAGCCAACCCACCTAAATAAAAAGATACTTCTAAAAACCAGATCGGTAGCTAAAGGCTTCGTTTTGTGCAACAAGGAGAAACTACAGCGAGTTTCTGCGGGCAAGAGTGAAGGCTGACCCCTCATGGGTGAAACTTTGCAACGGGCTGAATTTCTTTTAAAGTTGTTCGGCACAAATGCAAGAGATGGGGCGAGGAAGAGGAGAGCTGTTTTGAAGCCCTCCCGCCCGCCGGTGTTTTAATAGTTTGCATTCTCGGGGGCTGCGGCGGTCTGTGGTGTGAGGGAAACAGTTTATTACCTTTCCGTGAGAATCCCTGGATAGAGGGCGAGGGGGAGAGAGGTGACAATGAGCAGGAAATAGTTCAATGGGGTCTCTTTAAACAATTACAAGTTCTTTAAACGGGAGCAAAGAAGAGGGAATAAGAAGCGACGCGGTGTAAAAATAAGGGTTTATTTTACAATAAGCATCTCCCCACTCTCCAAACACCGTGCATCATCGCCGTCGGGTTTTTTTAAGATTTTAGGAGAAAGCACCCAGGGTACATGGG
The DNA here is from genome assembly GCF_963082525.1 of Nesoenas mayeri. Lineage (NCBI taxonomy): Eukaryota > Metazoa > Chordata > Aves > Columbiformes > Columbidae > Nesoenas > Nesoenas mayeri. Next base: position 73,374,393 of record NC_137544.1, read on the forward strand.
AAAGCTGTCTGGGAGCAGAAAGAGCTGGGAGTCTGGGCTACCAGGAGGTCTCTTTTGCAGGATGCAGGCGGCGATTCAGTCTGGGCACTGGCTCTTTCTGCCGGCAGGCATCCCTGCCTGCACACCCTGCCTGAACCCCTTGACTTTCCACGCTCTGCACACAGCGTGTCTGTCTTCACCCAACTTCAAATAAACCCAAAGCTTCCGCTATTATTTTCAGTTTCTTTTTGGTTTAGGAGATACGACTCACGATTTTATTTTCATTACACAGCACCATCGGGCTCATGTATCGTTAATTTACTCAAATCCGCAGGGCTTATTTTTTTTCCCCTTCAACCTGACATGTTAAATTCCGCACGCCAGCTCTCTTCAATCACTGTCCAGAAACGCGAAAAAAATGTTGTCCCTTCAGATTAATTCATGCATTAAAGCTTCTTATAGCTTTTTTTGACCGAGCATCTACCGCCCGCTTTTTGTCCTCTTTGGAGGGGGAAAGCACCATTTGCAAAGAAATTATGGGCGAAGCTTACTAAATTGATACGTAGTCGCTGCTATAAATAGTTTTAGATGGTCTTTTCAGTGTCAGGTATTAATTTGACTTAAGGTGCTCCCTTCAAAACAAAGAAACACGTCCTACCCAAAGCCGTAAGCATTCAAACCCTGAAAGACCGCGGCAGACTGTCGCTCGCTTGGGTTGGCAACACCAGCTTATTTTGGGTTTGTACTTTGCAGGCGACATCTCAGACATCTTAATCCTGAAAGAGCCGAGCACTAGGAGAAGTTAACCCCAAAGAAGGACTCGCACGGACAGTCACTCATTCCGTGCAGGTGAAGGGAAGAGAAGGGACTTTTTCCTCTTGCAAAAGTCCCATAACTTTTTGGGTACCGTCCCCCCGCAGAAAAGGCATGTTGAGATCGGTGGTAGTGGGTGATGGGTCCTGCGTAGGGCAAACTCCAGCCTCAGTTCTTCCTCAAACCGACCTCACCTGACAACGAACATCCCTGAGAGCCAAAAAAAGCAGAACCAGCCGGAACTGAAACAGACGGGGCCGTTTCGGTGGAAAATTAACGTTTACAAAATAAATAAATAAAATAAATAGAGGCGTATTAGATGTGTATTTAGGCGATCCGAGCTTTAAAAACACTATTCGAATTCTTCTGGATAGATGTTTCAAGGAATAGGAAGGAACTTCAACCACTTTGACAGCAGACACTTATCTGTATGGTTACTGCTTTTTGCACTGAGGACTTTCGGCAAAAGGAGGAGAGCTGAAGTTGAATTTAATTTGATACATTTCACATTTTACTTAATACTTAACAAATGACTACACCACTCGTTCCAGACAAATAACGTATGCACTCAAATGTAGCTGGTCTTCCGAAAAAGAAGTCCATCTAGCCTTAAACTTTTAAATGACCATTAAAAAAGAACAAAAGAAAAGTTTTCCCTCGGCTTGGATTCCTGCCGTCTTTATTTTATTTCCTTCTACCTCTTTCTGATCTTAATTGCACTTTGGTTCTCAGGAGAGAGGACTCCCCACTTTCATAGCCTTTTCACCGAGAGCTACAGTGCATGACAGTTTACAGCCAAAAAACTTCCTCCAGCCTAACAGCTATAAAGATTCCCGATTTATAGCAACTCTTCTTGCGTGGGGCGAGTAGTAGCTTCCAGCTGTTACCTCGGGTTCATAAGACCTGTACGTCATTCCCTGCCTTATTCCCCGGGACAGCACATATCCCCAGACACCTTCCCAAGGGGAACCAGCCCGGGTCCGCTCCCGCCGCGCTCGGGCACCAGCTGACCCATGTGCAGCTTTAATCGCCTAGGGATGCCGCGCGAAAATAACAGCGGGCTTAGGTATTGAAGGTATTTGTTTAATTATCTTTCAACTTGCAGTTCTAGGGGGGACACACATGTGATTAACACCGCCTTTGGTGCTGGAGCCGCGTCCCTGCAGCCCCCGCCTCCCGTGGCCGCCCGGGGAGCAGAACCGATCCGGGCCGGGCCGGCAACCTCTGCACCCGGGGCTGAAACCCACCTTTCAAAAGTCAAAACGTGCCACCCCTGGAGAATAAACACCTTCTTTCCCACGACGTACCTTTTTTTTTTCCCCCCCCTCCCCCCCTTAAGGAAAATTAATACATTTAGTGCGATGTATATGTAATAGAGAGGTATATCTCTACTTGTCAGCTGTTTGGGGTTTTTTTGGTTTGTTTGTTTGTTTTCTGAAGGAATATCCTAGTGACAACGGTACTACTGTTGAAGCACTGATTGAGGATATCAATGTCATTTTAATAAGAAGCTTCTATATTTTGTTTTAATCTCGCATATAATTTTTCTTATATAGAAGGTTTACACAAGAAAAAGCCTAGAGATCATTCTAGGAGAGCTCTTTCTAAGAACTCACTATTTTGTAACACAACATACTAACATATACCTACATAGGAAATTACAACATGTGAAAACATACAGTTTGTCTATTTTAAGATCATGTCTTGCAAGTGTAAGTATGTTTCAGATTATCTACTTTTAAGTATCTAAGAAATAAAATTGATTCTCTCCATACGTTTTAATGCATATACAATTAAAAAAAAAAAAAACCCAACCTTTTCAAGTAGTCTGAACTGAGAACATGTTGATTTTGATTTGTTTTGCTTTCCCCCTTTAGCATTTGGGAGGACAAGGCAAAGGCAGAGTGCCATCCTGCATTTTTTGAAGGTGGCAAAACTCCTGTTGACTTAGTCAGATCTTTGCTTGAGTACTGCTAAGTACCCGCTCCATCTCAAACGCTCAGGTCCTGAGGTTTCCCTCATGAAAGTCAATGATCAAACTTCCAATGACTTCAGCGCCTGCTGCACTAGACAGCACCAACTGGGGAAAAACAACAAAATAAACTGAAGCTCCTATGAAAACCCTTAAGGGAGAGTTTGGCTCAAAGACGGATGAAATCAGCAAACTTCAGATCGGAGTACTTTTGATTCAAACTCCAACTTTTGAGATAGAATATCCTTTTCAATATCTTAACAACATTGCTTAGAAGACCGGAGCTATCTAAACCAAGTTATCCTGAGAGTGGAAGCAAGTAGATGACACAAACAAGAGCCATCCACCACTCTTAACAGGTCATTTCTTTAAAAACTGCGAAGAGTGACAGGCAAAATGGACCACCAGGGTTGCAAAGAGAAGTAGCAGAATACTGTTCAGTGCTTTATCCTGGCCTGTAGGACAATGTTAAAAAAACCACAACCAAACAAAAAATAAACCAACAACAAAACAAAAACCTACACACCAAAGACATATGCTGTTGCAAATAGGGATCGTAGGAGTCTGATGAGAGAAAGTACTTGCTTCATTGAAAACATCCTAGCAGGAGTCCTGTCCAGAGGCCCTACCATAAACAACACCTTTTCTTACACTTCAACCCACATAGTTCCCAAAGGACACTGATATAAATGCGACTTTCCTTGCTGAGATATGTCAGGGCTAGGGTCCAGGTCTCACGTACAGAAGTCCTCAGATTTTCTGATGTTAATCAACAAAACAACATATTTTTTACTGGGAATATTAATCTTTGCCCTGAGGACTATCTCTCTTTATAAAAGTATGCAGTGTTAAGAGTCAAAGAGACCATATTCCTTTTGTAGTTCTTTCAATATCTTTAAAAGATTTAAGGCAATCTGGAATCCACTCTTTCTCCTTTCCTTCTCCTTTGAACATTTCATTGGGATGACTGTAAGGCTTAAGACAAACTGGGTGCTTCACAGCTACATAATATTAACACCTCTAGGAAAAAAAAATACAAATCCTAATTTGCAATTGCAGATTTTTTAAAAACAACTCAACTTCTTTTCCTTTGTGTTTTTATTTGGTTTTTTTGGCTGTGTTTTTGTTGTTTCCTTCTCCTTTACTGTTTTAACACTTTTCTTCCTCTTCCTCACTGATCCACAGGAAAGGTATATACACAGTGTTAATGAGTACTATTTTTTATTTTATAAATAATGGTAACATTTTTAGCATTCACCTGTTAACTTGCACCTAAATCTAGATTATCTCATGTTTCTAAATTAGTAATTGCCTTGAATGCATTCTCAAAGTTTACACTCTCTTCAGAGTCCTCTACTGCCAAGATCATTTCCTGATTTCTTGCTCTAGGTAACTCCCTCATCCATAGGAAATAAAACACTTGGACAACTTTAGCAACGAGTAGTTACTGAAAGCAAATTATCCTCCTCTTATTGGTAAGGAATCTGACAGAAAACTGTTTTCTTCTTTACCTCATCTGAGTTAATCTCCACTGACTGATAGCAACAGCTTTGCACAACTGATGCTGGTTTTCATCAAGCTAATATAGCTGGCTCATAGGAAAGAACAGGAACTTAATCTAGATATTATTTGGACTCACAGGTAGTGCACTTGTACATCAACTGAGCCACTTTTTAGCCCTCTCCACTGTCTCCTTTCTTACACTGCTCTGAACCCAATTAACTTACTTCTTCTGAGCTGTATGTGAACTTCCTCTACACACCCAGCCCTTCATTTTACCCACAGTCGCTTCACCAACAAGGACTTCTCCACATCTGATATAAGTGTTTTCACATTACTACTTTTAAGAAAGTGAAAAACTCCTGAACTGATCAAGTCACCACCACATTTTCCTGTTTTGTTTTGTTTTTTCATTATGTACACAACATGTGTTGTGCACCATCCCAGACAAGTCTGCTCAGAGGAAAATACATGGTATAAAGACCACACAGAGCATAAAAGGATTGTAATGCCGACAACTTTAAATCTGGACAAGGAATACAGAAACAAGGAAACCTTAAATGGAAAGTAGCAATAGCAGAGAAAAGAGAAACTACTGACACAACAGCACCTGAAAGAAACTCTTGTTGGTCTTCTCAAGGAGACAGTGGGCAAACTAACGCCAGATTCTTCCTGTCATACAGGACTCAGACCTGGAAAGCAGCATCTGGGGTGTACAGACATGCTTGTGGTCATCTGTTTCATGACCAGGGAGTGTGAAATACTTTGTGGACCTCAGCCTTTCTTCATCAAACGTACCCATCAAGTTCTGACAAACACAAATGCTTCCTACAGTTTCCTAGTTTGAATTCGGCAAAGGTTAATTTGGTCTTGGTCACTTTTTTCTGCCTTATGCCTCCTAACGAGTTTAGCTGCAGGAAGATGGCTGATGTAACGTACTGCACACTGTACTGGAAGCCAGAAGAGCTGATTCTGATCTCTGCTGACTCACTGTCTCACTTTGGGCAGGTCTTCAGGATCTCTGTTTTGGTAAGCTGCTCTACTTCATAGTGAGACTATTACATAGGAATTTTCATTGGTAATATCCCATCCTTATCTTCTCTGGAACCATTTGTAATGAAAGTAAGAATTCAATAAGCTAATAATGCATAATGAAATTACATGCCAAAACAAAACCTCACAATCTTTGTTCTCTGATAATGCAAATTCAGCCTGACTTTCTAACAAGGGTGCATTTTTCCTACTAGCTGCTTTTTAAACAGCAACACATAGTAAAAAGGGACTATTTAAGCCCTGCCTTCGGTACCTGTCAGTACCACATTCATATTAGAAAGGGATGATGAATGAACAGCAAATGATGAATGTGTGGGGACCACATCGTGTGATAATCACCAGCGTGTGTGCCATGGGAAGCAGCACCAAGAATGTCTAGGAAACACTGCAGGCTCCTGAGCCTCTCTTTGAAATCTCTGCATGTTCAACATTTTCCCAGGGCCAGAAAATATTTCTTTCCCTTGCTAAGAAAATGTCAGCTATGTCCTAGGACTAGTGGTCCATGTAGTCTGATGTTCTGTCTAACAGTTTTTAGTTGTTACATAGGAAGATGTGATTCCTCACCCCTGATTATGCAGATTATTTTGTAATGTTCCCAGTCAGAGAGACATTGCCTTTGTAGTTCTGTGGACTCAGTTATTCCCCAAAGCATGAAGACTTATAGCTGATTTTTTATAAACCAATTTAACTTTAAATGTTTTTCTAATCCACCTTGTACCTGATCTTTATGTTAATTAAAGTTGCTAATTCCCTTGAAACTACCTTTTATGTCTAGCTCAGATCAGTAGCTGTTCACTGAATTCTTGGGTTATCATAAATATTCTTGTACATGTATCTATAGCTCCCTTGCCTAGAAAATTGATGCTATCTTTTAATATTGAACACCAGTGACCTCAATTAGTAATCAACTAGTTCAAAACACTATATAAAGGCACAATTTTGATAATGCTGTGCACTATGTTTCTTTATTTCAATGGTGATTCCAACAGCCTAACATCAAATTCTCAAATAAGACCAACTGAGCAGCCATGGCTCTAACTGGGACAGATATTAATTTTTACTTCCTTGGACCTGAGTAAACTTCTTCCTCAAGCCTCCTCTTACCATCTTATAGGAGGTTTTACATTCCCCTGTATATATAACTGAAGAAGGTGAATAATTTATTTTAAAAGTTAACGATAAAACCACAGGTTAGTCCACCCAGATTCTGTCTAAAAGACAGAATACGAATTCAGGTAAACCCAGCTTTATTGTTGTTAGGAATAAGGTTGTATAAAATCCTTCTTCAATAACATCTTTGTCCGCTCCTCAGCAAGTACAAGCTTAAAATTCATGATAGCTGGCTAATCAGTGTTGTGCTACACACTTACACCAGACAACTGTCTGTCTTGCTCACATCAATATTCTTGCTGTACACAGTGCTGAACCTTCAGGTCTTGTCCTGACCTTTTTTTTACAAATCTTTGTGCTTAATTTCTGTATGGGAACAGAAAAAAGACATTGATCCCCATCATGTCCATATCTGCATCAGTAATTTTGGTAGCTCCTAATTCAAGAGGTATTTTGTCATTCATCCTTAATGTTGTTCCACAGCATGCTATGAGAATTTTCTCCCAGTGAGCACTGGAAACTTTTGACCCAATTGCAGTAGTATTCCAGAGTTTCACATTCAGTATCCCAGATACAGGAGAGATAAAACAACAGCCATCATATAAGAGGTGCCAAGCATTTTAAATCTGCATTACATTTCTGCTCTTTCAGAGGTACTCTGATACCTGAGAACTTCTCAAACCTGAAATCTGCTGGTGCTTCCAACTGTACTCATTTAAGCTGGCATGTTACTTTCAATCATGGATTTTCCACTTGCATCCTTGTTAATGTAATATTTGAATAATACTGCAGGCACATTGCAAACATTTATTTGCCTTCTTCATTTTTTAAAGCAAGTAGTTAATCTTCGGTTGAAACAAAACAAATCTCAACCATGTTATATTTATTGCTGTTTTATACTAGTAAAAACACCACAAGCACTACTAACTGAAGCCTTCTCCAATTCTATCTCTTAGACAGCTCGTTATTTGTGTTTAACACTGTCTTTGTAAAAATTTTCTTTAAGAAAACAGAGGGAACATTTCCGTATTGTCCAAGTCTGTAATTTAAGGCACATTTCAGTTTCAGAATCTTGTGGCAGATACCATGTATCCCCAGGAATTCACTCCTGATTGTGTATATCAAGAATAGGGTCAACTTGAGCAGTAGAAAAAGAACTGCTTTACCTTCAAGGTGCCTTCCTTTAAGAAAAAACTCTTCACTTCAAGCCCCAACGCACTGACAGCTTTGATAAAAATATAATTTAATTCAAGACTTCATCTTCAGCAGATGTCTTGTCTCACACATTGTTGCATACACTTACAGTAAATACAGTAAATATATTTCTATTCAAATAGAAACTGCTTTGATACACTGAAAAGTTTTCTCCCCATTTTACATCTAGAAACACAAGATTACACTGTGCAAAATAGAAAAAAATATTAAGTTAATAAGCCAGGTATATATTTCTGGTCAAGAAATTAGAAAATCCACAAACTCCTTTTATTAATGAACTCTTATGCTAAAAAAGTTCTTAAACATCAACTAGATTCTATAGACTTTACCCAATTAAAAATTCTGTTGAAAGTATAGTAAGTTTTTCCATGAGTAATCCATAAAAGAATAAAACTGAATGAAGTATGAATGCCTCCATAACTCTTACTGGTTTTGTTCTCAGAGCAACAACTGTAGCTGAAAACTCTTTCATTTACAAGACTGGGTAGTGACTTGTGCTCCTATTTTCTTTTTGTTTCTATTTTTTTGATTTTTCACATTTGCACCCTGAATAACAGTGAAGAGGCATAACACATTACAAATCCTTCTTCCGGAAAATAAAGGGTTGGAACGAACCCAATCTCCAAAATTCTTTCTTTACTCATGACTTTTTATTATAAAAAAACTTGTGTGCCACAAGGAGGCTTTGGCAAAACATCTCTTTTGGAGAAGGGGGGAGGAGAAGGAAAAACAGGAGGAGGAACCTGAAAATCTCCACCTTTTGGCTGTCTCAAGTACTTGTCTGCCTGGAAGCTCAATATGATGCAATTAATGAACAGCAATCCTCCACCTTCAGTTCTTCCCTCCCTTTCTCGGGACAGATGTGCTGACAGCATGGCACCTTCTTTAAAGGAACTCAGTTTTATGGAAGCTGATCTCTCAGCAAGGCACGAGTGGCTACAAGCTTTTGGCTGCTCCAAGTATTTTAAGCAAAATCACCATGTTTCATGTCAAATATCCAGAGACAATATCAGAGATTAAAATCATTTCTATTTGGGGTTCAGCAAATACGTTTGTTTACCCAGATCCCTTTCCAGTGTCCATACATGCTAAAACTTCCTTTGTTTTTCTTGGAAAACACTTATAGACAAATGTATCTCACAAGCTATCTTTTTTTCACATATGCTACATACATTTAACTTACTTAGCTTTTATCTTATTCCTCCTAGACATACTTTCATATGCAATCTCAAACCAGTTCTCTCCCTCTGTATTTTGACATTGTACAATTATTGTACATTGTACAAGTTATCAAGCATTGCCCTCTCTTCACTTACATACAAACTCAAGAAAGAAACGAACTCACAACTCAACCTATCTGGGTACCTATAGTTAAACACCTAAGTTACCTGTTAATCAGTAGTGCTAAATACCTACAATTCCTACCAAAGTCAAGAACTCTTGAAAACTAGGATAATTCATTCCCCACAACCTCCAATTCCCACCTGCCCCCAGACACAGAGGTATGGCTACTCTCAGCTATACTCATCAAGCTAATTGTATTAGGCTTAATCACACTGAATAAAACAATTGCAGAAATCAAGTTACTGAATTTGATTCACATGCCTAAATTTAGACACAGAAGTTTGATACATTTTATTTTAGCATAAGCATTAAAGAAAAATAAAAGAAGAAAACAGAAGAAAACAACTAGACGTATACACAGAATTCCAGTCTGTCTTCCCAGAGGAAGCACAGCTGCAAGAAGCTTTATGGATATTAACCAGCTGTCATGAGAGGTACAAGCATGGCAGAACTGCCTCCTCCAGGCTCCATGCTTTACAGTGCCTTGCAAAAGCCATCTGAAAGATGCATGCAGAATAAAATCTTCCCCTTCACTCTTTCCCAAAAACATTAGAAAACTTAGTTTTCCTAATATTGTCAAAGTTCTGTCTTAGAGAAAGATCAGAAAACAATGGTGATCCCCAGCATATTTGAAGTATTCATGGAGATAGCTTTTTGTCGGTCCCTGTAAGAATTTGGGTTAAGCTTCAATCATAATTCAAAACAAGTTCCACATTTAAAAATATTTTTCAAAAAAGACAAAAATTTCCATAAATTGTCTTAGAGTTAAAAAAGCAATATGAACTTTTATACAAAACTAATTATTTATAAAGAGTACACCTTTTCTTGAATTAGTATTGAACTATGAAAAGTGAAGTTTCGACAGCTTTAGACCAACCAATACATCATTTGAGCAGAAATACTGAACAGTAACTGAATAATAAAAGTAAGGGGTAGGAGGGTGTTTTCAAGAAATGTATTTGAGATGCCTCAGTTGAGAAACTTTGCCACTAAATCCAAAGTATTTCTAATTATTTTTACTTCAATGTTTCATTACTAGGCTTTCAAGAAGAAAATCTGAAATAGATGCAAAAGTACTTTCTTTCCTCCCGCTCATAGCTGAAGAGCTTTGTGCACAGCACCAGAGGAAAATATGTTCCTGAAAGTCCTGGTGTAAGTCTCCGTCAAGAGGACAAACTCATGGAAACCTCAAGACAGGAAAAACAGTTGCCCATTTCATATCTGTTTTGAAATTACTTTCTTCATTCTACATAAATTAACATCTCTAGAAGACTTTGTAAGAAAAGGAGGTTCTTTTTACAGGTTGCTGAGGCTGAACTTTTCATGAAGAAATCTCAAAGTATTGTGGCTTAAGATTTTTCTTGGCTTGCTTGGCTGAGGTTCAGAATACATCATCTTCGGACAAAATTAAGTCTAAGCAGAGGAATAGGCCTTAATATTCATGTGCTTCTTGTCTTAGAATAACAGAGTGTATGCACAAAGCCAGGCTGAAGATCTTGCATAAAAAGGCAGTCCGTAGAAATACGCTACTCTGGAAAGAGATGCTGACTTAGCAATATACTTTACAATACACTGATCACACAACATTTTTTCTGCCTTTTCCCATCAACTGGTTATAAAGAGAAAGAAAAAAATAGATAATCCTGTTTGGGGAATACTTTCACTCTAAAGGATAGTGAATATATGTGATAGTAGATGGCTTAAGAGTCTTGCCTCAAGAACATCTACTGTCATTTGAAAGTGTTTTTCTTGCTGAAGGTGTCTGGATTAAACACTATAGTCTTTGCTACACATTTTAAATAATAAAACAGTATTTTTTTATTTTTTTTAGTTGTCTTTATCCAAGACTGAACTTCAGGTTTATATCTTCATTACTTGCAGTGGTCTTCCAGTCAAAACTGGAAGACTGGAGACTGAGTGATTCCCATCACCACTCACCAGTAGCCAGACAGCCAGGTGATTGCAGTACAGTAGAACAAAATAGGTTCTTCTTCTCAGTGTTCCCCTGCCAGGCTTTGTGCATACACACTGTTAGTCTAAGGCAAGAAGCACATGAATATTAAGGCCTATTTCTCTGCTTAGACTTAATTTTGACTGAAGATGTTGTATTCTGAACCTCAGCCAAGCAAGCCAAGAAAAATCTTAAGCCACAATACTTTGAGATTTTCAGATTTAAATTACAGACTCACCATAATTTTCCACCTGGCCATAAATTCATTAATAAATTATGTGGGGTTTTTTTAAAAAACTCAAGTTAGCTTTTAGACAAATCTTTCTCCTCCTTGAAAATTCACTGTGAATGATTACTACAATACTCATAATTTCTAAATAATTTCCACAAGAGCATAACAGAGGTTCTATAGTATCTATAGATACTCACTTTCCATCTTTGACTTTTAATAATTGGCCTGTAGTACATCTCAGAATAGTGAAATAATCTGTGAAAAAGTTCTAAATATTCTACTTTTTTCTTTTTTTTTTTTCCTAATGATTTTTGTGAGTTGTGTATTTTTGTTTTCAGTAACATCCTAGACCAAGACGAATTTGGAATATCAAGATTTGCTGCCTGGCAGGGCTTCTTGAGGACAGTGATGATGATGATATGTAGAAGCTGAATATATGCTTGCATGAGTTCAGAAATGGCTCCTACAGTTGTGAGGTGGGCAGGATGTTGGATTCAATAACATTATTAATTAAATATAACAATTGGTACCTTAATAACAGTTAACAACCAGGTTGAGAAATCTTTCTGTACAAAATTAAATTGTATATGTCAGATAAGTATTGTGTATGTATTTTTAAAAGTATAAAAAATACATGTATACATAATATGTCACATACAGTGAGCTATAACTCCTTAGTTAACACAGATGGTCTGATTTACACTAGTTGTAGTACGGCAAATCAACCTGTCCTTTTGCAAGTAGACTAATATTAACTATTTGCTCAGATTTTCTCAGTCCTTAAGCATGGAAGCGCACAGCAGTAACTTACAAACTATGTTATCAATCGACATACTCACAATACCTAAATAGTGTAACATACTATCATGAGTAGGTGACACTACAAGTTCTTTGAGAGGAAGATTCTCAACTTGTGGTCACGACTCTAAATAGACTGTTGTTATACTTGCCTCTTTAGGGAAGATCCATCCAAAAAAGGATAAAAAGGTGGGTATCCCCAAAAAGTTTAGCCAACAGAGCGTATTATTGCCCTATGTTTTTAAAATATTCTTTTTTAAATCTGCAGCAACCGGCATTAGTAAAGTCTATCAAGCAGTTGTCTCCAGAAGGTCTCTGTAGAATGGTTACATCTAGCAATAAGGGAAACCGGATGTATGTTTACATATATGTTGAGATCTAGTGGGACTAGAAGTGAACTGTTTACTGGATGTCTGCAGTCAGGATCCATTCTGGTTAGCAGCATTGTGTTAGATGATTAATATATAAAAAGAAATCACAGAATTTCCAGTTATTTAAGTATCTTAGAGGAAGCATGCTAAGATTCAAATATCCAAGGTTTGAAGATTGCAGTGGCAACTACAAAGCAGATATTGATTTGAGAGACTGGATACAACCTATTAGAGTAATAAGAATTACAACGTTTCAAAAATCACCCCCAAATATGTACAGTTTGTTTTCTTTGTGGTGCTTAATGGATGTTGGCAATTTCTAAGTGTTTTGTTTTGGAACATAATTTGAAACAATTATTTGGGTTTGGCAATTGTTGCTATACCAGCAAATAATAACTTGTTAGAAACGTGACAATCTTTCGAAGACAGGATTGATCCTTGAGATATTTTCTTGGCCTTTACACTACCTGCCTTCTCCTTAAATTTTAGATTACTTTTAGTTATATGCAAATAATAAAAATATGCCTTTGTTTGACTCTGTTTAGTCTACTATTGACACTCCAACAAAATATTTTTGCATTTGAGCAATTGCTTAGCAGGAAATTATTCCAACAATGACTAAAAAAAAAAAACCAAACAAATCCTAACTCTTTCTACAGGTCTTCTTTGCTTTGGGAAGTTCTCTCTGGAGTCCCTCAGCTATTTCCCAAATTCCTAATTTTGCATTTCTTTTTTAATAGACTAAAACGACTGCTAAACTTGGGGCAGCCTAGATCTGAAGAAGCGTGTTCCAGTACCTCCCAGGGAAAAGCTGTCCAGCAATTTAATTTCTGTCTCACACGCAGGAAGGAAGCCCCTTTTGGGGAGCAATCCAAACCACAGTTCACCTAGAATGAGTGATTTTAGGCTGTCCCTATCATAAAAAGCCTTAAGCTTCTATTGCAGCCTAATGGGGCTGCTGGTGTGCATTCACACAGCCGTACTGAAATGCCCTCCTAATTAAATGGGTTATTCAGAAATCAAAGTCAGTGCAGACTTTGCTTTCTGAATAACTTTTGGTACAATGTCAGGGTCGAAATGTAGCTCCCAAATGGTTTCAGGGTGGCAGAGTAACTGGCTATCACTAGGATTTGCATAATTTTGCAAAGACAGGGGAATCAGAAAATGAAAATCTGGTTATCTAGTCAGGTTTCTTCGCAATGCAAGGTCTCCTCCTGTTACGCTGGTGTACTGTAAATTGCTAGGGAATTACCGGCAAGGATGACAGCATTTTGTCACAGCTGTGATTAGGAGACTGAATCCTTAGGGCCCCTTTAAATTGCCTCTTCTGTTGTCCTAATTCAAGTAGAATTTCATTGTTTTCAACATGTGGGAGGAAGGTTCAGGTGGAAATACTCGCAAATTTATCTTCTTTCCCAGAGAGGTATGCAAACAAACAGCAGAAGTGAACTTCTAGAGAAATTATTTTACTGCTTATTAGTGTCTGCCTATTTTCATAGGTTCATCAGGACGTATGAGAATTCCCCTATAAAGTAATCTATGTGCTGTGCTACTGAACAACACTTGAGTCTTTTGATCTTTGATATTAGGGATAATGAATTTGTAGGCACCTTCAGCTTCCTCAGGATTGCTATGCAGCCTACATGGACTACTGGTCTGGTCTGACTGCTGCTTCTTCCATTTACTCATTGATAAGAAACACATGATGATAGTATCAAGCATCAACTGAAAGCAGACAGGATTTTTAGAATGGTTAGAAGAACCTGATTAGAAAGCAAAGGTGCTTTATTTGCAATAATACCTTTCTTAAATAGGGCGAAAAAATAAGAAAGAAAGATCACTTTATATTTTTCTCCTTTGCTTAAACCTGTTTTGCTAGTTATTTTTGTAATCATACTATGGTGGTGATGAAAGCTGTTTTTTTATGTTTTTAATGAAAAATTTGGGATATGCCCTTCCAAAGCTGGGAATGTAATAGTTGAGCTTTTTCTCCCTCTTTAAAGGAACTGTACTTCTCTTACCCAGATTACCACCAGACTAGCAGGTTAATACTATTCACCTGAAACCTTTCTGTACTGTAATAGAGAAAGCTACTCCCTTGTTAAATATCTGAATAGCTTTCTGAAAACCTTATGAGGCAACTTCGGCCCAAATTGACTGTTTAGCTTAATTCTTCTTCACTTTCCTTCACAGGTATGAATGTGCTTCTAAAAATCCTGTTAAACATGTTATGAAGGAAAGTCTTTAATTCGGTACAGGTGACCTAATCAGCAATCTGCCATAATAGAATGCAATCTTTCTTGGTACTTGTATGTCTCCTTCTGAAGGAAAACATGGTTGTGTTTTATAATAGCATTTTCCTGCAGTACCTTCTTTTCTCTCCTGTCTTCTTGTCTTCTGTCAATGTGACTTCCAATGTTCCAGCTTTCTCCCTCGAGAAAATGAAAACTCTTAAAAGAAAATAAATAAAGAGAGAGAGAGATAGCTGGGTTCCTGCTGCCCATCTCCAGAGTGCTGCAGGAACAAAGAGCCAGAAATGCTGGGAGGGAGGATGGAAAACCAGTGGGAACAGGCAGGAGACAGGCAAGGCGGTGGGGGAAGGGGCCATGGAGCGAATGGGGGCAGAAAGGAGCCAGACCTGGTAAACTGAGGAGAAGCCCAGTAGGAGAAACTTCTTTGTTTGGAGGAGAGAACAAAGGGGAAGGAGAGATGATGCATAGCTGTCGGGTTAGAAGAAATTAGTTATTCCTAGCTGCTTTCAGTCTGCATCCATGAAGGAGCAAATGAAAACACACAGAGGGAACTGATTAACATGTGCAGAGAAACACACTTCTTTTGCTCTGGTTGTGACAATTAACTGTCTCTTCTTTCTCTTATTTTTTTTTCTTTCTTTCTTTCTTTTTTTTTTTTTTCACCTCGTCACCCCCCTTCTCTTGACACAATTCATTTTGGACAAAAACAATTGGATATGAAAATGTCAAGCTAAAAATCTAATATGGTAAGGCTACAGATATTGACTTAATTGATCCTGACAGATTGATCTAAATTTACATGTTTTAGGCAGCTCAGAAGTACTGATTTCTCTTAGATGGGGCTGAGTGCTGCAAGGAAAACTAACCTGACTCAATGATTTGAGTTTCCTCTAAATCTAAAACTTAAATATGTGATTTGACATGATCTACACCTCCTGGGTATGAGTGATTTAGCAGGAAAAAGTTGGCATTAATGTCAAAGCTTTTGTACTGTTTGTATATGTAACTGCTTTGTTTTAGGTTAAAAACTCCTGGTGGAAACTATATCTTTTTGGAAAGCAGAAATGCCAGATCTTCATGGGAAATTAATATATATCTTCAGTCATCAAACAGACCATCTAAAATATCAAAAATAAGTAATATTTACCTTTTCTAAGTTAACTAATATCAATTCTTTATTGTAGGACAGAAAGTTTTCCTCCTAGCCATATTACAGCAGAGTAGTCAGCATTTCAATGTAATCTGCACTACAATGCCCTATGTTAATGCAGACAGATACTTCAAAAACAGAACAACATGTTAATGGTCCCTCCCATATAACTCTTGGGCCTAACAATTAGTAGTCACTTTTATTAGCAGTTAAGTGCAGAAATATACCTTTTAAAAATCCTACAACCTTTGTTGTGAGTTTTAGATGACTTCAACAAAATGTGTCTTTACTAATCCTTTTTGTAAACTCGCATGTCTGTTGTAAATAGCATTTTTATCCACCAGCTTGTTGCCTGGAGTATAAGGCAAAGAAACAGGATACCTTTTTTTTTTGCTAAAACTGTTGGTTTATTTTAAAAATGTATGTTAATATATGAGTAAAGGCTGGCAAACTTTCTTCACTGGACATGTTCTTCATCTGCTGTACTTGGAAAGCTGAAACTGGTAGCTGGAAATGAAGCTATTTATCTTGGCATGAATGGGGTTGAACTCTGAATTTTCAGTTATAAAGCTGGATTAAACATAAATTTATTTATTTAACTCTGAAAAAATGGCTCAAAAGAGAAGACTGCCTATCAGCTTCAGGAAGATTCTTCCTGTGAACATTAATTATTTATCAAAATAACCATGCTCTTGCAAAGTGGGCTGGCCAGTCTCATTTTTGTCATTTTGTGTCATCACTGGATTCACATTTTACACATTTCCCATTTTAGTTGCTTCTATTTTAAGACATGTTGGTTGTGTTCTGGGCAAGACATACAAAACTAGCAGCCATTTCTGGAAAAAAGAAATGAACTTATTCTCTAGATGCCTGTTTCTGCAATGAAGTTTACACTGCCCTAACACAGGCATCCCTGGCCCTGCTAGTAACCACGGTGGTCAAGCCTGAAAACCAGGCTCTTCTGCGTGGTTGCAGTGGGATAAATGTTCTCCAAAGGCTGGCTTACCTGTGGCCACTAGAGCCTGTTCTTGTAATGCCCACTGTAGGGCTTTTCTTCCAACAGCTGGGGGGAGTTGCTGGCACTTTGACTCCATCCACTTTTGAACAAACTGGGAGTCGGTCAGTGAGCTCCCAGGGGCCTGCAGGGCAGCTTAACTACCTGGCTACATTTGCTTCACATTTTCCAGCTGCAACAGGAAAACTGATTTAGGCATTTCATGTTCTAAAGAGTGAGAGAACCAATTTTTACAGACATAAAATTTGGGGTGCTTTATCTATGCACAGCTTTCTGGGGTTTACATATTTCCTTCTCCATCATAAATGATTAAGTTTTTCATTTTGTTGAAACTCCTAGCTCTCAGTGAATATTTCTAGTTTAAAATAGTTAGCGATCCATCTATGAAAAGTTTTTTTCTTTTTCACTGACCTTTTTAAATTCTTTTAAGTATTGACATCTCTCTCATTACAAGAATTGTGTTCTTTCATACAGCCGAGTATCTTGTCTCTGCTAAATGAATCTGTGATCTGTTTACTTCTCTAAGGAGTAACTGAGTGTAAGACAACCCACTCACATGTGAAGTACCTTCATAACATGAAGCCAAAAAACATTTTCTTCAACAAACCAAGAATATGAACCGGCTTCTGAATATGTTTATTATACTGTTTTCTGGAAAATCACTTTGCATATTTCTAACAGAAGAAGAAGATGAAAGAGTGCAAGGCCAGGATTATCATTAATATCAAGAATACCAAGTATTTATATATAATATGTACCTGATGTAGCTTTTTGAGAAATTATAAGAAGGTGATTTCTAGTTTCTACATTTTAGTCATTCTTTTCCAGTCTAAGAGATTTCTTCATCTGCATAATTGTCCACTGAGTAAGTCTTGATTTAGCGTCCTAAAGTTAAAAACCATACAAAAGTTCACCATTGTATTGAAGAATCAAGCCATGTCCATTGAAAGCATCAGTCCTGAACAAGTCATTTACCATCATTGTAGTTATATTACTGTCTTAAAAAATACTTTAGTACTTTGCTACTTAAGGAGGGAGAAAAATGCAGTATTTACAGAAGTAAGCATTTTCACAGAACATATATATAATTTGAACTGGAAAAATCAATACAAAAAATAATCAAGTCTGAATCCCAATACTACTGTTTGTTGAACTGGTCTAAATATTTGGAGCCTGTTTGCCTCTGAACCAGATTTCATGTAAGAATGGCGGATTATTTTCCCTGGGGCTCCCTTGACTGGACTGCACATCTTATATTTCTGTATGGTGCAAGTAGTTTTCTCCTCTGGTAAGGTTCTGCAGATTACATGCATGAGTGCAGCACTGAAGGCTGGTTTGATGTGGGAATCTGGCACAGGCAGCCTGTGCTGCTCTTTTCATGTGAGTTACAGCCCCTGTAAGTCAGAAGGACACAGTAAGAATACAAGTTAAAACTGAGCTGACCCAGGGCACTCAGTGACATTGCAATAAACTGAAATAACCCATTCTGAGCCAAGAACCTCAGTGGTTTAGTTGAGGAAATTTTTTGGGCTTTCTTTAAGTCAAAACACTTCTTTCCTATTGCCAGACTGAGTCTTGGGGAGATTTCTCCTTTGGGAGGGACCAAAATATTTTACTTTTCTGTTCAGGAAAGATAAAATATTTCAAAATTCACACATTCCCATTTTTCATCAGTTCTAGTTCTAACCACAACTCTAACAACCTCTACTTTCTTTTAGGGAAAATGCATTAATATCAGTATGTGCATTCCTATACACAGAAAATAGAATTGGAGACTCTCTGTGTTGCTGTGTTCAGACTTGAGTGTAAAAAAACCCACAAATCTCTCTCATTTGTCAGAAATTGGACAAAGCCCCCACACCTGGTACAACAGACCAAACCTCTCAGGTTCTATGGAACTGAACATGATGACGTAGAATAAATGAGGACCAACGTACCAGCACTGGATGATTCAGAGCCATTTCTTCAAGAATTAGAGGCACGGGGTTTGTTTTTTGTGGGGATTTCTGATGCTTTGGACTGCAAGATACATCAGCAACAACTCTGAAAAGGCTTACTATAAACAATTAATTTAATGCACTTAATTTTAATGTCTACAGCATAAAGTTGTGTTTGTAAAATAGTTGTATTAGATATCAATTTTCCATCATAATAAATTATTTTCTGTCTCTTCATTTATTTTGAACCTCTCTTCTTTGGCAGTGCAATACCAAACCATCTCAGTTGAAAATAAACTATTAGTAAAATGTTACTCCAGAACACATAAACAAATTTATATAAAAATAAGCTGTGAAAATGGTATTTGGATGCATTTCTGCACTCAGGAAAAGTCAAAATCAGTTTCTTTTAAGGGTACCAAAGTTGGCACAAATGGCACACATCCCTGGAAGGTAAATATGTGCCTTGCCCTGTTTGAAGAAATCTGGCTTCAAAATAACAAAGTTATAGACTTTTCAAAACACGCATCCTGGTTTGCACAGCAGGTTTTTCTTAACTTCAGAAGCAAACACCAGGATGTGATGTTCTGAATATTCACTTTCAGTATATTTGAAAGCTCACACCTACTTGTATTTGAATGTGTGATTACTTTAAGAACTACATTGTTCTGAATCACTGTTACAAAAAGAAAAGGCATTGGAGACCTTATTGTTTATTATAAATCAGGTTTCTGCTTTCAGTCAGAGAATGAGAGAATACAGGCATTTTACTCACAGGAATTACTATTATTCCTGTAGAAATTAACTTTAGAAAGGGCTTCCTGCAATCATAGCTGTGTTCTAAGAAATATTCTTATTCAAATCATTACACAGAGAAAATACACTCACACTTCTGTGACTTCATTAAATTAATTTCTCAGTTCATCAAAAACTTTTCATGTTTTGGAAGCTCTCTTGTAGCGTTGTTCCTGCTGTTTCTTTCTAGCCAAAACTGGAAATGTGTTTTCCTCCATCTCTTTCTCAGTGGCACCTGGTGATTTATGTTCTCTTGGAAATACATAATTTGCCTCGGGTTAGGAGAAAGACAAAATTGTTTTGAGTAACAAAGAGTAACTCTGTTACTGGAACTATTCACCACCTTTGAGCCTCAATGATAGTTTTAGACTGAATTTTGGAATGAACAAGAAAAGTCTATTTCTGCCAGTTAGCATGGTGGACGAGATTCATGGCTAACTCAGTTCTGAGTTAAACAGCCCCCATTCCGTATGGGTAACAGAGGATGTATAGGTGAGATGGCAGAATGTTAGATATGTAAAGTAGGTACTTAAAAATAGGTAAGAGAAAAGCTGTCAAAATGAACTACTGTTTTACGTGAATTTGCTCTACCAGACTATCACTGACAGTTAATACCTACACACACTACTAGTTAAGTACACATTATAAAGAAATAATTGGAGGAGTCACACAAGAGAAGCCTGTGAAAGAACAGTGTTTAAAAGCTTTTATTTCTAAGAAGAGTCATACACCCATGAGTTCAGTAAGAATGTCCCACAATTTGAGACTACCATTACCCATTCAAGGGTTTTGCTGGTTTTGATAATTTTCAGTAAAATATTAACTAAAGGGAGGATATTTAAATTTACTAATTTATTTTATTTTATTCCTTGAAATAAATATTCTTATTTTGGTCAAATATCTGTAATTGATCTATTTAAAAAATCGAACAGTATTTTCAAACAAAACAAGTCTTCAATGTCAGATTTTCCCTTTGGCTTTCATGTATTTTATTAGTTGTAAATATCCAGCATTCCCTTTCATAGTGCTCTGTAAAAATTAGAGATTACTCCTGGTCTTGCTACAGTTCTGGATCCATACATGTAAACTGGTGTTCTGTTAGGAACTTAAGCCTTACTTTTAGTTTATTATTTTCAAAGGCAGAAGGCACCCACAGCTCATTTTCTGCTTCTGGATACGGATATAATTTGCTTGAAAGGCTTATCTGTAGATATTAGAGATCAATAGATATTAAAACCTAGTTTTAAAGCCTAGAAGATCTAAAATTAGTTAGTCTGTGTATCTTTTTTTTTTTTTCTGGTTAATATTTGAGAATACAACATTTCTAACCCATAGGGTAACAAAACCAAGAAATTTACGTTGAAGAACTATTTAAAATTTATTACTTCATACTTGCAGGCAATTTCTTTTAATTTAATTTATTTTAATTAAAATTCATGCAGAGAAGTGAGAAGTCGAAAACAGAAGATGTGAACTCTTGCCCCTCCAGTCTTCTGGGCAGATTTAACATTGACTCTACCAGAAGCTCAGTTTTTCTGAAAACCTTTAAAATACAGAATTTGGTAAGTTTTATCTCTCACAAGAACACGAAGTTACAAGTGCTAGATGGCATTCAGCTCACTGTTCTTGTCTGCTCACAAACTACGACTCAGTGTTCCCAGATTTCTGCTACCTCAGTCCTGAGCTCAACTCTACACCAGTTAGATCAAACTACTTGGTGATTTTAAAGGTTTCCATGTGCAAACTCCCTTTCTCTGGTACCTAACACCCATCTGTCTGCTACAAGCTTCTACTATGAAACAACTAGTTTTAGTTTAGACTCATACACGCCCCCATAGCCATACTCTAGAAAGGCACTTACCTCCTTACTTTGCCCTGCAAAGTCTTCATTAAAAACAAAACAAACAGCACCAAAACACACACACACACACACAAAAAAACAAACCAAAAACACAAAGCAGAGAAGAAAGCTGTGATCATTTGCTTTCTAACCAGGCTGTGGATGTTATACGAATTTTCAGCAGTTGCAAACTGGTTTTTTTTGCCCCAGACTTGTGCTTCAAGTAGCACCAAATAAAGAAATGCATTTGGAGGAAAGCAATAACATTCATCAGTCTTTGAATATACAGTAGATATTATCGCTACTGCTGAATCACTGTACCTTGTGCAACACCACGTGCCTGGGATCTAACTGCAGAGCTACCATGAAAAAGCGTGCCTCTGCAGGCCTTGTCTGTAGTGGTTCTCCCTCAGTGTTACAAATGGTCTGATACATTGCTGGAGGACTGAAGGTCTTTTGTCATAAAAACAAATGCTTTATCAGAGATGAAGTACGGAAATAGGATTTCTTGCACAGGGAAGAATACAGAAATCAGGTGTACATTTTAAATAATTTATCTTCCTGTCTAAGATGGAGGCTTGCTGTGATTTTGTCCTTGAGAAAAAAAATAGCAGGCATGAGCAACCATCAAAACGCTAAGGTTGCTCACCGTCATAAGGAGAGAATGTTATTGTCAGGAAAACCTTTTATATTCCTAAGTGTTTCTGAGAAGCTTGAGTAAGGCGCTTTTAAGGAGATCCATCAGTTTCCTAAACAAGACTGGGGTTCCACAAGGAGACGACTTCTTTTTAACAACAACAAATGCAGGTTGCTACTCTGATCCTCCAGTTCACGTTACTAGACCAAGGTGCATTACATTTCTATTTCATTGCTCTAGTAGTTAAAAAAGTACTTTGAAATGGGAATACAGTGATCTGGTCTTAATGCAACTGGAATTTTCTTTAAGTGTTGATCCAGTCTCTAAGGCATTTTGATCCAACAGAAATATATTCATTTGTGCAATACAGAACTTGACACACAGCAAATTTGTAACCTTGCTTTGCCAAAATTTGGTGTTATATATGGGGAAATAAATCTGAAGTTTAATCAGCTTTTCAGGTACCTACTGGCTAGTCTCTTTCTTTTTTGAGCACATGGTTAACATAGGAGCAGTAGAGTCATATTATTTTAATTATTTTTAATGTTTGCAACATTTTTTTGCTCCATCATTTTAGTACTCATTGATTAACAATTGTGAATAAAACCCTGCCATCATTTTTGCAAATGGTAAAATAAAAAGAAATGCCTGTAGAACAAACATTACTATAATAACATCTTCTAATATTCAACAGAAATCTGTTAAACAGTGGAGTTTTTTGCTATCTTAGATAAAACTCAGAAGACCTGAAAGAATCTTCATATAAGTTAAAATTAAATATCTTCATACATAATGATAGTAACTGACCTCCTGGACCATGCCATATAAAGAAAGACAAGATGCAAGTAAAAAAGGCACCTTTCATGCCGGAAATATTTCTTTCTCCTATTTGAGGTTCTGTATTGCAGGTAAAAAAATATTAGAAACTATGTTTATTATAAACAATCATTATTATAAACTGTGAGCTTACTTAAAGGAATGTACATATTTAGGCCAACTAGGAGATAAACATTATCTTTATTATCCTGTACAACACTTGATACTTCATGACTTCCTGATATGCATTTAACTAATTTGATAAAGCTTTGAATTAGACTCAGAAATACTGTAACACACACAAAAAAATCCGAAGTAAAAACACTATGGTTAAGTTACAGTTTTCTATGACATTTGGATAGCTATAGAGAGATTTAATATTCCTTATAAAATATAATTTTATATTATGCATATGAAAATATATAGTGTTTCATTTGCCCCATTCCACTGACTGGTCCAGCGAGCAAACATGACTTGTCACTAGCACTCTCTGCCTTTTGTTATTTCATTGTGTGACTGTGTCACTCTCATACATGTAATGCTTAGCTTGCAATTTGCAATGAATATAATAGATAAACTGTCATTAATG
Organism: Nesoenas mayeri; assembly: GCF_963082525.1. Taxonomy (NCBI): domain Eukaryota; kingdom Metazoa; phylum Chordata; class Aves; order Columbiformes; family Columbidae; genus Nesoenas; species Nesoenas mayeri. The sequence goes on from NC_137544.1 coordinate 73,397,762, forward strand.
ACTTTGAGTGGCAATTTTTAATTGTAGCAATCTTTACCTTTTTATACGTGTATGCTGGCAAATTCATCTAGTTCTTAGTTGTGCTTTTCTGTATGAATTCAGCAGCTTTCTTGCCTCCGGAGGGAAGCAAATCTGGTAAAAAAATCAACAAAGCATTTTATTTTTAACTACAGTGATTTGATCTCTCAAATTCTTGGGTTACTTGAAGACTAACTGTAAGCTAAGGCTCTGGAGTTGGGCTTCAGAAGACTTCAGGAATCATTCTTAGTGCAGGATCTACTTTTAACATATAAATTACTGGTGTTGGTGACTCATTATACAAGACCTTTGGCATTCTGTCTTCCACTAGAGTGAGGCTAATGCAATGGGTAGGACTGTACAGAACCAAGATCAGGACCACGTGTGTGATGGGCTGCTCAGCTACACATTGAAGGCAACTGGTTATAGTACTGTGTGGGTTGGCTTTTCTGTCCTGTATGTAACACTGGGCAAGTAGTTATACTAAATAAAACTCTTGAAATAGCAAATGAAATCAGACTCAGAAGTGTAGCCTGACATCTTCTTTGGAAATAATCTGTAGAAGCAATAGGCTGGTATATCTAAATGTTGAAGAAGAACAGACAGATGGCCCTGACCCTCCAATATGCATGTGTCTCTGTGGAGTCTTCGGGGCTTCAGCGACTCGTTTATGCAAAACTCCTTGCAGACCTGGTAAAAATAAATCCATGCTATGAAGAACAACAAAGAGGGAAAGTGCAGCTTAACTCTCATCTGGAACTTCTGCCCTCAGGCCTTTTCAAGTTATTTTTTACAAGTTGCATGTCATAAACACTTGTAGCACTTACAGATTTAAATAAATACAGTACCAGTTCAGTGAGTAATAATGGAGACTTCAGTAAGGCTGCTCAGGTGCACTGTGTATTTGGGTGACTGGGATTTAAAAATTAAACACTCCCATATCTGCTTACTGGAATATTTGTCCCTTCACCTTTGAATGCAAATCAATACTTTTTTTTTTAAGGGTCACCAAAATCCTCCCAGAGCTAGTAAAATTATTTTGCTTTCTGCAGTAACAGAGCACGTCCACTGTTACTAGGAGCTCCTCTGCTTTTCCATAATTTTGTCCTTCAAGCATCTGAAAAAAACAGGAAGGTCGGGATGATCAGGGCTCCTGGGAAATATGGAGTTAACCCAGGCTTGTTGTCATGAATAGGAAATAGCTTATCCCTGAAGTCGATTTGCCTAATTGATTAGAAGCCTGATTGCATCCCTGAAGGGCTGGATGCCCTGAGGGGATATGCATGCCCAGAGGCAGGGAGCTTGCACAGCAGCTTCGCAGAAAGGGAATCTCCTGTGCTGCTGGAGCTTGGGCTGAGAAATCGTTTTCCACTGACTTATTTCTGGACCAGAGCTCAGGCCCATCTCCAGCATGCTCCCAAGCACAAAATCAGCTTGTAGACTTGGAGAGAGGTGCCGGCAAGCAACATCTGAATGCTACCTCCAATGGCCCAGCTGGCACAGAAACCAGCCAGTGAGTGAGGACACTCAGCCCCCTGCAGGGAGGCTCTCCAGCAGGAGAAATGTTGTTTTGCTCACCCATACGTTCCCCACCCGTAAACAGTAAGCAGTCGGCTTTTTTCTTTCCTGCTTCTTCACTTCTAAGGATGGAGGAGCAGAAGTGCCTGAAGTGACAGAAGTCCCAGGGCTTGGCAAGCTTCCCCAAGGGACAGGATCCACTGAGTGGCTCCTGGTTCCCTAATCAGCTCGGTGAAGTCACTCTGTGAAGCCCAGAGGCAGGAAGCAGGTTTATAGTACAGTAACTCGGGCCATTGTCTGGGCTTTTTCAGCTGGGCTTTGTTACTATTACCATGAGAAAGACCAGCATTTTTTTCTACTTCCCTTTTGCCTCTTCGAGTCTTTACTTGCTCTTGACTTTTCCACATTTCACTTTGATACCTTGACACTTCAGTTGTTCTCCCAGACAGATATAATTAAAAGAGTTAAAATATTTCATTTTCTTTTTCTTTTTTTGTGGTCAGGGTGGGCTGTGAGACAATGAGGATGGGTAGCAGAGAGATACTGTGGAGATTTGCTGGGAGAACTCACCTCATTCCCCATTTTCAGCAGCTCTTCAGGTCTTTTCTGCAACTCAGAGGGCCCAGAAGGCTGCAGCTGGAAGACATAATTCAACATTCAAGTTTTGCATAAAACAGAATTAGCAAAAAGTGAGTTCAGCAAGGTAAACAGGAGTTGCAGACTGATGACTGTGTTTCGGTGTGCAATACTCCACCTTCTTCCAAACAGACCTCACCATTCTTACCTTGAGAAATAATTTAACAGTGCAGATCTTAAAAAGAAGGAAAAGCCATGTGAACACTCATTCAAAGCATCACACTGCAAACCAGCATGGTGGCTTACAGTCTGCTATAGCACTCATTCAGTGCTGGTGTGAAGGAAAATGCCTTTTATTTCCCACCCCTCCCTTATCTCCACCATGTGCTAGAATTCCTGGACAGTCCCCAAACCCAATACAACCTGCTCTCCTTAACTTCTGGGACTTAGTGACCTCCATGTTGCTAGGGCTGCAAGGTACCAGAAGAAAGATAAATATATGTTTGGAGCCCCTTATGAAAAGTAATCTCTCTGATCCAGACATCACAGAACTCAGTTCTGCTTTCCTGAGATCAGAAAATGAGTCACAACTTCAGTTATGGTTCACCTGGGAGTGTCTTACAGAGATTCTCCTTTGTGTCAGTACAAAAAAGGCAGTCAGCTGGTGAGGGCAACACAGCATCATCCAATCTCTAATGCAGTGTAAAAGGAGAACTATGGCAGAGGTTAGACTTTTAAGCTGGTGACATTCATAAACCACCTGGAACAAAAACACATGGAAAAGTGAGCCTAGCCTCAACGGAAGATTTATTTCTTGTCTCTCCAATTCAGTGTCTAGTTCTGTCACTAAACATGCTACTACATTATTAGGAAATGGTGCTGTATTTCTACAAGAAGGTAGATCTTGTTGCTTTTTATCCTAATACTTCCCAACTCCTTTTTTTTTCTATGCCGTAAGTCCTTGCACATCCATACACTTCACCATCGCAGCTCCTGATTTAGTATTCTGAGGATCACTATTAGGACCAGTAGACACAGCTTCAATCCTTTTGACAAGATATATTTATATTCCTCCTGTGTAGAGTCCATAATGCATCATGCAGTGACCTGGATGACAGAGTGGTGGATGCATTTATTAAACCTGCAGATGACACCAAGTGGGAGGAGACTACCGGGAAGTCTGGCTTAGAATATAGAGTGATTTTGACAAACTGGAAGTGTGGTCTGAAGAAGTGGTAGGCTAGAAAATGAAGTCAAAATGGTGTTAACTTAAAAAGACCGAAGACACTATGGTCTGAAAACCTGTGGAAAGGAAATTATAGTGGTGTTTTTTTTCTATTTGGTTAGTTATTCCATGGGGGAAAATGCAAAAAGAAATCAGCTTAAGTTGCAGGAAGAAGGTTAAGTTTAATAATATTTTACTGTAATATTATATCAGGAAACAATATTTGTCTTATGCTTAACTAAGTAGAGAGTGCAACAACTCATGAACACTAGATAGGCTTTTTTAATCTATTCATCTATAGAAATGTCTTCTGAAAACATCATTAAGTCTATCTACAGTACTTGATCTTAAAAAATAAAATCAACACTCTTATATTGTCAGATGCATCACCTAGAGGGAACCATCTCTCTGCATGCTCTCTGTGTGCTTTTCTGTTAACTCATATGTCCAGAGACAGAAAAACAAACACCAAGGAATGACAGGAAGATTTATTATACTACAGTATTAAAAATGGATTCTGTAAAAATAAAATAATAGCTTAGAATAACTTACATAAATGTTTTTCTTTACCTCTGATGTATAAAATTATGTATTTCAACTACACTTCATAAACATGAGTTAAAACATTTATTTTCTGTTAAAAAACATTGTATGAAAGAAATCACAAGAAGATAATGACTCCAAAATATATTTTAAATTATATGAACCAGCTCTGGATAACACTACGCACAGTCTGGTGCTGCCTTTTGCCCTTTTTTGAAACTTTTAAAACCACACTGGACCAGATTCAACTCCTATATAAAGCTGAAACATTTTGATCTGGATTCAGTGGATTTATAACTATATTCAACGATACTTTTTCTTTGGTTGTTTTTTCTTTGTTCTGTTGGGGTTTTTTTGTTATTTGTTTGGTTGGCTTTGTTTTTTGGTTGGTTGGTTGGTTTTGTTGTTGTTGTTTTGGTTTGGGCTTTGTTTTTTTTCTTTCAAGCAGAGATCAGACTCAGGCCTGTTGGAATTACAAATCACAATTGATTTTTACATCATTGATATTGCACTCTTGGACTTTACTGTGAGATCACTCTACAGTTTCCAGCAGGACAGTAGATCATGTTGTTGATTTTTTTTTTCCTCCAGTCTAAGCGATTTTTTCATCTCCAATAAATTCCCAAATGAATTTTCCCAGGCTAGAGCAATACCCACCGAATGTATTCAGGATTTAACTATATTATCCTTTAATGACCTCATAGAAATTCTCAGCTTGGTAGATAGCTCATTCAGTTCTGAATTATTAGTGTTATATTTATTATTAAACTTATATGTTAGGGCATATTTTGCTTTTGCTTTCTTAGAGGACCAGTGGCTCTTCAAAATATGTTTGGCTTCCTTTTTTCTTTCTAGTTGCAGTCTTCCACTTGGAGACTGCTTTTGCTGAATTTGCAACAGAAAAAATCGAAAATGTTTTGTGTTTAGATCTCTTAACACCTATTGTTAAGTATCTTATCAGCACATAGGCAAGAATATGCAAATAATTTGAATCTTCCCTACAAGAAATACTTGTTTTAATATTAAAAAAATTATACATGCCTACATGGGCACAAATAGATTTCCTTATCCTTAAAGCATGTTTAAGTGTAAAGTTTTTCAGCTGAAAACGTCATCTTAGAAAAAACACTAATGTCTAAGGATTTTACACTAACATAGACTTTTAATATCAATTTACTTTTGATTTACAGTCTTGCAAGCTAAATGTGGATAGTTCCTACATGGATGACAACTACAATTTGTATTTTGTCCTTATTCATTTCCCTGAACACACTTCAATGTGCACAGAAAGTACAAAGAACTTACTAGTTCAAGATGAGCTTTTGGACTCTTGAGGACACATAAAAGTTTGTTTCCTTCAGCAACTGCAATTCCTCTAAAGGATTCCTCAAATTCAGCTTTCCGTTACAGTAAAGCAAACTAAAAGCAACCTCCTGGTGCTAGTCTGGGTATTCACCGAAAGTTAACATGATATACATTTATTTAAAAAAAACCCAAAAATCTACCTGTGTACCCCAAAGGTGTGTTCTGGTTGCTGTGGAAATGGTAATCATGAATTTCCTGACTAGAGTGTGATCAAAATCCTAACTTTCAACACTGCATTAATGTCGTTTTTCACACTTGCAAGATACTGATTTTAGCTGTAGTTGAGGCATTCCCAAATGGAATAAGCTCCTTTCCCTGACATTGTGCTAGGATGTTAAATGAAATAAACAAAGAAACCCCAACAACAACCAACAAGAAAACAACAGCAAATTTTTAAAAAAGCTTTTAAAAAATAATAGTCACATACAGATGAAACCCTCACAGTGTTACCTTCAGCATTCCCAACAAACCCCCGCCAGTTTCTATTCAAACTGGTGGCTCAATGTACCTGAGACAGCTAATTAAAAAAGGAAGTGGTCAAAGTCATGCTTCTTTTTTTTTTTTTTTTGTAAACTTCAAAGGTGATCCCTCTCCTTCCTCCTCTTTACATTTTACTGTCTGGCTCTCTGCCCATCCTGCAGCTGTTGGCTGAGCCTGTGTTTCATGGCGTCAAACCTGCCTCCTCACGGTCCATAAAGTTACAGCAGGGATCATGATACGCAGGTGTGGAAAAGCCAGAAGTGCAAGATGGGCCCGTTAATGATTTTTCTGGCACCCCATGCTGAGCTGCTGAAAAAAAGAGAGCAGCCTGCAGAAGGCAAGGGACTCTTTGTTTGCAAAGGTATTTGAGATCGTATTACTTCTCCCACAGCAAAGGTGTTGGGTTTTCACTTTAAGGGCTGTTTACAGAAATGATTCACCTTTTATATAGCTTTTAAAAAATGCTTTGAGGCTTTAATTGGACACAGGATTTGCATCACACCAGTATGAAAACTCTTACTTTTCATTTAACCACCCATTAAATCATTCAATGATCTTACTCAATGATAAGCAGGCAGCTCCCGTTATACGGACTTAACAGAGGAAAACAAAAAATCAAATCATTAGGGGTTCATAAGCTTTATATCATAAGCTTTAATCTGGGAATTTCTGTAGCCATTTACATTTGGGCAATTAAGGCAAAGGGAACCAACTGCTGGGAAACAAACAAACAACAACACAAAACAGGAAAAAGTACAACAAATTGCTGTTCTTCTTGAAATAATTGAACAATTATATCTTAAATTCTTAGCTTATAAAAATCACTTGAAACTCTGCTTTATTTTAAACATTGCTCGAGCTGTGATCTGAACTGTGCCCAAACAACAACTTTACACAACTTCAGCTCACGATTTTTAGAAATGGGTGCCTGAAAATAATAGCCTACAGGAACCATTTTCCAGAACACACAAGTGATAGGTGATATTCTCCACCACTCAGAATCAATAGGACTTAAATTTGCAGATCATCTGAACACGAAGGCATGGTCCAATTTTCACAACTTGAACTAGTGTCCCTATCTCCTACTAGGAGAGAGAGCCTGAACAGTTGCGTTTAGGCTCTAAACCCCATCCCCAAGCCCCTAGTTACATGTGGGACGCTAGCAGTTCTGCAACCTCTAGGTCCTAGATTCTCTAGCACCCCAGTCTTTAGGCACCTATATTTTAATGCTGGCCTTTTCCATCAGTGTTTTAAAGCTGGGCAGTATTTTGGTGCTAACAAAGAATAAGACGGTAAGGACCGAGAGGAGCAGCTAGTGAGGAACATATCATGTGGGAATGGGAAGTTTAAGAGGAGCTACTGATGCAGAAAAGTGTGAGCTGCACTGTCGTCTCTGCTGTTCATCCATACACTATTTACTTATATCAAAAGTTAGCTCAGTAAGGATTTGTCTATGCATAATTCTGTAAAAGAGTTATAATTTCTGTTGCTACAACTCCTAAAGACACAGAGCTGCTGGGCACTGTTTAAAGGCCAAAGATATAAGTTCAATTCTGGAACTGTATATCTATTTAGACCTACATCATGGATATGCCCACTCTGACAAGCAGCAGTAGATGAATTTCAGGTTCCTGACCTGCTCACACATAATCCTCCTAATATTTTATTTCCCTGAACAACCATTTCTGATGCATTGTTTCCTAGAAACTCAAACCAGGACTGGGAGCAATCACAAGCCTGAAGAAAAGCAGTGACAACCACAGACAAGGTAGAACCAAGAGCATTATGCTTTCGTTACCATTTCAGCTTTTGGTTGTGTTACTGAGCATCATTTGAAGCTGTGAGATAGCAGGACGTCTCTTTAAGAAAGGCCAGTGGGAACCAGAATGGACCTTATTGTCTGCAACAGTGAAGAATGCAGTGTGGTTTTCTCCTTGCCTGCAGTTATCACTTGCTCAGAACTGGCATGGCATGGCTTTGCTGGCAAACAAATGGATCAGGTGGCCTTTCTGAGGACATAAAGGAATAATGTGCATGTGTTTCTTGCTTCTCCTAAGTCCACTTCTGACAACAGAATTTCAAGGGTACTTGGTACACACGTAAAACCCTGTCTCTCCTCTCTTCCATTGACTGCTGTGGAACCTGTGCCAATACCTTCAGCATGGAAATAAGACCAAAGCTGGTCATACCGGGACTCCACAAACAAAAACACAACCAAAGCTCAAAAACCTAACTCAGGAACAGAACTGTCAGACTATCCACATACAGTAGGGAAACAGAGAAAAATATATTGAGAAGGTAACAGCTCTCTGTATTTTTCCTTGAAAATTATTTCCGAGCTGTCAGAAAGAAGAGTAAGGCAAGCTCATGAATAATTGCTTTTGCTGGTTACCTCGACCACCAGACTGATCTTTAGCTTTTCATCCTGCAGCAGTCTGTAATAACCTTCCCATTTGTGTCAGCAGATATAGTTTAGCAGCAAAGCACAGAAAACAAAATATTATTTTAAACTCAACAAATCCCAATAGCATTTGTGCCTCACTCACAAACCACCTAAATTACATGGACTGGCCTTTTTCGTTATGTTTGTGATGCTGAAAAATGTCTTCGCAACCGTATATTACATAGTTCATGAAATCCAACCTGCCATCAGCTTTTCAAGAACGAAGCTCTGACCTTGCAGCTCTGGTGGGTGATCAGCCAGTCTTCTGTGCTCCCAAAAGAAAATACATTTTTAAAGAAGCCTCTTAGAAACTTAAAAGCTGAAGGACACTGGGCATGGTGAGTGGATGCTGCAGAAAGCTATTGTAAATTATCTGCTCTGCCATGGGAGTCTTCAAGGGCCACAGGCATGCTGTACAGTCTTTTTGCATCACAACTCCTTTCTCTGATGTTGACAGCAGCACAGCCCTCCTTGCACAATGAGAAGTTGCAATGAAACAAGCAGACAATCTTAAGGGTTGTGAGGTGCTGAAATGTAAAAATAATTGAGAGAATAGATTTATCTTAGACTGATTTTTAGGTCCTGCCTTTTCTAGACTCCTGTAGGATTCTTTATTCCAAGATTCCCAACATTCTTTTTTATGGATACTGCCAGCAACAGTGACTGCCATGAGCAGCATCCTGATTTTTGCTGCCTTACACATCCCCTTTAAATGCAATAAATCACAGTTTGGTAAAGCCAGCTATAAGCCTCATGGAGTAAGTATCTCACGTCCAGGTGTAGTCACCTGTTCTTCATGGGCAATTAAGGACTCTGTCTGGCTTCAGCTGCTGAGCATCCTACTGTGACTGTGCTATTGGGTTTTCTCTGCCAGCCTCAGCTCTGCCCTCCACAGCACAGCTGGGGCTGTGGCAACTGCAGCTCTCAGCCACATGCTATACTGAGACAACTTGTAGAGTGAGTGACACGTGAGAGTGAGAGACAAGTGACACGAACCACAGCAGGGTATCCCATGCTTTACTAAATCCTATAGGCTACTTTAAACACATAAGGGTTATCATCGTTGCACACTGGCAAAATAGTTTTTGCAGACCACTGTTGCCATCTCTGCTCAGGATCAGTGTAGTGGTGGGATATATTTTGATTTTTAAAAGTACCTTTACAGTATCTAACTCCGATTTCTACAAGTTTATTTGTCCAACATTTAATGTGATGTCATTATGACATGCTCCTCCTTTCTTTGAAATCAAAGGTACTAACCCTAAAGCTGAACGAGGCACAGCACAATGCAGTGAAAGGTTAAATCCCCTATTTGTACCTGGAGCTATCCTGCTGCTTCTAACCCTGCTAGCTTACTCAGAGAATAAGAAGTCTCCAGTAAACCCTCATTTTCCCAGACTTGTTCACAAACTTTTTCAATTAAAAATATTCAGGATTTGCAATTTTTCTTGAATTCTGATTGGCCAGCTTATAACAACTGAAACAAGTGTAAGTTATAGCCAAGTCTATGTGCTTTTATATTTTAATTGAAATATTGTTTTCGAACAGTAACAATTTCAAAACTATTAAAATGCTAAAAGTGTGTGAAATTTAAGCCAAATAAAATACACTGGACTTCAAACATATAACAAGTTCCCGTTTCTACATTTCTCCCCTTTTCAGCCAATTCTAATCAAAGAAACACTGAAGAACATTACAAGTTGATAAATCCATGATAATATAACAAGGGCTAAACCTTGTCTGATCTAGCAACCGAGAGAAAGGTGGAAGGAATCCTGAGGGAACAGCTGGAGTGAGAAGTGAAACTGCAAGATCATGAGATGGTGATCAAAGGGAATGAGGATTCCCAGGCACAGTGAGAAAAAGCGTTACTGTCCTGGAGAGATGAAGGAAGAAAATCTGTGCTGCAGTTCCCCCAGCACTGTTCAGAAGAGTTGATTTTTACATGTTACGTTAACCCAATTCAGATAATTTCATTAGCTTCCTTAAATTTCCCTTATTTCAAATAATGTCCCAAGCTCTAGAGTGCACTTCACCGTGCACTGGGTACAAACACACCACCAGATATGACCACATTTTTTGAACTATCCAGCCAACTGGACGTCCAAAGGATTAATGAGCTGATGTTTGAAAAATGTGTCATCTACGAATCTTGAAAGGCAAACAATAGTACAGCACCGTGTAACAAATTAACCATCTGAGTTTTTCTTTTTAGTGCTGTTGTCACTAACAACAGTCTCTATACATCAAGCAAAAAAACTTTCAGACTCAGGAGATCATTGTGTTTTAAAGCAATAGTTAATGCTATTCATATTTATCTTAGATATGAAATGACCTTTATTACAACAGTAAGGGTTTTTTTGAGGCATTTTCTACTGTCAGTTGGAGCATACCTCTTCAGGGATGGTACAGGCAGATATCAAAGCAATGGTAGGGAAACCATGTAAATTAAAAAACAAACAAGCACACAAAAAACACCCCAAAAAACCCAAACAGTAAACCAGTCTGCTCCTTAATCCTGAAATCCTGATACTGGCCATTTTTTCAAGGTGACACACCTCAGTGTTGCCCCTTAGCTCTCATTCATATAATTTTTTTTCTGGTGTTGGATGTAGTAAAGATACAATTTCTGAGAACATAAAATATTTTAGATAACAGAATTGGATCATGGTGAGGAAGGGGAAAAACTGTATTTTTTAGTAAAGAATTAGAAGGCATTTTGGAAGACTTGATCACTTACAGCTAGAGCTGAAATTTAAAATACTCTTAAGATCCTATTTTCTTTTCTGCTCCTGACTAAAGTAACCATCTGTTTCTATGAGTAACATCTCTGGTTTGTGTATAGTAGTTTCTACAAAGCAAAAATTGTTTTTGATGTTCAAGAAGGAGCCGTACCTCTCAAGTTGGTCAAGAGATGGAAACACAGAAAGAAATCAGTGAAAGGAAAGAAATAACTTATAGAGGGCTTTGAGATCTGCTCCAATCTGGACAGCTAGGTGGGCTATTAGAATGACCATGGTCTGGGCACTGGATGAGCTCAGAGAACTTGTGCAATATTTAGGCAACAACATACAGGCAGCAGCAGAAAAAAAGAAAATAGCTGAGGATATTAAGAAAGCAAGGCAATATGAGGTACTGTAATGGAAAATAAGAGCTTTAAGGAGCTTTGAAGATAAGAAAATGTGGGGATCCAGTGAAGGATCCTCCCATGGGAATGGCACAACTCAAGCAATAGGCCAATAACTTCTTTTTGCTATTATGCTCTGAAGGATGGAAGTAGCTGTTGTAAAGGAGAGGAAGGGCTAAGCATCATTTTATTATCAAGGTGGGACTAAATATACCTGAACAATGGTCCAGTATGACAAAGAGATGACCTCAGCAGCAAGGAAGAAGGAGGACCGCCACAATTGTTTAAAACCAGTATATGCACAACATTTAGAACTAGTGATATAAAATGTATTTTTAAAAATTTTTTTTTATTTATTGAGACCATTAGAATGGGGACAGTAATTGGAAAGCTTGGAGGAGGGGAAACAGTATAGTGACCACTTGAAATCCCTCCTCGTGTACAAAGCACAGGCAAGACCTTCACAACTCGTGATACACTGGCCTCATGTTATGAATGGCTGGACTACTCCTCTTCACCTTATGGGTATATTAATAAAGCATGATTAAAGCAAAAAAAATATGCTTTAAATGACTTGGTAAGATTATTTTTTAAATTATTTTTTTAAAAACACGTCAGAGATATATTAAAATTAGAATTTAAAAAAACATCGTTACCATATAACTGCCTCTTCAACATGTGGGGTTTGACAAGTTATGAATATTTTCCTTTTTAATTTGGATAACTTTTTACAGCAATGAAATCAGCTCTTGAGTGCTTTGAAGACAAGCAAAACCAAACCACCCACTGACTCATGAATAACTCTATAGAAATGGCTACTAAGTGCAACTCTGGTAAGGCCACTGGAAAAAGCTGCTGACATACATGGCCTTTACTTCATACACTCAGCTTATTATAGAGTGAAATTCAGCTGAAAGGACCCAGCGAGGGCTGGGATTTTCACACTTGCTTTAGGAAATATTTGCTCAGTTTCTTTTTGGGGCTTTGTGTGTTTATGACGACGAGGCGGACGTTGGCAGCGTGCCGGCCCCCACACACTGCCTGGGCGCTCTGGGCAGAAGAAAGAAAATGAAGTCAGAAGGATGTGTTTTCTAAATGGAATATTCAACCCACAATGGTGTATTTGCCCCCTGATGTGTCATCCTAAAGTGCATCTTCACCTGGAGAAAAGTAACTAACATAACAAGCAGGACTGTTTTAGAGATTATATTTTCCTTATTCAAGCCAGTCTTCATCTCTCTGAAAGAAAACAAGACTTCTAAACAGGACCATATCCTGGTTTACCTTACTTCACTCTTTTTATCCTACTTATTTTCTTTCCATTGGTCTGTATTCTGCTCTCATTTATCTTCAGTGGAAGAAGAGAATAAATGCCCTACTATCAGCAAAATGGGTCCAGTTTTACATGGACATAGCTGAAGTAGCCCTTCAGTCCTCTCTGTCAGCTGAAACAAGTAGAAGTTACCAGCTAAAGGAAGTCCTGTCCTCCTCCTTCCAGTATTTTTACTGCTAGGTAGTAAACTATATCAGGAAACCAGCTCAAAACCAACCTGAATTAAAAATAGGGAGCAGAACAGGGAGATGATTTCCCTCCAGGCTGGCACCAAGATCTGCCTCCCAACACAGGTGGCCTGAGTTCTAGCGGCAGCACAAGCAGAGAACAGCTGGGGTGACACCTTCGTTTTGCACAGCACACTTACATCAATCCAAAATTATTGTGAAACTACAGTCCTGGCCTAGTTCAAAATTAAGGAAGGCAAATCAGTAGAAAGAAGAAAGAAACACTCATTGTTTTATTTTAGTTTGACCTCTGTGAGTTGGCTTACTTTAGAGTCAGGCAAGCACTAGCAGGAGACCAAGGACAGGAAGGGGAGAGGGGCAGACTTGGCAGCAGTAGCTGTTCTATCAACTCAGCTGTAAGCACCAACCCAACACAGCATCTGTGGTAAGCTGATTGTTAATAACAGCAAAACCTCAAACTCTTGAAAAGGGTTGTTGTTTTTTTTTCCTTACCAGCTAGGAAGTTACAGTGGTTCTTTCTGAGGTCTTTTATAAAAGGCATGAAGATACAAGATCTGGCTCAGAAACCAGAAATTGTAACTGTAGAGCTTGGAAACAGATTTAAAGCCTTTTTCAGGCCACCTACACCTCTTTCAATAGAAAAAGGGGAGCAGAGGGAAAGTACCTTATTAATCTTTATGCAAAGGCTGTTCTGATGAGACTTTAAACACAGTCATTTTACACCAAGTGCTTATTACACTTCTATGAGACCTACAGCAGTGCAATTGTGTTGGTTCACTGTTGCCATCGCTTCCTCCATCTGCCACAAATCACTGTTGATCAAGTGACTGCTACCTGCAGCTCTCAGAAGCAGCATACAAGCACACTGCACTGACATTCCAGAAATGCCAGGATCTGGCTCTGCTGGAAGCAGCGTTAGTGTAAGCTATTTGCACATTTTCACTTCAAAGCGCAAGCCAGAGGTGCAAAGGTTCATGGCTGAGGAAGCAAAGGAAACCTCAGCCATGCAGCAAGTTTAATTTGGATCAGTTGATGGCAAGTTTCATACAAAAGTTCATGTCAATGACTCAAAACATTTACAGACTCTTAGATGAAAGAGTTTATTACAATGATTTACTGAATAAAAGCATAATGATTGGAGTCAGTACATTTTCATTTTTTGACAAGTTAGGCTGCTTCACTTGAGTATCTTTACCAAGAGCATTTACAAATAAATAATAGCTGAAGTAATTACCAAAACCGAATGCCTCTCTGGACTGTCTGCTTCGGCCAAACAAGAGTCACTGCCCTGTATGTGTGACAGCTGGGTGAAATCTAGTGGACCCTTGAACTGAAGACAGGGTCAATAATCAGTTGGGCCCTCCTGGTCTTAAAATGAGTAAAGACAGGATTAGATGAAGAGATGTCGGGGAGAAAACACCCTTTGAAGTTGAGTTAGCATTCTTCAAACTACAAGATTATTAGTCTTAGCCTGGCAGAGTTTGTGTGCCTCTGAGACCATCTCCTTTTTCCAGCTGGGCTAATTAAAGGAACATACAAACAGTCTTGTCTGTGTCTTTCTGACCACACAGTACAACACAAGCTGCTACTGAGAGGGAAAGTAACTACAAACATCCCAGTGACAGCAGGCAGATTAGGCAGGAGGCCAGCTGAGCAAAGAGGAGGCAGCGGACCAGCCTCCTGGCCCAGGTGCCAGAGGTTAGTTATGTATTGTGCTTTGCAAACACTGGCCTTGTAGTTCTCTTCTTGCAGAAACCCCATACAGCCTGCAAACGAGAGTTAAAGTAAGAAAGCGGACTTATTTCCAGCAACCTCCACAAGCATGTGCATCCCATAGCTCTTTGTCAGATGCACACTTGGCCTTAACTCTGAGACATTCATTGCTTTAACTGGGTGTGTTCATTTTGACAAAAGGAAAAAGTTAAAGAAAGGTCAGTCTCAGAGCAAAGATATTCGTTATAACTTCTCTAGTCTTCTTTAATATCTTAGGAGCACAACTTCAATTTCAGTCCTGTGAAAAAATAAAAATCAAAATCTTACCCAAATGCATAACTTATACTCTAAAAAAATTGCTAAGTGCTTGGAACACAAGTAACACCTATATTTCCTGCACGCAGGAAACAAGGGGGAAAACAAGATATCTAAAGAGGGAAAGGCTCAGGCATTCTATCCAGCCTCCTGAAAAGAGGACTATGAGTGAGAACTGATCTTTATGCTGCTTGCTGCATGGTCCGTCAAGTCAACGCTGATCCCCACTTCTTGCTTCAGATCTGTTTCGGGAGAGATTTTGCACTCAGCAGGCAAAGTGTGCCAGCACTGGAGTGAGCAGTGTTATCGGGTGTTAGCTGCAGCACTCTGATACATCCTTGAGAACTAGCACATCATTAGGGATACTTTCACAATGGAATGTGTGGGTCTTAGGTCCATATGTCAGACAAAAGTGAGGATGCTTCTAAGAAAGGATTTTAAAAAACCTCAACAACAAATAACTTTAATTAACTGTTCCTTTAGATGTTCCTTTTGTATTTGATTTCAGCACTGTTACTGAGGTTCTCAAAACGCCATTTTGATAGTGTGTCTGTATGCTTTTCTGTATAAGAAACAAACAAACAAAAACTAAACCAAATCTCCCAGCGTCATCTCCCTTCCCCCCCCAAAAAAAAGCCATCACAAGATGTAGCTATTTGTTTTAAAAGAGCTCTGGAAGATAAATTAACAGGGAACATATATTGCAGTGCAATACCAGGTATTACAGATACAAAATCTGATTCTCTCATCTCTGCACCTTGGTCAGTCATTGCCACCTCCCTGAATTAGCAGCAGTTTACACCTACTTGCACTGATATAAATGACAACCCAAGAGCAAGGTGATAGAAAACAGGTCTGCAATGTGTAGCCTCAGCCAAACACACCTGCAACCCTTTTACAGAGCAACGTATATACTGTTCTATGTCTAACTGTCAGTATGTGACAATACTATTAATAATAAGTTATATGGAACTACATAAAACATAAATGGCACATTATATACACTGGACTTTTAAGAGATTTAGTAACGACTGATACATATGCAAACAGTAAAATGCCCCGTTGAGGTTACAGTCCAAGCACATTTCAAAATAAATTGGGATTTGTTCTCTGGCACAGCTCAAGCAGGACCTGCTCCCCCAGCAACCACCTTGATGAAGAAAACAGTGAGAGTTCACACTGACCAAGAACTTGGCAGCTCAAGGCATCACAGTTCCTAGAGGTCACTTCCAATTCCCACAGGCAAGTACGTGTCCCAGTGACACAGCTTCAAGAGCACGCCACAGACAGTTATGAGATTAAATACGAAACTCAGTGACCACACTGGCATATTACCTCAGCCATTACTATTTGTAAACTACATGGCTGATTAACTCAAGGTTTTCTAAGAAAGAAGTGATACTGTAGTTTGCTTTTTCACTGTGAGGTTGCTGAAAAGCGTGAAGACCTGTGGTGTTCTCCAGCCTTCTTTACCCAGGCTGCTGAAAATGAACTAGCACAGGTCTCCCATTCTCCACATAAGTCATCCCTGCTGGGGTGTCCGTGAGATCACCAATACCATATCCGAGACTCTTCCACCTATGTGGAAGTGGTTTACAACTCTAGACTTTTTCCTGATTATCAAGTTTTACTCCAGACGTAACTGAAAATACTTATTTTGAAATAATGTCTTAAGGGTCTATATTACAGAATAGCTATTCAGATTATCTCCCTGTATTAGCCTTGCATAAAGAACCTTATTCCTTAACAGTCCCAAGCACATAAAAGGAAACCTACTGTCAGAAAAGTCATCTGTGTATTCACAACATACCAGCTACCTTGTACCGATTTCCATATGGATTGTTTTCCCTCCATAACCCATTATGAGTAGTTCCTGACTATCAGCATCTGCTTTTCAGAAATTTCTATACCAAAAAATGAAAGAGTATCTGGGTGACAAGGCTGGTCCTCAGAAAAGGCAGTTCTTCAAAAGCTATGCTACACCAAGAGGGGCTGCACCAAGGGGCCAGACCCCACCATCTGCAGACTGCCTCCTCTGAAGACAGAGGCGTTTCAGTGATATCCAAGAGGAAGAAAAGCCAGGGGCTTTTTCAGGACCAGAGGGACTGTGCACATGTAAAGTGGTACTGTTCTGGGAAAGGAAGGCTGCCTGAAGCATGCAATGTCTGAGTTTTCGTTTAGTTGTGATTAGAAACAGGAGTGGGAAGGGAGAGGGGAGTTGTAGTCTTTGCCTACTAACATTCAAGTACATTGTAGCAGCCATCAGACACATACACAAAACCCCAGGTGCCAGGCCTTCCTTGGTATTTAAATTTCTGCCTCATCCCTCCAAAGCCCAATATCCCAGCTGACAACCAATGCCTCTTCCTTGACTGATCCTGGCTTCTTCCTTTTCACCTCTATGGATCAGTTTTGCTGAATTCTGCATGCATCTCACTCAGTTTTGTCCCCTTCTCAGCCCTGTGACAGCCTGCACTATATTTCTCCTTCCTGGGTTCCACCTTTCCTTGTCACCCTTTTTGTCCTTTAAAACTCACCTTGACTTTGGCCCCTAGATTTTCAGTTGTGTCTATCCTGTAAGGAAGAAATATCTGTTCTATTTTTAACAGACAAGCTCAAACACCCCTAAGCCAGATCTAGGCTGCAAGGAGCAAGCCATGGGCACTTCTGATGCCCCACGGATATATCAAAACTCTTTGAGCATTGCAGCCCAGCACATATATGGATTTCTCATCACCCTCTAACAGCTTCTCATTTTCCTCTGTCTCTTGTCCCCTGTCTGTAAGAACTCTTCAAAGCTCTATCTTGGGTCTCATCTTCTGTATCTTATCCTCAGGGAGCCTCCTCTATTCACACTGATATAATTATTACCTTTAGGTAAATGGCTCACAAATTTACATTTCAATGCCAAACTGATCTCCCTCAGTTTAGCCCTACACATCTAATAACACTTCTGATCTGTTGCCCCGGAAGGATGACTTATTAGTCTAATACTAAACTTTGCAGCTTGTATTTTTTCTTTTTATGTTATTTCTTTATTGCTGTTAGCAGGAACATCCCTCCCATTTCTAAAACTTCAATATTTCAATTTTTGCTATGTCTGCCTACCAGTGCTGACAAATTTCCTGCCTTTCAGGTCCTCCTTCACAAGAAAACAAATAAATCCAGAAAACATGCTGGTTAAAGTCTTGGTCATCTCGATCTACTATAAGTATTTCCCTCTTCTGTTCTTCATTGCTTCTGTTTTTCTGGACCTGTGATTAAAAGAATGATATATACGCATCACACTCCCAGGACCTGGCGCACTTAGATATATTAAGTTAATCAGTCCACAGCAACTTTAGTTACATTAAAAATAAAATGCAGTAGCAAATAACAAAAATACTTGTTTCATATCCTCTATTACTTCCATTTCATTTCTGTTTATCCATAAATTCTATGCCAAGAGCTGGATAAAAGGTTGCACTTGCTGGTTCCCCACAGTGCTTGTGCTGAACATGCCCACAAAGTGACAGCAAAAAAAGGCAAGGCAATGTAAACTTGCACTGAAATCTCTCCTTCAGATTTGTGCCTGACGTGTTCCTGTTCCTAGATACCAAGATACCTAGATACCTTTAGATGAAACTGGTCGGTATGTTCAAAACTCCCTGAAAGAGGCAGTAGGCAGAAAGAGGGACAGACAGACAGCAAAATTACAAACAACCTTACTTCCTTAGAATAAGAGACTGAAGAAATTATTTACTTACTTATTTAATTCAACCCATTCATTTTCTGCCAATCTTGTATCTTCAGATTTAATGTGGCATGGGGTTTTGTGTTGATAGCCCATACAAAATGTTTCCAGCTCAGAATAAGGACCAGGCCACCAAACAAAGGGCTTCTGGCTAATCAGCAAAAACGGAGATCACCACCCACTCTCAAGCCCTCCGAGAGCTCATGCAGTACTTTAGGACAGTGTGACATGAGCAGGCTTCTTCAGTTAAAATAATTCCAGTGAAAGAGGCAACAATTGTTAAACTGTCAACCTTATACTTCAGGTCTTCTGAGAGGAATGAAACAAAGGCTACTGATTCAGAATATATCACTGTTTCAGAGCTGATGCACACCTGTGTATTCTCAGCATTTTCACTGCTTTCTTCACACGTCAGACTACATTACTTAGGGGCTGCTGATGCTCTACCAACTCTAGTTAATCAAGTGTGCTGAGAGAAGCTTTCTAGCACAGAAGCCAAGCAGCATGAAGCAGCTGGTGCTTATGCCAGGAAGATCTCCCAGCCTTCAAGCCATGGTGGCTTCCTGGAGCACCACAGCCACTGCTTTCCACAGCAGGACTGCCCAGCATGTTCCAGTCTCCACAAATGTAGGTGTCTTTACCCAAACAAATATTACAGACTGCAATTCTAAGCCCAAGATGGATTTTATTAAAACTCCAGCTTTCAACAGTTAAATACATGCAGTTCTGCTTAGACATATGCAGTGTTCTAAGTAACAGCTGAAAGTAGAATCTATTTTCTTGCTTAGGACAAGAGGAAATGGCCTCAAACTGTGTTGGGGTGGTTTAGATTGGATATTAGGAAAAAAAAAATCTTCATGGAAAGGGCTGTCAGGCATTGGAACAGGCTGCCCAGGGAAGTGGTGCAGTCACCATCACTGGAGGTGTTCAAAAGGCATTTAGCCGAGATCCTTAGGGACACGGTTTAGTACTAGAGTTAGGTTACGGTTGGACTTGATGATCCTGAGGGTTTATTCCAACTGAAATGATCTGATGATATTCAGCTAGATGTCATTCACTTCCAGAGTTTACTATGCATAATGGCATCGTGCAAAAAAAAAAAAAAAAAAAAGTCTCATTGCCTTCATTTTAATTGCTTTAATAGCTACAATTTGGGACAAATTTGCAAGAATTACAGTTTATTTGTAAAATATTTTGCATACTGATTTTTTTTTTTTTTTAGCATAGTTATAGGCAGTCGAACTAGATCATGGGAGGTGCCTTTCAACTGAACTATTCTATTCTATTTTGTATTCTATTTTAATAATCAGCAAAACTATTAAAATGTTAAAACTAAATTTTGAAAAGAAATGACATGATTCATTAAAGACTCTGGATCTGGTTCTCCTCTATTCTAGGGTTGCTCCCTGCAGCAAGTCCATAAAAATGTTCCTTTCTCAGAGAAACAGGAAGTTGACCTTGCTGTAAACCAAAGTCAGAGCTGGAGAACAAGAACTGCAGAGGAAAATAACTTTAAAGAGGATCTTCATCTAACCTATAGCTGAAGCGCACAGTTGAACCAAATGAAAAATTAAAGAAGATTTGGCTGTCTTTGTACAATGGGAGCAGAGAATTAAAGGAAAGTGCAACGGCACTAACATTTATAAAGATTTGCACTGTGAACATAAGAACCTAAGCAAACGAGCAAATTTTAATACAAGAGTTGAATATACATATCTCTAACCCTGGTGGGCAGGAATACAAAATGCTCTAGGTGGTGTCTATGTAAAACCCACATCAATTGTCCGTATCAGTTACTAAACACAGATACATTTAAATTAGTGCTTGTTTAGGAGCAGACATGGCTTTGGATTGAAAGCCATTTGCATTTCATGGAGAAAAATGAAACCTTTTGGGACTGACTCTCCATAGGCTTACACCCAAGTGGCTACCTATATACTTGCATGGCACAGGTTTATGGTTATCACTGTAGAATTGCTTAGTATTATAACTAGTTTTGACTCCTACGCAACTAGAAATATATTCCTAAAATGCAAAATACTAGGGGGAAAGAAATCAAGCATCCAGAAGCCAATCTGCATGTGTGCCATTTTATCCTTTTGCTTTTCTTTCCCTTCCCCACCCTCAGGATGCCAAAACAAGCCCCTGTAAACTCCTGACCTGAACTTTCTATTTTCCATAGAGTATAAGTCTTCTAAAATTCTTCTAAAAATACTTTGACTGCACTTCATTTTCTCTTCTTATCATTCTGCCAATATAATAGCTTGGAATTTTGGGGGTTTTGGAGTTATTTTCAAGTGGCATTTTCCCCTTTTCATGCATAAAAGGCTGGTCCTTCATTTCTTTATTTTTCTCTCACATATTTGTGAACAATCACTTCTGCTCCAGTCAAGCATATAGAAACAAGCACTGAGCCAAGACATATTTGCCTTGGGTCAGGTAAACAGGGCCCATGTGGCCCACCCTTAGCCTGGGGCAGGATGAAAGGCCAACCAGGCCTCCTCACGGTTTGGTGACATCTGAGCTAATCTTCCCTTCGTTTGGGAACAATTACAGAAAGTCACCTGAAAGTATCTGCAAATAAACCTCTTTCCAAAAGCTAAGAGAGAGTGATTCTTCACCTCCAGCACTTATGACCTGTTTTCTGTTCACTGACACTGGTAGGAGCCCCAGGTGCCTTCACTGAGTGAAATAATCTAGGACTTTCTCTTGAGTGCACAAGTGGGTTTCCTTGCAGTTAATCCAGACTAGATAGTAGTTCAAACATGCTTTTTTTCCCTGAAAGAATGATACAAATGGTAGTTGTGTTATTTCACTTTCACTTTGCTTATAGTGTAAACTTCACCCTTCTTTCATGCTGCTTTTTGCCAGATCCACACTCTGCATACAAGTTAATCTAAATACTCCTAAAGCTCTCAGCTGGTGGCTAAATCCTATGCATAGCAACATCTACCCATATGGTAAAGACAGAAAAGAGCTTGGCCTCAAAGCTACTTTTAATGGGAATGGAATAAATCAGTTTTCATCATATATGGCTGCCCAAGTAAGCCTTCTTGTGAGCCTACACAAAACCATAAAGCCTGCCCTAGACCCACTGTTCTGCATAGGATGTCTGCTCATTGGAAGCGGTTCACCGTAAACTACTCCTGGGTTCAGCTTGAAGAGTGTAGCTGTCATATAAAAAGAGAAAGCAGAGTGAAATTTGATTACCCATGCCCTTTTACAGCCTACAGCCAAAATATACCATTTGGTATCTTCCAGCACACAGTGGGCCAAAGGCAGCAAGTCCACATTAGAGCCAAAGCAATGCTCTAACAAAACCTGAGTTCCAATGCGAAATCCTACCCATAGCTCAAATAACTCTTCATTTATTTATTAAAGTTCATTTATTATTTTCCAGAGCATGTTGTTACCTGCATGGGGCAATGCTTGTGATAACCAGATATTTTCCCACCTTATAGTGAGTTACAGTGCTACCTAGGAAAGGCAGTTGATACTAGGGAAGAGGATGGACAGTCAAAAGAAATAACAGGGTTATCGCCCTTTCCCTCATCTACAGACACCCACTTTTCAACAGCCAATGCAGTGCTTCACTCTGAAGTTCCCCATTACCCCTGTGGTGGTGGCTGTGAAGGCAGCCAAGGTGGCTGAGGGGTCCTCCACACCAGGTGATGCTATAGAGGGGATCATGCCACAGGGAACTACAGCTGGGAGGGGATGGAAGCATCACACAACTGTTGTGCAGTGCTGGCATTTCTTTCCATCCCTGAAGATGCTAAAAGGAAACCCTATTGTACTGATAGTAGTATAGAGGTGAGTTGTCAGTCTCACACCCGAGAAGCAGTAGATGGCAAGCATGAACTAACAGGAGAAGCCAAGTCTCTCTTCACCACCCTTCCTCTTCTTTCTGTCTGCACTCAGGTAAACCCACACCTGACAAAGATACCTTCTTCCATCTTCAATCTAACAGAGGACACCTACACAACTTCAGGGCTATCAGAACTTCAACTTGTAAAGTCTACACTGTACATTTTTCTCTAGTCTAACTGGGAGGAGAGAAGCTGTATCTTAAGCTGGACAACAGGCTGAAGACCTCTTTTGATCAGAAGAAAAGTTTTCATCATATCAAATGAGTCAGCTCTTCCCCTCACATAAGAGGCCACCTTCAACGCCTCAGCGTTATTGCTTAAATCTCTTAACTAAAATCTATCTTGACACAGGAAGAATGTGCTGCCTTGACAATGACAGCAAGTGTCAGAGATACAGATGAAGTTGTACAAGGAAATAGCTGGAGGTTGGCAGGTCCATTTTTCACTGCTGGACATACAATCATAGAATACCTGAAGTTGGAAGTGACCCATAAGGATCATCGAGTCCCACTTTCTGCTCCTCATAGGACTACTTAAAATGAAATCATGTGACTTAAAGCATTGTCCAGACGTTCCTTGAACTCTGACAAGCTTGGTGCTGTGACCACTTCACTGGTGAGCCTGTTCCAGCAACCAACCACCCTCTCAGTGGAGAACCTTTTATTAACGTCCAATCTGAACTCCCCCTGACGCAGCTTCAAGACAAAGGTGGACCAGCATCAGGGCTCAGTGTGTCTGTCAGTCCTCTGGGATGGAAACATAAATTCATAGCTTCTCTCTTCAGTCAAAATAGAAAGAAACCAACACTATATGAGTGAGTGGTAGGGGGAGAGAAGTCCTCTATACAAACGCTATTGCAATTGCTGATGTTGTAACCATCACCTGGGCAGCAGTGATGAACACACTAGAAGTCCGGAAAGATGGAAAAAGTTGTTTTGATGATCAGCTACTACAGTGTCTGGTTTCAGTTGTTCTGAGAAGAGGAAAAAAAGCTGTATCATATCACTTAAGAACATCTGCCTCATGTTAAGAAGACCCAGAAGAATATTTTAAAATTAAACCAAAAGATGGTTGAAGTTCCATCTGAAAACATTCCATAGCCTTTTTTTTTTTTCTTTCAACCCAAATAACCTTATTCAGAAGAAAATTCACTTTCATCACTGGAACCAGGAAAAGAAAGAAAGAAAGGAAAAAAAAAAAAAGAGATAGAGAAATAAGATCAAAATATCAAAAATCTCATATTCTCTTACAGTAAAACGGCCTTAGCAGACCATATATACCACACTTCAGTTTCCCCATTTAGACAATTATTCTTTACCTTGTAGTAACATTGTCAGAATCCACCAATGGTGACTCCTTCAGAGTTGTTAAAAGTAGTGTAATACACTTTGTGTATGTGCAAATAAAACTTCAAGCCATATAGTCAACTATACAGGATAAATTCCTCATTTTTTATTCTAGAATTCCCAAACCAAAAGCACACATCTTCTCTCTTAATTCCAACTGTTTCATTGCCTAGGTTATCATTTGGTGAATAGGCTCTAAATTTGTAAAACACATTAAACAAAATATTTAATATGGAGCTGTGTATCTAATTTATACAGCAAACATAGGAATTTATACAGTAAATTATATGCCCCAAACAGGTAAATTCAGGCACAAAATGACCACACGTATATCTATATGCAATAAAAAAAATCTGGATTTAAGATTAGAATATTCAGTCTGGCAGGAAGAGACTGAGGCTCAACACATTTTTCATTCCTCTAGAAATGGGATGTTATTTTTGTCCCTTGCAATATAAATGAGCTTAGTGTGAAATACCTTTTGGACAGAACTGACTTTATTAAACTGAAAGACAGATGGATGGAACCATTGATTTCATAATCATACGTCTGCTTTTGACTTCTCTCCCAAGTATACAGTACTTAGGAAAAGAATGCAAACTGCAAATGAAACCCTCAGTTATCCTCAGACACCTGACAGTCTGGCCTAAGAAATATTGCTAAGTTTGGCAGATGGGGAGAGCATCACATAGACGTGTGAAGAACGCAACCCACCCCAGCTCATTTCGCAGGGCACAGCTGGTGAACTGTACACAGAGGGGAAGAAAGCAGGTTTGAGGGGAGGAGGTGAGAAGTGGCCTGAAGTAAAAACAGGAGATATTTTTGCTTTCCTTCGTATCCTGCTGCTGTTTCAGCCATGCACTTTTCATTACGAGCTTATTGGAAAAGTGTTTTCTACTCAGTTTTTGGACTGCAGAATCAATTTACCTGATTAATATAATTGGAACTAAGAGTGCTATCGAGTCTCTTCAGGTGCTCTTCACTGCTGTCCTTTAAACATGCCCTTTTTGCATTTTCAGTCTGCAGCACCTTCACACGGGACACCTGGCAATAATGAGCTGGAAGGTAAGGTGTTCTACTAAGAAGATGGGGGCAAATACCAGTAAAGCTGCTTCTTAGCATTTGCACCCTCCTTATCTCTGTGTCATTCCTCTTCGCTTTATATACCCTGAAACACCCTCTCTGCCTCTGTACCACTTAAGTATTGTGTGAGGCATCAAAAAACTTGGATACTTTCACCAAGTCTCTTTTCTTTAGCTCTCTTCTTTCTCCCTAGCAGCAGCAGCAGGTCTGTGAATCTGGCAGAGAACTTGCCCAGCCAGGAAATATTGCCTATATAATTAATATTTCTCTATTCTAACGTCTTATGGTCCCTTCTCACCATAAAGCACAGTGTTATTCTTGTGGTATACAGGTGGACATGAATTCACTCTCAAATTTGCAGTAAAACGAAAGCCTTACAAGAAAAAGACAAGGGTGGTAATTCTCATTCTTTACAACTGGGAAGTTACAAAGAACAGAGAGGCCTGATGAGCATGTTCTTACAGCTAGGTCCACATTTTAAACCTTGCCAGGCAACTGAATGACTCAATAATACTGCAGGGAAGGCAGGGAGCAGTTCTACTACGGTGGGACACAACTTCTCTAGCAAAACCACGGTCAAGACACAGCTTGACAGGCAAAAATGCGGTTCTGCTGGAAAAGCTTATTCTCTCCAGGGAATATCTATCAGCAAAATAATTATTTTGCCTGTGTAAGCATTTGAAGCAGGGAGGCAAGTCTTTGACAGGGATTGAGGCAGAGCAGACTTGCCGACAGTAGCTGCCACTGCTGTTTTCCTTTACCAAGCACAGCTCAGACACAGAGAGAAATTACTTTGGATTATGTAATTTCAGTCTGAGTAGCACTGTTTGAAAGGACAAGTGTTTTGTTTAATTATAGTATAAATTGCTTACTTCTTTTTTCAGCTGTCCACATCTTCGGCTTAGAGAAATGACAGCTGGCTGCTCCATACCGGTTCTTACAATGGCACAGGAAGGCAAAGTTTTGGAAACAATCACTGTAAAGTCAAAGCAAAACCATGATCAGAAGTATACTGCTGGCTTGTGAAACAAGCAATAGTGGTACAATTATAACAGTTTTCTAACTCTTGGGTACTCAGTTTTCAGACTGGCATCTCCCTTTATTATTTTTTAATATCATAGCAACCACATATTTGTTTAAGATATTTCATGCCATAACCAGAATGTAAGTGCAAAGCAATCTATGCTTCATGTCTGTAGACATCTCTATAGCAATCAAGGGATCAGTATGGATTAAGTAATACTCTCTTCTCTTAATTCATAGAACTGGCAGTCTTGACTCAACAGCCAAGTTTAGATTAATGAAATAGCTACAGTGAACCAAGTACATATTTGCAGAATCGTAGCAAAAATTAAGGTACAAAATAACATAAGGGTATAAAATAAATAGGGAAAGATTGAGAGAGGAGCAATGTAGCCAAGACTGAGAACTGAATATGCATATTTCAATGACTTTTAAGAGGATCAAAATGAGCAAGTGACATAAATTATCACAATCAAAAGTCAAGGTATTTCTCATCCAAGCCCAAAGATTACTGTACATGAATAATCAGTTTAATACTGTATTGCAGTCAATAATGAAAGCCACTTGTTCAAAACACATATTGGGCAAACTAATCAGACTTTCTACATACTCTGACATACAGGCTTCATTTTTATTAAAATAATTGAAAGAATATCACTTTGGATTTTATTGTTTTGTATCTCTATTTGAAATGTATTTCAGTTTTCCTTTTTCTAGAGCCTGGGATATTTTTTCTTTAACAAGCAGAAAAAAATGTGATAGAAGAATTAATCTAAAGAGATAACTCCACATTTCTGGGCTTGATTCTCAGTTGACACAAATGAGCACAGTTGCATTGATTTTAATGAGTTACACACTCCTCCAGCATTTAAAGGTTTGGCTTATTTTCTTGCTGACATTTTTTACAATCAGTTTTCATCTGGGGCTCTTTTTTTTTTTTTTTTTTAAATCTGAACTGCTTAAATATTCAGATATGACAAAGTGTATAAGAAGCTCAACTTTTGATTTTATTTCCTCAGATTTTTCTTTGAGATGTGAACTGCAACAGTCCTGTGAAATCAATATCCAAAACTCTTTACAGTCCTCTTGGTTCTTTAAGACTCCACATTTAGTTTATTCCATAGTCCCCTAACCTGTAAGAGAGTATAAAAATACTAGATTATTAATATTCAATAACAACAAAAAAAACCCCCAATTTTTTAAAAAAACAAGTACCCAGGCTAAATCCCAGGAGATGTGTTAGAAACATGCTTAAGAATGAGAATAG
The DNA here is from genome assembly GCF_963082525.1 of Nesoenas mayeri. Taxonomy (NCBI): domain Eukaryota; kingdom Metazoa; phylum Chordata; class Aves; order Columbiformes; family Columbidae; genus Nesoenas; species Nesoenas mayeri. Next base: position 73,424,927 of record NC_137544.1, read on the forward strand.
CCTAAAATACATTATGCTTCTCTTTGAAGAAGGGGCAAATCTGTTTAGTCTTCCCTCCATTATTTTGATCACCACCCTCCTAACTTAGGGGGAAGCAGCTCAGATGCCTCTTTTTTCTTGCAGACCGTGACCCTTCAGGAATTACAGAAAAGCACTCTCATGTTAGTTAGATGTGCTTTCCATGAAATCAGCCTGCAAAGTGGAAATCCGCTTGTCAAGAAAATTTTAGACCCATCTTCCACCCTCTCTCCAGCACACAGTTAAGTACAGATTAGATATCTAGAACTCAATATCTAAATCACAGTCACCTACAATGCGTGAAATTTCCTTCAGTTCCTGGAAGCTTCTAGACTTGGTGCCTGGTGAAGGAGATCTCCAGATGGCTTAATCTGGAGTGGTAATAGAAGATAACATGAGATAATACTCTGCAGACAGTGCACCTGCAAGGTGTACAAGCCAAATATATATGGAAGAGACACACTTGTGAATCAGAGCTGAAATGACAGTCAGTGGCAATCGAGGAATTAGATTTATGTCCCCAAACTTAATGCTCCGTAATTCATTGAAACCTTCTCCCACAGCATCTCAAACACTGATTGAAATCTAACATATTACCACTATAGAAGTGTCTTGCAAACATAACCTTATCACTAGCAAACTTATTCAGTTCTTTGCGATTATATTACATTACCATCTATCAGGCTTTATAACCATGTGAACAGAGGGAAAGTATCTAAAAGTTCTTCTTTAAACAGAGATAAGCAGAATAAGAATTATTTGCTAAATTGGGACCTAGGTATTTTTTCTCAGAAGTCTGTAGTCCTCTCTAGGATTACTGAAACTAAATCTCCCTTGACATCAGTCAAACAAAAAACCCAGCCCCACAACCCAGTGTAAGAGGTAGAGGAGATGCAAGATTATAGGATTAGGATGTTTTCACTAATTCTAATTCTTTCTTGATCAGTAGTGTGTGTACATGGTTATTCACCACAAACTATTTGGTGGCCTAGTTAAAAATAGCAGTTTCACTCCTTTTTCCTAGCAGGGAGGTGTTCACACCGTAGCTGGCACTAACAGGCCATCTGGTTAAGGAAACCAAGGACAAAGCAAGCGAGGGATCTGAAACATTGACCTGGATAGTTTTTATTTAGTTCCTTTGGATTTGAACAGGAAAAAAAATAAAAATCCAACACTAAACCAGTGTCTGTGTCATATGTGAGAACTTTTCTGTAGGTAAGTTCTGAACATGCAAAGTTTCATTCTTCCTTATCTTTCACAGACCACTTACAGATATCCCACAAAAATTGAGATTTATGGGAGAAATAGACATTTTAGGAAAACAGAAGCTTAAAAATAGACTGGTAGTAGCTGAGATATTTTTTAGATGTTTAACCATGCAAAGCTTTGCAGTAGACAGAGCCCCAGCCATTCGTATTGCATATTTTTCTTGGTTATATAGTTAATATAGTGTAATAAATCAGATCATTTTCTAAATTCCAAAACAATATCCAAAGCAAATGTAACATTTGAAGCATACCAGATAATGACAGGACCGAGGAACAGACTTGAGGTACTTAACGTCATGGGACAATTTGCAGTGCAGTACTTGAATGTTCAGGGATGTCCACTTAAAAGCAAAATAAAGTTTTGGTCAGTATTTTTTTTCCTTCCAGTAGCTGGGAAACAAAGCACAAAACAAATGACAAGTAAACATTCAGCCACAGGAAGCCATTAACAACAGTGGGCACCAATTAGGCCCCAGCAGGTATCCTTTACACCGCCTGGTGCTCTAGCTCCTCCTCAAATACTTTGGCATAACACTCACAAACTCAGGCTTAGGAAACAACAGGCTGTTTCATTTACTCAGCAATTTGTAGCCACATATTCTTGCTGATAGGCCCATAAACCTGTTTGTAGTCTTCTTGTATTTCCCTTCAAGTTTGTGTCATTGGAAACTGCAATTACTGTCTGTCCAAAGAGAATACTTTTCAGGAAAGAAAATAAAATTGAGATACTATGATCCTTTTCCCCTTTGTGTCTCTCTCCTTTTCAACTTCTCTTTTGGAGGAGAATGCACAACACAATGGCTGAGGTCAGGAAAATGGGCTCACCGGGAAAATATTTGTGAATTCTCAGATTCTGCAACAAGGACTTTATTTTTTCAAGCAATTATTTTTCCTGTTTGGTAGAATGGAGCAAAAAGGATATTGTTCTTAAAATTAAGCCAAGGCCCTAAATAATTAATAAAGAACCACAGAAAAATATATTCTACCTCAGTCACAAAATTCCACAAAACATATGCAATTTTGAGATCCCTATATCCACTGTAAGTTATTTTGTATCTGCTATCCAAAGAACCTCAATAAATTATCCAAGCCTTTTAAAGTCACTCACAGGAAGTACAGAGTTTTATTGCCATGTTACACAAAATAAGATTCTTACTTTTGCATCCTAGGATTGTAAAATAAATTAAAAAAAAAAAAAAAAAAAGGAAGGTTGGATCTCCCAAGCAAAGATTTTGCCACTTTGCCACTATTTTGCCAAAATGAAGAAGTATTTTTGCAGCATTATACCACTGCAAAAAACAGAGGAAAGTCATAATCCAGCACAGAGAAGTAAGAGCTCTCTTTAGTTTGTGTCATGATACAATGTGATGTGGGTGGAACAATCCATTAAATTAACCTTGTCTTACCAACCACCCACAGCTGAGGTGCTCTCATGTGCCATTTCTGCTTCCATCATTGCTGCTAGATGAAACTTAGCCAAAACATCATCATCTGATGTTTGATCATTTCTCAATGCTTTTGGAACTACAAGAAAACAAGGAAAGTGGACCATTATTGTGCTAGTTCCGAGCTCCCTGTGACACCTCTGCCAACAGTTCTCACCAAGGCTCCCAACTCCAGCTCCTCTGACAGCCTGCAGGAGCCATTCATGTGCAGCCTCTGCATGCAACAACCCCACAACCTGCACTCAAAATCATCAGTGACAGCGGGATGAACTCTGCAACAGAGCTTCCAAGACACCTGCCTGATGAGTTTCAAAGAACAGCCAGCTGTATGCCTGAAACCTTGTGACATGCGCCTCAGTACTGCCATGCAGGTACGTGGTGCAGAGGTGCCCTTATGGTTACCAGATACTGGCAGCCTAGAATTCAGAAAGATAATTCAGGAAAACCCAGCAGTTCCTGTGTGCATCCATAACTCCCCTGGCCAGTGCTCAGGTCATGGGAAGTGTCTGGCAACACCAAACTTTTTCTGCTGCTGCTTTGCAGTTCAGCTCTTCAAGGAGACCATGCAGCCACCAAGGCAGAAAAATTCAGTACCTGATCTGTTCCTCTCACCTCAGCAAGGAACCAAGTGCTCAAAGGTCTGCATCACTGTTGCCTGGCAGGTTGGAGGACAGAAGCTCTGCATAACTGGGGGTTAGGATACTGAAACTATCCAGACATGGGGGTTTCTCAGCAATACAAAAAAACAACACACATGAGGAAAGACAGGTACAGAAAGCCTAACCAGTTTGCCTGTTGCCATAGATCTAGACTTACAACAGAATTGAACTAAGATGTGCTCTGCTAATGTTCTGCCCCATGAACACATGCGAGCTCAGACATCCTCCTTCACAGCTGAAAGGATACGACTGTGGTGGACATCTACTGAAGTTTCAGAATGAGGTTTATTTATTCCACTTGAGATCAGACTTTCCCATGTGCCAAACTGGTGGGAGTTTCACTCATTACAGTGAGAGCTGCCCTGTTCCATGATGGGAAGGGAGCTACCATGTCTGCATAATTGTATCTGCAAGCACACATTTCACTTTGTCTTGTTACATATAAAAAAGAAATCTGGGGCTATCTCACACAAAATGATATGCTTAAATACTGATCACTTAAATGTACACAAATCCATACACAAACCACCAATTAATAAGAAAAGTGCTATTATTTATATAACTATGTGCATGTGTGTGTGTATGTATACATATATAAGCAATCCTTTCAGCACTAAGAAAACACCAAAAAGATCAAAAGAGGTAGCCTCTCCTGTCAATAGCCACCTACAAATCAGGTAGCTCGTCAAAGCCAGTCATCTAGGCTCCTTCTGTAGTCAAGCAAGAGAGATAAGTGCCTCCAGATTGCCGTTTATCCCATTCTAGGATAGGTGAGTAAAACAGGTGAGATCACTGTGGCATTGCTATCGGCCATATGGGGGAGGAGGTGTCTTATATCACTAGTTTAGGAGAGATACTTAATTTGTAGCAGCTAATGTTAAGAGAAATCCCATGCTACGAGATTGGGGAGAATTATACAGAATGACACACTTGTGAAAAGATCACATTATGTTTGAGTGAAGAAGAAAGTAAAGCTATAAATTGCCTATGAAAAAAGGCATCCTACAGTCTCCATCATTCAAGCTATAGGTCACTGAATCCATTGCAGACAGTTGTTTTTCCTTTCCTTTCCTTTCCTTTCCTTTCCTTTCCTTTCCTTTCCTTTTTTCTTTTCTTTTCTTTTCTGGCATGTTTTTCTAAAGAAATATGGTTCATACTGTTCTGCTTTCCCAGAAAAATGAGGTTCACAATCTGGGTGTTAAGAAATTATTTGCTGCAAATCTGTTAGCTGATTTCACCTAAATATGACAGGGATAATTAAAAAAAAAAATAAAAATCACCAAAACCACCAATTAAACATTTTGTGGGAGCGGGTTACCAAGTAAAGGACAATTCTGTCAGCGCTGGCCAAAGGGGAAAGGCGGGAACATGGCATCACCCCAGAGAAGAAGCCAACAGAGCCGTCTTGAGGCACAAACCCACAGGAGGAACTTGTTCAGCTCACTGCCCCTATTCATCCAGCACCATGGTGCCAATTAGGCACAAGTCTTTCGCATCACTTGTTCTTCAGCAGTGCAAGATTTCTGTTTAGCATAATATTCATGCAAACAGTAAAAACAGCTTTTGTTAGTAGCAGCTCTCAATTGTACCTCTTGCACTACTGAAACAGATAGCACAGTTTATTTTTCTCCATGCTAGCTGAGTATATGCCACCATTTACTACTTACAAATGTAGGTAAAAGTCCACACAAACAATAACCTCAGAGCAAAATACTACTCAGGTCAACTGGACACTGATTTTCTTCTACTTCCTTTAGTTTGCAAGTTGCTTTAAACCACTAATATTTATTTTAAATAGGGAAATATGTTTAATAGTTTGATGAAATTCACACCTGGCATACTTGCAAGGCTAGCTGTCAAAAGGAATTTAAAAATTCAGATTTGTGCCAGTAACATACACAATCTTCAGTCATCAGGTGCCCAGTTTCTCCCTGCACAGGAAAGGCAATATGCTACTTCATAAGCCCTGAATTAACTAAACTCAAAACCGGGTTGAGAAAGGGGAAAACAGTGCATTTACTGTTTTTCTCCGTTAATTTCCTACCACCTACGTGTTTAGGATTTTCTCATGTCAATTATTTGCAAAATGGAGAGAAAGCTTAAAAATGTGATTAAATGAGCACCTGACTGAAAATGCCTATCAATTCTAGAAGTCAGAGCCTGGTCTCACAAAGCAAGTAAAATGCAGACATGCCATTTGCCTTTCACTGCATTACTGTGGCTGGTTGAAAACATTCACAGATACCTACCAGCACTATATTGATATTTAAGCATTAATAAATAACTGTCATGGTCACAACTAAAACAACGGCCTACATACAGCATTTCAGATTTTGTGTTTCTGTAAACATAGCTATAACCCTGTCATGCTAATAATACTAGTGAAACCCAAAATGGTTGAGGAGAGGAGCAAAAGCTTTGATTTCCTTGTTAGTTTATAACCATTTCAGCTGCCTTATCCCTAAGCCTGGTGCTGCACTCCAGTAATTCAAGCACTGGGAAGTCTACAGAGATGTAAAAGGAACATAAAACAGAAACATTGGGAAACACCATGGATATCAGCAGCTCAGAAGCTACAGTTTCACAGCTCCAGTTTCCAAGGGTGCAAGCTCACAGACAGCCCCAGCCTGGCCATCTGCAGGCAGCGAGCACAGCAAAGCAACCTCTGCGCTGTTTACACCCACTTCTTTCCACTCTCCATAACCTGTTACATATGCACATTCCTATGCAGAGCAACTGTGAGGTTTGGGTTCAGAAAGGTAGTGAACTTGAAGCATTAAAGCACATATTTAAATGCCTTGCTTCACTGCAGACATACTTTGTGAGGGTTTTCTCATAATACCCACTACAACCAGAGAAACAGCTACTGCCAGGTTCTCTACTAGAGCAGAACCCTACACTCAGTTTCCCCTGCAATCATTTTTTTCCACTTCCTCCTCAATATTCCCCATTTTTTTTTTCTTCTGAAGAAAACACCCAAGGAAAAAATTCCAAAGTTACCATCCTTTGTTCCTATAGACTTTTATTTTATTCTAACACAAAGTGGCACAACCAAGCCTGCAGTGTAGGTTATTTTATTTGCTCAAAGTAAATATGTGTCAAGATTAAAAATGACTGATTATTTGGTCATGTATCAATGTATCACACATCCAAATTAGAGATTTTAAGTCCTAATACAGTTTTACAGAGTCCATCTCTACAGATGACTGAACAGGATCAAGAGTTTCACACCTCCTAAGATGCACTGCAGACACTTTAAAAGCAATGAAATGAGCAGATTCTGGGTACACATCTCTGGCCATGTCTACATTAGCACAGCACAGCGGAAGCTGAACCTCCAGAATGAAAGTCAGTGCTGAGGACCCAACATCTGCTTTGGGATTTTCACTTTGGGCTACGCCTAATCTGGATCTACAGACAGAAACACCCTCTAGCAGGTGGCATGCAGGAGGTGAAGCACATCCTCCATCCATCTGACTTCAACCCCGCTCTGTGATGTGAGCTGCCAAGGGGGGACAACTGGAGGCTCACTTCAAAGTACATTGCAAGTCTGAAATAATTAGCTCTAAAGACTTTTGCTATGTAAATATTAGTATTTTAATGTATCCCAAGTATTTCCAGTTTAAAATGGTAGGGATAAAACTGATCTGAAGTTTGCCAGCAACCATAGTCACTTATTTAAATATGCTTATTTTCATCACCACTGCTGTTTTCCTGCTCTGTACCCAAAACGATCCAGGGCCCCCCATGTCCATGCAGACATGCTTGCCAATGAACAGAAGTGCAATTAGACACATACAGGCCTTTACAACACCTTACTTACTTACACCTACTCATCTCTACAAATGTGGTCTACTCCACAGATAGCTCTTGAGCAGGAAAAAAAAAGAAGTGTGATTTGTTTTGTTTTTAATTTCATTTTATTTCCATATTAGTCTGATGGTGATACATTGATGCATACAGCTCACTGTGGAAAATATTCACTTTAAACAAGCTTAAGATGGTGGAAGAGAAAAGAAACTTGAGCTGATTTTTTTTTAGACTTCAAGGCCCCCATGACATTATTGACAAGGCTACAAGTTCAACCATTTTGTACATGCAGACCCAGGCAGAGGAAGCCTATATTTCCCGGTCACCCACGTATTTATTTGACATTAACATACAGTGGGAAACAGCAACACGAAGCCCTGAGTAATAACGTGTGAGGAACTCCTGTAAAAAGAAGCATTAGCATACTTTCACAAATCCAAATTACAACTTCATAATTGGATACAGTGACTTTTCCACCCAGGCTTCCAGAGCCATTGGCACACTGGTGTGGGAAGAGCTTCCCTGGAGGCTGCTCACGCTGGTTCTGCAGCACAGTCACCAGCAGCCACCAGGCCGCAGGCAATGCAGGGGACACTTTCACTGGCAGCTGCAAGTCAGGGAAATGAAGGGGAAAATGTTTATTAAAAAAAAATAATTGAAGAACAACATACAAAAATAGATTTTGGGTGGTTATTGGAAACTGTTTCTGAAATGTTAAATTAGATTTATTTAAATGAAATAAATCAGTGGTCTGCTTTTAAAAGCACACACTTCACCTTCCATTACCAAATGTATTTTCTCTCTCAACCCTCAAGCTTTAACAGAATTCCCTATTTTTTTTAAACAGTTCCTAATAGTGCATGAGACACGCTTGAGATTTTGCCATGCACCAGATAAAATAGCCTGTGCAAGGATTTATCCTACCTGCTCCCCACCTGCAAATCTCAACCTGCTTTGCACAAATGCCATCCTGGATATGATTCCCATTCTGGCCACACCATGCATAGAGCACCACAATTCCTGACAGTTCATCCAGACGGTTCTGGAGCCCAGGCCAGGCTCTCAGGCACAACTTCTCAAGCCAGCTTGGGCCAAGAACAGTTAGGAAATGCACTTTTCCACAGCCAGCTGCCACTGGACTCCTACAACATCACAGGTTAAAAACCAGTAATAGTCAAGTGGGAGTCTGACTGCTAGTGCAGGGAAAAAAGTTATAAGAGATGCATATAAGCTGACAAAAACCTGCTTACCAGATTTCCGAAATGCAATGTGAATATAAAAGAGTCAGTAGTCGGAAAGTATTTTTTCTTTTCTGCCTGACAAAATTAACAGGGTGTTTCTGCGTCTGCCTGGGAAAAGGACAGTGCTTAACCAGCATCAGACTGCAGTCTGCATGACTTTACAACTGTAACAGCCTCTGTCTGAGCACCAAGCTGTGCTGGGTTAGAAAACACTTAAATTAAAGAGTGAATTTTAAACTTGTATAAATCTCTTACTTTGGTTTGATAGTGACTTACACTAATTCAGCCTAAATCAACTGCTTACTAACAGAAGCTACACGGAAGTAATTTTAAATGGCAAAGAGTGTTAAATACGCATTTTTTCCACTGCGTTATCTAAGTTGGTATTAAACCAATCTGAGTTTTAGAAGTAATTTTGCAGTATATATAAAGCACTAAAGTACTCAGAAACAAGTATGCTGCTATTGTTTACTTAAATAAAATTTGTAAAAATGCAGTCTTTACAGTCCTTTCATTACAAACATTTGATAAAATACAAGTAAATACATTCTCTACTCAACATGTCCATAAACTTTTCCTACAAAGAAAAATGCCCCAGATTGTTCAATACTTTTTGAAGTGATTAATATTTTACACAAGTCAAAATTAAGATGCATATGTCATGATTAAAACAATTCTCTCTTAAATGGTGACTGTGTCGCTCCAAAAATAATTCAATGCAGTATTCCACTGTTAAGTATGGAGGAAAGTGTTTCCTTTAGAAGAGGAAATTCTCTTAAGGAAGTTGTTTTAAGATAAATAAAAGTTCAGGATGAAGCCAGCAAAAGGTGTGAAGGATTTCTCTTTGATTTCCCAGCTTGTGTATTTGGGCTCAGACACAGACTACATTTTATGCACATATTAATAGGATGCTAATAAGCCTACAACTCTACTTTAACAGGGACCTGTAGAGACAACCTGATATGTGGCACCAGATATATTAGCCTTCTTAAGCAGAAGATTTATTTCCCTCTCGCACAAGGAGAGAATCAGAGTATTTTTAATTAAAAGTTCAGACAAAAATGTCTTGCAAAGTTAGACTATTATTTTTGTCAGTGTTTCTCAAAGTAACCGTCAAAAGATCAAGATGGAAGCTAAGCCTTTCTGAGTAACTAGGAGAAGCTTTTACTCTTCACTGGTAATCTTATATGCAAAATAAGGCCACTCAGTTGCAAACATGCCTAAATTACTAGGACGTGAAAACAAACCTGGTATCAAAGTCATGGAGCACAGAAATTGGCAGCATGTATTTCAATAGCTTGCTACATCTCATGGAAATCTTTGAGAGAGGTCTTATTTATTTGTAAACTTCAAAGATATTTTGAAGTTAAATCTTTAGGTTTCATATAAATGACACCTGCAAAACTTATAAAAGAAAAACAAAGAGGAAAAAAAAAAAAAAAGTAGGTAAGACTAATCTCAACCATGTATATATCCTAGTTTACAGTTACCATAAAAAAAGTCCAGAAATTACATGTAGTAGCATCTTAATAATTAAACCACACATTCAAACAAGTATTCTATACATCATCTCCCTCCAAACAACTTTGTTTTTCACTATTTCAACTTTCTTTTTCATATTTCTTGAACAACAAAAATAGATTAGAACAACTTTACTTTCATAATCAGCCACTAAAACAAAAAAGTCTTCTGCTTACAAATCACAGATGAGAAAGAGAGAAAGGGAGAAGAGGAAAGGAAAAAAAGAAAATAAAAAATAGGGGGAAAAAAAAAAAGAAAAAAACACAAGTGATTTCCATTTGAACTTGAATCCTGGAAAGTACTAACTTTTCTTAACCTGTTGACACAGAAATATCTTCCTTTTATTAAGTGTTGTTTTAATGCAACTTAAAAAACAAACAAACAAACAAAAAACAAACCAACAAAAAAACAAACCAAAACAAGGATTTTTGTGTTATTAAAAAACCCCAAAAAAGGTGTGATTTAAGCATTTTACAATTTTTTTTTTAATTTTTTTTTTAATATACATTCATATTTCCAGCCTGGTCAATTGGCCACCACGTATGTGCCCCAACACTAGTAAAACTGTGTCAAACACCTCTTCATATCCTGGGAAGATTCTCAGCTTTAAACTTGTTTTTATCATCCCAAGGCTGTACTGACAATAGTTAGTCCATTTGATTGTCCATCATCAGTTACTCTTATCTGTCAGCTTGAAGAAAGTCTGGCAGCCTTTCCATTTTTGATGCAAAATCCAATAAACAAGCATAGTTCTGAAATTACAAAGCAGTTTATTAATCTGAATGTTGGCTAATGATGGATTCCCCTCCCCCGCCATTTCTACAGGGCAAGTTTCATCTGTTCACCCAAGCCTGCCATCTTCAGAGCATGAGAAGAGCAGAAGCAAAGTGCCACCCAAAGGTGTCCCATGACTGCATTGCAAATGATTCAAAATGCCCTTGTGTCCATGTAAATGGCTTCAAATGATTCTCATAAAAGTAATGAAGTGTTCTCTGAAATAAGGCACCAGCACCACTACAGAGATGCTGTCCCTCATGTATATACTGTAGCCATCACGGCACAACAGCTTACACAAAGTTGTTCTGCTTCAAATCTCACTCGCTCACATGACCACAGTGCTGGTGAGAAGCCTCTCACCTTCCTCCAGGTATTTTATACAGTGTCTAGATTTTAAAATCTGGAGAACAGAAGAGGAAGGAAGCACTCTTCGTTATTTACAAATATAAGCACCTTCTGTTTGGAGACCTTCTTTCTCTGGTTTTACTTCAATTTTATTTTTCAAAGGAGTTTCAATCTAACGCTCAACCAGAAAACCAAATCCCAACTTTTCAATCTATTCATTTGTCTTACCATGCCCCGTACAAGTTAAGCATTCTATACTGACCACTGTAAGGTTTGCCTATGAGAACTCATGCACTTTGTCTTGCCCTACACTGACCATCATTCCTTTGATGTTTCAGTTCCCCCTGTCAGGACTAGGCTTATCTGAAGATACAAACAGCAACAGACATCCTGCAAACTGGGAGGGAAAGTCAAAGCATAAGAAAGGTGAGAGAAGCTGCTGGTCTTCATGGTCTTGAAATGAAAGACATGAAATTATTAGAACAGGAAGCCGAAAATAGACATTCACAGCTTCAACACAAATAACCTCCATTGCTAGGCTTATATTTCTGATATTAAATCTATAATATATCACATCATTAAGAATGTGGCCAGACCAAAACCAGCAGGAAAAATAATTAGCAGAGTCTGAATTAGGAATGTGCCACATAAAGAGCTCTATTTATGCAGGATTTGGAATGCATGCTGAATGTCAGGTCTATAGGCACCACTGCCCAGAGCAGGTATACTGTCCCTTCCTGAGCTGAGGCCAGAATGATTTCTCAAAAGGCTCAGTAAAGATGCACAGACAAATACTTGCACTTCTGGCAGCAAATGCTCTATTGCTGTCTCCATTATTTTAAAGAGTAAGTATCATCACATATCAGTTTTGGTTTACTTTTTTTTTTTCTTCAGAGTCCTCATGTTGATTGGTTATATTTGATGTTACAACAATTCACCTAAAATTTCCAAACAAAAGAAATACTTATTTTTTAAAAAGGTATGTATGATGCACATAGGTTTAAAAATAAAGATTAGTTGATGGCTATGAGGAGATTATAAATGTTTGGAAGAACCTGTACTTCAAACTAACACAATTTACTGAGTTAATTTTTTCCTTTTTTTATTTGCCATAATAATCCATGTAGTTATTTTGAACTTAAGTTTCATTTTCCTAATAGACTAATGTAAGAATATAATGGAATTAAGAATTTCCATCTAAAAACCAAAGATTACTCCAGATCTTTTGAGAACCATGTAATCACATGTTTAAAACCCTCCTACTCAACGAAAGAATCACTCAGATTCACACATTTTTCCAAACTGCTTTGTGTTGCATACAGTACTGCAAAGAATTGTAAGAATATCACAGAAAAAAACCAAACCAAAACAAACAAACAAAAAAAAACTTAAAAAAATCAAATAATCCTGAAGCCCACAGGCTACACCCAAAATGCTTGCAGAGTAAGCAGGAGATACTCTCAAGTGGCCTGTAACGTTGAAGAAAATATCCACTTACACTCTGCATTAGTTTTTGGGAGCAAGCCTCCAAATTCTTGGACGTGGGGTTTGACTGGTCTGGTAATGCCAGAAAAATACTTCAGACATGACGGGTGGGCTTTGCTGAAGCATGATTGGAGAGACAGAAGGGCTTTGCTGAAGTGTTAATCAAAGAAGAGCCCGTGGAAGCGGTGAGCAACAGATGAGCCACCTGCAGAAAAACCATGTTAACAAGAGTAGGACAGTAAACTGCAAAGTCCTGCAAAGTAAGTGGCAGGTAAAAAAGGAACAAGGAAGATAATTATCGCATGCTGGTGATCCAACATCTGTAGTAGGAATGGAATATGCAAATGGAGTTCAAGGCACGTGTACATGCCATTTTAGTCAGCACTGTTTTGATTAAGGTATAAAAACAGAATCAGAAACCATGTAGGCTTTGTATCAGTGAAACGGCACCTTTGGGATGTGCCAAGACCCTTTCACAGGTATACCTGCTGCATCTGCCAGGTCACATGTGCACAGAGGATCAAGTCGGCAAAGGCGTTGCCAGTGAAGCCAGCCCAGGGTCATTTTCTGGGACACAAATGTTATCACCCTGGAGCCTCTGAACAGGAGAGCCACCACCCCAATGGACCCACTACCACAGAAGACAACAACCATCAACACCAACTAAAGGTCCATTTCATGTGGTCACAAGAGCAGAACTCAGCTTGCCGCTTTCCATTGCAACCTACCAAGTACCCAAAACACAAATAACGCTGCAGATATACAAGCAATACTGCAACACCACACTTCATAGCACAGGGAATGCCCCTTGCCTCCTCTACTAGAGTAGTTCAGCTCTTACCTACTTTGCAGTGCTCAGGTGTCTGTCAACCCTCCAAAGGCTCAGTGCAAAATTATTCAGACAGAATAACCACCTGGTACAACATACCAGCTCCTCCCCACAATGAGATGGCACAGCTGTGGTTTGGCCACAGCACTTTGTTATCAAAATGCTTGTCCCACACCGTTCAGGCTGCTACTGCAACAAGCCAGGCTGCTGAAAGCTATCTGCAGGATGAGAAACACCCAACAAAGGCTGAAGAGTTTACCCTGGGGTAAAACATAAATACTTGCTATGATATTATCCACTAATAAATGATAAGCCATAGTACTACCTTAATGATTCTTCCCTTCCCTCCCTAAGTGACTTGCAAGGATTATTCAGGAACTGGTATTTCTCATCTATGTTTCAAACTTTGCTTATATAGTTTATGTCTTGGGAAAACTGTAGTAGTCCTCCAGAACAAAGTCTCCACTTCAAGTAACAGCACACAAATTGATTAACAGACTATTCACCTACAGAGACAAATTTAATTTTCAGTTGAAGACAAAATTGTGATAGCAAGAATAAGAAAATAATAATAATAATCTGCATACTTTTAGTTATACTCTCTAAAGAAGTGTGTTTTAGCAGTAATCTGCAGCAATTGCTTAGAACATCACATCCCATACTCAAGAGCAAGTTTTGAAAGGGGAAGATGCAAGGTACGGAATGAAAAGTCTAATGGAAGAAGCTTGAAAACTAGACATGGTGTTTGGGGTTGCCTTTTTTTTGTTGAGGTTTTTTGGGGGGTTTTTTGTTTGTTTGTTATTAGTAAAATAAATCCCTCCCACCAAACCAAATCTAAGAACAATAATAGATACAATAAACCCCAAACTCAAATGCTTGGCTTGGCACAGGAGTACTGAGTTTGGATGCTACAGTATCCATAGGCTTTGTATGAGGCTGTTCAGTGAAGCTGCTGCTCACACTGGTCAAACTTTTTGTTGCAGGTTTCCTTAAACACTGTGACTAAAGTCTGGGTTATAAAAGGAAAAAAAAAAAAAAAAAAAAAAAGAGAGAAAAAAGAAAAAAAGGTGTAATAGCTTTGGACACCTAGTTAAGCAGCCTGTTTCCCAAAAGTGCTGATGACCCAGGAGCTCCCATTCACTTCAAAGCATAGGATTTGGGGATGTTTGCTGCATTAAGATTTATGGTCTCCCTACATCCTAACTGAGGGATTAAAGAAATTACAACTAGTAGCTCATCTCCATTAAAATTAGAATGAAGTGCTAGACTGATTTGTGGCATCTGTTCCAGAGGCCAATGTGTTCATGGCTTCACAGACCCTGATGGAGGAATAACTAGTGTGAAGAAACAAGGATACCCCAGGGAAAGCTTTGCTAATGGGCAACAGGGCATCTCACTGCAAAACCCACAAGCTGACAGAAGCAGCAGCAGCACATGAGAAAGAGGAAAGGACAAGAGCTGTTTCTGCCTGCAGGCTAGTAATAAATGAACAAAATATTGTTCTGCTCACTGCTCTGACTATATTCCTGTCAGCGAGCCAGCTTAACAAGATTTCATAAAAACAGAATCACAGCTTGGGCAATAACAGTCCAAGGCAGCATGTGGAAATTCATAGCTAAACAAATAATACCGTCAGGAGCAAAAATCTTGATATCTACAAGGGGGAGGCGGGAGGTGGAGTGCGGGAGGGAATTCTTACCATGTAACAAAGCTGTTACACAGCCAAGCTGACAGACCAAACCTACCAAACTTATACAAACCCCCTAACATTTATGTATTTGTCCTGGTTTTGTTAAAAACAAGACCAGTTCTCTTCTAGTGAATTTGTCTTTTCAGCTAAGTTCTTCTAAGTACCTTCTAAGTAACTGCATGTTTTCTCAGATGCTGTGCTCCAGACTGATAAGAGCGACCAGTGGAATGCAGGAGAGCCTCATGTTTAGATTTATTGCTATAACAACTAAGAATTCTGATAACATCCCATAATTAAGAGGGATGTATGTGCAAGGAGGGGTGAACAGAACAGGTGGCTAAAACTGACCAACTAAGTATTCTATGCCATCCACATCATACACCCTATAAAAGAGTGAGATCACGAGGGTCTCACTCTCTTCAGCCATGGCCAGCATCTGATGAGGACCCTGCCTGTTGTCCCTACAAATCCCAGGCTTACTTCTAGGCCCTGCATCCCTGAATCCAGTTCCAGTTTGCTGTGAAGTCCTGCCCAGGACTTTGGGGTGCCTGCCCTGCAGCCGCTGGAGTTATGCCAACTCCACATCAGGCAAAGCTGCTCTATCCCAGGACATTTAAGATTGGTTTTGTATATTTTGTATCATTTTCTCTATTTATTAGTAGCATTAGAAAAGCCTTTAAAACCTTTCTAACTTGAAGCCTCTCTTCCTCATCACTTTTTCATATCTAAGGAGAGAGTGGAGGGGGATTAACAGAGAGCATCTACCACAGTGTATTGTCACCTTGTAATTAAACCTTGACAATATTGATATCCACTGGGATTTTGGGGACTGTCAAACCCCTCAAATAAATGTGTTATTTCACTCAAGGAAGGACTGTTCCCCAGTGCTTCCTGAAAATATGGCATGCTTCACCATGAAAATTTTGGAGGGATTTCTCCTCTTCTGAGGAAGAAAAAAGTAGCAACTACGAAGGAGTAAGAGTCCATAAAAGGCTGCCAACATTATCAGCCTGAGTGACAGACAGGAAGGAGATTTCCACAATCAGCACTTGGTGAATTGCAAGCTATAAAAACTGTTTGGAGATTGCTGGGTTGTCTGCAGTTTCTAGGCAGAACAGTTTAATTCTGCCTGTTACTAAAATATCTTAGTTTATTTAAAAGGTTTATTTCAGAATTTCCTTGTTTACTGTATTAAAGAAAACAAACAAACAAAAAAAAAAAACCAAAAAAACAAAAACCAAAACCCAACAAGTTACACCCCTTACTCATAGGAGGTTACATTTTCAGTGACTGCATAGCTAGAAAAGTGGTTTAATAACTCACATATCTTCACATTTATCGTTGGAAAAAATAGTTACTGTTACAAGCTGCCTTACCTTTTGGCCAATTTACTTTGCTTTTATTGTGCTTGGTTGTTGTATACAGTTACTTTTTCTGCTTTTAAATTTGCTTAGCCTTCATTATTAAGGCACAAAATGCCAAAACATGTAAGCATCTATGATGAACTCACACCTTAATAATCCTGGCCCTCGGTGCCAATTTGTCTATTTTAACTGAACTGGAGATAGACAATCCTTTCCTGCACCAAAAAAAAAAAAAAAAAAAAACAAACCAAACCAAACCAAAACAAACAAACCAGACAAAAACACAAGTCTTTCTGAAAACAAATTTATTCTCCTAATGTGAATAATTTCATACATCTGTTGCAGTGGAGGTAGGGAAGAGGTTTGCACCTTCTCTTCAGTCAGCACAAAGTCATTTTGTAAGAACAGACAAAAATCTTGAGAAACATAAATGGATTTTTAAGGCTTAACTTTAGGCATTAGAAAACAAGGTAAAAATAAACAAACTGTTTTCTTTGTTGTTTTTCTGGGACTGTTAAGTGATCTAGCTCCACCTCCACCCTGCCAGGGAATCCTTCTGCAAGGCAATGTCCAGCCATCTCAGTCAGACCAAGAGTCAGGAGTACAAGTGTCACTGCTCCCTTTCTGTCAAAGGAAACACCTGTCTGACCACACATCAGCTCTGCTTAACTGCTGACAACTCTACAAAGGCAGGTTTTTGACATCTGTGTTCAAACTGGCTCTTTTAATGGGATTTCTCAGTCTTCTGGGCTATTTTCTTTCTTGTAACAAACTGGTTTTCCAACAGAGCCAAATCACTTGGGGAAAAAAAAAAAAAAAAGTAATTATTTCCAGTAACAGAAAATATGTGGATCCTTCCATGAATACACCAATCTTATTAAAAGGAATAAATATTGGCTGCAGCATTCCTGCCATGTTACCCCCTCTGCTAACATCCTCATACCCCTCAACTTCATTTTTTTCTCTTTCTTTTTTTTTTTTTCCTGTTCAAGATTTTGTTTGACTCTAAAATGAGACATGGGAATATGACTTCTCTGCTTTTGAACTTTCCTGTTCAGCAAGTCCCTGTCACAAGCATATATAGCATTTTTCTGCCTGTAGAGATCCTTACACATTTTAAGGTGGCACTGGGCGGGGAAGAGGGAAATTCTCATTAACTAATTTATACTTGGCAGGTTTTTTGTTAAGTACATGTATTTTTCATCTTTTGTCAACACATATATCCTGGGTAGGTGGAAGATGAAAAGCTGAAGGAGCTTGAGTAGCTTAGCAAATTGAAATTGTTTAAATTATAAAAGGCCTTTGAAAAGTCATTTCACACAGTTGTTTTATTGTGTCTTTAAAAGGGAAGACTAAGGCTGATATTTGACACATACACAAGAAATACATCTGCATTATATATTAAAAGAAACTAGTTAATGCAACAAAGAAGATGACACCTAACTTTCCTCATAGGTTATGGGGCTCTTAGAAACAGATACATACTAACACTTCCATTTGTTATAACCACCGGTTAGCCAAACTGGAGATTAGAGATGTTCTGTGCACAGAGCAGGTGAACATGAGCAAAACCACCTCATACAGAATACTTTACAAAAAAGACATATAGAAGAGTTACAGTAACCGCTTGTCCATAGTGGTGGTGTGATTTTTTGTGTTTTGTTTGTTTTTGTTTTGTTTCTTTGTTTTGGGGGTTTTTGTTGTTTGTTTGTTTTTTCTCCTGGGGGAAGGGGAAGGCACCAGCAGGTTTATCTTACTAACTCTTTTCCTTCTCCACTTTCTGGAAGCCTCTATTCTCTAAACTCCACTAGAAAAGACTTCGGCAGAAGGTTTTGCTTTTTCAGGTGGGGATATACTGCTAGCTTGTATCTGTATCACACTATTATCTGTATACTTTCAAGCTCCAGATTGTAAGTATCAGAAAGTTGTATTTTCCAGCTACACACCGCGGGCAACTCCTGCCGTTCCCCAGTAGATGGCAACGTTGATCTGACTGTCACTCAATAACACCTGCTGCCCACCCTCCTGCCCACGAAAAATTTATCCACAGCAGCACTTCTCTCCTTTGAGCTTCAGACACCTGCATGCCTTGGAACCCACTTCCACGCCATACATGTGTCTTTTGAGTAACATTTATGGCTTGTTTCTGTATGCTACCAGAGTCTCTCTGAGTTGAGACTATTAACTGCCTTAATATAGGTGTTCCTGTAAGTTACATATTCCCAAAGAAAATGTAGAGAGAAGAGATTTCTGCTACCTAATGTGCTAAATAGCAATGTATACTCAGAGATACAGTAAAAGCAGGAAAAGGAAAGCCATGGGATGTAGATTTCTGAAAGAAAAGTACATTCAAACTTACAACCAACTAAAAGGTGTCTTTTCAACTGTGTACAACTGCAGTGCCTGGCATTCCAAAATTCTAGCTGTTACATTACTGCACGCCACTGTCATGCAAATGACGCGATGATAACTTGAAGGCAAATCTCTTTTAGTTATCAGCAAGTAATGAGTCGAGATAGGAAAGTCAGCTGCAGACTTCTCACCATGTTCTGCTGGAGGAAGCGCTAGAAACGAGCATTAAACACAAGAAAACTTTGACAGTATCCCACAACACTGACTACAAAAGGCTTTTTAAAACATCTCCTGACATACCATGTTTGCATATGCCATTATGCAAAGAAATACTGATGGATACCATCCCTCCAATCTCTAAGTTACTCAAGGTCAGCTATCATTTGATGCTCACAGGTGAATATTCTGAAAATGACCAAATAACCCCTTACCAGGCTTTCTCTGCAGACTCTTGTCTGCTAGCTGTTGAAAACAGCACTGCAGCACAGTAAGAGTAAAGTAGCACAACCAAAAGTTTCATTTCCCTTTGAATGCAGGTACAGCAGTTTTTAAGACCATCCTATATATTAGGATATATAGTCCAATATTTCTCTTTCTCACACAGACATAAGCAAAGAATAAAAATAAACAAATTAATTAAAGATACAGGTAGAATAACCACAACTGATATCAGAATCCATTCTGTTACTAGTTAAACCAAGGAATTGCCTCAGTGCTCCAGCAATACAGAAAATGTTTTGGCATCTGGGTACTAAACAGGGAGCTTCAGCCCCCTAGCAACAGGGGCCATTGCATTGCTACTTAATCAGAACTCTTGAAACACAGTACTGTCAGTTGTCAGATAACCTGCTATAATGGCATTATCTGATCCATCATGGCTTGTTCTATCATACCTTTCTCATCTTCCTCACCAACTGCTGATTTACTGTTTCTTCTCTTTGCCTCTGCTTGTGGTTATTCCATACAAAGATAAATCAGTGTCAAAAAAGAGGGGTTGTGCAATTGTGGTAATGGATACCTGCTGGGATGCTTGTCTCTGCCAATGTACTAATATAATTCAGACCTTGCTAAAACACAGGTAATTCGTGCACACGTTTGAGCATGTAGGTTTTATTTCATAAATACTTTTCACTTTGCTACTATGAAGCAACAACACAGGCTAATGAACTACATCAAAATACAAAGAACTAGTGTGAGCACTGTGTTTCCAAGGCTTTGAGTAACCGACTCAACATGTGTGCCTGGGTTGCTACCCTCCACTTATGAAACTCAGGGCTAACATCATCCAATAATCAGAATGAAGCTAGAATACAGGGGGTCATAATACTCTTTTCCACACTACATAGACTTCCAAAACCAAGAGCCTGTTTCTAGTTCTCAGACATCTCTAGTGAACTGGCCTTGAAGTTATGCATACTTATTTACAAGTTGCCGTACTCAGCAGACACACTTTGGACAGAACTGGGCAGTCAAAATCCTGCAGGTTGCACCAGGAAATCACAAATATGTCTTCGTACATGTCCTATAGATCCTGCTGAAATGCAAGGCTTCTTGTGCCATGTGTGATGCAATCAGTACATCAGGGCCATCCATACTGGGTAGGCAGGGATGACCCAGGACTTGCATGATAGAGGCAACAGCCAGTGGTCTGGAGGGATGTCCTGGGGCAGTAAAACAGCTCTGGCGCCTCACAGGTAGGCAAGGCTTGCTCAAAGTCTTGATGTAAACCATGTTAGTTGGTTGAGTGTCTGTTGCACATTTCGAAAAGCAGAATTTTATCACAATATCAAAGAGTCAAAGTGTTTCTTAGAGTGCATATAAAAAAAAAAAAACAACAAAAAACCATAAACAAAAACAAAACAACCCACACAACACACACACAAAAAAACCCCCACACAAACAAACAGACATAAGCTCTTAAAAATGTTTTGTTAATGTCTCACTAAAACTAGACTACTCTGGAAGAGTTGTACTACCTGAATGAAAAACGTATCTGTGAAACCTTCTCTAAGCTTCAGAAAATTACAAACATTCCAGGCAAGCACAACATGCAAGTTCAAGGTAAGCCCCTGACATGCTTTCATTTTTGAGGTCTGGTTGGAATGGGTTGTTTAACGGCAGGATTGCAAAGCAGGTCAGATCTTTGTCCTGCACTGATCTGTGATCTCAGCTCTAGTTTGAAGAATGAAAGTACTCACGTACCACAGACAGGAAAATCTGCTGTTATTTAGGCAATCCTATCTGTGACATGTTGTTTTTTCTTGGTTTATTCTAAACTGCCTACAGTTCAGCATTGAGCTCTAGCTAACCCTGATACTTTCCAGGGCTCACCAAATTTCTAAGTGTCATTCCAAGAAACAGATCCTTCAGAAAATATCCTCTCATCTCAAATCATAGAAGCCACAGCTTTTGTGGCAATGCTCCACAGGCTCCAACATCAGTGGTCAAGAAGAAATATAGACCAGTTAAGAACACCGACATTCACTTGCCCCAAGCAAGTGCTATTTGAGATGAGGTGTGAACACATCTTTCTTGTTTGGAGGAGACTGGCATCTGCAAGGAAAATAGTTACCATCTCACAGAAATACCCGGAATTACTGAAAAAAATGCCCACATAACTTTGCTTCTCTCACTAGTACAATTTGTTGCTTTGAAATCTCAAGAATGCCAGTGATTGATATTGAAATTGAGTGAATATCTGATGTGTATCTAATAAGCAGCAAAATGAGGCAGATGTGACAACAAGCAAAAAGACAGTAAAATAAAAATGACTGATATATAAAAAGAAACTTTGTTTTGTTAAAAAAAAAAAATACACACACAAGCAAAAAGCATCACTACTTCCTCCTCACGCTTATTTGCAAAATCTGTCTCACTGACTAAACACCAAAGGCACACTCAATAGGCACACTGCTCGCAGTGAGAAGAATCTCGCTTGCATTGCAAGTAATCCTTTGCTACCAAGGACACAAGCAAACATGCACAGTCCTGGCAGTTCCCACCCTGCAGAAAGGCCTGCAGGCACCCCTGTGCTGAGAAGGGTGGAAGCAGTCTTGGCACCCACCTCGCAGCCCTCACACGCCAAAGTATGAAGCAGCAACAGTGCCTGGAGTGAAGAAACACAGCAGTGATACCTTATAGCACTGGCAGAATCTTGTAAGTGAACAGGTTAAAAAGATAAACTTAATAGCAGTAATTCCACCCCTACCTGTTCTCGTCTCATTTTTGAACCCAACATTTGAAGGATCCTGAGCAGTAAAGCAAAGTAAATCCTTACAGTCCCGTTAAGAGCAACAAGGGGAATAAACACTGATTACACTATGGATTCAGAAGAACGTACTTCCACACTGAGTTAACACTGAACAACACAGGGATCTCCTGCCTCAGAGAGGACAAGGCTGACAGATGGTGCAGACGCTTGTGTTCTCCAGAGGCAAGATGATGCTACTAAGAACCATGTGGACAGTACAAGATTTATGAGAGAGAAATGGAACCATGCCATAAACTGAGGTATTTTGTTGTTGTGCCATGTCTCTAAGCTCCTGCCTACTCTTCTTCACAACAAGTCTATTTTTTCATTTCCCTCATCTCCATCTTGCAGCAGCTCGCTGGTGACATCCCATTTGCCTGTTCCCACACATAGGTTCCCAGCAGCACCACTCTGAGACAATTCCGTAAGCTTCCTAGAGCTGAACTCACGTCTGTAGTCTACAGTGGACACTGACATATAGAACAAACATACAGATTAACTTTGATGAAAAGGGACTGTTTAGAGTCTGTTGCTATTCACCTATTCCCTGCCAACACAGTTTTGAAGTTTATTTCTGATCCAGCATCGAAGGGGCTTGAATGTAGTGCAACAAAAATGCAGAACACTAAACGAAGAAGCAATTAAACCACCATGAGAAAACTTTCTGGAACAAGACAGCCTAAGATTCCTTTAAAGCTCATGCAACTCCCCACCTGCAATAGTGAAGATTTTGTATGCTCTATATCTTTTATCATAAGTTTCCATACCTCCTGCAGCATCAGCTGAGGGTAATTCAGCTTCAAGATAGGGGAGGAACAAGTCAGTGGGTGGTTGTTGGAAGAAGAGGAAGTAACATGAGCAATACAAGGCTGGCATCACACAAAGGTGAGTGCAGCATCCTGGCGTGTACACCAGGAAAAGAAGAAAAAGTATTCAGCAGATGAATAATCAAATATATGCATACGTACCTGTCCTTCCCTTATGTAATCCAAATTTTGCCTCATGTAAACACAACTACTGAGAAGACACTGTACATGTACTGTTAAATCCAAGTACGAATCTGCCTCTGTGTGTTCTATGTTCTTAACTGGTTAGTAATGTGTTGGATGAATTGCTGGCTGTACATAAAATACTATGTTGAATTCACACAAACCAACAGTGCCCTGTGTCAACACTACTTCTTTCTTCTGTAAGGTGATACATTGTCTACCTTTTCTAAAGAATTTAAACAAAGCTCCACAGGAAGTACATGTTACAGTCCTAACCTTACTACTTTATCATTTTGCCACACACACAAAAAATTTTGTTGTGCAAAACCACCTGAATCACAACTCATATAAATTAATGGAAGAGCCTGAAACAAAAAAAAAAAAGAGGGTCAAAAGAGGCATACATTTGCAATGAGGCAGCACTTGGCATTGCCCCATCTAGTTTTAAGGTATTCAGCTCACAGACTGGCATTCACGAGTCCAAGTCAGACATCAAAACCCACATCAATAGTGTCTGAGAGAGCCTGGGGCTTAAGTGCTGAAGCTTTGCCATCTCACAGGTGCATTGACATTTTTCATGCCCTGGCTGCAGAGGGGGCAGGAATAATTTAAAAAATCTTAAAGTGACAAAGAAATACTCAGGAATAATGTTGCTCAAATCTACGCTCAGAAGTTTCACTAAAAATTATTTTAGCTACAATTAGCTACTCAGCCATCTATAGAAGCCTGAGCTCCCTCAGAAGCAGCAGCATTTCCCTGTCATCTCTCCAAAGGTGAAAACTGTCCTATGAAATGGCAAATTTTGAGTAGTAGGCTAGTAGTAGTGACCTCACTCACTGCCTCTGCATGAAAGAGTTTCTACTCCCATCTCCTCACCTTTGAAGAGAGTGATGTAACAAACCGGCTGTTGACTACACTGAGGGAGAATATTTTACTTCTCTTCTGAGCCTACTAGACAAGGGAAAGAGGACACACATGAAGCAATAACTCTTCCCTAAGACAGGGACATGAAGCAAGAAGGGAGGAATCCTACCCTTCATTTACTTCTAAAACTAGTTGCTTTTTGTTTTAATTATGATAACCTGACAAGAAACAGTAACCAACAAATAAATTTTCCCTTTTCCAAATCCTAGTTTCCTACCTCTATACAAACGAAACTTAAGGTCTCCACAAGTCAGATAGGACGTGGTCTCACAGAGGAAGAAAAAAAAAAAGTATTTACTACTCACAGACAAGTAATAAAAATACCCTTCAGGCAACTGTTCAAACTGTGAAAAGAGACCAAATCACATGATCTCTATTTGTTCCCTTCGCACACATCGACTCCCCAGCAGACGAAACACAAGAAAGCCCCCATTAGTATGCTCAGGAGGCAAATGCTTGGGTTTGCCAGCCTTTTACCAGGCAACATGGTCAACATCAACCAGAACACATCAACATGCAGCACAAGAGGCTGCATAATTAGATGAGTTCTGGCATTTTCCAGTCGCTGGTGCAGGGAGCTGTTGTAAAACCCACCACAGCAAGGCATAATGAACTCCTAGAGGCACAACTGCGCTGCATGAGGAAGGGCAAATCTGAACCAGTAAGTGATGTTGGGATCACTTATAAAAAAGCCTATATGGACACATAAATGAAGGGGGATGGATTAATTACTTCATACCTAACGGTAGCGTGCTTGACCCCATAACCATGGTGTGCATGTGGCTTCCCAGGGCGCTCTTTTCAAAGAGGAAAAAGCGAGTACCAACCTTCCTCCTGCCTTCTCAAAGCAATGACACCACCTGTGTCCCCTTGCCTGCCCTGCCAGCACAGGTGGGACTGTCTGGGTGCCAGCACAGAGCTGAGAGAATAAAGCAGCTCCATCTGTGGAGCCACTTCGTCATCTGCTACTTGAGTCAACCATGGGAGAAGCTGGGACAGATAATTTACCTTTGGTTTTCACGGGGACTTGTCCCCTGCTTCTGCCAGCTCCACCAGTGACAGTCTCCAGCAACCACTGGGGCTTCCCATCCCTTCAGCCTGTCTCTGACCTGGATCTCTATCATTTCCCCAGGCACCTGAGGACAGATCACTTTCTCCAGATCTGTTGCCTCCAGCTCTTGTCCTTCTTGTGTTTTAAAACAAAGCAGAGGTGTCATAGGCTGGCAGAGAGTTCTCATGGTGTAAGAAAAGCTGTTCCAGTGGCTGCTTCCTACCTCCTTGTCCCAGGATGCAGCCGCAGCTGCTAGCAAAGTTCTGCTCCATGCTTCAAGCCTTCATTTTAAACACAATTCAGGCAGAAAAAGCCTTCAGGAAAAACTAACTTTTAAATTAATAAAGTCTTTGAGAGTATGTGCCAAATAACATATTTTCTTTTTAACCCATCAAATACAGATAACTTTTTTGTTTGTTTGTTTCTTTAGGAAAAGCTCTTATCAGACACAGAAATACAACAAGTTAAATGTCAAATTCTTGCTGAGAAGCACAAAGAAGTTACACTAGTAGTAGTGCACTGAAATGGGTGCACTTTTTTGTTCTTGAGTTTTACTCTTTAGAGTGACCAAAACTGGGGTTTTTTCCACAGAAATTCCAAAGATACAGATTTTTACCTGATAAACACGCCTGGAACAGAATTTCTTCCTCTCTGGAGGTTGTTTAATGGTTAAAAAAACAGAACCAGGATCTAGGAAACATCACACAAGCCTAAATACATAAAATACTTTACCCACATGTACTTTAATCCGGATTAGAACATAGCCAGGCAATGCTGTCGTACAAATATTTGCCAATAACCAGAGCCAACCACCATGCCAGAAATATATTAGGCAGAAAAAAAAAAAAGAAAAAGAAAAAAAGAGAGCTGTTCATCTCATGTAAATTTAATGTCAGAATATATTAGCTGTGACTGCACTTCACAACTCAGCATGGCTTTGTGTGGAAGATAAAACACTCAGATTTACAGCATTATAAATGTTTGCTAAATGCCTTAATTGCCCTCTCTTCTTTCAAAACAGCCCTTTATTATTAGCTTACAAAGTGTTCTGTGTAAGGCAGATCATTTTTTCCTAATTCCTTACTGATACCTTAGAAATCTGTATTTTACTAATATTCCTTTGAATAAAAAGAGTGTCTGCTTTACCTTGGCATCCAGTGATGAACAGCCACATTCAGCTGCTCGTTACTATGGCAATATTACGTAGGAGGTACAGACACAGACTGATGCTTTTATCTTCTCCCTTTGTACTTAGAATATACTCTCTTCCCCTCCTTTATTTTTGAACAAAAACAGCCACAAAGGGGGATGGTGAGTCATTCAGAGAATCAAAACAAAGGTCGTTTTATTAACTTTGTTGTTACATTATCTAAGGATAAATTGCAGGACTATGAATGAGATATAAACACCAAAGACCTTAAGATATGATATTGCAAACAAAGTATTTACTTTCTTTTCACGAAAAAAACTGAAGCACCACTGACAGTCTGCTTGCTTCTCAAGCAAAACCAAAGCCCTTTGCTGTTTAGCAGTGCCCAGGCAGTAGTGAGAGCAAGGATCACTCATACAACTTTTGGTTTCCTCTGGAAACAACTAAAACAGTAATCGTAGACAAATTTGTGAGAGTCAGGTGGGATGGAACCCTACTTCTTATGTGCCAAGAGGCAATGGAAATAAGCTGTTGCATAACTGCTGAAAACACCTTCCCTGGATTCATTTGCATTCTAGCTAGCAGTGGTTTAAAGGCCCCTCCAAAAGAACATGGAATACAGGGTAAACTCTTCAGGTGGTCAGTGCAATAATCATAGAATCATAGCATAGTTTGGACTGGAAGGGAACTTCAAAGGTCATCTAGTCCAATACCCCTGCAATAAGCAGGGACATCTTCAACCAGATCAGGTTGCAAGTATTCAGTCCTGCTGAGTGTAATCAAGAGATGTATAGCAAAACATCTCATTTCCAACTATTGACTCAGCCATTGACAGAAGTTTTCTCTCATTATATCAGTCAAGGCAAACCAGATGAGCAAATGTGCCCAGGTGAGGCCAGCCTGGATGTGGTGGCTTAGGGAGCAGGCAAACTTGGCCACAGCTGGAGATCCGTCTGCAGAGCAGGATTGATATGCTCTTCCTGTTCTGCTTACAGTCTATATTCATCCACCAGAGGTTAGTGATACAGTAATTGCCTGCAAATTTATTTTTGGATTCATCACTTTGAAGTTTGGAGAGAAAAGAAAAATAGCAGAATTCCACACCCACACTCACCTCATTAAAAGAAACAAAAAAAAAGAAAAATACCCCAACCAAACAAAAACCCCAATAGCAAACCCTTATGCACAAACAAAAAAAAAAAACAAACCCCACACAACTTCTTCAAATTCAAGGAAGGTATGTTTTAGGACTCCTAACTTGATACACTACAAAAGGGTACTAGCACCACAGTTCTTCAGTTGCTTGTGTAGAGAACAGGCCCATTTGGCAGATGACTTTTTGTAGTCCACGACTCTGCTTCCACTTCAGCACTGCCCTAGACAACCCATTTTTCTTTCTTCTTTGCCCCACAAGGTCTGTAGTTTTGACAGCTACGCATTCTTCATGTATGTTCCTGCAGCTTTCAGCCTTTTCTAAATCGCTTGCCAGTGGAGGTAGAGGTTCCTGATTACCAGGTTTAAGCCTCTGTGCCATTGCTTACTCTACTTTCAGAACTTTCATTAAACTCTCAGAAATAACCTGTGGATTCCAAGTAATCCTCAAACTTCAGTTTTTTAAACTCCTGTTGGTATCCAAACCAGAGTTTATTTTGCCATATTACTGTAAGTAAATGCAGGAGGAAAAAATAGCAAAAAGTGGACAGAAAGTGGTTAATCTTAACTTTGCAGCAAGGCATTCCACATGGGCAGCAGAGAGCACTATAGTGATTTATATTTCATAAGAACATTAGAAAAAGAAAACAAGAAAGACACCCCTCAACATTAAACTGTTAGTATGCCCCATAATGAGGTTAGCAACAGGGATGTGAATGTCATACCTTACACAATAACCTTTCCCAAAAATGCCAGGAATGGAAAACTAGTCCAAAAGGTATTGTGAGCATCAAAAGGAATTCAATATTTGCTATTTCACAGTAATTCCTCTCTGCAATATTGCCAGTTTTAAATTAAAGATATCATGGTGATCACTAACAGTATCTGGGTCAGACTATTCCCCATTTTGACAAAAGCTTGTTGTAGGAAAAATTAGGGAGCCGTGAAACTGAAAGTGGAGGATTAATATTTTTCTTTTATTTGTAATTTAAAGGAATCACTTACTAATGGCATCTTGTGTCTCAACCTCTAGATACATCTACCAAACCAAATTATTTCTACTGTAAAATGACCATGTGAAGTCTGCACACATTTTCCTAGAAGTTAAAAACAGTGGATACTTATGAATTGAAAAAAAAAAATCGTTCTCAGTAGAACAAATGGTTGAATACAATGACTAGTACAAAATATCTTCATAACAAGTACTTAACACCAGGGTATCGTAGTGTTCCTTTTTAATGACATTCGTAGAGAGCATTTGCTCAGTAATTGCAAACTGACATGGAGAAGGCATGTGAACGTGCAAGACACGTTACAGTAATGAAATTCACTCTCAAGAGCTGTTCAGCATTTCACACGGTGGTAAGACTATAAATCCTAATGACACACAGCCCCACACAACAGCCTTCCAGAAACATTCATTCAACAGTTCACTCTTTTTCTCTTTACTTTGAAACTTCGTACAGCGGAGGCTGAGTAGGAGCACGGGGAGATGTGTTTAGCTCACCATCAGAAACTGTACGTGAAGTTACAACGGTGGTTACCACAGGAAAAAAAAAAGGGGGGGGGGGCGGGAATGGATTGTATATGAGCTTCTATTAAAATGGTTGGAATTCTGACAAGACCTTCAGATACTAGGCAGTAAGTAAGTAAATAAAAGTGTTTTCAAAGAACACAACCATAATTACTATAAACATTGTGCTTTCATTAAAAACAAAACAAAACAAAAGTGACTGAAGCTTCTTACTGAGCACTCTTGCCTGTTCCTGAGACGAAACTGGTAACTAAACTGGTAACTACCCAGAGCCGGAGGATTCGCCCTCTGGGTAGTGCCGCAAGGCACTGCCATAACCATTCCTTTCCCTACTGCTCTGTCAAGAGAAAGCGCAGAGACGGACAAGACCGCCCTAATACAGGACCGACCCGCCCCATCCCGCGGGGTGCGAGCAGCCCCGCCACAGCCCCCACCTCAGGCACACTGAGTGTTTCCACGGCCCCGCACAGCCCTTGCCCTGGGCCCTCGCCCACCGCTCCGCCAGCCTGTCCGCGGCCACCTCCCCCCCCTCCCCTCCCGTCGGCGGCACCGGAGGGCTCGGTCCCGCTCCCGGGTACCCACGTTCCTGCCTCCCGCGGGCGCGGCGTCCGCCGCGGAGCCTCCGCACCTCGGGCTCCCTTCCAGCCGCCCGTCAAAGCCTGACAACTTTTTTCCCTGTTGGCTGCAATCATGTGCTTCACGCACCTAGCGCCTTCTCTTGAGAATCTGGCTTTTATTTGCTCCTACTTCTGCTCTAGTCGTCAATAGTCTCTGTTAGTATTTAAAGCACCGGGAGTTTGGTCGCTTAGCCTTGTCCAACTCGGGTTTTGCTATTCAGACAATGCCCTGCAAAGAAAGTACTGCGAATCACTTCTGACACCCTCACTACATGATTAACCCGATCGGCTTGTTGGTACTGCACTGACTGGTCAAATTCAGAAATCCATGCAAACGCTTAAAAATCCATGAAAACGCTAGTTTATTTTTATGCTTAATTTGGAACTTTTTTTTTTTCTTTTGATGCAAAGCTCAGCTTTTACCAGTATGATAATGACAGGGAAAATTATGAAACTGTTAGATTCCTTTACTCAGAGTGCTGAACATCAGCTGACCCTTACTCAACAGTTAATTTAACCACAACGTTAAAGTAATTCAGGGAGTGGAAGTAATTCTTAAAGATTTTATTACACCTAGCACTTCCACCCAAGATGTGAGCACTCACAGTAAGAATGACCTGAGGTCATTATCTCAAGCCACCTTACTGAGAAACACAGACTGGATGTTTCTGGTATCTTCAGTTTTACAAAAGCAAAACAATCAAGACAAGTTTAAGCCATTCCAGAGCTCTCAAGTCTCCATCATACATGAAAGAAAGAAAGGAAAGGGAATGGAAGAAGAGGAAAAAATTACTTAAAATATCGTCCTTCAAAAAAAAAAAAAACCAAACCAACAAACAATACTCAGTAAAATTAAAAGGGGCCAAAAGCTCTTATTTCATCATCTATGCACTCATCTTACCGTTACCACTGGAAGCCAGCTTCTTCCTCATGAAGACCCTCCTCCCCACATCACGTCCATTTGCCGGCTTGCTCTTGAAGCTGGTTGGAGGTTCAGTTTGAGCCTATATTCTCAAAAGTAGCAAGGGCATCTTTCAATAACAAACTACCAGCACTATTTCGAGAGACTGTTGCTTCCGGTATTCCTTTCTGGGAAAGGAAAAGAAATGTTCATGACTTTCTCAGAGTCCAGGTACTGAGCTGGGCAGAAGCGCTGGGTAATCCACCTGATGACACAGGTGCCAGCTGGGAGCTCTCACATGGCTGTAACTGGTCCTTGCAAAATAGTGATTTGGCTTGCAGGAAGTACCAAAGCCAAACCTTTTCAAAAGCTCTTCCTCTCTTTATAAAACCACTGCTTAAGAGAGGCTTTTCTTGAGAGAAAACAGAATGCGCCTTAAAGTACCTCACAAAAACAGAGAAACCACCTCCCCAACTGGAAGGAGAGTGGCTGTTCATGACAGACACTCCATTACCCTCCTTGGGGAGCAGCTGCCAAATGCTGCCCACCCCCCGCTGTGAGGGGCTTCACCAGGCACAGCTGGGGAGGGCAGCTGGGGCTGTGTGACCCAGCTCATTGGGAACACCACTTCTCTGGGCTTCACAAGCGTTCTGGTGAGGAAATACACGAGATAACATAAGAGTTGGGCAACAATGTGCTCTCCCCTCAACTTTGAGAAGACAGACTGTGCAAATCATGTCAGTGAGGGGGGAATGTTAAGATTCTGGCTAGAATCTGGGAGCAAACTCAGGAATGCATGGGGCTGGGGTTGTTTGGTTAGAGAAACATGGGCTTCACCTGTCTCTGGCTTCTCCAGGCTTCGTCAGAAACAACAGTAAGGCTGACATCATTTATTAAAAAAAAAAAAAAAGACATGTGGTGTGTTGTGGTTTTGGTTTTTGTCTGATTATTTTCTTTTTTCCACCATGTCATAATGATGTGTTTGGAGGAAGAAGGGAAGCTATCTACCCTGAAGCAAGTATCAATTATTTTAAGCATCCATAGCACCAGCTGCTCATAACCCTCTTTCACCAGCTAAGAGGGCTATGAGTGGGAGCCTTAGCTTGAGGCACTCTGAAAATGGCTAATACACCACAAAAAGCAAACGTAGTGATTTCCAAGGTGCTTGTTGCTTCTTATTGCAAAAGCAGATCTGTCCCACTGCAAAAGTATTCCTTAAGCACATCTAATGTGTTCACCAGTACAGAAGAGCAGTTCTCACTTACTTCAATACTTACACTGGGGGATATAGACAGCTCCAGAGGCTGAGAACGAGGGTGGAAGCTCCCCTGGCCTGGGCTAAGCACAGGGGCAGCAGGAGAGATGCTGTTTCACAGCATCCCACTTGTGTTCTCCAGTTGTGCCGACTGCACCCTGTCCTGGACCAGTCTCAAGAGGAGGAAGGCTCAGGCTGACTGGGGACCAGTGGGATGGGGGTGCTGTGGTGGGAAGTTTCAGTTCTCAGCACTTCAGAGAGCTCCTGCTCTTTAAGTAAGAAATGGAACCATGATTGCTTCATGATATATTGACATTTAATTACGTAATGGTTCTTAGCAGTAGTGATGCTACACAAAGGCCAACACAGTGACTTATTTGAGGGTTTTCACTGCTGTCTGAATCTCCACAAGCTCTTTTGTCTTTTGAAGCCTGCCACTGGGCTCAGACATCTATTATACATCTTAAGGAAGTAAATTAGCAGTTTTATTATGTTTATTTTACCTACAATTTTTGGATACTAGAATCTATCAGTTTTCTTTTCAACAGAAAAAATACCAAGATGTAAGCTACATGCAAAATTAACAGAAGTTACTGTTTGTAGGAAGTAAACTCCTCTGTCTTGCCTAATATCACTTGTAAGATTTATGGGCATTTCACAGGAAAGTATTCAGAACACTAGGGGCATCATTTATAGTTAAAAGACAGCAGCAACGATAGCAAATACTGAAAACAACAAATCTTGACGGTAACATTTAGTAAAGGACGTACTGTTCTAAGCAGTCAACAGTTCCATGGCTCCGGAGAGTCCAGTGGCTCTTAACATCCAGCCCAAAAACAGGACTGCATATCCCGATCTCAGGGTGAGCCTATCTCAGGCCCACTTCCCATTACTTTGTACAATGACTTATCGAACACAAAAGATCTTAGCTGCATCATCTCTGGGTAGTTTTGTTCAAAATAATTCTTTAGAAAAAAAATATATCCAGGCAGCTCCTGAGTTCTCAAATTCTTCTTTCTAGTATACTTTGAGCAAATTCCTCCTTTGTTTGCCTTGGCAGTCCTCTTCAATTCCCCACTCCCCGTGCAAGTCCTACTGTATTTGCTGCTGTTGTGCATTTCAATTTATTGATTTTTTTTCTGCACTTCAGATCTGAAAAAAACAGCTTTCAGCCTTGCAAGTAAGCTTTAGGATACTGAAGCCCTTTATGCGTGAATCACTTTTTTGTTGCAGTTTGAAATAGTGATTATAGTTGATATGAAAGAATGGAGCAGTTCCATGGAACAAGATTTGTGAACATCCGGGATGCTTCCTTACAAGCTCACATTCTCAAAAGAGACGCATGAGGAAAACTCAGCTATAGCTCAACCACTACTGTTTTTCTCACTGTCAGAAGAGTCAGGGGGGGAGTCTGACATAAATCCAGCATAAATTAAATTTGGCACCAAATTTGCAATTGTTAAGGAAGATCTGTTTGAAGATGTTACTGAAAATTGCTGAATATGGCAGAGCAACATACAAACTCAGTTAAAATGTCATGAATACATGCGTTTCATAGCTAGCACTACAAATGACTGTCTACATTTGCTTAAACAGAATTACTGTCCATATATTCTCATGCACCACGCTTTTCTCTCTGGCTTTCAGGATTGCTATTTTACATCTGTATTATATTGGTTCATTATTTTTTCAATGGTTGCATCAATGCATTTAATAAATAAATATTTTCTCTATGCATATCCCTGTCATTCCTGAAGTTTCAGGGGAAAAAAAATTGAAAAAAATATTTGAACAAGCTTGGAGCAAAGGCAATACTGTACAAAACATTGCACATCACTACATTATGATCTACAGAAAGGTTTCTATCCTGTAATTTAATGCAACAGTCAACACAGACATCACTTGGTGTAAACAACTGACATTCACATAAAATGTGAAATTCCCAACTTGTGGCACTAAACTGTGTTTTACTCTGCCAAGTAAGTTCAACTTTAAATTTTCCTACATGCTCAAACATTCATTTGCTGAACGTTTGCCACACCATAATAAATATTTAGGTCTTTTGTTGCGGGAGATTGGATAACAACAACACGAGAGTGGCAGTAGGTGGCCGAGACAACAGCTGTGAGCCTGTTAAGCCTTTTGCTTTCCAGTAATTTTTATACACTTGGCCAGTCCCAGCACACACAGCTCTGACGACCATCCGTCACGGAACGGGGGGAGGCGGGGGAGCTCCGCACGTCCCGGGGGTGGGAGGCCGGGGACCCGCCGGGGGACGCTGACAAAGGGTTCTGCCTCTGCGCTTCCCGCTCCCTCCTCCGCCTCGTAAGGTCGGATGTACCTGGGAAGCGGCTGAAATCACGCAGTCCACGCACACCCACCCTCTCTCCTCTCGTTTACCGGCGCAAACGCGGCCCCGGGCGCAGGGGAGCGGAGCAGTCCCTGCTCACGCCGCTGCCGCGCACATTCCTCCCGTTCTCTGGGGGTCTCCCCGGCACCGCCACGATGTCCCTCCGCCAGGGCCCGGCCGGGAGGGGCTCGCCTCCTCCGCTCGTTGTCTTGCCTTCTGCCGCCGCACAGGGTCGTTCGTCTCGCTGAATTTCCGGCACTACCCTCCTTTGAAGAGGCATCCTCCGGCTTCACGAGTTTAGGGTTTTGTTTAGAGCCGAGTTGTCGGTGACTGTATCACCAGCCACCCTAAACAAGCAAATATTTGCACTGCACCCGCTCTCCGTACTGTTAACCGCCCGCCAACCTTGGCTTGAGGACACCTAGACAACAATGCACACTCTAGGAGACACAGACAGCCCAACGCGAAGCTAAGGCACTAAGCCTACTGCATCACAAAAAATGGGTCATTTATTCAAATAAATAAAAATGAGCTTTTATATACAAATATACAAAATCACTACACACACCGTACAAAGTTGTCAGGAGTCTTAAAAAAAAAAGAAAACGGGGGGCGAGGGAGGGCGACCACAGCCGGTCCCTATCGCTCCCAGCACCCGGGCACTAGCGGGCGGAGGCCGCCGCTCCTTTGTCCCTCGCCCCAACGGCGGCGCTACTCCGGGCATCAGCTCCGGGCCGTGGGCCCCGCGCCCAGCCCTCACCGTCACCCGCCGAGTCTTCCCGGCGCGGACACCACCACAAAGGACATAACGGCTACGGATAACGGATAGCGCCGCCACCGCCTCCTCCCCGGACCCCACCGCCCGTTTCGGCGGCGGCAGCCGTGCCGCTCCCCGGAGCCCGCGGCGGGTCTCAGAGGGTGCCCAGGTGCGGCAGCGTCTCCAGCCTGTCGGGGCCGTCCCGCCCGGCAGCGCTCTCCACGCCGCGCAGCCACTCGGTGCACTTCCGCACCAGCCCCTCGTCCACTGCAGCCACCGCCGTCTCCTCCTCCTCGTACTCCTCGTCGTCGTAGCGGTGCCTGTCGTTGAGCAGCGAAATCTTCAGCAGGGCGCGCAAGTCGCCAGCGCCCGCCCGAGCACCGCGCCGCGCCGGGGTCGCTCTGCCGCCGGGGGATGGGGCGGGCTGCCCCCGTTGCCGCTCCAGGCTGCGGCGCTGCAGCAGCCGGACGGCCTCCGGCGGCAAGCTCAGCGAGAGGCGCAGCGCCGTCTCCCCGGCGGCCCCGCTGAGGCTTTCGCACGGGCGGCTTCCCGCCCCCGGCGCCTCCGGGCGCCCCCGCGGCTGCGAAGGGGCGGGCTGGGGCCGCGACCCCCGCTCTGCCGGCGGCCTCCGCGGCGGCTGCCGCTGCAGGGAGGAGCAGGGCCAGGAGCTGGAGAGGGGACCCGCCCGCTCCGGAGGTGTCCCCCGCGCCTTCCTCGTTGTTTTATCCTCCGCGGGCCGAGGCGCTGGCTTCTTGGGGACCGCCAGCGGCTTCTTGGGCTGCATCCGGGCGGCGACGGGAGAAGCAGCGGCGACGGGGGCCGGCAGGATGGGCGGCAGGGACGCGGTGCGGCCGGGAGCTCCGTCTGTCTCCTCGTTGCGGGCCCAGGCAGCCGTGGTGCGCGCTCCGGGCAGGGCGGCGCATCTCCCCGCAGGCGGACAGGGCCCCGCTGCGCGCCGGGGCTGCAGCCCCATGGCGAGACACGACCCGGCACCCCCACCCGCCGGCCGCAGCACAGACTGTGGGCTTCGCCTCCACCAACAGCCGCTGCTTTTCCCCCTCGATAACCCGCCCCCCTTCCCGCCCTTCGCCCGCCCCGGCAACACCCTTTCGCCGGCGCGGGGTGGGCGTGCGGGCGGGGACAGGGGCCTGCCCGGTGCTACTCGCCCTTCCCGGACAAGCCGCGCTGGTCGCGTACTCCGGCGCCTTTCCCCGCGTGCCTCCGGCCCGGCCGCCAGCAGAGCCGAAGGAAACGGGCGGCGGGGCCCGTGTCCCCACGGGCAGGAAGGCTCTGAATTCCCTCTGAATTCCTCCCCCAGTCCTCGGCCGCCTGAGTGTGAAAAGGCAGGCGTTTAATGTCACATTAAACTAGCACCCCCTTGCCGCCTTCAAACATCAATGATATTTTGAGCTCCTAGACTGGTTGAGTTACCATGAATAAGGGCAGGCTCCCAGGACAAAGAGCGTACTTTCAGCCAAGACCTAGCAGACTTCACCTACTGTGAAACTCCAAAATACACAAGCTGCTTAAGGACAAGAGGCTTGGTAATGAACAGCATAGTCCAGGGATCCTTCTTCCCAGCCTCAGTTCCTACTGTGATTGAGGGTAAGCACAGTGCTCAACACTTCGTTGTTGATTTTTTTTTAATTATTATTTTAATTTTTGGAGGCAAGGTTACTACCACACTCAAAATTTTGTCTAAAAAAGTCTTTGCATATAATTTCTATAGATTCTACTTCAAAGTACTGTTTTAATTATGGTACCAGAATTTTAGCAGAAGTGGGTATGATGTATGCAATCCAGAGTTTTAGAGATCTTCACATCTATGGTTTCACACTGTCATAAAAGCGTATCATACAATGAAGATGCATCAACTGTGAACTTTTGGAATATTAATAAACAGCAAAGACAGGATCTGAAGGAGCAAAAGATACCGACAAAAGAACACTGTGTGCACTCTGTATGCAGATGAAGTAAGGGAATCCTCTAATGTTCAGGAGAGAAAATAAGAAAGCACATGATGTATTATAACAGACCCAAGTGCATATAAAAGCATACCAGTAGATGGAACTTTCAGACTTAAGTGCTTCAACCCAGTTTTGTTCTGATGATCTAATACTAAGTTTTAACTGATGAGAGTTGTTATGTACCGCAGCACATAAACAAAGAAAATCAAAATGATTAATACTATTCTAATTGAAGATTACAGTGATGGTGATGATGTACCAGAACTGGTTGGTTGGGCAAAACCAGCTCTGGAGCAAACAACTGCCCAGTTCTGAACAACCAGCTAGGGGGATGGGATCTTTCCAGTGTCCATTATGGTCAGCAGCAGCAACTGGGGAAGGGGCAGAGACAGTCATTTCCAGGATGACACTCAGCACCATCGACACACATACTAGTTCATTTTTAGTGCAAACTGAAAACTACGAGGAACCAAAAATTCACTCCTGGGTCCCCCCACCCCCTGGGCTGTGGTGGGCAGATCAGGAGAGGTAGTCACTGCACCGTGCAGCACTACCAGCCCAGGAGCCTGCCGCAGTGAAGGATGCTCACTAGCAGTTTGTTACTAATCCGTTAAAAGGTGTGGCTTGGTTGGCAGTTTAGCTGCAAAATGGTACACTCATCCTTTATACAGCTTCCCCAAAGATGCTGCTTTTTGTGCAACATACGCTGCGATTTAACAGGAATATATTGCGGTTTGTCTCTTTAGCCTGAACCCTGAACACCAAAAGACTGGGGTTTTTCCCCTTCCTGATGCTGCACCTCACATATTTTCAAATCTATTCCTTCTATTTGTGGATTAGTGGGGAAAAAACATAAAATCGGAAACAACTGGGGTTTAGAATGCAAGTAATCAAGCACATTTATCCTGTGCTTAAAGAGAACTTCCTGTAACATGCTATCAGTCACCAAACATTAAGGATTTAACTTTGCTCCCAAATAACTGGATAGGTCTTAGCGTCAAAAAAATAGAATCTTATTGAAGCTCGGTAAAGTATTAGATTATTTCACGTCTATCTGTTAAGAGTTTAATTTAGAATGAACAGCTTGTCTAAATACAAACACAAAGAAGCTTTAAAGTGACTTCTGCAAATCTAAGAACCAAATTTTGATATAGTCATATACATATCCCTCTTTTTAATATATTTTCATATTTATTCAAGTGTAATGCTAAAATTTTCATCCCTCTATAACAGACTGCTAAATAAAAATAGTTTAGGCACCTTTAAAACTAGTTTATTTCACAAATCTCATTTATACATTAGCCATAAATTTGTTTAGTAAAAAGTATTTAAGTAAAAAATCATTTAAAATATAGCTTTTTAGTACAATCCAACAAGTTTTAAACAGACCTTTCACATATTCTCATTAAGCTTCTTCTGTAAGGCACGTATAGACATTTCAAAGGAGTAGTTAATTATAACTTACCAAATCTTTACAATGTTTATAAAACCCTGTCTTTGGAAATGCATACAATGAATCATATACAAACATAAACAGCATATTGCAAGTTTTAGACAGAACTGTAAATGAAATCTTTATGCATACTACCCAGATCTTAGTGGTCTGCCTCCACTGGGGAATAACCTGCGTCACTGGATGCAAAGTAGTTTCAAGACTACTCTGCTCAAAGTATTTAAATGTACTTTTTTTTTTGGTTAAAAAATCCTAAAAGTTCCAGGGTAAACACAAACAGTTCACCCAATTTATTTTAAAAACAGTTTCAAGTAAAAATTACTTAGTCCCCCAAATGCAAAAGGCAAGCAAAACACTAACTTGTTACTGGGTATTTCAGGAGTGAAAAAGTATAGTTTTCCAAGCAAAATTCACAGAGGAATAGAAGTTGGCTTTTAAAGCATACAGTGGTTCCTGGTTTAATTTACCCTAAACAGGCTGAGAAGCATTTAATCACAGCATCCCTTTAAAAAGAAAAAAAAAAAAAAGAGAGTCAGTTAAGATATTTGTTATTTTCTTCACATACATACCAACCATTACATATTTAAAAGCAGAAATATTACATAAAGACAAAAATCAATAGTTTATCAAATGCAGGACCTTAACAACGATTGTTGAGTACATCTACAGCAGCAGCAAAAGCAAAGGCTCGAGCCCACTCTGAAGCTCAACTCAGCTCTGCCTGTATTGCCAAAGTCTTCCTCACTGTTTACACTCAAACAGATGCTAAAATGTGGAGACAGTGTTAAAAATGGTTCTGCAGCACACTTGGTGGCTCAGCAAAGGTCACAGCTTTATTTCACTAAGGCCGGCCAGCAAGGGCAGGGCTGAGGATGCTCAGTCCAGGCAGTCAGCAGCACACAAGGTGCGTGGTGCCCAGACCAGCACGGTACAGGGAAAAAAAGCCCAGGCTGAAGGCTTTGAAGTGCCTGTGCTTACAGCACAGGATGAGGAGCTTGCTCAGCCTTAAGGTCTGAAAGATCTGAAGGGGTCTTTTTTTAACCTACAATAAAACAAACTGTTTACTGACTATTCTACTTACATCACTCACTTTAGTCTCCTTTATTTTTCATTTTCTCAAAAATGTAACAACTTGTTAAGGAGTGGAGTTTGTATTCTGTTGTTAGCCAATTGGAAAAATGAAGAAAAAGACTATCGTTACTCAAAGTCACTGGATGTATGCCTTTTTTTTTTTATGCCAGCAGGAGAGCCACAATTAATTAAAAAAAAACCCCAAACAAACAAAACTGCCAAACAAATGAAAAAACCCACAAACAAAAAAACAACCTCCAAAACAATAAAACAGAAAACACAAATGAGTAAATTGTTTTCAAGAGTAAACCATTAACAGAGTTAAATCAAGTAATGACATTTTTCTTGAAATAAAGATAAATGTGTACTTTAAACAAATTACATAGTACTGTTCCCTGGCACTTAACATGGTTTCCACTGTTTCCATAAGAAAGGCAGCCTATGTAAAAAAATTTATGATAGCATTCCACATAAGCAAATTACCAAATAATCCCTGAAGAAATCACTGTACTACTAAAAGCAGCCTGTGTAAAATTCAGTTCCTTGGCTCATAAAATCTCACAGACAAATAAAAACAAAGAAATTAAGTGATGCATGTAACCTAATGTTTTTCTGACCAGAACTTAAAGTACTGTTGGTAGGCAAGAAAAGACCAGTGTCCAGTAGCTCTGTTTTCTCTGCAGAGCAGAACATACAAAGTGACCCAACTGAAACTGTCACGTGGCCACAGGAACTATAAGAATTCAGAACACTACTTTTGACTGGTTAGCTTGAGATGTCAGAAACAGTCAGATGATAATTTGAAGCCTGAGTACAGTTAGAGTATTTAATCCATTGCAATTATCAACTACTATATTTAAAAAAAAACCCCATAATATGGCTTAATTCTCCCAAGATCAAATCTGAAGCTTAAAAAAAATCCACAGTACAGAGTTTTTGGCAAAGTTACAGAAACATTCCAGGAAGCTATGAGATGAAAGGGATAGACAATACTTCATGATGTTCTCTCCCCCCTCCCCTCTCTTCCACTACAGAGAATCCTCATTAAGTAATATCCAGACATAGAAGCACTTTATTTAAAAACTATACAAATAAATACAGGGCTGAAAGACCAAACTGCATTTTAAGTGAAACATTATAGAAAAAAAAAGATTCTTCAGTTTGTTTACTTGCATGGGGTTTCACTATGTATTTGGCCAGCTTTTGTTCCATTTTTGTACACAAAAGAGTGAAAAGGAAGACAGAAGCTTGCCAAAATGAAAATTAACATGAAGCATTGCCTAAAAGTGACAGAGGAATTCAGAAGTAGACTTAGCAGCTGAAACTATGCTTTTGTTTGTTTGCTTTTAACTAAATCCTCAGATCTATAAGTTATCTTTAATATAAGTACTGGAAAAGTCACTATTGCATCAATGCATTTTTAAATCACTGGAGAACTTCAACAAAAACTCAATTTATTTTCAGCTATTAAAATTAGAATGAGATTTAACAAACAGAATTACTATGCACTTTACATGTATTTAAAGCTTAATATTAAGCATTTCTTTGAATTCAGCTATATAATTTTCTAAAAATTAAAAGGGAGGTTATGTTTTTCAGAGAGTGAATTTAAGGACTTCTCCCCCTGACTAGCATAAAGATAACTGATTCTTGTTAAGATGGAAGTAATTATGCAGACTCACCTTGCAAAAGGAATATATGACAGACTATACCTGAAAAAGAGGAAAAAAGTCTATTTGACAGTGTTCATGTTTCTCCTAGAACCCAATTATTTCACTACACTCCAGCAGTAATAAAAGCAATCCGTTGTAACAAAACTTTAATAAGATTACCTATTCAATTGAATGCTTACCCGAGAGAAGACAACACTCTTGGATAATAACTAAACATACTGCTAAGGATTTCCTGGTTTACTTTATATTTACTGTTTTTTGTTGTTGTTGTTGTTAAATATAGTTTGTAACTTCTATTGCACATAAACAGATTTGCTATCAACAGATTCAAATTGAATGAAGACTTCTGGGAAAACTAACTGTTCTTCAAGATGAGAGAGACAACTTTTACCAGTTTATAAGACAATATGCATTACTATGCAAATATACATCTAATTGTATTATTTATGTAACCCTAAGTACAGATATATGCTGTACTATGAATAATACACAACAATTGTGACGCTCAAACAGCTGATAATTCTATTATCCTCTGAAACTTGCTTCTCACAAGCCTCCAGGCTGTTTTGTTCTCATGCCCAGCCTGATGCAGCTCTAAGACACTGAGCAGATGTGACGCTGTCTGCTGCGGACATGTGGAACGTATTTTGAGTCAGTGGTCTTCCCTCTACCTGGTATCAAGCATTTACCTGGACCCAGCACGATGCCCAACAGCCCCTGTCCTGAACAAATGCTTATTTGTCTTCAGATCCAAGTTCAGCATAGACACTGTGTATTCAAGGCAAGTTCAAACAAGAACTGTGGTCAACCTGGATCACCTAAGAGTTACTACCAAGTAATTCATCTGGGACAAGGAGACCGAGTATGTTCTGTTGTATCTCCATGGAGAAAGCTGTAACTTCTGCCAGACTTACAAGCAACTCACCCAACTGTGCTCACACATTCCCAAGCCCAGACCCTGAGCACATCTGGATGGTCAGCATTGTACCTGCTGCACTAAATTTACCCTCTCACATCCACCCACTCCTCCCCCAGTGCTGCTGAATATTCTTGGGGCAGCATGCATCCTATGAAAATGTTATTTAGTTTCTTCCACTTCAAAAATAAAAATTTAGTTAGAACTCAAAAAAAGAGACAGTAATCAAATGTAGAGCATATTAGTATACAGTTACTTTCATAACAGAGAAAATGCATGAGATTTTTTTTGCATATATATCCCTCTCATAATGCCTCAAATAAGTTCACACATTGCAGAATATAGTTAAAATGATCACTTTCGCAAGATGACTGCATACAGATTTCACTGAAGTTATACAACCTAAACAGATTGAGGCTAGCATTTGCACACACTTATGCTATCCAAAGCACTTATATATAGGTTTATAATATAATCACGCGGGTGTAGGGACACAGGGAAGAAGTTAAAATTAATTTTAAGAATCTTACCAGGTCATTGCCAAGAACTGCAATATGCAGAATAACACCGCCAAGCCTTTTTTGTTCCACTAAGTAAAAATAATACAAATAATGCAAGTGAGTTCATTTTCCACCAGCCTATAGTGTAAAATATTTCAACAGCCTATTCAGTCAAAAATTTAATTAAGACAAGGAAATTTAGGCATCGTCAGTTAATTTGCTACTCCTTTCCACTCTAACAGCTTTCCATTCACTTTGTCCATCACTCCATTAGCATCATGCTATGAAAACCTTTTCTAGCTTTGAAAATAGTTAACTGCACCACTGCTAACACCTTCCCTTTCATTCATGATACTGTACTGCTGCAAATATGAAAGTTCACTTCAACTACATATTACTTCTATGGAACATAACTACAGCTAGTTTTTTCAATCAAGATGTCTGGGGGTAGTTGTTCTCTCCCCCCCTTCACCTTAATCAGTTTAATATTCTTGTATCCATGGTTTCTAAAGATGACTACATATTCTCTGACATAAGTACATGTTACTAAGATGAAAGTATATTTTAAATTGCTTTTCTTAGTTCTCAGTCCAGAGGTCTGCTGGCTGAACCTGATGCTATAGATTTTGTATTCTCATCTACATGACATGCAGGTGCAATGCTGCATTCGCTTTGTAGCCAGCAGACTAACCCCTCCACCTAAGCTCAACTGCAGCTGAAAACACAAATATGACACAGACAAGCTCATCTTTTCTCTACAACTGAACTGTATGTTAAAGCCGTAATACAACTAATAAACTAACAAAATACAGAGGAACAAAGTATTCTCACTTACCCAGAATACAGCACACAGAGTCAATATTAGGCAAAGCTGGTGGGAGATGAAAGGAGAAAGAAAAAAAGAATTAATACTCAAATTCACAATAAAGAAAAAACAGTAACTGTTCTAATGTTTTCAATGGGTAACCAGCATTTTCAGAATTGAGTCATGAAATAAGTGGAGCCAAAGGCTGTCACACAAGTGACTATATGCTGAACTTTATGTAAAGTGGTATTTTCCAAAGCACAGCATGATGTGCTGCAGGGCCAGAAGGGCTGGGACAAGTCTTAGAAGAGGAGGCAGAAACTGACTTGAGGAACTAGCAGTTTAACCAAGTCTGTGTAGCCTTATGTCCTAGGTCTGTTAAGAGGTGGGCTTAGATGACAGAGCTTGCTTGAAAGTAACCAAGCAGTCTGGGAACTGCTATTCTATTATTTCAGTACATAGTATCATTTTGGATCTAGTACTCATAACATCAATATCTGACAAGGACGGTATGTGCATCACTATTAACAACCCGTTATTAAAAACACTCACTCATAATTACGGTATTTGGCAAACACAGGCTCTGCTGCTTCTGTCAGTGTTTCCTCATCTTCTGACAGTAATTAAGAGCCCACTGGGGAGCAGCAGCCTCATACACAGTGAAAAAGCTCACATGAAGGTTTATTCAAACTACTTACACACCTTTGATGGAACATTACAATTATATGGTTTACTATGCCAAATTAATCACACCATTTGTACAAGCAAAACCCTCACTGAACTTCTCCACTGAATCTTGTCTGGCTCCCTCCATTTGTCATTACACATACTAGAAAACAGAACAAAATTCTTATTTAAGTTTCACTGGAAAAATTTTGTTGGCGTTTCACTGAAGGAAACAAAAATAACAGACTCTCTTAAAATTTTCCAAATATATTTGTGACTCTATAGTTGCCTACAATTCTAGCTTTGTGTTAGAATGGGGAAGAAAACAGTCAAATTCATCAAAAGTTTTCTAAACTTCAGAAGTTTTCCAGCTCTTCTCCATATTACTGACATTTTCCCTCCTAGCAGCCCTAGCTCTCAGCCCATGTTCCTGTTCTCTGTTAGATGAAACCTTTTGTTCTGTCTTTTCCTAACCTGGTTGATAGTTTCTCTGCACAGGTAGGTATGTCCATGGTATTTTTTTCCACTCTCTGTTTTCCTTCCATTTCCCTGATGGGTCTTGTGTCCACAGCCTTCAAAGCAATTTATTTTCTTTGTCACCATGTCTGAGCACAGTGGATGATAGGATAACAGAGCCAATAGTTTTTCTGCTGGCTGTTTCAGTGTCTGGCTTAGGCTCTCAGCTT
Source organism: Nesoenas mayeri (assembly GCF_963082525.1). Taxonomy (NCBI): domain Eukaryota; kingdom Metazoa; phylum Chordata; class Aves; order Columbiformes; family Columbidae; genus Nesoenas; species Nesoenas mayeri. The sequence continues at coordinate 73,469,398 of NC_137544.1, forward strand.
GACCAGAAAAAGCCCACCAGCTATAATGTGTTGGAGAAATCATTCTCAGCAAATACAGACTTTTAAAAACATGGATATATTCTTGGACGTTTTTACTGCAGACCTATGAAACGTAACTTCCCTAGGATCTATAACTTGGTATGATTTGTAAGAGATGGGAAAAAGTAATTTCTTTAACAAAGCCTGGAGTCCAAGAAAGGATCAAGTCACTTCTCTGAAAGATGTGGGCAAACATAAAGTTATAATCTCATCTGAGAAGTTCATTTTATTTTTTTTTTTTTAATGTGGGTGTGTGGGAGAAAGAATATACAACCCATATGACAACCACCCAAAAATAATTCATGAAGAGTTTCTTATCCACATCAGCTGTAATCAACTAGAAAGCTACATGACAGCAAGAAAAGGAAGTCAACATCTCAAAAATAAAAGTTGAAACAAATTAGGAAGAACAAGAGAGAAATTCAGTACAAAACAGAGAAGCAGCAAGGGCAGAATCTTGTGCTTATCCACCTAATATGGAGTTTTGGAACAGGAATTCTGAGTTTGGGGACAGGGCTGTTTTTTTCCATCCTTCTGGAAGAAGAAATGGTGGTCATGGAAGTAAGAGAGCCAAAATCCTCACAATGGAGGAGATTGATGCTGAACATGAGGCTTCCTGGATTTTGGGGACAGAAATCAATTTTCTTCATTGCTTTGGACGTGCTGAACCACTAAGCTAATACAAACAGAGCTGCAGCCAACAAACTGTCAAGCCAAACTTGGTGACCACTGACTTTTCATGGCAGCTGGAAAATATCTTTAGCCTTGTTCTTGAAGAAATTGTTTTAAGAATACAAGTTAAAAATAATCAACCTAGTATTAGGGTTTACTAAGAAATATCTAGGGAATAACATTTTACTCCAAATGTTTAATTTAAAAAAACATCAGCAACAAAAACACAGGCTCACAGAAAGGAGTTAGATAATCTTTGATACACAAAGCTAATCAGCTTGACTATCACTCCTCAGTAAAAAGAAATGGTGAACTGAGAAATAACCTCTCTTTAGTAAAGCCTCAGATTTAGCTTTGAGGTTAAACTTTTTAGCAAAAGGAAGTAAAGGTAGTATATTTACCAACATCACAACTGTAGCTATTAATCTTTTTGGCTCAAACATTGTTTTCAATTGCTTCACTGGCCCCATCAGGAAACATGTACTAATAGAAGGGAAAAACAAAACAAATGGTAAATCACTTTTAAATAAATATTTGCAAAAGACAATAGGTAATTAACCAGTTTTCCCAACAGTCAGATGAGTACAAAGGCTTTTAAAAAAGGAATTTCAGTGTTTAGCAACAAAAACCCACTAGAATGAAAGGTGAAATATTCAATTAATTTAGTCTTCGAAACAGCTTATGTATTGAGTCACCCTTGGTCATGAATTTCCTTCCAAACCATTACCATTTACAGCACAGTGTTGTCAAGTTGAAATCTAGTGAATTTCATGTTGAGGCTGTTCCAAGAAATGACTTGCCAAAAGAATGCAAAGAATACAAAGACCAAACTTCTGTAGAAAATTTCTGTTTAACAACAAACTTCTTACCCAGGCAGTGTGTCAGTAGCTACAATCAAAGTTACAGGGAAGCTCTAACTCTTTACCCAAACTCAGCGAGCAAACGAAGAAGGAAAATGTTCAGTAGTTTGTGTTAAATTCTCCTGCCCCCTTCTACTTTGTAGTTAACTTGACGAAAATGAAAACCGTCCGCAATGCTATGCTGTGCCTGTTCATGCAAAGAAATGTGATGTGAACCAAGAATTCACAATTGTAGGAGTGGATATCTGGCTTCAAATATTCTGAGATAAGTCTCTTCTTTCCCTGTCACTGAAACCATTCTGCTTTGTAGAAAACATTTATTGAGAGAGTGAGAATGTCTGTAACCTTGTGTTGGTCTGAATGCTTTACTACAGAGCAGGAAAAACCTAGATTAACTCATTTTCTAGTTAATATTTATTTCTATAAAATGAAACAATCAGTAGCAGGGAAGAGTTTGGCTCCCTCCTGAAATCAGTCACAGGCCTGGTGAAGCATGTATCTTCTAAGATAGAAGAAAAAGGGGAACCCACATCCCAAACAGTAAACTAAACCCATGATCTCCCAGATCCAGATGTTGCTACTTGGAACTTTGTATATATAGACCCCTTGTCTCCACATATTTTTTTCTCCTTTAAGTTGCATGCACAGACCTCAAAAGTCAATACTAAATGCAGAGAAAATGTTTTCTCAAATTAGTAGAAAAAAAAAAAAGTGTTAAATTCATTGTAATCCAAACTAACATTTTTCCCCCCGTATTTTTAAATCTTGGCTGCTGGGCCATAAAATTAGATTAAGACCAGAAAAAAAAACCAAACAAACCTGAAGAACTAGAATAAAAAATTAGTTAGCTAGTGGAAAGATATGGATGATGAAAATATGGTTGTAAAAATGAGGGAGGCCACATAAAATAGGCAAAAAAAATATAGAAAGCAAAATACATTGATGCTAGTCTGATTAGCATTGAAGGGCAGACATTCTCTAGAGATGTGAGAGAACCCATAGTAAGCAGAAAGGCCAGAAAAAAATCTAGAGTTCCTTCACTTAGACAGGATTTTTCTCATATACAATACATTCTGTAGAATCACAGAATGTGAGGGATTGGAAGAGACCTCAAAAGATCATCTAGTCCAATCCCCCTGCCAAAGCAGGAACACTTAGATGAGGTTACACAGGAATGTGTCCAGGCAGGTTTTGAATGTCTCCAGAGTAGGAGACTCCAAAACCCCCCTGGGCAGCCTGTTCCAGTGCTCTGTCACCCTCACTGAGAAGAAGTTTCTTCTCAAATTTAAGTGAACCTCTTGTGCTCCAGTTTGTACCCATTACCCTTGTCCTACCATTGGTTGTCACCGAGAAGAGCCTGGCTCCATCCTCATGACACTCACCCTTTATATATTTGTAAACATTAATGAGGTCACCCCTCAGTCTCCTCTTCTCCAGGCTAAAGAGACCCAGCTCCCTCAGCCTTTTCTCATAAAGGGAGATGCTCCACTCCATCATCTTTGTTGCTCTGCGCTGGACCCTCTCCAGCAGTTCCCTGTCCTTCTTGAACTGAGGGGCCCAGAACTGGACACAATATTCCAGATGTGGTCTCACCAGGGCAGAGTAGAGGGGAAGGAGAACCTCTCTCGACCTACTAACCACCCCCCTTCTAGTACACCCCAGGATGCCATTGGCCTTCCTGGCCACAAGGGCCCAGTGCTGGCTCATGGTCATTATGACAGAGAAGAATCAAATAAGTAATTGTTTTCATGTTTGTGGCTAGAAAATCATCGTAAAAACAGGCTAGACAGGACTATTTAATAAGAGTGGTTTCTGCATTTGTTTCAAATACAAACTTGCAAACAAAAATGAAAAAGTTTAAGTCTTCTTGACAATTTGGGACTTTTTCATCATTTCCTACTGTTCTTAGAACACAGTTGCCTGTTGCTTATATCTAAAAGGGCTACTGAAGGGGAAGGGGGCCTCTTTTTACTTCTAATTTTAGCTGGGAGTCCAAACTGAAGTTTTTCAGCATTCCCCTAAAAGAAATATCAGTCTGTAAAAGTTTTAGTCTTAGTTCACTGACAATTAGACTTGATTAGTACCAAGTTACTAAAATGCTAATTTAATTTGAAACAGTGAAAACACACCCAAAATACTAGGTAAAAAAAAAGGCAGCCAACCAAAAACAACAAGGAATAAAGAATAAAGTAAGGGAGATAATGGGAAATGCTCAGTCTTGCCTACCCTTCCAGTATTAACTCTTCATCTTGTTTTAGCACAAGATGAAATAGTTATACAAATGAGAGACTCAACTCCAGTATAACCATTTTTGCCCTCTAACAAATTTGTTGAGGAAATGCAGTACACCATCACATTTCTCAAATGTTAATATCACATTTCCTGAGTTTTAACAGATTAACAATGCTTTAACTCAAGATCTAAGTGACTTGACTAAAGTCATGGAGTCCATCACAGTCAACACCAGATTTCAAGGGTTCTGAGTCCCATGACCATGTTTCAACTATGCTAAGAGAAGGAGGACAAACAGAAACTGAAAATACTTTATCAACATTAAGTTGTTTCTTACATATCTTTTGAACAGCGAAATAAGAGTTTTAGATCCTAGGAGGTCCCCTCTGCAAATCTTTTAAAGCCAGCTGCTATGGAAAACACTGCAAAGAACCAAGCAGAGTTTAAAAATACACTGTGAATGATTTTTAGATTCTGCCTGGCCTTACAGTCAAAACAAAGATTTCCTGAACCTCTTCCCTTTCAAACAATTTTCCTAGAGACAGGATCAAATTGCTGTTAAAAGCAAAAAGCTCCTTCCAGTAACAAAGTATACACACAGTGAGCAGACTACCAGCTTGTCCCTGAAACTGAGGTACCCCTGCACTTGGCTGACTTAGCTATAAAAAGCACAAAATTCAGCAAGCAATTTGTTATTCATACTTCAGATAGCATCTGTGATGTGCCTACAAAACCATCACATAAGGCATTATAATGGGGCAATAAAAAGTGAATAACTGATATTCACTAATTATGACAATCTTAATAGCATAAATTCTTGTCCTACAGTTTTAGCATTTCAATATGAAAATTATGTTGCTTATACACAATATAAACAGATACCATCCTAGAATAATAGCAAATGCAGATGAAGAGGAGAGCAATTTTCTAATAACAATAATTAAGAAATCATACCTGGCTAATGCAGCAATATTTCCCAGGGTGTAGAACACTGCAAAAAGTTTGACCCCCTTTGGGAGCCATAGCAACGCTGTTCCCTATAAAAGAGAGGTTATTCGTATGTTTGTAGTTAGTTAATTCAATTTATTTAGATTTTATAGTTTATAAATATATTTTCAAACTATGAAGAGTGTCATTCTAACATATACCAGCACAGTATATTGTTCTCAGATTTGCAGTAGTCAATATTCAGCACACTTCTATTGCCACCTACTGGCAAAATAATGTATTGATATAGTATATTTTACAATGTTTTTACAACTAGACAATGTTTGTTTATAACACTTATTTGTACTGTTTATATTCTATTTATGACACTTTCAGTTTTGTTATAATGCCTCACTATACATCATACACCTCGGCATAAAAGGAAAAAATGTCATAAAGCCAAACTAGTATCCAGCACCTGTTTTCTCCTCCAGTCAACCATCTGGACTTGCAGCCTAGATATGCACTGAGGCCCAATAGAAATATTATAGAACTCTTACTTCCAGACATCTCTTATTTCCACTAAACACAAAAAAAAGCCAAAGCCTGTGACAGGAAGAAAACAGAGCCAAAATGAGAAGAAAAACATGGGGTTTTTTTTAGTTTGATTTTTCCTTTTAAGAAGGAGGGAAAAAAAAAAAAAAAGCTGTGATGTGGTCACAGTGCCCTAAAAGAAAAAAAAAAAAAAAAAAAAGGGCAAAACCCCAAATATATTCTACCCAATTGCAATTTTGCCATTTCAGTGGGAATCTGTGGCGTCAGTTTGCACAGACCACAGTACAAGCAACCATGGAAAGCTTCAAAGCTGCAAGAGTGTAATTGCATACTACACAGAAAGCCAATGGACACTTTGCAAAGACTAGATTAAAGGAAAAACATCTGCAATATTGTCCAACCAAGAACATAATAAATATACCAGGCTGCAGACATATGAGATCTAAAAGTCAGGTACACACCCGTAAGGGAGAACTTGAGTGGTTCTACGAGTGTCTCTCTAACGCTGCAGCAAAAGCTCCCTAACCTGAAGCAGAAGGCAGAGTTGCCAGCTCTCACGTTTCTGTGGCAAAGCTTGGCTATGGAGCTGCCTCCAAACTCTCCAAAATATGAGGTCCACAAACACACCAGCAGAGTTTTGACTCCTATCTATCAAGATAAGTCAAGGAAACCAAGACCCTAAAGCTGCTTTTTCCTGTCATTACATGCGCCTCCTTGGTTTAAAAACTTTTCATGGTGAATGAAAGATCAGCAGCAGTCACTTAAATAATAGCAAAACCAGAAACTAATGCACACAGGACAAGTTTCTCCATCCTGCTACCAGAATGCATTAAGAGTCAAGACAATCTGCCTGACAGCCTCCACAAAAACTGCAAACATCATCCACACACATTAGCCAATTGCTGCTGACTAGCTTACATCAAAAGTGTGTGAAGAACCAACATCCTACTGCATAATGAAAAAAAAAACAAAACCAAAACCAAACAAACACAAAAAGAAAACCGAACAAAAAAAACCCACCCAACAAAACAAAACAACAAAACCCACGAGCAGTCTGGCTGCTTCTGCAACATTGTTTCACCTGCTTCTGGGTCTTTCCATGCATATAAAGAACTGCTTTGCACCGCCAGTTACATGTGTCAGATTTTGGTAGACCCACTCTATTAACAGATTTCAGGTTTTAACTGCAGGCTTGAGTCTCCTGCCAACACCCCAAGTTCAAGAATGAACAAATGATTTGCTGGCCATAAGATCAATAGGAGTGCAAGAGGTTTTTCAAGTGTCAACACGCTCCCAGAGTCATCACCTACCGATTTGTGAGAGACAGGTTCCACTTGCGGTTTCTTAGCCTTTAAAAACCTTTCAAGCTTTCCCCCCTTTTTTTTTTTTCTGTTTTACGGGAGAGACTAAAAAACCAGATGGGTACACACTGAAAAACAGCAAAAGCTCTTTCCTAGTATACCACTCACAAATCTAAATTAAAAACATAGCATTTTTTCAGTGTTCGAGCCTTTTAGTATGAAATTTTATTACACTACAATAAAAATGCTCTCTGCTGTGAATGGAAGAAAGATGGTCAACATTATAATTTACAGGATAAAAGCCACTACATGCTAATTTTAAGTGTAATGGCCAGTTAAATTTATGGATACAAAATTTAGGAGACAGGATAAACCAAACACAGCATTACATATGAAGCATGAACATGAATCAGGTTCTACTGTAGAACATTAATAAAATACAGGGGGGAAAAAAATTACTTACAAGAATAGAACACACAATGCCAGCAACAAAACATATGGCAAACCATCTGACTCGAGTACCAAAGCTGAGTGTTGAGGCATCGAGGACCTTAATAAGAGAAAAAAAAAAGCGCATATTACAAACCCAGCTCTGAACAATCCAACGGACACTTTTTTCTCAAACAAAATTTTTTAGCCAGAAACAACTATTTTACTTTGCTTAATAGTTGCTTGCATACTAATTATTTCAGTTTAAGAAAAACATATTTCCAAAACAAACAAACAAGAGACAAAAGCTACGAAGGTATATCCTGGCACTCAAGTAATACTGCTCTACTTTCATAAACTTCCTTTTCACCATGCAATTACAATTGAAAATTCTCACAGTTGTACCAAAGCAGAAGAATGAATGGACCTTCCAGCAATTTGCAGAAGAACGTTTATCTATTTGTGCAGCACTGTATGTTCCCAGAGATATTACAACCTTTTTCTTTTACTAGACAGAATCCATTATACATATGAATACAAGTATCCACTGCAAATCTTATGATTCCACTTCAATTACTGTTCCTTACAGGGTAAAGATGTAGGAGATTAACACAGCTTGTCTCACCAGACACCTAACTTGCCAAAAGGGATCATTTTACTTCCTGCTTCTCCAGTGTGACTCCAGAACCTGTGAGATCCACTAATGAGCTCAGCTGGCTTATACAACTCACTAAGTGGGTAGAGAACAAGTGTTCTTCCTATTCTGATGACTTAGTTCTGTGTTAGACTAACAAGCCAAACCAGCTCAGCAAGAAGTCAGCAAAGCAGTGGGGCTGATACAAGGAACAAGGCAGGGCCACAGCACTGGCAGAAGAACAGCCCCTTTCGGCAGAAGTGACTTGCTAGATATGCTCAGCTCATCTCCACCCATGCGGTAAACACAACATATTTCAGCTTCCTGCAGGTCACTAAAATTAAAGATACTTTCTATTCTAAACTGGCCTATTGGGTAAGCTGAAGCAACACTTAAGATGACTATAAAAAGCTAACTTTCCTATTTGTTCAGGTGACACAAGAAAACTTGCCCTCTTGTTATCGCTTCTACAGATATTTTCAATCAAGTATAATTAACCAAATATACAAGTTAGGGCTTCCCCAACCTATGAGTTTGATGTTTCTCCTACTCTTTTGAGAAATCTCTCTTTCAGGCAGTGGTAAGTGAATGAAATGTGGTTACTACTGAAAATTTTGCATCTGTACAAATGAAGAATCCATACCTAGTTTAATAAAAAATGGCCACACACAAGTACATATTTATGTGCTGTGATGAATCAGTGTCTGAACACATGTCAACAAAAGTAGCTTGGACTATTTTCTACTTAGACAAAAAATACTAACCTTATTTAATCAAATTAAATGCTTTAAATATTTACTTAAGAAGGGGGATCAGAATACCAAAACTAATCTTTTACACCTGCATACTGTCTGAGCAGACATGGAGCTGGGATACAATGATATTCTGAGTTTTCTTTCCCCTTCTCTGTGTTCAGCAGTAAAGATGGAACTTCCCAAAGGTCAGAAGATGTAGCTTACCTTATTGGGTCCAACTCTTTATCCTTATGCACGCATTAAAAAAATAGACAAAAAACAGTAACTGAAAGATGGTTTAGTATTTGAAATCATATTTGCTAGTCATATTCCTGAATACCTATACACATAAGAAGTGCAGGTAGAGCTGGTAGGACATAACTGAAGATACTCATTTGAATCATGCTTTTAGTTACACCTATTCATGCAAGTAATCACATGTTCACAAAAAAGTAAAAATCCTTTACACCCCTGCTCAGACGTGAAGTGTGGATGGGCCAATCCAATACTACACCCAACACATGCATTTCAGATTGCCTAGAAAACAGGGAAAGCATGAAGGCAAATAATTTCTTCAGGTGTATAAGGCACACTGCTGCCACTTAATGCTATTCTACTTCTAGTCTTAATATCTGATGGTATTCTTGAAACAACTACCGAGAAATCTCATTTTTTATATAAAATTGAAAATAGTTTTATCTTCACTTAATCTCTAACAGTTATTAGGTGGAAAAAAAATAACAACACCATAAATAAGTCAGCCACACAAAGGCTCAGAACAAAAAAGGCCACAAAATTTAAAATATTATTTTAAAACTAGTTTAATACATTTTATGGATTTAGTTCTTAAAATCTTAGATTGAAAATACATTCACATGAACTACAGGAAGATAAGCTATGGCATGAGGGCTGCCAGAGCACCATAACAAAGCCTTCACTGTAATAATAAAACTAAATAAATTAAATGGCATTAAAACAAAGGCTGATCCTCCAACCATTCAATTTATGTTATCAAGCTGAACCTACTTAATGCAATGTTTGAAATAATGAAACTGGTGATCTGATAATGCATTGTCTTAGTGCCTGATACCCAAGCCTTTTTAAGTTTCATGGAAAAAATGGAACAGGTCACCTTTCTGAGACATCTGTTTCACTCCTGTAGTGAAGCACCTTGTAGCAGCAGTTGAGTAACAGGTACATAGTTCAACTACTTAACCCAGAGAACTTCAGCTTGTGTTAAAATGTCTGTAAAAGTTGAGGACCTGACACAGCACCTGCCTATTCTGCTCTATATGCTGCAAAAGCAGTCATTTCTATAAGAGCAGCTGTGAGACACCCTGAAGTAGCAGCTTAGCTTCTTACACCTACACCCAGAGACTATGAACCAGAACCCTAAGAAAAAAAAATAGTAAAGTCTAAGCTGCCTATGCAACAAAACCAGGAAAACACCATAAGGGTGATTAGGAATTTTTTTATTGTCTGACATAAGCCATACAGCTAATCCTAGATTTCAGATAAAAAGAGCTGGCATTGCATTCTACCATATTTGCATTAGCAGAAGCTTTCACTTAGAAGACTGAAAAAACAGCCATGGAACTTCTACATATGGGGAAAGATTCATATGGAGAACTGTGCAGTGGCAGCAGCAAAGGAGTTCCGGTAAAACATACCCTTCTCGCTACACTGCTTATCAGCTTGTTTCTATGCAATAAGAAGAAATAAGAAAGAGAAATCAACAGAGACCCTCAGTTTTCTATAGCTAAGCTTTAATATCAAACTCCTGGGTAAGAAGCAAAGATTTTTATTCACAGGGTATTTCAAGAAAATATTACACCAAAGAAACAACCAAGACATCCAGAAATCAAGTGGAAACTGGAACCCGGAAGGCAGATTTCCTGAAACACATGGAATGGTCTTGCAATACACAAGTTGCAAATAACAGACAACAGTGTCTTTACTGAACAGATCAGTATGGACATCTAATAAATCACATGAATGACAATCTGCATGACTGCCTTTGTTCAAAAATATTTACTGTGGTTTTGAACATCCACCTAGGCTCTCTCCATAGATTAATTATCTTATAAAGGTTTGCCATGTGGACAAGGAAAGAAAACAGAATCACCTTCTTTTACAGCTTTTAAGAAAGTAAATTTAAGAATATGCAAGTAATGGAGAAAACTGAATTTCAAAGAAATGTTGAGTACGCTTTCAGAATTTAGTTCCTAAGCAATATTTCAAAAAACATTTATAGAGACACATCTTCCCTAAGAGGTTTCTATCAACACTTCAGACTACAATATAAGAAATCTAAATATCTGGTCTATTCCTCCTTGCTAAAATATTGTTGAATGCTTTAAGCAGTTGTCAATCAACAACTATCATGAAACTACAGTCAGAAAACAAGCCAATCTGTCAAATGGACTGATTTTATATTAGTTTTGGTGTTGATAAAACTAAAGAGCATAATGCTGCCCTGACAACATCATTACACTGGTATATTTGCAATTCATTACTGTCTCTTTTTTAATAAATTCCTTTAGCTAATTTTTATATTTAGAATTATTTTTTAAGATTTAGAATAATTGATCTAATTGCAGCAAGAAGTGATGCTCATCTGAAGAGTTTAGTGCAGAAAGACTTCATTGACTCATAACACAATTGTCTCACTATATACCACTACTTTACTTAATAGGAATTGCTGTTGACTTCGTGGTAAAGGTTCTGCAAAAATCAAGGAGCAGAATACAGAGACATCTATGAACACAAACCATATGGCGGCTATTACACAACTATCAGCTAATCCAAAGAGAGGGTCATTGTTTTTAACCAAACACATGACCCAGTTCCAAAAGGTCACCCAAAACAGTTGAAGATTTTACACACAAAATGCATAACTGAGGCTGTGCAAGCAGCTCAGATCCAAGCTGCTCCATGTTCCAGCTTCCTCCACCATGCTCCAGCATCCTGCAGCACACAGGATCAAGATATTCCATGATATGGGGCACTCTCACCTGCAGTCAGATCAGTTAAAAGAGAGCTGATGCTATAAATGATTCTTTATAAGCACGCACAGCTTTGCTTTAGCCTAAAAGTCTCAGGAATGTATAGTGTTCAAATCCAGTAAAGAAACATAACTGACAATGAGGAAGATGATGGAAAGGAAACAGAAAAATTGAACTGTACCTGAGCAGGGGGGAAAAAAAAAAAAGAACATCAGCACAATAAACTCAAAACGATCTCTATTTAGAGAAAGTCTTTCAGAGGTTTTACAAATACAGGAGTATAAGGAAATATAGAAGTGATATAGAAAGAAAACCTACTGTTTAATTGATGATCAAGTCAGGAGGAACTGAGTACACATAAGAAGGGCGAAGAGTACACACAAGACAAGGAGACCCTGTTATCTCGAAGCAGCTAGTGGAAAATAAAACCAAAGGACCCTAAAGCACCAACACAACAAAGTGTTTCTCTACACACTGAAAATTCGCCAAAACTCTTACTCCCGGGCCGGGCCTGCTTCCCACAAACCTCGTCTTTCGGTACATGTAGCAAACTTTCGTCTCCCCGTTGCCTCCCCGTCTCTCCCCGTCACTGACGCGGCCGGGCGTGCGGGCACACACCGTGTGCAGGCCAGGGCGTGCGGGAACGCGGCGGCACCTGAGGCCGCGGACACCGGAGCGACCCTGGGGCAGGGAGGCTTCAGCGGCCCCATCACGGCGACTCTCAGCCCCCGCTGTCGCCGCGTGGGAGGGGGCGCCAGCCCTGGAGCCGCAGCTCGGTGGCCGTTAGCGGCGGTCATCAGGCGTAGGGTGCGGGCAGGGGGAAGAACAAGAACGGGTCCCCGCGGGGAGGTACCTGCGCCGTCAGTCCCTGCTCCTCGTCGTCCTGCCCGCTCAGCACCCGCCGCAGCTTCTCCATGCTCGGGCCGGGCCAGAGGGGAAGGGACGGGACTGACCCTCACTCCCCTGCCCGGCCGCTGGCGCAACCGGAAGTTACGTGCTCACGCAGGCTTCGCCCCCTGGCGGTAGGCAGCGCGGCGGTGGGAGGGCGGTCCCGCGCCTGCGCGCTTGGGCAGCGGGCGGTGCGGGTGTCGTGGCGGCGGTCGCAGCGCCGGGGGCGCTCCGGGCCGCTTCCCCGGGAACCCCTGTAGAGTGTCGCCGTGTCACGCAGGTGAGGGAGAGGTGGGTGCCTGTGCAGGCCTCTGTGGAGAGGAAGAAGGGCTTTTTCAGTGTTCCCTGGCTCCATCTCTTGCTGGGGGACTGGCTTGTATCGATAGGGGCAGAAACTGATTTGCGTGAGGTGGGCAGTATGACTTGGCGATTAAATGAAGCCTTTTGTGTAGGTACTGAATGGCAGCACCGTGATCACATACGGCCCTGCTAGAACCGCAGCCTGGGGTGCACTGGCGCTGCAGAGGGCAGGGCCCGGGGCTCTGGCAGGGGCTGCCTCCCCCCGGGTGCCTGTAGCGGCGGGGCCGTCACTGCATCAGCCCTGGTTGTGCCATGGGAGCCGTGCCCGTGGGCCGAGTGTGTGGTCGTGCAGCTACCAGATGGTAGGTGTGCTGCAAACACCGTGTAAGCAGCCTCGCTGCTCCTTGCATTAGGGGTGCTGTTGCACCCTGCACATCTGCGAGCAAGCCAGATGGTTTTCCAGCTATGAATTGGCAGGGCAGAGAGAAATGGGATTAGCCGTTAAGACTTTCTTCAATGAGTAAATGTAACACATGTATTAACACAGAGATCTGCAGTATGGCTCTGTGCTGACTGTTGACCTCTGCCCCTGGGTGAAAGGGTATGGTGGAGGCCATCGTGCTGCCCCCATGGCTGCTTTGCCTGCTAGGTCCCAGCAGCACTCTAACCTCCATCCCTTCTATTCAAGCACAGTCACTCCCCATAACTCTGTTCTGGTCTGTTCAGACACTGCCCACCATGTGCTCTTCAGTCTGTTCCTTTGTCTTGGCATGTAGCTCCGCCGTGTGACCAGCCCTCAGACAAGCACCACAGCTTTGGCTGAGTGGTTTACAGGAGGAGCAAGGCTGGTGGCTGGGGGAAAAGGAGGCAGTGGGCATGCCCTGCCTGCTGCTTGGCTGCAAAGTGACAGCAGGCAGCAGTGTGGGGTGCAGCAGCAGAGGAAAATGAGTGATAAGGGCTGCGCAACCTGCTGCTGTGTGAGTAACACTTGATAAGAGCCAGGGCAGCAGAGTCCCCAGTGAAGCCTTTCAGGACAGAAACCTTCTCCCTCCCTTCCCTCTGTGAGAGCTCCCACCTGTTGCACTTCCCACATACATCTCTTAGGAAGAGTTTCCCATGTGCCTTGTACAGTCTGTAGAGCAAGAGTGTCACTTTCAGGGGGCAGTTCTCATCTAAGGCAGTTATTTTAGTGAAGGAAAGATTGCCTTCTGCTCTCCAGTGACTGTAGAGGAAGCATGGAAGACTAGGTCAGACCAGACACTTAAGTTTCAGTCTGATGAATTAGGGTGATGAACCACAGCATTATCTATTTTACATGTAAGGCTTTACATGTTTACTTTTATAAAAACCTATGTATAGTAAGCATGATAGGACTGCTACTTTAAGCAATGGAAAGGTATGGTGTGGTCTGCTTAGAAAATTGATTCTTTAGCTCACTAGTTTGCATGTATCTGCATCTAAATATGAAGCTAGCTAGAAAATCTGCTAAGTAATGTTGTCTTCCTGAAAAACACATTAATTCAGCCAACTTGCTGAATTTATGCAGTTGGTGGCATAGTTTAAACATACACAGAACTGTGTCTGTACCCTTCAGTCTCATACCTCTATCAGCTGGAAACCTGTAAACCCTTATTCTGTAAAAATACCATTTCCCCAAAAATAAGACAGGGTCTTACATTAATTTTTGCTCCAAAACTTACTATTTTTTTACATGTATAATAATTATCATGTTTATATATAAGCATGGGTTAAATGCTTTAAATAATATTAAATACTTTCAAAATTTTAAGCAGCTTGCTTTGTACCTTTATATATTTCTACATAGTGGACCAAATAGAGCCATCACATAACTACTGGCAAGTGCTGCCATAATTGGCGCTGCTTTCTCTTGCACCAAGGGCTGAGTTTGGGCCGGTTATCCCCGTACAATAGTTTCACTTAATGTGAAAGACTTGACCCACATTTCAGACTAAAGGAATAAGATTAAAATTCTGAGGCTTGTTGCCATAGTTACTTGAAACCTATTGTTAAAAAAAGGGAGAAGGGAGAGAGAAGGAGAAAAAGTAGGAAGAGAGCAATACCATGGTCAGGGTCAGGCCATGTGATAGAGAGGCAGTGATCTTGAAGGAGCAGGACCTCGGTGATGACACTAAGAGCAGGTTATCCAGGAAGCCCATAGTTCTGCCTTCTGGTTCCCATTGGGTTGGTTCTATGGACATTGGTTATTTATAAGTGGTTACCACAGCAACTAAATGCAACACAGTGGCAGCTATCAGATCAGCAAAAGCAGACAGGGATTGGGTAGGGAGGGACAGACTTGGCCCTCATTTAATAAAGAAATTGCCTCAGTTTAGATCACCAGACTGCTTGCTTTTCCACTTGACAAAAGACAGTGAAACTTGCAGCAATGTCTTACTCAACCAGAACAAACTTTTTAAGTTCTGCATAAGATGACAGCAGAAATACTCTAGCTTTATAGAAGCAGAACTGCAGACATATTACATTAGGTAGTTAGCACTGTTCTTCTCCAAAAGCAGACAGGATCAAAGTATCTTGTGAGACACAGGCAGAAAACCTGAGAGCTGATAATATATGAAAGAGTCACAAGGACAGTTACCATTTAATATTGTTGACAGTCTGCCATGTTAGCATGAATAAACCAGCCTTATTCATAAAGGGCTTCTTTTCTTATAATTGGCATGTAAAGCAATAACATGTGTCTGCCAGTAAATACAGATTCACATACACTAGAAACATCCACAGCTAAGTAAATGCATGTAACTGCTCTAGATATTAGTTAGGCCATAATGCATTTAGCATCTGCATTCAAGAACGGAACACTGGAGTAGCTGGAAGACTGCCCTGTCCTAATCCAGGACTGCATTTTCTAAACACTTCTGTGTTAAAACCTGTCTTGAACCCAGTGAACAAACCCTCTCTTGCTGCCTGCTCAGTCTGTAACCTTATTGAGACTTTCATCCTTCTCCCCCGCCCCTTCAAAGTCCTCTGCATTGCTGTTCTTGCTCAGATGGCACCATTGTGCTTTGTATTGAGGACAAGATAACCCATACCACTATGGAGAACTACATTTTACTAGGAATTTGTTTTCTCTGAGAGCTGGTAGATTTATTTGCAGAGCCCTGGCTAAAGGGAGTTTTTTGCTGATTTTAGAGTAGGGAGAACTCACTTCTGCATACAGAAGTATTAGAAGCAAAACAAACAAAAAGAATATATACCATACACAGCAGCATTAGCTGAAATTATGTAGCATGAGACACTTGTGGAAGGTTGAACAAAATTCAGTATAGGTAGCTGTTCTTACCCTCATTAAAGAAGCCTTCCAAGTAATTTCTTCTGTTTTGACTCCATTATGGTTACTGCTTTTTTTGCTATTTATTATTGTGCTACCAAATGACCTCCACATTTTAATCATAAATCAGCAAGCTTCCAGACACCTATTCTTGCAACAACAGAAAAGATTGTGAGCTACTGTAATGCCACAGTAAGTTATTGTGTGTTTTCCCTTTAAGAAGTGGGTCAAGAGATCAAGCTCAAACTAGGGGAAGATGGGGAACAACAGAGACTGAGGGCTTAGCTGGTACTGTTTCCCACTTGAGTCCCCGAGGGCATCACATTCTCTAACAGCAGCACTTGCTCAGGAAGGTGAGAAATTCTTTTCTCTTTGAACAAGAAAGAAAGCAGGACCAGCCACAGCAGCAGGACAGGAATGGCTATGTGGTTCCCAGTCTTGCTGTGGTTGTGGAACAGGAACAGTATGCACAGGACAGTGTGTGGGACCAGAGCAGCACCAATTTCCAGTGGAACTGAAAAGTTATTAGGATTAACGGAAGCAGTGGAATTAAAAACAAATACCTATTCCAGAACAACAGCATGTAGAAACAAGCCTTCTAGTCTTAAGTCAAATGCAAATACTGAGCTCTAATTTTGCATTATTATTAAACAGTTAAGCTGGCATAAACCAATTATTTTATCCAATGCTATCTGAATTAGAAAAAAAAGGCAAGTCGTTAGCTCCATTAAGGTATTCAGACTCAAGAACATAAAAGTCTTCAGCATCTCTTTAAAATGTTCTATTTTGGGTTGCCACAGCACCATCTCAAAATGGCCATATGCCAACATGTCTCAGGATTCTGTGCTAGAGAAACTGGGTGCAGATTGACTACACAATTATTTATTGAAACAATTCCTCATTTCTGTTTAAGGTTTGTTTGATGGTATTTTTGTTTCTTCTCTCCTCAAGCACCAGTATTTAAATAGAGAAATAGTAGGTAAATGGCTTGATAAATAACACTCTGAAGGACACCAGTCACAAGCCACTTGGTAGCAGTCTGCCCATACAAAATATTTTGTCACTAGGCGGATTGACAGGCTGTGGAACATCCATTCCAGACCCAAGCTCCCCATCTCAGACTGGGCTTTATCCCTTCAAGTCCCATTAAAGATGCTTTTTTCCACTCCTTCCCCTTTTTGTAGAAGCCCATATGGACTGCAGGAAGCATCACTGGTTTAAAACCTAATCAAAGCACATCAGAGCGCACTTTCCACCTGCAATTCACTCTTGTGCTATTCCAGTATGAAAGAACTTGAGCTTTGTCACAGTGAACAGATAGGAGGAAGAAAAGAGAAAGGCAGACAAACACATGAGAAAATACAGTGCAGGCAACTATCAGCAAAATCAAGGACAATAAAAATCTTGTAAATGGTATTCCCTAGTTATGGAAGCTAAGACAATCAACAGCTAGTGAACAGTGCTGAAAGCACTGAGTGAGAGTACAGTACTCCAGTAAGCTTTGCTCAAGAGCAGCCCAAAACACTACATTTCATAACTATGAAGATCAGACTCACCTATAAGTTATTTTATCTCCAGAAACAAGATAAACTATAAGGTGCTAAACTATAAGGTAACTATACTTACTGCTTGTATCTCAGTACTCATTTATACAGAAGTTTAAGGCTTTGTTTATTCCAAGAGACAGGGAAGCAAAGAAGATGACTACTTTTGTGACAAGACAGCAGTACTGAAGGAGCAGCTTTATGGATTAACTTTTCTCAAGCAATGAGTAGCAGTCAGTACTAGTTTTATCTATCCAGTAGGACATGCCCTATAAACCTCTTTCTTGTACACCTGTTAACAAAATTTAGCCATCATGTAATAGGGAACACAATATCAGCCCAGGATTAAAGCAGGTCTTTTAATTGACTAGCTTGTAATTGCTAGAAGACAATATATAATATTTACTCAGCTGCATAGTGAGAGCCTATTTGACCCTGCCTACCATGACTGAGAATGAATATTCCTGCTAAGTACCCACACCCCTTTTTCCTTGGCCAAGGCAGAGAAAGAAGTGCTAGGTATTAGAATTGAGAGGACAGTTGTCTGAAATCAGTACATACAAAGGATAATACCATTTACTTTTCCAGCCTGTTTTTCTTCATGTTATTACATTAATAGAATTACACTCCATGCTAAAATTTCACTTCAGGATCTGGTATCACAATATAATAAACAAAACTTTTCAAAATGTTGAAGGGATTTGCCATTTGGGACATGTTTATTGTTCAAAACCACTGCACTGAAAATCCATCACATACATTCTTTGTCATCTGTATCTTTACATCAATGTAATTTTCAGGCAGGTCATGCAGGAAAACCACTCTCCCAATGAAGTCAAAAACTACTGAAAGGCACCTTGTGTCCTTCAGATCTTAGGCTCCAGACAAGTCAAGTTTTTGCCTGTATAAGGATTACATACACCTGGAACAACTCAACCAATAGGAAAAAAAAAAAGTAAAATCCATTTAGAACTTCTTAAAGAACAGTATTAGACTTCATTGTCTTCCTTCAATCGGTGCTATTATTTTGTTTTTCCAAGTCTTCTTTAAATAATGTGTGACTCAAAAAGGTATATTAATGAAGTCTCCTTATTGAGACAAGGCATGCAATAAGGGAAGAGGGAAAGCTGATCACTTCCAGCCTGCCTATCTACACATTTGTTCCTGTAGGTTAGCAAGTCACTGCCTGAGTTAAAAAGGAGGCAGAATAGGAACAAATGCACCCCGGTTAAATGGCTTTTAAGAACGTTAATACATAGAACAATGATACCAACTACAGTTCTGCTTACTGGCCTCTGTTCATGTTGATCTGAAAATAAGTTTTGTCAAACCATCATGGGCCACTTTTAGACTGTTAGATTAAAAAAAGTTGGCTTTCAAATATTGCTTGTTATTTGTATGACTAACTCTTTATAAAAACAGTAGTTACTAAGGACCTGTAAGGCAGCAAGTCTTTAAATACATTGCTGAATAGTACTTTTCAAAAGGCAAGATAAAAAATTAGTAGGAGGATTCTTGATGGGGTTAGATTCATAACAGGTCTTTGTTTTATCTTTAAATGTTTTATCTGTAGATGGCAAGTCTTCCTTGGTTGTCCCTTGGGATGAACACATTCCCTGGCTTATTTCAAGTTAGATACTTATTTATTCTCCATCCTGCCAAGAGAAGAACAGCTTTTGTAAGAGTGAATATTGAAATGCAATTACTATAAAAAAACTGGGTAAGTATATAACTTTAGGCATGAAGAACATTTGGACAGCAAAGGCAGGTCCACTTGCTGTTTTGCTCGGTCTCATTTTTTTTAATTTATAGTTCAGGAGGCTTCATCTTCCCATTGCTCCACATAGATTTCTTGGAGCAGAAGATAAAAAAAGCCAGAATCCTGACTCCTCAGGATTGCTTGGGGCAGTGTCTGCACTACTTGCTACACAAAGAGGGTGTGAGACTGCTTGCAGTCTGTTTCTCATTCACACTCGGTTGGATCTACCCCATATACAGAACAGTCAGCTTAGAGAGGTTTTGCTTGATTCCTCTTTCAGATGTACCACCTCTTCCCAGTTTTATAGATGTTTCCATCTCAGGAGTTACTTACAGAGACAGACACATGTGGGCTAATCAACATAATACATGAAACAAACCCCAAAATAGCCAGCAGCTGCTGAAAGCCCTGTCTACATCCATGACTATAACAGTTTTCAGCTTTTTCTATGTACACCCCTGAGAAGCTTTAAAGGAGGTACAAGACAACAAGTCATAGTCAGCCTCCTGACAAAAAGCTTGTTAATCTTTGCAAAAGGTATTGAAGTTAAACAAGTTGCACCACAGGTAAAAAGCCACCAGAGTATTCCAAAAACCATCAGTTTGACTTCCCCTTTTTAAAGCGTGACTTGCCTGTATTTGATCAGTCGTGCTCCTTGAGCAAGCTGTGCAACTTCATTAGTGAAATGGCATGCAAAAAGTAGCCAGTTCCTTGGCTGCACTTTGTAGGCAAATCTCATGAAAGTCAAGGAGTAACAACACAGTGCTGCAAAACATAACAGTTATTGTTAGTAGATTATTTAATATCTGCTTTTTATTGAGGCTTAATTTTCATACTAGTGGAATGTAATAAGTATAACGCTTATCACTGCTTTTGATTTTTCCAATAATCCTACAAATTAGCCCACTTTGAGGATCCAATGCAGGAAAATATGTAACAGTGCTAATTTTTGCTACACAAGAAAAATCTGCAGAGCAGCAGCTTTCCACAAAAACTCATTTTCCTCATACACTTTCCTGTGATGAAACTGAAGCCTTTTTAGTTTATTGCCTAAACTATCTCAGCCAGAGAATAAGAGTTAAGCCCAGTGAGACATGGCCTATCTTGTACAATTCTGACAATTTCTAGGACAGAGTATTTTTAAACACACTAATTACTTACAGTTCTTATTGGGAACATTCTAAAATGGACATTAAGGGAAAAGAAGTTTCCATCCCCAGGAAACCATGAACATTCAGGAGCATAAAGCTTTGTTACCTGCTTTCCAGGAAGACAAGAAAATTGTAATCTACTCTCCTGCCATAAGTGCATATAAATACAAGAAATTACAACTTGAGTCACTAGTTTTGCAAAGTTCATTTTTAGCTTACTGACAGGCTTAAAGAAAAAAAATATCAGGAAACTAATTGTTCAAGAAAACAGCCTGTTTAAAGGTACAGAGCCTAAAAGATAGGAGCAATCCATTTGTACACACACCGTCATATGTATACTTACTAAAATTTAAAAAGTATCTTAACTTTATGGAGCTGGGTAGCTGCCACCAAAGCGCTATTTGCAAAACTATACTAGAGACTATTAAAACTGGTCTTTCATCCCTAGGAAGCTGTTTAAGAGGCTGAATTAGTCTAAGCAGAACCTACTGAGCATGAGGCTGTAAGTTTCCTTAACCCAACAGTATTTTGCTTTAGGGAGAAGAATTAGTCAGAATTAAGTTATTAACTGAGTTAAGGAAGAGACATAATGCCAAAATTAAGCTAATAAATTAAAGCTATGAGATTTATAATCCTAGAGAAGTATCTGAACAATGAAATACAGACATAGTCATCTAGACAAAAGCTATACGTGTTCCAAAAAAGGTGGAAAAAATACTGCTTATGCATTTAAAAATAAATTCTCACAATATTCCATTAGAAGTCATACTAGCCTCTCACAGGCAACTACTTTGCAAGGAGTTAACCTCCCTCAGCTGCTTTTTGCACCCTGCAGACCAAGTGTTACCATTTCTTCACTTTGTCACTGTTGCTATTCAAGTCTCACACTATGCACAAGGGATCATTGTTTTTGATACAAAGAATAAAGTTGTGTAGAGATGCATTCTGAACCAGTGTATGCAGTAGTGTAACACCAAAAGACCAATACTTTAGGAGTGTGTCTGGTGATTGAAACTGCTCAAGACCCACCTCCCTCCCCAAGAATTACTAGAAAGCCCTCTGAAAGAAAGCTCTGCAGCTTTTCAGTACCTCAATTTTTAAGTGGCCTCTAAAGTTATATAACAAGATATTTGATATCTGTATCTGCTTTGATCACAACTTTGCAAGCAACTAAAGCAACTAAGCAACAACTAAAAACATATCACCTCCTGAAGGACAGGATCTGTGTTCTGTAGTCAGTTTACTGACAAGAAGTTTGTCTCAGGTCTTACCAAATGTCATTCGGCCACTAATGATTTCTGGAGATTTCTTCATGTCATTAAAAGCAGCAATAGGAAGTCCCCAGTTGGCAACTGGACCCCAAAAGTGCTGTAAAGAGGCAAAAAAATAAGGTTATACAGAAACTCAGACTTCCTGCAATATTCATACAGGCTCCCTTAGCCATGCAAAGCTTCAGAGGATGGGATTAAGGGTAAAATTCCAAGTTAAGGCAGAGACTACTGTTGATGTAAGGGAGAAAAACTAAACCCTTCTTTTAGCAGGATCTAGTCTTCAGGAGGGAAGGAAAAGGAACCCACTCTGCATCTTCTTGCAACTGGAAAGGAACTATTGTGTTAAAAAACAGCTTTGTGTAATTATGCCTCAACCATCATTAAGCAGTCTGATTGGTATAGTCATATAATAACCTCAGTTTTACAGCTCAATTCTGTGCAGAGAATTAGTATTCATCTCTCAAATAAGGCTCCTCAAAAATATAATGAAGCACAAGGACTTGCTGAAGTGAAGAACTGGAACTGTTTTCATGTTATGGTTTGAATGAAGAAATGCTCAGCAAGTGTCTTCTTCCGTGTGCTTCTACCGTCTCTTTGAAATTGTTACCTAGAGCTTCATTTGCAATTGCTGAAACGACTTAGTGACTATCTAAAGCTCAGTGATTAGACAGATAAGAGTAGAGCAGTTAGGCACAGGTGTGTACATAGATAGAAACAGAAACAAAAAGTGGAAAGAATCAAGTCAGAAAACCTGATGAGAGCTCCATTTGATGGGTATCATCTAAGAGACTCCAAACTGAAGCAAATAGTGTCATTAAATCTAATTTCCCCTACTGTTAGAAGTAACAAGGCTTCAGTGGAAAGAACTCTTTCTGCACAAGATGCATGCAGTACTTGGGTCAGCTTCTCCTAATGGGAAACTAAGGATGATCAAAAGTAATTTGGCTAGATACAGCAAGAGACACATTTTGCAACAAAAAAGCTTTGCAGATACCAACTATACCCATTATTTTTATACTTCCCCTAACTATAATACTGCAGATATTACAATGATTTGGAATTGTCAGGGGATGCTTAAGTTTCAAGTTTCTTGCAATTTTAATTCTAAGATACTCTTGCTAGCCTGGATACTAGCTTGTAACACTACAATAAAATTAAGTCACACTTGTTTCCTGCAGATTTGGGTTGCAATACAAGAAAATGAACTAAAAAAAAAGTTGAGATTAAGTTGTACACACTGTTTGGTAGTTCAGCCATAGTGCAATATGTGAAACAATGTAGTATTTACGCAAATGCCTACAGAATGTGCATTTTATCCAAACTCAGATTTATATTAAAAGCATTTTGAAGACTACAATAAAGGCATTTACTATATTCCTACTGATAGGGAAATTGACATCTGTAATGCTTAGAGCCTTCAAGCACATCAGAGAGATTATGGCATTACTGAAAAGAATTGCATAACTACATGGTATTTACATTGTGCAGCTACAGTTAGCATAAAGAAATGTACCTATAATGCCACTTACACACAAGATGTTGCAATAGAACAATAACATTCACAGAAACTGAAGTCAGTACCATACATGATATTGTGTGGCCTTAATGAAGCTATTTAAATAGTTCTAAAGGGCAATAAGACCAGAAACAAAAGTCTAGTCACATAACCATGACTATGTGCACAGTAAGACAGCAAGCACAACCACAGTGAAGCAGATTGCAAAAGGTAACTGGTGAGGCAGTACATGTACTTGGTGAGGCTTTTACAGCCATTTCAGGAATCTCATTTAAACAACTGTAGTTTTAGAAAAATAAATATTTAAGGCTCTAAATGTTTTGATTTTTATGAATCTATGAAACAACTACAGCTTTGAGAGTCTTAGTGGTGACTTCTGTTTTGAAAGGTAAATCAAGTCAACCTGGCATTTTTACTTAATTCACCTGCCATTAGAACATGAACAAATGGTACACTATAGATTAGGGACTGCTTCAGGCTGTACAAGCTGAAGAATCAGCTCCCACCCCAGCAGTGCTGCAGCAGCAACTTTCCTCTTCTGACCAAGGAGGTAGATTTGGAACCTTCCCACCTGAGATGTTTATCAAGTTTTAAGTGCCTCCAGGCATGCAGCCCTTTCAAGTCTCCACACATAAGAATTAAACTACACTACACAGTTTGTCTTTGGTCTACATAGAAGAGCAAGTCTCCCACAACATTATGATTCACAATACTGTGAAATAAAATATCCACTCTCAGTTTCAGTAGTAAACCAAGGCTGAAGGAAAGAAGAGTCTGTAATGTGAGTTACATAGTACCGTTAATTGCCTGAAGTAAAGCTAATTAAAAATAAGACAGAGTTCGGTTATGTACCAGTATTGTTGCTATGCAGAAGAAGGGTCCCAGATTGATCTGATCTCCTTAGCAAAGAGTATCTGAGGGGTGGGGGGAAAATGAAGGCCTGTTAATTTTGTAGTGATTACTTTGCATGGCATTCTGAAGGAGCTAATGTTCGTCCACCCTTAGCCTCAGACTTGTGAATAAATATTACTAGTGCATCACCCCTGGAGGTTCCTAGCATGCTTTTCAGATGCAGGCAAAAAGATAGCAAGTTACTGAAGTTAGGGAGAAAGTCCCCTCCCCTCAAGAAGTCCCCTCCCTTGTCTTACCGTACTGTTTGAGTGGACCATCATTTTCCATTCAGAAAGCACATGGAAGAAAAAAGAAAAGAAAAATGTTCATTTATTTCATAATTGACATGAAGAAGCATACCACAAAGACAGGCAGAAGGCAGGAAATTGCTGTGGCATTAACCTTGATTAATGTAACAGTATTAAAAATGCTGTTTCCTTCAAGAGCTGTCATTGTGACAAGTGTTGGCTGCTCAAGTACCTTTTTCCTAGCAAGATAAAAATCCTGATATGGTCTGTGGAAGACATTCATCCCCTGTAGATTTCAAAGCATCCAAGATCGCACATCAACTAGTTTAAAAGGATGTCAAAAGCAATGAAGGTTTGCCCATTACAAAGCTAAACAGCTACAGCTACTCAGTGGAGGCTTTGAAGAAATCTCTTGGAATTCTTTGTACACCCACATAAGTAGGTCAAACCAAACATAGCCAGAGATGTTACTGTCACTAAGCTCAGGCCAACTGTGGCTGTACCAAAAATGAGCTAATGCATTTTCTGTAATGTAACATGCAATTACACTCTGGTTGTGGATAGGGCTCATTTAAGTGATCATATGGGTACCAATTTATTTACAGAATAAGTTAGCCATCTATGTATGAAAGCTAGACAACAGCTTATCTATAAGATAGTTTGCTATTATACCTTTCAAAATGCCTCAGAACTTTTAAAACTTCTTTTTCTAACAAAGATACTGATAGGACTCAGTTCTGAATTATGACTTACAAGAATCCAGGTACTAACAGGAAGCCTACTGCTGACTGATTGCTGCTCACCTACCACTGCCCCAAGCTGCAGAACACTTCCTAGCAGTCACTTCCCCTCACACTGATTTCCATCTTCTTAGAGAACTGTTTTACAAATAACAGAAACAGTCAGGTCTAGTTAGGAAATTGCACTGGATGTGCATTTCAGTGAGCCTTTGTTACAATCCACAGGCTGGTTCAAGATGCTTTGTTAGGGCATCCTTGACTAGTCTAACAACTTCCTTTGTTTTCTTATTAACTAAACTGCAGCAATAACTGAAATTCACAAGACAAGTGCACACTGCAATTTTTCCATAAAACCTTAACTAAACGAGTTAAAATGGGTCTCCACAAGCAAAGAAAAATCTGGAGGAGATAACTGCTTCCTAACACCACCACAGTTACTTGTGGGAAGTATCTCTCTACTAAAGACTGAAAAGGTAGCTTTTCCAGCTGTATTTCATCCTAATTCTAGTATGAAGTTAGCCTTCATTTTTAAAGTGGAAGTTGTTTTCAGGCAAGCGAAAGCCTAAAATAGAATCAAACTGCTGCTGTTTTAACACAGTAGACAGCTCTGGCTGACTGGAACAATTTTATGCTCCTACAGGAGTGCAGATCAAGGTCATTCAGATGCTTCCAGAAGCAAGCATCCAGCCCCAAATCTCTGCAGCCAATACAGCTGCAACAAATGCACTGTATTTAATAGTAAGGATACCATGGCAAGTGAATGCATCTGTTCCTGAAGTGACACCACTCCAAATTAGGAGTTTCCAAGAACGTTTTGGTTTTTTTTCCAATCCCTTGACAAAGTAAACACTTCGTATTAAACTTCCCAGAACTGTGGACAACAGTTGCTGGATTTACTCATTAATTTCTGTGTAAGTATCTAGACACCAGAAGAGGAACCATCAGCTGATCAATACCATGTTTCTACTACAATGCATTTTAAAAAAGGTGATATTGGGGAAGATTTATTTTTCCAAAGTTTTTGCAGGTGTTTTCTTCATACCAGCAATAAGGATATTAATAGGCCAGAGACAATTCTGCAAATATAGATGAACTGTCACTACTTGCTTCCCCCACACTGCCATCCCCTAAATGGAAAGAGTATTACCCTTCTGCAAGAGGCAGATCGTTTAGTTCTTGGAGCATACAGAACAAAAACCAGCAGGTACTGTGTTCTTCAATCTCTGGCACAAACCAGTAGAGGACTTTTTTAAAAGTTCTTACATCCTTCTGTTTAAAGATTTACTAATGAAGAGAACTAAAGATCAGCTAATTCTATTTATACTACTGATGCTACCTCTTTTGAAGTGCATGTCAATTGAAAGGAAGGTCCTAGACAGCTGACTTCAACATAAGTGCTCAGCCTTTACAGGGAATGAACTATGTATTTCAAAGCCATCTACGTTAACAGGGTCAGTACATTTGCATTACTGCTGAGTCATCAGGAAGACACATTTCAGAAGTGCCCCAAAAGATGGCAGTCTCCATTCCTATTTTTCTATTACCAGAAGATTTTGAGACACGTTGGGATTCATTATGTGATTGAAGTAATTCAGATTACTTCTGAAGAGGATGCCAGAACTTGTCATGAGTGGCCTATAGGCTTTCTCAAGAGAGGAGAAAGCTGTTTTACTAGATATTTTTCAGAAGATATTGTTTTAAATCTTTAGGATAGGAAGTAAGAGGATGACTCAGTTGCCTACTATCAGTGGTTCAGATAATACAACTTCAGTGATATTATAGCTAACATTTTTAGGTTATACAGAAAAAAATTATGCAACTTCAAGTTCACAATGTATAGAGCTACCAACCTTTCATATGCTAGTCAGCTAGTTTTAAATTAACATTACTGCTGCATTTTAAACAAAGCAGGAAAAGTCTACCTATCACTTACAATGCTCGCTTTAAAACATTGAGACATGGTTAGGGTAAATCTATACTTACATGATTTACAGTTACTCAGACCCTGTTAATTACCATTGAAAGAAGCCAAATGTGAAAAACTGGCAACACATTTAATTATTTATGACAGTTTTTAAAGTAATTTATCTTGTTTCTTTGTGCAAGATCCAAAAGCTAACATTTGATGCAATGCAATCCTAATGCCACATATAACCACCTGAGAAGAACAACGTGCATTGATGATGCTTGCTTTCATGTTTTCAAGTTCTGAAGCTGAAACTACTTATTCCGATAGATGTCTGCAAATTCTGATTGCTCCAAGTAATAACAATAGAACACTCAATTCCACCATTTTGGGTAACTTCAGTTATTCTACTTAGGGTTAAGCAATTTAAAACACAACACTGGTATCACAAATAACATCTAAATTCGACCTTCCCCCACAAACAAGTTTAACTTCTATAAAGCCTTGCTTCACTGCGGTGATTAGCTGCTGATTTTCGAAACAGATACCATAGTCTCAGAGCTTTGAGAAAACTCTTAGTCTGTGAGTAAGGCAAGAAGGGAATCTTCTTTAGGAGAGAGTTCTGCAGCCTGGGGAAACAAGAGCCTACAGGAAGGGATGTGAAGAGATATAACTAAAAAAGAACTCCAAGCCAACAACTTAGACACTCATCTCCTAGTAAGACAGGAACAATGCTGAAAGGCCATACCAGATGGAGCAGCTGACTTCAGTCCTTCATGAAAAACCCAGTAACAGAAATATAAATAAGCAGGTAACTTTGTACACAACAAAGCAGAACCCATCCCACAAAAGTATTATCCTGGGGAATGCTCTTTTTAGATAGCTTATTTCAGTACTAGAATTAGGATGAAATACAGCTGGAAAAGCTATCTTTTCAGTCTTTAGTAGAGATACTTCCCACAAGTAACTGTGGTGGTGTTAGGAAGCAGTTGTTATCTCCTCCAGATTTTTCTTTGCTTTTCTAATTAAGAAGCTGATTGCTGTTTCACTGGCCATTTATATGTACCACATGAATTCTGGTACAATAAGCTAAATGTTAGCATTAAAATGCATCTATCAAACTTAAACAGTATCTTCAAAACTTTCAAAAGGAATCCACATAGAGTCCTGCTCTGACCTTTCATCATTTCACTTCAAGGCTATTCTCTTCCTTCTCAGATTTTACTCATCTTTTTGCCTCATGATTTCTGTGGGACTTGATTTTGCAAATGCCAAAAAAAACCCCTTCTGCTTCCCAAGTCTTTATATTACAATCCCTCCCTCCATGTAGGCTTACACCATCTCCTGCTACCTTGACAAAGACTAAGTTTCTCAGATAAACAGATGTCCTCCTACTTGCTTGCTCAACATCAAACATCAGTTGCAATAGATGTAGGTAGAATAGCAAGCAACAGCTATAATGAAAAGTTGCTCAACAACCTTTATTAGAAGCACCCATTTTTATTTGTCTGGTTTTGTCAAACTGCTTGCCAGCCAAGACAACTTCAACCTGCCTACTTGAGACAGTTCCTATATAAAAGCAGTTCAACCAGATTTAAGCAAGTGTGCCACAATTGTATCTTTGAAGCATTCTTGTGATTTCAGTTCAAGGTGCCATACCCCTTAGCACAGCACACAAACTTGAAGCTTGAAAGAAGTATTCAGCTGTCTGGAAGGTGCCCTGAGCCACATTCCCATGAAAGTGTAGCTTTAACAAGCCTCTGAGAAAAGTACCTATTTAAATATCTGAAGACGTTTAAGTAAGTGATCTTAAGACTGCATCTGTCACCAAGCTCGCTTCCGCCCACAACCGAGCAAAGCTCTTTCTGCCCTTGTTGCAGGCAGCAGTCAGAATGTCCGTGCCCCCGGCTCCTGTGGCTGCTGCCACTGCTGCCCCCTCAGCGAGCACCCGCCTGCCGGGGGGCAGCGCTCGGGGCTGGGACAGGCCGCAGGCCATCACAGCCGTCAGAAGGAACGGGAAGGTCACCGAGAGGCGCAGCTGCGGCCGCAGTTTCAAACCGCGTGGCTTCGCTTCAAGGTCAAGCCCGGTCTCCCGGGGGTGGGGCGGGCGTGAGACTGACAGCCCTGACAGCCTCAGGCCTCGCCGCCCTTGGTACCTCCTTGGCATCTCCGGGCCAGCCTCCTCCTCGCCCCGCCCCCCCCCCCCCCCCCCAACCGCTGGCGAGAACGAGCCCGGCAGAGGCCATAAAAATCACAGAATATTCCGAGTTGGAAAGGACCCACAAGGATCATCAAGCCCAGCTCCTGCCCCTGCATATGACAACCCGCAGTTCACACCGTGTGTCTGAGGGCATTGTCCAGTCTCTTCTTGAACACCGTCAGGCTCGGGGCCGTGACACCTCCCTGGGGAGCCTGTGCCTGTGCTCCAGCACCCTCTGGGTGAAGAACCTTTTCCTGATGTCCAACCCAAACCTCCCCTGGCACATCTTCCTGATACTCCCTCAGGTTCTGTCACTGGTCACTAAAGAGAAGAGTTCGGTGCCTGCCCTTCCTCCTCCTGTCAGGCAGCCGCAGACACCGCCGTCCCAAGCGCCCCGAGACTGAGTGGACGGGCGGTTGGGGAAGGGACGCCCGGTCCCTCAGCCTCCTCGGTCAGCGAGGAGCGGCCCCCGAGGCACAGGTGGGTGCGGCAACTGGCGACGGCCCCCGCCCGGCGCTCACCTCATCAAGTAGTCCCTGAAATCCTTGCTGCGCAAATAGTCCACGGCCTTGCGGACCACCGACCCCGCCATGGCGGCCCTCGGCGGCAGGAACGCCCAGCCCACCCGCCTCGCGCACCGACGCTACCGGCGCCGCTGACAATTCCTTCGCGCCGCCGCCCGGCGCCCACTTTACGGCAGCGCACGCACCACCGCCCACTCCGTCAGAAGGGCGCTCTCGGCGCCTATTGGTCGCGGCGGCCCCGCCTCCCTCCTCACGCGCCTCGAAACCGAAGAGCTGGTTGTGGGGAAGGGGAAAGGCAGGCTGCCGTAAACCAAGGCGGCGGGAGCGGGGGGGGGGGACAAATTGTCGCAAAGCGCGACGAGGAGTCGCCATCGGCTGGGCTGCCGGCATTCCTCTGCAGCCTGCAGATGGGAGCCGCGCGGCGGCTTTGCCAGCCGCCATTGGCCGCAGGACGGCGGCTTGTGGTTTCCCATTGGCCGCTGAGGGGCGCATCCCGCCCACCCCGCCACGGTGTCTCGCTCTGCCCCTATCAGTGGCGCGTGTCAGGGGCGCCGGGGGGGCCGGGCGGGCAACGGTCGTTGCCGGGCTGCAGGCGGGGTGTGCGGTGTCCGGGCGGGGTGTGCGGTATCCGAGCGGGGTGTGCGGCCGCAGCCCCCGGCACGCTCTGCCCGTGTGCTGCCGCTCAGACGCCCGTTGCCCCCGGCCTGCGTGGGGTCGGCCTTGTGCAGGGCGGGTGCCCGTTCAGGGCCGGTGCCGAGCAGCGCCGGTCTCGGCAGTTAAATCCGTGAGGACGGGGCGGAATGGGGTCCCTCGTCAGCTGCTGCCAGTCCAACGGCAGACTTGAGTCTGCCTCGCCGTTCGCCTTCAGCCGGAGCCCCGCGGGAGGTGAAGGGGCGAGTCTCTGCTTCCTCTCCAACGAACGGTGTTTTCCTCATGGTGGCTGAGATGGCCGAAGAAACAAAAATATGTCAATCGCGCATGGAGCAGAAGTATGAGGTCCCACAGTAGTTTTTTCAGTGATTTTTTTTTTTTTTTTTTTTTTTTTAATATAAATCCTATGAGGTTTTGAAGAGTCCAGGGCCTTGAATTTTTGGAGTTGTGAGTACAGGGTTATGACAGAGCACTGCAACAGTTCAACCTTTACCTCTGTACCTGGAGTGTTACAAGATCACATTTCTTTGTAGTACTTTCTATTTCATACCTGAGCAGAGGTTGCTTATTTAGAAGGGAAGATAAACTCTAAGCCTACTAATACCATCTTCATAAAATTTGGGCCGTACAAACAAACACCTACATGTGAATTACTTCTTTTATCTTTGCTCAGTGCGCTAGAGATAGTGAAAATTGGTGGTTATCTCTTCTGCCTTCCAAAGACTTGCAGCCTCAGTTTTTACAGTCTAGAACTGGGCTGAGAGTGCAGCCTGGGACATACATACACTGCCAGAAGTCCTGGAGGCCACAGCTGCTTCATTTCCTTCTGATTCCCTCTTCCCTGCAGGATCTTGGGTTAAAAAAAAAGAAAGAGCTCTGCACCGTCCTTCTGATTGCTTGCTCAGAGAGCAGCAGGTTTGCATTGTGTATAGACAGCCTCTCCTTTGTCTGCAGCATATGACGTGACACCCCACAACCACCCCCAGCTTTTCTGTCTGGGGGAAGGAGTTTTAATCCCTTTGGTATAGTGCATTATGGAAAGCCAAAATGCAGCCCAACGTATTTCTGTGGCCTTTTTAGCCTCCTCATTTAAAAACAGCAATGTGAATCTGAACGAGGTCTCAAAGAATCATTTTTTCTAGTTGATTCAACTTCCACCAACAGAAGCAAGGTCTATGGAAATAATTTCCAAAATATATTTTCCACAAAATATATATTCCACATATCCTATATGGCCAGGCTCAGTCACTAATATTGTAGCTGCAGTTTTACCTAGAGGTATAGCCTGATTCTCCTTTACTGAAAATTCACCAGTTTTTTTTTTCTTGAATCTATGTATGGAGAAAAGAAAAAAAACCTCTTTTGTCTTCATTGGAAGGCATTGTTCTTTCAGCATTTTCTCACAGGCTATACCTTTTAAATCTTTTAACCTTTGCCTTACCCCATTTTTGTTCACAGCTTTTTTAAGGCATAGCCCTGTCAAAGGTCATAATGTCTCAGTCAAAGCCTTGCCAGCAGAGCAGTGCCCTTCTCTAGTTTTGAGAGCATCCAACTTTGTTTTTGAAGTAGTTAATGGAAAAATCATTAGCTAGAAATGTGCCCAGAAGAAACCAGTCACATGTGACAGGCCCCACCAGTTACACAACAAAAGCAGCTAGCAATGATTTGAAGTTTCGTTTCGCTGCAGTTCTGTATGTATTTATAGTGGTTTTATTTGCATACGACTTCTTAGGTTTCTTATAAGGATATCAAAAGCCATACAAAAGACCCCTTCAATTTATCCACTTCCCTTTTAACCCTTTAGCCTGTTCAATAGTGAAATTTGACTGGATTTGCCATGAGTTGCTCCTGACAAGTCCATGTTAGGTGTGCTTTTAAGCATGTTGTTCCTTGAGTGAACATTATCTGTTTGTTTAGTAAATTATTCTAGCAATTTTTGGGGAATATCAGAATTAGGCAAATAGACTTGTAATTTGCTAGGTTGTTGTTAACCCCTTCTCTTCAAACACGTGCTCTTCTCCAGTGCTAGACTGCCCTGTCCTCTCCATGAGCTGGAGGATAATCACCAATTAGGTCCTGCCACACATTTTTTCTAAAATACATTTCATCTGTTCTTTTCCTGGTCTGAACTATGCTTTTATCAATTTTTCACGCTGAATTTAGACCTATTTTGATTTATTTTTATAATACTTCTTCCCTTACCTGTTGTGGACTCTTTCTGCATTAATACATGACTACAATTTATTTTCTTTTAATTTCTAATGCTTTTATCAAACTTTAGTTGTCTTTTATGTTCCATGATAGTTGAAACTGATTTCATGCCTTAACTTTTCTGATTCTATCTGCAGGCTGACACCATTTCTTTATTTTCAGCTATTCATATGTCCTTTTGTCTATTTACTATATGTTCGCTTTTGATTTTTAGGTGCTTGTGAATAAGCCAAGCCCCATATGTCTAAGGATGGCTCCTATGTTTCTTCCAGTCAGAACAGGTAATTGTACCTGGTTTGGTCTTCAAAGAGACAGAACCCCTGCAGTCTTTTATCCCTTAAATTATCTTCACAAAATCCCTACCTGCCATTTCCTGGGATTTTTTTTCCTGGAATTCCTGTTGCTTTTGCTTATCATTAGCCTTGTGCCTCTGATTATCAAGCCGGTACGCTTGAATTCCCTTCCTTGTATTTAGCAGGTAGACTCTAGGGTTGTCCAGTAGTTACTCTACATGAGATGCTCTCTAAAAACAGAGGCTTTATGTAGATACTTCTTCTGCAGCTCATCATCCCTTGCTACCAGCATACATCTGCACTCTCCTGAACTGCTGCCTGCAGCTGGGCGGGATGGAGAAGAGCATCCCTGGCTCCTTCAGCCTTGGTTCCACAACTCCTCAGTACTACCACACCTAGCGCTGGCATTTTTGGCCACAAGGACAGGTACCTAAGGTAGCCAAGGCTGGGTGAGCCTTAGTAATTTTTCACAGTATCTTGAATTTTGTCTCTGTGAGCAGGTGAGCTGTTGGATGATGGGCCTGTTTAGCAAATGAATACTGTGTCTCCCCCAGCAGGGAGTCTTCATATCCAACATTCCCCATTTCTCTGTCCAGCTGTGGGAGAGGTATGGCCCTTCCAGTTCCCCACATCCCAGAACTGTAGATCAGGACTTGACTTCAGATCCAGCTGTTGAGTAAAGCAGTAGAGCAGTCTGCAATTATTCTCCTTTTAGGTCATCTCTTTCTTCCTCTTCACATGCCTTTGCAGGCACATGCATGTCCCCATCAGGGAAAGAGTGATGTACTACCTGTCTAGCAATAAAACCAGTGAAGAGAAATGTGTTACAGACATTGCAGAACAATCTACTTGTGCTATGCAGTAGTTATGCTTCTGGCATAAGACATGAAGTCAGTTCTAAAGGATGTATCTGATATAACTGTTAACAAACATCTGCAGGAGAAAATGATGTTACCTTTTCTCAGCTGTGAAAGGAACTGCAGGAAAACATTATTTGGAGTGTTGTATGACAGACAAGGGAGCAACAATTAAACAAGATGTTCAAGAAACTATGTCCTCAGGACAGAGGTAGTTATTATTTCCCTGCTGTTGCAGAAAAATAGGAAGAGAAGATGTATTGCTATAACAACCTCCTTATACCTTGTAATGAAATAGCTGTTCATTAAAGCGGACACAAAACATCTGGTAGGTAGATGAGAAGATTGAGTAGAGCCATTGACTATGACATTTAGTCAGCCATCAATATCAAATGGACCCAAGCAAGAGCACAGTTTGATGTGACACTTACATTTATCTTTGATTACAGATTTATTATCCCTAGGTGATGGCACGATGTTTGAGGAGTTTTATTCCATGCGGAGCACACAGCAGTAACGAAGTAGATTGAACACCTGAGAATACAAACTCGGGAAGCTGCCTTATGTAAATAATGAACAATCTCTGTAAACTGCATGGTCAGCCCTGACATGTTTGTAGAGATATCCTAGTAGAAATATGAATTTAGTATGATATTAGTCTAAAGAAGACTGAAATAAATGCATAACAACTAAATCACTCTAGAAGGAGCTAAAATGCAGAAATACTTTTCTCAGTGCTGAAAAATAGAACAACTAAGCAAGTAGCAGTTCTGAAACTGACTGAGGAGCTGGCACACCATCACACAAGATCAGCATGTATAATTTGTGAAATTAATAGTTTCTATGTAAAATCTGATCAGTTAGGATAAATTATTACATTATAGAGCTAGAGGCATTTCATCATCTGCAGTTCTCAGTAGGATCTGGAGTAGGATCAAGCATCAAAACAAAAACATGTATTTCCAGCTGAAGACCTGCAAATAAGGCAATGGCGTAATATTTATAAAACCACAAGAAAAACTCAGACTCTCCTCTGTTAATGGCCAGAGGAACACTACATTACAGGAATTATAATGGACAAAGTCAATAAGTGAAAAGTAAAATAGATGCAAAATGGATCTGGAAAAAAATTGGATTGCTGAGACATAAATACTGGCAAATTAGCAGCTACTGCAATTAACAATCATCGTTGGCAAGCCAAACAACACCTGGGCAGCAGGAACTGAAGTGAGAGGTGCTACCTGTAACAAAGAAAAAGTATTTTGTCAGCATAGAAGACAGCATTCCAGACAATTGTTGCAATTATCACTGCTTCTCCCTGCCTTACACGCAGAAAGGCCTGCCTGTCATGATTAGATTACAGTCGGGTGGGTCTGAAGCTTTTGCTAACTTAGTTTTTCCTGTTATCTGAAACTCTACATGTAGGAGTCACACAAGCTCTGGCCCAACATGGTCTACAGCATATGTGCATAGGAAACAGATAGCCCTGTGCTCTGAAAAGCATATAATGCCTGAAGTCAGGGAAGCAGAGAGCAACGCTCTGGCAGAGCGGTGCTCGGGTGTGCAGTGGGGCTGTGTGGGTGCAGTCCCTGCGTGCCCAGGACATGGCCTGGCTGAGCTGGGGCCACTGCTGCAGGGTGAGAGCAGCACCCCACTGCTGGGCTGGCTACAAGCTCCAGGCCCTGAGAGTTGGGGAACAGACAAAACCAACCCAAACCAACAAACAAAACCCCACCCCAAACCAGTATCTTCACCTATTTAAGCTTACAGTACAACTGTTCCTAAGGGTGTGTTTTCTCACCACAGTGGTGATGGCTATATCCTCCTGTGTTTTTACTGTCATGAAGACTGAATGAATTTCAAGTGTTTTAAGATCTTTTTTCTGGGCTGAAGCTCATCTCTACAGTTTACATATTTAATAATGCGTCAAATGAAATTATTTTAGATTCTTTTTTTAAATATAACACCATATTGCTAGGGCTGTTTAAAATAAATGAGTATTTACAACACGGGGAAAAAATCCAATTAATGGGTTTATTCACAAGTTACTTATATTTCCAGTTGGTAATGCAGATATAGATGCTGGGCTACAAGAGCATAGTGATTAAAATAGACCTTTATAACAGTATTTGGCATTTAACTTATAAAATTTTCTTAAGTAAAGAAATTATTATAATAAATGATCGCTTTTTAATAATCATGCCCCCACATCCATGTGAGAAGAAGCACCAGCTGCTGTTTCTGGTATTACACCACTGCATTGCTGGTATCCTTGAAGCAATTGTTGATGATTATCTTGTTTGGGAAGGAAGGGATGAGGCTGCTTGTTCAGTCAGGTGAACTCTGTACTTTATATTGCTAAATCGGGTCAGCTGGGGTTAGAGAGCCTCTTATTGTAACACCGCCTTACAAAATTCTCCTCTACTCAGTTAGGAAAGTATTCTTTTACAGTTAAATGGCATATATGCAATTGCTCTAATTTTTACCTCCAGAGTAGGAGGGCTGGTAGTGCTTACTTGACAGGCCGCACCTCCTAGCAGGTGTTGAAGTGGGCTGCAACACAGGCTTGGTTTCCTCACTATGGAAAACCTGCCTTGGCAATGAATCCAAAAGGATTTTTAAAATGTATAAATAGTTTTCTATTCTATTTTGAAAAACTATTTCCTTTTTCTGCATAAGGAGGATCAATGATGTGGCATGAACATCTCAAGTAAGGTTTTGAGGAGGCTTACTTCTTCCACTACTGTCTTGCAAAGTGTGTGCTGAAACCCTTGTATTGCTTGAGGAGAGATAGTCACAGGTTTTCTCCAAAGTTTTCTGTGTCCCTCTTAAAGTGTTTTATACAAAAAAATGTCACACGGGTTTAAGGAAGAGCCTAAAATCAAGGTTCTGACTGATGGCAGAAAGTGAAGGGGTCGAAGTTGAAACACACTGTTAATTAATGACAGTCATTTTAGCTATGTAAGCCTTTCTCAGGACTCACGGGCCTTCATTGAGATGAATAAATATAATCTTAGTAGAATATGACAAAAATATAGGCTCCTGGCATGTTTCCGTACTAACATATTCACTTATCATATTTAAATATACTTTTTTCCTGGTACCTTGGCTCTCTCCAGCCTAAATAACCCAAGTGAGGCTGGAGGATGGCCAGGAGTGGGGGGATTGTTCCTGGCAGAAAAGTACAATTCTGTGCTTCTCTCATCTTCCAGACTGTTAAAGAACAACTGCCCAAACTATGGCCACTAGAAAACCTTGAACATAAATATTGGTAGGCTAGATTTAGAAAAAAAAAAAAAGGCAGATTAGCACGCTTAAGCCAGAAAGCCTGATTATACCAGGGCTTACTTTGGTCTAATTACAGTATTGACAGTGGTGTCAAATCTGCTTAAGTTAGGATCAGTCTTTCTGGACTGAGAGTGGACTGAGATTTCTCCCACTCACTGAGTGCCCCTGACTTACAAGAGGAAGCCAAAGGTTGTCTTTGTTCAAATTGGTGATGCATATCCAGGTAGGGACCCTGAAATCACCTTTGGCCTATTTTTTTACCTAAAAGAAACAGTGGAATTTTCAGTAGACTACAGTGGATAAACAAACTGTGGGCATACAAGATGAGTAAGGAAGGTAAACATGCCAAAGTCCCTTCCAAAGCTACAGGGATCAGAGTGAAATAAACAATAGGTCCTGGTGGACTTCTACAAGGCCATTCAGGACTGAACAGGGAGTCATTTGGGTTTAGACAAGTTCTAACAGGAAAAAAACAAGTACTGATTCAAGTGTGTGTACTTTTAAAAAATAGATGCATTTTACTCATGTACCCAAATGTGCACGTGCAAAAGGGAGATGGGTGGTTAAAAACAACTTCCAAAGTCTGTAGTGAGGGTCCTTTTCTTATCAGAAAGATTTGAAATACTGTGCCGCACAGACTTCTGAGGCTATCTTTTGTGTGGGTATTCATCTTTCCAATAAACATTAATGTTAGGTGGTGATGCTACAGCTTCAGTTCATGGGGACTATCTTGTTTTCTACAAGAGATATCTTGTTTTTCACACTGAGAGCCTTATCAGTTAAATACACGAGCCTATATCCAAAAGCCATGCAGCACCTAGCTGCTGAACCTTGGCACCTGGAGCGGGCTGCAGCATCTGCTTGGCGCACCCAGCTTGGCTGTGTGGGTGAGGAGGCAAGGGTGAGCCCTGCCAGCGTGGGAGCCAGACCTTTCGCACTGAGCAGGAAGCTCAACAAAACCTAACCAAGAGGGCACTTGGAGTAGAGATTCTTATTTCTGCCAAGAGTGTCCCTCCTGAAGGCTGTGCAGAAGTACATTTTTACACCCTGTGGAGAGCAGCTCCTTCCTCTCTGTGGAAATCTCAGGACGAGGCAGTGTGATCGTCATCTCTGCATCACGTGAAAACCCTCTGGTCCGAGTACTTGCCAAGAGTGTTGCAGATCAGAGCAGGGAACTCCATTAGCTCCTTCCTCAGACTGGCCTTGGTCAGACCCAGACATCCCACCTCTCAGGAGCATGACACAAGGTTCCAACTGTGTAAGCTCTTGTGAAGGCTCTTTGGGCTAAAAAGAGAGACTGTCACTCTGCAACAGGTCACCCTGACGGGAGTGGCTATGCAGCACTTCCATACTGACAGGCTGCTCAGCACAAATCTCTGCCACATCATACCTCAGGGAAGCTGCTCCAGCAATGTTTGTCACAGAGGTGGAACAACTCTCACTAGATGTGATCTTCAGTGTTTAGGATTTACCAAAACTAGTTCCTGTGGGAATTGCTAACATTTACAATCTTGAAGCTGAGGAGGAAGTGGGGTGGTGTTTCCCCTGGAAAAGCACCTTCTTCCATTGTTGCTATGCATTATTATGAACAGCATTTGCATTTGTTATTGATAATTTACTTCCTGTTTTTCTTCTTTTTTTCTTTAATACTCAGCATACTGTGATTAGGATCTTGCAGCCTCTCTATCTTGGGGTACAAGCTGCATGAAGTCAGTTCACAAGTCATCACTCAGCTCCAGGCCTTGAAAATTTTAATTCAAGGTTTTGTGGTCTAATTTTCACCCTTTTAAAGCTTAATACTGATTGGAGATCTTATTGAAGATTAAAATGTTCTTTGTCTTTTTCTACTGTAAAGTTTCACTCATGTTTGACATCTGCTTGTTTAATGCCCTCCTGTGGTTCACAGGATTAGTACACTAGTAATGCTATTAGCAACCTATTTTGGTTTTAAAGCAGTGAGTTGTTTACTTTTTTTGAGGTAACACCATTTACCCAGTCTTGCTACAAGTTTTAACGATATTGCACCAATGGTGTGAAACAGGGTTTTCTAAATTAACATTATAGATAGTCATAAATATAATAAAATTTCAGAGGAGTATTCTATATTGTTGAAGACAGCAAAGGTTGTCCACATATACCACAGTAAAGATACAGATTTAAACAGAGAAATTGATTATTCCGGTTGTTTGTGACCTAACAATATTCAAATTAATCTCAGGAGTTCATCCATCAATCCGATGGAAACTCGCTGCTGACTACTTGTGGTAGGGTGATATAAATATGTGTCATATTTCAGACAAAAAGAGATCATAATAGAATTTAAATTGATTTCCAGATTACTGAAGACTATTGTCTTCCACTTGCTTCTGTACTAACCTTTTGTCTCTTATGGTGTATCTACTGAAAGTGACTGAGAGGAACAGAAAACCCCTCTTTTGATGGTATTGTTCCGACAAATAACCAGCTTCACTTTTAGAACTGCAGCTGGAGCTGTGTGCACTTTGCACCCAGACATTTGCTCTTTTTTGTGCTCCGATCTGTCTCTCTGTGCTTCCAGAACCTGGGATTTCTCTCCCTATGAAGATTCTTGCAGGCAATAATCAAGTTGTCTCTCTGTCATCTCCAGGCTGAGCTCAACACATCAGGGTGTTTAGTCATCTCCATGGCAGGCGTTTTGTGTTTTTCCCTGCATCTGAACTCTGAACCCACTAAGTATATCCAGTGACATTAGTTGGTGCATTTTAAAAATGGCTCTTGAGGCCTGAATGATGGGGTTTGCATGACATTTTCTTACCTTTAACATATACTGCCTAAACTCTTCTTCCACTTTCCTTTAAAAGCCAGAGATGAAGCGTCCAGCTACATTGATGAAGTTTTTCTTGTAATTCTTATAGATCAATTTTTGAAAGTGTTAAGTGCTTGTTGGTGATACTGGTTGAAAGTATCAAGAATACTTGAAGCACTGTCATTTAAGTACAAGATATGGCCAATGGCAATGGATCATCCCCAGTTAGCCATCCTACTTGAATTGAAGCATAATCTGGAAGAAAGCTTCTGTGACCTAGGGAGCCACCCAGCCTGTCTCAGGCTGTTTTCAGCTGTTCACTGTATCACAGTGGAGATATTCTTGGCTTTATTTGCTATTAACGTTATAAAAACATACCGAGTTTAAAGGTCATGTTAGTGTAAGACCAATGATTTCCGCATGTGTTGGTGAATGTACTAATGTATAACTCACCTTGGTTCAAATGCCAGTGCTGTATTTTTCCTCACAGACTATTGGATGGCAGAAGAACATGGGGCCCCTTGAAGACTTCCTGGAACTGGAGATTGTGCAAGTTGTGTGAATGTGTCTGCTGGATATCTGACATGCGCTTCACAGAAGGTTGCTGTCATTCCTGGGCTTAAGGAAGTAATAACAAATTTGCACTTGAATTGCAGAATAAATAATCCTCACCTTTGCTACAGATGGCAGAAGAACAGAGGTCCAAATAGCAAAAGATCAACACTATCAAGAGTGTTTAAAAGTTGATGGGTCACTTGCTACTTCTCTGTAGTGAAATGGTTATTTCTGTTCTCTGTGTTTAAGGGTCCATTTTAACAGCTAATCTTCCTAAAGGTTAATTGTTTTACTACTAACAGGTGAAATAAATTTAGGCTTCTAGCAAAAGTCTCATATGCTTAAATTTAATAACATTATTTTCTCAGTATGTTAGTTCTCAAGGGGACATGGTTACTAGCATTAGGGGATGACCTTCCTGCTGTGTCTGACTCAGTTGAGGTCAATATAGATAATATAATAGCAGTTAGTGGAGATTCACATCTGAAATCCCCCCACTTGTCCAAGTCAAATGCTAAGGTAAAACACACCTTGACACTTCTCACTGACTATAGCATTGGAGAAGCAGCTAGCCTGAATGGATAAGTAAAGCAAATAACTGATTATAACAGAGTTTGCAATAGAGAGAAGAGCCCAGACAGTAACATGAGAATTGGAAAGTCTGGGTAAATATGCTGGGAATCACTCACTCTTCATTTGCCTGCCTTAGCAAGGAGACTATAATTAAAACTGAAGCTTTCTTCCTGCAGTAGGGAAAGTGTGAGGCACTGTGACTGTGGCTATTTTTACCAGTGACTGCAGAACCTGAAGGATGGGAAGAACCAGTTATGCAAGAGTGTGCCAAGCCAAAACAGCACCCAGCCTCACCATAGAGGGTGAGTCACTAGCCTTTTAATAAACTAATTTCCTCAACAAAGAATGGAATTGAGCTCAGGCCAGCTTTGGTTGTTTAGAAAACAGTGAAAGCACCACAAATAGCTCTCCAGTCCATCTAGATGAATGGACAGAGATGCCCTTCTTCCATCTTGCATCCAGATAGTGGGAGCACAGCATCTTTAGCAGCCAGTGCGCTGCAAAGTTATCTATACTTAACGTGAATAGCTGGGCATAGCCCAAAATCCTTGTCTTCAGCTCTTCTTCATAGATTTTAATGCAAAATCTCTGCTTCTTATGAGCTTCAGACATTAGCCATTGTTGTTCCTGCCTATTATTTGCCTTGCTGTAGTGCCTGAGGTGCCCAGCCAGCAGTTTGGCTGCCCTTGAAAAAGATGCTGTTCAGGCATGTAAGACTTTCTGAGTCTCAGGGACAATTCTCATGGTACACATGGTATGCAAAAAGGGGATGAAGAAGCCAAAGGTAAACTGGGATGGGATAAAGAAATAAGAAATAAGAAAGAAATTAATATTAACTAAAGAGCAGAATTACAAGAGGGAGAGGAGTGGTTTTACAAATGCATTTTTCTCCATCCAGTGAAAAAAAAACCTGGTTACTTATCAGTAAGTGCAGAGATTTAAGATGGTTGCTGATGCATATTTCCTAAAAGGGCTGTGTCTTCTATCAGGCACTTGAACATATTCTGGAAAACCTTCCTCTTAGACATCTCGTTTATTGTTTTTCTGGAGTTGGAGGGAAAGACTCACATCTGCCTGCCCAGGACCTGGTGTGCCACAGGGCTTCATGACCAGATCCTCTGCAAAGTTATGTATGTCCAACAGTGGCTGAACTTGGCTCATTCCTCATCATAGTCATGTAAAAGAAGGAACAGAAAGAGAGGGAAAAGCAAGCCTGTGTTTGCTTGTTTTGGGGTTTTGTTTGTTTATTTGCTTTTGTTTTGTGGTTTGGTTTTGTTTTGTTGCCTGCCCCTTCCCCCAGTTTTCCCATTTGGATTTTCTTGTGTATGAGTAAGATTCTTCAGAAAAGCCTCCTTTTTTAACCACTGGACCTATAAAGACGTGTACAGAAGTCATTGTCCTGCCTGCCAGAGGAGGCTATAAAAAACATGAGATGGACATGTGGGAAAGGAGCTTGGTAAGGAAAAGGAGGAATAATTTGTGGTAGGTACTGGGATGCAGAGGAAGAGGATGGAGAGGGACATACGTGTGTCCTATTGATGAAAACCTATGAAAACTAAAGGAGCAGGAAGGGTCATTTCTTTTAGGGACAGAGAAAATAAATGAAGGACAGGAGTAGGAGAAGAACAGGAGCAGCTGGCAGGAAGAACAGAGGCATGAGACTACCTATGGTCAGACCAGAAATCCTATGAGTAGTGTATCTGAAGTCCAAGTTTGCTTGATTATGCTCGCTTGGACCTGAATCACGTGCAGTTTTTCCATATCTGGTACCACATGCTGTTCCTGCGGGAAGGCTGAGCTGGACTCACCATCTTTGCGATGCTGCCGGGGCTGATGAAAATCCACAGATGTGAATGCCGGTGTAATGGTGCACAGGCTCAGACGTGGTAACAACAGGAAAGCAGAAACAATCCTTCAAAGTAGGAGATGTTGGTTTTGCTTTTGTGGTCACTGGCCAGTTGAAGAAGCAGAGAAGGCTCTGCAGGTTGTTTGCCAGCAACCAGCAGTTTCCAGGAGAACTGCACCTCGGAAGATCTCTAAGGAGCAAGGGAAGTCTATGCCAGGCAGCTTGTGTGAAAGTGCTTGTTTGTCTGACAGTGAAATCCTGAATTTGTCTGGTCAGTGAGCTTGTCTCATCTATGGGGATTTAAAGGTTTACTTGTTGCTTCTCAAACCAGAGGTCTGGGTATTCAGGCTGCAGAGAGGTAACAGCTCCAGGTATAATTTGAAACGGTAACTGTGTGCTTTTACTGCGACCAACACACGGCATTCAAACATGGCCAGTGCTTGGTGACTAGAAAGGAATTATGCAAAAACAAGCAGTATCCTTTTTTTATTTTTTTTTTATTTCTGTATAAAGAAAGGAAAGGATGGGCATGCCAAGCCAAAATGGTGGAGTACAGACAAAAGTGAGCACTGAGGATTTTCTTTGGGGGCTATCCACAGTAAACTCTTGCCCTGGCAGAGTTACAGCTCCCCATCCCTTCTGTGGGGAGGGACCCCGCAGGCAGCCAGCCCTTCAGCACAATCACAGCTCTTTGAAGTTAGTTTGAACAGTTTCACAATACCATCAGCCCACGTCACGGCGGGGTGGCAGCAGCTGAAGCCAGCAACACTAGCAGCAACACTGAATACAGTGCACAGAAAAAAGGGAGCAAAGAGCTTATTTGCAAACAATTGTAGATAACAATATAGAAAGTCCAAAGATCATCATTCTGCTATAAAAATATTACACTTCATAAAACCATGTACTATAAAAAAAATCTATTCAGAAACGCTGGTAAACATAATAAATATCTGTACACTGGCTGCCCTTTTCATACAGAAAATGTAAAAAGCGTGAGCCTCTGAAGTCATCGTTTGTAAACATGAATATGGAGCCTGTAAACAAAGTGCTAGATCATGGTTCATGTTTTGTCAAATTCATTTAATATTACCCAAGTAAACCCCTTGCACACGTCATCACACCTAATGGTCAGACTCCACTACTGCCACTAGAAAGAGGACCCTGCTCTGAGCTGTTGCTCTCATTTCACTGAAAGTGCACACGGCTTAAGGAACCAGTATATAGGTGAGGCAGGCAAGATTTGGTTCTCAGTAGCAGATCAGAAACAATCTTTTAGCAACTGGTTTTAATTTTCTGAACTTCAAAATGCTTATTTTCAGACTCTCATTTCAAAATTTGCATTTATTAAAGAGGGCATGCATTCTCCTTATTTTCCTTACAGGCTATGACGTCTCTGAAACTATGGCCATAACATCCATTTAGGAGCCATAACGGAGCACAAATTTACTCCGTAACTACATATACCAAAGGAAGCAGTAGTGGTTGTACAGTTCAACACTGAACATCATGGTTTACACAACACAGGCTGATTCAAATGGCTAAAATCTTAAATTTAGACTCTAAACGTTGGGCTGCAAAACATGTCCATGTGCAAGTCTGTACTGACATGCAGGCTCAGGTTCCTGGTTAGCTGGCCGATGCGCATGTGTTGTCACCTAGCTGCACACGGAAATGCAACATTTAGGCTCAAAACACTTACAAATGGACTTTATTTGCTCTGTAACATCCTTGTTCTGCACGGGCTTCTATCCACCCTTCAACTAAAAACTGAGCATTTTAGTTCTGTATGCAGTGAGAACTTTGCTTTTAACTTCACTTTATCTTCTGAGTTTAAACACTCAAATTTTTGCTAACTTTCAGAATACGAGAGGA
Organism: Nesoenas mayeri; assembly: GCF_963082525.1. Lineage (NCBI taxonomy): Eukaryota > Metazoa > Chordata > Aves > Columbiformes > Columbidae > Nesoenas > Nesoenas mayeri. Next base: position 73,513,965 of record NC_137544.1, read on the forward strand.
TGCGCAATTGTTGCTTGCGTCTGTTGTGGGAGACAGGGAACGGGGGGTGTGGGACTGTGCTCACAGAAGAACCCAGGTACCAGAAGCAGCTTAGCCGTGATGTCTTGGGGCAATACAGGGTTTTAGGAGCAGGGTCAGCTAGGAGGTAATAACACACTTCTAAGGGATTATGATGTATACTTCAAAAGATGAAACGAAAATGGGCTTGCACTTTTTTTTCTTTTTTTTTAATGAACTATTAAGTAACCTTATTGACATTATTTTAGGCCTTTAATTTTAATGTAAGGTGAGATGGTTTGCCCACTTGTGCTGTGTGCCTGTCTTTTGGGATTCAGATATGTGACACTGGAGCTCACGTGGCTCTAGTTTAAAGGCGCCATCTGTAGATGTTCAACAAGATAACCTTGCTTCTAAATATTTGCTTTGGCATTTTTGCTACACGTGTCTTAACACAGAGCTTCAAAACACCTGATTGAAAATAATTTTCCAGTGAAAACTAAGTTGCCTCGTTTTCTGCTATGGTAATCCAGTTTATCTTCCATGTTTGTCTGCCGTACTCCTACTAGAGATCTAGAAAGCTGTAGCACTCCACAGAATTAGGAATTTCCTCTGTAAATCTGGTGATTTAAAAACAAACCCCAAGATTTTTTCTATTCTCCTTATAAACTCAATGGTGACAAAAATATGCAGAGTCAATATTATGTCCCCATGGCATGTAATCTGTGCCCCTATACCTTCTAGTTACAGGGAGTTTATATGAACTTGTGGCAAATTTTCAGAAGCCTGGACTTGTTCTTCCCCTGTGTGTGCACAGCTTGGCACTGGTAACCTGCTGCTGTACAAGCATCCCATCATTTATCATCCTGACTCTGAGCCACATCTGGGCTCAGCTCAGCATAACTCAGAGACAGAAGGACAGAGGTGACAATGAAGTTGTAGCCACACCAATGTGTTGACAGCATTGCTGGCAAAAAAGATGCTGTTGCCTTCCTGCTGTCCGCAGCCACTTGTTCTGATGCACAAACATTTGCTTTGCCCCATGTGACCTGGATAAGGGAGGTGCAAAAGGACAGATGAGCATCTGAGGTCAAGAGAAAGTGAGTGCCTGCCTTTATTAGCACCAGCACTTGCATATTCTGGCATAAGCTCTGTGGACTGGTGGCGTAAGAAATCTCTGTGGCACTCCTGCCTCAGGCAGTGATAGAAGCCCTGGCATACTTCATATATAGACACACAGCAATTGCTATACTGAGCCAAGGTTCAGATATATTTGGATGTACCAAAGCCGGGTACAAGTTGTTGGAGAGAGCATTACACTACACAGACAAAACCAGCCTGTCACTTAAAGATCTGCATGCTGATTTCTAATAGAGTCTGATCTACCCTGTGAGCCAACAGATTCATTATCTTTTTCAAACTCAGCCCCAAACCAATTCAACCATAAATCTGTCTGAAAAGAGTCCCAGTACACACAATTTGTACTTTGTAAGAGTGTGGCACACAATATCACTTCACAATGTAATGTCATGTTACTCAAGACGTGCTTCTCCCCATTCTCTGTGTTTGGGTTATCCCCGGTACCTGAGGCCACCTCAGGGAGCTGCTGCAGGTGATTTGCTGGAGAAGCAAACCAGAATCTATTGTCAGATAGACTTTTTTTTTGAGATGTGGAGATTAATTACAAAGTGTTTGTGAGGGTCACTTGTGGTTTGCTGAAAAAGCAAGGCTTTACAAATGCTACCTGCTGTTAAAACTTGCTTAGAAAAATCAAACAGATGTGGAAGAATAAAAAATAATGGGGGACTGTGGGCTGGGGTCAGCTCTCCCTCTGAGCAACATCTCCCACACCTTTACTATATACACAAGCTGTGGTGCTGTGTAGGAACTGGGGTAATTCTTCCCATGATATTCTTCATCAGGGCCGTTTTTGCTTCTTCAAAATCCTTGAGCTACAGAGATGGGGTCCAGATCTGTGAAGTGTGGGGAGATGCCTCCTGCCTACTGTGCAGACTCCGATCTTGCTGAACTGAATGACAGCTTTTGAAGTGATTCTCCAGATGAGCTGACTATGTAAGTGACAGATGCACTTAAGTGTGCTTTGGATGGTCATAGCTTTGTGCACCTTGATGGTTCAGAAATGTAACTATACTATTTGTAATAGCCTAAGGCACTAGGTCACTTTGCAGACTAATAAGCTGCAAGATGGTATGATCTAATTCAAAGTGATTTTTAGACTTTCAGGAGTAAAGCATGACATTTAGTAGAAGTCCCTTAAGATTAAAAAGAGAGAAAGAGAGAGGCTAAGCCTTTTTCAGTCCAGTTTTCATCTAGAAAGAATAAATGCTTATTGCTGAGCTATACTGTAGCAAGGAGTCTGGAAAGGAGATGCTGGTTTAAGAGCAGCTGTAGCAGTAATTAGGCCACAGCCGTGCATCTTCACATGGATCCTGCTGGTCTAGGGGAAGCAGTGTGTGCAATCAGTCTGAAATAACAAGTGCCAATGGCGCATTCCTCCCCTCTGCCAGGATGTGTCCCTTGGATTTGCTGATGGAGGCTCTTGTATTTCAGTCCAAGTAAGCTGGATCAGCAAGACTGACAGTGGAAATGGTTTAATTTGGTTCAGCTTGACTGAAACAGGTCAGAAAACCCTCACAAGAGCACCTCCCATGGCAAGTCTGGGGAGAGGGGGGCTGATCTGCCTTGGGGTGCATGAGGATGCACAGCTAGGAAAGGTGGACACGAGACAGGACAGCTTCTTCCATGGGTGGGCACAGCCACCCAGCAGAGTAACTGCTACTGTTTTCAACGACAGATTTTCAACAATGCAACAGACAAAACTCTTCTGTCATCTCAAGCACTGACTAAACTTCTGTTCTCATTCGGACAAGCTGGGACAGCACATTTTTTGTGTATGTATTTACATATACACACACATGCATACATCTGGATGCACCAGCAACAAAATCTTAATAAGCAAACCCCATTATGTATAATTTATAGGCTTATAAAGTAATTAATGAACATCAACATGTATCATTATGTATGTGGTCCAAACTTTGTATGGTTAATAGGGTGATAGCTGGTAGTTAGAAAGAACTATGTCAGGAAGAGATTCAAACCATTAAACTTTGGGTAGAGCAACATCCTGTAAGCTTGGCCTACAACAATGTTCAGGTGAAAGAAATGCTCAAAGAATTAAGACCAAGTGTATCAAGACGGAATTAGACATTCCAATGGCTGTGCAGGGATTGCAAATAGAGCAATGAAACATGACTAGGAAATCTCAGGGCGCGAAAAAACCTGTACATAATCTTTACAACACTCTGCCTGCATACAATACATCTACACCAACCATCAGAAATATATTTTGTTGAAACAGCATAAATCAGCTGGCACCCCAGAAAACCCAGCCCCCCCATTCAGTATCCTTGCACTCACCGTGCCTTCTTCCAGGATAGAGGTCACCTCCGGGTAATAAAGGCCTGGCCAGGGCTTTTCTGCATCAGCCAGGATATCCCCTGCCTGTGGACTCGCCTCGCAGCGTGCCGCTAACAGAAATGTAAGAGACTTGACTTCTAACAAGAGGAAAAGTGTAAAGGCAGCAAAAAGCTGACACTGAGCACAGCTTAGCCGGTAGAAAGAATAAGGACTGCTGCATGTATAACCATAGACACACACACACACCTGCGTGTTTGCACACACCAGTCTCAGCCAACTCAGCCACAGTGTGAAGTTTCACAGCATTGTTTATTCTAGAAAAGAGAAGGGCTTCAAGGAGAGCTGCTTTGCAGCACTCCTCTGTGCACAGCACATAAACCTGAACATTAAATATAGCTTTAAATTATTAAGAATAAATTTAAATTTAAAAATAGGCTAATGCAAACAAACAGATTTCAGTCAACATTGGAACAAAGCTAGTTTTAGGAAGCATATTGCTACAGCAAATACAATTCCTTGTTCCCTCGGACACTCTGAGGCAATGATCTCGTAATTCCAGTTCAGCACTGAGATGCACATACTACCCAGCAAAGAAAAATTACCATCTCTAGCATATGAAGCTCCATGTTCATATTTTGCCTTTTTTTTTTTTCCCCATCACAACAGAAAAAAAGCCAACATAGCACATTAGCTTTTCCCACAAAGCATGTGAGGTGACAAAACTTACTTGGAAAAATTAATAAAAGCAGTACAAAGAAGAATCCTGATCAGCTTTTGACCACCATAAGACAAGATGGGTAAGAAAAAGAATAAAAAAATAGTTCACATCCGACACCACAAACCTTGCTCATTTTTTTGAGATCAGGGAATAAGAAAAAAGGTCCATTTTGCTGAGACCATTTCAACAAAGTTTTATATCCCTGAACCAGGAAAATCCAGGTATTAGGGTACAGAACTTTTGTTTTATAAGTATATAAATACACATGTACATATTTATATAAATATAAAAGCAGAGCATCCTCCCATTTCTCCTGATAATTTATTATTATTAAAGCTTGTAACAGAGTTAGCTGGACTCTTCAGAAGTGGGTACTCTCCGTACACACGTGGCACAGGGAGTTTAGCTCTGCTAGAGCGGAACAGCCAGGCAGGGACATGAGACATCGGTAACTGAGGCAGATTGGGGTGAGCAGCCAGGGAAGGGTAGGGAGCGATGACTGGAGTGGCCTGGCTTGCTCCAGGGTGGCACTCTGGCCCAACAGAGCCGGGCTCCATGAGCAGATTTGGTGACGATGTGGAGGGACAGCTGCACTGACCCACCCAGCCCTCAGCTGCCCAGTCGCCCACCCACCCTGTTCTGTACCAGCCACCAAAAAGGGACTGTCCCTCGCTTCTGAAGAGAGTCCCAGTTTGCCCCCTAAGCATGTGCACACTGATTCCCTTCAGCAGTACTCTCCACCATGCTGCCAGGGGTCTTTTTTCTTACTGTCCTCAAAGTTGCCCACGCCATTCCCTGCTGTTGCTTGGCTCTCCAGCCCCCTCACCTCGTCTTCCGAGACCTCCTGGTTGCTGGCCAAGACCAGACACCTCTTTTTCCCCTGGTCCACAGGCTCCTACTCACACTGTTTTATGTAAATGCTTTCCCAGTCTCATAAGACCCAATAATCTCCTTAAAGCACCGAGTTTCTCAGAGCTTTTCTGCTCTTGGAGACCTCCAAGTAAGTCAGGGCTGGTGACACACACTCCTTGAGTGGTGCGGACTTCATTTCAGAGAGGGCAGGGGCAAAGTGCAAAAGAATTCTTGAAATCAGAAGGTATTTCTACCACCAGCAGCAATCTCTCCTTCATGTTGTATAGCACATGCTTCAAGTAAGGTATCATTCATTTGTCTCTGCAGCCTTCACTCTTCCTGGGGTGAGTGGAGATCAGTAGGTGTTTACTGGTTATCAGCCGAGCCGCTTAATCATGACACATCCTGGAACAGCTGAAAACATTCAAACCTGACTGAGTTCTTCGTAGCAAAAAGTGCTTTTCTTGAGAAACAAAATGAAACAGTGTTCCCATGGAACATCTTAAGGACTCAAAAATAGTATTTCCTAGGGTGGGGAGGATGGAGCGCACCTACTTTATTTGGCTTTATCTCAGTAAGGAAATGGGGCTACTGGCAAAATTGGCACATATTTGTGAAGTTGTTAAACTCAGGACCCTGGCTGGAATGTGAAAGAAATGATGGAGCAAAGAAGAACTTTGCCTTATGCTGGGCTTTTGCTAGTTCTGACAATTCCATGTGCAGTGGTCCAAAAAAGTTCTGCTAGCCAAGTAAAGATGAATCTCTCAAATAATAAACTATGGGTTTTCAAAGAGGCTTTTTGGGAGTGCTGCTACAACCTGGTAGAGGTAAGTCTCTTCATGCCTCGCCGCTGAGCCAGATTGGAGGACAATACAGGCTCCAGCCTTGGTGCCTGAGGTGCTCGGTTTAAAGCAAAGTAAGTGGCTGCCATTGCACCCTGTAAAATGGAGAAAGAGTAAAGATAATTATTTTTCTCAGAAAAAGGAAGTGCTGGGCTGAAATTCAGTTCTTTGATGCTTTTCCCTTTCATTATTCAGTCCTCTGAAAAAATGGATGTATATGGATGATTTCCAGGAAATGATAACAATGTTTAGGCTGGCAGGCAGCTGGAGTGTTCCTGATTCAAAGCAGTGGGTAGCCGTATGTGCACACCAAGCCATTACAATACAGATGGAAGTTAAATATATTGAGCAGGTAACAGGTCAAAAATCTCTACTGTTAATACAGTGGCATGTTAGATTTGGCCTCCGTGGCAAACCACTTTCTCCTCCATCACTTTCCAGAATATTCACACAAATGACAGCTTATTCTGCAAGGAAGGAAGAGATGAGGGGGTAGGATGTACCTTCACCAGGTGAACGTCCTGTCTGATGAGTTGGTTTTGAGACAGATACTCCCTGTTCACTATCCATGGATGTCTTAGGACTTGGACTGCTGTGAGGCGCTGATGAGGGTCTACATGAAGCATCTTTGACACAATGTCCTGGGTTTAAAAGAAAGAAAACAGTAAAAGAAAAAAAGTAATTAACAGTAGTATGGGCTTTGCTAAGGTCTTCCTGGTGGCGGTGTCATCACCAGCATGTCCAAGGAAGAGGAAGATGCGCTTTAGATATGTGTCATATTGTTAAAGTGTAAAGTCTGATCTTCAAAATTTTCAAGTGTAATGTTCAACTCTCATCTGATAATCCAGTCAAATGATAACATGGAGAGTATCCAGTTTATTGAGTGTTAATTCTGGTGACCTTGTAGGGGTGATAAACTCCACCTAGGGAGGATGCCATCTGGAGGCATTTCCTCACTGACTCCAAAGCATGCTTACAAGAGAAGCTTAGAAGAGAGATCTAACATTGATTAAAATTCAATGAGATCCGTTCTACCATGTCTGAATGTTTTAATTTCAAAACTGAACATCTGATAAAAAATTCATTGTGAGGTTCATAGGTGTTGGTGGCAAGATGAATATGTTACCAGGATTGCTTGCAGTTTTGTGGTGGGATATATCAATGTTCTTCCATTGCATAGTACCAGTTGCTAAAACTGAAATATCTTGCAAGAATCTCTAAATCCTGTCCAAGTTTCTGCTTAATGCCAGGCAACTGGAAGCTTGCCAGCTTTCCTGCCTGCCTACCTGTCTCATAGACCAGGGCACAGCTGCATGCCCAAAAGTCTCAGCACTAGTTAAATTTTATCTCCTAGGGTTTCCATGCTTTATGGTAGATTGGCAGCCTAAAATGTGAACTGTACAGGAGTTAAAAATGCTAGTTTGTAAACTGCCTGCTCCTGTTTTACTCTAAAGAGCAGAAAGGTGATTCGCATATAGACCATGAATTTATGGCACTGACTACGCCACACTTCTTTTAAAAGTTCTGTTACACCAAAAAAGTTCTGTGGTATTTTAGTGCTAGGAGGATTCACAATTGATGGTGCTATATTATGCCCTAGATTAATGAAATAAATTACCGAAATTCCTAACACACTATTTTGTGCAGAGTGGTAGAAACATAAAGAAGCAAGCTTTTACTTCATAAGGAACTGAGAAATAATCCTTCTGACTATCTCCCTCTTAAGTTTGTTACAACTGTGGACTGCAAGCTCATTTCAGAGAACAAGAAAAAGTCTGAGAAAGCATTCACTGACCTTTGCAGTATCAGATACTGAATCCCAGTTTCCTCCTGTAAGTGCATATTTGCCACTGCCAATCCTGGCTAGAATCTCCTCCGGGGTGTCATCTGGTCCATTTGCAAAAGGAGTGAACCTATTTAAAGAAAGAGAAAAAAATACAGTGTAATTTGCAACTATATGTTTCTAGGATCTATTGCTAACTGCCACCAACTACAACAGGGGTTTGGTTCCAGATTGAACCACAGACATCGCTGCTTCATTTTCACTCAAACTTTACAGTCTGGTGGTTCCTCACATTAAGTTGTTCAGCAGAGGAAAAGACTGATTCCTTACCTTTTTTTTTTTTTTTTTAAATTTTGTTCTGTTCTTTTTCCAGGAAAAAGATATTATTTTAAAAAAATTGACAGGTTTTTACCTCTTTAATTATTTTACCTCTGCTTTATTGCCAATAGTAATACCTTGATAATGCCAAGAAAGGATTGAAATAATAAAGGAGGAAAATTAGGAACTGAAGGAGAAAAGAAAAAAAAGAACTGTTTATAACCTATTTTGCAATGCTTTCTTAACCGTAATGTGCAAGTCTGTTGGGCAAAATAAATGATTTGCAACAGGTTACTTCCTGATCTAGTCAGCTAGAAATTACTAGTAACACGCACCCAGCTTTACAAAATTAGTGTCACATGCAGAGGACATACTTTTTGTCTTCATAAAATGCCAAGTGACAAGATTTTTGAAGCTAACTAAAATCTACCCGGCCAAATTCTGCTCTGTAATCTTGAACAGCTGTGTAGGTTTAGAAGAAGGGGGTATCTGGGATTTTTATTCTTTTCCTTCCATCTGTCTTTTCTCTTCTGAAAGCTTGCCAGGGTGGTTTTTAGATCACTAGACAGTTGACTTGGCCACAGCTTCCTATCCCACCTGGTTTCTAATAGCACATTCAATTCTTCACACTGTATTTTCTAATTTTCAAAAACATGTCAGATTTCACAGAAGTTAAGCCCAAAAATATACATAATATTATTGCAATCTATAGCTAGAAAGAGGGATACACTAAGAGTTAATGACTGGCTAAAGCTCCAAATTCTGTCACTACTTGCATGAATAGGATCTCAGGATTGTGCTCTAGTCCTGAGTGTCTGGGGCCTCTCTGCTCACAGGAATGATTGAAGGAGAATAAAATCCTGGTTGCAAATACTGATCAGTTCATACTAACTCTCCTCTTATGAGAAAAAAACAAGACCATTCCTAAATGCAGTGATGGCACCTAAAAAGTCAGCACTTCTCAACTGTTTGCATTACTCTTATTTTCTCTCGCAAGTGCAGAAAAAAAGTGAGATACAAGTTAATAGCACCTGTTGGCAAATTTAACATCCACTAAGCTGTGCAATATGTATTTCAGATTCAAATATATCTTTTTCCACATTTAAGAAAGAAGCATTGTAAATATAAGCAGCTAAACAAATGGGATTGTGAGTAATGTGTTGGTTTTTATTGTACTGATTCTGGCTGTGTATCACTGCAAATCTGTGGCATTAGCCAAAGAGAAACAGATTTTTAGAGATCCTAGCAGCCTGGAAAACTGCCCTTGAAAGTCACAATATATTTCAGCTCATGTTGAACGCAATTGTACTCAGGAACAAAATAGATGGAATAGAAACTCCTGGCACCTTTTCTACAATCCAAAAGGCAAGAGACACAAAAGGTAGGGTCCAACTCTTTGTTTTCTGTATAAATGTAGGAATGAATCCAAACTTCTTGCCACAGCTGAATGATAATGAAGCAGAATAAAGAGTTATGAGAGGTCACTGAAAAGTTTCAAGCTGAACTTAGGTACAATAAATGTGCATATACTGTACCCTGAGAAATGAAACTCAGGGGCCTGATAACTCCAAATTGGGTTTACACACTGTGTTTCCCGTTCACCTCAAAATATTTTATTCCTGTCCTTTACTGCTTATTTCAATCTGTCTTTTTTTCTGGGTCTTGTGTCCACATTTCACTTTGGTCAATAGGTTGTTAGGGGTATTTTTGCCAAGTAACCCCCAAAAGGTCCTGCTTCCTGTTGCTGTTCTTGCTGCTTTGTTAATTTATTATACTTTCTGTCCTTTCTTCAGCATATTTTTCAAATAGCATCTGAAAACTGTGTTTTATTCTTTTTTTTTTTTTAGCCTTTGAAGGTGATCAGATACCTTGATAACAACAGTAGAAGAAGAATGAAGCTAAAGAGAATACATGTATTAGAAATGAATGAAGATCCTCTTATGGATAAGGTGAACGTGCTATGACTCTTCATACTGCTACGTTTCTCTCCTAGTGTAAAACTTCCATGCTGTTTAAGTGGTGAGCGAGCCTTTTAGGAGTTGAGGTCTCAGTGCATGCTTATGGACACAGGCTGTTAAAAATGTAAACAACCTGCACAATGTTGAAGATACTTATGCATTCTGGAAAAACACGTTCTAATTCTAGGTCTTGGCATCTATTTTCTTGCCTCATACAACTGAGTGCATTTCTCAAAGGAGGCCGGACAGTTTGCTGTCTCTGTCTGCGACTCCTTTCTGGCTCAATCAGCGCTGAAGTGCTGAGCCCACTGGGGACCGCTGCTCTCCAAAAGCCTCTGCACTCACCCTGCCAGCATGGTGTACAGGAGGATCCCCAAGCTCCAGATGTCACAGGCTGCATCGTAACCTTGGCGTTTAAGGACCTATGTGAAGGAAAGAAAGAGACCAAAAAAAAAAGTTAATCTGTATTCCTCAATTTTTAGCTTCTGATCTTCAAAAAACACTGGTTAGTGCTTCTATCTGCTGACATTTCCATGGATTAACAGCACATCTGGTTTGAACAGGTGGCTGCTTCAGAAGCAAAATGTTCAGTAGTGGATGGAGTGAGGTGAAGGCCCAGGCTGGAATGAGCTGGTTAGTGTTCAAGCCCAGCAGGGGTGTCACCTCCACAGTGACAGAGATATGTGCAGTTTGTTGGAGGCTCTGGGAAGCTCTCTGACTTTCTAAAACATAGCATAGTAGAACAATCTCCTCTGCTTATCTTAGCATTTAAAAATCTTTCTTAAAAAAAGCTAGTTAATACTTTGAAACATATCCTCCTAACATAAAGGTTACCAAGGGCGCTGTGGATGCAATAAGCGTAGAGCTGAGTGACAGCGGTAAGAGTGTCTGAGATCAGTTTGGATTTGATACAACAAATGGATGCACACTAATGCATATCTTATGTTAGACTAGTAAAGAAACATGAGAACTGCAAAGAAAGGTAAAAAGCTTATTCTTATCTTACTTATGTATTAAGAAAAGGTGCCACATTTAGGCTGGACTTAGCATATAATAGACTAAAACTTGATCTCTTTTCCCTGTGGGGAAAACAAGACCCATGGTATTCAGGAAAGATCTGACGTGTATGTTCAATGTTGGTACAGGATGGCGAGTTATAGCAGTAAGGATAAAATCTGGATTTCACTTATGATAAAGTGTACCAGAAGAAATGCCTATTTGAGTCAGTGAAGGTCCAAGTGAAAGTGAAGTCACCAACTGAGGTAGCATTGCTGAGATTAGGGGAAAAACTTTGTTTCTGTTTGCTCAGAAAGGCTCAAGGACCACCTTCAAATCTCTCACTTGCTCATAAAAGCAAACTACCCTTCTGTTTATTCAGTTCTGACACACAAGGAGAGTTTTGTTCCCTTCTGATGGATCAGCAGATACATTAATTTTTTGCAAAGCACATAAAAAAGGAATGTACATATTCAGTAAGTTTTTCCCTGACCTGCAGCCTTATTACCTGGGAGTGACTCCAGCTATCTGAAGTTTGACACAGAAAAGATCAAGCACTGCTAGGAAAAAACAGTTTCAGAAAATGTTGCCTCAACAGATTTTACAAATGATGAGTGGTAAAGCAACCATCTGCCAGATGTGCTGCTGAGCGAACATTTGCTACCTGGAAAAAACACAAGTGAAGAAAAAGCCACATTTCCTCTTGTTGACAAAGCTGGTAAAATCCTGCTTATGTCTTTCTCTCCTGCACATCATATATACACTCTCTGGCTGTTTTAATTGTTTCTCTTTCTTTAGTTCCTGCATTCATTCCCTCTCAATGTTAGTTTTTAATAGGAAAACCTGCTTTGCTATTTGACAAACTCAGTTGCTTCTTGCTTCATCTGTGAGACTGAATACTCAACATTTATCTCTTGGTGTGGCCGTTCTTGCTGCTTTTTGAACGGTTACATTTTTTATTGACATTGCTGTCTTTCTCCAATAACCAAGGACAATCAGGTCCAAGGCAAATGGGGCGGTGATATTATTTAGTGGAGCAGAAAACGATGGGCAGGTGTCGCTGTGTGCTGTCATTCAGTTTGCAAGAATGCTAGTAAGTAACAGGGACATTCACTCTGTGCCAGTGTCCAGGGAATGTTTCACTGGCAATTACCGTTTATGGACAGCAACTTCACCCCTCAGATAACAACACGATCTAGTGAGAGTTATCACTTAGTGTCACTGCTATTTGTGTCTCCAGCAGGTCTGTGGCTAAAGTGACGATATGGAGTGGGGGAAACCTTGGTCAAAAAGATTGGTGTTTGATCTAGGGGACAGATGTCATCACAAACAGTAACAGGCATGTGTCTTAGAAACTAATGAGTCAGGAAAAGAGCTTTGCAAAAGATGCAGTGGTGTCCTGCTTTAATGGATGCTGAAGAATGTACCACCCATGGAAGGGGTCTAGGTAACCTTGAGAATTTGGTGGTGCCCAAAAACAAGATGAGAGGCAACAGGGACAGACTGAAACATAGGAGGTTCCATCTGAATGTGAATAAAAGCTTATTTACATTGAGGGTACCAAAGGGAACAGGCTGCCCAGATAGGCTGTGGAGTCTCCTTCTCTTGAGACATTCCAGACCCATCTGGACACGTTCCTGTGCAAGCTGATCTAGGTGAACCTGCTTTAGCAGGTGGGTTGGACTAGGCAATTTCCAGAGGTCCCTTCCAACCACAACCATTCTGTGATTCTGTGATCTGAAACACAGGCACGAGCCCCACACATGGCAGGGCATTGTGGTGATAAGGAACAAACTTCCCCTGGGTTCATCCAATTCTGATCATGGCTCACATATTTATCCAACCCCCTATTATTTCTATAGGCTTTGATTTATTTGATTAACAATGTTGAGAATATAGGCTTTTCTCAGTTGTGACTCAAGCAAGGATGCATATGGGTATGAAAGCTAATAAAAAAATCTCATCATTCCAACTGCCAAAACAGCAGTTCTTCACGGATTTAGGAGGAAAACTGCAGAATGAAATGTTTTTACTTTATCCCAAAGAGCCCTACAACATCAGCAGGGAAGCAGCAGGCTGTGCTCTCCCCGCTGACCCAGCCAGGCTCTTCTCTCGCTGCACACAGCGTAGCTCGCTGTAGGTGGCAGCCTGCGTCTTCCTCTCAGCCTTCATCCCTGCTCAAGTTCTCATCTAACCCCTGAATTAAATGTTTCCAAAATAAAGGGAGATCCAAGTGGGCAAACGTATCGTCCTTTCTCTGTCACTGTCCCCTCGAGTCATCAGCTCAAGTGACTTTCTGCTGCCTTGTTTAGTTTCCTGAGCTGGTGGTAGACGTCGCAGCGGGGCTCAGGCACGGAATGTGAAAGTCAGGTCTAGGCTGCAGGGTGGCATTATATCACAGGCAAAACGTAAAAGCACTTAAGGCTTTATGTAAGCTCTCTGCCAGTTCTGGTAATGTTTCTATTAATCTCCAACATTTCCTGCATTAACAGGACCTTTCTTACTTATCACAAACGTCTTGGGAGTGTGGTTTCTGCTTTCAGTCTGATCTGAAACTGCATTGGGCTGGCAACGTTTATGGTTACAGACACTATACAAAATAGCCCATCATGAAAAATAGTTACACCTATATTAAGTGCACCGTATCTTGGAGAAAATCTGAGTGCTTTGAATCTTGCAAGCATGATTATTTTTTTTGGTTTAGAAATTGAACTGCTGTGGTGCCACAGAACATTTTTCACATATTTTGATAAATTTTAAACAGCTCATTCCAGTTTCTAAAATGAAACCCCAACCAAACAGCAACAAAATAACAAAGCAATTTGTCTCGACAGTGAAGGATTTTTTGCTGAAAAAAATCCGCTTTGAATTGATACTGCCCCAGCAATTTAACAAATTCTCCTTCTGATGCTGGAAGGCTGTGTTTTCTGTAACTTTTGGTATCATGGAAGGACCTTGTACAGAAAGATCATCCTGTTTTTCTCTTCACAGTTGAATACCATGCAGATGAAAGCTGAATGGAAGACAGTTATGGGGAAGAAAAGATTGCTGAATGATATCAACTGAGAGTCAGTGGTATTTGACAGTATAGATGAAGCACTGAAAGGCAATAGTTTTGTATTTTTCTTATAAGGACCGTAAAAAGGAGAGACAGACATTTGAAGTTGTGTATTGCAAAAACCAAAAGTGATGATAATCACCACTCCAAGAAATAGACAGTTACCCAGGAAATTAATTTCTTTCTCCTTCATTGGAAGTAAGCAGCTATGAACATCTCATGGGTCAAGTACAGCGAACAGCCCAAACCATTCCAACAGCTGTGGGACATAAACCCAGTCCCCTGGGGCTGCATGAAAGGAACAGCACTTGCCAGCAATGCAGAGCCACCTCTCCCCACTCTTGGGGCAAGCTGTTTGGTCTTCACCCATTTCCCTGTCTGTAGAAAATGGGAAAGCAGCCCTTTTCCCACATCCCCCATAACAGGGGGGATTGGTACAAGGAAAGCCCAATAGGATACATGTTTCTTTATCTCAGTGAAGTCAACAATAAAGCTCCTACTGAGTCCAGGGTGGTAAGGAATTAATTGATGGATTTTTGTTTTGAGTCTTATTCCTGACATTAAGATTTCCCTCTTAAGTCTTATCCCATTCTGACACAGTGCACTAGAGGGGAAGCAGTCTGAGCAGAAGCAGCTGGATAAAAAAACAGTACTTATCCTGGTAACGAGCCAAAGCATTGTGTGTGTCAGTCCAAGACAGACACTGGCTTCTGTCAGGAGAAAAACAACTGCCCTGACAAGACCAGGAACAGGAAAGATATGGTAACAGAGGCTGTGCAAGTGCTGGTAGCCTGGCTTGTGACGTACTCCTCTTGTAAAGGCAGCGAGGAGAAGGGAGAGAGGGAGGGAGGGAGGACTGCTTCCTAGGACACACTCATTATTCACAGCTTTGAAATGCAATCCTACCTCAGGGGCGACAAAGTTGGCTGTGTAGCAGGGAGTCATGAGCAGCCCGTTCTCCGCTCTCAGTTGCTTGGCAAACCCAAAGTCACAGATCCTGATGGAGTCTGGGTTTCCTGACTCATCCATGTAGAGGATATTACTAGGCTTGAGATCTCGGTGCACCACCTTAACGAGAAAGCAGTGAGTAACAAGTGAGGAGAGGAGGTCAGGGAGCGTCCAGCATTGGCTGCCATTTCTGGTCTGCTGGTTGAGGTAGGTCAAGAGCTCATGCTGAAAATATTCAAGTTTTGGAGAAAAGTTGCCTTGGGCAAATGAAGGGAAGAAAAAAAAAAAAAAAGGTTAAAGTCTCTTAAAATCAGAAAGAACATGTTTTACATCCTCTGCTGGTGTATTAAGGTGGAGGCCGCTGCTCTGAGAGGGGACATTTTTCCTGAGGGTGGTCAGAGAGGGTTGCTGTACAAATACCTGGATGTCAGTGTGTCCTGGAACCTGATGGCCCTAAATATTCACCTGAAAGGAGGAAAGTGTGCAAGGGTCTTCTTGTGACTGTCCATGTGAGTGGCTCACACCTGAAGGGAGGGATTATTTTTTTCCTCATTTCAAAATGTATTCAGAAAAATCCTCTCTGTAGGCATGCTACTTCAAGTAGCTGCATGGGAAAACAGCCTTTATTTTTTATAACAAGACTGAAAAACTATCATGGAAACATAAAAGCTCAAATACAAAATGCACTTGTTTTAACCATGAAACAGAAAAAGCAGCAAATATTTGACTAGTCATCCAAACTGCTTGTACCCAAAAAGCATAAAAAGAGAGATTTTCGAACTGCTGTATATAGAAAGCTTAGATTTTAAAAGCCATCTCTTTAACAGCATGTCAGAAGTCTTTCCCATCAGCTGCTCAAACTGCCACTTCATATGGAAAGCTGAGCACTTGATTTTCTACCTGTCTGCTGATTCAACTACACTATTGGAAATTCTCTTAAAAGATCAGGTACTGCAACAATGACTGTGATAAAAAGTAAGCAAATAATACCTCAACAAGGTACATGAACTTGAAAATCAGTGTAGTCTGGGAATGAAAACACCACTTCAAGACACTACAGTTCATTTGGGAAATGGCTAAAAAGCCTATGACTCTATTTCATGAACAAAATGTAATCATAAATATGGAGAAAATTTGGTTTTTTTGGGGGGTGGAAATGCATTTACATTTCAGAGAAGCAAAATCACAGCTATTTGTTTTTTCTAAAAGTCAGATTTTAAGAAAGTTGATGTGGATAGCCAAGGAAGCAATGCTTACGCCCTGAGAGTGCAGGTAGTCCACTGTTCTGGTGATGGTGCATAGCACAGCACTGGCCTCCCGCTCCGAGAAACACTTCTGTCGAAGAATGCGGTCCAGGAGCTCGCCTCCCCGCATCAGCTCCATCACTAAGTACACATATTTCCCGTCGTCATAGACCTGGAAGAGTAATAGAATAAATATATGTTTTGGACCCATCCACTTGGTAAAGGTTGGTCCTTTAATCACAGTGTCGGTTTGCTTGTGTGAGATGTTGCTAGAAGAAAATGTCAGCTAGTATGTGGGAAATTTGCTTATTATGCTTGAAAACAAAAAAGGTGACAAAATGACTTAGTCATTACTTTTTTTTCTTATGTCTGCAGCGACTTGCTGATTTGTCAACTCAGAAATGTAGCTTTCTTGATCTGCTATCATGTCAGCAGAGCAGACCAAGCTGCTACAAGCAGCACCACTTCACACAGCCTAAAATGTCTGCTGGCTCTCACCCAAGCCTCCTTCTCAGTAGCGTTCTCTCTTTCCACTTCTACAGGGTAACATTTGCCATTTCAAATATCAATATTTCCCTGTGACTCGTGATCAGCTAAATGAACTGTATTATACTGTCGGCCAAGACCTGCTTCCAATAATATATAGTTTATATTTGCAGTTCCGGTCAATACATGGTTGACATCAGCCACAAGATGTATTTACCTTCAACATCAATTACAAGGGGTAAAAGACATTTTTTGTCTAAATTGGAAGACAACCATTTTCATGTCATAATCTTTATCTGGACTGCAATAATATGTGGTGTTATAGTCATGAATGCTACATGTTTTTGGAAAGGAATATAGAACCTTTTTTGCACAGATTTTACTCTTTAACATTTAGGAATTAGGTGAGACTTTCCTGAGGGCACATTATTAGAAGTTTTTATATACTTCTCTAAGGCCTGAACCACAACATACTGGCCACTGACACCAGCAGGGTTTTGTTCTGTAAACTCTGAATGTGTCACAGTGTGGACAATCCTAGGTGAGACTGCAGGCAGCATAAGTAAAACATCTCTGATTGAGGGTCATTACTGCATGTAAGCATAGTGAAGGCTATTCTTCATATGAAATGCTGAAGAAAGATACCTTCATGTCTTGTCAGGCTGCTTGAGTAGAAGGTAAATATTCCCTGACATTAAGACACTATTGAGGGAAACGCCAGTGACTTTGCGAGCTCTCCTCCTCCCGACAAAGCAGATACCACAGGCTGCATGGGGAAGGCTGCTGCTCGCGAAAGAGCATCATCCCCTGTCCTGCAGCACCACTGCATGTGCTCAGCAGCTTGTTCTGAAACACCCAGCTAGGGACATCTCACTTCCAAAAAGTGCTGCAAAACCGAACACATTTTGTTGTTCTCCAGCACTGTGAGCCTCTGGTTTTATTTAGAGTTGGTTAGACAGTAGTTGGAGAATGTATAACCTGACCAGTCTTTCCAACTGCTACCCAGGAATCTGTTAAATCACCTTTTCTTCTTCGGTTTCAATGGGTCTGGCTTCGGCTCTGACCTTCAACTGAAGAGTTTTCCAGACATGGATGAGTAGGTGAGCCTAACCATAAGGTGAAAGTCATTTAATGCTGAAGTGCTCAAAGACTACTCACATCTTTCAGAGTAATGATGTTTGGATGCTGTCCATATCGCAAGAGGATCTCAATTTCTTCAGAGGGGTCTCTCTTGCTCTTATCAATTATCTGGAATCAATGAAGCACAGTGTAGTAAGATACCAGCTAGCAGCACTAAGCACAAACAAAACGATTTCTACAGTTTAAACAAATTAATATTTAAAATTATTCTATTAATCATTATTATAGGAGATGACAACTCAAACCCTGTGCAAATGAGAGCTGTGCTGACTATATGCCAAAACTAGATGGAACAATAATTAGTTTAGGTTCTGAGGGGGTAGGCCCTCTTTTTAATGCTTATAGTTTTGTTTGCCTGAAAATAATGGCAGCTATAAGAAGTATCATATAGAAATCAAAAAACTGGAGAGTTTTAAAATAATGAGTTTTAAAATTACCTCTTTGACATTAAAAAGGGTTACATTTGTAGTACTGGCATATGTTTGTATATCTGCTGATTAATTAATAGAAATTACTTATCGGGGGAGTTGTCAGAAATGAAAATGCATATACGTTTACTGTCAGGGGACATCTGAGTTGAAGTTTTTAGAATCACTTGGCTCTTTGGGCCGTACTCTTGTAACGAACAAGAGAGTAGCCAGAGTTTGCATTTGGCCATGTAACCAAACTCTGCCCATTCCTAAGCTAGAAAGAAATCTGTTCTATGTATCACTTCCCTGTATTCAGCATTCTTTGCCTTATTAGAGAGTAGAGTGATACATGAAAACTTTTTACTTTTATAGCAGCAGGTCTCAGAAAAACATAACACCTGCTGCTTAGAGACCATCATAGAGCACACATTTAAAACTCCTGTTTGTAGGAAAGCAAATTTTCAAAAATCGCTTTTGTTAATGAGGATGAATGCCTGGCTCCTTTTGTGTGCATTTTTTATGACTTAATTACGGTGATATACATTAAGTACAGGTCTAGAATTTTATGCATCAGTTATAATAGTGCATACTTGAACATACATTAGAGGTTCCATAGTCATAATGACTGGCATGAATTTGCAATGATAATGACTGTCAGTAGTTTTCCATGGTTGAGGTATGCATTTGAAGGCGTATCAGTGATTTGATTCTGAATTAATAGCAGTGTAGCACGTGAAAGTTCAACATGGAGCTGACACAGGCAGATGGCTGTTGTCCACATTTGAATAAACAAAGGAAACACCTCAAAAACAGGTGAGTGGAAAAAATTCTACTACCCATTTCCCCTTACCAATTTCCTTGGCTAAGCTAATACAGCTGTTGTCACATTAATGGAGTTCCACACATGTGCACCTGTTAAGATCTGCCTGCCTAGTACAAACCAGTAGTATTCAGTGCAGTAAGTATTACTACCACTTTGTGAAGTACTACTATCACTATGGGACTGTAGCAAGCAATATATCCTAGATTCCTTTTCTGTTGCATTTTCTTGTGAAAGGAAATATCCAGAGCTGTGGAAAATTTTAAGGAACTATTAATAGTGCAGGACTATAAATATATATATATATAGCCTAAAAAAATGCAAACCAAAAATAGTCTCAGCTATTGACACAAAACTCAAAGTAACATAACCCGTAGCAGTCTGCTACTGATTTAGTAGCAACAGCAGTATATGTTACGTAATACTTCTATTTCATAATATACTATATAAATATAGATCATAAGACAGTCCCTCTAGATGTGCATGCTTTTTGCTTTAATGTGTGCATAGGCTGTAACACAGTGATTAAATGGACAAGCTGACCCAAACCACACAACAAATCACTGACAGATCTGTGAAGGGACCTGTCAACCGTCTCGGTCCCCGGGTAATCCGGTTGGACAGACCAGAACAGGATTTTTTCTGACGGTGTCCCTCTTCAGTGTGCCTGTGACTTACACTTGGCCCACAACTGATAAAGCAGTAAAGGAGGTAGATGCTGCAATTTTAGCCGAAATCTCTCTTCAGTTCAGACCAGATACAGTCTGCAAGGTTTCTTTATTTACCTGCTGCAATGGCCACAGCAGCCTCTTAAATATTCCCCACAGCTCCATGGTGATACTCGATTCTCTTGGTCTTCCTCTTCAGAAAGTGTTTTGGTGTGTTGTTGAATCCATGCCAGACTTTCCAAAGACAAAAGCTGCCATGTCAGGGTGGTTCCCCTGGTGGTTGCTGCCTTGTTTTGCACCCAGAGGTGTGTGCATCACAACATGAGGTGCTGCATCCCCAGAATGCATCAACATTTTGCCCGAGCTTAGTGCCAAAATGAGCTGCAGTAACATGCAGGCCCAGTGCTCCTTATTGAACACAGGAGCTAAGGATAGTATGTCGTGGGCTTCTAGTGATACTCGTAAGTAGTTCTGAGATTTTCAAAAAGTATCAGATTAAATAAATTAAATTACTTAAGTGAAAAGGCAGTGGTTTCACTAGACAGGTGTTCAATAAGTGGTTTTTGTGCAGCTGTACTTCCTGATTTTCCATGGGAGTGTTGCTGTATATAACATGGAGGAAAAGCATGGTCTGAACACCTTGTGCAGATGGAGCAGGAGAGGGGCAGGATGGGGACAGCCCTGGCACAACCACCTCTGCACGCTCTCCCTACGCTCGCCAGCCAGCCGCTGCGATGCTCGGCCTCTTGCCACACTGTGCAGTGACCACTTTCTTCTCCAAGCAGCAACACCTCGGCTGCTGGGCAGAGTCCAAAAATCACCGTGAACACCTCATCCACAATCCTACATGCTTATCTACACACACATCCCCCTTTCTGGAGTGGGTCAATGCCAAGATTTATTAAGCGGCCTCGACTGTAATTTGAAAAGCATTCACTAAGTCAGACTTAGCAATTGCCAGAGAAGGTGAGGGAAGCATTACAAATTCTAACCATGGTTGTAGTCTGCCTCCTGGAAACAAACCAAAGTATTCTTCTTGCTAATCCTTTCCAGGGGAGACCCGGCAAACATCTTCTGGCTCCTTGGGGTTGCATACCCACTGCACTGAGCTCTTGTGCCCCTGTTGCCCTCCCAGGCTGGGGACAAGGATGTTCTTTACAGTGGGCGTTGACTGGCAGTGAACCACCACCAGAGGAGACACCCATACCAGGCACTTGGCTTTCCATTTCTGTGTTAATGTTTATTCCTCTTGCTCCTGCTTTGGACTTTAACTGTCTTTAATTATTAAAGATGAGCTATACTGCTAGTCTACCGGTGTGTGTGGAAAGGTTTTAGCTTTGTCGACTGAATTCAACCAGGGCAAATTGTGTAGACCAGATAACAACGTATGCATCACTTCACACCCAACCAATGTAGCAGTTAGGTATGGCCTTCAAATTAGTTTTAATACATCATCTCTCAGAGCTCTCCTTTCAGGCTTGCTCAGAAAGACCCCCATAAGGACAGCCTATTGTTGGCTGCCCTGCTCCAGCGAGGACCAAAAGCTCTGCATTGTTTCCTACCTATATACAGGAAGTGGCAATGCTAGAAAGAAAAAAGGCATTTAACTTTACAGATTTGGATGTGGGAACTGCCGTTCTCTCATCAGACTTCCTACCTGAGACCACACATGGCTACAGCATATGGCATAGAGTCTGCTCTTGTTATCATAGATATTTTTAAGAAAATATTTTATTTTTATTTGCTATCTAGTAGCTTGCAAGCTCTGCTGGTAAGGTAAATACATCTATCTGAATTTGAGATGGACAATGACACTCTCAAACTCTGATTAAAAGCTGAGCAAAACTACGTAACTTCTAAATATTTGTTGTGGTAACAAAGAGCATTTGCCACTCTGGTCACTGTTTCCTCTGAGACATTTGTTTTTTAAATGAAGACAGATTCATCTCTATTCCTCTCTGTGACAGCCCATGAACCTCCTGCAGCTCTTCCTGTGCAAGAACTGATGTCTGTTCTTTAGGAAATGTGTTCTGAGTTGAACTCAGCCAGAATGTATACACAAATACCCTTTGTTACAGAATTAAGGGAAGATTTTCTCTGCTACCAGTCCTGGGGCTTTAATGATGCTACTTTTCTATTTATCTTTGTTGATGTGTGATGAAGAACAACTCAGAAAGCCACCATAACTTAACTGAAAGTGTAACGAACTCTAATGTACTTTGGCAGAGAAGAGCTATGAAGCACAGGGGTCTTCTGTTGTCCTTCAGAAAAATAAGAAACTGAGCCATACAACAAATAGACTTTTCTCTATGTATTGGGCACCCAGGGATTGCTTAGAAACTCAGTTGTATTACACAGCAGATGAAACAATTCTAGAGTAAATGGGCTCAGCCACTGTTCTTTGTTCTAATAGGGTTCTTGTTTGTCTTTTTGCTATCACATCCTTTGTGTATTTCACTGACCAGCTGAAAGAAAAGGTGTATTTTCTTCAGCGAAAATTAGGGTAAGAACCTCATGATATTTTAAAATGAGTCAAGCTCCATCAAAGGACAATACTGAACTCTTTCCCTATCAAGGAAGAAAGGATTAGGAAAGAATATTTTCAAAATCCTAATTAATGCATCTGGCCAGTTTTTTCAAGTCTTTTTCATGGAAAAAAATCACCTGATTCTCCCTTACTAATGGGTTTTCAATGTTTTCAGCATTGCCAGGGTGGACTGATGAGTATAAAAGAGGGAATCAATACAGTTCTGTGTGGGTGGAGCCTTGCTGAAATTGGTACAGCAGCTATACAGACAGTATATATTTATATTTGCTTGGTGCAGTTTTGTGAAGGTATTTGCATGCCTCCAACTGTGTAGATAAATTTCTTCTTTTGGATCCAGTTATGCCATTAGCAGATGTTATAGCCCTCAGCTGTTTGATACCAGCCACCAGCTGGGACTTACAGCCTTCACAGCCCTGCCAAAGAAATGGTATGTGTGAACACTCCCTAATCTGCTTTGGGCAGAATTAGCCCTACTAATACAAATTGCCTTTTCAAACTGCTGAAATTAGCCTGGTTAACCTTGCATGAGGAGGATGGCTGTGTTTCTCACACAGAGTTTTCCATCGCTACAGTTGTGAGATTGGAAAAAGGCAAGAGGTAGGAGGTGACAATTTAACTGTCTCTGCTGTCTGGAAAATGAACAGCCTAAAAGAAAGGGTGAGAGAAAAGTAGCAGAGTGAGAAAGAAGACAGAAAAGAAACATGAGATGCCCTGATGGGACGAGCAGTGATATGGGCCTGAGGAGAAAGGATGGGGCTCTGGCCAGGTTAAGCTGGAGCTAGCAGTGAGGAAACTGCTGTCTGGTGTTGGGTCTTCCTGTGCTGGGGAGAAAGGACTTGGTGCATCTTCAATGAACAAAGATGATTGCATTTAAACATTTTCTTGGCTCTGACTTGATTTTTTCCCCATAAGTGAAACAGGATGCAAAAGCTCTATCTAATCATCAGTTGAAATGGGCAATGGTAGCCATCTCCCTTCTTGGGAAAGTTGAATGTACCAAACACTGGCCCTCTGTTTTAACCCGTAACACTCTGGTGTGTGCCACTACCATGAACTGCAGCAAAAATTCTCTGTTTTATTTTGGTGGATTCATTCCACAGTAAGAACCACGAACATTGTGAAGCATTAAAGGTACACCCTACAGCACAGGCACAGATAAAAAGTAGGTTCTGGGGCTTTGACTGAAGAGCTGTAGTGGGTCATGGTGGAGGTGCATGAGACACAGTTCTTTTTACCCCCAGTCCCAAATGGGACCAGCATCTGCCTCACCTTCAGCTGCCTCAAGTGACCTTTCCTGGCAGCTGAAACTGAGATTGAAGAGTGTGAACTGGAGCAGCAGAGCCTCTGGTACAGTCCTGATCTGCTGCTCTGGTTACAGCCACTGGAAATCCAGGAGGAGCTCAGCACAGACACCTGAGCACTGCGATACCTGAAGCACCCACAGCTGAGGCTGTCCGCGTGTTTAGGCAGTGGGACTACATAAAGTTTTTGACCAGCACTAGGGAACTTTAGGTGGTTTAGTAGAAAAAAGCATGGAGGAGGAAGAGAGCTCTATACACTTTTTAAAGCTACTTTATTTTCTGTTATACTTTGAAGTATTCTCTGTTTCGAGTGTAAGCATGGACTAATCACGTTTAAGAAGAGATTCATGTAATACAGTTTCATGTGATACTCCCTGTAGAAATCCTTTCCTTTTCTGTGAGGGGAAGGATGAGCAAAGGGAGAATTAATTTTTCGTCTCTTTGCACATTATGTCTACACCATATCTATGATATATTTGAAAATTCAGGGTAGCATTGGTGGAACTGATTATAGGTGGGGTTTACATCTCTTCTGAAGAAAAGAGGTGCAACAGCATGCAGGGATTTTAACCTGACAGTTTCATCTACAATATTAATTCCAATCGAAGTGTCATGGAGAGAGAGAGTTCTGCTGTTCTGTGCTGCTGGAAAATGTACAGGTTTCCATTTCAGTAATATTTCCTTCTAAAAATAAGCCCTACTCATGCCAAGCATCTGTTTTAATTTGGTTCCTTTTTTGATGTCAAATTACTCAAGCTGGATGAAAATCACTGCAGAAAGGCTAACATTATTTAAAAGGATATGGTATAATTTTACATTTAAGATGTCTCCAAGGACAACTATTCCAAGCCTAATAGTTTCTGAGGGACTATTTGCTGTGCTATTAGTTTTGATTAGCTCCAGAAATTCATTCCCCTCATCCATACTTAAGTCTTGCAGAAAACCAGTGAAATGCATATTAGGAGAAATAGGCCTAATTAGCAATACTTTTCTGAAATAAGCACTGGCCACCAGATCAAGCTGCGCGGGTGAGACATTCAACTTTCTGCACGCAGATCATGCCCACTTGCTGCCACTGTTTGCTGACTTAGCACTCCTAAGCTGCCAATTGGAACTGTAGGACTTATTAATTAGCATTTGTACAGTAGCACATCTTTTCTAAGCATGCAGACACATTAACAAATTTGTTCCAATAGCACCTGTGAAACAGAGAAGCTCATTTTAGAGAGAAGGCTGCAGTTTTGGAGGCAGAAGAGCCCAGTGGGAAAGGCTCCACTCTGTGTTTTAATCTGCTCTGCTCAGCCCAAGCACACGTCCTTGGATCAGACCGATGGATTTTCAGTCCATAAAATGACTGCAGTGCTACTCCCACCTTCTTTTACAGAAAGCTTCAGGGATGGAAACAAGTATATCATATCCAGATCTTATAAAAGGGAAAAATTATTGCATCAATATGGAAACCAAATACAAGAAACAGAGTTTAAATGGCCCCAAAAGAGAAACATAGCCACAGAGGACCACATTCTGTCCAAAATACTTAGGTATTTGGCAAGCAAGCTAGAGAAGAGAAACATGATATTACTAAGCTGTAGGAAAACTGCTGCCTGATCCTAGGTCTCAGAAAAGATGTAGTTAGCAGTGAGAAACACCATCATCTCGCATTCTTCAGAAGCTCACCCATGCCAAGGAGAGAGGCCCTCTGAACTTCATGAAGAAATGGGAAGAAGGCTGCAGGTATCCTTACACCAGAGGGGATATACAACCACTGCACATCTAAGATTTCCTCTGAAGCACAGTTTAAGGGGTGGTCTGCACATATTTCTGTATTCCTATCTGCCTCCTCTGTCACTTTTGTTGAGCCTTAAGCCTTGATCCCATTTACCCAAAAAGCCATAAGCTAGCAATGGCTCTCACTGCCACAAACAAGCTTGCACTCAAATCAAAACAGCAGAAAAGTGAAGTTTTGTAGGTATTTAACTAAACTAAAATCTTAAAAAATGAGGACAGCATACAAAATATGCTATGTTGCTTCCTGCTGTGGTGAGTGAAATTAAACACAGTGGTCCTGGTCCAGTGTGGAAGTCAGGTCCTTTGATAAGTTCTTTGGAAATGGAAAACCAAGAAAACCTTCAAAAATCCTCTCACAGATCAGACACAAGATCCTCATAGACAACTTTCTCCACCACTCCTTTGTTACTTCATCTATTATACTGTAAAAAATTTTGTCTTCCCATCGTATTCTAGAGGACACTCATCCATATGGTTTGTAATCACTCCTACCATATCCACCATGGATCCCAGTTGTAGTCTAGGGCTCTTCACGCTAGTTTCTTTGCAGAACACTCTGGAAAACAGCCCTATGCAAATCCAAAGCAGCATGGAGATTTGTGCCTGCATCTGCTCTGAAGCCTGTATCTCCCACATGGCATCCTGTAGCTTACTGAATCTGGTGCCACACTACCAGCTTCAGTATCTTTCAGACAGCGAAAAACCATTTTTTAGTGAAGTGTCTAGACAACAGGATTTCCTGAATCCCAGCTTTATAAGTCGAATTTCATGGGAGAACACGTTAAGTGTTCTCTGTACTTTATCAAGGTAAGAAGGGGTCTTATACCTCTGACCCTGCATTCTGTAAGGCTATATTTCCACTAATATGACAGATCCAACTTCTTTGTGTGTGAGGGGGAGGACGTCTCGGTCATCTCCTTGAAGAGTCTGTTTTACCAGCTGCTGTTACCATCAGATTTTTTTTCCTGAAACTCCTTTTTTAGCTTCAAGACACTCTGTCTTGTCTTGCTGTCTTTAGCAGCCAAATGGTTGTCATCCATCATTTATATCACCTTAGAGATATTTATAGATTTTGATCGCATCCCACTGGACTCTTGTCTGTCTTACATCATTTATATTTGTAGCTCTCTTGATAGAGCTTGCCTTGTAATTCTTGCATTTTTTCTGCTATAGATTTTCTCTATTTTGTTTATATTCTGTCTTAAACCATGGATACCAAAGTAGAACATAGTCTCACAGGGCTTAGTAGCCCTACCCAAGTACAACAGACAAAATTCCCTTACTTATATGCATGCGTGTTAGTACGACAGAAATCTGTAGATTTGTTTTTCAATTTTATTGATAAAACTAACCACACTAGCAACACATTTATGCCATGCTTGTCTGATGCTAGTATTCAAATCCTGTTATTTCCATCCTATGAATTAGTTGAGTCTATTGAACAGCTTAATTACCTATCTTTCAGGGAATGAAAGAAAATAGGAATGAAATTTTCTGGGAAGACTGTAGTCATTTTCTCAATAAAGTACTGGAAAGTGTCTTTCTGAATCATCAGTAGGATCATGCAGAGGCAAGAGATATGCTCTTCGCAGATAATTTGATAAACCATCTTAAGGAAGAGCAAGGACAGTTAGAGGTTTATGGAAGCATAGATATCACTTCCATTTCCCTTCAGTTGGGTATCAGGTTTTTTAATGAGGTCTTTTTACATCACATTATATTCTTCCTGATGCCATTTTACCCCCTGAGTGTGAGGTGTGATAGACCCATACTCATCCCTGCAAACCTTATTGTGAAAGCCACCCAGCAAAGTCAAGAGGAGTTTGCATGACGAGGGATCGAATGAGAACTGAGAGAGGACCTCAGCATCTGATCCATGCCCACTCAGCCCATCCTCTCCCTTGCAGAGCCCTGTTACTGCTCTGCTCCAGCAGCAGGTAACTCCTGCTAAATTTCAAAG
This sequence comes from Nesoenas mayeri, assembly GCF_963082525.1. Classification (NCBI taxonomy): domain Eukaryota; kingdom Metazoa; phylum Chordata; class Aves; order Columbiformes; family Columbidae; genus Nesoenas; species Nesoenas mayeri. The sequence goes on from NC_137544.1 coordinate 73,541,241, forward strand.
CTAAATTCAAAGGGGTTGTATTCACCAATGGCTCTGACTTGGAGATCTCTGCATATAACCTGGGAGAGGCAGTGGACGTGCACCTGCTGGTGCTGACAAGCTGGGAGGCCCAGGGCCAAGAAATCTGAGGTTATCCAGCAAACTCTCCCTTGACTTGCCTGTTAAAATCCTGATGTATTTATCCATGTTCCACCAGATAATAGGTACCTCCCAGACAAATAGAAATAGACACAAACCCTCGCCTGAAAATTTCAGTCTGTTTCACTTTAGGGGAAAGTCATCTTAGTGACTTTCTATGGTTAAAGAAAAACAAATCTGTCTAGATCTACAGACACCTTAACTGTTAAGGAGATTTGATGACTTTTGGATTGATTTTTTGTTTTTTGTTTTTTGTTTTTTTCCCCCTATTTCAATAAATAAAGCTACATGTATTTGGGATTCCCATTTTATTTAAAAGAACTGCAAGAGATTGAGAGATTGAGTCAATCTTAGAAGACTACTTTTTTTCTTTTTTTTTTTTTTTTGTTATTCATGCTTTCTGCATTTAGCACTAAACTCTTGATATAACTATATGATAGATTACAGAGAAAACGTTACAGAGCCAACTAAATACCACCGTATAACCTTCTGCCTTCAGATTAGCATAATATTGTATGTGCTTACACCAACCACCTAAAAACAACCAAACCAAGACTGCAAAGATCACTAGGAGGGGAAAATGAAGTTTAAAGAAATTATGAAACAACTCTGGAATTCATACAGCTTTGGTGGTCAGGTCACTCACTGTTATTAACAAATAAACAGAGGTATAGAGTAACTCTGATCACACAGATCTGCTAAAAACAGCTCTCACAAATTACTGACTTCTATTTATCGATAGCATGTTGGCATGACTTCTCCACTGGTACTGCATTTTGATAGGTAATTAAAATACACCTTCTCCCCAGTCTGCACATACCAAAACATGCTGAGATAGATGTACTTTCAGTGCTTCATAATTGCCAGAATTTTATTTGAACTGGAGGATTTATTAGGACTCTAGCATAAACTAACCTGTATCCCAGAGGCAGAAACAGATTGCAAAATTTGGTTTTGCTCGCAGCTGTGGGATGCTGAGAGCCAAATAGTTGGTTAGTACATTACAGAGATAGAAAAAAAGTAATGAAATTCACTTGTTTTGAGATCCAAATTCCACTGTAATTTTGGCATCTGCAAAACTGGGCTTCCTATTTGGGACTATCTCTATTGTATGTTTTTCTTCTTCAAAGGAGGGAGAAAGGTATACCCTGTCCTTTTACCCAGTTGTTCACCCTGGCTTTAACAGCATGGAAGGAGTAAAAATCCATTAGACTTAACCAGTTAGTCTTTTGACCTGGAGAAGAAAACAATTGGCATCAAGCTGTTGAAGCTGGTACTGATACCACCCACCTCTGCAATGTTTGCCTTATTGGGAGTAGAACAGACTACAGCAGCAGCAGTTTCTACTTGGCTGTTATCCACCAGTAATCTCTCCTGGATGTAAGAACTCAATCTAAATAGTGAAATCTTTAAAAAAAGGGGGATTCAATCATGTCCTTTGCAAACTTACTTAATCTGGCATCATTAAGAAGAACATCTGAAAATCCAGCTTGAAAGCTTCACTACAAATAGGGATCCAAGCCTGAAACTAGTGCAACAGTTTTAAGTAAATAAAAAACTTTGGAATATACTAATTGCATCAAATCTCTGGCAGATTTTGAAAAATTTGATTCACCAAGAACTCTGAACTGTAGCATTTGCTTTGTTTACCAAGCAAGAGCTCTTAATCTGTTTAGGCTCCATTGCAGATTTTCTTCTATCCACAGAAATCCCTCCCATTTGCTCTAGCATCATTCTTTTATTTAAATGACTTACTTTCTCTAGATACTGATGTGACCAAAATAGTTTGATCTGATTTTCCTTTGCTTCTGACCTCATTGTTTATGCCCACGTGAAGCTTCTAACTGTGATTGACAATACCAGTTCCCTTTGCTATTAAAAATCATTATGCCTGCTGTAGTCAGGATGAACAATGTTATAGCAGAAGAATCTGAAACATGTTGGAGGTCTGTCAGAGGAGAAACATTTTTTTTCCCATCTCTCTTCTTTCTGCCAGAGTCTTATAAAGCATTCAGAAGAATGAACAATATCCTTACTTGTATTTCATAACTTTATACTTTTTTTCACTTGGGAATAAGATGGAAACAAAGTCTAAGAGTAAAATTTTAAAAGTGCCTCAGAATATGTACATACAGTAGAATATGATACAAAGACTTGCTAAACCAACATCTACCTGCACTGACCCAGGTAGGTGGCTACTAGTTTTGGAGTAGACCTAGTTTGCAGGAAATCTGGCTGTCTACAAGTTTTTCTCTTGCATGGTATTGAAATGCTCTCAGAAGTGGAAATAGAAGTATGGGCTCTTAAATATTGCATTTAGAAGCCTGAGGTCACATCTAAAATAGATTTAGAGCTTATTATTAGCACTTCATTTTTACAGATGACATGAAAGAAGAGGGAATAGGTTGCAAGAAAATTCTCTTCTTCTGCAGGTTCAGTGACTGGCTTTGCAAAGGCAGTTAGATGCCTACAGGCGCAGAGAGGTGTCTAGGGAGACTTCCAAAAGCACCTCAGTGAGTGATGTGCCTAGTCTCACTGAACTCTGAAATGAGTGAAATCCCAGATCTGTTCAATGCTTTTACAACACCAGCAAAAAACTCTTTTGCACTGCTAGATATCTAATTATCTCTATAAGATGACCCCCAATTAGTTGCAGATGGCCAGCAAGACAAAAAGGGATAAAATGTTTTGCATCCAAATAAATATATTCTGCTTCTGGGGTAGGAAAGGTTTTGGTTTTCTGAGTGGATTTTCCATCTGTAGCCCCGACTCAAGTTACTGTGGCTCAGTACTCTGCTCTCTCACTGTGGCACCACACAGGAATAGTAAATAAGGCCTGGTGAGTGGCAGTCCCCATGGAGGGATTATTTACCCAGCGACATGACGTGTGTCTTCCCATGGTGATGCCACCACGTCATTTTCTTAACTCCTTCCCTATCACCACCTTCCCCTGGGGAGACGGGATGATGATCTCTGATGTGTCGGCAGTTCATCTTAAAGAGGGAGCTTTTAATGAGGTAGTGCCAGGCCAATGGGGCTGATGCCTGTCATACAAACTATCACTGCAGATATTTTTTCCTGTGAATGTTACGTATGAGGGAACACTGAGAAAATTATACTTACTGAAAGAAATCAAAAGAGTCTAATTACAGTGATTTTTATAGAGAGAGTTAAAGGATGCATGTCAAAAGGGACTGATATATAATTATGATAATATCAGTTGCAACTCCTGTGCTATCTAATTACTTGAAATGGGTGGCATTGTGCAATGTTTATGAAAGCAGGCTACTTTGATAACAAAATTATATAATCTTAATAGAAAATAAAAATATAATTGAAAGGAAAGTAAAATGAATATATTGGTAGGAATAATAATCAAGGAGGCAGCACTCAATGTGCTGGCAAGACAGTACAAACAGAAACCCACTGTCTCCAGCCCCAAATCTGTGTTGCACATTTGACTCACACTGTGTCAGAAATTGAGATACTGCGCATGCTGCCTAAATTGATACTCGAAATCGAGATATATCAGCATGACAAGAAAAGAGTTGTAAGAAATGGAGGAAGAAAGGAATAAAAAGAGGAAAGAGTAATAAAAATGGGAAAGAGCATAAACCTAGCAATCAAAGTGTTAAACTCTTCTGGAGTTTTGAGTGTCTCCAGATGTTGAGTTTGCTCTGGATCCTGTGAGGTGCCGCAAGCCCCCAGCTGCTGAGTAAGTGCTGGACCCTCTTGGATTCAGACACTCAGACACTCTGAGGACTGAGGTCTTTCTATTTTGGTTTCATGCTGGATGTATAACATTGATAAAATTATCAGCAATACTTGAGATAAATAAATTATTAAAGATATTACTTTAATTTAACGTAAATTTTGTTCATCACAGATGTAATTCAATCACATAGAACCCACGCCTACTATAACATGATGCCATCTGTTGACAAATGACCTGGACGCTGGAAAAATCTAATTTTTCTGTTCATTAAAAATGAAAATCTTAGCATGTTAATGTGCAAGCCCACGGACCTGCTGGTAGGTCCATGCTCCTAATCATAGTATAGCCTAGAAACTGTTATTTGAACGGTAACATCAACAACTTGTCAGCTGTTAATGGTTCCCAGGTTTTTGTGGCCACCATGGGGAGACACCAAAACTTTAGTGGACTTTCATGGATACTACATTATCATCAGTCTTGTAATGGAAGACTGTAAAAAAGGCTTAATAATACTCTATTGACCACCAGCAGCTTATTTATCTCATGGACTGCAGTTTAGATCACTTCTTTCAGCCCTCATAATCTCATTTAATACCAAAGACACAATCTCATTTATAAGCTAAGTTTACATACATTTTCTAAAATTTTTAAAATAAGAAGAGAGGCAATTGGCTAGAACTCCTCGTTTACTGTAGGTTTGGTAAATACATTTCTCTATGTACTGATTTCAAGGAGCTACTTTTTGTCTTACACTCATTTAAGCAATCTGTTCCCATTATATCATACAGAATGAAAGGATCTGACTTAACTGTTTATATATTTTTCAATTCATTACACTAATTCCTCATTTAATCCAATCTTGTTTCTTTTTGGTACGAGAACAAAAACATTAAATACTTTACTGTCATACAAATGTTTTAATTGCTACACTTTTTTTCTTTAAGAAAATGGAATGCTTGGAACTCTTCCTCTGAGCTGTAACCTCACAACCACTTGCCAGATACATTGGTCTGTTCTGCCCTCTGTAATAGCTGCATACCATTTATTCAATATAATTTAATAGAGATTGTGACTCAGTCCACTAAGCATGACCTTCCAAAGCAGTTCTACTGAAGTTCTTCCCTATCAGAAAAGGTTCCCTCATACCTACATCCTCGCAGCTTCCCAGCCTCTGCAGTTGCGGTGACTATTTTATGTGGTGTTGCTTGACCAGCTCTGAAGTTCACTGACTTGTCTTTAATATCCCACTAAATGCTACTGAATTAATACTTTACATCTCTCCTGAAGATTGCCTTCTGCTCCTTTTTGTAGCATGTTGGTGGTGAATGTCAAGGAGACAAAAGGTAATCTAAGTTTTTGAAGGTGATTGGGGTTTTCACTGACAAATCATCTGACAACAATAAAAAATGTCAGAACTAAATAACTTGAGAAAGAAGAATACAGTGCTATTTCAATTTTGCAATCATTTTACATGTTATTTTGTTTATTTATGATGATCCAATGTAGGATCTGTTAAAATGCTATATAGTTTACAAGAAGCATGGCTGAAATGATTAGCAGGATTTCCAAACAAAACCATAACGGTTTTTTCCATCCAGGAATTTTACTTAATAATATAAGGTGTGAGAAATAATATAAGGCTTATCATGAAACCTGTCATCTTCCAAAAGAAAAAAAAAATATCAATCAAACAAAAAACCCCAATAAAACCAAAACCAAGCAATGTCATCCCACAAGAAACAAGCCAACAAAATATCCCCTGACTGCACTGCTGCCCGAGCTGGTAGAACAGTCTCAACCACATTTCTGACATCTACCAGATGGCTTTCTTACCTTCACTGCAAACTCTGTTTCTGTAGCTTTATGAACACATCTCTTGCACACAGAATAGGAGCCAATTCCTATGTCCTCTTTGATCTCATATCCATCTGTAAAGTGAATGTTGTTCCCATGTAACTGCTGTAGGGAAAGACAAAACAAAGTAATCAGGAAATGGGTATGTAAAAACAAGGACTAACTAGTCTCGGCTTAATAAAAGCAGTGCTTGATCTCATCTCCTTCACAGAGCTCTCTTGTATGTCACAGTTTTTCTAAGTTCAGTTAAAAGAATCTGAAGCTCTTTATCTTAACAAGTGTCTCCCCTCACTTTTTACCTTTTTCCGGTCTGTAAGAGAGAGTTGTCTATGTAGAAGTAAAGGCAAAAAAGAAGCGATTTCCTAAACTGTTTATGGGATGCAGATAACTGCCTCCTATTAGAAATTCAGAAGAAACTATGGGCCCAAATCCCCTGACAAAGCCACATATCTTGACAATATAAATTTATTTCTAATTACTAGGGGGCTAGACAACTTATAAACTACTAATAGCTTCACAGTCTTCAAAAACAGATAGCCCACATATGAAGTGTGCCTCCAGAGCACTAGAGGTCTTGCCCAGGATACATTTAATTGTGATTTCTGTGTGAGAGAAAAGTTACTACTTTAAGCCAATTTAAATTTAAAAAGCATATTACTAGTGATAATAGCAGGGAAAGACTTCAAAATTTCCAATTTTATTTATTGAAGGGTACGGAGTGAACTATGGCATCGTTAGTTCATAAGCCCTTTAGAAAACCTCTGGGCAGGTGGACTGGTTAGATGGTGCAACCCAGATCTGAGGCCTTGATGCAAATTCCACCCCAGAACTCAAAAAATGACCCACAGCTCTAAAAATCCTCTAGGATCCTCTGTCTAAAAATGTAACCTCACTAGCAAACTCCACATAGAACCTTCTAAATTATAATACATGCTTGTGTTAACATTTAGTACATTTTTACAAAGGAAACCACAGGAATATATATAACATTTCTGGGATGTAATTGCTTGGGTAACATTTCGCTTACTGCTGCATAATAGAATCTTTAAGAATATGAGATATTCCACTGTAAATTATTAAAATAAGGAAGAAAACTATTAAAACCTATGAAAACCATGGGCAGGAGCTCTCCCCTTGAGGTCTGTATGCCTCCAGGCTGTGGGTAGGAGAGGAACTTTTTCTTTGTGGGAAAATTTGCTGCATCTTTGAGCAGTCCACTTCTTTCTCCTGATTCACTGTCTATCTCATTTATTGAGCCATTTGTAGCAATTAATTTTTAGTTTAAATTGCAATGACTGGAAAGCATGTTGTAGAGGAATGGCAGCAAAGAACCAAGTGTTTGGCAAGTGTCCTTCCTCCATCAAGCCCCCCTGGGTTATGTGAGTAGAGCTAGGCTCCTGTGCAAGAGCATCAGGAACATGGTGGCCTCTTACACTCAGGAGCTTGGGCTCTGTGTCTATGGGAGCCTAAAGCATTGAGCCCCTTTGCTGTACTGTATAATCCAAGACAAAACTGTTGAGAATGACAGGCATTCACTGAAGAAACAACATTTTGTTACCTGCCCTGTCTGCACAATTGAAACAGTCTTTCAGGTATTCAGAAGTACTTTTCATTTCAGTTGTGACAAGGTGCAATTCCTGTTTCCTTTGTGAAGGCTGTGGAGAATGTGAACTTAAAGATAAAAGCCTTGAGGAAAAGACTATAATTTTCCACCTCCTTCATGGTGTGTGTAAACACCTCCTACCTACGCTGGGTAGCAATGAAAATGCTGAGGCATTTTAAATACACTCTGCACATATGCATTTGCTCATCAAATGTGAAGTGTAACATCAGTATCAATACCTGCACAATTGGATGGACGGTGATTTTGTGTACATCTTGCTGTGCAGGCTCCTGCACCAAGTTAGAGGCAACAAAGCTGAACCCTCTGAAAAGATGATGAGCATTGGCACTTGGAGGAACACCTGGGGAATCTGTAGGAGAGGGAAAAAAATAGTCTCATGACCTGCACAGAAAATTAAGAAAGTAATAGCACAGCACCTGCAACAGAAAATGTCATCCCTGCCAGTTAACAGCAGATCCTGCTGACCTGGCAGACACGTGTGAAAATAATCCACCTCCATATCAAGGCTGTGGTGTGCCTTCTCCATCCCTTTCCTCTGGATCTGAACAGTGCAATGGTATTATTTGCAAGGATCTCCCCTCTTGGATACAGAGGTTTTTTTCATAGTGCATGTTCCTTCTTAGGTGAAGCACTGCTTGTGCCAGGAGTCCACACAGAGAGAGAAGGCACAGGATGGAGAAGCTGGGAGAAAGATGGATGGCTCAAGGCAGGGCACCCCTTTGGCTTAGCAAAGGTTCTCCAGGGAGTGGAAAAAAGCTGCAAGATGCCAGATCTGTCCTTCGCAGCACACATTGACTACAAAAATTACAAAGGCTAAAGTGCTTTCTGGGTAATGTGGTATGTTGTGTGGGTCAGGAGAATGTAGAGAAGATGGGACCTGAAAGCAGGTGTAAAAGCATGATGTTCCAGTAGTGGTGGTTTGCCGCCTGTAACAATCTTTCTGCAGCAGTTTTAGAAGCTGGGACCTATTCCAGGGAAGATGCTGGTTGAGTTGTCCTCAGATGAACAAAATAGCTAGAACTGCTTTAACTAACCTTTTTGGAGATTTTCTCTCCACTCCTTCCCCTGACATGGCAAATCCAAGGCAGAGCCATGAATTATTCTGCCTTTGGAATGAAATAACTAGAGAGCAGTTCCCCATACCTATGCCACTGCTCAGTGAGAGTAACAGCCTGCCAAACCTAGAAGAGTTGCACTTCACTTAAAATTCTGAAAAGCTTTAAGGAGATCTTTCTCCCCACTTAGATTTGGTCCCACGTATTTTCACAAGCATGAGTTGCATTGCAAGCCATCCCTGGGTAGCTGGCTGGGTATTAGAGGACCTATAAGATGATGAAGGGAGTGGAGAAAATGAGAAAATGCTGAGGGAGCTGGGGCTCTTTAGCTTGGAGAAGAGGAGACTGTTTACAAATACATAAAGGGTGAGTGTCATGAGGATGGAGCCAGGCTCTTCTCAGTGACAACCAAGGGTAGGACAAGGGTAATGGGTACAAACTGGAACACAAGAGGTTCCACTTAAATTTGAGAAGAAACAACTTCTCAGTAAGTGTAACAGAGCACTGGAACAGGCTGTGCAGGGGGGTTGTGGAGTCTCTTACTCTGGAGACATTCAAAACCCGCCTGGACACATTCCTGTGTAACCTCACCTAGGTGTTCCTGCTCCAGCAGGGGGATTGGACTAGATGATCTTTTGAGGTCCATTCCAATCACATTCTGTGATTCTATAGTACTCAAATTTGCTCACCTTCTATTTGTTCATTTTTCATCCTGCTCCACCCCCCTTCACATTTCTTTCAGTGCAACATGTGGTTTACCATGACAAGGTTACAAAGCTGAGCTTCCTTTAGAAAGCTGTCTCCCTGTATGACTCTGTAAACACCCAGTTTCACTAGAATAAATAAAATACATCCCCACTGGACCTTATATCTGACTCAGCTCCCTACACTTTCAGCACCACCCATTAGTGGGAAAGGCAATGGCATGGAACATGCAGTACTGCTTGAGGTCCTGAAAATATGCATTTCGTTGTGGGAACACTCCCTGTATAAATCTATCGGTCAGCTGAACAGAGGATCCGAAAACAGAACATGGTAAAACCAAATTATCTGCTCAGAAATAAAAAAAACTGAAACTGCAGCTAATTCTGTATCTCATTATAAAGCTGTGTCAGCCTGACAGGAGTCAGAAATAAACAGAGCAAGTCAGTCTTTACTGCCAAGTATGTGGAGAAACTCGTCCTTTGGTAAAATGGCATGGGCTATTTGTTTGTCTCAGTGTATTGATGGGCACTCTCCTTGCAAATACATGGATGAATCATACCAGACCTCTTGCATCACTGGATACTTCTTACAATGGCATATATACAACAGTGATTTTCCAAGAGGGATTAACTAACAGGAAATAATGTTTGTTTTAAAAGATGAATGACAATAATTCAAATCTGAACACTCCTGAACTTAGAAAATATCCAGCTCCAAGACATATTTGAAAATAATGGTTCCTTCATAATTCACTGCCAAGTCAACCAGGCTTCCATGCAGTCGGAGAGGAGCATGAGAACATGACTAACATATACTGGAGACAGGTGGACATTCCAGTTGGACCCAAATAACCAGAGTGTAATATTTTTATAGCTTATGAAAGTGAGAACATCCTTGCCAAAGAAACTACAAACAAAGACTGATTAAAGATTTTAACTAGATACCACTATTTCATACCCCATGAAAGGAGATTTGAACCAGGCTTAGAGTAGAGGTTTGGGCTAGTTTTTAGGAAAAGGCTGAAATGTATGATAAGCCTGAACAAAAACTACAGGAAGTCTCAGCTCTGATTCATATGCTATAATGCAGGTGGTTTTGTAATGAAGGCTCATATCTTTGACTCTCATTGCAACAATTCTGAAGCTTGAAACCTTATACTTGGTTATTACAACAATACTATGTGATATTTACAGCACTTACCATCTTCAAAGTCTTTTACAATCAACAGTTAATTAAATGTTTACATTTCAGACCATGTAAATAGATACGTCTTTACACAGGAATATCACAGACAGAAATGTAATGTAGTTTATCCATTAAGGCAACATTATAACTTGGATTACCACTCTGACATTACTGACTTTCTTGCTTTCAACTTGAATAGTGGAAAGATGGTGTTTTGCACAACAGTCACCTTCACAGATACATGGTGTTTCAAAAAGATGGGCCCAATTGAGAGATGTTTGGGACAAATTCAACTATCATCTCGATGTTGTCCTTACAGCAGGTGGAAGGAACATAGAGCGTTTATAAAAAGGTTACTAAAACTTGATAACTCATTAAACCATTTGTAAATTTTTCTGTAATTGTAACATGTCATCATTGTGAAATTGGGTCCATCTTTTTGAAATGCCCTGCATAATGCATAAAATGTGATATTCCTGTTAGGAAACAGAAACTATAGGATGACATTCTCATTGCAAGGATTTTCTAAATATTGTGGGCCAAATTTCCAGTTGGCACAACTCCACTGGTCTGAGAACTTGATGCTTCTTCATTACTGTTAACCATGTATTAACTTCCAACTGTTCATAGTCTATGGGATTTCATAATTAAAGAAAACATCTATGGAATATATAATCATACTAACTTGCAGAGATAATAGGTTCTTTGAAACTGAGGTAATTTAAAATAGTTAAATTCAGCTAATGTAAGCAATGATAAGAGTAACAAAATAACAAGTCATTATCTATTTTTCCTACTAAAAATGTGAAATCTGTCCTTCCTGAAGACAAATTAATGTGAAGCTGGTGAAATGTTTATGAGCTTCTTTTCTTGGAAATGCAAACCAGGCTTTGCTTCCTGCTGGATATTACAAAAACCAGTAATCCCGCAGGCAATCAGACTTTTAGAATGGGGAGGGGAAGAATGAATTTACTCACTGAAAAGACGCATGTCCCATGTGCCACCTTACTAACCTGTGGGGGTTCGAGACGTGAACTCTGGATCAAAATGAAAGGTGTCTTCTGGCCGTCCCACTGCAGGCTTGAAAGGCGGCTTGATTTCTTTCCGGTATAGTTTCTACAAGGAGAAGAACAGATCACAATCAACAACAATCTGTACACCTCCGGCATCTGCAGAGGAGCTCCCCGGCTTTGTTTAGGGTGTCTTCTCTCAGCTCTGTGCCATCCTTGCAGGACTCAAAAAAAAAGATGATGTGTCTGCAGCTCTGGCTCCTTTTGACTGTTTGGCTTAAAACATGTGCCCTGAATGGTTCCTGCACTTTCTAGTTACTGGGATCCAGAATATAAACACAGATGTTTCTGGCAAAGATTTAGGCTGCAGACTGGCACAGTATTCCAGATGGGGCATCTGGAAATTCAGTGTTCTCAAGGGCAGGACTGGAACGTGCAATGGTAACACCAGGAAACCGCCTGGGTGGGTTCAGCAGTGCAGCAATGGCACTGAGCACAAAGCACTGCTAGGAAGTGGTGGCTGGTTTAGCATTTGTTTTTTGTCAAGAACTAGCAATATGTTTGACACTCTGCCAGACTGAGCTGAGCAACAGGCCTGGCTGCCTGGTGCTCACAACCTAAACAAGAGACTTGTTCTTTTGACATATCTGGTAAAAGAGACGGGGCTCACGGCTGAGGATTAGGTGAAATTCCCATTGAAAGATGTTAAGAAGAAAGCACTGCAGATGGATGGGGAATGATTTTGAAGGCCTAAATGCGGCTTGAGCAGAAGAGCAAAACCAAGACATAAGGAAGAAAGGAAGGTGTATAACAGGTAAGCACTGCTAGGTGTGTGAGTTTGTGCTGGTGAGTGAGGTGGTACGTGAGGGATTGCATAAGTAAGTCACCATAAACGCATGTTAATGCACTGCCTTTATTCCCAGGGACTTCACGGCTTCCTTCCTCATACTTAGTGATCTGTAAAAAATTGCTTCACTGTGCCGCTTTGCAAGCATTCATACACACACAGACACACACACTCTGGTAGATGAACAAACTGAGGTGCAGCATGTCTGGATCTGATCCAAAGCCTACAGAGGTTAATGGCAAGAGTCCTATTGATTTTGGTGATCTTTGCATCATCCATGCTTGAAATGGCCCAAACTGAACGTCATGCTGATGGTGGCATGGGGAACAGAGCTCCAGTTTGACTCCCTGCCCCATGTCTCAGTCCCTAGACTGCATTCCCTTTCTAGCAATGCTTTTGTTCTCACATTTCAAAGGGCTGAATTAGAAGCCATGAACAGTGCCCAATAATTAACATGTCTGAGCATAAATATAATGTTTCATACAAACTTTCAAGTAATGATAAGAACTGGAGTGTTCACTTTTATGACTGTTTTAGTATGTATTTTCAGGTTAGCTCTTAAAACAACATAATGAGCTGATTTTTCAAAATATTTAATGGAAATTAATACATACTTTTTCAAGTCTTTTAATGCAGGAATATTAGTTTTAACTGTGGGTTTTGTGGTGAATTAACTTCTGTAATATAAAGCATGTGGTTAAACCTAAGATATATACACATCAACATAATTTGAACTTGATTTTGTATAGATGAACAAAGGTTATTGAGGCAGGACACTCCGTAGCATAATATTAGCATTAGCATAAAGCATATGTTTGTGGCTGAATTATGATTCCTTGGAAAAGTGGAATGGTGAGGCTGGAAATGACTTTGCAATAATTAATGGCCATTTCACCACAAAAAGTTGCTGCTTGCTTAAAACTGCTCCGTATCTTCTTAAGAGAAAAATAGATGAATAATTGCTTTGAGCCACAATGGAAAGCCAGTCTTCCACATAATTAAAAGCCAATTGCAATCTTAAGCAGGAAGTGTCACTCATCAAATGAAAAGTATCAACCTAATAATTTACATATATCTTTTTTCTGTTTGCTCAGAACTTTAAAAGAGAATTCCAAGTCTACTAAAGGTTTTTCTGTTGCTAGGATTTCACCTTGAGAAAGCTATTTGCTTTCAGCTTCCCTTTATTTGTCTTAATTCACAACTGCAGTCTTTCTACTGCAGAAAGAAATATGGTTACATGCACATTCTTCCTCCTTGAATTAAATGTACCCATCATCCTGTGAGGTCCGAAAATTGGAGAACGTTTTAGAGTCGTACATCACGTGGGAACTGCACTCTCTTTTGATTATCATGACCATATTTTCTCTGGCCTCTTTATTCCTCCTCCCATCTGTAGTTTCTTAACTGCTGTTGGAGATACGTTTGTGTTTTGAATCCCTAACCCACATCCTCCACTACTAGGGAGGGATCTAAGATTCATCATGAGTCACACACCACCTAAAGATGTGTAATCACAAATCCGCTTGCTGCGAGGGGATGGAAACAAAGAAGTTGCGTGTGTGAGTGAAAGGCACCTCCTCTGAGCGCAAACCCGATGACTCCCTTTTTCATTTCCTTTTCCACTTGTGATAAAAATTATTTTTTGTGTTTCTGACTAGACAACTAGGAATAGAAAAAGGTAAACTGCCTAAAGCTTTTGAATCGGGCAGCTTCATGAAATCTTTGAGGAGCAAGTACAAGCAGAGCAGTGTCATCTGTGGGCTTTCCCATCCCACACTGGCTCCAGTTCTTCGACTGAGCCACTACAACCAAAGCCAATTCTCTGAAACAAACTAAACCACAGGCAGCCCAACACAGTTAAACATGAAGGCTTGCTGCAGGCAGAATGCTTCTTCCTTTAAAAACCCGCATCCTGTAGACTGCAAAACACAACATGACATAAGCTGATCTAAGAAAACAGCAAGAATCACAGCCATTGTTTTCTATACACACAGACAACAAATATCTTGGAGGAGTTGAGAACCTTCTGGATTTTCCAATAATATTTCCAATTTTAGGTGAAATGTATTAACCTGTTATCTCTTACTGTGGTCCCAAAATTATTTGGGGCTGATGGATCACCTTGATCTCTTTCAACACAAACCAACCAGAGTAGCAAATCACATAAGAAGTTAAGTATCAAGTCTTGTATTTGCCTGTTTCTGTCAGACTTCTCATAAAATTTAAACAGTTTTCTAGATCTTAATTCATGGCAATCGTAGCTCTGTATGCAGAAGTCACTGGGAGTTTCATCACCTATTTTAATGGTAACAGGGTCTCAGCTGTCCCAGTTTTCATATCCAAATTATTATTTTGAGGCATTTTATTAGGAATTTAAAAGAGACTTTGTATATGTTACTGCTAACTGGAGCATTTAAATTTCAGGTTGGGTGCTTTAAGATCATTATAAGTGTGTTACTTTGCATGGGTATAAGAAGCTGAAGATTTTTTTTTTTTCCTTCCATATTGCTTCCACATCCATAAAGGAGAAATGTATTCCTTGGCCCTGAATGTTTTATTGAGAATATAATTTCTCTCTCTTTCCAAGTAAAGAATAACTCCCACACCCCACTCCCATTTTTTTTTAAACTGGTCACAGCATTGACTTATCACAGAAAAATGTGACTGGCAGGTATCAGGAATCACTGTGATCACAAATGATTGTCAGACCCAGCGGCTGTGTGGAGGGAATGCATGATCCACAGAGCAAGGGGGAGAAACTCCAAGGGGTGAAAGTACTGATTTAGGTACTCACACCTGGATACACTGGATACACACCCATGCTTCTGTCTACTTATCAACGCCTCACATCCTTCTGAGATTTTGATAATCAGAACCTTCAGATTAATAAGTACTTATGAATTAACTAGAACACGGTTATACAGCAGTTTGAGAAATTATGAGCTTCTATCAACTTCCGTTCTGATTTGGGACAAAACTTTCTCTTTTTTTTTTTTTTTTTTCAAAAGAGCTAATTTTCTCCCAGGTGCCAATTACCTTTCCTTAGTGGACGTTGCCAGATCCCTGATATGTGCTTCATCTGAACACCTCCTTGTCTGGGACTCCAGTCAATACATTAGGGAGACTAGGAACAAAATTCTGCAATGTGTCTGTCTGTTGTTATGTATTAGCAGTTAATTTTTCATCATCTTTACAAAAATGCACTCCTCAAAGACCTAAGAGATGTAAATGCCCTGTACATGTGCCTGGCAAATATCAAGAAAAAGAAAATGGTATAAATTGATGTAAAACTATTTAGCAATTTCCTCAACTGAGTTTCTTTGATGAAGAATTTAATTATTCCTTAGACACTTTCTAGAAATAGAAAGATGCTACTCTCCACAGCGATGTGCTTGTAGTATGAGAATAAACTCCCTTGATACATATACCTGTCATGGAAAATCCAATAAGCAGACAAAAGGATGAACTACCTTCTAAAATGCTT
Organism: Nesoenas mayeri; assembly: GCF_963082525.1. NCBI lineage: Eukaryota > Metazoa > Chordata > Aves > Columbiformes > Columbidae > Nesoenas > Nesoenas mayeri. The sequence continues at coordinate 73,556,858 of NC_137544.1, forward strand.
GCCTTCTCCTAGATTATTGGCTCAGTGTCATTGCCTGCAAATGGTAGAAAAGCTAGCAGAATTCAGACCTTGGGATCAATTCTTGCTGCTGGTAAAATCTGCAATTAAATATTTCACATTTTCAGTTTAGTTTGATCTTTGATTAATACTGAAGGAAATAGAACTTGAGTCCACTTTTTCCCCACTCCTTCCCTCAGCTGTATTTGACAGTTCATTTTCTAGTGTGTCACGTGCTCTAATTCCAATTTAGCCTGTCATCTAAACAAAAACTACTGTTTAAAGCCCACTTCTCTGACTGTAGTCTGCAAAAAAAGGATTTCATTTTTCATTCTCAGTGAAAAGCCAGAAATTTTTTATCCATGACCTGGAAAGAAGAAGCAGTAATAAAAAAGTCAGGAACCAGACTGTGCTTTCTCAGAGAAAATGACTGAAATTATCTGAGGTAAGTGTGGTTTAGATCTGCTTGTCTTAGGTAGAAAAGGGTGTGCAAGGGTAGTAAGCAGATAACACTCAGAAGGAGCTTGACATCTAATCTTCTTCCTGTGAGACCCAGCCTTGATCACAAAAGACAGTCCATTCATTTAACAAAGGATCTATTGAATTTGTGTCACAGTGTCTACTAAATGCCTTAGAGCAGTAAGACATATTGCAGAAACCTTCATCTACTTTTCACCCCGGGAAGTGGGAATTTAGGATTTTGTTACTGGGTGACAATAGCTCTGAAAACAAGACTCTTACAGAGATAAGCTCATGATGCAATTTAAGTTTGGGCATAAAACCTCTGTGTCAGATTTTCCACACTTCATTTAGTGCTACTTGAACATCAGAAGTTAAACCAAGGGTGGCTGGAGATTCATGCTGAAGAACGGCACCCTGGAATATGGGAATGGCATCTGGGAAAGGATGGGAGGATAGTGGTTCTCTGGCTACACTCGTGTTTTCCAGGATGGCATCTATTGCCTCTGGGTGCAGTGGCCATACACCACCAGCACTGCTGTGCACGGCAGAAGCATCTTCAGCATCATATCAGGGGCTTTTTTTTTACACCAGGTCTGTTGTTTCCGCTATGTTTGCTGCCTTCATCTGAACTAGACACTGTGTCTGGTTGTGTCTGTTTGAAGACAGTGAAAGATGGGAAACAAGCGGGAAATGGCTGCTCTGACAGGTAAACATTTCAGCGATAGAGACAATAACCAAGTCCCAATCCAAAACCCAAGGGAACAGCTCTGACAGTACTCTGAAACGAAGGTCTGATTCATACATTTCTGTCTGCGATTCTAATGACTTCATCACTGCGACATCTAGACTTCACACACAACTTGGAAGGAAGCAGCTATCTAATTTCTGGTTTGAATCTCTTTTTAAAATTAGGTGAAACAACTTCATGGTTTGTTTCTGGTTATCATGTCACTCTTGTAGGAAAAAATCTCGCTTTAAAAAAAAACTATTTCACACTGGCTTTCTGGAAGACACTGACGCATTCTGGCGCTTCATGATAAGGGGGCTCTTGATGGAGGATCATTTTACTACAGTCGCTGAATGTTTCTATGCTGTCAGTAGCAGCAGCTCTGTCTGTCACAGCTGCCAAGTCTGTACAGAAGCTCTCCAAAAGAGCTTGCCTCTTGCTCTCTGAGGTCTTTATAATACCAAGGTATAAAATAAATCAACATTAATGTCCTGCCCCAACAATGTTGTTTGCTGACTGCCTGCAAACTGATGTGAGACATTCTGTATACGTGATGGGAGAACAAAATGAGGGCAGCAGGGTCTCTTTTCCTGCAGCTGTACAGAGATTAGCACAAAACATCTGTGTCTGATCCATTTCTATTCTCTGACCCTGCTCTGTTTTTGTCCATGAAGAACACGTTAATGGCTGGACCATCATCACAAGACAAAGTCCCAGCTTCAGCTCAGGGCCAGGCTGGCTCACACTGCTCTGGAATGCATACAATATTGCTGCTGTAACTAGATAAGCCTCCCAAGATCTACACGAGTGAAAGTCAAATTAAGATTAAATGAGCAAATATATTACAAAGATGATAGCTGATCTGTGTAGTAATGATCCATCTGTCTCAAAGAGAGAGCAATAAGCACTAATTATGTTGGATTAAAAGGGATCTTTACAGAAAAGTTACAGGGCTAGATAAGACATCAAAGGGCAATTAAATCCACCTTTGTCTCTAGCTCCAAGTCATGTTCAAGCATACCTAGCCTCTTCATTGTAGGTATTTCCCTAACCTGCCCATAAGAACTTTTTCAAATGATGGAGGACTATATAGTTTCCTTAGGATAGGCATGAAATTGTTCCCTAAAGGACTGAGCTTGAAAAAATCACCAATCACCATGAGAGAAGGTGGTCTCGAGGAGTCTTACAGTCCAGAACTGACTTTGCTGAAAACCCTTCCAAGATCTGGACCCTCATTTCTCTGTAATGAGTAACTAGGCTGCTGCACTAGCAAACACAGAAGGAGAAACCCTTTCTCTGTTCCAGTGCTCCTTATTATGTAAAGACTTAATACCTGACCTGTATTTTGATTGCAAACCTGAGGACTGTGGAGATTTCAGAGGAATACAGAAAATAATAATAGTAAAGAACCCAACTCTTCAGGATTCACTATATTTTTCTTTCCACTTAATGTTTTCATAAATGTTAAGTCTTCATTCAGAATTTTGTGATTAGTAATAAGCAGAAGAGCAAAGAGAAGCTAGACTCCAGAACATGTAATGGGACTAAAAGTCAGCTGAACCACAAATGATAATCTCAAACTCCACTTTCATTGATCACCTCTTAACATGCTTATGGGTCTTGCCAACCCTTCAACATGCAATTCAAATTAGATTAATGAGTTTTTCCAAAATACATGATTTTGTCGGCCTTTCAAAGGTCACCTGGGCACCACAAAATGTGTTTCCACAGAGGAATTAGCTTTACTGTAAAGCCTTGGGCAGCAGTTTGGCAATGGCTCTGTTACATACATTAATGCTGTTTTACCAGGACTTATAGTGTGAACTGCATCAATGGGACCTGTTACACTAGCATTCAGGAGTGAATTCAGATCAAGTATTAAAGATGCATAACAATACCATAACACAGGTTAGACAAAATTTAACTAGAAAATTCTAGAGTATGTGGCAAATAGGAGCTCTGATGCACTGGCAGATGTCCAGATCAGGAATGAAAAGTATTTGCCTCCAGGTTTGTCTAAAAATAAGTTGATTTGAACACATATGATGCTGAAAATTTGAGGAAGTTTAACCTGTTGCAAGTCTAAATTGAAGTCGCCTAATCTCTACTTCCAGCTTTATGAGCCATAGCTGATAGCAGTAAAATAAATCCTTGTTTACCATTCTGTGAATCATGCCCGACATGTCTTATTTAAACTATGCTACATTTGATCAAATGTTTGCTGTTCCAATTTTGAGTGCTGACGTTAAATTAATGACTCATCTCAATAAAACATCAACTAGTTGTAAGAGGAGTTGCTGTTTTCTGTTCTGGCTGGTTTACTTGTATACTCAGTGATGTAAAATCCCTCTTCTGAAAATCCATCTATGTCATGCTTTTCTGTAACCTCCATTGCAATATAGCAAAAGGGCCAGATCCTGTCCTATGGTCACTTAGCCCAAAGGGACAAGAGGCGGTAAACAAAGCTATCCTGTTGGAAGATTTGTGATTCTCATGCACAGAATAGCACAACCTGCTGTACTCATTCTACCAATACACAGCCAGTCCCAGCAGCACCACACTGTGTTAGGGAAAAGGGTCCGCCTGGAGGTCTGGGAGCTTCTTGAAGCTGCTGGCAACAGGTATGTGTAAGAACAGACCTAGGGCTGCTCTGAATAATTTTAAGATAGAAAATGATTCCTGGAAGTCCCTGATATTGGAAAGAATAAAACAAGCATTTAGTCTAGCTTGACAGATCCAGTCAGAAAGCTCGAGTATTTCAATATGGAACATAAAAGTAGAAAGATAGAGGGACCTGGAACATCAGACTGCTTCCCTCTGGAGTATCTCTTTCAAGCGCAGTCCTTTGGCTCTTTTTTCTTTTGCAACTGAAAAATCACAGGAATTCTTTAATTTAATGCTGCTCATTTTCACTCCAGTCCAGCTCCCACAACCAATGCATCATGTTTATTAGAGCTGAAAGTGGAAATTATTCTGCAGAATGCTGCAAATAGCCTCAGGTAGTATCATGATAAGCCAGAGCATCAGACAAAACAGAGACAAACAGTTAGAAAAAACTGGCAATGCTGAAAGCAGCTATTTCTTTCATTTGTGGGTATGTGAGCAAATGTATATCCAGAATCATAGAATCATTTGGGTTGGAAAAGACCTTTAAGATCATTGAGTCCAATCATAAACCTGACACTGCCAAATATGTATGCAAGAGACATGGGCACCCACTTAAAAGGTTCTAGCTCCTGGGATCTGTATGCTAGAGTTCACTCCATCTTTTTCCTAAGCATGGCAGTCTGTCCTCAAAAATTCAGCTATGAAAAATAATAAAAAAAAAAATAGAATGAAATGCTGCTCCACTTACATTCCAGTCAATAGTAACAAAGAAAGGGTGACGTTTAATTTCTTCCACTCCATCGAATCCAGCACCTGCCAAGAGAATGAAAGGATCAAAAAGAATTCATGCTTAGAAGAGTGATGAATGACATCTTTTCACCAGCCTTTCTCCTCAGCCCCTTTTCTTCTGACAAAGTCACATCTAAATATTTCTCCTAGTCTAGGAACCCTGAACAATGTAACTGCCATAAAAGTATAAACTACTATAAATACAAACAAGGACACTTCATTAATGAAAATCTGATGGCTGAGATTTTTTTATTTTCTCTAATTGAGGCTGGTGCCAGGGCTGAATAGCTGCTCTCTTCAGGCTTCAGATGAGATGCAAGGTTTTGGCCGCAGCAGAGCACATGCACCAGTGAGGCCAGGAGATGTCTTGAGATGTCCTGATACCACAGCAAGGCCACTGCTGCTCCCTCCTACCAGCAGCAGCTCTTCTATCTGCACTGACTTTCAAATCTTGCCTAATTACCCATTCTACATGGGCAGGGAAAGCTGCACTACAAATATGTTCAGACTCAAATTACTAAAAGGCTTCAAATGTTTTGAAATAAGCCAGGGTTTTAATTTCCTACTTTCCAAATACCTTCTTCAAATTTGTGTACAAAAATCATCACCCTCAGTGGTATGTTTCCTTCACTATTAAATTTCTGTTACATTACTACAGGAAATTTAGGGAAACCCTTCTGAGATCTGGTAATGGATCTAATTCCTTCCTTTTGCCTTATGTCTTCACTGAAGATTGCCTTTTTCATCCTTTAGCTCAATGTATTTGCTTCAGTGCTATCGCAACACCCAACAGGTGCTCAGCAATAATTAAACAACTGTCAGAGATGATTTAGCATGCCATTTTGAAGGTTGATTTGACTTTATTAATAGCACCTTTCATTTTCCAGTAGGAGAAATAACACCTGGAAGCAAAGGCTTTGCATTGCAATTTTCTTTTCAAGGATACTGAGCATCCTTGACTCCCAAAGGGCTTGGGATTCATAATCACCTTACAAAAGGCACTCAGCACTTCCAAGGACTCAGCTTTTTATATACAGCATTTGTATTTCTTTCTGAAGATCAACACTAAAAATAGCTTTAGAAAAGTCTTGTCAACTCAAGCTTTTGAAAAATGTGACATCTGCTCTCCTTGTGTACAAGACATTACGGATGTTTGACAAAACGCACTGATCAGGAGCAGCTTCCTACAGTCTGCCTAACATCCACTAATGAATGGATACGAAGAGCAAACACTTTGTGAACATAACATGCAGAATTGTCTGTCAGGCCTTCTGGATAATAACACAAGATGATCCCACCCTGGTAATCTTACAGTATAGGCTAATGTAAATGACGCACATGAGAATAAACAATCCTAGCCCACCATAAAAAACTATGTACTTAAAGGTGATCAACCCCACAGAGGACTGAGATGTTTGGGTTATGACAGACAGACAGTTCTAGGCAAACACAACATGAAATCAAATCTTAGAAAGAGAAAAGAGGACAAAAGGTAGAACATAATTATATTGTCACTCTAAAAGTCTGTTGTGCACCTACAACTTGAGTATGGAATGTGGTTGACATTCTCACCTGTAAAAGGCAATACGGATTAAAAAGGCAGGAAAAATCAAAGAAGGGCAACAAGGAGTGGTATGGAATGACAGAGTAGGTCAGGACTTTTCAACTTGGAAACAGCCAACTGAGGGGATTTACAATAGGTCATTGAATGATGCTAGCAGGAATTGGATTCAGAACAACCTAGAGATGTTTCTTCAGGCAACAGACAGTTGTGTGACATAGAACTCCTTGGAAAAACTGATGTGGGTGAAAAATATTTATATGGGTCCAGGGAGTGGCCAGAAAAGTATGTTGAAAAGGAATCTGTTGAAAATTACTTCATCGACAAATCACAAGAGGTTTGGAAAACCCCCTGCTTGAGCTTAAAGTGGATGTAGACTGGGAGAGAGTTTGGGTGAAGTATCACATATGCTTAACGTATTCTTACTTTTCCCTGGGCAGTTGTTTATGGCCCATGTGTACTCAACAAAAAAATACTAAGACTTAGATAGTATTAAGATTTGCTCTGTGTCTTCCCTAGCATGTTTCTTTTTCAATGCACAGTCTGAAGTCTGCATTAGATTCCCTTGGCAGATTCATTCTGCTTTCAGCAATACCAACAGAAACATGTAACCAACACAGTTACTCTGAAGAGAATTACATTAGGCAACTCTTCAGGGAAGAAATATCTGTGAAAAATGTTTTGTGTTCATTGGCAGAGACTGGCAATTTTGTAATGTGCAGTAGATGTTCTTTGCTACATAAGGATCAAGTCCAAGTGCCAAACTGATTTTGAAGGACTGGGATAAATGCTACAGACACTGAAAGCTACTGATAGCATTCCCAAGACTGAGGATAACTGTTAATGCATTCAATCTTCTCTGCTCTGTCCCTTCCCCACTGTTTCCTTTTTCCTTCCTTTGTAGGCTCATGGATGCATCAAAGTGTGATGGCAATGACCCACCTTTTTCAGATGATCTATTTGAAAGCCACACTTTTTGCTACTGTTGTCATTCCTTTTTTCCACAAAAACACAGAAATCAGGACCAAGGAAAAAGCTCACCCATTGCTACTTCTGTTAGTGGGAGACTGCAGTGTGCAGTAGAGTAATGCAGTGTGCAGTTAACAGAGGTATTTGTTTGAAAAATTGCTGTTTCCCACTTGGGGCCACCTCAGAGCTCTGGCACTGAATGAGTACATGGTTAGGAGTGCCAGGGCTTCGCTCTATCTCTGATTAGCTTAATGTACTGAGGACATTTTGGATGGTAATAGCCTAACTTTGTGAAGAGTGAAGGACTTCTAATTCCCAGCAGTCAGTTTTTCACCATGGAGAAGGTTCAGTGCCTCCTGCAGTTTTTATTCCCTGACCTTCCCTGCCATGAGACCTGCTGGCATAGCCCGTGGCTCCCTCTCGGGCTGCCTGTATGGCTGCAGGCAGCAGCATGTGGCCTGGTCCGTTCCTCAGCTGGAGGAGGGAGGTGGCCCAAGGGCACATTCAGGAACAGCTCTGGGAGCCCCAAGGGGCAACCCTGACCCCATTGCAGAGGTCCATGGGAGAGTTTAGGCACTGGTGCTCATGGTGGAGGCTCTCTGGATTTGCTCAGCCTGTTGCAGCCATCCATTTACTGTCTGCAAATCTAAAAGTGGTACTGGGAAGTGATGTGCTTTCATGGAGAAAAGAGAAGCACTGGAGAGGTCGTAAATGGAAAGCCCCGTTTCATGGGGATGGACATTTTTCATCATAGAGAGGGATATTTAGCAAACTGCTGAAGTGCAGCACACAATGGCACACCACATGACGATAAATCTTCCTCTAGGTTTCTAGTTTTCTTTTTTTTAACTTCACTTTAACTTCAATTTAGTAATCAAACTTATCTATAAAGAATAATCAGCACAATCAAACCTACTACCTGTAAATGTTCCTATGTGCCATCCAGCTCCATGAGGGTCAGAGAAGATAAATAAACCTTTCAGATCAAATTGCCAGTTTAAACACATTTTAGAGTGCAAGGATTTGTATAAAAGCAGCTTCATGTTAATAAGCGAGAACTTGATTACCTAAGATTGTTTTATGCCTGTAATAAAAGTGTCTATGAGCAGTAACAGTAGAATATTTTATTTGTAATCGGTTTTGATTGTTGAATCATTGTGGACAATATAAAGGGAAAAAGGGAGACCTATGAAATTTGAAAGTTGATTATTTGGATATCCAAAATGAGCGGAAAGTGTTTCCAGATTTTCAGTTTCTGGTAATAAAATTATAGTGTCTCTGCAGCTTCAGAATCTTTTCAGTGGTCTAGATTTTTTGAAATGTGTTCCTAAGGTTTACAAGAAAGATGTACAGTCACTCTGACAAAGGTGAAACTTGTTTTTTAAAACTCATAATCTTATAAAATTGAAAACCAAAGTTTTCTATGTGCCAAAGCAGAATGTGTCTTCTCTGAGAACAAGGGATTAAGGAAATAATATTTCTTTGTTTTTTACTCTGAATCTCCTGGCACATGCTTTTACTCTATACTTTCTTGGCCAAGATTCTAAAACATAAGGACCCTGGAACCTTTATACTGATCAGCAGTGTAGGGAGTTCCTGAAATGTTATTTATATTCATTTACCTACCCGAGTAGATCCAGACCTTCGGGCAAGTACAAATTAGTCCCTTGCCTAAATTCCTGGCAATTAACACCTTAATCATATGATTTCCTTTCCAAGATGCTTACTCCTTGTTTGCCTGGATATTCCAGTTAGTTTCTTTTAACAATTTAAAATTATGCTTGTCCATAATCTGACGTTTGTTGTACTTAATCAGTGCAACACAACCAAAGCAGTGCTGTGCAGACTCTTTGTACAACAGAGTGTATAAGCTCAGAAAAGGACAGTGCTCATAACAAGGGAAGCCAAAGGAAGGAAGACTTTCCATTCCTTATAATTTTGTTCTAAAGTATTAATGTGGGCACCAGACTTAAAAATAGAATCAGGTAAACCGGATTACTAATTTTTTTCTTTGCCTGAGTGTCTCCCTTCAACTCTAGTATTTTCCTTTAATAATCCAAAGCCTCAAAACACAGTTTCAAAGCAAAATTTTAGAATACATCATCAATCTCTACTTCTATGTGTTAAGATATCAAAATCAAATGGGAAAAAGCAAGATGGTAGTCAGAATAGAATGATTTTTTTAAGCTCAGCATCCTTCATCTTGTGAACATTAAAACCACTTCGGAAGTACATACACTTTCCAGATTTGCAAACTTCTGAAACAATGGCTGAAAACAAGTGTTTGATCCATAATATGGTTCATATATTTTCACATGCTGCAGTAATTTTCCAAAGATTTTTCAAAACAGGATGTCTAAGCCTACTTTTCTTTTAGCTTCAGACTATTATTCCTTTCCTAGAAAAAGCTAAAATCCGCAAAATTGAAGCAGTCCTTTTATCTACTGACTTCTGTTCAGTATGTAGGCCAACCATTTAAGTATTGCTTCTTTCATAACCAACAAGTCTGTTTTCGTGGTCCTGTGTGCTGATTCTCAGTCAGTTAAAACAGAGTGCCTTCAGAAGCTTTCCACTGCTGCGCCTGAAATGCTGAGATCTATTTTTCTGTTACTCTTTTAGATTTTATTTCCTTGGATGTTTGTGTTAGAAATAATTTCTTCCTTTCTCCCAGACTTCACAGTATTTCAATAAACCTCAGGTTTAAAACCATGACCCTTAGCAATTCTCCATTATTAAGAGGGAGACTATATGGTGGCTAGAATTGTCATAACTAAAACTAAGCAACTTTGCTTATTTTAGTGAGTAGCTTTTTATTTAAGGACCAGCATCCAAAAACTCCCACTGACTTCACTGGAGCCCCATTTTGGACGGATAGCAGCTTGTGGAAAGCCACAAAATGAGCAGAACAGAACAAAATCAGGAGATGAAGACAGGGAGGAAACACCAGAAAGGAGCAGAGGAAGGGAATGGGAAGAAGTTTGTATTTGCTGCAGCATCTTATTTTTCTGAACATAGATTAAACCTGGAAATCCCAAGACTCTAATTTTCTCTAATGTCAGGCAAATTGCTTGTGAGCAATTGAAACCTGCTGAGAAAATGTGTTTTTCCACTACCATTTCTGCAGTGTATCAGGCTACAAGAGCTATGATTTAGGTCAAGATGCAAAACCTATGGGAGGGCATTCCCTCCACGTGCTGTGCAGGCATCCCCCAGACAGGAGAGAAGACACAACAGCGTGCTGAGGGACTGGCTCCCCATCCATGTGGGAGCTCGGGTTGCCCCCTGCTCCCTTTGTGGAGCAAGGGCTCTGGCTCCTGCTGTGTCCAGTGGTCACAGGGAGAGGCAGCCTGCTCCATACTGTCCTTGTCTTTGTGCTACCATGTCTGACCTCTGCAGGAGGTGGGAGCTCTGGCTGAGTTGCTGCAGCCAGGCAGAAAACATCCATTCACATAAAATGTGACAGTCTGATAGCACTCAGCATAAAGCAGAGGGCTGGAAGAGCCCACATGCTGCCCCACCTGAAGCAAGGGACAGACCTACTGGAGCATGAAAAGGTCAAGCAGAAGCTCAAGGGCAGGGACCAGAGTGTCCATTTTCCACCTGTGTGCATGTACACCCACATGTGCCTATCCGCAACTGTGGGAGCCATCGCTCAGGCAGATGGGGACGGACATGGGGCTGTCCAGCGTTTTGCACTCTGTCTGTCGCCTGTCTGGCTCCTGATGCTGTGACTGCAACCCTGAGGACCAAAAGCACAACACAGCAGACCTTCCACAGCACCACCTCCAGCATTTGAGAATGAGTGTGAGTACTGTAAGAAGGAAAGAGAGGAACCTTTGTTGCATGTCTGGCTTTTTCCACATCTCAGAAAAAAGTCATTTAGTAATTTAGCTTTCTCTTTCTAAGTTTACATCTCCAATCTGAAATAATTGTAGAAGCATAAACAGTTGCAAGAGAGAACAGCAAATTGCTTTTGACAGGTCTCAATATTTAACCAGTCTATGCCATTGTCTAAAACACAAGTCATTTATTAGCTGTCGGAACTCCCATGGATGGCAATGACAATCAACGACATATTTAAATATGACCTGCCAGGTCTCTTGTGATACAGTTCACAGAATCGAAGGATTAAATTCTTGGCCTTAAGGTCACAAAAAAAACATCAGAGGTATGAGGGAAAGGTTACAGTGGTATTATTTTCATATCATTCACTTGATAAGACTGTTCTTATTTTTCCATGTAAAAAAAGGACCAAACGTGCCATGGAAACCATGCACCAGATGTTGTCCATAATCTCACCAAATGCAATGGTTTTCTTAATAAAACTCCCAAACAATTGTCCAGATGGCATAAGATATATCCTTCTAGTTTATCAGAATTTAAATAGGATTTTTAACAAAGGGTGAAAACACATTAATAAGAAAGGCGATAACAGATTTAAGGTAACAAAGAAGAAAGGCTACTGTGGTATTATCATATGCAGCAGTTATCTTAAATCCTTCACAAATGTTGTTGGTTTACTCTCCCTCTTCACTGGAAAAATAAAATACAGACTAATATCTTGTTTTAGATTCCAACGGTCTGCCTGTGCTCATTGCAAATTTCTCTTGTAACGCTCAAGGTTTAATGCACCCAGGGAAGGAATGCATAATGCTGCATAACAAAGAGGATAACTATCAGGGAAGATGCACTGAGAGAAATGATCACCACCTGAGAAGACAGAGCACACATAACAAATGCCCCGATCAAATGCAGACGCGTACCTAATCTGTTGGAGGGGTTCCTTTTGAAGAGGGCTCGCAGCAGGCTCTGGGCTTCTATGCTCAAGAACTGCGGCATTCCCAGCTTGGCTCTGAAAGAATACAACACTTGAACAGAAAATAGATTTTTCAGAAATTTTCTCCACCCCACTGTAGTTTAAAAAGTGGAATTGTAGTAGTCAGGACAGAGAAACGAACTTGGTGACCAAAAGCTACCTAAACAAAAAGCAATACAAAGTGAGGACCTGATGTTGTTCTGTTGAAGTTAAAGAAGATTTTACCACTGGCTTTGCCAGAGGTGGAGTAGATCTAATCAACCTCATAACACCTTTACCAATCTAAACAAACAACTTTCCTGTAGAAATTTTTTCCTTTTTTTTTTCTTGCTGGAATAAATATGGTAATCAAGAGGAATTCAAACGAACAAAACTTCATGAAAATAATTTTACTAAACCACATATTAATTAAAAAAAAATGAAAATTTACCTTTACAATTCACTGCTACAGAGAAAAAAAAAAGTAATACTGAACAAAGATAAGCTTCAAATATGTATGTCTGCACTTAACATCAAATTAACTGGAAACTTGCAAAAAAATATTTGAAACTTGGCAACAACAAAACATGACATAACCTGTCCTGCAGACTGTCACCACTCTTGTGTGGATAAAGACATCCTTTATTTGAGAAAGAAAGGTACGTTGCTTTTGTAAGGCCTTTTCAGTGATTCACTTCCTACTATTTATTCTGAAGGCAATTTTAGAGCCACATGCAGTCATCAGCTCTGTGTGCCTTACCAAATTAATGTCTTACATAGCTTTGAAAAACACATTATGCATATTATTATTCTCTATCCCTCATATACTTAGGACCTATAGGCAGCCTGGAGGGTATAGTTAACTCACAGTTAGAGAAAGGAAAGTGGTTTCGGTACTCACTTGAGAATGAGTGCCATCGTTTCCTTCCTGTCTTTTCCCTGGAAGGGTAATGATCCTGTCAGCATCTCAAACTGTGGAGTAACAACAAAATGGTAAATCAAATGAGCGTTGAGATGGTCTCCATAGCTGATAGGCACCACATCCACCTTCTGTTTCCAAAACAACTTGAAACTTGAGGAAAATAAACGGTCCAACAAGCTCTACTTCAGTAAAAAATGACACAGCAAGTCGGGATTATGCATAACATGAAGGACCAACATGAGTGTTTTGTTCAAGAGTCCTGTTACAAACTATTTATACTGATACTTGGGGTCAAGTTTTGGTATGTTTGGGAAGAAGTGTCATATATGCTGCTTCCTCTGGCACCTGTTTTATGGCTGATGCTGGAGATGAGATATTTGACTGGAGTGACCATTAGTCTAAATGGGCATGGCTGTTCTTAGGTGTTCGGCATAGACTGTGGTACAAGGACAATGGGTTCAACGTGCCACTCTCCATCTTTCTAGCTTGAATTGACACACCTTTTTGACTGTATAGTTGCACCATTTAGCGATGCCACTACTATACTTTGCACTACTTTATACTTTGCACTACTATACTTTGCATATACATGCACAAACTCCATGTTCTCAAGACATTTGAGCTTGCTTTTTTCTCTCTCCTGTTTTGGTTCTCCTGTCTGTATTCAGTGATGAATTTCACAACTGTCACATTTAATTGAACTCATATCTCAAAGCAAAACTCAGCAATCATCATCAATTATTTGCCTAACTCACAAATAAAAGCATCAATCAGTTATGGTTCCTTTGAAACAGATTAGTGCTTTCAGTAAAATTGACAGAAATTTGACATTTGCAACAAAAAACCCCTAGAAACCCAGGCAAACAAGCTCACCTAATATGGACTAGGTCTTTCACACAGCTCTTGCCCCAGTGTTTCATGAGGGTATGAGTGGTGGCTGACTAAGGGATGATGGAGGTTATGCATCACTAAACAGAGACACCAAGAACATGATTCAGCCCAAGCACAAAGGAGGACCCCCACTGAGGGTAAGAGCTGTTCCTTGCTTATGTCTGTGACTCTGGCTGTGGATCTCATTTACTATAACACATACCTATTAATTAATTTTCATAATTAAATATGTGTTAAGGCAGGACAGGTTTTGCAATCCTTATAACAGTTTTTGTACCGTGTCACACAAGTAGCTTCACTGCTCTCAGGAAGCACATTGGTGCAAAAAAGGATCCTTTCATTACCAAAACCTGTGTCAGACTTCCCCACAGCCTGACTCTTCTTTTTTTTCCAGATTCAAGATAGCAATACCATAAACAAACAAACAAACAAACAACCAACCACCAAAAAACAAAAAAAAACCCACATAAGAAAACTGTAACTGTTATGCTGGTTTTGGGAGGAGGGCAGAGGAGAGGTTTAGAAGTACCAGGTAATGAACTGACTAAAATAAATTGAAGGATTAATCTGCATTAGTAACAAATTACCTGAAGGCAATAAAACACATAGTAGAAACATGGAAAAAAATCCCAACACTTTAAAAAAGTATGTATGGCTGACAAATATAATCAAGATTTGGAAAACACAAATGTGTTAACTCCTGCTTGGTCTGTAACAGTCAAGAGAAGAGTTGTCAGGTAGAGCTGGAGGAAAGCAGCTTGTCTTCTAGAGAGAAACATGATGGGGGAGAATTTTTAAAACTGCCTAAATGACACGGGAGCTCAAGTACTGTTTTCAAAGCAATTCTGACATATTAGACCCTTAGTCCTGAAAAAAGTGTTCAGATACACGGGGAATAAGAGGCAGAGAACATTGCTTCCCAGGGCAGCAGCAGAAGTGGCACATCCTGTACAAAACCCTTCTCATGATTTCTAAAGAGCTGACGTTCAGGGTAAGTACCTAATGTTCAATTACGCTTACTCATGTTATTTTGTTGTTACAATAAATCTAATTTAACAGCACCAACAATGACTGCCGCAGCTCATTTATTTTGGCAGAAATGGGCTTGACACTGGTGATGCAGATGACACAGATATAAGCAACCGCTGAGGCAATGACTGCGTGGGAAAAAGATGACTGTAGTTCCTACCCACCACGATATCACAGAAAGATCTGCAAATGCACCATGGCTGCAAGGGGCCAAGAAACCCCAAGGAAAGAAAATTCAGATGTAGTGTCCAAGAAGGAAGAAAGGAAGGAAAGACATTTAAGTTGCAGGAGGGGCAGGGGAAATGACCATACTAGAGGCTGCAGGGAATATTCACTGCACTGCTCTAATGACTAGCACTTCGTTACCATGTCTCCAGTTACACAGTTCTAATGTTGAGATTAATCCAGATTCAAAAGAAATGCACTTGGCATCTAAATATTAAGGGAAAGGCAGATACATGAGTTAAATGTACCAGAGCTTTTTACTTCAATGAACTCAGCAGCAGCTGGAAGAAAGCACGGGTTTCTCAATTACAGTCATGATTAAATCTGCTGAAGGTTAAAAATGAAATAACCAGACTGAAGAAAAAAGTATAAATCAAAATAGTTCATCTCATCAGTTAAAGCTACAGCTTTAGCATACAAACTGTTTTCCTGCTTATTTTTTCAAAAAAATCAAAAATATTCCTAAACCTAAACATGCAAACAGAAGTGAGCACTTGCTGCTAATACCCTTTCACATAAACACAGAGTTGTATAGGTCATAGCAGGTTGACAAGGAACTGAGCCTACATGTGAGGAAACTGTAGTATTTTTGGCTGTTAAAGCAGATCCTGTAGTTTTGCTGGGAGACTCAGTTTTCACTCTCCCCACGTCCTTATCTGTATAAACCATCTGTTTTCTCCTTGCCTCCCCATGATTCACTTCCAGGGCATTCTGGAGGGCCACCTTCTGTTAGCCAGTACTTCAGAAGGCTGTGCCTCCCTCCAGCCTTGACTTCCTTTCTGTACCAATGTTCAGCAAGAAAGGCAAATATTCCCTGTTCCTGTTCAGTGGCCTTTTAAGAGAACCACAGAATTAAAGCTCAATGGGAAGAAGTCTCTGGAGTCACCTAATCCAGTCCCTGCTTAGGTCTCAACACACTCTGCAGCACTTCCTTTCTCTAGTTTTCAGGGCAATCTGTCCAGTCATGATAAACCACATAAATTCACCAGCACAATATTTTAACTGGGTCCCAGTCATCATCACATCTCAATCATTATCACGTACTAAATGAGAGGCAGGTAATGTCCTTTGGAATGCTTGGAAAGGATGAACTTCAAGATTTGCGTAACAATACCCATTGGGACGTATTAAGCTACCATGAAACAAAACCGAGCAGCAAACGAACAGAGAAGGTAACAGCTTTAGTTCTGTGGCCTGTGTCAAAGATCAAGCTGGGTATAAATGAAGTTTTACTGGTGTTGATAGTAAACCTCCTACTGAATAAGAATTAATAAAATCCTTAATAACATAATTAATTAACAAGACAAGACCAGAATTTAGCCTTTTTCAGATAATTTTGTTTTGTTATTAATAATCACAACATGCTGCATTCAAGGTTGTCTTCAAACATCATTCAGTTTCATTCTAGCCTGTGCCCTGGTTAGTGCAGTTTGGCGAGGAGCTGGTAGCACAACCGGACACTTCACACTGTAGCATTAATCCCTCTTCACAGAACAAAACAAAACAGACAAGAGGTTGTGTGGTTACTCTTCTGATGGCTAGGTTACAGGTCATTTTATCACTACCTGCCTCATATGTTCCATCTTTCAATCAAAATTTTAGGTATGAAAATTACACTATCATATTAACTTCCCTTCAGTCTATGCATATTCCACCAACTGGTATATTTTCTTTGTATAGTTCCTATCATACTGCAAATTACTTACAGAGAAATGCTAATGAATCGTGTGGATACTATTTAATTCTCTTCAGTTTTTCAGACTGGCAGAAAACCAGCTTCCCTGATAGAACATACAAGTGACAGAACAATGAAAACAAGGAGAAATGAGCAAAGTGAAAGACAGAATCAGAAAATCCTCCTGCACTTTTACTGTACGGAAATACTGCTTTTCTGCCCCAGCCAGTTCAGTGTTAAAAACAAGAAAAGACTGAACCAATTAGAACTATTTTTCTCTAAGATGTCTGGTAGCACTCAAAGGCTTAATGCATTAGTTTACAGTAAAAAAGATTTTACTCTCTTTAACTCAACTCATTTTATATGGATTCTTATCTTTTCTAATTCTAATGCACTGAATCCCTGGGGGAGAGGATGAAAAAAGAGATGGAGGGGGAAGAAAAAAAAAAGCAGCAATCCTAGGCAAAAACAGGTGGTAAGGAGCTAAGTTCATTAGCAGGTAAAAGAAAAACAATCTGTACAGCAAATACCTTGTCATTTAACTGGAGGCAGATAGTGAGAAGGCACCGCTATCCTCCAAAACTGAATAAATAAGTAAAAAATTTAAAGGGTTGGGACATATTTAGTATATGAGACATAACCTATTGATTTTCCTGAATAAACTTATATGGTTTAGAAGTGCTGAGCATCCACAAATGGATTTGTGGCCATAAGAGATGAAGATGATCTTTTACATTCAGGTAATAAATTACAATATTTACTGAGATTAGCTGCTGTCAACCAGCCAGATCAGTGATGTAGGCCCTCTCCACCCCAATTTTTCACTAGTTTTCACATTACTTCCTATCCTTACTTCTTCGGTGGCATCAGTTGTCTACTTAGATGGATTGTCATATGTCCTGTAATCTATAGCTACATAAAATAGTTTCCACACCATAGGAAATGCAGCTGTATTAGAAGAGCACATTGCTACATTAATTTATGCTTCTGCCCTGGTTCTGCAGGAGAGCCACAGTAACCATGGCAAGGCGCGGTGTGAGCCACAGCTGCAGTGCTCTGCTGCCTGTGGTGGCCGTGCACCAAGCACTGCAGTAGACCTGCAGCCTGCACGCTTCAGATGGCAGCAGCATTATCTGAACACATCCCTGCGAGAGTAATAAAAGCATGGTGCCTGTGCTCAAGAGACAGTGCTATGCTTGATAAAACGACACTGGGAATAACCACTTCAAAAAAAAACCGGTAGCATTCATATAGCTTTTAAAAAAACAGAGTGTCACAAACCAACTTCTTCTTCATCTTCTCTCCATCTTCCTCAGCAGCAACGGCACCATAGGCTGAAGAGGCTAGATGAGTATAGGAGGGAGCAGGTTAAAGCCTAAACACCTAATGCTTGATGGCTGGATTGAGGAACATTCAATACCTCTCTGAAAAGCTTTTCTGACACTGCATCCCAGTGTCAAATACTGCAGCTCTCAGGAGGATGTTACTGGGTCCTTCTCATAAACTGAGCAGCTCCACTGTAGTCAGACATCTCTTGCAAAGCTCTTCTTGGAAAGTGATTCCCAGGGTCTTACTTCTTAAGCAGCTGAGAGCTTTCTTCTGCTTTCCAGGCTAACTACATTTCACAATGAGTTTATTCCTACCTGCTCTTGGGGCAACATTACTCTTCAGCTGAGACAGCTCCTTTCTCTCTGTGGTGTTTTTCCCTGTAATGCAACCATAGATGCTATAGGTACTATACCACCTGTGGACTATTACTGGACTAATAATCCTCTTCAATTAATGAATTTCCCCTGCAACACTGTATCAAATACTTTATTATTAGGGAGGCACATGAAATCCACTTCATTTACTTTGTTTAGAAAAGTATGACTATCTCATTAAATAAAATATCAGATTAATATAGCATGACTGATTTTTGGTAAACTCATGTTGCATTTTAACTAATTTTTCATTAACTTCCATGTATAAAAAAATGAATTAGCACAGTTTCTCATATTGATTCCATTTAAACTATCTCCAGAATAGCTTGCAGGACTCTTAAATGTTGAGCAACAGTGGGGAAAAATAGCAACTTTTGTGTAGTTAATTCAATGCAAAGACACGTAAGAAAAATATGAATTCTTAACTATTCCTCAGTGCCAACTGATACATTTGTGGTTATTTCTGGTGTTTCCCCCCTGTGAAGAGCAGTTATTTTAAAACTGTTCCACATACATAATTTCAAAACCAGCTTCAGCATGCACTCAGGACAATGCAAAGACTGTAAAATAGTCATAATCAAGACATGGAAAAAAGGTGGAAAAGAAGAAAGGAGGATGGCACGAGGCACATATGCATTTGTTTTCTTTTCCCACCAGGAGTAAAGACACGGTTTTGGGTGACAGTCTCCCACCAGCTCATACAATTACATGAAATCCACCGCCAGTCTAAAAACTATCCGAATCTCATTAGTACAAGAAGAGTCAGCAACGCTGAAGTAAAAAAGACAGATGAATGGCAAAAAAACCACTGGTGTCCTGTGAAACATTCAGAATGCCCTCTAAAATATGTCCTTTTCAATCTGTATTTTGCCAAAACCAGAATAAATTTCTGAGTTTCTCTAAGAGCATGTCCCTAACATCTGAAAATTGCTGCTTGGGGAATTGTTTCCTAACATAGGAACCAGGTTAATAACTATGCAGATGTTCCTTCTGAAATGCTTGCACACTGCTGAGCTTGCCCTACCCTGTTTCTGTGCAGCAGAAACATTCACAGCTCACAGTAACCAACTGAAACAGCAAAGGACTGTGAGAAAGAACAGAGACAATCTGAAGCCAAATGCTACCTCATATACTGCCAGGAGCAGCTGGTTTGCTATCACTGATGCAATGAAAATGATCAAGCAATAGCAGCACATCTACTTTTTTATCAACTCCTAATTACTGAAAGTGGTACTTTTTATCTGTGGGATCTGATCACTCCTACAGCTACCTCTCCAACAAACAAACACAACTTTTCCATTACCATGAGCACACCGAAGGACCACCAATCTGCACTCTGTGTGTGCCCTCGTCGGTTGACCACCTCTGGGGCCATATACTCTATTGTCCCACAGAATGAATACGCTCTTTTGTCGTGGTCGATGGCTTCTTTACTCAGACCAAAATCTAAATAAATAGAAACAAAAAAGACTTGTCAGGTTTATAAAAATGATTATTTACACTTTGGTTCACTTAAACTGTTCAAACAAAACACACCAACCAGCTGATGAAGCACCCATCTGTCTGCATGGAGGAAGGCCACAGGCATGTGTGTGCCAAAGCTCTACCTACATGGAGCACCTGGCTGGCGTTGTTAATACATCCTGAAAGTAGGTGTATCATTTTATCTGTTCAGAATTATGTCCTGGCCCAAAGCAGAAGAGAGACTTTCAATAGACAGAAATACACAATTCAGTTTTGGTAAAGACAATGCTGGTGAGGACTCTTGCTCAGATAACCAAAGCATTAGGACTAATAATCCCAGATGGACAACAGTGAAAAGGATGGCCAGAGACCACCTCCAAGGTGGCAAAGGAATGTCTTTCCAGGTGTTCTCTGTGCGATGATAATTCAGATAATTTAATCTGTAGTAAAGAATCTCACTGGAAACATCTTTCCATCCATGCTGGTAGGCAGAGCATCCTGCACACTTCACATCAGTGAATTTTACCAAGAAAACACTATGTTCTCCGTGTGCTGTACAACACTGGTGCTTGATGAATTGTCAGAGAAGAGAAGCCCAATACTCAAACTCTTCTTGCTTCTGAGTTTTTGCAAGCAAACTCTTTCCAAACAAAGACCAACATGCATGGAACATACTGCAGGGGAAAAAAAAAAAAAAGGTGCCATGTTGTAGACATTAAGTTTTCCATTCCTCATATACCTGTGATTTTAATGTGGCCCTCTTCATCAAGAAGAATGCTGTAAAGCAAAAAAGGAAACATTCATTCATTAGGCAGGCACAGAATGCAGTTAACAAACATGAGTAAAACAAGTTTAAGACAGGTAAGGAGATATGCAAGACTCAAATACATGTGTAAACAAACCCTCACTGGATTATATATCCCCAGAAAGAAAAATTATCCTCAAAGGTCTGTCTAATCTCATGTTTGAAGCATGCACGGCCTGCAGCAGTTGCAGAGTGAGCCTCCTCTTTACTCCATAGCGTGCTCAGGGTGGGCACACAAACTGAGGTCAGAAAGAACAGGGTGTGCAAAGCTGATTACTGCAAAGTATGCGCTTCCAGCAGGAGAAGGAGCTACAAGTTTTCTGCTCTTCTCATAATAATAAAGCCAAGCACACAAATAATCAGAGCTTGGACTCACTGGATTAAAATTAACTCCAAAGGTAGGCTTGTTCATACCGAAGTAATAAAAATGATAGCTAAGCATAAAGACTAGTCACAGCCCAACTGCATGGATCTCAGCCCCTGCTAATTTATTCTGTTTGTGATCATAAATGAAAATTCAGCCTGCCACCCAAGTTCAACCATTCTCACGTTTGCCACCTGCCAACATATTTTATTCTCACAAAGGCATTCCAACATTTCTGTGAGAAAAATGACTGTAATTCATAAAGGGCATTACTAGTTTTTATGGAAACAAGAAGGAACGCTGAAACTGAAAAATAATTATTTGTTGTAACTTTTCTGCCTATAAATACCGACACAAAAAAGAAGGTGGTGTTTCTTCAGTTCTAATTAGATTTAGTACATTTCTCTTTTCAAAATGGTCTAGTGAGGTGTCAGCTATTTTTATGTTCCCCTTCTCATAGAAAGTCACTTTAACCCAATTATTCAGGAAGAAAATAAGACAGAAGTGAAACGAACACATTGGGCTATACTTTTGCAAAAGGTTGTCTTTGTACTGAAACATAATTGAAAAGAGATGATCTTCTGTCACTCGCTTGTGTGTTTAGAACAGACTGTTATTGTGTAATTCATCAAACAAAGGCCAGCAGCTGAGTCACTACTATGTCTTCAATAACTAAAGCTTTTTCTTCTTGATGAAAGTGTTTTTACTTCTATTCTTTCTCTCTGGACTTCTCGGAGAGGCATAATTTTTAAGTACTAGCCTATAACAGGCATGTTTAAATGTATTTTTGTGACTGCAATCTCAAAGCAAGAGGCTTCTGCTTCAGAAAAGAATAAAACACCTGCCAGTGTGGAAGAGAAGTGAAAGTATGAGTTCTACAGAAATGGCTCTGGAAGAACAGCAAGAGGGAGTCCAGCTCACAGAAACCACCTACAATTCTGCCCCACACTCAAGAAGCCCCTGTGGATAACAACGCAATTCAAAGGGTGTGGGACTTTCCCAGAAACATCAAATCTATATTTCATTGATTTCCTAATGAAAATCCATGCTGCTTTTCTGTGTATGCAATATATGGTTTTCATTCCTTTGCCCTCATTAGGAGGTTCATACCTTACCCTCATTAAAGGCACGGAGGAAATACCTACACAGCTATCAGACTAATAATACTGTATTAGATTAAGTGAGCATAAGCCATACAACAGATTTTCTCACACTGAGGGTATGAGAAGAAAGATGAACAGATCCTGGTCTCCTACAGATGTACATCCTATATTCCCTAAAACCTGACATACAGTTCCCTCCTCTGTCTTGTGATCCCTGATCACCCCGACATTATGCCCTCAGCTGCCTGCAGCTTCTCCAGGGCCTCTGGCAGCACCCTTTGGACAGCTGCGTCTTTCCGCATTTGTCATTTGCCAACACATACAATGCTATTGTTATGAATGAAAATTACATTTGATGTAAAAAGAAATCAATATGCTAACAGTGACAAAAAGATAAGTGTTGCACTGAATTAGTTCCAAGGCACATTAAGAACAACAATGTACCTGCTCCTAAGCACCCAGATTACAACAGACAAATGTTTTTCCTTTGACTGTGGAAGCAAACATATTTTCTGCTCATACTTTGTCTTCTCTTTTTATCTTTATCACTTTGCAGTTCCTTTTTATTCCACACTGTCAGTAGTAGAAAATTGTGACAATCACAATTACTTTAGCTATGGTTTGTAGGATCAGCTATTCTGAAATAAACTAGTATTATTTGGCAGAAGGGAAAAAACCAAACCAAATCAAAAAGCCAAACGAAACACCAGAAGTTGTTAATTTGATTCAGGCTTGAGAAAAATCTTTCTTCTAAATCAATGTTTTGAAATTATATATTAAAAAAAAACTTTTAAATGTGAAACTACACTATAAACCTATTGAGGGATAACCTTTCACTACATTTTTTTTTCCATTTTAGTTGCTCAGTTTAAGGTTTGAGCATGTTTACAAGATACTATCATTGTCAACTTGTTCCTTATTTCAAGACAATAATATTTTTGCCTCAGGACTGTCCCACAAACATGCAAACGGCTTTCACTGACCTCAGTTTAAAAGTATGGCTTGAGAAAATAAAGGCTGAAAATCTCCACATTAGAGGCTGGGAAGCTAAACTAGTAGTAAGGGGAATGACATACTCCAAGTTACAGGAGCTCATAGTAGCGCTAGGGCTTCAATCTCCTTAGTATTTTTTAATTTTTCCTGCAGCTTTAGTACAGGGATAAAGAGCCTTTGTTATTAATTGTTCAGTTTATTTTACAGTGACTCTTAAATCAAGGCCATAGCAATTCTCTCCCATTTCTCTCTCTTTTTAGTTTGGAGTCGTGTCTTTTCAGATTCACTTTGAACTCCAATATAGCGAAATCATAATGAAGTTCTGCCAAATCTATTAAAGCTGGAACCCTGAGGGTTCTTTTGATGATTTAAGTTTCTTTCCAAGTCAGCTCAGTTGTGCAGAAAATTCAACCCATGCTTTATGTTTTTCAGAAATTCAGAAATTTCAGAACTTCAGGTTGGAAAGAAAACCTGAAACTTCATAAAGAGTGTTTAATTTGATTGCAGGCTTTGCTATGAAAGTACCAGACAGAGAGAAGTGTTCAAATATCTCAGAAACAGATGAAGATTTTCACAAACCTCCTAGCAGTTACTTTGGGGAGATTCTGGAGGACAGCAAAAGCACTGAACAAAGAGAGGTCAAACGCAGTGCCTGTCTTTTAACAAAGGTGGGGAGAGAGAATTAGGAAATTAGGAACTAATTAATTTACCTCCAGGTCTGCAAATCTGACAGAGTAAACGTTGTGCTCTAATGAGGCTGGTAAAATTTCTCCTGAAGATGCAGGTGTAATTCTGCACATTGAACTTCAGATGAGATACGGATCAAAACAAACCAAAGGGGAGGAATGAGGATCATGAAACACCTAGAATGACTGAGTGGTGAAGAAGAGTTCAGTAGCTGGATTGTTTAGGATACAGAAGAGGGGTCTGAGGACACAGACATGCTCACAGTCACTCGAGGCTGCTGCTCAGGGCAGAACAAGCTGGCTGGGGAGTCAAGGAGGACAGAGCAAGGAGTAATGGCCTGTGACTGCAGCAAAGAAATTTCAGATTAGCTATTAGGAGCAACTTTCTAGATGTACAACTGGTGTAGCACTGCCAAGAGGCCTCCTATGGAGACCATGGGGTCCCCACCAGCTATTTTAAAAATAGGTTATCAACACACCTGCAATGACCTTCATATATTCCACCCTGGCCAGGGCAGGATGAGAACATCCTGAGATGGTTTTAATTTTCTTTTATTGTCTTATTTAAAGAGCTATCCTTTCCCAGATGCAACTTAAAAATATATCCTTTTTTTCCCACTTCAGAATGATTTTTTTTTTTCGCACCTGTATTTTTTACTCTAAAACTAAAGTTCCAGTGAAATCATAAGCTGTCACACTTTGTTGTCCTAGGCATGGCTACACAGAAGATTTTCACTTATAAATCTACTTTTAAAGGATTCAGTTTTCAGTCAAACAGATGCCTTGATTTGTTTCCACGTATGAACTTGAGTTATAACATTCTAGATGAATCCCTTGCCTGTACAACAGTAGTTACAATATATTAATGTAAAGTAATTTTATACTATGACAGTTGTATCCAGATTCAACTGTATCATTGGTATCTATTTAACTATACATCAAAACCCATAAACCATACACTAATAAGTTTGGAAATATCAGAATGAGGGCTGCCACCTTAACTTTACACAGTGATCTCACCCTGTAAAGGTCTTTAGTAACATGATGATACTTTTGTTTTCTTCCAGAGAACTCCTGCCTCAGTTGGCAGAATGGTTAATACTCAGGGATTCTAGCAGACCAGTTACAGTGAAGGGGAGGTCTGGCTGGTCTCAGGTCAAATGAAAACGCACAGATAACTGGGTTCCATCTTTGCCTTTTTGACATGTTTCTGTGTGACAATGGCAAATCAGTGACACCTTCTTTTCTTAGGTGAGCTCTAACTCCTCAGTTCACTGATCCCTGATTTGAGACACTGCAGTTTGTTCTGCAGAAACTTTAAGTTCTTTCAGCTGCAACTAAAGTCAGTGAGAGATGTGCCTTGAACCACTAAGTGGCACACAATGTTGAGAACTCTGAAAAATCAGGTTCTTAGTATCTCAAACATAGTGAATAGTTTTGACATGTACTTAATTTTCTTCTCAGTTTCTAACTTCTCCTAAAGCAAAGAATTACTACATGTGTCTATAAACTTAATAGCACTGTGACTTACATTTGAATATACGGCTCATATTTGGATATCTTCTAATAGCAGCTTCATATATCATGTGTTAGTTTGAAAAACAGCTTCATCTAACATCAGAAAGAAAAGTAGTGCATGATTCATACTAATGCTCACTAGAAATGAAGTTTAAAACTGAAAACCTATAAATGAAGCTGTTCTATAATGTGCAGGTTTGTTGATGCTGAATGAATAAAATAGAAATTTAAAATGACGTTGAATCTGAAGAGCTGCTGTCAGAGGAAGCAACAGTATGTGACAGTGGCAGCAACGGTGTGACCGCTGCCTGCCTACGTGACAAACTGGTACCTTCATCCCTCCAATGGTTTAATTTGGAGGATGACTTCCTGTATTTGCCAAATACTCTGGTTTTCTGTTTTGGTTCCATAAACAAGCAAGACTGCAAATTTCTAGCCCAAAGGACTGAGAGCTCTGGTTATGTACATCTGTGTATAGTACTACCGCTATAAGACTGAATTTACAGTTCAAATCACATATTACAGTGTTGTAGATAGTTTCCTTCCCTTCAAATTCTCACCTACAAAGTTCACCTTCTATTACTTTTAGTCTCTTATTTTTTCCTTGAGTGTGAAAGCAATAATACTTCATGGTAAAGGAAGAGCTGCATATTTTCGAACTTCATGTCACAGAAGGAAAAGGCTGATCTGCTGTTGTAAGGAAGTGTAAACAACAGCCAAGCAGACTGCTCTCAGTGGTCACCCTTTTAACATTATGGTGACCATTACACTAAAAAGGCTAGTAACTTTGACATGTTGCAGCCTGTTTTATTGGAGCTGTCACAGAAGATGCAGGCAAAGCACTAGGCAAGAGGAATGGAAGAAAAACAACACGTTGTCACTCCAATGATGGCACTGGGGACATAATTTAGTCTGCTGATGTACTGCAAAGAAAAAAGTGAAAGGAAAATCCTCTATAGCACCACATTAGGAATAGGAAAAAGCTACAATGGTAAGCAAGAGTTGTTTTGGGGGAAATATTTTGGATAATGAATAGAAATGGTTTTCAGATCCTGATTACTGTGTCTCTCCTGAGCTAATATGCACACTAATTTTCAGAGATGCTCTTTTACTTTAAACAATGGCTACAATAAAACTGAATGGTGTCACGACGTATTTTGTATGAGCTGGAAATGCAGCTGCACTGAGCAGTTCATACCACACCAAGAGGAAGGCCAGAATAAAGGCTGCAAATGGACAACAGTGCTACTAAAGTCAAAGGCACAGAGATCTGAATCTCGTTTTGAGATTAGTCACTAAACTAAAGGCCAGGCACACCCATCATATTGGAACAGAGTCGAAGTATTTGGCCTTATGCTGAAGTGATGTGATAGGAAGACTCTGCTCCTGAGGGTGAGGGTCTCATGTACAGAGCCTCATATACAAGAAGGCAGGCAGAGCCTCTGGCACCTTTTGACTTACTGGCATGACAAGGAACAGGAACGACCTAAAAGCTCACGTATTTATGTTTCAGTTCACTCATTCTCATTAACTTACTTTTCTGGTTTTAGATCTCTGTAAATAATTCCAAGACCGTGGAGGTGGTCTAATGCCAAGGCCAGCTCAGCTAAGTAGAACTTGACATCTTCTTCTGTAAACATCACCTAGAGAGAGGGAAGAGAAGAACACATCTATTTACTGGGCAATGGTGGGCTGGCTTGCATTAAACAGACATGGGGAAGGAATTGCCTAACTTGGGAATGCTAGAAGACCCATCATATTGGGTTCAATTTTCCATAATTTGTCCCAGCCCACAATAACAAGTCTTACCAGATTCTCCTCATAAAACAAAACTCAATCTGTTGAGTACTTCTGTGTTTTAAAACATGCTCCTCTCATTCATTTGTTTGATCTGTTTAGATGACATCATGTCGTAATAATACAAACAAAGTTCTAACTCCTTAGCTTTTGGAAATGACTGGCAAAATTCAATACGTTCCGTTCAACCCTTATTGCTTTCATATATTTGAATTTGCTAAACTCTTGGTATTTGGTTATCAAATTCTCACAAAATGATATGGGGTAACCTCTTTGGGGAAGTGAAATGCTTCAAAATTTTAGCAGAATACATAGCATGAAGCGACTCAGAGATGGATTTAAATCCCTGTGCATCCAGGGTTCAAGGAATCTCAGTGCAGATGCCCTAAGCAGTGATGGGTTGTCTAACATCTAGGAGCTGATGAGGTCTAAACTGAGGGCAGTTGTTTCCTTTTCATACTTGATATGGATACCTCTAACACTGAAAGCTCTATTTTGGGTGGGAAGAAACTTCTGCAATCAAAAAAACCCACTAAGCTCAGAAAAACTGAGATGGCAAGAAACCCTTTGGTTCAACTTTTGTTATATTCCAGAGGTTATTAATTTCTCTTCAACTGAATTTCAATATGTACAGTGATAATAATGCAGAAGGAAAAGCTGATGTATCAGATACACAACTGTGAATACTACGTATGACAGAAGTAAAATGAGTCAGCTCAATATAAATTCACGTGTCATATGTAAATATAAATATATACAGTAGACGTTGCCGAGCTTATTTTTAAAATTAAGTCTCTGCTCTTGAGAAGGGGTAGTCACAATACTTGGGTGCACTGAGAAGCTGCAGAAGGCTGAGAGCAAGAACAGAGGATTCACAGAACAGATGTCACGTAATTTAATTAAGAATAACACTACAAAGGCTAGAAAGAAAAAAGATACACAGGTAAAAACTCTGACTAAAAAATTAATTGGTCTGAACATAAAAATTGCATTAATTATAAAAATAAATTTAAATTATTTGTAAGGTTTGAAATAAATAACATAGGCAAGAAATTAAATCAATGGAATCAGGGAAAATCTAATCTATGCAGATATACCTAAAGTCAGATGTCTCAGAAAGACAGAGCAAGAAAGAGACAAGCTGTGTGTGCAAGCCTGCTTTAATATATGGGATCTGTCTGAAAGTCCTCTGAAATCAATACCGTTGGATCAAGTCCATAAGCAATAAATTACAAGCAGTGCAAGATTTCCCATAACTTCTTCCGTTATGATACCTTGCTACTAAACAGCTGCAAAGTATGGATTGGCAAGATGAGTGACAAACACTAAAAAAAAGAAGTACGTAAAAGGGCTGTCAAGTTAAGAGGATGTGCTCTCGATAGCATAAAGCAGATAAATCAGCAGATTGCATTGGAAAAGCTTAGGGGAAAATGTGAAATTTTAAAGGAGTACCAAATCTGAGTTGTTCTCTTTAACTTCTGAGTTCCCTTATTGTGGAGAACGAGTAGGTGCCCTCTGTAGGCAAGAACCACTTCTTCTCTCTTGTCTCATGAAACGAGAGAAGCCCTTGCTAAGGAAACATGCTGCCTCGCAAACAAAGCCTGAGTTCATGACAAACAGCAGAAAGATATTTTTATTTTCTTTAGTCTTTTTGTTCATATTAAAAATAACTGCTGCCATTTGCTAAGTACTTACAGGAGTATCATTAGTCAGTGGTGTAATTAACCTGTTGCTAATGTCTTCTTGCATTAGCAAACAAGCCTTGAAAGCAAATACTTGGGGTCCCAAGCTGCAGTGCACATAGCAGTTTGCAGCATATCATTGAACCAGGAATTGGATGGAAAAACAAACAAACAGCTAGGGAACTTTTGAATGAAAGTAATTTTTTTTCACAGCATTTAGTCCATCAGTTATGCCCCAAACCAAGAAGAGCAAACAGAATTCCCCTCAAGGTGGTATTTGAAAGGTCCCTATTTTATCTTCAAAGATTGCGTGTTAGGTGGATGCTGGCACTCCTGTTCCCGCAGCCCAGAAAGACACCAAGGCTGGGGACATCATGGTGATGACAGAGAACGTCAGGGAACAGACAAGCCCTGGAGCAGCAGGGCTGCCTCGCTGGAGCCTCCTGTACTGCCAACAGGGCCCTCTCTGAGCCTAAATGCAGGAGAAGAGCGCTTCAAGCAAGGCAAGCAGTTGGCTTGAGGGGACACTGGGACATGCACGCAAGTGCTAAATGAACCTAGAAAGCCTGTTGCTGCTGCTCTCTTCAGGCACCAGGGAGACTCAAGTTTGGACCATTTCCTGGCTGCCTTTGTCCCCAGCAGCGGCGCCTCCCCAGGGGCAGGTGCTGCAGAGGGCAGGGAAGGGATGGGAGCCCAGGAGATAAGGGAGGCAGCAGCTGCCACAGGAGGCAGGAGAGCAGGAGAGGGCTGTGACAGCCACCGTCTGAGCCCCGGGTGGTGCATGGGCTCTAACCTGCACCCAGCAGCTGCTGCAGGAGATGATTATTCTTTTCCCGCTTGCTGGCTGAGTCCCACTGTTGGCTCGCCTGCTGCTGGGGGCAGCCCGTGACCTATGGTCATCTCTTCTTCCTGCTGACTGATGATGAAGGGAGTGGAGCATCTCCCATATGACAAAAGGCTGACAGAGCTGAGTCTCTTTAGCTTGGAGAAGAGAAGACTGAGGGGTGACCTCATTAATGTTTATAAATATGTAAAAGGTGAGTGTCACGAGGAGGAAGCCAGGCTCTTTTTGGTGACAATCAATTATAGGACAAGGGGCAATGGATACAAACTAGAACACAGGAGGTTCCACTTAAATATGAGAAGAAACTTCTTCTCAGTGAGGGTGCCAGAGCACTGAAACAGGCTGCCCAGGGAGGTTGTGGAGTCTCCTTCTCTGAAGACATTCAGAACTCGCCTGGACACCTTCCTGTGTAACCTCATCTAGGTGTTCCTGCTACAGTGGGGGGATTGGACTGGATGATCTTTTGAGGTCCCTTCCAATCCCCAACATTCTGTGATTCTGTGACAGTGATTTTGTTTTTCCAGAGGTTCTGTGCGCATGTCCAAGGCAAACTGTATTGGGGATTGATTTCTCAGACTGTTTCTCATCGCATCCAAGGTATATTTCGTGAGCAATGAGTCTGGGGCTATTTTGCTACAGGAATGACTTAGTAATAGTGGAGTTTTCTACAACGGTAGTGATTCCATGCTATCTGCTATATTACCCATGGCATAATTCAAATAAAATTACTAAGAACCTACTTAAACATGCAAGATGATACAGCTCTTTTACATATATATATATATATATATATATATATATATACACACACACATATATAGCAGGACTTTTCCCAAGGCCATTTTTCCTTCTCACCAAATTAATGCGAGTCCTGGAAATGCAGGACAGTCATTTCTAAGTTAAAAATCTATCAGCTTACCTCTTTGGAGAGTCTCGTGAAAAGGTCCCCTCCCCGCAGGAAATCCAGTATTAGATACAACTTTCCCTCTGTTTGAAATGCTGCATCAGAAAAGGATGGAGATTTTGGAAGTTTGATTCAAGATAAAATCTCCAAAGAGTCAATCTTGTTGACTAGCAGTGTATCATTCATGTAATTAGCTTCCCTGTCATTTTAGCACTTCGGGAACAGAAAAATGTAATTCCTATATAGAAGTAAGCAATCAAGCTTAGACTATGGGAAAAAATGGTATCAGGTGATAGAAAACAATGCATCACTAATACATTCTTTTTCCATATTTAGCACCTATGAATTAATATTGCTTTCCATTGCACAATGTACCAGGAGTCACTGAGGGTTAGCCATAGAGAGAAGCTCCCAGATTTGTGTGAGAGGGGAGCCCACACTATCCAAAATGTCCTCAGAAGACCCTTTACAATAATAATAGGGCTGCTCAAGGAGCTGGTGAGGCAGAGGAAGGCAACTCCAGCAAGACACCACACTCATATGCACACATATACAAATTTGGACTGGTGCTGATTATTAAAAACAGTTTGTATTTAGATTCTCTGGTTTTCTAAATGATACCTGACAGCAGGTGAGGGGGTTGGCAGATGCATACTCCCCACTTATCCCACTAGCACAATCTATCATGTTAGGCTTTATGAAAAATGTATTTTGATGGTGGAATGGCTAAATCCTACTTATACTGAAATTCTCCTTCAGCATAAATGAATAATTTCTCACAGGTAGCCTCTAAGATTTTGTTAGAAGCAGAGCCATAAGTAGGCAGGGAGGTATCTGTATGAAAATATAACATATCCAGTTACAATTCCCCAACCAATTTAAGAACAAACATGAATTATATTTTATTATAGTTACCATAATGAAGCTTGACTATGAAAGGATGATTCACTTCTGCCAAAATATCTCTCTCCATTTTTGATCGTACCCGATCCCGAACTATAAAGAAAGAACAATAAGAACAGGAGCATATTAAGAGGCAGCATGGTTGTGGGATACAGTACTGGCATGAGGTTCAGGTGATTTGGATTCTGCTTCTCACTCTGCTGATGGCTTGTGGTGTGACCTTTGGCAGATCATGCCACACTCTACTGTCCCCGTTTTCTGCTTGCCTTGTCTGTGCAAAAAAAGTAAGCTCTTCAGGAAGGCACCACATCTTCCTCTGTAGACAAGAGCCCTAACTAAAAGGACTACAGTATCACAAACAACAGCATAGTAATTACGCTTTGCAGAAAAGAATGTTAATGTAAAAATTTAAACTATATAAAATTAATGAATCTATCTCATTTAAGATTAAACAGAATGTACCAGTCCCAGAGCTTGTTGGGTTAACCTTGTGCAAATTAACCTTCTGTGTTTTGCTGATGCTAGCAACTTTTATGAGATATCACTGAATAGCACTCTCTGGAAGTGATTTATATAAAATACTTTAAGCTTCCAATAAACCACACAAACAATCAGTAATAAAAAAAAAAAAGGCTGATGAAAAATAGTAAAAACCTCTTTTTATATGTAGAGATAAATTCTTGTGTGATGTGAGTGAGAAAAATACTTTTTGTGGTTGAGATTAATAGTGTGAGAGAAAAAATAGTTACAGAGGTGACCTGGGTTCAAACTAATCAAAGCAAATGCTGAAGATTTCATAGGAAACACATTGAGCAGAATGTTCAGACATTGAGGAGGATTCAAGTCCCCACATTATCAGCTTTTAAACTTACAGATTCATTATTCAGTCAATCACAGTTTCACAAAATCCACAATGAAAGCACTGAAACTTCTTCTTTCTCTGCATTACACAATGCCAATATGTTTTTCAGCTGAAAGCATCTACAAGGGATTGGTAGTAAAGCCTGACATCTTAGTGAGATTCTGTCACTGCCTGCATGTGTTGTGGACCTGCTGAGAAGCAGTGGTGCCCTCAACACCCAAGTAATGAACATGCCATAATGAAACCACATATTCTGTTGCTGTACATCAAAAACTGATGCTCAGAAATAGGTCCAAAACAGCTGACCTGAAACCCTTAAATAGGAGTGGAGGAACACTTTGATTTCATGTTGTTTTGGTTCTTTTCCTAGGTCAATAGCAACGTAAGCTTTACTAGCTCATTCAACCTAAGCTACCTTGTAGCTAAAAATCAAAACAAATGGAATCTCAAAATCTTAATCTTACTGCATGAATAAAAACCACACATCATACACTCACAAAATGCTTTGCCTACATGAAGGCAGATCATTTGTCATGCTGTGTCTTTTCTTTGTCTTGTCTGGGGATCAGTGAACATGTATCACCATGAATTTATCCATTCACTTCCAAAATGGAAATCTGGATGTTTGACAAGGACCTATTTCTACGGATTCCTTTCCAAGTGAATCTCTTTCACAGCACTAGCGCTCAGAAGGTTCAGGGCAGATGACTGAGAGGCTCAGTTCAGCATCACTCAGCACAGGGATGGGTGTTCCCCACACAGACACCTGCCCAGTGCTGTGGAACAGCCTCTCCTCCTGCAAGTAACTCAGCTGCCCCATCCTCATTTTGACCATCTGCAGGGGCCTCAGTGCAGCACAGAGGTGGCTTGGGCAGGTAATACTTACACCACCATTCACCTATAGGA
The DNA here is from genome assembly GCF_963082525.1 of Nesoenas mayeri. Taxonomy (NCBI): domain Eukaryota; kingdom Metazoa; phylum Chordata; class Aves; order Columbiformes; family Columbidae; genus Nesoenas; species Nesoenas mayeri. Next base: position 73,590,041 of record NC_137544.1, read on the forward strand.
GTAAAATGCTCAATAGAAATAGTTCTCATCTGCTGAACGCTTGCCCTTTCTATCTAGTACTGAATTTGGTTTGAAAGGCAGGGTTGGCCACTTATCTTTAAATTATGCATCAGACTGAGGCAGAGAATACAACCTGGTGCAATAAGCACAAAGACATTAAGATTGTTTGCATGATTTTGTACAAATTAGCTCTCCCTGAAATAATCCCTAGTGTCATGAGACAGAAGAGACCAGACTAGTAGAGCCTGTGGTAGCAGAGGAAGCACCTGCTACTCTGAAATAAGAACAATTCCCATTTCCAGGTATTAATGTGGTATGAAAAAGAAGTAGAGACAGCTGAGGATATATGCAAGTAAATAGAGCTTATCCACTTCAGTCTGTCCCATTCTGAACATCAAAGAGGAGGATGTTACTGCTTCCTTTATTTAACACTGTTTATGGAGAGGGTTTTATTTAAGGTACAAATTTTTACTTGGGCTGTTTTAATTTTAATAACCATGAAATACAGAAGGGAAAGGGAAAAAGGGAAAAGTATATTGAGAGCATCTTCCAAGAAGAGAAAAATTGTTTCTTACAAAAAATGGACTAGCTGTAAGTTTTCTGAAGAAGAAAATAAAACCATAATCCTGCTTTCACCTCTGAAGCTCTCATGATTTCAACTTTGGTTGAGATTTAAATATAAATTAAATTTCAGCCAATAAACTTCTTGTCTATTTGTCTCACTTAAAAACTGGAAGTCACTGCAGCTCTAGTTATATACACTATCAAGTAAGCATGATCTAGGCACATCCCTTGATGTACATACAATAACATCATATCAGTTCATCAGGATGTTGAGCTAACCCAATGAGAACTTTTATTAGTGAAACCCTGGCCTACAGGAGCTGCAAAGGGGAGTTTATAGAGGAGACACTAATTAATTCACTGTAATAATAATTAAAACATATAATTCACTTATCTATCACATATTTAGTTACTGGATAGCTGAGCTGAAGTCACAGCTCTGTGAAGTTAAACAGCGTTCAGCTGCTGGTTTCAGTAGAGTCAGAGTATTGCTTCTGGGATCTCTTTGTCCAAAGAATAGCTTCCAAACATTTTTATTTAATAGCACCATTCTCACTGCTGCCCAAAGCAATTCTTAGTTCTACAAAAAGAAATAATCCTGAAGCTCTCTTCTAAATTTGTGTGTAATACTGGTCTTTTCTCTGTCATCAGACTTGCCTGAAGTAAAAGTTGCTGTTTCTATATTACTTCAAGAAACGTAATTTTCAATTTAAGTTACAGTGTGGTTTTGCTTTTTGTATATAGATTTGGTGTTACAAGACATGAAGGTTTTACCCACAGCCTTGCACAAGCTAATACATGCATCAAATTTAAAATGGTATTAATTCAATTTCCAAGTGTCAAATAAAAGTGAAATAGCTTTTTCTTCTGCCCTCCTCTGTGGGCTGAGACGCCCCTGGTATCCTGCATGTGTCCCACACTACACTTCCCTTGGTGCCAGCTGGATCCTGGGCACAGATTCTTTAAGTTAGCGTTCCCATGACTGATTACTTTCCACTTACAGCTTTCCTGTTTAAAAGATTTCACAGAGAAACATCCAGCAAGGGGGCATGTTTTACAGAAACTGTAATGGACTGCTTTGGCTAAGGGCACTGAGCTGCACATCAGACTTGATAAAAACCAAAATCCTCAGTGCCGTGAAACCCATGTCGGGCTCCTTCACGGGAGGAACCACGGTGTGGTGCATCAGACAGGAGCTGAGACATGTATCTGTGCGAAGGAGCAGTGCAGAGCAAGGGAGCATGTCTGCCTCCATCTTGCCTGTTCTGGGGAGCAGCAACAGTGCAGGGAGCCAGGCTTTGCCTGCCCATGCAGATGGTGATGTATGTGATATATTCCGACTTCCTGCATAGGTGCCGAACTTGGGTGATACTCTCACCTCTGCTGGTCAACAGCATGGGGACCCAAAGTCTCATAGGTGAAATATTTTCTGTACTTATTAGCTGAGGTTCAGCACAATTCTGCTTTGCTGATGACTGGAGTCATTTGTGTGCTCAAGCCCTGTGAATGTCTCTGACTTACTGATGCAGCCTTGCAAATGCAAGCAAAGTCCTTGGATCCTCCGGTATACTTCTAGAAATAACTAAATGACTTCTAGTCGAAATCGTGTTTTAAAAAGGGGATGGAGATAAATTTTGTGAGCTCTGCAAGGCATCTAATGCTGAAGATGGTTCTACTACTCTTCAATGGCACCAAAGTGATAACTCTTATTTTTCGTAAGTCAATGTTAGGTGCATAGATCCTTTTATAACTCCAGTCCCAGTGCGAATGGTTGCTGGCTGCCTTGAGGCACAGGGGCCTGGTCCCTCTCCAGAGCCCTCTGGAGGTGGCTCTGGTTGCCTCTCTGTGTTGGCCAGTCTCTCTCCATCGATTTTGGAGGCAACCTTCTTGGTGTCACTAGGCTGAAAATGGCATTTGAAAGCCTAATTTTCTTTTGGAACTAGGAATGGGTTGTCAGATGATAGGTTTGGTGCCTCAGTGACTTGTCCTTATGGCCTTTTGAGCTTTTTCACAATTTTACCTGAAGTGCTGCTTAATCACCTGACCTGCAGCACCAGGGAGAGAAGCCCCCCATATGTCTGACATCAATTACCCTCCTCACGTCCCTAAAGCTCAGCACCATGCCATGAGTGGAACAAAACCAAAATATAACTCAGAGTCAAATAACACACAACTCAGTTTCAGATTCTTCACACAGCACTGGTACATGCCAGTGATACAGAAAATGGAATCTATATATAAAATGATGTACAACATCAGTTTCAATTCTATTTCTGTTATTTTCATCTGTTTTTAATAGTGGCTATTGTAGACAAAAGCAAAGAGAGACTCTAATTTCAAATCCACACTGTGTATGCCTAAAAGACAAAGTACTTGTGTGGTGACTAATTACTCAAGATATGGAGAAATGCAGGCTTTCCAAAAAAGATCATAATCTGTCTTCTATGGCTCTGCTGAGAAATATGATTTGCATTACTGTGTTTCTGCTCCACACGGTGTTATACTCAAATCTTCTAAAGAACAGCCTTTTACACTACACCTTATCAGCAGAGCATTATGACAATACAAAACCAGAAAAAGTCGTCTTGGTACCTGAATGTAGAAGTATACCAATAATGTCACTTACAGATTTTATGCACATTTCTTTTGAAATGCATATAATTTCATGAAGGTTATTTTTCTGGAGGAAAGATCCAAATATGGAACCTTTTAGAAATGGAGAAAGAGCCATAAAAAGCAGAGCTTTACCACTCAGCCCTAGTGCTGCTGCAGCAAAGGAAAGAAAGCAGATCCACAAAGCAGGAGACACTCCTTTGTAGAAGGGCCCTCTGAAAAATCAATACAAAGGCAAACTGTTTTTTAGGAGTCTGGGGTCTGGAGGAGGTCATTTTATCTCCTCCTCCCTCCTTCTTCTTCCCCTTTTACATGAGACAACATACTTGGCTTTGAAAAAAATCAAAGACTTTGCTTAAAAAGTAGCTTGGATGCTTCAATGTTGAGAGTCGGAATTAGAAATGTCTCTAAATTAATGCTCTTTTAATATTGAGTTTCCAATTATATTATTTATTACTTATTCATTATTCTCTCAAAATGTTTGGAAAAGTTAACTAAATCTTACAATATCCCTCTGAAGTACCTCTGCTCAATTTTCCAGCAAGAAGAATGAAACGACAGATTGACACTAAAAAAAAATAATTTTTGAAAAAAAATTTATACAAGAGTGGTCAGGAGCAAACACGGGTTCCCAGGGTCTGCTGAAAACAAATCGTCAGAGCAGTAGCCTGAGCTCTTCCCCCATCTTTGTGCCACCCTGGCCAGGGATGGAGCAGCCACAGATGCTGCAGTGGGTCTGAGCTCTGGGGGTGTGCTCCCCGGGCTCCATCCTGCCCCATGCAGCCCCTGATGGCTGCGACCTCCTGCTTTTTCCCCACTGGGACGTGAACTTGGATATCTCTCCCAAACCAAAATAATTCAACAGACACTGCAGGAGCTTTAGTGTGTTTTAGATTTTTGGCTGAAATTAGCCCGTGGGTTCAACCCCATCATTAGAGAAGTACTGACCAAGAGACCAGTGGCTTGATCATATAAACCTCGTGTCCTTATGCAGAGGTGAAATTTGAATTTTTGTGTATTTTTGAACTGAACTGGACCAACTGAATATGCACAAATGTGCTTGTGGCCAGGTAAACCCATCCCCCATGGCAAGGTCTGCGAGTAGCAGATGTGCAATGATATCCAATAAGTCAAATCCTGTGCTGATGTACAACAGGAAAGTCAGAATCACACCCCTTACAGCCGCATAAATTGGTTCTAGCTAAGGTTGTTAAAAACAAACTGAATAAACGGCTTGGTGAAGAGCAGAGAAAGGTGCCAGCTGCTAGTATGGTACTTCCTTGAAAAAACCCAAAACCTACAGCTGGAAATACATCTGTCTGTGACTTGTGCAAAACTGAAAGCCTTTAACATCTCTGCATAGCTGCACCTGGGTCATCTTTATTTTTGATGTAAAGCATATGCTTGATATAAATTTATTTACCTTACCAGATGTGAGATCCTGTCAAATGATCCATAAGGTGATACATTTGCTTCTTGAATTCTACTGTAACATACTCCTATTTTTTATTATATTTGCTTCAGCTGAACAGATGTAGAATTATTATTATTATTACTATTGCAGGGAATAGCAAAATTTCAATATTAACTTTTACTGACAGGCAATAATTACGTATGCTTTAGGAATAGCTATAATTTCAAAATGACAAAGCAATAAGAGGGCTGGCCTTGGAATTCAGAGGTCCCAGTAAACACCATTAATCAGTATCTCTGGAAATTATGATGACCTAAAGGGAGAAACTGATGGCTGTTCCATGTAGTTTTGCAATAAAGAAAAATTATTTAGAACTGTTATGAAACAGCTGGCCTTTCCCCCCTCACAAAATAGACATTTAAAATTTAGTTTCAACTTTCAAGAAGCCATCAGAGAAAAGATACACAGGTACACATAGTCCTCAGTCCTACTCTTAAATAGAGTCCAAAGAGGGCTGAATTTTCTCCATGAAACATCTCCGGTATCACTGTTTCTCCTGTGAGACTCTAATTCCCTCGCAGCCCCAGCCCTGCTGTAGCACCAGCTAACTTGCATGCAGCTGCACAGGAGAGGCAGCTCCAAGCATCATGTTTCCTACCTGTGAGGCATTTCAGTATTAAATAAGCATTTGCCTTGTGTTTGCTATTGTGATGTTGCTAAACCAACAAGAGCAATGAAGAAATTATTTTTCTCTTGTCCTGCTTGAGATGGAGATGATCCAGAGGTCCAGGAACTGCCAGGACTCTCAGGGCAAGAAGCTTCACCACTTGCCTTTAAAGCTTAAAGCCCAGTGTGGCTTAATCAACTGTTGTCACTCTTTGCTCTTAAGACACACCTGTTTTGCGGCTTTCATAGGCAGAGCTGAATAAATTTTGCAGGTTACTTTACTCTGAGAATGTGAGAACTGTCTGTGCTTTGGTATTCACCACAAATATGTTCTGCAGCATATCATGAAAGGCAAAAATACAGAACACTAGCTTAGCAGCAAAACTGCAAAGATATCCCCTCTTATGCCAGCCTTCTACAGAGAAAAAAAATTGTTCCCTTTATTTATTCTTTCCAGGCCTAAAAAGCCAGTTTTACTGAAAGAGAAGTTTCTTCTCCTCAGGATCTTTGAGCAACTACCAATTCACCTGCAAAGCCTGGCAGATGTGGAAGGGGGTGAAGGTGGCACTGGAGCTCCCCAGGGAACTCCTTGCCACACTAACTCAGAACAAAGTGCCCCTGTGTGAGAGGAATTTAAAGCCCATTCAAGTCCCTTCTATTTTGTTATATAAGCCCCTACTATTTTGTTTAATGGCATGGTATGGAACCTTCTGCCTGGTCCAGTTGGGATGTTTATGGACAAGACCAACAATCTTTTGTATAATATTAAGTGAGAAATCCTGTAAGGAGTAGAAATGTGGTATTATCCCTCTGTGGAGAAGGTATGTACTAAGATGCTGTCATTTGCCACCAGGGGAGTTTTGCTCATAGGCTGAAAGGATCTTGGAAAATGTTTTATGTATTGCTGCTTGAAACTTGTAATTTTGGACATTTTCAAAGATGTTTTTACTGTGGGTTTTGTTCTGAATTGGAACAAAATGCCTAAATTCAGCAAGTTTTGCCAAAATTAAATTGTGAAAAGTGGTTTTAGGTGCATCAGAGTACTGTCTTATGAAGTAATGTTTTTGTGACTGGCCTAATGGGAGAGTAGTTTGCAGCTTCATTCTGATACAGGTAACACAAGGCAGCAGCTGGACAGTGAGGTGCTTTTTTCAGAATGCAGGGTTTGGATGTATCGGTCATGGAGCACAAGACAAATGTTAATATTCTCTCCAAGCTATGCAGAGCCCTGGCCACAGCTGAACTAGGCTGACTTCCCACTCTAAACACTTCTTCCATTAGGCTGCTTGGATGTGGTAAACAGAGAGCCGATTCAACCTGACTTGTTCTAACAAAAAGTTTTGGACAAGCATTTTAGCTACTGAATTCCAAATATTTTGGTTTGTGAAATGTGTAACCAGTATATTTAAGGAAACACTGAAGAAGCTGGGATAGTGGCTTATGATCCAAAACCAAGGACACAGTTGATTTAGGAGATATGAAGCCCTGAGACAGCTTCTATTTGTAAACTATGCAGCACAAGGTTTATCAGGTTGCTTGCAATGCAGCCCTCTGAGCTACTTGCACACAAAATAGATGGGAATTTAGAACTCAAATATTTCAAGAAAATTGTGGCATTTAATGTCAATACCCAGGCAAACTAAACTTTTATTCTGCCCAGGCCCTGATACACTATGCAGACATGCTTAATATAGCTCTGTTGATATATTTGCCTCATAAAAATAAATAAGCATCTGTGAGACAGCTGTCTGTCACTGAAGAAGCCTCCAGTCCCATCAGCAAGTATGGTGTGAAGTCAAGGCAAGGTCAGTTCCTAAATTAGAGCATAAGGAAAAGCCTGGTCTCATGTTGTCACTGACACATTGACTAAAGCTTTGCAACCAGCAAACCTTGGCCACACAAACAACAAGAAAAATCTGAGCTAGTGTTCTCTCATACCAGAAGAGAAACACAGCATTCAAACAAATGCAAATTATTTTTCAGCCTGGACTCAACTACTGTGTAGGAATCCTTGTGGAAGATATGACTAAGTTCAGAGAGTCTCTGGGTGAAATCATGGCCCTAAAACAAGTCAGTAGTAAAACTGCTGTTGACATTAATAGGATCTTGCCATCTACATCTCAGTCCCTCTATACAGTGTTGAAAATATACATAGCTGGTTGAACTCTAAAAGAATACATAACTGAAGAGGAAATTTTCTTTTTTCTTATGTCATTGGGTAACTGCCAAGAGCTAAACATAAACCGTACTAAGCAATGACTAAAAGGAGACAGGAGGAGAGCGGATAAATATTTAAACAATATAAACATGGAAGACAGAGAAGACTTATTTATCAAAATAAAAGAAAAGAATATAAATAGGAGGTGAATATAAATATAAAGTGAAACAGAAAAAGAGGAAATGGAAGCTGTGTTGGGCGAACTGTAACTGGATGAACCCCTATGGAAAAGAGTGAAGGGCTGGGATTGCACCCTCATCACTTGATATATTTTAAAACAAAATGGAACAGAAAAAGTTAAATAATAATTTAATAAGAAGGCAGCATACTCTGGCTGCAGAGGAATGAGATTGCATCTTTCACTATGTGCTGTTTTGCTGCATTGACTCCACCTCAACAAAGCATGTTTTAAAATTTTTTAAAAATCTAGGTTTCACTGCTACACACAACTGTTTGGGAGACTGAAACACAGTATTTGTACCAGGATTTATGTCTATAACATTATGTTCGAATACTACAGCAAAGGGGAAAAAAACAAACAAACAGAAACTAAAAATTTGTATTGGGAATGGACTTCAATATCCTGTGAAGAATAACCATGTGAAGTTGATCTCCCACACTGCTTTTAATTCTGAGATCTCAACTTTACCAAGAGCCTTGGATCATTATGGCTGTTACCCTGTAGGGGGTAGCTGGGGGTAATGCAGCTCCTCTGGGGCCACCAATCACAGTGGCCACCGGCCCTGTGACAGCCCTTCCAGTGACTGCTCTGCAAACCATACTCCTCACACATAGAGTGAAAACTTTGAGGCTTCCTCAAAGCTTTGTTATGGAAGTTGCTTCCTTTGTTCTGCTTTTGAAAAAGTGCTCTCAAACCTTCTCGTGTGACACACTGTCTATAGCAAACTGTCATAACAAGTCAAACTAATATACAAGTCATAACAGCATGACACGGTTTCTGCATATTTCTAATGAAGATGCATGTAAAGAGTCCTCTGACACTGGCAAATCTCATGCAGTGAGGTCAAGTCTTACACTTCATGAGCACCTCCTGTTTGCTCCATCAGTCTCACCTATAGCCACCCTTCAAATCCCTTCCATCCCTGCCCCAGTTCCAGGGCTGAACAGTTTGGCTCCTGCTGTTTCCCTTCTCTGCCCAGGGAAGCCACTGGGTGCCCACTCTGCCAGCGCTGGAGCTGAGCAGCCCTCTTTCCTCACAGCCTCCTCTCAGGTTCCAAGCAGAAAGAGGCAGGCAGGAGGAGTGAGGATGGTCTGGAGAAGCTGGCAGACAGCTATCACCTGCTTCCCAAAGTTGCAGAGAAGACTAGCTCTGGCCCTGTCTCATTCCCACTGCAAAGCCCAGACTTCTGCTTGAAACAACACCTGAAGCAAATGCTGCTCATGATCCATGACCCTCTCTCTTGCTGACCCTTGACTTCTTCAGTAGCAGTTTTGGCCTTCCTATTGTCTTTCCCTTGGCTCCACAGACCAGATCACACCTCCAAGCCCGCTGCTACCCCTGATGCTTGGTACGGGGGATGGTAGCTTTCTGCTGCCCCAGAAAGCTGCCCCTGGGAATCTGAGAAGCACCAGCTCACCTGGGGACAGCTGAAGGCCTTCTGGAAAACTGGGATGTCCAGATTTCAGTAGGGTGGCGAGTCATCTAAATGAAGGTTGTGCATTTAGTGGGATGGTCTAGGAAGAGCCTCTTGGCTTCTTTGTTACCAAAGTCAAAATGTCCTGCCTAAGAAACTATCCTCTGCATAAAAGTCTGCTGCTGGGGGCTCACTGGAGCTGCTGAGCAAACCCACTGGTTATTTTTCTGAACAAAGCAGGAGAGCAGACACAAGCTGGGGGCCCATCGTTTTCCCTTTATGTGGAAAGTTTTCTAGGAGACAAAGAGAGGTGGGATAAAGGTGATCCAAATGCGGGGAACACCATGTAAAACAAAAATACAAAGTAGTCCGTCTAAATATACATTAGAAAATGTTTCTTTCTTATGAGAACATGCAAGGGTTAAGTTAGTACCTGTATCCATTTACATCCTATCTAGATGTATGACATTAATGTTATACATTGTATAGCTTATTGTAATAATGATGAAACAAAATTGAGTTGATTAGCATTGACAAAACCTATAAAACTCCCTCAGAGCATGAAAGACAGCTCTAGTTTAATAGTGTTGATGATGACAGTTGCTCACTAAATGGGAACTATGTCACAGCACAAACAAAGTCTGAAAGATGACAGGGGACACAGCACAATCATCTGAGTAATTCACTCATTGACTAAATTTACAAAATTTGGGAAAAGCCTGAATTATTACAAAGGCACTGCTGAGAAAATGTCAGTTAAATTACTGCACCATGGAAACCTCTCTAGTGTGTCAATAACAGTCACATGCAGATAGAAAATGCTGTAGACAAAACAGAGATGTTGACGTTGATGCTGATTGCTGGTCTCCCTTTGAACATCATCAAAACCTTCAACTTGGACCAAATGCCGCAGCCAAGAGGAAGCTGTAACTGACATGTGTAACCCACATGAAGAGTACAAAAACACAGAGAATAATTTTGTCTCCGTTGAAGCAAATCCCAGATGGCAGTCTCCCACACTGGGCCATCAAATTGTTATAGAGTGCCAGCTGAGTGCTAGCACACCTCCAGCAGCAGCTGTGAACAGAACACCTGGCCAGCTGTTTGGTGAAGGGTTACAAGCTGCAATGCTGTGACGAAAACCACCACCAGCGCAACTGAGCCCCTGCCCTCTGGCACCACTCTGACTTGTAATGGTATTGAGAGGCAGTGCTGACCTCTCTGTTAATCTGTCCTCATGCTTGAAAGGAAATAACATTTTTCTATTGTATTATGGGAACCAGTAAAAGCAGTGGGATGCAACTTGCAGAGGATGCTTATGGTTTCCAAACAAATATAAACGCACTCCAGTTGCAGGCAGCTGAAATTGGTTAAATAGCAATTATGTCGGATGCTCCAACTGGTGCAACTTATTCAGTGAACAGAACAAACAAATGCTTTTCATATAGATAATGGATTTGTATCACAGCCAAAGGCTTGCAGAGTCCATCACAGAGGTTAAAAATTCCGGGAATATGTAGCTATTTGATTTCCAGTTTAGCTTTCCACTACAGCTACAAATTTATGCAAAAGTAAAGCTGACTCATAGCTCTGATTATTTCAAATAGTCAATGCATTATACAGAATAGACATTTCCTAGCAATTTCTTGTTTTGGATTCTTTAGCCATTAAATTCCATATTGCAGCAGATTACACTAAAGTAGGGAGGAGTGTTAATAACATCTCCATTAATATCTGACTATTACTTTTCATAACGACATTAAGCACTGTGAAGAGGAGGCTGGCATAACTAGGTTAACATTACAGATATGGAAACTGAGAAGAAGAGCGCCAGTAATAGCAGCTGGTTTATGTTCATGCAGCAAGCTGGTGGCAGAGGTATGAGCAGAGTCAAAGTCTTGTAACTCATAAACTGAGGTACCAGCTCCTATAGTAATCACAGCTTGCCATGAAAGAATAGACTACATGACATAAATTCAAAGGAGATGAAGGCTAAATGCATTTGAGCCTGTATTTGCCAAAAGAGCAATTTTTCTCTTCCTGTAATTCATGTAGCCTCCTAGTAAAAACAACAAGCTCTTGGACATTGGGTAGGATTAAAAATTTCCCAGTGGTCCCTTCATGTGCTGCACAACTGACTTGATGGGTTACCAGCAATAGTGTCTCTTTTTCAGCAGTGGATTTCTTGAAATTAAAAGCATTACAAGCAAACAGAAAGCTTAAAGAGCTCCTTAAAGACAGCACAAGATAAGCAATACACAAAATATCCAAACCCCAAGACCAAGCCAAAAGAAGACCAGAAAAGTAGACTTTCACTTGAGGATTCCTATTTTGCCTATGGGACACCAGCCAGAAAGGCAGAAGATAAAGGGCAGCAGGCAAGGTAAACCAGTGACCAGTTTTATGTTTTCACTAGTAAAGCCAGACTGGCCTGGGTACATCCTGCCCACTGATGTTCTGCTTGAGAGATGGGGAATGGAGGTTGACAGCTGTGGTCAGCCATGAAGAACTGAAAATAACCTCCAGAAATGCTGCTGTCTCAACCTTCTATACAAAGAAAAGCTGTATTACAAATACTTATTTGTATTTGGCTTTTCCTAGGAGCTTTCTCTATGTGGGACTTCTCAAAGGAACAGACATTCAACTTCTCAACAATATGACCACCATCTGTCTTTTCTCTGCTCAATCAAAAAACCTGAATGTTCAATAATCTTCTTGGTAGAGTGGGGGCATTGCTACTACTGTAGTTACAAAGCATTCACAGAGGACTTGACATCTGGAGCATACAGCCACAGCAGACCACATTTTCTTTAACAGACACCTTTGACTTACCTAGCGCTAGCAAAACTAAATCTTCTAACCCAGACACCTAGAAAAAATAACTCTGAGGAAGGAAAGGAAGATCAAAGATTCTTGGTCTATAGAAAATGGAGGCTAAACATGATAACAGTCTTCAAGATGTGGAAAAAAAAATGCAGAGAGGAAACTTCTCAGCAGAGAGGATGTGAACTAATGGCTTCAGCTGTGGCAAGGCAGATACAGGACAGATGTTAGGAAGTGTTTTATAATAGTAGATATAGTGACAGTTTAAGAACAAATTAGGCAAATATCTGTCAGGAATGACAAAAGCATAGCTGTATCACCTCAGGCCACAGAGATCAGCAGCAGGACTTCTTCAGACGCCTTCTAGCCAATACTTCAGTAGCAATGAAAGGCATAGGGTGCCCTCCGACAGCCCCACACTTGTGGGGTTACCTGGCACAGGCCTGGGCAGGGGAACAAATTAGATTCCCAAAGCAGAACCACTGTGCTCCTACAGTTGTCCTGGGGACTCGCCAGTCCTCACTCCCAGGTACTCGTCCCAGGCAAAGCACATGGTGCCCATCTTACTCCAGTTGTCCTTTTCTCTCCTCTTGCTGTACTTCCCACCTACTGCTGATGAGAGGTGTGAGAGATGACAAAGGCCATTGCACCTCCCAGTAAAAGTGGGCTTTCTACAGATAAAATGGAATTGCATAACAGTTGACAAACTGGATAAACATTTCACTCATGGCTCCAGGAGAACTGTCCACGTAGTCTCTCAGTTCCTGAAACTACACCAAAAGAAACTAACAGCAATCTGATACTTGACAATAAAAGACATCTAATGTAGTCTTTTCCATAAAGTGAAAACCAATTTAGAAATAACTGCAAATAGCTGTCATTAGATACACAGTGCAATGAGTACAACAAAAAGAATAATCCATGGAAAATCAAGCAGCAGTGAAAGCCCTTGATCAAATCTACTGTGGAGACTTTGAAGAATGAATTTCAGTCTGAAAGTGTTTTACTGATGGTCTCTACAGGGGCTGCAGTTTCAAGAATCTCCATTGCTACTAATTCACTGTATTAAGCCCAGCAGGATCAATCAAAACTTTAAGGAAGTAAATGGCAAGCTGACTCAAAATTACAAGGTGATTTGGAAAATTGCTTTTTACTATCAAAAATGAAATTAGTATGATGGACTACTCATTCCTGAGAAAAACAGCCACCATTACTTGACTTGCTGGAATAGCCAGAGGATACATTCAAATGCAACTTGCAAGGGCTGCCACTTTTTTAGAAACTTTAAAGAAGTCATTCTTTCCATATTCCATTGACAGAAGAGTATGACTCAACAAACATTTAGAACAAGCTTGTATAATTTGATCACAGGTGAAGAACATATCCTTTCTGCCAAAGAAATCGGTAGACTTTTCAGTGCTCTCTCCCTCTGACTTCAGATTTGAATCTCCTTTGTGCTCTCCAGGGAATCATAATATGAGCACCTGAATAATCCAAGACTTTCAGCTGCTGCTAATGGGGCCCATGTAACTGCTTAAGGATTAGAAGTTAAGGGCATGTGCACTCTGAAACTGCTGTGCCTAGCAAACCAAGGAACAGCAAATGGCAATGATGGGAAGAATTGCTTCAAAAGCCCGGTCCAAGCCAAAGTATCTATGTTTTCAGATGCTAGGACTCTCATCACAGTTTCTACTACACTACTGAACTTCTTGTGGAAAAAGCTGGGGTTTGCTTATGAGTCCTGTCCTGTGCTCTCTTTGAGGAGAATAAAATGGAGCTATTTCAGGAAGCAACATACTACTGAATCTGCATTCCAAATGAACACACAACCATGCAGCAAGCCATATTTTGATATTACATTTTAATATGTTATTACAGAGTGGTACTGGAATAAATGTGTGGACAGAAAAGGACTTGGTGATATTGCTGCATTTAACTATGGCATGTATGACAAGTACAGAAGTGTGTTCTCCTATGTGAATCAGTCTGGCTGAATGATGGGGAGAAAGACAGGGAGATTGATTATAATTTTTACCAGTATTTAGGCAAAGACTTCATAATTCTGCCCTCCTTAGGAAAACAGGAAGAATATGCTGTCTAGCAACCTGAGCAACAGTTTTAACAGGGTGACCCTATACAGAGCTCAACAATCAAAATTTTCACGAAGACAAACATGAATTTTCTTTGGCACTAAGGAAATGCTCCATGAGAAACAACAGGCTTTTGTGTAAAAATAAATTAGCCAAAATGTGCCTTTGCTACAAAGCAGAGAGCATGTTTAACATCCAGAGTTCATTTGTTGAATATCTTAACTGTAGGTATTTTTGCTTGATAATAGGACCTTCATAATGCACTTGGCATTGTAAAGAGGCTATAAGTTAATTTAATTGGGACTTCATAGAATGATAAGTCCCACGCAGCTTGAATAGAAAGAGGTAATCTTTAAGTGATGCATGCTCAGGTTATACTTGTAGGCAAATGTTTTCCCTTCTCAACCAAACATGAATCCAAACACCATACAGAATCACTAAAGAGTATTAAGTATCTAACCCAGAAGCTACAATCTCAATGAACGTAGGGTTTGAACGTAGGTCAATGAATGTAGGTCAATGCTCTTTAGCAAACATTATGGAAATAAACTTCCAGCAATGCTCTTTGTCATTTTTGACCTGTCCAGTCTTCCTTATATTCAGGCTGAGGTGCTCTATAATATTTGCTGACACACGAGCTGGTTTCCTAACGACAGCTCATTTTCTTTGTAATATATGAACACATTATTCTCCACAGTCCATTAGAAACAACCTAAGTGAGCTCTCTCAAATGTACTGTACCCTTTCCTCCTTCAGAAAGCAAGCCCTAGATAAGCTAACTTTTAGGGGAGGAAGAAAGAGGTTGTCTGATTAAAAAAGCCTTGCAAAGGCACAGTAAAGCCACAGCCCAATGGTGACATGTGAGCACTGAGAGCTGAATATCTTCCAGGTTTCATTTTCAAAACTCACAGGACGAAAGAAAGCTCTGCTTCCTTGGATGACAGCTACTAATTCTGGCTTGCTCCTACATTTTGATGGGCAAGGTTGGCATGTTCTGCAGCTCAGCATGCAGCTGGAGATCTTCTTGACTCCTCGTCCACAAAGTTTGCATGCGACTTGGCAAGGTCCAGATGGTGACCCAAGACCATTGCTGCATGGCTGAGCACATACCAACTAGGCTGATCTTCACATTTTAGAGCCAATTGTGAACTATATAGAGGAAGCAAACGTCATTGTGTTTGTGTACACAGAAGTTGCTGTTTCCCTCCCAGATTTTCCTCTCTCCATCGAAAATTTAGTGTATGGCTATCTGCAGAGAGGGGTGAGTCCTTGTCTCGGCTGGATCTTTACGGGAACTCTCAGGTCCAGCAATGTTTTTTTCTAGTTCAGAGCCGTAACATTTGGAGAGTTACAATTCTTAGAATGAAAAAGCCGTATGTGGGCAGCAGTTCCTGAGGATGTGGAGCATGCAGCCTTTCCTCCAAACAGCAGGGCAAGGGAATCTCTGCTGTGGGGTCTGAACTCAGAGGAAACCGGATGTGTCGTCAAAGATTTCCCTGGTGAATTGTTTAGAAAAGCCTAATAAGAGGCTCAGAAGAATATAAAAAAGATGGAAGAAATGGGCCTCAGGGAAATAGGACAAGACACCTTGAAAACCTCAGCACCTGGGTTTATCTGAGATGAAGGTTCTTTCCTGTCTTATAAGGGTAAATTGTCCTCAGTTTTTTGTTTTGCTGGATTTTTGTCCCCTTCAAAACAGAGGGAAACCACTGGGAGTTCAATATCTTAGATCTAAACACCACAATCATTGCAGAGAAACTGAGTCACATATAGCTGAAAACTAAAGAAGGCACTTCAGTTGGTATCCAAAGAGGAAAGCTACTATTACAATTTTATCAGTAGTTTAGATGGAAATCACAGTCCAGCTGATGACATCTAAGTTAGGTGTTCGATTTAGTGTATAATTAATATAAATGACCCAACATTCCCAAGAACACCACAAGCTCTCTATGAGTCACTAAAACCACGCTCACCGCTTACTGCATCTATAACCATCACATGCACTCAGAACAACTGTAAACCCATAAGCCTACTGGCTAATACTGAGGGGATCATAAATTGCAAAGCACTTCAGAGCTTTTGACAAAACAGATTATCATTTCTAAACCCCATAGGCAGAAACAGGTAGACTTTCTCTGTTGTCATATGAATAGCTTCCAGTGCTGAGATTTACACAGTTCATTACCAACAAGATAGGCAGATACAAACTACTTCCTTGTGACTCAATCGCATGACCTTCACTAGATTATCACTGCAATGTTTACAAAGTTCACAAACATTATGTCAGTGAATTATGGCTTCATGCTGCTTTCTCTAAGATACCATGTCTGCTAGAGAGATGGGTCTCTGATTTTCAAGCTCCAAAGGTAGCCCTTATGTTCCAGCACAGAAGCCTTGTGGTGGGTTGACCCTGTTTGAATGCCAGGTGCCTGCCAAAGCCACTTTATCACTTTCATCCTCAGCTGAAGAAAATATACTGAAAGGCTCATGGGTCAAGACAGAGACAGAAAGAGATCATTCTTCAATTGCCATAATGGGCAAAACATACTTGACTCGGGGAAATTATTTTAATTTATTATCAGTCAAATCAGAAGAAGATGATGAGAAATAACACCAGATTTTAAAACACCCTCCTCCCCGCCCTCTCTTCTTCCCAAGCTTAACTTTACTCCTGAATTCTTTACCTCCTTCCCCTCCTGGAGCAGCACAGGGGGATGGGGAATGTGGGTCATGGTCAGTTCATCACATGTTGTCTCAGCTGCTCCTTCCTCCTCAGGGGAAGGACTCCTCACACTATTCCTCTGCTTGAGCATGGGGTCTCTCCCACATGTGACACTACTCCATTTACTTCTCCAAACTGAGTCCCTCCCATGGGCTGTAGTTCTTCATTAACTGCTTCAGTGTGTGTCCCTTCCATGGGGTGCAGTCCTCCAGGAACAGACTGCTCCAGCATGGGCTTCCCATGGGGTCACAGCCTTCTGCGGGCATCCACCTATGCCACCATGGGGTCCTCCACAGCCTGTAGGTGGAGACCTGCTCCATCATGGACCTCTGTGGCTGCAGGGGGACAGTCAGCCTTGCCATGATCCGCACAGGACTCTGCTCCAGCGCCTAGAGCACATCTTCCCCTCCTTTTTCACTGACCTTGGTGTCTGCAGAGTTGTTTATCTCACAAATTGCCACTCCTCTCTCCTGGCTGTACTTGCTGCTGTGCAGCAGCTTTTTCCCCCTGTTGTTAATGGCCTCAGTCTTGGCCAGCTGTGGGTTCAACTTGGACCCAGCTGGCATGGGCTCTATCAGATATGGGGAAAGCTTCTAGCAGCTTCTAGAAGCCATTTTTGTAGCCCCCCTGCTACCAAAACTTTGCCACACAAAGCCAATACAAAACTGTTGGGGATTTATGCGCACTTCACAGGTGTTTAATGAGGCTTACACTGTAAGCGTTCTAAACAGCTCTTGTTCACAGAAACCTGAAGCACATCCAGTAAAGCCAATGGAGCCTGAGACACCTTGATGGAAATATTGAGTGGATCAAAATAATCAGCCTGCCCTTTCCTTCTGTCTCAGCTTTGCTGGTGAATACAAGGCACACCTATACACAGAACAAACAGTCTTGTTTTCTTGCTGTTTCCTCTGTCTTGTGGTGCATTGGGGCCTGGCAGTCAAGACTCACTGATATACATCTATAATTTTTTAAACATTTAGATCAATTTTATTATCTTTCATTTTTTTAATCTAAAAATCTGATTTTCAAGAAAAAAAAGTAGTATGTAATGAAGACATGAAAGCATAATTTTAAAATGGTATTTAATAGTATTATCTAATGACACTCTGAAAGGCAGAAGTCTCATTCTCAGAAGGTATTTAAGTACCTAAATCTCTTTGAGCACCTGGACGCCCTCAAAAAGGTCTGTATTTGCAAAGTTTTTAGGGTTCAACATTCAACGCTATTCAATAAATAGCATTTCAAAGTCAGGTGAGTTATACGTACATGCAGCCTTGAATCTGATGTATTTGCCATTTGGCACCTAACAGACATTAATATTCTCAAACAGTTTGGACAAGGTTTTCCTAAATGTAATAATTAGAATGAAATATTTGTGTTTCTTCAGAAGGTTCTCGGCTTTAAAAAAATGCTACCCACAAGGTCCTTCAAAAGCAAATGAGGTACGAAGTAAAGAAACTTCTGTGCGATACTGTTGTTTACAACTGAGATGAGCAGTGACCTTCTCACTTTGAAGGATCTATGCTGTTATAAGTGCTTATTCAGATATACTGTACATTTACTATAAACCTTCAAGAGGTAACAATTAATTTCATTTTCACAAATGTTTGTGTGTACAGCATGTGCCTCTGCAAAATTTTACAATCTAAACCAGAATATTTTGGAGTCTAATTCTCTCTTCACAGCAGGAGCAGTTCTGCTGTTTAGCAGATCTTTTTCAAACTTAAATCTACAAATGTAATTGATCTACAAAGTCTCTTTTGTATCAAACAACTTTTCTGAGCTGTAAATGCTTGTAGAGTGTTGCTGGTGGTTGCTGCACCCTTCTTCTACTACCCTTTGCTGTTGGTGAAGTTGAGATCACGCTAACACAGGACGATCACCCTGGAGAGAAGTAGGAGGCAGCAGAATCACTGGAGGAAGCACTGTTTTGGACTTTTGCTTCTTAGACTTTACCAGCCAGCCACAGCCAGAGTCCAGCTCCTGGGACAGGAAACCCTTTGGCAGGATCCACTATGGCTGCTCTTTAGGGCAAGGTACAAAGCTCTTTTTAACCAATCACTCCTGAAGGTATTTAACTTCCTCACATTCTTATTTATCCAGGCTTTCATTTTTCAGACTAGTTCAGAAAAGAAAAAACAGTTACCCTTTTCTTTCCCTTCCCTTTTCCTCCATTTTATACATTTTGAAAATCTGTTTCACTGAAGAAAATAACTGCTATGCTATTTAGGGCTGCATGGCCATGTCAGTAGCACTGGCAGCAAGAGCTTTGACTTTCCTGCTCCATGCTGTATTGTGCAGCACAGGTTAGGAAGCAAAAGCATTCAGAAATTTGTCTCGTACCATGCCTTTTCTCAGTAAATACTGAATGCGGTGCTAACAAATACTTACGGCTTTGCTCCCATTACTTGACATGGTAATAAATACTTCACCTAGGAGTGACTTCAAGCCTTTTTGAGTATAAGAAGGCAGTGGCAATTCAGCACTCTCACTTAAAAGATGAAATTATGCTGTCAGAAATACTATCTCTGTGCCAAAAGTAACATGGAAGCTCAATGACAGCAATCCTCATCGTTGCTCTTCTCACTTGCACTGTGCCAATGGGGTTTTGCCTTCATTTTTGTACTCTGAGTTAATTAGCTGTCAAGTTTAACTTGTAGAAACTACTGTGGACAAATTAGTTCCTACTGATGTGCTAGTTATCTTCAGGTTAATGGGAAATCCAGAGCTACTAGTCAGAGGGGTAAATATACTGAATGGGAGAGAAATGCAATCCAACAAAACCACAAAGCAGCCTCAACTTTTGGGTTTTTAGGCCCTTGCTAGAGAAAACAATAAATAGCCCACTGTAACAGCCAAGGGAGGAGAGAAACAGTGATTCTGTGGTATAACAAACTGAGAAACTGCAAACACAAAGGTGGCTGCTCTTGACAGAACAGAAATTTGATGGAACACTTTGGGTAGTTTAAAATCACCATCTAAATTTTGAGATTTCCTAAAATACTAATATAATGCATATTTGTTGCTGTTGGTTTTTGTTTGTTTGTTTGTTTTCATACTAGAATCTTAACATTACAGATTTAGCTATCAAATACTGAGTAATAATCATGTGTTTGGGGATGCAGGAGAAACCCTCCCCTTCTCCAAGCTTTTTCTGCTCAACACACCTCAGAGTTATACAGAAGAAGAGGGAATACCCAATTTTAACCTCGAGTGAAAAGTTCTGGGTTGTCAAAAGAAACAGAAACCAGTTTCTGGTACATGTTGACATCAGAGAGGTCACACAGTCCTTCCTCAGATGCCATGCCTGGCAGAAGACAGCTTTCCTTGGTTGGCAAGGCTCTGGGAAATCGGTTGAGTTCAGTTTGGGCACTTCACGGTCCTACTCTTGGTTGAGAAGTCAGAGAATCACTCTATTATACGTATTGTATACACAGGCCTGACCTTTTACTTTTATGTATTACACCAAGTACTATTTAAGTGGTTATTTACACCATGCTGTTCTGCCAGAACAAACTTTCCCATCTACATTCCAAACAAAAAGATCAGCACGCCAGCATCACTTCAAACTAACATTTCTTTGAAAAGCCTTCCTTGCGGGAAAGGACTGTGTAAATACCTGATTTACCACTTCCCCATTTTGACTAGTTCTCAGAAGAGGTGCAGCGTCTGCCTGCCATCACCTGCTCTACCTTGCAATTACAGGCAGCTTCATTCTTCTTTTGGTTCCCCAAACTGAGGCGTGCTGAAGCAATTTGGATTTTTGAAGTCATCAGGCCTATCTCAAAATGATCTCTCTTCAGATTAGGGTAAAAATTTAGGCACTATACTGCATTGTGCAAACCCACACTGTCCAAGGAAGAAGGAAAGAGCTGCTTTGGGCAAAGTGAATGCTGTCTGCCTCATCTGCAAAAAGTGTCAGGCTTTTAAGAGGAGAAAACAGACTACAGTGCTGGGTCAGGGAAAGAGGAAGACACCTGGGTCTTCCTGACTCTGGGCAGCAACAAATGGTAAGTATTTCAGCTGAGACCAAACTTACTCTGTTTGCTTTTCAGTCCTACACTTTACTAGAAATTTCTTTTTGGTCTGAGTGATGCTGTAGCAGCCAATGGCTCCAGAAGAGGATGACCAGCTTCAGTCATCAGTCATTTGGCCTCAGCATACCGGACACCATGCACTGTCTGGTTTTGAGCTGGGAAACAGCATGATCTCAATGACCTTAGAATGATTCGTTGCACTTGAAAATGTGCTTCAATGAATTCTCAGGCATATATAGAGAAGCACCAGTTGGAAAGCCTTTCTAGCCAGTAGGAGTCATGTTTTACTTCAGCAATGTACTAATTTAAAAATACATAAGTTTATTTCAGCAACAGATTGGGACTGCTACTGCAATGTGAATAAATATATACCAAATAAAAGTCCTATAAAAAACACCAAGAAGTGAAGAAAGCATGCAGCTAGAAAACTCCGAAGCCCTGTTTTCTTGCACCCACAATGTATGTAGGCAGTGTTTTTTGTCTATGTTTTTTTAAAACATTTACTATAGTGAGGAAGAATTTTGGAGGGTAGCAAAAACATATTTGTGCACTCTTATATACCATGAGACAGCAGCAATGTAAAAAAAATGACAAAAGCAGTCAATGACAAAGTAGCACAGAAACAGAGACTGCAGCCACTGTCCCAATCCTTACCTTTCAGAGTTGCCTTCTTAAGTACCTTCATAGCATATAGCTGACCTGCATCAGATCCTTTGATTTTCCTCACCAGAAATACCTGTAAAAAGTAGATATCTTGTGTAGATCAGTATTGAACTTCCAGTTACAAGCCTTTCTGCATTTGATAGAGGAATAGATTCAGAAATCCTAGTGAAAATTATTAGCTGAAAGTAGTTTGTATCTATTTCACCTGCAATTGGTTGAACTAGCTCTGGAAAGCTTCATTTTTAAGCCTTTATTCCCTCACAAAGAAACTACATCCAACATTATTAATTACCCTTACCCATTCAATCAGTATGTCCACATCTCTCCATATTCTGACCAGCTTTACATGAAAAAAGTTACGTCTCATTTGTGCTTAGGAATGTGCAGTGTCTCAAAACTATTACCATCAACTAAATTAAGGTGAAAAAATAATTTGGTTTAATTTATGCCATAAGCCATGAATGGTGACTAGACTAAGTTGTGTTATAACTGAAGCAAAATGTTCAAACAGCGGAAAATCTGGTTGTGCATACTTAAAAAAAAAAAAAAAAAGAAGAAGAAAAAAAAGTAAGACTTTTAATTAACAAATAGTTTATTATAATAAAGACAATTTTCGCTGTTGTAGTTGCCTATGTTACACCTTCTGACGGTGTAAAAATTTGTCATTGAAATAAAATAAAATTGTAGCTAAAATTGTGATCTTTTTTGTCTTACTCTGCAGCTATTTCTCTTCTGCTCCTGAGTGCATCTGAACACTAGAGGGGTAGTGAACAAAGGAATCAGTAATTCAGTTTGGTCTTTATAAGACTTTCAGTATTTTAATAACTGAAAGTAAAATAAAGAAAACTTCTAGCTGATTCCTAGGACTCACTCTACTGAGGTCAGAAATACCAGACAAGAGTGTCTCTCTTTTATTTCAGCACTTTGCTACTGGACAGAAGCATGAAGAGAAGCCAAATACAAAAAGAAATGTAAGGCCACATATGTAGCATATACATGTAACAAGATAAATTGTCAAAGCCTAGCTAAGGTAACATAACTAATGAAAGCTTAATTGGATTACAAAAATCTGTGGCAATTATTTTATTCCTTGTGTGTTCAGGAGCCATGCAGCTTTCTTAACTGCCGCCACCCAAAATATAAGAAGACAAAAAAAGAACAGAGGAAGTCTGTTTCTAGCACATTATTTGCAAGTTGAAAGACTCTTCCTCCTGCAAAAAAGGATAGCTGTAAAGAGATTATAATTTTCTGAAACAATCCATAAGGAAATGTTTGTGGGGAGAGAGAACAACTTTTAACAACTAGCTAGAGAAGCTAAAAAAAAAAAAAAAAAGCTAAATTATCTTTGAACACCTCAACCAGGGCTCTTACATCTGCACAGCATAACAGCTACACCACTTTTACAATAAGATTGGATACCTTTTTGGTGAGACTTTCCTTTCCAAGATGTTTCCTGTGCATAAGAGATATGCAGAGTTCCTCAGCTGAGCTGCCCTAACTGGCTGAACTCAGGCACATGTTGCTTGTTCCCACCTCCTGTTTCCCAGTTCAATGAACACACAGATATCTCTGGTACTCACAACTGTAGGAACAAATGATGAAATCTGGATGCAACAGGAACACATAAGAATTTCTGCAGTGTTTTTCATTAACTTTCATGGATAAATTAAACTCAGCTGCTCCAGCATTAACAGGAAGTCAACTCGTTTAGAAGTTTGGCTAGACAGAGAAAAGTTGGGATATTTTTCTATCTAGACTAAGTAAAAGATTTAATTTTTGCATTACATTGAAAGAAAGAAAGAATAAAGTCAAAGGCAAGCTTGCCCAAACATTAGTTTTTTAGTTGTATTATTATTCTGTAAAAATGGTTATATCCCAAAAAAACACAAACCCTTAAGATTTTAAGCTGTACTGCACATAGAACAGCACAGCATGCTGCACCTGCAAAAATATTGGACTACAGTTCTATAAATATCTGCCGTGTAATCTTGCAAAGCTCGTGATACCCATATTGCAGTAATAAGCAAAATTATCAATTTACGTTACTAGTCACTAGTCAGCTGCTCCCTGTAGCAGAGGATAGAGCACTTGTCTGCATTCCCTCCAAAACAGATGAGTCAAGAACACTGTGTGCTGTTTCAGAGGACATCAAAATAATCATCAAACCAAAAAGGAAACAGAACAAATGAAAATGCACTGTATTGCAAAATGAAGTTGTCCTTCTGATTATTCTTAAAGTCACATTGTGACCACCAAGTGGTTTTGGAGTGATTACTTGACTGGTTACATCAGCTATACCAGACTAGTTTGCCAGAATAGAACAGGCATGTGGCTGTTCAATTCCCAGCATGACTTTCAATTCTCCAGTTTAACAGGCATGCAAATGCCTCAGGTTAGTAATACCTGAACTACCAAAACTCCCTTAGCTGGATAACAGGTACACCACCTAAATCCTAACCTAGAAAGCTGACACCAAAGACATCTTCTCTAATCCTGCAAGAAATTGTTTAGGCCTCAGGTGAACAACTTGTAAACCAACTGGTTTCCACCCCCAGAGACTTATGGATTTGAGTAATTGGCTCACCTACACAAATGCACAAGAAATACAGTGCAGACTTCCCTTCTTTGTGTCTTTTCTGCTCTGAGTAGTTTACTGACCTGTTTCAAATATTATATGGAAAGTGATTTGTAATCACAACCAGCTCCAAACAGGTGTAATGTCCACACACACATTCTGATCCCCCAAGTGAAATGGGTGGAACATGTCCCAGAAATCAAATCTCCTTTTGGGATGGTGACAAAGACTAGGCATTTTACTTATAAGATGTTTAAAGTTAGAAGGTCAAATCTGACACTCAATAACAAAATACATCAGTACAATCTAAAACAGCCAAAGAACCATTTCTATACATTTTTTACATGAATATGAAAACTGGCCATTCTATCTCAGTTACTTTTGCAAAAGACTATTTCTTCACTTATTATTCTCCTTCTTGTACTGAATCATACACTAAATCTATTTTTGAGTTGTCTGATTTTTCATATGTCTTTAATATTTAAAACTCAAATATCATTATTGTACTCTCAAGCAATTCTCTAGATCAAAACTTGGAAGCGAATGCTAACTTTTAACTTTCCTAATTTCTTTCATCTCAGGGAACTTCTAACAGACTTATTTATCAATACAATCCTGTGATAGTCAGGAAGTTGATAAATACTCCCAATATAGCTTCTTTCAAGAATAAAACTAAAGGCCCCGACTCATTGTTAGAATGCTCACTTTTGTGCTGACTACCTCAGCAGATTTTAGGTGTGAGTCAGTTCCTCAGGTCAGACAGAATGATCCACCATGGCAGGCTGGGAAATATTTTTTTAAAACCTGACAAAATAATATATCTAAAAGCATAAATACCTCCACAGAATCGTAGAATACTTTGGGTTGGAAGGGTCCAACCCCCCTGCGATGAGCAGGGACATCTTCAACCAGATCAGGTTGCTCAGAGCCCCAACCAGTTCCACAGGACTGCTCTCAACCCCTTCATGCTCCAACCTGTATTGATACTGAGGGTTGCCCCAACCCAGGTGTAGGACCTTGCATTTGGCCTTGTTAGACCTCATGAGGTTCACATGGGCCCACTTTTGGAGCTTGTCCAGGTCCATCTGGATGGCATCCCATCCCTTAGGTGTGTCAACCGTACCATTCAGCTTGGGCTCACCTGCTTGGTTTAAATTAGGCTCACTGTTCCACACGGTTCAAAGTCTTATATATTTAAACTATGGAAAGAGGTTAAGTCTGAATTGATTCCTCCCTATTTCTCTCTGTCTTTCCTTCCTATTCCTATTTCTAACTAACACACCACACTGAACAACTGTCTTTGTGATTAAGAAAAGCTCAGACTTCAGATAAAAATGTTGTTTCTACACAAATTACCTTGTGGTCATAAAGGCAGGTACTTTTTCCACCACTCCTCCCGCCCTGGCCCTGCCATGCTCTAGCCACAATGATTCCTCTCTTCAGCACTAGTATTTGACTCCACAATCTTTTTAGCAAAACATATGGGCCTCTGAGTGTGACTTAAAGAGCAGTCTGGGACTTCAAAATGTGCTTGAAATTCCATCTGTCCTCACCATGAATTGAGCAGCTCAGTTCTTTAAGCCATTACATCTTCCACCCAAGCAGCACTAGCACAGTCACCTCCCTGGTGGATAGGTCAGAAAAAGGGAGCGAGGGGTCTAATTTTATAAAGTGATGCTTACTAACGCTCACTTGTGCTCATTAGCTCAGGCCCAGAGCCATAAGCACTGCTTCCTAAGCTGTTTTATATAGAGGAATCCAGCTAAAAGACAAAAGTGCAATTAAAATGAAGACAGAAGGGGTTTAGGTCTGCTTATCTGCCTTTACAATATAATTTATATGGGGACAGTGTTACCAGTGTAAATGAACTCAGAAAAAGGACATGACATTTTCGATGTTGCTCTAGGTGATTAGATGACATTAAAAATTACCTTTCCATATGAACCTTGTCCTAATACTTTCAGCAGCTCAAACTGAGAAGGATCTGCTTTTTCAAAACCTTCTTTCACATGATGACTAATGTCTATTTCCTTCACGATACCTTCTTCCTGCAAAGGAAACAAAACCAAAATTCCCAAATTAGAGCTGTGATCCTAAGGAAACATGTTGCTTATTAAAATCTCATCTTCTGTGATGCTACACATCATGTACACAATCATGAATGAAATTTTGAAAACAGAAACAAATGCTTGTCCAAATATTCCATATGTCTCTTTACTGGCTGGGGAGGGTAATGTCAGGACATCCAGGCCTGCAGATTCTGTTTATTGAGCCTCAAGACATGACTAGGTAAAGACAGAATATGCAAGCTGAAACACAGAAATACACTGCAGAGCTCAGTGTGCCTATCAGAGACCTTGCTAGCAGAGTGGCATGTACTCAAATCCATATTATAGAGGCTCCAGAACACTCCTCTCCACATACTGTCTCATTCTCCCTCAAAGCATAATTTAAATCCATCTTAAGAAGCTCCCTTAGTTTTAAGCAGTGATTCTTCTCATAAGCAGGCAATCAAAAAAAGGCACAGCTAAAAGAGGGTCTCTCTATTTACCTCAAAGAATGGGAAGTTACTACCTGTAACCTTCTAAACAGAAAACAAATTAATGATCTAGATGTGAAAATGGAGTGTTGGTAGAAGGAAGAATGACACACACTTCCTTGCTTGCAGGAATTAGCTTTAAACACTTTGGTTTTTCCAGGTTCTTTTGTTAAAATATTTCCATTGCACATTCTTCCAAGACACCCCTTGAACCAGGACTTTTCTCTCACAAGCTGTAACATATGGCATTTTGTTTAGTTGTTTGTTTTATGTTACTATGGCATGTTCCTCTAAAAGGAGAGTGACTGGATCATGTGAGACCCAGAGGGAGAACACAAAGTTTGCAGCAACCCAGAAAGTCATCAGGCTGAAAAGAAATCTGGAAGGAAGGATCTGCTCTTCAAGGACATAGTGGTGAAGGAAGATAATATTTACTTGCCCTTTTATTTCTGTAGCGTTTTTACACCTAAATTTTAGCTTTTTTTTTTTCTACTCAAACTATTTGTTCTGACTTCTCTACAACTAAAATGAGGACTTTGAGTAAAAAAAAAAAATTGTTTCATCTCCCTAAAGTACAAGAATTTCTTATGTAGGAACAGGTTTGAGTATTTTTGCACCCAACAGAAATAATTGGGATCTCAGAAACATCAGTTCTAAATGGAATTTTGCTGCAACTGCCATTTTTCCCTGAGAAAATATGTTGACAAAACCTGGAAGTATAATATTTGTTAATCATTCTTAAAAATTAATGTGAGGAAAATAGAAATGACATCCTAAAAAGAAAGTGCATTCACAGAAACATTTGGCCAAACCGCATTCATTTACTAAGCAAGAACAAACTGGATTCCCTTCTCCTCCATAAAAATTGTTGCCACTTTCCACCAGTTGTAATTTTTCCTATGCATGGCTATGTACCCCGATTGCTCTCTATACTGTGGCGCTATCCCTCCTCTTTCCTATCCTGCCTCTTTACACTAATGTGCTTTGGAACAGGAACTGTGTCCTCTTCTTGGTTTAAAAAGTTTCCTCTACTTTGTGAATGCTTCCAAAATAATGGAAAATAATAATCATCTGACAACAGCTCATTCTTCTCATCCTTCTTCTTCTAATTTAAGGTTTGCCTGAAAGGAAATGCTCAAATCCAATGATCAGTTTGCACAGAGATATTCACAGGTTTTCGAAGTATATAACTGCCAGGATTGCTCCTCTTGTTTTTCTGGCTTTAATTGCTGTGAGACACAGAATATCTTTCTGATATTGAAAACATTCTTTTTTTTTTCAATTTTTTCTACCTGACAGAAACAAGAGTAAAGTGATACAAATTCAATACACCGCATTAGCTGTTTTCTAAGGAAACCAGGAATAACCCCCATGCTGTTATCAAAGGCTTGACCAAGTTCTGAAGTGATGAACTTTCATACTGAGGGACACACATCTCTGTGTAAACTGCCTGTAGCTGAGAGACTTGCACACTGGTGATAACATTAGTCTGAGCTTAGCCTGCACTGTCACACCACTGCTTAGGTAAAGTACCTGGGCTGCAGGTCCCACCACCCATCTTGTTCAGTGGTTACTCACTAAGGCTAAAAATGACTCCCCATGGAGTCAGGGTCCTGCCAAATTTTACAATGCATTTGGTGAACAAAGCTCTGAAAAAGAAGAAACTTACCGCAATTTTATATACAGCAGATATGTCCCTCAGATTTACTTCTCCTTTGAGCTGACACCTCAATCTCAAAAACTGTGGATGACATCTGCCACCTTAAGTGAACAGTAAAACCCTTTTAAATTCAGTTGGGTTTTATTTCAGCCTGAACCGTGGAATCATTTCAGCTCCATTTGCAAGCTTAAATGATGAGTGAATTTCAATTTATCCATTCATACTAGTCTTTGAAGTCACAGGCCTACAACCTTAAACATCTTTCTCACTGTATAATTAAATTTAATATAACATGTTTAGGTTAATGGAATGTGTTCAGGTACAGGAATATATTGGAAGTATTAAAGTGACAATGCAGCTTGCTGGAAGAATGCTTAAAAAATGCTAGACTTCCCACAGAATAGCATAATTAATTCATAACTTGCAATAAAAACAACACTTTAATTACATGCATCTTCAATTAAAATCTCAGGAAAATATTAGGTAAAAGAATGGGACTTAATAAAAGGCCTAGGAGTGTTTATCAGAGAAGCACACCATTTAAAGCTGGAAAAACATTTTTAGATTATGTGACTTCATAAAAATATAAACATGTTGTTTAGAAGGGGATTCAAGGGGTCATATAGTCCAACACTCCTACCCAAAATATCACCAACACTTGGTCAGGCCAGCTGGGTTTTGTCCACTGTGCTTCTCAGTGTCTCAAACAATGAGATTCGAACTACTTCCTACAAAAGATGATTCTCTTTTCGATTTGCCCAGCTCAGAAATGCCCACAGTAATGTTGAGCTGCCTGCTCCATGGGTCCTTAGAAGGAAGCAGGATATTTTTCTACGAAGACAGGATTTCCCATGGATTTCCTGTGGTCTCCTCACTAGAAAGAAATAGCAATGCAGCACTGAAGAAAAGCATGCCAGACAGCTCTTTTTTCACCAATTGCCACTACAGTGGCCTTTTGAACAAAGAGGCAGACAGCATTTTAAGCTGGTATGACAAACTGGGGCAAAAAGCCAGACTGTCAGTACTTGAGACTGAAGATGGACACAGCCCCTAAAAGGAAATACACACTGATGTGTTTGCACATGTGCATCCATTTTTCTTACACATATTTCTATATTCTCTTTACTTATTTTGTTGCATGAATTCTGGAATTACTTCTGTTTTTTTGCTTTACATTACTAGAAAAACAAAACAAAAAACACCCCAAAAAAATGACCAAAACAGTTTTATGGTTCCCTTTTAATATTCTTACTTATTTGGCATTTTCCCCTATCATTTATATCTTTTGAAATTTCCCTGTTTTAAACTAACATGGAATGTGGCATTTTTTTCTCAGGTACTGATGATCAGAGTGAAACACAAACTATCAGTGCATAAGCATTGTGGGCAGATCTACCCACTATTTTTGCTCTGAGCTGTGCCTTAGGGATTTTTTTCACTGGTCCAGCAAGTGCAGCATATCTGCATTAGCAATCTGCATAACAACAATAAAACTCAGGCAAGAGATTCACAACAGAGATGAAGCCTCCACACTGAATAAGCTGTTTTGATGGAGAGGATTTCACTCTGGGAAAAACCATGAGCCAACTTCCAAAATGGTTTTGATCAGAGAAGTTGGTGGAGTCAAAAATGAATGTTCCACAGTTTGGTTTTGCAACAGCTGCACACAGCAACCCAGGCTCTTGCTCTTGGCCTGATGCTGCATATAGCAGGGGTGCTTGACTTGATGAAGTTTAATCTTTCGTAAACTTCTCTAAATATTTATTTTTGCACAAAAAGCATCGTCCTGTGACAAAAGTGAGATGGATGTTCTCAGTGGCTTGAAGAAACCATGTGGTCAAGCAGCACAGACTAGGGGAGGGAGGGCAGTGAACTGGAATACACAATGAAAAAAGCAATGGAGAGTGCTTCTCTGTGCTGATACAAGAAAGACCTGATACATATGCAATGCAATATAGCGTGACACTATATTGCATTGTTCACGCAAAGGTTTTCCCTCCAGCCCTCCAAGCTGGAAGAAGTTTTGGACATACAAATAACCTAGTATTTGAATGGAAAGGCGATTTTGATCTCATTTCCTTTGGGAAATAGGAGAACAGAGGCTCTGTTCTCACCCTATGACTGCGGATGGCACAGATATATCTGTTTTGGTGCTTCCTAGAGGCAGCTGCTCCCTGTGGCACTGATGTCACCTCAGTTCCAAGATTTCCTCACACAGATCTTGGGAGAGGGAGATGCACTAATGGTCCATGGCTGCCCAAGAGCAACCATAGAAAATTCTTCCAACTGCGACAATACTTCCTAACTCACTGTCATGTGTCTGACCAGAATCGGAAAGTGTAAGGGTATAGACCTAGGAATGGGGTATCAGCTATACAGCTTCTTGTCTTGTCTGCTCCACAGCCTCTCAGCAAACATTATAGAAATACTATTTCCTAGAAAAATGAGAAGAATAAACCCTTTTGGAGCCTGGTCTGGCTCTTCCCCAACAGGTTTGTGAAGGAGCAGATCTAAGGTCATCCTCAAATCCAGAGACTGCCTTATTTCTGCCTAATATATTTCAATTACATACAAAAACTTTCCTCATCAAGACTTCCTGAAAGGATCTGAAACATCTGGAGAGGGCGTCATTCCAGAATCAGCTACTTTTAGCAACAGACAATTTTATGCAACCATATCACATGTTCAAAAAGTTATGGCGTTAACGTAAGATGAGTATTTTTTATTCCTTGCCTGGCTATCTGCTCACTAGCACAGGATCAAGACTGCCATGCAGGTATGGCCATAAGGAAGGGTAAGCTTCATTTTCCAATAAAATTATATGCAGTTTTGATATGCAAGTTCTCCAGTATTCAGATTTGTTGGGCTTTCATGCTTTAGAGATTCAGGTCAATGAAGAAATGAATGAAAATGTGGCAATAGGAAATAATAAATAATTGCAACTCTAAATAGAATTTATTTGTTGGAGAGAATCATTATTCATCTACAGCATATGCTCAAGATATAGACCTTATTTTGTTACCAGTCTCTCCATTTGGCAGGTTATCACCTAATATAAACACAAATTACAACTATTTAACTTTCAAGTATCACAGACAACACAACATTCCAAAATAACATGGTTCATTAGGAAAGCATGTTTAAAACTCCAATATGGGAATAGTTAGCACAGGATATGTCTGATAAAAATGAGGCCACATTTCCACCTCTGTTTCACAGGTTTTTATCTGTTCAACCCATAGGAGAGTAATTTTCGTCAAGATATAATAGCCTATTCAAATGTTGCCTAGCACAGGAAATGAATTGCTGGCCTCTGTTCTGTTCTTTGAGGATAAGCATCCACATTGAAAAAAAAAGAAGGAAAAAAAAAAAGTATAGCAGTATTTTCATTAGCCTCTTCCCAAGCCAGTGTCCAGCAGCTGGAATAAAATTAGAAAAACAAATCTTTCATTTTAAATGGTTTGTAATCCAAGTTTTGCCTTCTGTTGTGGTCTAGATAGATGTAAACTAAGCAATAATACCTTAAATAGGTCTGGTTCTTTTGTCCTCTACTGTCAAATTACCATTTGCTTTAGCAACAACAGATTGGACTTACTGAGCCCTTATAGAAGTATCTGGAACTGGACATTGTACCAGGTCTGTATTTGGCCTTCAAGCATAAGGTCACCTACCTTCTCAGAAGGTCATATATAGGTAAACAATACCAAAAAATTTTTAGCAAGGTTGGGATTTATTTCCCAGACCTTCCACAAATGTGAACAAGAAGTGTTATCACACTACTGGAAAACAAAAACCTTAAAGTATTTTCTGTAGAGTGCAAAATTATCAGTCTCTAATAAAGGCACCAGACATATTTCCAAAGAGAAAACATATTACACTTTCTTTAGCGCATCTCTCCAGCTCTACTTTTTACGATTCTTTTTTTTTTCTTTCTTCTCCCTAATGCATGTCTCTACAGCTCGGGTTCGGCTGAAAGCAAACAAACTAAATGTGAAGAGAGGAATCACAGAGAGCAAAAGAAGTGGATACAATCTACTGGATAAATTGGTGAAGTCCATAGTGGTTTGAGTATTTGGGAAAATTGGGTTCAATTTGTTTTGCTACCAGATCTCCTATGTATTTTGATTAATCACTTAGGGTTGGACTCAACTAAATAAATTTATAGCACAGGAGACAATGTTTTGAAGGCAGGCACTTCACAAATAAAAGAGGTCAGACAAAGTCACATCCTAAAAGCGCACATTTCTCTCTGCTGACTCTGAGAAAAGCCTGAGATAACTTGCTGGGATGGGGGCTTCTTCAGGATGAGGGCTTCTTCAGTTCCATGAGATGAATTAATGTTTACTGTAAACTTTTGAAAAACACTTAATTAGAGTAGTATTGTGGCCAGATTTTTAATGGCATTACAAGAGAGACAATTGCAGTTACACACCCTGGAAATTTTAACACAAATTGTATAGAAATGAAATATTTTTTCAAAACAACTTAGATACTTGAAACATCCAGGCATTTAAAAAAATACTCTAAGGTGCTGGGAGTAAGCCACGTATCAGGATTTTGCAGCTCTGGTAAGTGAGGCATTATTTCTACTTCCTTCCAACCTGAAAAATAAGGATAGTTGTTTTTTATTATCTTGTGGGAGTAGTGTGAGAATTAACCGAGAAAAAAACGTGAAATTATCTCATACTGCTGTAACGGACAGACAAAACATCTGAAATGCATCTGGTAACACATAATTCAGATGGCCTAAAACTGGATTCTCCTTTAGCTCAGTTTGAGGCATCTTGTTTTTGAATACTGGCTCTCTTTATCTGATTACTATAGTGTCTTTGCAGGCTCCGTGTCTGACTAGGACAAATATATACAATATGACTGTGAAGACCCATGAGGAAAACTACCTTCCTATTCAAAGTCCAGACATACATGGTGCAGAGGGAGAGACCAATTCTTGCTCTAACTTCCAACACTGGACTGAAATCGTTAGACAGGGTAACTAATTTTTTGTGTTAATTCTGGTACAAACTGCAAAGGTTTATGTTGAATGGTGAGTAGAAAGAGTTTATAAAAACCCCTATTGAAGCAAGGGGTTAAAAAAAGCAGAGCAAAAGCAGAACCATCTGATCACAAAAAAATACAAACAGTTGGCCAGCCTTACTCATACAGCAGCACTCTACAAATATTCAAATACATTTGTGAACTTTAACAGAAACAGTCTCAAAATGAGTCACACCATTAAAGGACAACAAACTCAGTTATATTACTCCGAGCTATAATAAATGAGAGCAGGAACATTTTCATCAACATCCTACTTGGCATGGTTTACAGGTGTACCTTTAGCCTTTATATCTCTAAAGAGCTGTAAGGTCCAGTACTGACTGATTGTTTCTGCTGGTGAGCAGGCAGCAGAACACTTGCTGCTCATTCACCAAGGAAGCAACTGCAAGTAAGTCTGGATTCAGTGCCTAAAAGAAATTGTTGTTACTCCTAGAAAGATAAGTGCCCTTGTTTCCTTAGGATGATGCTATGTCACCACTAAACAAGGTTTTGAAGACTACATGCAATAGTAGGGGACAGCATACATCAACACGTTTAAAAAAAAAAAAACAAAAAAACCACTTTGTAGAGAGGGCTTTTTATTTTTACCCTCCACTACAGCTTAAATCCTGCTCCCAGGTCAGTGATCTGTCCTGCATGCTCAGGTCTGAACTACTCATAAACCCTCTGTGAGACTCTTGGGTGGCTCCTGTTGGACACTCTTCCAGGGGTGCCACCAACTCCCACCTCTGCAGTCTGCTCACCAGAGCTGCCTGGCAGCTGCTGCAGTGTACCAGCCCTCGTGGGTAAGCCTTAATGACAGTCCTGATGTGATGGCAACCCATCGTTCATGCACTTCAGCTATAGGGTACAGATAGCCTCCATATACCTCTGTGTCCCAGCTTTCCACCTGTAAAAGGCAAGTGAGGCCATCTTCCTTTTTCATGGTGTTACTGGAGTATAAGGGCACTGGAAAGACTACGAAATGATCAGATGCTATGATATTAGGCTCAGATAAAAATTAAGGCAGACAAAAAGGTTTATCTGCTCAGGGTATTATTCTAGAAATAAATACTTACTAAAGGACTGCTGTTCCCTTATTGCTGTCCTCAGCTGCTTCACAAACTAGAAAAAGTGCCTGATGTTTTACCATTACATTTGAATGTGAAATAAAAACTCCAGCTGCACTAGGAAGATAAACTGCTTAAGCAAAACATATTTGCAACTATTTCCTCAACATTTCTCAAGTGGTCCAAATAAAAAACTGCTCACCATAGCAGTGTAAATGTGATCACAGCACAGTAAGTAGAAATTACTATAACAAAGCCCCGGTGCATTTGCATGGTGATTTTAAGGAACTGCATCATCTTTAATACGCATATTAAAGGAAAAATATCAAGTTTCATCTCAAAATATATGGCAGAGTGGACAAAAGGCTGTAATAAGAGATAATCAAATTACTAAAGTGTTGGATTAGTCAGTTTAGGAAAAATACAAGTCTGCTATTTACAAATCACTTGTAGGGTTTGATAATTATAATTTTCTCTCCAAGAGGAATACTAGCCTGCTACCACATTTTGCGTCTTCCCATTAATTAAATTAAGCATCAGTCAAGGGTTTGACCAGCTTGTACTTCACAAACTGGAATGATGTTGCTATTAGGTTACTTGTAATGAGGTTTGTTATCTCAGTGGCATTTTACAGGCAGAGTATTAATAGGGAAATGGACTAATATGAGGTCATTATGGAATAAAGGCAAATACAAATCAGTTTTAATGCTATTTTTCACAGCTTGAAGTGCCAGTGAAGGCACTGAAGGAGAGAGGCGATGGAGTTAAATCAGATAGAGAGAAAACGGAAAAGAGAAATTCTACAGAGAAAATGTGACAAGATTTAGCAATAACATGGACTGAGGAATAAGACTTGGAGAGCAGAGAGAAAAGGGAGTATCCAAAAGGACACGGGACTTACAAGTCAATGGCAACTGTGGTTTGTGCCTGTGCCAACAGAGAAGTCAACTGATAGAGGACTTGGCAAAAATTGTTTTGACTTTGCAAACTATCATAACTGTAATATAAAACAACTTGAAATGCAACTTTTCCCCTTTTTATGCAGCAGATTAATCCTGTTTAACCTAGCCATCTACCTGGGCTGAGGTGAGAGAGTGCAGGCAGGCTTGCATGTACTGGAGCAATCTGATGGAGAAGCTGGTAAGCAGCCCTGGTACACTCAGAACTGCTTCCATGAGAAAGCGTGAGAG
The DNA here is from genome assembly GCF_963082525.1 of Nesoenas mayeri. NCBI lineage: Eukaryota > Metazoa > Chordata > Aves > Columbiformes > Columbidae > Nesoenas > Nesoenas mayeri. The sequence continues at coordinate 73,625,517 of NC_137544.1, forward strand.
CACCAGGATCAGGCTTTGCTACACAGCCAGCTAAGAGCTCTGGGCATCCAGACCTACCCAGTAACTCAACTGGGCTGTCAAAGTGCAGATGAATGCTGTGGATCTAGGCTCTGTTTTTTATGTAGACTGTGGCTTTCATTCTTTAACGTACACAAAAAGTGCACAAATAAAACAAAATATTTACACAAAGTACCTGACAATACCTCATCTCATGCTGGGCTGCAGTTTCATGGACAAATATTTAATAATGGATACTAGAACTGCATATTTATCTCTTCAGCTGGGTACTTCTATTACATCCATGGCTAAGATCCAGGTCGAAAGTACACATTTCAGTGCCTAGAGACTGTTACCACACACAAGTACCTATGTAAATAGATCTTCAGCAGTCTACTGGAAATCTGGCCCAGGAAAAGGCCCATTACATTTTGTGGTTTTGTGAACTACTAAGAAGCCTCTAGTTTAGTTCATGCCCTTCAAAGATTCAGATGGTGGATCTCCAGAGAATGAACTGCTAACTGGTTATCACACATCTTCTTTTCTTTGAAGACAAAAATTGTTTACAATTACAATGTTATACAGTACCAAACAGAAGTATATCTTATGTATATACACCACACTGAAAATATGTGTATTTTAGGAATGAGAGTAAGCAAAACACATAAAAACCATCTGGATGAAAATAAACACCTTTGCAACATCGTTTGGAAGACTCACATTTCAAGGAGGTCAAACTGCTTCACCAGTCTTGCCCTTTTGTGTGTGGTAAATTTGATGGTTCTCAGCTGATTGGTATCTTAATGAGCTAATTATTACAGCTTCACAGCTGCAAAAATCAAAACCTTTGCATATAACACTGTAATGCCAAATTCCTAATTACCATCAGACAATTTTTTTTTAATTGTTATTATCTTTTATAAAACAACTATGTATATACAAGTGTGGAAAAAAGTCATTAAATGAATATGCTCAAATACAAAAATGGTTTCACAACTGTTCAGCCAAAGCTGACCCATAGTCTACCAAAGTCTGGAAAGATTTCCAGAGTAGGATTCACCCAAACATATGTCTCTTTTCTGAGGTAGCTGGCTAAAATTCTGTACAGCTGACAGAGAAATCGGTGCTTTTAGGCTTTGATTTCTATCAAACAAAAGAAGGCCTCTAAAATAGGACTTAGTAAATGTACCCCTTTCTCTCTGCTGACTGTAAGGGAAGGCTGTGCTGATTAGTTCAAAGTTAATTCTCCCTTCCCGCATCCTTTTAGCACTGGATGAAGCATATAGACTTTTCAGAAGAAATATGATGCATTATACTGCATATTTCAAGGCCAGCCTTTGACAGACTGGTTTTTTTCACTATGGATTTTCTACATCCTCCAGCAGTCAATGTGAGATGCTCCCATCATTTCATCTTTCTGGCCTGATATATGCTTGTACCAACTATTGCAACATCCTCTGCAGTGATATCCTTACCCTGCCTGGCTACTGCCATGATCTGCCACTGCAGATCAGAGAAATCAAGGCTCTTCTTAGATGTAAAACTGGAAGCAAAAGCACAACACTGTCATCAGACATCATGCCAAACTTTCACACTGGGGGAAACTTCAACAAATATGGGAAAACACCGGTTTCATCAGGCTCATAATTTAAAATACATTTTACTCTTTATCACAATCCTTGCAGTATTTGGCCCATTGGATCTCCTTAACATGAGTTGGAAGACAGTCAAGACAACTTAAAACTGAGCCCAGTCACAGTGCTCACCACCACATGCCTGCAGAATGTGAGATGTGGCTTTCAGCTGCCCTGCAGCTTTTTTACTGTTTTAGCCATGTAAATGGATGTTTACATCAAGTACTCTTGGTTGTCATCTTCTGACACTTTCTTCACAAAAACCCTATTGAAAGTAAAGGTACACGATGATGAAGAAAGGCAGTGGAAAGGAGCTCTTTTGGTTTAATCAATTTCTTTGCAGAAGCCTCTAGGGGTTTAAAGTATTGAAGATACCAATCTTAAAGCAAATTCACTGCTCTAGCTTCCATTCTACAAGTATTTTCTTTTTTAACGTATATGCAAACATGCAGAAGGTCAAACTGAAATTACCAAGATCCTGCCAGGTATTTTTTATTGACCTGTGGCTATTCCATATTTTCCTGTTCTCGATGAAAACTGTTACAACAAATCTACATGGTATCTTAACAGGTGAAGGGTTGTTTAAAAAATAAAAGATGATCCAAATGGGTTTACTGAAACTGACGATTGGCCTAGACTCATACACATTTTCCTGACAACATACAGCACATCTTCACACGGAAATAATGATGCAAAGAGATTTACTGTGAAAGTCGATGGTTCTGTGTTGTAAGCAGCAAACCCAGAGCCCCAGTCTGTTCAGGCCTGCCAGCATCAGCAGATATGTGGGACAGCCTCCTTTTGGCCCACTAAGGCAATCCAGTCCCAAAGGATAAGTGGACTCTGCTGTCCCCTTTGCTGCACACTGTAAATAGACAAGGCAGTGAGAGAAGACCAGCCCATGTCTACTATCCTACCCAAAAGACAGATTTGCTCATGAGTGATTACAGAACTACACCTACAAAAAGCAGAGCACAGATAAAGATATTTAGTATATTTGAGCCATCAAAAGAATGGGTGTATAGTGCAGCTTCATGACCTCTCCTGTAAGTGCATCCCCAACTAGGAGTTAAAGGCTATTGTGCAGTAAACTCTGAAGGATTGTTCCTGCTCTCAAAGCAGCCACTAAGCTGTTTGGGACTCCTGGAAGACGCTAGCCTCCCATTCAGAGAAAACTGGATGGGCACAGACTAAGGGAGTTCTTCCTATTCTACTTCTAACTTTCATTTAAAATATAGATTCAGTTAGTAACCTGAACAAAGACAAACGAACAACAAAATACAATGCCACACTTCACATACACATAATCTCATTTTTTAATATCAAGCTAATAAAAGAAAAATGCTTTTTGATGCTCTATATAGTGGATGCTATCACATAGATAGTCAAAATCACCAGCTGGCTCCACTGGGCCACAATGTCAGTGAAATCCTTAATGCAGCTGGGACACAAAATTCTGAAGAAGAAACTGATGCAACAGTATAATCACCGAGCTTTTTTTTCACATAAAAAAATTGGAGGCCCACTTGAACTCAGTAATCCTGTATGGAACACAGGACACCACGCAACAACTATTTCTGTTCCTTTACAGATAAGGCACTTATTATGCTCCTCATTGAATCCTAGGGAATTGTGTCTACAGTAGATTATAGCCTTTACACTGAGTCCTATTTTATAACCCTAGCCAACCAGCCATATCTGCACCACTTTTTATTATATTAATGTTTTATAAACAATAGCACAAAGACAACTGAATGGTAAGTGAAGTAGTTCAACCAGTAAGTAACAAAGCTAAAACTAATATTATGAGAAAAAAAAACTAGATGACACAATCAGAAGATGACAAGTGAAAGCCAAAGAGGAAAGCTGAAACCACACAAAAGTTTTACTTCAAAGAAGTGTTTAATCGAAAACACAAGTCCAGTGCTCATTTGTTTTCCCCATTTGCCTTGTCATAAACAAAGAGTAATCCCACAGTTTTTCCAAGAAGCCATAGGAGGTAAAGTTTCTGTAATATAAGCCAACACTGTAAGGAAAAAAATCTTTAATACAAAACACTAAAAAGCTGATTATGAATTTGCCACATATTTTGCATTCTTTGTATTCTTAACTTTATTTACATTTAAACCTGTTCTTTTTCATTGTCAACTACAAAGCAGGGTCCTGCTGTGCCAAAGCAGAGCTCTAGATTGCTTTGTTAAATGCTTAATTTTCTCAAAAACATTATTTTTGGACTGCATTTTTTTCTGATTGGTTTTCAATGTTTCAAATGTTTCTTCATCCACAAATGCTGAGTAAATTGACATCTGCTATCCTTGAACTTACTAATTGAAACTTTTTGTACAGGGCAATATCAAAATCTTTAGTCCTCACAGAACTCCTCATGCTTGTGAAGATACACATGGATGTTATCAGTGAGTTTACATTAAGCTATGTTACTGGATCCATCTGAAAAGTAAAGTAACATAAGAAATACAGCCCTGCACAGCTGCAATATCTAAATTTCCAGTTATATGAAGTAGCAAGTAAAGCTAGGTGACAGAAAACGCTGCTGAATAAACAGTCTTCATTTGGAGGCAAGAGTAAAGAGAAGTAAAAATTCATATCAGCTTCTCTTTTCTGTAACTACTTTTACGCCAACAAGCTGTAACTGTTTTAAGGACACTGAAGGCTGAGTAGGTGCATTTATAACTAAGATTCCTGGAACTGCAGAAGAGCAATCTAAGCCATGTCTTCTCGCAAAGATGGGTGCTGAAAACAGAGCCAGCCTTTTATACACAGGATGCAAGTTGACCCAGCACAACATATACTAAACACGGTAAGTATTATAGGAAACACACAGCATTATTTTCAAATATTAACAAGAAAATATATGTGATATGCATAGATACATATACTGGGTTTTATCTGGAGCAAAATCATCAGAAAAAAGTTCATCTGAGGAGTTCATCACATACTAAACATTGCTTATCAGCCAAGTTAACTGCTGAACGCCTCTCCCTCAGTAGTCACCAATGAAAGGCACATAGTCCCTTGCAGTATTTTCTTCACTAACAAACAAACAAATCAATCAGGTTCCTTCTCTCCCAGGCTGAAAACCTTCTGCCTTCCTTCTAGTCATCCCATCTCAAAAGTTTGGGATGTAAGCTGAGTCTAGGACAGTGCTGCGAGGAGCAGCAGGTCTGGGCTGGGTGGGGTGCAGCCGCAAGTCTGTAGGAGCCATACCAACATCATGAAGGGCACAACTGGGAGATGAGCAGAGCAGCTGCCCCACAGCCCATTGGCAGCTCTCAACCCTGGATAGGCATCTCCTCAAATAAGTCTTCAGCTGCTCTGCAGTCAGGAACTTGCAACCAGTCTCTTAAATCCTGACTTGAAACCCAGCTGCAGGTGAGTAAGGTTGCAGCTCACATAACATATACCACCCCAGAGAAGCAGCATTAATGAAAGGAGTCAGGATACATTGTCATTGTGGTCAGCTGGGAGAGATGCAAAGCAAGACACATGGGGCACGTTTCAGCAGTGTGGCCTCATAGTGATGATGGAAGGATTTGGGTTGTGAAAAGTCATGCTAAACAAAGCTGACATAATCTTACAGCCCACCACAGCCACACAACTGTACAACACTGCAAGGTAATCCCTCGGCTATTATGAATGCCAGAGAAATCCTGAGCAAAGGCAACAAACAGGTTCGTAAACTGTGTGAACATTGCAGACAGGTACCAGGGAAGCTCTCAGAATTGGTCTTGCAACCACCTTCCAGCCCACTCTGGGACTTGGGAAAAACTAGTAACACTGCTGGTCTAAACTGAGTCTATTCCGCGCCTTCTAATCTACTCATGGAAATTGCAAGCCCTAACCAAACCTGCTATCATGTCTACCTACACTAATTAACCAATTATGTGAGACTGGAGACATGCACCAAACCTAAATTATATTATGGATGAAGTCAGGAGCAATAAACCTAATCACAGCATGAAAGATTCAGGTTAAACATCAAGAAAAAAAACTTCCCTGGCAAGGGCAGAGAAACACAAGAACAGATGCCACTTAGTGTGTAACCAGCTTGTATCCTACCTCCCTTCAACTGTCTCTTTTCTGTTTTATCCTATCTGATATTGCACTATTTTTTGTGTGTTTTTCAAGTGCTCATAGTGTGTGCATATGCTGACAAATACAACAAATACTATGGTGGCTATTATAAGACTTACAGCAGATATTCGGGATCCACCTTATGAATTTAGGGCCCAGATGTAAAAAAAAAAAAATGCTCACTGTATTAATGGGCATAATTCTGATTTATGCTTTTAGATCCATTACCAACAATGTAAGTAGATGTTTGAGAGGAAACTGCTCTTGTAATAGTTCTGCAGGATCAGGCCCTAAAAAATGAGGATACAGATGGTGAACACAAGGTGCACACTGAGTGAAAACAACTCTCACTTTCCACGGTGGCAGAATGCCAGTTAGTTAGAGCCTGCTGATGACAGTACAAGACGAGGAGGAACTGTCATGCATATGTGCCAAATTTACTCATTTAAAAAGTGAATTGGGCATCACCGTCTGTTGCAGCTAATCAACAAAATGAGATAAGTGGGACAACAAATTATGCCCCTTTTGATCAACCAGCACTGTCATCTCCTTTGTAAACAGGGAGAGTTTCTAAATTTGTTTTTGATAAGTTTGGAGCAGTAAAAGAAGATGGAAACATCCTGTTAGCAAATTACTCGCTCAATTCAAAGACCATCAAAGGACTTTCTACAGACTTTAGATCAGGATCAAAATAAATAGCATCATGCTATGTAGGAAAGCCAAGGATGAAGAACAGATTCATCATTTGGGTTTTTAAAAAGTTATTTGAGAAAAGAACAATTATTAGATCCTGATTGTGGATTTCCAACAATGTGACTACACTATATTGATGGAGGCCTAAAAGTTTGAAGCATTAGGCCTTTATTTCACTTGCTGCTTAGCTGCACCAGTTTAAACAACTAATACTGTATTATTTCACTTCTTGTTGTAAAAGGCAGTAGAAGGAAACTCCAGAATTCCAGCAGCTTATCTCCCTTGAGAATGTAAGTCTTCTCTGAAAAAGAAAAATGTGCCACCAACTGTTTTTTTTATTCAGAAGGTGGTACATGGACCACATACTCCTGATGTGAACATCTGCAGGGGGTAATTCCCGGTGCTCCTGATACACCATCCCAGCACAAAGAGCTCCAGCACCATACCCATTTATATTTTAGCACTCAGTGCGAAAGAGTTCAGTTCCAGAATATAATGCTACACAAAGAGCAACTATAAACAAAATTGATTCAAAATAATCCCAGAAAATGGCCTAGGTAAAGAAACTTTTCCTAAAGTGATACAGGTCTGAACAAATGATCAATTAAACAAAAAGACCCCAGAAACTGCTAAGAAAAGCTAGGTTTTCATCCAGGTTTGAAAGCTGCTTGCACAGGATGCCAATGGATGTTGCAGTCTCTACAAAAACATTTCTATAATATAAAGCTTTATCAAATCCAGTAATTAAAAATTAATTCAACTGACAGCCAAATGAGAAGCTGTATGGTTCACCTGGTTTATGAAAGACTCAGAACCTTTAGTAATCCAGTTAAAATGATTTGCCAAACAAAACTACTTGACTACAGAAGATGAATAAACAACCTTTGCTTATACATGCATAAAAGAACTGCCCGAGGAACAGCCCAGCATTGCATTAGTACCCCAATGTCCCTTCATTTTTGGTTTCCCTGTCTGTGAGAGAAAATAAAACTCTCTTAGGAGTTTTCACTGCCATTGAAAAACATTTCAGCTATCTGAATACAGGATTTACTCAGCTGACCACTAATGCCAAAGGCCTCAAAACCACTTACTCTGAAAGAAGATGAGTTTTGCAATTTGTACCTGCATCTATAAAGCAATGAAAAATTGATGGTTTCCTCTTGACTGCCATAGAAACGGCTGCTTTGTACATTTATTTCCTCAGGGAATCCATTGCTACAGTTTTCCATTGGAGAGTTTCTGTATTCCTGCATTGCTAAAGTGACTGTAATGCTGCCCTAATTTGGGTCATCAAAAAACAAGGATTAATCACATATCTAAAAACAAACAAACAAACAAACAAAATCGTTACATAAGCTCACTTGCTTGATTATCTATTTCTACCACATACTATGCAGCATTCTTTAAAATGTTAAAACACCCAGGCTGTACATTCATTTTTCCATCTATAACAAATAAAGGAGAGTAATCTACATTTTTTTCTGTGTTCTTACTATCAACAGCAAATGCACTGTGAACATCATCATTTGCAGAATGTCAAAGTAACAACAGAAACATTAATCTAGTCTCAGAAAACCTTGCAAGTTGGTTAAGTATTAACCTCAGACATTGTGAGGTTAAGCTGCTTGCCCCTGGTCACACAGTGAATTTGACAGGACCAGGAATAAAGCTCACATTTCCTGATTCCCCAGGCCTATCACAGAACAACGATGTAATTTCTAAGTTTTAATTTAATGGTCTGGAGAATTCTCTCCAGAGTTTGTAACAAGCACCTATTAATGCTTTACCTAAGGTTCAAAAGTTCAAAGTACACTAAAAGCTGTTCAGTGGCAATGAAATGGCCCATTTCAAAACACTTGTTTAGAGCACACTTTAGAGCTTACAAAACTACCTGGAAATGTCAGGTATGCAGTTCTTGGGTTTGATTACTCCTGTCATCAGAGCTGGTGATGCCATGCTGGTATCAGCCTGGGATGTTTCCGTGCAGCTTCTCTTTGTGTGAGGCAGGTGTCACCTCGAGCTTGCCCTGGCAGGCACAGCTCCCTTCAGATGCCACAATGTCAGTTCGGTCCCATCAGATGTTATAGGTCTTCAGCACATGATCACTAGGTGAGATAAGTACCACATGTGTGGTGGTACGCAACCTACCCTGCATGGAAAGGATATTCTGGTTTCCAAAAGATCAAACAGCAGCTCATTAGAGGAACTGTTACAAAATTCAGCTGCCTCTTCCACAGTCTCATTTGTGCTTATACAAGTGTGTGCCCAACACATCTCTCTGGAGAAACCCTAGGTTCTCTTTCTTCAGAGGTCCCAAGACCTCGCAAACATGAAGAGACAAGATGAACTGCAGGTACCCAGTCTTCGGAAATTCACCATCTGCACAGGTCACAAAAGCAGCATGGAGAAACATACACAGTTGAGACCACCATTCAGGTGGGACAATCCCTTCTGTGTCCAGAAACTGCCACCAGTACTCACTCAAAACCCAAGTCTGTCACTCCAGAAAGTTTTGCATGTACAAAATACAAGTTCAAAATTTATTTTTAGCTTCACTGTCTTCATTGTGCCTTCATCTCTGTTGCTGTCTGTCCCTTCCCCAGCTTTTTATTAAAAGTTGTCCCCTGACTTGCATGTTTTATTGGTCTTTCAGACCTTACTGGTCCTAGCAATTTCATGGGTTAAGCAATATCTGCTTGGATAATTGGAAAAGATTAATAAGCCAGAGAACAGTCATTACCTGCAGACATCCTGAAAATAGACATCTCCACAAATCCAACAGATGAAGCCATCAATCACAGTAATCCAAGAGGTAGACAGTATTTGCATAGAAGGAGTATTTTAACATCATAAGTAGAACCCATAGTGAAATAGTTTTCTCTGTTTCTAAAATTATCAATTCCAGTATTTCAGGAAATAAGCAGTGAATTTGGTGCTTTGAATGTCACTAAATGTAGATTGTGTCAAGCTTCTGGTGATCAACCAATTCTAGAAGAGTCTACTTAGCACGAGGGAAAGAAAACCAAAACCACTTTACCAGTAACAGCTTCAGCTCTGACTGACAATCAGCTCTTCATGAATGTCTGGGACTACTTGCATATATAATAGCATACATGTATTTAGTATTGGAGAGACAGAGGCATCAAGTTATCCCGGTGACTTGAATAATGCTAAAATAAAGATATGCTTTCTTGATGAACTTCAGATCAACTGTAATGTAAAAATTTTTTTTAACCTCTAATAGACTTTATCTTGCTTCATTTTTAATTTGAAGAAGCTACTTAATGGAAATAATATGGTACTCAACTAAGAATCTGTTGGAAATGTTAGTTAACTATCTTAGATTTTTTTACAAAGTTCACTTGATATATGGAGAAAACTAGAACTAGATTTTTTTAAAGTCAAGCATGTTTTGAAAACAGTTCTTGATCTGGGGTTTTATAACATATCTATAAAAGATGCTGTAAAACTTCATTTTCCTAATCTTAGTGTGAAGGTACGTTTAAAAATAATTAAGATGTTGCCTTTCAAGAACATTCCAAGACAAAATTTGAAAAAATATATAAAAATGACACAATATAGATTTCAAACAAATATTCTGGGGAAGTGTTTATGAAATTAAAGCAACTTTAAAAACTGGCATACATGTTATGACCTGGTGACTTCAAAAAAACCCATGAAACCTAGTAAAACAAAAAGTGTCTGCATGGAAAACCATGTTAGCTAGGTAGTTGTACTTTAAACTATGTGTTGCAGCAGCAAGCATGCCAGAGTAACAGGCAGAGACGTGGACAAGGCTGAGATGAAAGGCATGCACATGCACAAGATCTTCCAGGCCTGTGGTTACCTCAAATGACATAATTTCATAGCACTGCTCTCCACATGGAGAACAGCACAGTACAGACCAGTTCATTCCCAAATTAGAAAAATAAGCCCAGAACAAACCACTTGCCCTGCCATAGACCAGATTGATTATACTGCTGGCAACACCTGAGGCCTCATGGTGTCCTCTGGATCATGCTGATGACTGAACACTTGTCCTGTGAAAGTTCACTGTGCAACACTGTGCAGCCACCCTGCAGTCAGGAAGACAGGTACCTTGTATGGACTTTAAAAAGGGGTATCTTACTCATATACAGGGGTTTTCCCACAAAACTGATGTGGGGTCAATAGCCACTGCAAAAGGTACAGGCACTCTCTCCCTAGTACTGAACGGGAGAACATGGAGCAGACTCAGAGCCTCCTCGTCCCCAGCTGAATGAGTTGGTCAGAGCTGGGGATCATGGGACCACACTCTGCTCCTTAGTCTTCGGTCAAGCAGAACATCCCTTTCTCAGTGTTTGCTCCCTCTTGGGCAGGGGCGAGCCCTGCTAGCACAGCAGCGAGGCAGAGCACCAATCAAGAAAACTAAGTGAGCTGTAAAGCACAAATACGTACAAGTGCCATCTGGCAACAATATAAGGAAAAAAAGCATTAAGTGGCTTATGCAAACCAATGCTATAAAACCCCTGTATAAAGTCAGCTAAGGACACCATGTCTCCCAGCCTGAGGTGCTGCTGGCTGAGTACGGTGAAAAGAACAAAATTAAGTTTACGCAATGCCCGCATTAGGCCCAAAATAAAGTCCATCAGGACTTGCATTTTGACAGCAATGTGAACCAAACAAAGCTTGTACTGCTGGGTAAGAGCCCTGAGCTCCTCGCCATTGTCACGGAGAACTGGGATGGGTAGGACATGAGCAGGGGCTGCTTTGGCCACAGGAGCTGCAGGCTGTGCTGGGACACACACAGACCTCCTGCTTCCTGTCACCTCCATCCAGGCCTCAAGAGGCAGGTCCTCCATGGTCAAGCTTACAGCATAGGTTCACGACAATAAGAAAAGTGCAGCTCTGTTGGGGAATTGAGGCCTGAGCTGAAGTCAATCAATGGCCACAGTACATTTTCAGTCAGTTCATTGTAGCTCTCTCTGCAGGGGTTAAAATCTCTGTGTCTCTCTCTGATCATCACCACCTTCTTTGCTGGGCTGCTCAGCTGGAGGAAAACCTCCATTGTTCCTGACTTTTACAGACTACAAAAGTCAAAGATGAACACATTCACTCATTTCATACACTCAGTGTTTTCCAAACAATTCTGAAGACTGAGGAGATGGCAAGCAGACGTTCTCCTGCCTATGCTCTCCACAAAATCCCGTGGCTGCGGTTGTTCTGATGAATTTGCAACGTAGAGTTGCTCAGCCTTAGTAATGGTGCCACTTACTGTCCCAAGGGTTGTGTGCTATGGGCCTCTGGAGAAAAGTACCAAAGCTCACAGATGTGGAGGTGCTTCAAAAAAAAGTTTTATCCAAAAAGTAAATCACAGAATTCACCAACCTTTAAAATACACTACATGAAAATACTGCTAATTTTTTTTTTTTTCCTTGAGTCATATTCTTGTTTAATTCTCCCCTTCAAATAAGTTGGTTGGCCATTTGCAGGCCCTGTCACTGTTACCACAGTCTGTGCTGGGAAGCTTGTAGTCCAGCCTTGTTTGGCAGATTCTGCTGCCTTGGTACTATGGAACCTTCCACATCAGCAGCCAAACAGAATGACAGAATCACAGAATGGCTGGGGTTGGAAGGGACCTCTAGAGATCATCTAGTTCAACCCACCTGCTAAAGCAGGTTCACCTACAGCAGATGGCACAGGAATGTGTCCAGGCAGGTTTTGAATGTCTCCAGGGACCTCCCCTTCTGTTACAGTTTACCATGAAGAAGAGCTTCCAACTCCCGAAGTGCTTCCATTCCCCCTCTCCCTCAACCCAGGATAACTCCAGTTCCAGATAATTAAGCTGTCAATTAGCAGAGCTGTGGGAATACTGCCATTTTCAGAAGCACCCACAAAGGCTTTCCCAGGGAAAACTCCATCTTCCAAGACTGATGTCAAGGCCAGCACCAAGCATACCTGTGGTACATTCCCAGTGGAAGTCTTGACTCTCAGTCACATACGGTTCAGATTCCTCTAAGAAAAAGGGAAAGTTAGGCTACTTTGCTACAGGAAGGAATCTGGTGCAACACCTGTTTCTATGCAGTAGAGATTCTGAAATACTGAGTTTTCTATTTTTCCTATAAGCAATATAATGTACAGAAAATAACATACAAGTAGATAGAAAGGCATAACACACATCTGAAGAATATTACTTTCTACATTTTGCTGCAAATATTAGTTATACAAAGTCCATAGTGCTGTAACACTTTGGTTTTATCGATTGTAGTCAATCACTAGCAAACCAATTCATATTTACTCCTGGAAGAATTAAAGATTTTGGTAACTTTTCCATAAAATAACATTTAAATAACACACAAATGCCAATTTAATATTAACTTTCTTTTTAGGGAATTGAATTCAAGACCAAAAAAAGAAAAAAAAAAAGGCTAATTAAAAAACTTCTACTGAGTTTTAAAAGCTCTGTGCAGTTACTTCAGATGATTGCTCATAAATTCAATAAAGCCCTAAAGATTAGTCACATCTAGCAGTGTTATCATCAAGGGCAAAGTAACTTTCTTTTTCCTTTTCCAGAGAAAATGGACTTTTATTATGCCGCTAATCTCACCTACGCATTGAGTACCCATCAGAGTTGGAAACTGAAAGCTATGAGCAAGTTTTATTTCTCGCTTTTAGAAGACTATTATCTTTTTGGTTCACTCAATCAGACTTTAGAACCAGGGCTATGATTTTTTCCTAAGGGTATCTATTAGTTCAATATCAAGTGTCTTTAAGACCTTGTAAATTGCCTTTTTATTTAAAATTACACCCAATCTCAAATACATAGTAAGAATTTATAATTGCAACTGAAACTTCCAAAATCGAACTTGACATACAAACCCCACAGTATCATATTTGGGGATCATTCACATGGGTCGCTATCATTTCTAACGTGAAATTCACTGCTGAAAATTTCTACTGCACATTCCAGAAATATATTGAAGAAATTAGAAGATCTATTAGATTTATTATAGCATAAGAATAAAAATGTTAACATTTGAATCCATAACCTTTATAATGGATAAAATTAAGAGGAAGTGAGCTCTTTGCTTTTTGTACCGGTATGATGTCTCTTAACCATTTATAATCCTTGGCCTCATTTTTCACCCACAAATTTTGACATAAAACATTGCAAAGCAGGCAGTTACCCTTCGCAAAGGAAATGCCTCAAATATCCCCCAAATTTGTTCTTATTACCGACACTCCTTACATGCTGTTATAAATGCTGGATGACTTTCAAAAGCTGTCAAGACTGAAAGAAAATCACTTGCAAAGCAGAACAGTCCTCAAGATCTTCTACAACTTTGGCAGCCCTCAACAGCATCACACACAGCCTGAACACGTCGAGCAATATTCAAGCCAGCCACAGATGAGGACAGTGTTAGGATGCAGAGGGTACAAATGAAAACATTTGTTTCCCTATTCTTGACCATCTACCCTTTCCTGAGAAAACTACCCAAACATGCCAGATGTCCTTTTTTTACCAAGGTTTTCATCTCTTTATTTATTCTCTAAAGGTCAAATATGCAAGTTTTCCCCATGTCCGGTCTAATATTTTCATTTTTGTGTCATGTGCACTGTGTTTTGGAACAGTGTCAAGATTTAGTTAGTAGGAACTGACACAGAGGATGAATTATTAGAGGATGTATCAAACACCTACTTTATGGAAAGGAAAAAAAAAAAAAAAGGAAACAAAACTGTCCATCTTTAAGGTTACTGGCTGCTGAGGATGTTGCTTTTTAGTTTGCTCAGTTTTATCTCTTTGTTTCCTGGTACTCTTCTGTCTGCCATTGTGTCTGTCTGTCTTCTCTTGTTTACTACCATCTTGCACCTGCCTGGCAAGATCCACAAGCAGGGTCATCTTCTGTCCCCTGTGGAGAGCCAGAGTAGAGGACCAGGGCTCCTGGCCAGGGATGCTGTTCATTTAGTGATACCTACAATAGGCAACAACAATGCTGGAAAATTCCACTCTCATTTGATGTAACTAGTGACTATTAGTCTCCTGTGTTTATATTTGTCTTCTGTCCCTAGGCAAAACCCTGCCCAAACCCCACAGTGCTACTTGTCAGAGTGCAGCTGAGGGGAGTGGGAAGGGAGAAGGTCCCTATGAAGAACTTGAGAGGCTGTGTTACTTCTTGCTTATCCCCATCAAACGTCCTGGGCAACCCATTTGTGTTTTGCTGGGGCCCTCATCGTAAGAATTTGACCCCTATCGTTGTGTTGAATGATTTAGCTTGCTGAAGTGTTCACTGGAAGCTGATAATGTGCCTGTTGTGACCGATCTAAAAGTGGAAAATGGTCACGCACATTTTAAAAATAGTCTGCTTATCACACCATATATATTGATTACCTTTTGGAAACACACACAGAGACATCATTCTTGAAGTCAATCTAAAATAAATATGACCTGAATTTATCCAGAACAGGTTGGATTAAGCCTTGTTACTAGGCACCTAGCTTTTTTTTTCCCCCTCTGTATCAAATTGCACACATTTAAACAATATATAACTTTCTATATATTAATATAATAGCCTCCTGGCAATTATGAATCATTAAGCAGAATTTTAATGTAGTTTATTTCACATGTGTGCATTAGTATTTGAAAAAGTTGAGTTCCCATTCTTCGAGTACTGAAACACCTGTCAAAATCCTAAAGTTGTATCGCTGAAGTGGCCTGGTATATGCACTGATCTGTCCCCAGCCATCTACCTGTGACCTGCCAGGATAACAAACTAATGCTGTCATGCAGTATCAGACTGCAGAAAGGTGAAACATAAACAAAGGTATGATTGAAAACACCGTGAGAGAGAAGATGCAAATCTGCAGCCCTGCTGCTAATAAAAATCCGTCACTCAACCTCAGCATCTGGCAGTAAACCTACTACAGCAAATTCTACCCAACTGAAGCTGGGACATGGAAGATGCAGTTGACTTTGGAACCAAGTTTCAGATTATTCAGTGCTTGAGAAAGGGTCTCAACCTTTTATTTCCATATAAAAGCAGCTGATTTCTAACTACTGTGTAAAATAATTGTTTCCAAGGTTGATTCCTACCACTATTTACTTCTACAACCTGAAGCAGTCAGATTCTTTTGTTTATTATTTGAACATATTTGTATCTTCCAGAAGTAGAGAGAACAGGCTTCATTTTCAGCAGTCTCCCTGAATGCCTCTTCCTCACTGGAATGAACTACAGATACTATAGCCAGAAATTTCTTGTGCAAACAGAATTACATTATACACCTGCTTCATTATTGCTGCTCAGGAATAAGGATGAAATGTCAGGCAAAGGGTGGATGCTCTCTGAAGGAAAGGAATGTAACTCTGGAATAACTGATTTCTGCAGAAATGATTTATAACAAATTATTATAGAACTTACATTTCATGGAACATGAAACTAGTAGCATATTGTTACCTTATTGCAACTTAAGATCAAAAAGCTCTTCTCAGTCCCCTCTTTCCTGCCCAGAGCTCAGACTCCATGCATAACCCAGCTCTTTGGACCTCCCTAAAGGACATCTGAGGCATGGGGCATTGTGCTGAGAAAGAGGCATGGCCCTGTCTCAATTCTGCTTTGATTTCCCTCTTGCCCACAAAAGTGGCAAAGAGTGTAATCTATTTTATACGCTAGATCCAGGTAGCAACACTACGCTGCTGTGAGAGTAGGAGGACATCGCTGTGATGTGAGAAGCCCTAAAGCAGCTGTGTTGGCAGGCATAGCTCTATCATCTCCGCATGCTGCCTTAAGACTAGAAAACATTCAACTCTTTTAAAATATCTCGTAGGTAACAACACACTCAGTTCTCATTTGCCCAAGCTGTACTCTGGCACAGCAAGCAGCAGACTCAGAATCAGAAGGGCTTGTTTGTGGCTTCCTGAGCTGTAAGCACCATTTTTGGCAAAAAGGTGAGCAGCACCAGCAGAGTAGCAATAACCCCTCCTTCCACACCATGTTCTGCCTCATCTTTTCTATTCCAGGATGGGAAAGAAGGGAATATTCTGTAGCAGAGAGCACTACATAGATGGAAATGACTCTAATAAGGAAGAGTTTTCCATGAGGATTTCCACGTCTTCAAAATTTGCTACATACCATGTTGTATCAAGAAGAGAAACTTGCTGGAGTGGAGTATGCAGCTCACTATATTTAAAAATGTTGGTAAATTGAAAATGGATCATGCCACTTCACTCCTTCCTCCTCTTGTCCCCCCACACACCATGAATATATTTTGGAAAAGAAGAATACACCCACTACTTGAGCAGATTCTAAGTATTTCACATATTATGCATGTAAGGAGGAAATAATAATATATAATTCGAGCAAATCTGCAGTGTTCCATGCCTATAGAAAACCTGCAGGAATTTTAGCAATGCAAACACTTGGACAGGAAGTAACCTTCCCCTGTGAAACAGGACCAAAGTGCAGCAATGGCTGAGACTTGCTGCGAATAATTAATAGTATTTTTTTCAGGCAGTGACTTATGCCTGAATTCCTAAAGGGAATGGTCTACTTAAACTGGTTTATTAGAGCTGAATCCTGAGGAAAATCCAAACCCTGTTTAATGAAGCAATCTGACCAATTTGTGATGCATTTTCCCCTCTGTAGCTCTTCATGTGCTATTCAAACCCATAGAGCACATAATTAAATCAAGGATGGCTAAAATATCTCACTTGCTAAATTACTATACATTTGCCTAATTGGTAATTACAACCCACTGTTGTCACAGACATTTGGTGAGTAATATATCTATTCCAGCATAAGCTTGAGCACAACTACAGACACCAATAACACACAAGAACTGCTATATAGTTAAATGCTTAACAAGCACTATAGATAAATCAAAAAGAGGGTCATAACTTCAAAGGAACCAGAGCTTTAATTTACAGTGCAGAGATTAGCAATATAATTAATAGGAATTTTAACAAAGCAAAGGAGAGAAATCACTGAAATCCTCTAAGCATGCAGCTTTGGGAAAAGCAAACAAACCCCAAACTTAAGCCAAATGTTATCTAACACACTTTACTGGTGCACTGTGCTTCTGATCTGTGATCCACCCCCTTTCCACCTAGCCAGCCTCCTGTTAAAAAGAAAACATGATTTCACACCAATTCCACACTTCAGAACACGATTTCAGGGAGCTTTTATTTTCCTGTGAGACAGGGAACAAGCAACGATAAGATCAGACGAAAGCACATAATTAGATTAAGTCTCATTAAAAAACTCCTCTTGTGCTTCAAAGGCACTTAACTCTATTAGAGTTAAGACTGAGAACAGTACATACACCAACAAGCACAACACAGTCATGTGTGCAGAAGAGACCCTCCACTGCAGAAACTGCATTTCTTGCCAAAGAGAACAGTCACATCAAAAGTCAAACTACTTCTCTGAAATGCATGGATTTTATGAAACAAGATGATATTAGATGGGGTACTTGATGTGCCTTTCGTTGAAAGGCTTTCTAAACAGCTAAGAGGGAAACATTCAAAGGATGCGCCTGTAACACTCAGTGTATGTAATTGCTTTTCTGCAGTGAGCACCTGGTACGGCAGCAGCTCAGGGCACACACTTACCACAAACCACTTCTTCAATAAATTGTCTGTCGGCATAGTAGACACGTGTTGCAGATACCGGATTTCAGTCTCAGAGGGCCAGCGGGGAAGGCTGCAGACCTGTTGCTGCCCTCGAGCACATGTGCAACGCTCACCACTGTTGCCTGCATCCCACCCCTCTCCTGAGACTGCTGCACCTGGCTCTGTGGTGGACACGTCCCAGATGTTCCACTGGGACTGGAATTTCTGCCTTTCAGAACTAGAGGAATGAAATGCCTGACCTTTAAGAGAAGGCAGAGAAAACCACCCACAAAACTTTTGCAGGAAAGACTAATTCAATTCTATCACGTTAGATTTCTAGAATGAAAGAGAAATGTAGGGATTTAAACATAAATTTAGGTTATTACCAGAATTACTTGGAATTTAAAGATTATTTCCTTGAAAGAAATCAAGTAACTGTTATTGAAAATTTGATACAAACCTGAATAAAATTATATTAATATACCTTTAATACTAGCACTGCAAATTAAGAAATTCAACAACTTCAGTGATGTATAGAAGGCTCAAATAAATCATATGCAGCTTTTCTGAACAAAAAAGTTCTTATTCTTTTGCTAAATCTATTACATTACATTACATTATTAAATCTATTACCTTTATAAATATCTTGATAGATACATATGCAAAGCTATAAAAATAATCACATTTGTATCAACTTGTCAATAGTTAACCTATTTTTTTTCTCTGTGAAAGATATAATTACTGGTTTTATCAGCAAAATTCTTAAATTTCTGGGGAAATACACGATGCATAAAACATCCTTTAATTTTTGTTTCAAAGTTTTTATTACAAAAATCTTTATCTAAAATACAGAATTAATTCTCTAATGGACAATGTTCATTCTGATACTGTGAAGATGATTGATGAAATTATTTATTAGCAGTGAATCCTTAAGTGTGCAGTGCCATTCAGGTCAAATTTAGCTAGAGACTGACCCTAATCCTAAATCAGATTTTCTAGCTAGCCTCTCTTCTGCCAGCACAGAAAAACTACAGATGGCAGAATGGAGGAATGCAACAATACCAAATAAGAACATCCCTTTTTAAAGACAACTTAAAAATAAATTTCTCATACAGATTTATGACTAAATTTGGTGCTAGGCAGAAGAAATATAAAATAAAACAAAACAAAAAGCTTCCTGGTGTGGAATATTGTTGAAAATATAGTGCTTCCACTGAAGCCAGCTCTGAGGCCAGAGAGGGTTGCAGAGTAGAACAGGGATGATGTTGAGGGGAGTGCTGTAGGCAAGAGGACTTTGTTAATAAATTCTGCTCCTCCTTTCCCATTGTTAGCTTCTCAACTCCTCTGTTCAGTGCCATTTTTGATGGTACTTTTTTATTTGGTTTTGGTTTTGTTTGCTTGTTTGAGGGGAAGGGAGATCTGAGTATAAATGAAATTCAATATCTACAAGGATGTTTCTATCTCATAGCCAATGCTATTCCATTGTTTGCTTCATGTCACTTTGGAAATGTAAAAAGGCCTTGTAGCAGGAATACATTACATATATTCTCAGTATGGGCCCCTTCGAACTGTAACAGCAACAAACTCAGGGGTCAAGACCTACTGTCTAAACTACAATTTCCATACAATAGCCTCTTATATATCTGGTAAAAGCATTTAGTTCTTAACATCCATCTTCCCAGTTTCATACATTATTTACAGGGTACAGGAGCCCAGCATAAATAACATCACCTCTAATAATGAAATTAACAACACTCCCATGGATTATGCAAGAGTACTTAAATCCAGACAGACTTTTTTCAGAGCTGTGTTTGCACCTTTAACAATGCCTTTATTTTAAGATAAATTTAATTCACAGTCAATACTTATTTCATGCATAAAAATGAATACAGCTAAACTTTAGATTTTTATTCCACCTATGTGAAAAGTTCCACCACCCAAACTTTCTATAATGACAGACAAATAGTCCAGATGGAAATACCATGATCACCAGGTGTCACAAGAAGACTTGGCCATGCTGTACAGGCAGAGTGCCAAAACTTTTCCAGAACCTTTTTCCACCAAAACCTGGGACACCAGTTACCATCCAACACAACAATAAAGCTAAATCCTTCTGGCAAGAGATCAAAAGACTTTGAGTGTCACCTTTCTCCAGAATATCCGCCCTATCACCCACCTATCCCACAAACAACATACTGGGGAAATCTCCCAAACCTTTACTTAAGGTCTGCCCCTTTTTGAGGGCATGACCCCAGCCACGCAGCACACAAAAATTTGAACAAAGAGCTGTAATTAGTGAACCCCACCACACTAAAGTGCCATTGTCTGGATGTAAAAGCCTCTGCTACAGAAAATATTTCAGCTTATTTGTGGAGACTGGTAGTAAGGCTTTTACAGCATGACTTGGCCATCAGAATTTATAACCAGGAAGATGTTTGATCCAGCTTCATACAATGGCCATTTATTTTAGTAGTATAGCATATGGAAAACACACAACCAGTACTAACGTACTTGAAAATACCTTAAGTTCTCTGCTTCTCCTATTAGGACAGTAATTCACACTACAGCAGAATTAAAATCTGTTCAGCTATAAAAATGAGGCAACAACACATCTCTCATTAGAAACTCTCTCTTAAGAAAGCCTCTTTCCCTGACAAAAGTTCCATGAATGGTTTTCTAGTTTCTCTGCCTCGAGGGCTGGAAAGTCAGTCAGATCACCAAAAATACCCTCACAACTATATATATAAATACACACAGAGTTCTTATGATTTTTGTGAGCCTAGCAGCCTGGCACCAGGGAAGGCAATACAATCCATTCCTAAGCACTGGGAGAGGCAAATTTATTTGGCCACTGCCGGAGAGCAGGAACTGTTTGCAATGGGGCAGGTTTTTTTGCCACTTCTGGGGGCATATTCTGCTAAAACCAGCTGGGAGGTAAAGCCCAGAAAAGCCAAACACTTCTGTGTCTGTGCACCAGTGCTGAACATCTGCAGTTTTCACTGTTGGTGTGAAGAACTGCTATGCAAAGTTTGATCCAAGAGGCCTTTTGGAAAAGAAAAAAAAGCCCTTCATTAGGAAGGCTCCATTCCCTCTAAGACAAGAGGACTGTGTGGCTCTTATCCTACCCCAAGGGTGACTTTGCTGAAGCAGAGAAGCTCAGCCTATGCAGCTACAAAGAACAGCCACAAAATAGCAGCCTAAGAGCAGAAATTGTGCCTTGAGGATCAGCAGCATAGGGCAGCAGCTCTGGTTCAGGGTCCCAGCAGAAGAGACAAACTGAACCACCTGTTCCAGGGCAACAACTGGCCCACCAGAGAACCTTCTCTGAGGTGGACAATGAACCGGGAGCAGAGCAAACAGAAAGAGAAGCAAACCTCTGAGTCTCCTGCCTTCTGTGATTTTGGTGAGTGCAGTTGGTACTTGGGCTTTTTACAGCCTCACAGCAGGACACAAGAGTTGTCTCCTGAAAGGGGAGCCCACAATGGAGGTGGCCTCAAGGGAGTTCACAGCGGGGTCAGGTCTGACATTCAGGGTGGCAGCAGTGGCCACCAAAAAGATAGCAGCATCAAAGAAGCAGAGAGGTAAGATGGGTATAGGATTGCAGCGACCTAGACGTGAGGCTGGAAAGGAATGCCAAGAGGAAGCTTGGCATTGGGAAGATGGTGCAGGTGGACAAGAATTTGGGATTGGCAGAGAAAACAGGGAGTAGAAGTACCTGAAAGGGATCTACAACAGATGAGGTTGAGAGTGTGTGTGGCTCAAGTGGAAGGCTATTTGGAGCAGAGTAAGGACTATAAATAGGTCTGTGCTAGGATCAGTGGGGAACTCCAGAACGGGTGGAAGCATTGGGAGGCTCTGGGACTGGTGTGGAAACTTCTGAACTGTGTATGGGGGCTGGTGAGGACAAGGGACAAAAAGTACTCCAAGAGAAGGTGTTTGAGAATCTCATCTGAGCTTGACTGCAGCCAGTACCTCCTTCGGCTACTCCAGCTCGGAGGCAAGGGTGCACACCCAGGACTACTTTACTTCCCTGCAGAACTGTCCACTTTGGTTTTTGGTTTTGTGCAGGGCTGATGCAATGGGATCTGTGTCTGTGACTGAGGCTGTCTGGCAGAGGTGAGGAGTTTTTTTATTGCAGAAGTCCAGAGAGGTGACTTAGACACCACTTTCATGCTCCCATCAAAACAATCTTCAGCATATCCTGCAGTGAAAATAATGCAGTTGAGGTGAGATTATACAAAGTTAAGTTGAAGGCCTTAGAAAGATTTTATTGCAGAGTCTATGGTCCCTCACCTTCCTACCCCTAACTCTATGACAGCACAAGCAATGAAAAATACCGGGTACCCCCACCAAAACACCTGGGCTTGACTTACTAAGATGTTGAATACTTATGGATCCTGTTCAGTCTGAGTTGTGACTGACTATGTGCTCTGAAAACTGACTCCTCCAGAGCACCCCTAACCAGGGACTTCTGAAAACATTAGCTCCACATCAATATTTCCTAAACTGATAGAGGGGCTATGGCCAGAAAAAATCAATAAACCTGAACTAAATTGTGATTAGGACTATTGTATGATAGAATCAGATTTAGAGAGAGAAAGCACATTCCTCAGGCATCAGTTTTAAAAATAAAGAAATAAATTAAAACAAACAAACAAACAAAACACGTAAATAACATACTTTTTGCTGCATGCAACAAAACATGTTTCATCCTGCAACCTTAGCAGCTTGTGTTAAACTGAAGCAGCCACAGCTGACCTTCCTCAGTCTCTCTGACAAGTCTATATTAGTTGTCCTCATTACATAAAGACAATCAATCAGAAATTGGAGAACAATGGCCTTATGAACGTTCATAAAAAATGAATGCAAATCCTCTAAGCCACGCAGGGACAAATTATTCCCAGAGCTACAGAGATACGTCTGCACCAAAGTCAACATAATTTTTTTCTGAGAAGGGACTGGACACAAGAAGGCAGCTTGCTGATGCCTCAGGAAGGACAACCACCAAAAAGCTGTTCATATTTCCCTGTTCTGTGCAACTCCTTCCTCCTCTCTCTCATCAGTGTGGCACAGAGCAGGAAAGGTATTTATACAAGTAACTGTTGCCTTTTTTTTTTTTTTTTTTTAGTATTCTGGTATTATTCATATGTACATGCTTTATGCTAACATATTTAGCTAATTTATACACGAATTCAGTTTCAGCAAGTTCCTCATTACTAATTGGGTTTATCAGAGAGGGATTCAGAACAAGGACGCCTCCACTTTCTGTCCTCCGAAACCTTCTACCGCGTGGCAGGCCAAGCTGGCTCAACCTCACTGATTTCTAATGCAGAGCGTACAGAGTACCACTGTCACACATGATTGAAACAAGCTAATACCTTCAATTTTCAAGGGAGATATAGAGCAGAAAAACAATTATCAAGTAAGAAATGAGATCCTGTGTGCTTAAGTCATGCAGGTCTGCTAGAGGTCACCAGAACTGCAATTTCTCATATATCTTCAGAAGAAAAAATATGAGGTCTTGTTCAAAATAGTAATGGGCCACTGCATATCACATTTAGAACCCCAGATGCCTGCTAGAAATGTCAATAGCTGATAGTCAGGGATCCTGTTTGGTATACATGAAAAGCAGCTGTTCTTAATATACTTAGTTAACCCAACACCATTAAGCTTATGTTTGGTCATCAGTGGGTCAACTATCATTTTCTTCCTCCTCCCACAACCCTACACACTCCCTTCCCAAAATAACACTCTCATAGCCCAAATCTTAGATGCACTTTATCAGAATTTGCTTTGCTTAAAAACCATTTTACTGATTTGCTCTTTTCTCCCAATCCCATATACAGATTTAAATCAAGATGCAAATGTTGGTTTTGGTCTCAACTTAATGGAACAAAACCTCAATATTTGAATAGGAAGTGTCATCCTGCAACTCCCTTAATAGGATTTTCTCCTCTAGCTATATTTTAAAAGTGAATGTACTTTTCAGAGCCTAAACCACTATGAGCTAAAATTTTCCAGTGATCAACAAATCTTAGAATAGTTCTTACTGTTCTACATTTACTTCTGTTGAGCTGATCTTCACTTCAAGCATTTAAAAAATAGGTTGTATTTAGCAATTTTGTCTGCTTTGGCCATTCAGTTTAACCAAGGTCCTTCACTAGGTACTCCTGGAATCCATCTAAACAACTGAAATGTCACAGACAAAACACTCCCAAACTTTTGACATTGCACACTGCATCTGTTCATTTCTAGATCTTCCTCCACAGTTGCAGATAAATATACCTGCACAGCAGTGCTTCACATTTCTCCAAGGTAACCTAGAATCAAGTGCAGTCAGTTGATGAAACATTAATCTTGTTTTCACTCCCAAATGATAAGAAAGAAAAGAAGTTAATACAGAAATATGTATGTATGCATGTACAAACATATTTTCTGTTTGACAATAAAGTCAGTAAGTCTCCAAGTTTCAGACTGTCAACCAGCCAACAACCTTTGCGCCATCACTGTCAAATAATGGTAGAGTCCAGATGGTCACAGTAGGTGATGTGGGCAAAACTCTCTTGTCTCTGCTTTGATAAATAAGATATCCCCTATGACATCCAAAAAATACCATCCAAGTAAAGCATTACATTTCACGGTGAGCAAAAAAACCCCAAAACCTCACAACCTTGAAGACATTGGAAGTCTCCAATTTGTACTCTTTTCAGCTTCCATGGAAGCTGCTGACTTGTTAAATTCTGCCCAAGTTCTCTGTTGTAAAGCAATCTCAAAGTATACAAACAAAACCTCATCTGTACCAGGGGGTCATAAGGAGCTCCTGAATTCTAGAGCTATAAGAGTTAAAACTGACTTGGTTCCAGGCCTCCACCTTTGACTGGGAAATTATGCCTCATACAGTGCTGCCAGGAAACTTCCTTTTACATACTGTAGCTGCACATATAATAATAATGCAGAGTGAATAAACCACATAGGTGTATAGTAGCCACAGATACATTTCTACAGAATCAAATAAATGATGATAACATTATCCAGACCTAACAGTTCCTCAGCAAAGATATGTATGTAATTCCTGAGTCATCCACTTGGAAGCAAAGGTGAGTAGGGTAACATCAGCAAGCTAGTTTGAATTACTAAGAAATACTTGCAAATGCATTTGGCAAGCCAATCCATAAAATGACCCAGTATTTTGATGATAAAGATTTCAAATACTTTGATTTTGTGAAGTAGCAGCTCCATCCTTTAAGCAAAATCTTTTCACAGAAATGTCATGCATGTTCACAGTCTCATATATAACTTCACTCCCCACTTCCCATGAGTGTGGGGAGGCGGGGAAAGAGGAAGCAATATGTTGTGCAATGCAGTATGTGTAGCCAAGCAAATATAAAATACATTTGACAACTAACTACATGGAGATACTGTTGCTACTGTCAAATCTATCTTTAAACATGTGCCTAAATAAGGGGCTTGGAGTTTGTTTCACATGCTTGCTGAAGTCCAGGGGACCCTCTCCTATTATTACGTGCTAGGAGCACTCAGGCTTATACATAAGAAACAGAAGCAGGTACATTACACTGGTCTACAACACACCACTATAAACTGGTCCTTAACACACATCTGCTCACTGTCCAAGCCATGTTCTCAAGAGACGTGCAAATCACAGCAAAGCCTCATGGTATGGATGACACACAAACACATTCTTACAGTCCAACAGACAGCATAGAATAGGGGACAGTTTAAACCTTGAAGTTCATGACTTCTACAGATCAACTCCTTTTGAATTAGATGTGCCTTCTATTATACTGAAATTACTCATTCTGTCTCAAAATGTGTCCAGGTAGAAATCTGCAGCTGGAAAGGTATTAAAAAAAGAGTGGGAGGTGAGGGAAGGTTTTGGAATTGTAGCTTCAGAGGTGATGTTGGCACTGACCGAGTAATACCTGGATTTCTGCTGCACTGAAGATTTTCAGGTGGCTATACGTACTTCAATCAGCAAAAATAATGCTGTTTAAAAAAACATAGGAAAATATATCACATATACTTAAAATACAGCTGCACATTTGAGTTCAAATCAGATTTTTTGACGGATTCTGTATCTTAGAGAAAGGGGGAAAAGAATGGCAATGATGTGATTTGATATTTTTAAATACTTTTGGTCTTAAATACTGTGGCCCTTTTAACTCAATGTTGGAAAGAGAGCCTTGGAAAGTAGTTTCACAGTAGGAATAGGACTATTTTAAGTAACAATAGATAATTTTAATTACTACAATTGAGCTTTTAAACTTGAAGACAAATAAAAAGGCCAACCTCCCAACTTCAAGTTTGCAGAGTAGGTAGTTTTCTTCAAGCTTTATGCAGTGGCTGGCTATCTGCTTGAGTCCCCTCATTTAGCTGACACTGATTTCCTTCTCCATCAAAATTTCAGTTACAAAAAAACAACCTGAAAATATTTCCAAGTCAGAACATGAAAATAAAATGTAAAAATTATACACACAGATAAACATATGTGCTATATTACATGCTTGAAAACCTCCAAGATTTAAATAGAATTAGAGGCTATAGTGACTTTTTACTCATGCTCCCCCCCATCTCAGCCCCAGCTAAAGGACATTAGTTTTTCTCCATTCCAATTTGAACTGAGCATCAACTGCATCAGCCAAAGGGATATGAGAGTGCATGGCATGTAATTTGGATGGATTCTGGAAAGCCAGTATTTTGGTTGAAAGGATAATTCTGCACTCTCTGATCACACCTTCTCTGCAAACCAGGCTTAGTGCCTCTAGAGGGACAAGTCTGATTCTTCACCTCCCTGGCTGCCTCCTGGACCATGTGCGCTTCTGCATCTGTAGGCTGCAACAGCAAGTCCACCTGGGTCATCAGCTCTGTCCTTTCAGAGACTGTGATCAGTATGGAAAGGAGTAGAGAGACAGACTTCCTGACACCAAGCTGTTGTTTCATCTCAACAGCAGGAATACAAATCAACAAGCAGTTTATGCATATACCTCGCTTATCCTGAAGTGGAACACTGGAAGGGTATATAAACCCAGTGAATATATGATATATGGATACAAGGTCATACGTGAACAGGTGATTCATGACCTGAAGAACTTGAGACCCTTAGAGAAGAGTCATATGTAGGTTAGAATCAAAACTGACTTTTTTTTTTTTTTTTTTTTTTTTAAGATTTTTCTTCCAAGAGCTCTTTAAGAAGACACGGGAAAAGATCAGAAAATGAGGAGGGACAGGAGGAGTTAGGCAAAATGTATTTTTGAAAACTGATAATCTGAAAAGCTCTTCAAATATGTAGTGAAGAAGCACAGATCTGCATGCAATTTTTATTACTTTTTTTCCATTCTGCATGTTCTTTCATGGCTCTTGCTGACTGCACAATGCACTACTATAATGGTTTCAGCTGGGACAGAGTTAATTTTCTTTAGAGTGGCTAGCATGGGACTACGTTTTGGATTTGTGCTGGAAACAGTGTTGATAATGCAGGGGTGTTCTAGTTATTGCTGAGCAGGGATTGCACAGTGTCAAGGCCTTTTCTGCTCCTCACACCACCCCAGCAGCGAGCGGGCTGGGGGTGCACAAGAAACTGTGAGAGGAAACAGCTGGGACAGCCGAGCCCAACTGACCAGAGGGATATTCCAGACCACAGGATGTCATACTCAGCAATAAATCGAAGTAGGGCGGGGGGACAGTGCAGGGCACTTTTGGGAAATGGCCGGACATCGGTTGGTTGGTCGTGAGCAACTGTTTTCATTTGCTTTACTTGTATTTCCTGGGTTTTATTTCTCTTTGTCATTTTCTGTTTCATTACGATTTTTTTATTATTTTATTTCAATTATTTTATTTCCATTATTAAGCTATTCTAATCTCAATCCATGAGTTTTCTCACTTTTACCCTTCCGATTCTCTTTCCTCCATCCTGCTGCAGGGTGACTGAGCGAGTGGCTGTGGGGTGCTTAGTTGCTGGCTGGGGTTAAACCATGACAACTACATGCTCCATGTCCCACATGGCTGAGCTCCCTCCAACAGCATAAGGACAGTTGTCCTGGCAATGGCACCCACAAAGGAGTCGCTGTAGTTGTAACCCTCATCAGGAAGGCTTGACCATTTCAGCTGCTTTACTACAAGGCTAATTTTCCTGGGCTACATTCTGCTACAGTCCTTACCAACAGTCTACTAACAAAAAAATAATCCTGCATTGTCTACTATGACAATTATTGAAAATATTTATTCCTGTCTAAGAGGAGCAAAGAGTGAATGTTAAAGAGTAGTTTTAAGATGATACTGTGAAGGATATTTAAGTTACTAGCACATAAGAGGACCAGGAAAAAAAAAAAGTTCTTTTATCCTTTTGTTTTCCACTGTCCCCTGTAGGAATAGAACTCAGTTACTGCATATCTGATTCTGGAAATAGTTTTCATTCCTGTAACTTACTTCTCTGCCCTTGTTGGCTTCCTTTTTCTCTCTCCTACTACTTCTGATATCTTCCAGAGTTCATCAGAGTACAGCAGAATTCGGGCATGTTCGTCAGCAGTATTTTGACAAACACAAATCAGAAACCAGCCCGAGTCCTCTTTATTTTTTCTGGCCTCATATTCTTCCTTTAGATGGACTGATAAGTAAATACTGATTCATGTGCCTGCCACTCTCCTATTGGTTAAATACTTCAATTTTATTTTTAAAATACTAAACCAGCCACTTGTTCTATGTGTATTCTATCCAGAAGACAGAACTTGTACTGTTCCCTGCAGCCAGGCTCAGCTCTGCTCTATTCTGTAGATAGATCTATTTATTTACATCTCTCCCCCAACCCAATCCCACATTGTCATTATGGCCCTGCAGTCCTGTAGGAAAAAGTGTATGTGATCTATTGTCTTTGCTGAATTACCAGATGAACTATTTTAAGAAAGATGAGTCACAGAAGACACACTGGAAAAACAAAAAATCAGATATAGAGTACAATAGCTTATAGAAATATAATGGCTAGGATTTTCAATAGAGTTAACTGATTCTTGTGGGTCCTCTGTGAATTCCAGGCAACATGTCTACTTATTGTAACTCATACATTTACTGCTTCAAATCTGCTGGTTTCCATTATCTTTCATATCTTTGAAAAATGCTTTGTAGGAAAATAAACCTATCAACTATCAACTTCCTCTGTTGAAAACCTAATAACTAAACTCAAATATATTTTACAAATATTTGCTTGCCCATAAACCCATAAATGAAATTTAGAGAGCATTTTACACATACATATTTGATTCAGACCACCAGAGTAAGTGAATCCTCATAATAACTTCCAATATAAAGGCTTAAACTACATTAATTTCCTCAATTTAATGCAGTATGATGAAAAAACGTGTGTTTATTAAATAATATACCCATTGACCTCTCTCATCCAAGGACAGGCTAATATTTATGACCACTTCTACTGGAAGAAGGGAGCTGATGAAATTGCTGCTTTTTGCAATCCTATCTACAAAGGAAGGGCAGTCATAGCAGGGGAGAAACTGTGCTTTGATTCCCGACCAGCAAGTACTCTCTACCAAGATGTTCTCCTGAGACCATGCAGAAAGTCCTGTCCAGCTTCTGAGGTGCCTCCTCCCTGAGCTTCCTTGTTTGCTTCTTCTCACACAGTCTCATTAGGCTTTATTCTTTACCCGAAGTTTAGGCAAATCATTTCAGACTGCTTTGCGTGTTTACTACATTTATGTTAGTAGTCCTTACTGTTGTATCTATAAGCTCAGTGAAGGACCTTCTTTGCTTGCCTTTACCCTAAATGAGTGGTAAATCTGAAGCAGCCTCAGCAAGCTTTTACCCAGACCATCACTGAGTACACACCTGAAGTCTTTATGGTGTGTCTTCACTGCCACATAGCATTGGGCACCACTACATTTTCAATCTGCATCTTAAGATACTATGAAAAGTTAAGGCCACCTGAAAGCTGACACAAACCCTCGTCAGACCCCCAAACCTCCAGCCAAGTGTTTCTCACTTGCCAAAAGCGAATCAAAATTTTACATTCCTGAGATCACATCAAGTTTCAATAAAAATTTGGTTTTTTCAAGGTAAGGTGATGTTTGCTTTAGTTAATTGGAGGGGCTAACCCTATGCATTCTGAAGGAATAGCTGCAATTTACTTACCTGCGGAAGGGGCAGTAAAGACAGTCTGTCTCATGTTACACTTGACTAAGCATTTGTACACCAGAGATGTATACCAGTCTTTGGGAGACAGAGTCCTCATATGTCCCTGGTTGAGTAGTTTGGTAAGGAACTGTTAGTTTCTACTCGCACTGAGCTTTAGCTCACATGTTTGAAATGTTCTGAATTGAACATTTTGAAGCAATTTGCAATGATTTGGAGTTCAAGTAGACAAGTCATCAGCGTAAAGTTTCTTGTATGTCTGTAGTATTTGCAAATATTGAGGGCTTTCCTTTTAAAAGTCAGGAAGCATATGCTCTATACTTCTCATACCTGAAATGGATCTGAATGCTGACTTTGATTTGATCAAATTTATTTAATTTTTTTTTTTTTTTTAACTGGATAATTCTGGTATCTGCACTACTTATTTAGAACTATTAATATACAATATTCATTACTCTGTTCTAGTTCCCTAGCTACTGTAACAAATCTGAACATACTTTTTGCACTACAAGTAGATTTTTCAAGAAGCTATAAAGAAAAGGTGTTAATATTTTGTAATATGTGAAATGAATGGACAAAAGGCAACAATTTGAAAGTTCCTCCTCCCTTCAAAAATAGAAACTGAAGCACAACTCATGTAAACATTTATGCATATAATTATATATAAACATGCCTACTCATCTGCTACATCTGCATAAGTGTCTGCAGGATATGGGCCTAATTCCCAGTTTCCTTTCAATTCACTGATATTTCCAATCCACACTTTGGAACAAAAGTAAATATAATAACTCCAGTCATTTACAGTACACCACACTTCCAAATTACTCTATGAACAATTATATGACAATTAAGGACATAAATACCTCACATAACATGGAGCTAAACAGAGATTCCAGCTTGGGACCTGAAAAACATGAACCACATTATTGCAAACACTCTGCCAGACTCATTAATCCTGTCTCTATACAGGATTGCGCAGCCCTGTGCTGATGATTTATAGTGTTCTTGAGACTCCAGCTAGTATAGGAACATGGCAACACACTGTGCTTTCTAGTATACATGCCTAAAAATATTTATCAATGTCTTGTAATAAAATGCTTAACTCCCAACTCCTCATCCACAACCTCAACAGGAGAGAAAAAAGAAAAAATCACAAAATTTGCATCATTGTTGCAACAAAACAAAGCCCTTGGATTTATTAAAATACATACTCAGAGGTACCCTATGTTCTTTCACCAAAAGCCTTTATTCTTTTCCACTGAAACATGTTTTGTCTTTTAAATGTGATTTTCATGTGCGTCCAAGTTATTTTCCAGCCTCACTGAAGAAAGCAATTGATTGCAAATCAAATGGTGGAGAAGAGTGTGATAGTATATTGTCCCATAAAAGGAATGGTAAGTACAGTCTTGAAGCAAGATATTAAAATACAGGTCTGATAAATGGAAAGAAAATGTACTGGAGAAACTGTTCCACAATTCTGTCTAATTTGGTATAATGTATTTAAGAACCAGAAATGTCCATCACACCAAAATCTCATGAGGACTGAGTGGGTGATGCACAGCTCAGCAGTTCCAACAAAGAATATCCCTAATCCCTGCATGCTCTAAGTAAATTGCTAAAAATCACTACTAAAACCAACATTTGAAAAAATTAAGTATACACAATGAGTAAAATTCTGTCATTGGTTCTGAGGGGCCACCTCCTATTTAACCTTCTCATCCATGGAACAGACCAGCAAAGAGCTGACATACACTTTTTCCATGACCTTTAAATTATTTTTCAGTGCTGTGATAAAGAATTCCAGTGACGCAAAAGGAAACTGAAGACACTTCTCTCCCCAGTTTTATGAATATGCTTGTCCAGTGGTTCGCAGTTGGGTTATGTCGTTTCATCTTACTGCTCTTGCCCACATGAAAGATCTGTATTGCCACTTTTTTTTTTTTCCTTTGGCTCCTCTGATGCTGAAAATAACAATCTTATTCATGGTCTGGAATCTCAACCATTTCATTAAAGAGCCACTAACAAGGGACAAAAAACAAGCCCAGATTTTGCACTCTGGCTACTGTTGCTCTGTGCTTGTGAGAATCATAGAATCACAGAATATCCTGAGTTAGAAGGGACCCACAAGGATCACTGAGCCCAACTCCTGTAGCAAAGAACAAAGGTGTTATGTCAGAGGTCACCATCAGCATATAACATCCCTTCAAAAGAGGACTGTTAATGAACTGCTATCTGTCCTGGGCCCTCTGAAATGTAATTGCAATACCTTTGAGCTCTCAGGAAGGTAAAAAAAAAACAAAACAAAACCACACCAAAGTCCCAGATGTTTCTGGGCAGCTGCCTCAAGGTGTGAAGCATTCTGTTCATAGTTTTCACACAGCTTACCATAAGCAGCTGTTTTTCACCAGATCATAGTAGAGGGGGGACAGTGACGTGTGAGAAAAGAAACAAAAGAGATGAGAAATTGAGAAAACAACTCTGAAAGAGTTCTAGTGCTTGCAAGATCATATTTTTCTACTGCAGTTGCAGACTATTGGTGAGGCTCAAAACAAAACCCACCTCTCCAAATACAGAAAGGGTATTTTCTCTGGAAAAAAAACAAGACTGAAAACTAAAGAGATCAAGGCTACAAAATTGACTGTTGAGATATTAATTTTATCATTCACTAAAATGCTGCCAGGCTGTAGTTATCAGAAGCAAACTAAGGTGTGTAAAAGACTTTTATGCTCTGCAATGTATTCCTCATAAATATGTGTGTTGAACACTGCTACCACATGCTGTATGACAGGCAGGAATATGACTGGGTATGAAAACTGAATTATTATCTTATCTTGTTTCTGTTAGATCTGAAGTGCACTGATCAAGTAGGAAAGGGATGCTTGATTTTGCCTTTCATAAACAAAAACACTTGTTGGTTTCCAAAGCTGCAACCCCATCAGTTTTCTTCCCCACACTAAATTCCTACAAAAATTGAACAGAATGATAACTGTTGATAATGCTTTGGTAAACCTCTGGGAACAGCTGATGTGAGCTAAGGCAACTTGCAGCAACTGAACATCCTCCTTCTCTTGGAGGACACTCAGGTCAATTCAAAACATCCTGACATTCACCCACCACTTGTAGAAAGCTGGTAAAGTTCAAGTTGCAGTTCCACCTTGCTGCTGTAGCTGTTGCAGTTCTTCAGTGCCCTTTACATGCCAGACATTTTGCAAGGCAGAGAAAAAGCCCCCAACACAAAAAGCTTGTTTTCTAAACTGCATGTATACCTGTGTATACAGGTCCTGTGCAAATAATCCATTGACATGTGTGAACTTTGACAGGTGAGATATAGGCTGCCTCCTCTCCATTTTTCACTTGGCCTTACTATTTTCTTTGTTTAGCACACAAGATTCAGCCTGCTAACGTGGGCACATGCAAGTCAGCCTGCGCATTTGTGCAAGGTCTCCTGTGTCCTGGATTCACTGAGGATGCTGCTTTCATGTGCCCAGACTCTGCACACGGGGCAACTGCTTGTCTCAAGTCACCTTTTTTTTTTTCAACCAAACATATGGTAGCTCCAGCTGTAAAACACATTACAAAGATGGGAGAGAGATAATACGCCAAAAATGGGATGAAGAATGGAAAGGAAATTTCAAGAGTAGGCATCTCTTGTACTTTCCAATACGTTTTAATAGCTACATTCCCACTCCACTCCTTCACAGAACAATAGGCATGGCTTCTTAAAGGTATTCTTTATTTGAAAACCATTTGACTGTCTACTCCACAGACTGCTGACCTCTTCTGATTTCCCAAGTGGTGTATTAAAGTGTTTTTCTGTGGAGAACTCCACATTGCATGTCAACGCAGAGATCACAGCAAAGCACATGAGAAACAGAGGTAAAGTATTCCTGCATGAGAAGCCTGAGCTGTAAAACACATTTCTAGAGGGGATGAGGTCAAGTGGAATGAGTCCATTTATAAGGCACATCATAAGGCTCTCTCAGGCAGTTTTTCCATCACAATTTGTACCTGCTCTCCAGAAATGCCTCTCTACCTAAGCATAGCAGAAGAGTAGAAGGCTCCAGGCATACTTTGTCATGAAGGCATAATTTACCAGCCAAGTGCTTAGAGGCACACTTTTGACATGCTGCTGGAAACCCCTTGAACTACTAGAGAAGGAGAGAAAAAAACACCAGGATCTGACATAGAGACGTAAATCCCTTCTGTCAATCTCCCTTTTTTTTAGCTGTTTCTAAAATTCAGCCTCACTTACATTCAGATTACAGTTTTACTGCCAAAGTAAACTCTTCAGCTCTAGGTTTTTGCTACCTTGCTCAAAAACTCGGGAAGTTTAAGGCCAGCCTGTGTGACTACTGAAACGTGGGATGCTCTGATCAAAAAGAATTCTGGAAATTTCATGTCACTTATCGTACCTCAGTTGCATGATATGTTGTCAGTCTGTGCATAGTCATGGCTAGGGACAGGCTTTGAGGCAGACAGGGAGACAGGTAGTGCGCTGTATCTCTTCAGCCTCACGCCATAAATGAATTTGGGAGTAGAATGGATAAAGGGAGGCTGCTGCTTTGCATCTGCTTGTGTCCCTACAATAACTTCTCAAATATCTTCCATCCTCCGTTGCCCTACCTCATTGGCAATCATGGTATGGATGACAAGAAGCTTGCATATCACATGGGCAGCCACCCTGGCTTAACACTGTGTGCCTCCATGCAAGAGGGACCTAATAGAGAGAAATTGACAGTGGTGAATGTACATAGGACCGTGCAGAAGGCTGTATGGGAAGAAGACAAAGTAGGTAAGACAGCGTGAGGTCAACAAAAAAAAAACCTTAGATGAAGTAGTGCGTGGTAGCAAGAAGTAAGAGTTACAGGACATGCAGACCAACAATCTTTTTCCTTCTGAGAGCCAGCAAGCATTATTTAAGAGGAAGCTCATTCACTTTCCTGAAGTAGTCAAAATTTTTGCAAAGAGCCAGTCACAGCTAAAACACATAGTGCTGTATTATTCATAAGCATTTTAACAGTCACTGCCCAGACTTGCCAAGCAATTGTGATTTGTATGACAAACACAGCAGTGTAACATCTGCATTATTTTCCTAGTATGCAATAAGCTATACCAATAATAATAAGCATGTATATAGCACTACAAGGTCACACATTGCTTTACACAGTAAAACATACTTTCTGTTTCCCACTCACCCTCCAAAGAGCTTAAATACAGTTCAGATGATAATCCCAGCATAGGTTATATAAATTGCTATAATATGATGGGAAAAGAAATTGGTTTGCCTTTCTCATAAATTGCTCGATGAGTTGCATTTGACCCATGGCCACGGTTCCATACCTTCACTGCCCTGCTTGGACTTTTCAAATCTTTCCAGCAGGTCGAGGGGAAACTGAGCTTCAGGTCTCGTGTGCCCCCCAGAGCAAACAGTTTCCCTTGTATAATCCTTAAGAACGGCCCGCCACAACATACACGTACACCTGTAGTTATGGGAAAAGGCCAAAGACGTCAGCTGGGGACATTGGCATAAATGTTACGAGCCTTAACCATGCTCAGTGCAAGAAGTAAAAAAACAAGTGGAATCAGCATAAATTGCTTCAACAGAGACCAGTGCAGGAACCATATTTAAGAAGGCAGAATCTCACTCTCTGCCTTGAGGTAAGTACAGATATTCAGCTTCCATCTCATTCTATTTTAGAAGACAAACCAGGGCCTGTTTCGAAGATAAACTTATTCATACCCATTAAGACTTAGAGCCTTTTAACTAGGCACAGTTTCTGGAAACAGCTACATTTGTCCCAAGGACAACACAAAATTCTATTAATTTCTGCATGCTGGAGCTCAGTTTGCTGCAGAAATTTCTGTACAGATTACCATAGAAATATAAAACAAACTGCACCGCTCCTCGAGAGAAAGGTATATATCTACCCTATCTCAACTATTCTCTGAAAACAAAATAAGGAAGAAATTATATTCTAACCCCAGGAGACATTTTTACTAAGCTAAATCTACTGAAACTAGTTTTGCCTCCTGCTGCTGTTTAGTGTTAATAAATAGTTTGGGGGCAACACTTGCCCTTCCCAAAGCTGTAGCGGTAGTTTCATTGTTTAGATATCTATAGGCTGAAGGTTATTTTTACTACATCCTGTCAACAGTGAGGGGACAAAACTGTCAGGAAGAGGATACATTAGGCTTTTACATTAAATGGTGGTAAAACTAGCACCCAAGACAGCCTAAAAGCTGGACATTCACTTTCTGACACAAGTGTGCTGTGCATTACAGATTTGCATTACATTAATGCTTAATTCACATGACACTATAGATTTCACAATCTTATAGACTTAGAGGTCAAAGGAAGAGAATGACAGTTTGCTAAAAGCAATGAGGAAGATTTAGAAAAACGCAGCCCATGCTGCTTACAGCAGTGAGCTCCCACACCAGCAGCCTTGAATCACTTGCCTGGGCAGCCCAGAGAACAACTGCACTGTAGCATGTAATTCCTACAGAAAATTATATTCTCTGTACACCTCATGCTCATAGAAAATAACTAATTCTTCTGACTTGTAGCTGGAAATGTTACTCAGCTCCACGGTACAATTTACTATCAGATGCTTATTGACTTGCATCCAACTGGAAATGCACTTTCATTATAAGCACAGGACTGGGAACATGCATTTGTAGGTTGCAATCTCTATTTTATACAGTTTGTTGTACTACACAGACACAACAGCAAGAAAAAAGTTCTCATCAGATGAAAACTTGACTATAGAGACCAACACATTGGTTCAAAAAGTCAGGGGTCTCAGAGTGAATTTGTAATACCTAAGCTTTAGCTTTCACTGTACTCTAAAGTATTACTTTTATGGTCCATGTTAAATAGAGCCTTGTCTCAGCAGGTAACGTTGGCTTAGGGCCTGAAAACGTATGTTATAATTTTAAATTCAAGACCTAAATTTTATGTTGAAGGCATTGCTTAAACAAATTATCAAATGAAATTACATTAAAACATATTTTGAAGTAAAAGGAACTGGTTTTGAAAGGAGCAGTCTTACTTTTCAGAGTTATGGTGGTAATTTTAGTAAATGAAGTAATTATTAAACAGTTAAATAGGGGATTTTTTTTTTACACATCTTTAATGCTTTGTAGTGATAGACCCACATAAATGTTTTTCTCTCTAGTCTTGTATACTCTGCAGAAATTAACACAGCATATTTTGAAAAAATGGCATAGTCCATATATTCTCAATAGCTAGTGACCTTGACAAATCAACATTTAATATCTAGGCCCATTTTTCCAATAAAATTAACACAGTGGACACTGACTGTAAAGAAAACAAACAAATTACCACCACCATCACAACACCGAAATCTGTTGGCTTAGATTTGTTGCCCAAGCTTAGGAGAATTGTAAAATACATGAACCATGTAAAAAGTAAACTGCAAGTGAAATGTTGAGAATTATTTGCATTTTTGTATTACAGAATATTAAATATATAATCTAGAAAAAACATATGGCTAATAACCTAGTAACATCATGCTAGTGATATTCGCCAGATCATGACTACAGCCCCATGCACATGCATTGGATGTTATAAATGGCAGGTTCTTCTTTTAGTAAAGCACTTAAACAAAACCTTAAATGGCAGATTGCCAGTGATGCTCTACTAAATGCACTACAAACCAGTAAAATGTAACTTGGAAAAGATGTTATTGAAAATAGGAGATGAAGTTTGCTGGCCTTATGTCACTAGTGTTTTAAGTTTAATGTACAACATCAAACTTTTGCTGGTCTAGGTTAGTTATTTGTGAACATGAAAAAGAAATGTTGCCTGGTACACAGATGTAACTTTGACAAGCCACAATCCTTCTGCTGGGTTTACTTCCATCTTCCAGGGCTATGTTTTATTGCGTTCTCCTGTAATACTACAAATGCAAGCTGCATGTTTTTTGCTGGACTTTATTATGTTAGAAAAAGTGGAAGCCTGTGGATTATCTGTCACTCACAGGATTTCCAGCCAAAAACTGGAAACACTAGCGGATATTAGCTTTCCTCAGCTCAAAATCTGCATCTACAACAGGAGGAGTGACCAGTTGTGATTCACCACAGTGCACGTTGGGGAGGGTGTGGGGGGGCAAAATTTGCAGAGTATAAAACCAGCTGGCAGGAGCAGCTGCTGAAACAGTCAAAACAGTTTGGTTTTTTTTTCCAGACATCCAGCACTCTGTATGGTTCTGATGAGAGTTTCTCAGTCTTGTGCTGACTGTGACTGCTTGTTCTCTCCAACCCTCTCCACACTCTTGTTTGCCTTTTACTCCACTGCCTCTCCTCTCCTCTTCTGCCATATTCCTCTCTCCTCCCTTCTCCTCCTGTTTCAGTTCAGATTTAGCTCTAAGTGAACCTTCTTCCATTCCAGAAGCACTGCATCTCCATCAGTCCGAGTTTTGCTGAACTTCCTCTCTATGCTATAGCCCCTCACTTCAGCCCTGCCATCACATCCAGTATTGACAGAGTCCTCAGGGCATTTTCTATCTTCACAACCAAGGTACCCAGCAGAACCATGTCCTGATCTCATTTAGCTGGCGCATACCACCACAAAATAGCCACAGTCATTGTAATGGCTCCTTAACTGAACTGAAAGTGCACTGCTCCTGTTGCACCTCTGGTGTGGAAAAATATCTTAAAAGTATTTGTAATCCTCCATTCCTTCCTCACACCCAGCCTCTTCTCAGGCATGCCCAAGGTGCAGGGCATGGACCAAAGGGGTAAGGCTGTGATGGCTATGCCTGCCTAGGTGGGGACAGGCTGGAAAGTCTGTGAAATGAGCTGCCCGGAGCATTAACAAGTTAGGAAAGGCAGATGTATGTATGCATGAATTTGTGTGCAAATACTCATGCACATCCAGGGACTGCAGCACGACTGCTGATGGCATCGCGAGCCAGACCTGGGGAGAGCAGGCGGGGGCCATGGAAAATCTGCAGTGCTGTATGTGTGTATGTTGGGTAAAGAAACTGAAAGCTTGAACTCATTGCTACCTGATTGTCCATTTGAATTACAATCTCACACAAATAAAGAACATTTTAAGTCGCACAAGATATTATATACTTTTCGAATAAGAGCTAAATATGCAGAGCTCCAAAAATGCAGAGCTTTATTAGCAATACAAGAAGCTTTATTTGCCATACAGAAACTAGATTCTTGACCATTTACATTTTTGTTAACTCATGGTTACTTGTCTAACACAGATTACATGTATGTAACAAGCACTGCTGTTAAAGACTTCCAACATCAGAAATAGTGCCAATTAATACCACATTAGAAAATAATCTAAATTCTTAGATAATCTCCTTGATAAAACAAGTCATGCAACAATCTGGAGTCTGTAGCAGGCCCTCAGCTCTAAGGGACCAGTGGCATATTTGTCTTTGACACAGGATGGGTACAGCACTCTGCAGCTTTCCCTGCACTGGTCCCCCTGCCAGGGCATCTTGGCATCTAGGGACAGAAGGGCTAAGTTTTGTTGTCTTTTGTTACTGTGCTCTAATCAGCCTAATATTTTCAAACAGGAAGGCATCTGTTCCAATAGTCTGAAATCAGGAAATAAAACCAAAACCTTCTAGGTATGCCCATAGATTTTACCAGAGGGGAATAAGGAGTAGAGTCAGCCTGCAGTATTTTGAAGACTACTAAACAAACTGTGTACATTGCCTTCGCTCCCTGTAATTTTCTACTGCAATATAAATGCAGTTACTGGTTCTTCCTCAACATTAAGCAGTATTTCAGGCCAGTCAGATCAAAAAAGTAAACTCAATCCAAAATATCTGACTATACATAACTTTGACTTTAAAGCCTAAGTGATTACAAGAGACTGTCTTAGACTTCAGACTATGTTAACAATGATCTTTGCAAATGTTTCTGCCATCAGAGAACTTAATCTTACCAATTTCTGTGTCCTTCTATATGGATTATGACAATGTTAAAATATTCCAAGACTGAAAACTTTAAAAAATTCAAAATTCATAAGTTCCTTACAATCACTTCCTAAAAAATTGAAGATTGAGGTATTTGGGTAAAACAATTAAAAGTAAAAAGACTGTAGCTTTAATCCTGGAAAGATTTGTGCATATAAGATATAATCTCAGGAAAGACAACATGCCTTTCCACAATCAGATTAATATCAGATTTAGCTTTCTGGTGCTTCAAATCCAACAATACTCATACAGATATATGTTTGGTTTGTAAAAAAAATACATTAACTGTAAAATAATATTCTTCTAAACAAGCTAGTGATTAAAAACAAAACAAAACACAAAATAATAACAACTGAATTATTCTTCATTTTAGGAAAGATGAAAATGCTTTCTCATGATAAAATGTTATTACCTGTGCTGCTTGCTTTATTTCCAAAAAAACATGCCGCTTAAAGCTTTTGTATAAGGATCTTATTTTTTCTTATGCTTGATCAAACAAAAAAACTTTCCTTCAAATGAATATACGCCTCACCTCAAGAATAAAATACAGGATGAAGAATGTTTCTAAACATTAAATGGGACATATGATGGCTATTTTCTGTCAGTATCTTTTTTTCTCAAATGTGTTTCTAAACAAGGGATATGAGTAATCGCAGACTTAAACATAGAAGAGAAAGCAAAACAGTATAAAATTGCTTGGCAATATAAAAAGCCCCATATAATCATCACAGTTCCAAAAAGGGGCCATCAGCAACTATTGAGTTTCGCCTGTGCAGATTAGTTGGAAGCATACTGGGGAAGATAAAGACAGACAGCATGCACTTGTAGAGAAGTCACTTGAACACAGAAAGAAGCAGCAGCAGGTTTTTAATTCAGCCCTAACTTACACAGATCCCTGGGTGTCCTTCCACAAATGACCTGAGGCTTTAACCATCAGGGTTTGGCAGACTTAGCAGTGGTCAAAGACGTTTTCGCTTCCTGCCGTTCGCTCCATCTTCGTTGGAGATTACTGCCCCTGCGGTGGAGGCAGCAGAACACAGAGTGTGTCTCCCCATCACTGCCCTAGTTGGCAGCCTGGTGTGTCCGTGCCAGCCCTGCTCCATCCATAACATGAGCCAGCACACTAAACAGTCATCTGCAGAGACACAGCCGCCCATTCCCTCCTGCTGCCATTGGTGCAAGGCAGATAACTCACCTCAAGAGCACTTCATCTTCCCAGTTTACAGAGACACTCATAGCAATGCATGCCTGCTAAGAGATGCAGCGAGTGGTAACAGGAAATACAGCTGGGTCCTGGAGCATGCGTGTAAGCACACAGCAATGTGCCATGGTCACATCCTAGCTGGCTTGGGCAGGAAGGATGAGAGCTGGGTAAGTGCAGCAGTGAGGAGAAGAAGAGATGTAAGCCCCTCTTTCTCTGAATCAATCTGCTGAATGGAGTCTCTTGGA
This sequence comes from Nesoenas mayeri, assembly GCF_963082525.1. Lineage (NCBI taxonomy): Eukaryota > Metazoa > Chordata > Aves > Columbiformes > Columbidae > Nesoenas > Nesoenas mayeri. The sequence continues at coordinate 73,667,087 of NC_137544.1, forward strand.
CTGCTCTGGGACAGCAACTTATATTAACACAGAAGAGAATAAAACTAAAACCAGTAAGAGACCAAGGCAGGTAGAGGTCTGAAATAGCACCTCACTAAATTTCTCATGGTCTGCCATTCTGTGGTCTGTCCCTTGCTCCCTTGAAGCAGACTGCCCAGGAGGAGGTGGCTGTGGTACTCAGGACTGTTCTGCTGACCAGCTCATGATCAAGGCAGCAGATACTTACAAAGGAAACAAGGTTCCAAGTCTAGTTTGGCCCCTGTTCTCTGGTCAGGCTAACCCAGTTAATTAGAGGCTGCTCCAGGGAACACAGGGGTGTTCGGTCCACGTCCTTGCTCCCATAGACCAGTTACACTGTGGGTAATTTTTTTTTTTTAAATCTCTGTTATTCATTCTCAGGACTCTTTCTCTCTCCCTCCAGATTTCCTTTAGGCCTTACACCATCTGTTCAAGCACTCATTCTCTTTATTCACACTGCTGCATTCTATTCCTTCTCTGTCTATGATCTATATTTAGTTGTTTTCCTGTTTATACACCCCTCCAGAGAGGAGTATTGTTGAATGTGACTAGTCAGGAAGAGAAACAATGCGGTTAGAGCACAAATCTTTTCAGAAGAGTAATTGGGATGAGAAGTTGTACAGGATTGGGTAGGATATAAAACTTTTTTCCTAAGATTAATCAGAACCAGAAATGTGAATATAAATCCATAAAACTCTTTAGAGCAGCCTGATCAAAGCCAAAGAACACCTAAGTAGTGGAAGAAACAAAGGCAAGGAAACACATGCAAACTTTTTTCTTTTTTTTGACACTGCATTTTCTTTTTCCATAGGTAAGATAAAACGGTTTGGGTTTGGAAACCTTACAATATCTGTTTCGCTTTGCTCAAACTACAAGGAGCCCCTGAATGTGAATCCAGAGTACATTTATGATAAAAGCTCTGGGAAAAGTGTACTTGAAGACTGCTGGGGAGTTCAGTGTTGAGTTGGTCCAGAAACATTTAAAGTGTTTTAGTATAGGAGTAATAAGCACAAAGCTGGTTCTCAAGAGGTTGGCCGCAGCACAAGTGAAATCAGGACATACGAGAATGCATGGGCCCATCATGGTGGGACAGCAAAGAGGAACAATCCAGTGTCCGCACTACAAGGAGTGTCTGTCTGGTCTGAAGGACACTTGCACAGCAAATAAACAGAATGTTTCCCACCTTCAAGTTTCTTACAATGATACGTAGCTTGTGTACAGGGAGAGTGGAGGTAGGGATTGGTTGTGAAATACAACACACATGCACTAATACTGGGGAAGCTTGATAGCATGGGTATTTTCCATAAGAGCTATTTATCATTGTGAAATGGAGCCCTTCAGTGGAAAACACAGAAATCCATGACTTGAATCAAAAGGAATGTCTGGGATTCTGCTTTGGAGTTTTATCATTATAACTGTGCAAACAGTTTTGATTGTCATACAGAATCAATAACTCTGAAAGTCTCTAACATTACACTAGTAAATGCATTGGCAGCTAAGGAGGAGCATTGTGTGCAGGGTCATTAATTTCCCTGGTATCACTAACTATTGAAATAAAAAGCTGGAGGACTTTGTAAAACATTACAGGTATTTTAAAAAAAGAATTTTAAAAAAGCTATGCAACAAGTGAATTCACATTTAATTTTGCCGAGTGAAAAACTGTGTGTGTCACTAGCATATGGTGAACATTGTAGAACAGAAAAATGCTCATGCAATGGTAAGAACATCCCTCAGTACTTAGGACTTAAATATGAACATGGATCTTCCCTCAAGGACTAGCAGACATTCTCTGCCAAAGCAGGTCCACAGACTTTACTACAACACTAGAACAAAGGGAAAAGCTACAGGGTGGAAGTTAAGACAGCAGAAGGATCACAGGAGTTTCAAGGAAAGGACACTTGCAGCATGACATACTTCATTGAGTTTGCTTGCTTCAGTTAGTAGTGAGAACTGGTGTTTATATGATATTTAAACAAGGAGATGGAAGCGGCTTAGTTTACAGGATGGCTTTCAGCAGTGGAACAGAAAATGCATCTGAAGCAACTGGGAAAAAGATGATTTCATTAGCAGCACTCTTCAGGGACAGGAAGAGCCTTCTCAAGACCAAAAGGGAAAAGCCTACACCTGTGGGGATGGGAATTGATCTAGAAAAATGGCTGTCATGAGAACAAAAGGCAAGGAACAAGGTCAGAAATTGTTCAGTCATGCCCTGAAAAATCACCTTAAGAGGAGGGAAGATCCTGGAAAGGAGAAACAATTATTTTAAAATAAGTTATGCAATACTGGTTTTGGGGAGAGATTTCCATGATTGGAACAAGGGGGGGGGGGGGGGGGGGGAAGTAGTGAACTTTGCAGCAATTTTCAGTTCAAAAGGAAAGTCAGCAGCAAAAACCTGAACTGCTAATCTGTTTTGTGTCCAGCAGAACTAAATAAACCTCCACTCTGAGTCAATGAGAGGTTACGTATGGTATTATGAGATCAAACTCTAATCCTCTTAGTAGCATTTTCCATGAAAAAACTGACGTGCTGTATGTATTTATGCTGTTACCTGCATTATTCATATAAATGCTGGATATGGCTGGAATTACAATATATTCTTTATATGTTGTATAAACGGAATCCTGTTCAGAAACTGCCCCAAAAAGGAGCCGAATCTCACTAAGCATTATTTGCTCATGTTCTCTTTATTGTGAACAAAAGAACAGACTGTGACAAAGAGATCTGTATAATCTGATTAGTGTAAAACACTTGTTATATGTGCCCACATAAGTCCCCTTCTCCCATGCAAAATATAAGGAGGCTGTACAAATCTGGTCAGTTTTAATTCCATATTTTAGGGCACAGGAATATAGCCAGGGCTTGGCTAAGAAACATAGCAGCTCCACAGTGTCAGGAGGCAGAAATCTTGCTTTGCTACTTACACTTCCTGCAATCATCAGAAAATGTTGAAAACTGATGCCCTTGACCATTCAGCATGCAAATGAGAGACATCAAACTACCTAAGTTATTTGGTAGTGTATGAAATGCAGTCCTATGCACCAAATTTTTCTAGGAATTATTATGTATTATTTCAAGTAGATCACAAGCAAAAACCTATATTCTTCCCAGACTTGCTTGCTCCAAAGATTCCTGCCTGAGGACTCTTCATTGCACACTCCAAAGCCTGTCTTACTAGAAAGTCTAAATATCCACTTTTATCCAGATATATTAATTATTCATGTCAGCAAAGCCAATATCAGCTAGAGAAACAGGAGGTTTCAAGAAAACACTGATGCTTTATTATAATTCTGTAACAAGCATTCTAAAACCTTGTGATTTATTGTACTATGATAATTTTTCGAATAAATTCTTGCTTCAGCAGCCTACGCTTTCTATTAACATCTATAGGATTGTTAAAATAATTCTACTGATAAATCAGTCATTTGATGTTAAGTTCTGTTAGATTTTTTTTCTCCATAAATTATAGTACAAAGCCTCTTTTTCCCCCTCAGTACACCATATTATAAATAGCTCTAAAGATCTTTAATATATTTCAACACAAAAATGATCACTGGGTTCTAAAGAGAAAAAAAAGCCAGCATCATCCTATGTTTTCTCCCCTTTATATCAAAAGTGTCTCAGTAACCTTGACAAAATACAGCTACTAGTTACTCATTCTGCCTCACCCATTAGATTAGAAATAGGAATTGCTAAAACAAACAAACAAACAAACTAGTTTATTTCACAGTATGGGAAAAACATTAGTAAAAGACTGTGCTATTATGATAAATAATCTCATTATTGGGGACTATAGTATTTCAAACCCCGAATATTTGTACAGGTAAATAGACTGATCCACTTGTTTCTCCAGCAAATCCAAATACACTTCTTACAAAAAAAAAAACACTTAGCTTGCTTTCTGGTTTTGAAGTACAGAAACTGTTCTGTAAACAGTGCAGTGATGAATCCCAGCTTCTTACAGAGTTCTCCCTCTGTCTCCTGCCATTTCCCTCTGCTTGGCTTCTTTAGTGGATAAGTAGTATTATTCCACTCTTGTTCCCCTTCTTCCTTCATTTCATGGTGCTGGTGGGGTCTCTTTCTCTAGCCCTTTATTTTCATGAATCTTGCATGAACATCATAGCATCATTTTGGTTGGGAGAAACCCTCAAGGTCATTGAGTCCAACCATAACCTACCTCTGGCTTATGTCTTTAAGAATGGTATTCTCCTGTCTCTGTTGAATTTGACAATGGTTTCAAAGCAAATGGCTAGAAAGAAGAGGAGGGATGTATAAAGCCTCCATTTCCTTAGGAAAATAGGCTAAAAATGAATCCATATCAACAATTCAGTTTTTCAGTAATTTCCTGCGTTCACATAGAGACAATCCCCTTCAGATGACTGTGTCACAGACAGATAGCACACTCACAGATCATCATTTCAGAAAAGTAAATGGGAAACAATGCAAGACTGTGACGTTTCAGTTTGCATACAGACAATCAGCCTCTGCTGGGCTAACAGAACTCCTCATCTATTCACTGCTGGTTGGGAACCTCAGCAGCTCAAAATTCACTTAGTTGGGTTTAAAAGTTTCTATGAATACAACAGTCCTGGTACATACACATACCAAAGTGCCTGCCACCTAAAACATGACTGTTTCTCCTATGCCTTGAAGGTTTTTCAGTTTAAGAGGAAAGAACAAGATGCTAAGATCCAGTTAGGCAACAGTTAGAATAACACCAAGAAATGGGGAGACTCCAGATTTGACAATCTCAGTATAATTTTTAGAGGTCAAATGCATGGAATATCATGATTTCAGATCCAGGTGTGTTGCCATGCTACACTTTAACCTCCGGCTCATGCAAATTTAGCCTGTTGGGTTCACAGTCTTGCCCAGAAGACAGCTTTCCTTTACATGTCCAGTTATGAGGACACTAGTTTTGTGCTAGTCCAGAAGTTGGTAATTATTTAAGAGGTACTTAAGTAGAAAGCAACATTTGTTTGGTGTAGTCCTTGTTGGCAACTTGAGGCCACCAACCAGGAGACAGACAGAATGCCAAGGAGGTTTACCTAGAGTAGGTTGTTAATGCATTCTGTTACATCTTGGCAGGGAGGAAGGAATTCTGCTATATCAACAATGATGCCAGTCTGGTAATGTGTTAAGTGTCACAACAAAAGCAATACAAGTTTTCTTTTGGTTCAGATCTGATTACAATTCCAGGGGGAAAAAAAAACCCAAACCAAACAAACAACAAAACAACATACAAAAAGCACCCCCCAATTTGATTTTATTTTCCTTTTGCTTTGAGTTGTGTAGGTTTGCACTGATGTATGCTTTATAGCATTGTAAATTTAAAAGAAGTCGCCCTTAACTACCAGGGAAGGGAGTTTGAATGGAAGAGCTTTTTATCATATATGCCTAAATTAATGCAGGCCAGATTGAAATTTGTCATGAAAAGCCCAAGATGAACAACTACACGAGTTTACTCCTTTCAGCAAGCTGAAATGGACGATGACCAAGCAGAAACTGTACAAAGCCACCATGCTTTGTGTGAGTGCATGTATCTGAAATGAGAATGGACCCAAGTTGGCAGCTGATTTTCACTTTAAGGTTTTTTGTTCAAAGTTCAAAAGAAAACCCAGAAGGTGAAAACATACAGACAAAACAGGAACAAATGTTGTTATGCAAAGCAAAATGGTTACACAGGCAGCTTTATTTCACTATTTTCCAAGTGATTGTAGATGCCATAGTTACCGTGATTTAAAAACGGAGTACGGCGCTGTGAAAATGGTACTATACAGAGCTGAAATCCCAGACAGACGTTCACGCTCAGTTTGAAGCGAAGCTGAGTCATGGGTATGAAACCCTCAGCAATACCTTCGTAAGCCTGCGATGCAAGGGAACTCTTGGAGTTTTTCATCTGCTCTCCCTGAAAGGGAAGTGATCACAGGCCAGCTGAACTGTGGAAAGTCAGAAAGAAGAGCCATTTGAAGAGAAATGGGTAAGGACTATGGTATACAGGGGGACATTTCTGAGATATGTAGCAAGCTCTGTATTTGAGCTTTGCTTCAGACCTATCTGACCACAGCCCAGCCTCGAAGCCGAGTGTCCCTTCTGAATCAGCACTTCCTCAAACAAATCTTTGTTTTTACTGATGACTCCCGAGTTACCTCAGTAAACTGAGGGTGGAAAGTACCAAAACAGAGGCAATACAAGAAAAGCACAAACATGTGACTCCCATTGTCTGAGTCTGAAGCATAAATTTAAAAAGCTGAATCAAATGAACAACAGAGCAAGGGAGAAGGAAAAAGCAAAACTTTTACCTTACAAGGGAAACATCTGAGAAGGCAAAGTGAGAGTTTTGGTAGACACCGCAATCCCAGAGCCTGCTCTCGGGCACAGTTACCATGTGTGCAGAGCTCAGTGTTTCTGTGGTCCAGCCGTGGGAGTCTACACACCAGCACACTGTGCATTCGAATCCTCAACATTTATTTATGAGAAGGAAGAAAAGCCTGAAGTCAAGAATAAAGAAATGTATCCCAGGAGGGCAGAACAACTTAATTTCTTCTCCTCAGTAACTAGAAAATTGGAAGTTGATGCACCTCCCTGAAGAGATGATGCAAAATCCCAGGCAGCATCCCTCTGATCACCAGGAAGATAAATGAGTGCTTCTGGACCACCGTGGTACTCCATGGAGAGAGCTCTATTCTATCTCAGTCCCATGAATGTCACACCAGAGAAAGAATCTAAAAAGCAAGGGGAAAAGTGCAAACTTCATCTTGGTTGTGGTGTGTATAGTATGTTAAATGATCTCTAAGTCCCTGCTTCCCCAGGGGTGGGTTATAATCACCATGGCTGCGCATGTGGAAGACAATAGGGCAGAACTGATGAGCACAAAAGATGAAGCAGAGAAAAAAAAACAACTAAACCAAGTGATAAAAGAACAAGTGGTCAAGAGGGGAAGCAAAGGACTGAAACATTTTTCACAAATAAGTCTCTTTAAAAAGCTCTGGTTTTGAAATGACCTAGATTGTCTGTAGTAGAAAAGATTACATTTTTAATCAACTCATTTAACATACATTATGAGACAGATGGAAATATTAAATCAAAAACTTAAGACTTTCCTTACAACTCCAAGCAAAATCTTCCATATAGAGAAAGATGTCCAGGAATAACTCCTCCCATAACATCACAGATGTCTGCCTGTTGTACCATTTCTTTCAATACAAACATTACTCAAATCAACTTTATGGTTTCTTTTATAAGCCTGTTACAGAAGGAGAAAACACTTTTAAGTCAAGCAGGGGAAGAACAGGTACCTGGCACCATTTACACAATTGTCTTTTCCTAAGCAGACAATCTGATCATAGGTAACTTACAACCTTTCAAAGAGGAATACTGATTTCCAAAAGTAAATTGGCATGTAAACTTTATCCTCATGTTTGGAGGATATTTTCAAAAAGATGACTGGGACAAAATTAGTATCTTTTGGCAGATAATCCCTACAGGGTGTCCCTTCTGAAGTCCCAGAAGGGTTTTCCCGTTTGGTGGAGAGAAGGAAAAAAAAATATAATAATAATATTACTAGATTCCAAAATTGCTCTTGTTGAGAAGACTTTTAGAAATTAATTTCATACCAGCAGGTAAAAGATGCCATTAGACTTTTTTTTTTTTCAGCACGTGGCCTTTTTCAAGGGAAAGTAAATACAGATTGAGTTTCTCTGCTGTGCAGGAAGGGATGCTATAACACCAGTGGCATTAACAGCCACAGAAAGAAAGAAGAGACCATATGGATGCTACTGTATTTGCACTGGTGCAACAGAGGGAAGTGAGTAAATATTATCTACACTTAGTCTGCAGGCATAGTAAGCTCACCATCCTTAGAAGCATTCCTGTCTGATATATTATGATGTGACATTAACTTTTTCACAAAAATGTTGAAAAAAAAAAAAAAATGCAGGTGCATTTGAAGTATACCTTTAGTAAGGATTTTTCAGTTCTGCAATTGCAGAACTGTGGGGGCTTTCCCACCTTTACACCACACAGCACTTATTTCTGTGTGGATTCACATAACACACTTCCACCCACTTCTCGAGTGAGTCTAAACATGTGGTCCTCCTTTGGAAGAAGATGAAGATAAGTTGACAGAATGCAGAAGTAAAAGCTAAGATTCCACTACCACACTTTCCTCCTTTTGTGTCTATTTCACTGGTTGCCACATACAAAGAGGAAGGCAACTACTGGGGTACCAGAATCTGGAAAACAAGGACAGATACGTCATTTTCTTCAGAGCAGCATATATTCTTTCAAGTAAGGTACTACAATGTGTCTGAAATCAGCCGTAAAATGCCAACGCTTTGAAATTCCTTTGTATTGCTATCACATGAAACCCATTCACATTTGGAAAATGTTTTGGTTTAGCTATCTTGATAATGCTGATTTAATGAAATGTTAAGGAGTTCATTTTGAAAGAAAAATGAGTGATTTTACTTGCCAGGAAAAAGCTTCAAGTCTTTTCAACATCATGAAATGTTACTAGGAAAACGTCTGAAGTATGTACTATTTAACATGTGCAGACGTTTAGTAATCAAAAATTCAAATTCAGTGATACAAAATGGTCTTGACTGTGTCATGGAAAAAATCTAATATAAAACCTCACTTTTACATTATAGTTTAGTAATAATTACAACATAATCATACAGGAATGAAGTAGATTCTGTGCAGAGTAGCTGATCCAGGAGGGCCTGAGATATTTAGACAGATGATTTGAAAATGTATGCAATTACAACATTCGCTTGCTGTTTCAGGCACTTCTTAGTCACAGAGGGAGATTGTCCCATACAGGAAAGACTAACGTGGAGATGTACTCATGCAAAAGTTAAAGGCAAAGATATCTGCCAAAGTCATAGGACCTGTCCACTACCATTGCACTCAACATGGAAGTGGAGAAGACGAAGCTGAACTGCTGCAGGATTTTCTTTGTTACTCACTAGCAAAACAGCAGAAATTTCCACTAAAAGAAAAAACTCTCTCTGACCAAAAAAACAAACATCTACTCAAACCTTTTACTTATTTGTTAGGAAAATTACTTGCATAAGCATATATTATGGAGATTTTGTTTCAAATCATCCATCAGTGCTTGCCACTTTGCATATAAATTACACGGTACATTGGGTCTCTTAGCAAGCAGCCAGTGCAGTTACGTCTCCATCAGGATGCAGGACCAAAGTACAAACTTGTGGGATGCTGAGACTTGACAAATGCTAAGAACACACCCTATTTTTCTAGAGTGCTACCACCCCCAAAAAAAGGCTCAATCCCAAAGCACATTCTACAATACAAAGATATTTCATATCAATGGGTTTTAACTCTTTCAAACATTTTGGAGCATTTTTCAACAGTTCTCGCCATCACCTACTTCATTCACTCTTGATGGCATACAGAAGCCTGCGTCAAATATGCTAGCTGAAGGAGTTACTGGATTCCTTCTTTCCTAGGTAAAGCTTTGAGTCTGGAATACAACTTTGTGTTAATTTGTATAATATATGGAGATGTCTAAGGTTCATTCTTGTGGTAGAAAGGGCTCATAAATTCAACACGGAGTTAAGTTTTCTTTGTAGTTTTTAAGGATGACCCTCTAATATTCCTCTGGAACTGAAATGTCATTCTTTATTGTGCTTTACATATTGTTTCATTATTTGTAGTAAAAACAGCAGCTTCCATTAAATTATGTAGTTTTAAAACTAAATTTACATATAAACTTTAAAAAATGTCTAATCATACCAGCTGTAGCCTTGTTGAGTTTTGCAGAACTTAAAAAAACCCTGCACAATATAAAATTCCAGACCCTGAACATGAATACATGTGTATAAAACATATCCCATATGTTTACATGAAATGAGAAAAAAAAAAAATATTCTTTTCCTGCTTACCATCACCCTCAGCTCATCACTGCTTTTTACTAAGTATGTATAGCAGGAACTGACACCACACAGCATTCAGATATCCCTAGAGCAGCCCCATGTTGCAGTACTGAGCTGACACTGGCCTATTGGGCAACACGAGAGGGTACCTCAAACTTGTCTGGAGAATGGTGCTTCTGGGAACAAACAGGTCTGGGTAGACTCTGTTGTGTGACAACAGATAAAGGTGAATTTTATAAGTAAAACCACACACTCATTTCCCCCACTTGTAAAGCTTTCAGCTTATTCATAACAACTCTTGAAGAGAACCATTTACTGCTTTCTGCCAGTCATGCATAGGTCCAAATTTGGCCCTGTAGAAAAGAGGTATGACAGTATTTAATTAAACCTAGGGTTTATATGAGCTCATTTCTTTAAGTTTCGTAAGATATCTGACATTTAGCCAATTATTATCATTACTTATCATCTGAAAGTACACTAGCAGCCTGTATCTCCCCTTCTTGCCCACACACTGCTACACAATGCCTAAGAATATCACTGCAATCTGATAAAAACTTTTTCCTCATTGGAAACATCACAGTTTTGTCTTCTGCACTCCTAAAAGTGTGCACTTCATTATCTTTGAACTCCTGGCGCTCAGCTAGAAGAGACTCTCCTGCATCCCACAGTAAAAACAGTTCTGCTGAAATACTGAAACCAGCAGCACATTTCAAAATAGTGAAAGAGATTTCACAGCCAAGGGATGACCACTCCCTTCAAAGTTTTCCAAAGCCATGTTGTGGCCAACCCTGTCACCATGCATGCAGCCACAGAAGGAACCTGCATCCCATACTGTTTCTTTGTGTGGGAATGGTAGCTGTGCTGTAAGGACCTCTAATAGAGGTATTGCTTGCTTCCTTACACATCCTTAGTCAGGAAGCTATTTTCAAGGCAGCTTCAGTGTTCCCCTCATTCTTTTCCATTTCCTGAGACTTTGTTCTCCAGGAAGAAAAGCTGTGCCCTGTAAGAGCCGATGGCATCACACACACACACACACAGAGCATGTCCCCTGAGTGCAGAACTAACTGCTGCTTCCCTGCAGTACTTCAAGTCTATCTTAACAGCAAATACTTTTACAGAAACACTGCAGAACTACAACTCTAGGTCTTGTTAAGTGAATAAAAGAAACTGACTAGCAAATATTTAGATTTAAAGTATTTCTACTTGAGTAACTGGTAAATAAACATAAGGAGGTTTTTTGTTCTGATTTCTGTCTTACTTTAAAATATTCCCAGTTGCCTATGAGGACAGAAATGCAAAAAGTAAACACAAGAGGAGTACTTTCATGAGACTAGCAGAAAAATGGATGGAGCAAATGCTATTGATAATAAAAATAGGTAGAGGAGGGCTCAGCCCTCTGAGAACAGGCTTTTTTTGTGCCACAGGATCAGACAGGCCATGTTATGAGCTAAAACCTAGAATAAAACTATATGTTATCCACTGCATAAAACCAAGTTACTCCAAGTTACTGCTAGGCAGGGGCTCAGCTGCCCACAGGTCCCAATCAGTCCACCAGCTTCATCTCAGTCCTCCTGAATACCTGCACACAGATGCTTCACGCTCAGAGAACCAGGGGATTACTTGGCCCACAGACACAGCGCAGGGGCATTTGTCTTTCCATTTCATTCATCATTTGTTCATGATCATGACCAAACACGTGTCCACTACACCACTGTGATACCACCAGTCACAAGGTATGCATGTGAACGTCCTATCAGCTGATCAGACAGGCCCCATCCCATAACAAAATGAAGACCTCTTTTGTTGTGTGAGGATATCAGGTCCCTGCTTCATGCCCAAATGTGTGTGCCCTTGTTTGTGTTTAATCATATGATGTGTGTCAGAACTGTTCTGACATCAGAGCCCACAGAGAGGGTTCCATCGGGTCTGTACTGGATGTCAAGTACCATCGAATCAAGGTATCATGCAGACATTTAGATGGTGGAAATGGAGCACAAAATGACAATTCAGACTGATCTTTAACAAAATAGGGTCCTTTGAAATAAAAGTGATTTTTACAATGGACCTTTAGCATCCAAATAGAGGAAGAGTTTCTCCCTAACAATGATGCTGTGACCGGCACGGGGTCATGCTCCTGAAAGTCCCAAACTTTCATGAAGAAGGAAACCCATTTTTCCCACTCTACAGCAAAGACCAAGAAAGAGAAGCTGAAAAGCTTTCAAATGCGTAAAAATCCTGCTGCAAAGGAAGGGAAACAATCTGGTTTTTGCAGTTACGAGGGGTAGGACAAGACGACAAAGGCTTAAATTGCCGTAAGAAAAATTTGGTTTAGACTTCTCAGATACTAAGGATGATAATATAAAATATACCTCATTAGGAAGGTTATGGGAATTTACTATTAGAGTTCTTTAAGAAGAAGTCAGAAAAACATCTTTGTTTGGTGAGATATTTTAGATATAGCTGATGCCACTCGAGGACGAGTCATCTAGATTAAGGGGTTTTTAGATCCCTCTCAGTTCTATTCTTTCTATGAATTTTCTGTGGACTAGTTATTCCTACATCTACCTGCTTATTTTTCTGTTTCTGTAGCTCTGCAGTTAATTTGAGGCTTGTGGAAAGGAGCACGCCTGAGGCGCAGAAGACTATTTGGGATAAAGTCAGAAGTATTTGGGGAACTTATTACTTATTACAAATGTGTACACATGTGAGTAAGCTGTCTTACTAACAAAACCAATGTAAATAGGTAGAATAGTTTCAAAGGACTTGAATATTCATCATAATTTTCATTTTACAAATGGGGAATGTTAGGCACATAGGTCTGAACCATCTGTTATGACAAAGCAAGTTATAAAAGTGAGCCTGAAAATTGGATTCCCTGGCTCCTCAAGTGAGCTGACTGACTACCTGCTCCTCCTGCTCTCCCCTCCTTTGCTCTGCCTCCCTTCCCCCCAGCAAACCATGCAAGACTACAAGGATTGCGGCATTTCCTCATAAGAGCCTTGCCGGCAGCTGGGGGAAGTCAGACTACAATAGTGTTGGTAACTTCTGTTGTAAAAAGGACACATATCACAAAGATTATCATTACCAAGGGAAAAAAAGAAAAAAGAACAAAAAAAAGCCACGCACAAAACTCAAAAGCTGCCTCAGTACTTGCACCTTGCAGAGCTGATCTTGGGCTGCTAATCCTCATCTCCATTCTTTAGCCTGCCTCTTTCTGTCTAACCTTTGACAGAAAGAATATGTTCTTCTATCAAGTTATTATCTATAAAAATAAAGAAGAGAAGACAGACTAAAGGACATTCAACTGATAAAAACCAGAGTTGTTCTTTATCTAAGCACAGAAGAGTTCACAAGCTTTTGCAAGTGAAGCGTTGCTCCAGTCCACTGTGCAAAAGGAACAGTCCAGCTCAGCATTTGCTGGCCACTTTACTAAAGCTTCTGTAACTTAAGCCTATAGGAAATCAGAATCAGAGCCTAAGATAAGAACCGAAAACCTCTCACAACCAAGTATTATAGAGTCAGTACCAGTCCTTCTGCACTATTGCTTAGCAGACTGCACGGCCTTGCTTCCTTTTCCTACATGTCAGTGCTGGAACCCAAGGAGGACCCACACTTGAATTACCCACAGAAGGTCCTGTCTCTCTCATCTGACTACTCAGAGACACACCACGCTCCAAATTAATTGTGAATTCATTTGCAAGAGCTCTGCTAGGCTCTAAGCCCCACACACAGACCAAACAGAATTTGGATTCACCATTACCAGCAAGACAAAACAAGAATTAAAAGAACTAAAGAAACAGCATAATGAATTAAAAATACATCAGGAATGCAAAAGTCAGAAACATCTCCAAAAAGAATCAAGGGCAATGTTTTAATTGGTCATTTTCTCAAAAAAAAAATACAAGAAAGGCTTCTGCGTCATTGGAATACACATAATCAAATTCTTTTCATGCTTTGGTCTTTCCTAGCTTATTCAAATGGCATATTTAACTTTTGATTTATAAATCGAGGGATTTTGCTCACTGCCATAAGATGCATTCCACTGGGGCTCAAAGTCTTTAGCAGATCCACACTGTACGTACTTTCTCCTGATGGTTTCATATTTATGTTCATCAACACTCAGCAAGAACCATAAACAAAGCCCTTCTCTTGGATGCACACATGCAGTTCCCATTGACTTTGCTGGTTTTTCAGCTGACTTCAATAAGAACTCTGTGTGCATGCAGAAGGGCAAAACTTGGCTCTGCACGTTTAATAAAATTACATCACTAGATACCTTATAAATGAAGAGTAATGCAGGCCATACTGAAAAATAATATAAACTGAAAACCCAAAAGTGTAGCCAAATAAGTTCAAATTTCAGTCAGGTTTTCCCATAGTAATAAAAAGGACACACATTTTAGGCAAGATGAAACAAAAGCCCAGTAATATCTCATTTACCAGAGTGTTCACTGCTGCCTTTAACAGGACAAAGCTATCTACATAAGGCAGTAATCCTGTTGTCTCAGATATAGCAATGATATTGGCATATGAAACAATTAAGTAAAGGTCAGGTTACAATCTGATTTGCTAAGTCATTTTCTGCATCTGTATCCCTGCTCTGCAAGTTATGAAGCTCACTGCAACTGAATTTAAAGCATAGCAGAACACCACAGTAGAAAAAAAAAAAAAATCGACCGTATAATATTAATAACTAGTATTTTTAATGTACTCTAATAGCAGTATTTAAAAGATATCAAAGTCTTAAACCCTTCCACCCTCTTTCCTGCGTGGCCAAAAGAATACCACAACAAAAATCCCACACAGCCTAGGAACAATCCCCTACCAAATTTCAAATGACATCTAGCAACACATAACTTCTGCCAGGTACATTAGCTAACATACAGTAAGCAGAGCAATGCTACATGTTTTCCCCAAATTTCTTCCCTTTATTTTACTTCTACTCATTCTATGATATAATAACCTGTGTCTTTTTACTGCCTCTTTAAAAATATCCACCTATTAAGATGAAGAATATTCTAACTTATAAAAATCCAACTACCAACAGACTTCCTTGCACTTTGGCTGACAAGCACTCATTAGCCTGCAATTATGAATTTATACACAGAAGTACTCAGGCATGAAAATCACAGAGAGGGCTTGATGTTCATGTTTGGTTTTTCCCCTCTAAGCGGGAACATCTCTGATGATTTTCACACTTAAACAGCAGAACAGATTTTATGAATCATTTTTTCTTCCTGGATGGAATAACCCCTATTCCCTGTTGCAAGATAATACTGAGTCACTTTGCATAAAGTTGGTCATTACTGCAAAGTCAAGGGAGTGAGGGGGGAAGTAGATAAAATGCTCTTGTGCAATAGGATACATACCAGTCTGCTTCTTGAAGCAAATTATTTAAAATCAGAAATAGAAAAACAAAAGCCAACCAAACGAACAAACAGAAACACACACACACAAAACCCCAACAAACAAAAAAACCAACAACAAACAAACAAAAAAACCCCAACATTACAAAACAACTCACATCAGGGAAACTATTTCCTATGTGTTTAGGAAGTCCACTAAATCTAATGTAATAGTGATGATCAAAGGGATTGTGAAGACTTTTTTTTGTTGTTTAATGAAGGCAGGGTTTGGTATGTTACAAATGCTGAGTTGTACTGGTCATTCATGCGAAATTACCCAGTAAACTAAGTAATTAGCATAGTGGAATCTGTTTCTCCTAAATTATGGCAATGTCAAATGACCAGTTACAAGATCTGGTGGAGCTCTGCTGTCTCAAAATCACCTCCCCTCCTAACATCATACC
Source organism: Nesoenas mayeri (assembly GCF_963082525.1). Classification (NCBI taxonomy): domain Eukaryota; kingdom Metazoa; phylum Chordata; class Aves; order Columbiformes; family Columbidae; genus Nesoenas; species Nesoenas mayeri. The sequence continues at coordinate 73,682,813 of NC_137544.1, forward strand.
CTGACAGTGGCAGCCTGAGAAGACACTCCCCTGTCTCAGAACTCCTTCATGTAACTCAGTGACTCCAGATATACTTCCTGTTGGTTCTGGTGGATTTGCAGTGTGTTACAAGGATTTCAGCTCAGCTTTTGCATTTCTGGGTTCACAACAGGGAAATAAAGGTTAGCCCCCTGGCTCCCATCAGTCCCTGAGGGTCAGGGTTAGTACAAGGAGGGAGCTTTAACAACTTCCACTTACTAGTTTTTTAAATGCATAGCATGACTATTCGATGAGTGAAATCAAATTAGATACCATACATGACCACTTTGCAAGAAAGCTGATTTTAAAGAGTTAAGAAACAAACACACTGGCCAAAACCTCTGCTTTTCTGTATGGCCTGTTTAAGCAATGACACATGAAGAACTTTATGTTCAAACAATTACCTGGTACTCTAAATAGGACACCAAGGGAATAGCATTTTAAAATGTATTCACACAGCATGACACTAACCCTCCTCCTGGGAATACCAGTGCAAATGAGAGTAACTTCTCGGAGGTCAATTGAAGTACACCAGCACAAAACTAATGTGAGGCAGAGGGGAATCAGGCCCCATCTACCTCTATTTTAATGTAGAGGTTGCAGTTCATCTACAATGATAAAGCGAACAACATAAATATAACTGACACCTATTTAATTGATCTCACATCCTAACGACTATTGACAGCTCCAAATATAGGGCTGAAGAACAATGGTTCGAGGATGGGAGGCAAAAATCCTGGTTCTACCCCATTCACACATTCCTATCTGCTAAATACCTTGGACTTGAACTGCTTTTATCTCCCCACACTGCTAAACCGTTTTAGGTTTGATTTGATTTTGTTCCCCTGCTCCTGAAGAACAACTTCTCCTTACAACAAAATAAATAAATAAATAAAAATTACTGGGATGCGTGAGAGAAAAGACAAATGAAAATCTGTGTAACCATGAGAGCCTATGGACAAAGCAAAAAAACCCACCGTCTTACATATGATATATACATAAAAGGCACTAGCAAATTAATTAATTATTTGGAAATCTAGCACTGAGAAAAAGTGATACGTGCACAATGGAAGAGGGCTAAAATATGAGGCTATTACAAAGTATGGTGTCATGTGTGCTAATTTAAGTGGATCCGTAATTATTTCCTACAACTTCATGATGTCCTGAACCAGCTTCCTCCCCCCCCACCAGGCTGACAAAGGGATCCTTAGCAACACACTAAATGTATTGTGCAGCATATTGAATAGTACCGAGAAAAAGCGCTGAATTACACTGAAACAGAGAACATCAGGTGCAAATATCACCACCTCTAGGGAAAAATCACCTTTAACTATTTATCACATAAGTGAGCGCAGGCATTCTCTTCTATCTCTGTTACCAGCACCTAACAGTATCTGCTGCATTTGACTAAGTTAAGGCGGATTTTACCTCAAATCTACTTAGGCTGGAGCTCTTTGACCGAGACTTCTTGCGGAGATAGACCGAGAAGAACCGGCGCACTGTGAACTTCTTCATGTTCATGTCCATCGCCCCGTCCCGGCCGCGGCGCAGAGCACGGCGGAGCTGCGGTGCCGCCGGCGGCAGCCTAGCGCATCCTGACTGCCCCCTCTTTGTATCCACGGCCAGGAGATCCTCCGAAGCGCCTGCTTCTCTTCATCAAGCCGGGCACCGCTAGACCCTCTCGGGGTAAATTGCCGGAGCCATAGGAGCCCGCAGCCGGCTCCTTGCTCTTCAGAGCATAAAGGCTTTATACTCCACTCCCTCTCGCTTTCCCGTGTTTACATTTCGGTGCGGCGAGCTGAACTCTCTCCCCGCTCCCTCTACCCCTCGCCTTAGGTCCTACTACACCCAATCAGGCTCTCGCTGGCTGCGTGCATAATCAGCCCCAGCAGATGACAGCTCCTGCGTCCCAGGCGTAGCAGGTTTGCGATAAATATTAGATGTGTCTATTGCTTTGTGCTCCCCTCTCACTCAGGCTCTTTCCATTTCCTGGTTTCTGAATCACATGGGGAAAAGGCACATGCTGCACTTCTGTTTTTAGCTCGGAATTTCAACGCTGCTATAATTACTGAGGACTACGGTGGTCAGATCTGAGGAAAAAAAAAATAAAAATCAGCTCCTTCACAAGATTTTCTCCTAGGAGAAGGCTAAAAGATGCCATGGACCCACTGCCAGAGCAGAAGGGTCTGAACCACTTTTTATCCTGGGGACTATGCCAAATAACGTCAGGCCCCCACCCTGAAATCAAAAGCTTAAAATCCTGTTCACGGATTACCCGCCCACTTTACATTAAAAAACCTAACACCGGCACAGCTCTGAAAATAGAAAGCACAATCTAAATTGTAAGTATTACTATTCTTATTGTACTATAGCAGTGAGCTACAGCCCTTCTAAGAGGTTAAATATGTACATCTATTTACAGGCTGTAATTTTGAGCTGCTCACTATACTGGAAGCATGCAGACTTACAGCTGCACCCCCACCCTCCCAACATAATCACATTTTTCAGCTTTTCTTCAAAAACTAATGAATCTCAATATGAGCCAGAGACTGAAGAGCTTTCTGTGCCTGCTGCACTCAGCTTGGGCTCTGTGTCCTTGGCAGCTTTTCCTTTCTGACTACCAAGGAGCACCCAGACACGCCTTTCTCCCATAACCTCATATGGAAAGTGAATGGCTCTGATGACTTATTAATGACTCAGATAAATAAGCCCAGGGAGAGCTGACACTGCTCCAGCCTGAAAAGACTCTCAGAGGTTAAATGACAATACCATTCCAATCAATCTGCTCTAAAAGAGAAAGACATACTTTGGTTTAATTGCATGTCTGGACTCTGCCGTGAACTATGGTGGCTGGTCATGCCTGTCACTACCTGCTTTGTTCACAGGTTCTGTCCCTCTTTTCTGTCTAAAGCTCACCACAGTCTACATGTACCTGGAAAAGCATTTAAAAAAATTAAAATGGAAAACAAAAAAGAAAAATAATATTTTGGAGTTTATGGTTTCATTAAAAAGGAGTTCAGATTGGGAATCCTATCATGAGTGCTGAGCTCTACAATGATCCTACAGCCTCTGACTCTTGTGTGCCTGGACCATTGCTGTCTCCCCCATTCCAAGATAACTGTAGCACAGTGGCAGTCTGCTTTATCCCTTTCTCTTCTTAGCACCTCCTTCTGATCACTTCTACAATTCTTTTGTTTTGCAACAGAAGTATATCTTCTGGGGCTGCTTTCAAGGTGCTGCCCTGGTGTAAGCCATGTCAATGCTAGGAGCCCTTCGCCATTACAGTTGCATTGGGTCCTGGCTAAAGATCCTGGAATGAAGGCAACTGTCCAAGCAAAAACTAAGGTACCTATAGGTACACCAAAACCCTTTCTGCAAGAAAAACAATAAACAGGTGAGAAAGCAGTTTGATTGGTATAACTCATGACCTCACAGTGGTAAAATCCTAAGTGGCACAAAGGCCTCAGGCACTCACCTGATTACCTGACCCCCCCTCCCTTGCTCTGTCACGCTGCACAGCTGCTGCTGTTTCTTCCCCATCCTGTGTCTGGCAAAGAGAGGTCCTGACACTAGTTAGGCTTTTTGCTGACAATGGCTTTTGACAGTCACTTTCCTACCCGCATAAGCCACTTGAGCATTAAATAGCAATCAGACAAGTTCAGGGTAGCTCCCTGGACCCTTCCCACCACAGATACAACAGAATCCCACCTGGACACTAACATCTTTAATAAAGATGTCAAAATAAAGTGATGAAGAGGTGGCAACTTCCCAGTTTTGAATACACAGTGGGTATACATCCAGCGCTGTGTAATAATAAGCAGTAGATGAGTGCCTGTTACTACTTACACTAGTAGATTTAACACAGACTTGCCATCCCCTTCTGCATGTAGTGCTTTCACCTATAAGGACACACATTCACCACTAAATGTCTCTTCTCTGTAATAAGCTTACAAGAAGATTACACAGGCGATGACTTAATACTTAACTATCAGGTACACTTATTACATTCAGAATTTTGTTCTTTACCAAAAAAATAAAATTAAAAAAAAAAGTCAGTTACATGTATCGGCAATTTATTGTGAACATCAGACACCAGAGCAAAAGCTAGCCTTTGAAGCTAAAGGTTAAACTGTAACATGAACTGCATGCTCAGGCTAGGGAGCAAGTCTCTTAGATCCCTGCCAGGGATGGAGATAGGCATGATCTCTTTGTTTTCTTATTCTCCTTTCAATCAGGGATAAATACAGGAGGACAACCAACCATCGGTGTCAGGATACTGCTCTTCACCTATTGGGCAGCAGAGTAGAGATATGGCAGAGTTATCTTCCAACTGCAAGAAATAAGAGCAATCAAGTTGCAAAAATGTACATTAAAAAGGGTACAAATACAGAAATAAAACAAAATACGTAAGTATGTAAAACTAGAGATAGTTACCTGACGAGCAAATTCTCCTACAGCTGCATTCATGTCTTATGCTTTAAGGCATAGAACTTAACTTTGCTTCACAAAAACAAAATAAGAAGAGGCCTCATAAACATGAACTCAAACTTCCAGCTAGTCAGACAAAATCCACTTTTCCAAATGGCTCTAATAAAAAAGTGCAAGGCAAAAGAAAAAAAAAAAAGTTAAATTGGAACATTCATAGTTACATTTCTAAACATACAACTGTCAATTCAACCTACAATGTGAAAATTCATTGCACTTAGAAATTCATGGCTGTAAATTATTTATCAGCTCCCCTCTGAGTGATTTTAACTGCTGAGAAACTCAATGGAAAAAGAAATCCACCAAATGTCTGTTTAAGACAAGAATAAACAACAAACCTGGTAGAGGAGGCATATGATGCACTTGCATTAACCAGTAATGTGTATGCTGAAATATACTTTTTAAAACTAGAATTATATTTGCTGTAACACCAAATAAATACAAAACCACGACTGTGCCTACTCCAAGTGAGCTTAATAGCAAAATGAAGTTCACTTCAAGTGGAAAAGGGCTTACAAAAAATGAAAAAAAGAACAAAAAAAAAGCCCAAAGCCAGGACTCAAGACAAACTCTCCAACAGTAACCTCTTGAAATTACATATTACACAGCCCACGTTCCAATTTTTAAAAGATAAATGGAGAATTACCAATTAATATCTAGTGAAAGCCAAAGGTCCTTCCCTCACGTATACCTATCAAGAGCAGTAACAGACTGAAGGACGTAGACTTTGGGAATTCACATGGGGTGGTGAAGCAGCCTACACAGAACCTGAGCAAGAAGGAAGCCAGTGGCTGATGCTGGATGAATCATCAGTATCACCTGTCCTTCCTCAATAAGTTCATCAGAAAACCAGAAAAAAAATCTAAAGAGAGCAGAGGCACACACACCATAGATAGAACAAATGAGATTAGCAGAAGACGGCAGGCAGAGAAAGTGAAAATGAGATTGCCACAATAGGGGCCCAAGAAACAATGCTGTAGAAAAGGTGAATTACACAGTACCATTTATGTTCTCATTAAAGAAAAGCAGGAGCAGCAGCAGATGTTTCCAAAAGACACTAATAAGCAGAATAAGAAACAACACTTTCCCAAAGGTGATTAGATGGTACATTCTCAGTGATTGCTGTTTCCTGATCTTGGATGCTGAACAAATTTCCATATGGCTTTTGTTTCCGCAATGAAGAAGTGAGGTGACTATTTTTCTTATTGATGTTTCTTAAAAAAAACACGATGGGCTTTGCCCAATGAAATGCCTGGGCTTTGGTCTCATTAGACCAGCACACGAGTGTGGGTCCCAGCCTTTCCAGCTGCTGTACCTAATTAAATAACTTATCCAGTTTAACATGCCACTTACTTGACTGGAGCTTTATCTCTGTCAAAAAAAAACCAAACAAACAAAAAGTATGCTGCCCTGTCAATACTGTGGAATACAAGTAGCAACTTGCCATCTCAAATGTTCTCACCACCAGTGAAAAGTGATCAACAGTGTTGGCTGGACGGGGATGTAAGGGAATAGACAGGAAATAAAGTGTTTATTCTCCCTTTTCTCAACTCCTCCTGCTCCTATCTATGTATCACAAGCTTCAGTAATTTTCAGTCTTTTCCATATCTGACCTATGAGAAGCTTCCAGTGGAGGTGCAGGCTCCTTCAGGCATTTTGAAAATTAAAATCACTGCTCAAAATGAAGAAGAAAACAGAACTTATACCCACATATCTTTAATTCCTTAATTGCTAAAAGCACTGTCCAACGCATTGTCAGTAATATGAAAGGTGACTAGTATAAATACAAATGCAGCAGTCACAGAAGAGAAAGAACAGGTCTTTGAAAAGACCAGTTTTGCTCAATATGGTGATATTCTGCTTAGTGGATGCCATTCAACAACTTCAAATGGTCTTAAAACTGGGCATCAAAGTAAGTTCTTGGTAGATTTGAAATGAATATTTTGTAGGGATACATGTAGCTTAGATGGAAAATCTTCTGTACTTTTCTCTCTAATAGACTACTTCAGCAGATGAGATTAAAAAAAATTACTTAGTGGCACGGAGAGGGCAAACCATGACTGTATGTGTCATGCTGGTGCAGAAAAGGTCTCCTCACTGCAGTCGGTTAAAAATTGACTTCCTCAATCCCTCCTAAATACCCAGTAGTCACATGACGTCGTGTAGGGAGAAGTGGGGCTGCTGCAGAAATAATAGCTCCAGGACAAGATAACAAGATTTGATCGAGTTTTCAGCAGATGACAGACGTTTTAACTCTCACAAAACCATCTTGTGCTAGTGCTTGAGCATCAGATTGGCAAGTGTCACAAATGCTGTATTGACTGCTCCCATATGTGCCTTGCTACTTATAGACTCACGTGAACACGCAACAGCATCTCTGGCCACGTTCATGTCAGTTGGCTGTGGACTATTTCTAGGATGGAGATTAGGTTGTCTAGCAAACTGCATTGAAAACAGGCCAGGAAGTGTCAGCTTCAATTTTCTTTTTTTCATTTACTGATGTCACTAAGAGTTTTACTTTCTCAGCTGATACTGAGTACTGGTCTTGCTGGATTTTGGTGGTTTAAGACAGAAGTATAAGGTAAAGAACCCAAAAATCCAATCTTCATATTATGCAAGCTTCTGCTCCAAAACAATTGAAGGAGTTTGCTGAAAAGATAATTTTGCTTTCTTCCCTTTGGATAATAAGCAGAAAATCATACTGTTCTCCTATAACAGACTAGAAGTTTTCTAGAAAGGAGGATGCTACTTGTTAACTGAAGTATGAACAATCTTATCACATGAATATTTATGAATATCCACACTGAGTGAACATCATACAATACAAAATTGGATGGAAGAACTTCATTATGCATGGCATATGCTTACTGTTTATTCAGACTACCCATGAACAATTCTAATTGCAGGAATGCATTCATTAGAAATCTGCTAATAGGCAAATTTACCTTGACAGGGTCTATCATACACCTAACAGGAAAAGTAGTGCATGGAACTTTTACTGACAGTCCCATTTTTACTTTTAATAACCATAAGCAGACCAAACTGATGCTGCAGTGAACAGAAAAGCCTGGTTTGACATGGAAATCCTGAGAGAGAGACAAGTGTATAATGGGGCAAAGCAAAAGTATCAATTTCACATAATTTTTTTCCATTTGATTAGCTAACAAAACTACACAGTAAGGTACAAAAATAAACTAGGTAGACAAAAAGCATCATATTTAGTACAGCTGAGTGACCTGAATTAAAATCCTCCTTCTATATCTGAGACTGTCTTGTATGACCTTGAAGAACCTTAAACTCTGTGGCTATGTCTAGCTCCAGGGCATGTACAAAACTCAGCCAACATCCTGGATCCTCTATTAGAATGGAGGCATGGATTGCACTGTTTTTCTCTTACGCTTTCCTGCTGGCACCTCATGTCCCCAGCGAAAAAAATCCAGATATTTTTAGCCAGAAAGGAGCCAGAGTGTACTCCAGAGAGGTCCCCGATTTTTATAAGTGAGTGAAAACTCATGACCCTAAAGATTTGCACCTGCACCACTGTTTTAGTCACATCCCTATTTCAAATCTCCTTCAGTAAAATGGGACTGGAGCGCTCCATCACTGCATGAGAGCTCTTTCAGAGTAAACACAATGACCATATTACGTGCTCTCAGCCAACGTTTCAGTTTAAGGCTTGGCACATATTTATTAGTTTTGTTTACAGAAAGAGATAAACTGTGAGTAGTGTCAAAAAGAATAAACCAATGGGACGTGCAAATTTACCTTCATAGACATTACATTTAGCAGGGCAAATGAAACGGGAAATTTTTGGAATATATCACACAAGTAACACTCACTGAAAATCAGGTTTAAGGCTGTATGAACACCTACCCCATGTTAGACACCACAAAAGTGAGATTCATAAATTAAAAAAAAAATCAGTAATCACTCTTGAAATCTCGAGTATTGGCTTCCTTCTTGTTGAACTGTGTTTCTTTTTGGATAAATTTTGAAGGACTGATTTGAAGTATTGTAATAACAGTACTTGACTCCAAATTACAGGCACAGCTCTCTGACTATTTTTGAAATAGAAGCTGAAGAAACAGGCAGAGGAAAAAAAGGTCTGAAGTGTTGTGATACACCCCCTCTTTCTGTCTCTAATACAGCAACACTGGAAGTGTGAAACTGAAAAAAAATAATGCAAAACCATTTTAATCTTCGAAAAAGTTAGTTATATTGCATCTGATATTTACAAAGCCACATAATAATTTCTTAATTTACCTAGAACAATACAGCCCAAGGTCCCACTTTACTGCTAACAAACTAAAACCAGTAATAAACTCATCTTTCATCCACTTCATATAGTAAAGCTAAAGAAACTGGCATCAGGATTTCAGAACACCAGAAACTGAGAAGGATGTGGGAATAGTACTAGCAAAATTACTGTGTTAGCATCTACTCGTAAGATTTGTGACACCATGAAGGAATCAAACCTGAGTTTTTAGAGCTACTTTGAAAATATCCGTATGCCCTAGGCTGCTCATGTATAACCTCATAGTGCTCAACTGCAGAGGTGTGTGTGTAGGCAGCTCACTTGGGATCAAAGCAAAGTGGCCACCAGCCAGCAGCTGTCCAAAGACACAGGGATGAACAGGGCTCCACTTAGCACATGTACTACATGGGTCCAGAGGCAGGCACTGCAGTGCAGTGAAAGCATCTTATGTAAAGGCAACAAAGACGAGTCATACAAATGTCTCTGACTCAGGACTGATTGCTTTTACAAGGCTGGAGCCCACTATAATGTTGGATATTTTCAAAATGTTAGACGACCTTTTTCTTATTTGAATTCAGCTACATAAAGTGTCACCTTCGCTTAACTGCAGGGCCACTGCTCTCACCTAAGCCACCAGGCAGCAGTAAGTATGTGCTCTTTCTGCATAACTGATCCTGCCCACAATACAAGTGAGCTTTCCTGCCTGATGTTTCAACAAATATCTGGATGAAATTTCAACAAGTTGTATATATCTTCCTATTCATCCAACGAATGTGTGAAATCAGTTATAAAGAGTGAATGTAGAGTATACAACATCCAAATGTTTGATTAACCTAATGACAACCTAGTAGAGAAAAAAAAAAGCCAATTCATCATATTGAGTCAACTAAAGTCTTTGACATCTTTCAGTGAAATTAGTACATCCTTTCAAACCCCAAAATAACCCTATAATTCAACGTGAGGTATAGATAGAAATAAGTAACAATATGTATAACACAAACACATATGAAACAAGAATCCATTTTCCATATGTGCAATTCCAAAATGGCTGTTTGTTTTGTCTGGTTTTCATCAACTAGAGATTAAAATGTACAACTAGTTCTACCATAAAGTAATCCACACTATTTAATAGAAGTTCAAATGCTTATTCATACACTTAGATATATTGATTAAAATCCTACAGAACTTCTGCTGTCCTACTTAGCACACTATGGGGCCCAATGCACACTTGTGGCCACGATGTTTTAAAGCTCTTTCCAATTGGAACTGTCTACCAAAATACAGTGACTGCTGTTCAAAGAAAATGAAACATGCCTTAACACACAGCACAAATTCATTATTTCACCAGCAATCTGATATTGGACTTCAACATTTTTTTGAACCAATGAAAAATGCTATTTGAACCACTTATCTCTGAACAGTAAGCTTATGTTAATATCACTAAGAAGCCATCTCAAATTCAGAAAGCATACAGTGTATAGTGTGTGATTCACACTATATATATTCACTGAAATATCACACCTTTGGCCTAATACATTACTGGGATCCGGTTTTGTATTCTGATACCTCCTTTGATGTCTGATATGCAGCCTTTTCACACAAAGTGACATGGGACACAACATCTATCTATCAGGAGACTGGAAAATACTGAAATCGTGGTTTTGCTTCAACTCCCAAAGGAGAAAATAGACGTATACCTCACATACAAGGAACAAATAACGAGATTACTACCAAAACTTGTAACAAGGTTCCCTCTCCCTCTGTTACAGCAATAGAGACTTCTTTAGTCTTCCAAAGAGTTTTCAAGGGCAGCTTTCTCATGTTGTGATGCCCAGACAACACACACCGGCAAGGCCATCAAGGAGCATTCCAAAAGGCACAGCAGAGCCTTGTTGCTGTACATATTAGGGTCTGAAAACTGCTTTATTTATCACTGTGACTTTACTATATTCTTAACATTTACAGTATCTTCTGTCTTCTTTCACTCCTGAATTCTCTCATCTTCTCTCTCACTTCTATATTCCTCAGATCTTCTCTTATTTCCTCTGTGATTGTTTCCAGATAAGGTACACAGGATATTAGACACTTCTCATACTACAAGGGCATTACAGTATGATTTCAACATCCTTCTGCAGCCCCTTCCCAAACCTTTTCAACTGTGCATAGAGCACCCAGAGCTCTTGTATCACTCATATTTTGTCTGTTCCTATTTTTAAGCACATACTAGGCCTTCCATCAGTAACATGACAAAATTACCTGTGTCAAACTAGTTAATAGGAGAATACGAAATTTATGGAATGCTCCTATTTCAGTTTTCCTGTTTATAAACTTTTTTTTTTTTAAATTACAGTAGCACATTAACATTTTTCTAATTACCTTCATCACCCAAATTACATTTCTAAACTACTGGCACTTAATTTCTCAAATCTCAGAGAAGTAATGCTAATAACTTCTGCTAATCTTACTGTCCCCCCCTTTCCAGTGAAAACAAAACCAGCCTCATCTTCACTGTCCTCCCAGCCTGATTTATCTTCTGTAGCCATGGGAAAATATCAACAAGCAATAATCCCTTGAAGAAACTCAAGGATGGAAAAGAAAACTTACCAGAGAAATTCACGCCCCCAGAAAGAAGAAGAAACATCTGTGAACTATAGCATGGATGTTTAGGAAATACAGGCTGGAAAATACAAGAGCAACACATGTACGTATATCTGATGCTGGCAGATCTCAAATGGGTCACACTGCTCATGCAGCTGCCCTAAGCCTTCAGTGACCAAAGGGTTGTTTCTTAACCAGGTCAGACTCTCTATGCATAGCGGGAAACGCACTCCTCACAGACACTTCCACAAGTATCCTTTACACCATGTTATCTTTAAATCAACAGGCAAACAAATTATTTTCATTTATATGAATGCTGACTGCTGAATTCATATCCAGCTGGGTTTGAATTCTTCAAATGCCCTGAGATAGCTGGCTGCTGAGGTTAATATGAACTAGCTATGTAGACCAATTTCATTTGCAGCTCAAATTTTCTATTTACAATTTCTAGTTGTGGAAAATACATATCTATTTTTATTTTCTCCCTCACCTGTTTTCAGACTCAGTAACTTGTCTTTTAGGGAGATCATGAAGGCACATTAAATGTCTTTCAATTGTTGGCATATTACAAATCTGCTCTCAAGTTAAACATAGATTATTTGGTCTCCATCGTTGCTTTTACTTACCCCTCAAACCTTGCACGCTTCCTGATATCTTGGCTGAAAATGAATAGTGGGTCTAAAGCTCATACAATCAGATTGCACAGAAAGTCCGCGTCAGCTCTGATTTCCACATATTTCAGGTAATCTGCATATCCTTCTTGGGGAGTTTGGAAGTACACACCATGCCCTTATTTTTCTGATGGCAATTTTGCTTTTTGGAGTCCTTTGGTAGGCAAAACCCACAAACAGCTTTTTCAGAATATTAAAAATAATTGAGATAATGAAAAGCTAATAGGCTTTAGCTTAGAGGGTTGCAAAGAATAGACTGCCATTGTTCAGACAGCTCTGTAATAGAGCACCTTGTTAATTAGAGATGATTCACAGATGACTTGCAATAGATTCTGGTAGTTCTGAATAGCAATGATATTTTCATATTGAGTTCTTATCTACTCAGGAGTAATGAAGCTTCAACTTTAATTAAAAAGAAAGCTCATTTTTTTTTAAGCCTGTAGATCAAAGCAACACAGAAAATTAGCATGTCTTTTTCTACTTCTCCACATTTCAAGTTCTGTACTTCATGGTTTTGCTTTCGTAACATTCCCTAACAGAGGACATCTAAGCACCTGGATAGCAACTGTCAATGAGAAGGCAATGTTATTGTCACTTTAAATGGAGAAAGAGGCAATGAGGTGGGAAACTTTTTGCTCAAGGCCTCTCAGTGAGTCTGTGACAGAGTTAAAAGCAGAACTGGGTCCATCTTAAACATATCATCATTCCTTTAAAACTCCATGCCCCATCACATAACACTATCTGCTTCCCTTGATGGGTATCCATTGCTTTAGTTCATGATCATTACAGTGATACAATTTGACATTATATAACACCCCATTGCTACTAATAGAGGGGTTCTTTCGCTGTTGTCCCTTTCCCTTCACACTTTCTCTTGCCTTTTGCCAGGGAGTCTGCAGTGCATTGGTCCTTGGAGCAGGGGTGGTACCCTGCGTACACACATTTTCTGCCAGTTTAGGTCCTGAACTGGCCCTGAGGGGCGAGCAAAGGGAGATGACGGGAGCATGCAGGAGTAGGAAGGCAGGTCTGCACCCTTCTGGGACAACTGGCCATGAGGTGGGCTTAGCTGCAATGCCAAACAGGACCTCACCTGGTACAGTAAGTTGACCTTACCTGGTACTATCTCCACACCTTGAGCTTCCTTTAGCTTTATGTTTTTCATATTTTTTTATAGGATATCTTTTGCCTGTAGCCAGGTCCCCTCTTTAAGCCTAATTGAGAATAACCACTCTGACCACTGATAAAGACACAGTGCTTTCTTTTAGACCTGTCAAAGATCTACCCTGGGCTTTCCATGGGCAAGATGCACCAGCTTGTGCAGCACGCAGGGGAGCCACGTGGCTAACGTCATCGGCTGTTGGTGGCTCCATGGCCCTGATGATCCCAGTGTGGGCTTACAGCAGGAAGGCTGGGGCTACCACACTTCTGCCTGGGATTCCCTATGACAAATAAGTACATGTGCCTATGTACAGTGTGCACACACAGGAGCTTAAATCACTTGTACATCTCCCTGTGGGTGCACTGTGCTTACTCAGGTTGGAGGTCCAGAGCAAGGTTTGAACAGACACACACACAGAGACTAAGACCAAGAACAAGCTCTTTTATTCCATTTTGTCACTATGCGTCTTTATTTGTGAGCCTGGGAAGCTTCAAAACATTTCTGAACTTCAGGGCTGCCAAGCTTTGAAACACGAAGTGACATTGATTACTGCATTCAAGACTCTTGATGTGAAGCTATTGATTTACTAATTGATAAAGAAAATGACACAATGCCCTCTCCTTTCTTTTTGAAAAGAGGGATTGAAGGACAACCTGCATCCAATCTTGTCAAAGTTCACCATAAAATTCCCTAAGATTTCTTGTCATTAAATAGATTGGCAGGATTCAATGTGAACTATTAAGAAAACAGTAATGCCGTAATTGAGAAAAAATCCAAACACAGAATCCTCAATCTAAATCTCTTATCTTCACGTCCAGTAAAGCAGATAAAAAACCAAAACAGAAAAACCCCACACAAACATCACACTTGCATATTTACATCTCCAACAAAATTATGCAGAAAGAGAAAACATGTAACACAAATGCAAATATTTAGCCTTTTTACTTCTCATGTAGGACTCATAGCAAGTATATACAAGTATGTTTCCATTTAAGTCAACAGAAATATAAGCAAGCAGCATTTTGGTCGGGAAAGGATTACTCATCTGCAAAAAGCTACTCTCATCATTCATTGTTCTCAGGATCAAGACCTTTTTATTTTTTACAGTCAGCTCTTCAGAGAAGATGCATGTCCCCTTTATAAACATTAAGCGCATTAGGTGCTTGACTAATACAAAAATAACCATGCAAAAATCAATAATTACTGCATCTTAACTTGAGGAACTAAAACATTTTCTCAAATATAGAAACAACTAATCAAAGACAATGTGGAAAAGTACAAAAAAGAAGGAATCAGAACCCTTTATTGTTTCAAATATAGGAAAATAGTAACATTATTTAATAACTACATGCTCCAACAATTTACATTTTATATAGCTAGCTTCATTGTATATTTAATAATATGATGTCAAATAAAAGTGTGAAGTTATCTTTTTTTCACTCACCAGAATAGCTGTTGATTATGCTTCAAAATGCTTTTTTGTCTTATTCATTGATCTGAGTCTTACCAGATCTCAAATTAAAGAAAATCTCTCTTTAACGTGAGTTTTCAGTCTCTGTAGTTTACAGACCATAATTCAGGGAAGCCTAAGATAATGAAAGCATGCTTGTTTGCATCATAGAATAGTTTGGGTTGGGAGGAACTTTTAAAAGTCATCTAGTCCAACCCTCCTGCAATGAGCAGGAACATCTTCAACTAGATCAGGTTGCTCAGAGCCCAGTCCAGGCTGGGCTTGAATGTCTCCAGGAATGGAGCATCTACCACCCCTCTGGGCAACCTACTCCAGTGTTTCACCACCCTCATTGTAAAACATTTCTTCCTCATGTCTAGCCTAATCTCCCGTCTTTTAGTTTAAAACCTTTACCCCTTGAGGAACCCCAACTCTCTTAGTATGTCCTCACAGCACAGGTGTTCCATCCCTCTCATCATCTTGGTGGCCTCCTCTGCCCCCTCTCCAACAGGTCAATGTTTTCCTGTATTGAGGGGTCCAGAGCTGGATGCAGGACTCCAGGTGGGGTCTCACCAGAGTGGAGTAGAAGGGCACAATCACCTCCCTAGACCTGCTGGCTGCACTTAATGTAAACTATATTCAGCTTTCAAGCACATCTAATGCACACCTGATGCTCAATAAACAGCAGAATAATCACTGTATTTTTGATTTATCAATGAAAGTTTTTGTTATACTTCCAACGAAGATTTTCCTTTTTCAGATAAAAGTTCAGGTAGCCAAAAAAAAGCCCCAAACCCCACAAACCGCTATGGCTTTATGCACTGTCAATTTTAAAAATATTTTTTTCCCATAGATGCTTCCATAAAGAAGTTTTTAATATAAAATGCAAATTACAATTCAACTTTGTTAAATAAATAAGTAAAACTATAAATAATAAATATATAATACTGTTTAATACATAATGTAGAATATAAAATAACGTATAATATAGAAATATAGAAATAATAAATATATAAATTTGTAAATATAAATTCCCCCAAAAAAATTTTTTTGCAGGACTTTAATTTTTCTTGTATTTTTAGCCTATGACAGCTTCCTCATATAGCATATATATATGGACCTGACCTCCATCTTATCTGATGAACATGCAGTGTCACTCTGGCATGCCAGCCTCACGTCATCCCAGTGCACAGCTCACCACAGTTCCTAGGGGACTTTCTCAACAACCCAGGCCATAAAGGTTGAGCACTCAGAAGGGTTTAGGTTTGAAAAGGTCGAAGGCTTTCTGTAAGTTATACAGAGTATATCTCTTATGTCTGGAAAATGAGATGGAATTGTAACAATTTTATAGCTTTTTTTGATAAACCTTTTTTTTTTTTATAAATGCCTTTTTGAGTAACCCTACCCTACTTTTATGCATTTTATCTATTCCATAATCTTTCTCAGGTCTAGGTAGGGTGCTGCTCATGTACTTTGTGATGAGCGTTTCCACGGCAATCATAAAACAACAGACAACATGACACACGTCCACAGCAACTCATTACTTTCTCTGCTTCTGAGCACAAATTTTCACAACTCATCAGCACCCTTCTTTTTCCCCATGCATAATTGTGCTTTTCTAAAGGGAAAGCTGGATTTCTGTGGGGCCTTCAATTCCTTGTCATGTGAAAGACCTCATTGTTATTGTCTCCAAAGAATTATCTATTTTTCTTTTTTTTTTTTTGTGAAGGATCCATGATATTGGAGGATAAGAATCCTCCTTTAGCAGGAATTTCTGCCCAGTGACAGAGATATGACAAGACACTGAGTATGTGCAGTCACATGTGGTCGAACAGCAACAGCTGAATGTGTAAAACAGACATGTCCACACTTAATAAAGAGGGAAGCAAACAGAAACCAGAAGAAAAGTTACTTTTTAAATTTCAGCCCGGATAACTGATAACAACATAAAGTAATATCTACTTATTAATATCTGTGCTTTTATTGTTGTTGTGGTGGTTTGGGTTTTGGTGGGTTTTTTGTGTTGGTTGTCTGTTTGTTTTTTTTTTTTGGTTGGTTGTGGTTTTTTGTTTGTTTTGTTATGTTTTTAATTCCCTTTTCTGGGGGGTGAGGGGGGAGGGAAGGGGGAGGGTGTTTGGGTTTTTTTGTGTGTGTTTTTGTTCTTTTACAAACCTGGCCTGAAAAATTTAATTAGACCAGCATACAGCTCTACACTTCCTATCTGGGCGATATTAAGTGTTAACATGATGTCTAACAATTTTTCAAAGACAAATTCTTAAGTGCTTCTGCTGCTTTCATTTTTCACTAACATTCATTGGCACTGTAAAGAAATCAGAAAGCTACTGAAATCTGTGAGGCTAAATGAATCAAAAGCACACACGAGCAGGATTACCTCTATATTCTGCACTCAGAGTTCGCTGCCAGCCGGGCAGTTATGCTGAGGAGTTAACTTTGTGAACAGTCCACTAGAAATCAAAACCAGCCAGTACAGCACAGGGCCATTCACTGAACATGCCTCAACATGTCGGTAAGGGAAGCAGGGATGTTACTCATTTTCTTTCAGAACAAAGTACACATTTACGTTCATTTAATGTAATTGTCAGAATGTGAAAAGCCATGCACAATACAAATCTTTCCCCTGCAATCTCAAAAGCTCAAATCCAGAATCTGAGTTAAAGCAACATGACTTCTGTTTCAGGTTTTAATTTTTCTCAGCTTAAATCAGACTTTTAGTTGAAGCAATGCTCTGATTTTGTGCCAACAGCAGTCTCCTCTAAAAATTGCCTCAATTGCAATGACAGTTCCCATTTGGAGCATTTTTCCCTCTCCTGTATAAACCAGAGAAGACTGACATATGTTAATCACTAGATTTAGCCTAGACAAAGGACCGGGAGGGAAGACATTAAGATAGTCTCAGCTCAGAAAATGGGGCATAAATTTGAAGGCACAGAAGAGGTACAGGATGCAGGGTAATCTATGCTTGTGTTCAAAAGTGAGAGAGTCCTCCTGAAAGCCAATGTGGCCATCAAGTCTCTGTGCAAATGCTCCAGTTCCTTGTGATTTTAAGCATTTTCATGAAAAAAAAACAAACCAAACCAAAACAACAAACAGATCGTAGAAAGAAAGTAGCATAAGGTCTTCCTGCATGATTTAGGTACTTCTCATCAACAGGGTGATTAAAAACAATTAATCCATTCTCAAATATTTACCAGTCTCATTTGATTAGATTACTAATCCCAACGAGGATTAGAACCCACTCAGCAGGTCAAACTGATTTCTTCCAAATGCCACAGCTTTCAGGAGCTACCCAGCAGCTCAGTCACTTGGACTTTCTGCTAGAGCAACATTCAGGAGATCAGACTTTGTATTAGTCACTGCTAAAACATTGTAGTTTTTTAATTTTCATTATTGATTTTATTCTCCTGTTTTCCTTCAGCATCTCAGACAGGGAACAGCAATGAGTAGGAAAGGTTGCAGAGAGAGAAAGTATTAACTGCACGGGCATGTAACTTCATGGTTATTAAAATTTGTGCCATTGCTTTCTCCTTCAGGATGAAACTACAGATTTTAATTTTCATTTTTTTTAAAAAAAGATTAAAACAGGAAATAAAAAAGAATGAAGAGTATGAGCATGTTCACACAGAATGTCAGAATACTTTATCTTGTTGTTATTGTTTGGTTTTGGTTTTTTTGCGAAACAAAACCTGAGAGCTGGTTACTAAGTGTCTTTCTTATCATACTCTTTACTACTGTTCCTGCAATAATTTCCTAAGGAAAACAAACGTAAATTTTGTTCCTACAAAATGACACAGATGACCCCATAACACTTACAAAAGAGTGCAAAATGTTCCATATAAATCTTTGCAGGACTGAGTCCTGTAATGCTCTAATTTATTTCTAATTACCTAAAACAGTATGGAGATGACACAGCAGAATTAGATATATATCATTCAAAATGACACCTAATGCTGATATAGAGACATTCCCAATCAAAACAGGGTTGGTATTCAGTCCCTTATCATCAGACCTCACAAATTTTTGTGCTTCCCTGATTACAGATTTAGGAGATGATCCTGAATCACACTTATTCCCCTTGCATCTCAGTTTTGATGCAGGTGAAATTCTCATGCAAAGACAGTGGGCTCTGTGATGTTCAGGGAAGCTGGTCTGTAAGCGCCTTCATAAAACTCACTTGCCACAACCCTCACAGCGTGCTTTTTAGCACTTCCCAAGTTCAGCTCCTTCCCTAATTAAAGTTTCTTTACAAGGATTAGCCATGGTTATTCTTCAAGGAAGGGTGATACAGCTCTACAGCTAAGCAAATTCACACTCCCCTCTGAAGTGCCTCCTCATTAAAACAACACAGGGCAGAATGTTATAATGCATAGAATCATTTTAATTTATCTACAACTTCCCCTTGACCCACTCTGTCAGCAGAAAGAGACCTAGAAGTGGATAAATCTATAGTTTGCACCAACTTGTACCTCTTCCTTCATATCACGATAAGGAAGGATAAAAGCTATGGTGCAAATAGAGGTAGTCCCAGTACTTGTACAGACAGAGACGTTTCTCTTTTCTATTCGACTCCTGGAAATGAAAATGGACCTATTTATAAGATCTGATCAGTTTTTCTGCTATATTATTAATTCCCACAGCTGTGACAGAACATTTGGTCCTGTGTTGGGCCAAGAAAGATCGAACTGCTTAGCTGCCATCTGTGCCTTTGAAAGTGCTGTGCAGCATCTTCACGCCAGATACTTTTGTATGAATGCATACGGGCACATACTCTTTTGAAATGCAACAACTGGTTAATACCGGCAGCAAGATTTTACAATTTTAAAAGAGAATCTGTCTTTGAAAAACTTCTTAATTTTAATATCTTGCCTAACTATTCAGAAACCTAATGTAGAATCCTCTTTGAGAAATACAAGAAACTGCATAATGTGCTTCTCAAAAGTTTCATCATATCAAAAAAAGTGGGATTATAAAAAATACAACAGAGCCAAAACCTAAGTTACTGATTAACTGCATACAGTTAAAAGAGTAAAGAGATGTGTGGTACTATGGATCAATAGACCAAAATCTAAAGCAGGCACACCATAAAGGCTGCACTGGATTTTGAACACAACAGTTTGGAGATAATCCCTGTTCATATGACAAGTACTGGTGAAGACTAACAGCATCTCTAAAACACCAGAATTGCTTTAAATAGCCATCCAAAAAATGCTTTAAAGCCTATATGCATTATTTCATTATGATTTTACCAGCTGACCTTGCCTTTTTTTTTTTAATCCAGATGACAGAGATATTGTGACCTTGAAAAAATTATGTGAAATGGAATTCCCACCACTGAATGAGATTTTTCACTTTGGGCTATGTTCTACATTGTGCTTAGTATCTATCCAAGTGATACGAGTATGACTTATTTTGCATATTACTAAGTTTTATTCATAGTATGACATCATCATTGCTTCATAGTAATGAGAACTCTTCAAAAAAGTAAATAATGTAATATAGTTGTATTATAATTTGTGTGGGGAATGTATAATCAATTACTCTTGTCTTTATCTTAAATTATGTATTAGTCACAATGGTGTCAATATGAGCTGTTAATAATGCACTTTGTACTCAAAAAGACTCAAATCCAAGAGAGAAAAAGAACACTTCAGTTGTGTAATAATTACGCTGAGGTCAGACTTTCCAGAAACACTGAATGTTGGGGTAAGGCAAAGTACAGGAAGCTTTGGCCTCACCAAAGCCTTTGGCACAAGCTCAACAGAAACCGTAATTAAACGAGTTTGGTGGAACAATATCTGTATTTGATCCTACACATGCTCCCCTGTCTTGTTGAGCTGCAGATGATGACTTGTATAGGCCAGATTCCAATAAGGCTACCAAGACCTGAAAGCTGCTTCCCTGTTTTTAAACCCTGCTCAGAGCTGCCCAGGTTCCTGGCTGACCCTCCAGCCTCTGCTTCCAGGTCTTGTTTTGGGTGACACTAAACTCCACCAAATTGGGCCAAAGCAGACAGGCCCAGAGCACAAAAAATTAACTAAAAAAAAGAAAGGCTCGGATCACACTTCTGCCATTACCACGACATATATACATTGCCTCAAAAAACACAACACACAGCCTAGTCCTCCTTCGGAAGGGCTACAAGGGCAGGAGCAACAAATACACAAGGTGAGAGGAAAGTACCACTATGACCACAGTTCCCCCGGTCCCATGTGAGCTCTGTTCCCAGCCATCAGGAAAGAGAATCTGCCTCTCCTTACCCTGAAAAATAACACCGCATGCTGCAATTTAGTACCACGTAAAGCAAAACCAAAATTTAATCTGAGCTGATTTTCTCCCAAAGAGAGATACAGATTGATCTTCTCTGATGGCAGGAAATAAATTTCTGGTACTCCAGATGTATTTTATTATTCGGAGCCTTGTCATTTAATGACTGAATCAGAGGTGACACGTCTGGGAGAGCAGGGAGCTTATTAACATCCATCAATATGTGGTATACAATATGCTAACTTCAAATTTGTCATTTGTACCCCAACTCAGTCATGCTTTTTTAGTACTAGTCAGCTAGTGAAAAGTACAGTAGTTTGGATATTTTGACAGACAAAGAAATGAAGCGGTGAATTAAATTGGCAGTAGCAGCAAGGCAGAGCCAGTAAATGAGGAGGAGGAGGGAGGAGGAGATTATGCTGCCCCACACAGTAACAACGGTTAGAGGTGAAAATAAGTTTGCCCCAATGTCAACACTGGTTGGACGCACTCATAACCTCGTGAGGATGACAACAGTGACCTTGTCTACAAAACAGGAGATAGGACCTGAAACTGCAGAAACTGCAGAAACTGCTTCAGTTTGCTTGCTGTCTCTTTTTCACTTCAATGCAACTTAAAGAGAATAACGCCCTCCTAACTTTTAAACCTAAAAGGTTCTACTGAAAAGAAACTCTTATTCTAGAACTTAGCTGGATCAGGCAATATATATGACCTCATAACTTGTACAAGAAATCTTCAGACAGCCAAAGTCCAGACAGCACCAATTACATACCTGGCATAGCTCCAGGAACATTTCACAGGACAGAAATGATGGGCTCCTCGGGACTCCATAACCTCACTCAAGATAAGACTAACTACAGTGTGTAACAGGTCCCAGGGAACTGGAGCTTTTGCCATTACTTATTTTGGGTCATTTCTTCCTGCTGTATGTGATTGAGCTTGCTCAGCAAACCCAGCACAGCCCCAGTGCTGGCCAGCTGACCTTATGCTGTTATTAAAAAATATATTCAATTTGTATGGAGCAGTTCAAGGGCCAAAGATGACAAAGCAAGGATAGACTGTGGAACACACAACTAAGACCTATACTAAAATGCAGTACACACTATACTAGAATATAATATGCAGCCAGGACCTACAATAAAATCATTTTAGCTGGTGAAAATAGAAGAAGTATGATGCTAGCAGACAGCATCTGACATCTTTAAATTTCACTCTGAGGCATACTCAAACTAGCTTCCCTCCACAGCAAGGGAAAATTTGAGGAAAAGCTACAACTGGACAATTTAAGGACTGTTCCCTCCTTACTGTTTCTAATACGATGAAAATAATAACTTAAACTTCATGGACTCTGATCTCTTCTTCAAAGAAATAAAAGAGTGAAAGAAACAACTCTTAAGTCCTATCAAATACATACTGAAACAATATTTTAAAATCATATTTTTCAAGAGTTTCAAGTAAATTCCATATTGTGCATTATAGCATGAAGTGATTTATCCACATATTTACTTACTCTGACACTGAGTCAAATTAAAAAAATATATTGTCTAGAGGGCTCAGGTTCTGAACAACATTGTGCATTGCAGTCAAAATGAAGATTTGCTGCTTGGGAAGTGGGAAGAATAATTTTCTATCCAGGTCATGCAGCGGTTCACAGCAATTGCCCTATCCATAGCGACCCGCAGATGACTGCACAGCGTGCATCAGAACAGGCCCTAATGGAAGCGACTGACCCAGCTGAGAATAACCAGAGCTGACTGCTCCAACGCGTTGCAATTGCCTGGCAGAGTCCCAGAACAATTTATTGAGCTTAGAAGTAAATACAGGGTGTTGTGGCTTGATACTTAATACAAAAGAAAATGCGCTGCCTGCATTATGAATATAGATCTCGCTCTCTGCCAACTACATTATTCCCAAAACTGCAAATGAAGATAGACACTAATACAGTAAATACATTACCAGATGTGTGTTATTTATGAAAGTAGTAGCATTTAGAGTAGAATTAAGAATTGCATTTAAAATCACGGTTCTAGAGAACTAAAAAGTGACTTTGACAAGAGCACTTTAAAAATTTTTACCACTGAACAATTGAGGTATGATCAGACTGAAAAAGATTAAATATTTCCTGAAACTTGCTTTACAATGTCAAACAGTACAAAACAGATCTCAGCTGATAATCTAGATGTTCACTAGGCTGAAACATACATACATTTTACTACCATCCCTCAACTCCGACGTATGTAGAAAAAGAACAATTTATAAATCCACTGTGCAGATTAAATACATGTTAAACAGTTCTTCCTGAATTAATTTAGAACACTGATTTTCAAGAACTTATACTCTAGATTGACATATGAGAACAAAAATACTAATTTTCAGAACTAAACACTAAGAGATTCCTACTGAAAAGGCAGGTTGCAAAGACAGTAAGGCCTCCATTCTCCAGCTGATTAAGGTCTACAAAGTTGGGGGAGGCAGAAATGTTGACAGTTTTCAGGGGAAAATACTTTTTTTTTTTTTAAAGAAACAAAGAACACAAAAAATCCCAGCCCAGAACAGCAAACCTTGGTTACTTGGAGTCTCTCTATCCCATCAAAACATATATTTTCCTACTAGAATATTTGTTCTTCAGTTATGTGTCTTTCCACTAAAAAAATGAATCAAAAACTCTAACAAACCAAATATTTAAAGCTTCTACCATTCCTTTAAGTACAAAAGATTCCAACTACAAAGCTACATAACTGAACACCAATCAATCTTCTAGATTACACCAATGCACACAGCATGGGGAATAAGCTGGAGGAGTTAGAAACCTGTGTTCAGGCAGGAGATTATGATCGGGTGGCAGTTACAGAGACATGGTGGGACAGCTCACATGACTGGAATATGGTCACGGATGGCTATGTCTTTCTCAGGAAAGACAGGACAGCCAGGCGAGGTGGTGGAGTTGCTCTTTATGTGAGAGAGCAACTACAATGTATTGAGTACTGTCCAGGCATGGATGAGGAGCGATTTGAGAGTCTATGGGTGAAAATTAAGGGGCAGGCTGGCAGGGGTGATACTGTTGTGGGTGTCTATTACAGGCCACCAGAGCAGGCTGAGGAGGTTGATGAGGCCTTCTACAGGCAGCTGAGAGCAGCCTCACAGTCACAGGCCCTGGTTGTTGTGGGGGATTTTAAGTTCACTGATGGTTGCTGGAAGGACTACTCAGCCAGCCAGCCACAGTCCAGGAGGCTCCTCCAGTGCCTCGACAATAACTTTCTGATGCAAATGGTGGAGGAGCCGACTAGGAGAGGAGCACTGCTAGACCTCATCCTCACTAACAAGGAGGGTCTGGTTGAAGCAGTAAAGGTTGAGGACCTGCCCTGGTTGCAGCAACCATGAAATGGTGGAGTTCAGGATCTCCTGTGGCAGGAACAGGATAGCAAGCAGAACTGAAATCCTGGACTTCAGCAGGGCAAACTTTGGCCTTTTCAAACAATTGCTAGGGGAAATCCCATGGGCAAGGCTGCTTGAAGGTAAAGGGGCCCAAGATAGCTGGTTAGTGTTCAGGGACTGCTTCTGCCAGGCACTATATCAGAGCATCCCAACACATAGGAAGTCAAGGAAGTGAGCCAGGAGACCTGCGTGGTTAAACAGGGAACTGCTGGGTAAGCTCAAGTGGAAGAGGAGAGTTTATAGATCATGGAAGGAGGGGCTGGCCACTTGGGAAGAATACAAGGCTGTTGTCAGAGGGTATAGGGGGGAAACTAGGAAAGCTAAGGCCTCCTTAGAATTAAACCTGGTGAGAGGGGTCAAGGACAACCGAAAGAGCTTTTTCCAACACGTGGCAGATAAAATTAACACCAGAGGAAATGTAGGCCCACTGATGAACGAGTTGGGTGCCCTGGTGACAAAAGATACAGAGAAGGCAGAGTTACTGAATGCCGCCTTTGTCTACTCTGCTGGAGGCTGTCCTGAGGAGCCCTGTACTCCTGAGGCTCCAGAGGAAGTCAGGACAATGGAGGAGTTTGCCTTGGTTGATGAGGACTGAGTTAGGGAGCAATTAAGCAATCTGGACAACCATAAATCCATGGGTCCAGATGGGATGCACCCGTGGGTGCTGAGGGAGCTGGCTGAGATCATTGCTGGACCGCTCTCCATTATCTTTGCCAAGTCTTGGGAAACGGGAGAGGTGCCTGAGGATCTGAGGAAAGCAAATGCAACTCCAGTCTTCAAAAAGGGCAAGAAGGAGGACCCGGGTAACTATAGACTGGTCAGCCTCACCTCCAACCCTGGGAAAGTGATGGAACAACTTATCCTTGGTGCCATCTCATGAGGGTCATTAGGGGCAGTCAACATGTCTTCACCAAGGGGAAGTCATGTTTGACCAATCTCATCGCCTTTTATGAGGACAGCAAGGTGGATAGATGATGGCAGAGCGGTGAATGTGGTCTACCTTGACATCAGTAAAGCATTTGACACAGTCTCCCACAGCATCCTTACAGCTAAACTGAGGGAATGTGGTCTGGACGACTGGGTAGTGAGGTGGACGGTGAACTGGCTGAAGGAGGGAAGTCAGAGAGCCATGGTCAAATGGGGCAGAGTCTAGTTGGAGGCCTGTATCTAGTGCAGTGCCTCAGGGGTCAGTACTGGGACCAGTATTATTCAATATATTCATCAGCGATTTGGATGAGGGAATAGAGTGCACTGTCAGCAAGTTTGCTGATGACACCAAGCTGGGAGGAGTGGCTGACACGCCAGAAGGCTGTGCTGCCATCCAGCGAGACCTGGACAGGCTGGAGAGTTGGGTGGGGAAAAATTTAATGAAATATAACAAGGGAAAGTGTAGAGTCTTGCATCTCGGTAGGAACAACTCCCAGGTTCCAGTATAAGTTGGAGAATAACCTATTAGAGAGTAGTGTAGGGGAAAGGGACTGGAGGGTCCCGGTGGACAGCGGGTTGACCATGAGCCAGCACTGTGCCCTTGTGACCAGGAAGGCAAATGGCACCCTGGGGTGTGTTAGAATGGGGGTGGTCAGTGGGTCGAGAGAGGTTCTCCTTCCCCTCTACTCTGTCCTAGTGAGACCACATCTGGAATATTGTGTCCAGTTCTGGGCCCCTCAGTTGAAGAAGGACAGGGAACTGCTGGAGAGAGTACAGCACAGAACCATGAAGATGATTAAGGGAGTGGAGCATCTCCCATATGAGGAAAGGCTGAGGGAGCTGGGTCTCTTTAGCTGGGAGAAGATGAGACTGAGGGGTGACCTCATTAATGTTTACAAATATATAAAGGGTTGGTGTCAGGAGGATGGAGCCAGGCTCTTCTTGGTGACAACAAATGCTAAGACAAGGGGTAATGGGTTCAAACTGGAACACAAGAGGTTCCACTTAAATTTGAGAAGAAACTTCTTCTCAGTAAGGGTGACAGAGCACTGGAACAGGCTGCCCAGGGGGGTTGTGGAGTCTCCTACTCTGGAGACATTCAAAACCCACCCGGACACATTCCTGTGTAGCCTCATCTGGGTGTTCCTGCTCTGACAGGGGGATTGGACTAGATGATCTTTTGAGGTCCCTTCCAATCCCTAACATTCTGTGATTCTGTGATAAATGCAAGACTCTAATATTATGGACAAGCCATAATTTATTTCAGGTACAAATGTGCATTTGTGGTTAGAAGCTTTGTTCCAATAGGAAAGTTTAAGCATCATTTATAAATTGTTGCTTGTTTCTGAGCAAGGAAGGAAACCTCTAAGAATAGCAAATAGAAATTCACACACTGCAAATACCAGCTCATTGGTTTGTCCTGCCCTTACACTGACACAGAAGGAAACAGCTCTCCAGGTGCCTCCTCATTCTCTGGTTCTTCTCACAGGCTGCGTCAGTGCAAGGTAGAGAGCAGCTCTTGGTGGCAATTGCTGCTCTTCTCCAGCACAGCTGAGCAAGAAAAGGACAGGGACCAGCTGAAAGAGTAGAAGGCTTGAAGCATTTTTCAATACTTCTCACAGGAATGCGGAAACTTTTCTGGGATGGTTTGACTGAAATAATTTTCTTCAGGCAGTTTGAAACTTTTCTTTTTTTGCAGCTAGCACAGTCATCATTTGGTTTTAGTTTGAGAACAAGAAGATAATACCCTGGGACAGAGTTAATGTAAGTAACTTGCCAGTGTTTTTGAGTTGGAACACAGAGGATGTAAGAGCTTACTGTTATCTTAGTTGTTGTCTGGGAGCCAAGGTTTTTCTGGGTTCTCTGTCTGCAGGTGTGAGGCAGCCAGGAAGGGGAGCATAGATGGGACAGACCTTGACTGACATCCAGACTGATCAATGAGAATATTCCATCCCATTATAACATCATGCTTCATAGTTAATGAGAGTCAGGTTTCTAGCTGTGGAGACCTGTTCTTGTTCTGCTCTATTTCAATGGAGTTACAGTTGAGAGTTGCTTTAGTTCAGCCTTTTGCCATTCTACTGCTTTGCAGTTGGCCTCTGGGCCCTTCTGCCTTTTTGGTTTTTTTTCCTCTCTTTCCTTAAGATCAGCTGTTTGAGAGCAGGGTGCTTTCTTGCCAGGACTGTCTGCTTGGCACAGACAGAGTTCGTGAAGTTCGTGAGGAGTTGCATTAAGGTGTTGGTTTAGTAGTTTTTCCTGTTTGATTGTTTTAATTTTTATTCTGTTTTCCTTTATATATAGTAGCAGTGTATTAGTACTATTTTGGTGTTTTATTAAACTGTTTTTATCTCAGTCCATGAGTTTCTTCCTTCCAATTCCCTCCCCTATTTGGGGGTAGAGGGGGAAGTGGGCAAGCAGCTATCACAGTTCAGATTGCTCACTGGGGTCAAACTGCAACAGGAGCCTATCTACGCTGTGCCAAAAAAAAATAATAAAAAAAAAGATACGCTTTGAATTGAGGTCAAAATTGTAACTGTTGACTATTTCTGAAGGTACAAGCTGCCTTTTCACATAACTAAAACGAGAATTTTCTAATTTAACCCCGGCATACATCTGTTGAGTGCAACATCTGATAAGTACAGGGTTTCTAATTTCCAGAGGCTGCAATCTCCCCCAGCAGACCATGTACAATCCCTCCTATACCTGGGGAAATGCAGCAAGAACACACATGACAAGTCTCCAGACTATCAAGGTTCAGTCTCTAGAATAGCTAGCTACAGCAGAGGCCACCACCAAACTCATATACACCATGGCTGATGGTACTGAGGAAAGCAATACAGGTACCTTAGGAAGGAGGCTAGAGATAGTTATGCCCATGTATGTACAAGACCATTTGAATATGGAAAGGTGGATATTGTTTTTTTGTCGATTTTCTAAAATCATTAAGACAACTTTTATGTCCTGTCTGCAAAAAAGCCCAAGCAAAAACCACACAGTGCTATGCATTGAGCAGTCTCCCTTCCGTAATAATTCTGAAACTACATTCATCATGAACAGTCTCTGCCAGTTTATCTTTTCAAGTTGCTGCTCTTTTCTCCTCACCTTAATTACCTGCTTCAAGCATCAGCCTTAGGTCAGGTGAACCTGTGATGTCACCGGGAATCAAGTGACAGCTGATATAATTAGGTGAACCAAATCAACACAGGAGGAACAAGGATCTGGGTCACAGTCTTGGCAGATTAATGAGTATGCATCCCCACAAGGTCATTTGCCAGAAACCAAATCTCAGCAGCGTGTTTGCAATTTTACTGCCACCCTGCTTTGCTCTGGAGCAGGGAAGCTAACACATGCAATGCTAAAGGCATTACTGGATGACTCAATTTGCTGATACATTTGAATATTTATGCTGTTTAATGGACTTCTTGGAAAATTAAGATGATGTTCAAGTCCCATTTGGTAAATGAAGACAGAAACCTAATGCATCTCTGAAGATTTTCTCAGGACATGGCACGATGCCTTTAAAACAGAGCATTTATCTAAGCAAGTATCCATTTACGATGCTTTCTTAAGCGACTGGATGGATAAGATACAGGACAGTTCAGTTTATATTTTTACATTTTAAAATTAAAATCGCAAGTTTTTTGCATTTATGCATCAACTTTTTCTGCTATCAACTCTTGACGTGCTTCACTTCCTCAGGTTAGAAAGGCAAATGGCCTGACTAGGAACGTAAAAGTGTTTCAAGCTAGTGCAGCCTATAAAAAGTTGAAAAATCTCAAAACAGCACTGCTCTACTGAAGGGGTACTATGAGGAACGGATGTTCTAAAAAGAACTGGGGAGTGTCAAGGCTGCGATCACTGCTGGGGGTGCAAGACACCAAGAGCACAGAGAGCTGTGATCAGTAGAGATGCAGCAGGAGAAACTGAATCACAGATGTGCAGGAGGAAAAGAGCCAAACAAGAGAGTCTGAAGAGCACCCACAAAAGGAAGACAAAAGCTAAGTGTTTTCAGATCACACTTCACAATCAGATTGGCAAGAGAGGTACTGAGATGGTGGCCCAGCTAAGCAGATGGTATTCTCCCAGTACAGCCTGCTCAGAGAGCCTTCCATCTGCTAGCACATTCAAAACACACTAAGATAGGAATTACAGGACTTAATATAAGCAACATTTTTAATACTCTCTGAAAAATATTTATTTGATTCTATGTTAACATTGATGAACTAAGGCTACATAGCCCCAGAAATACTGAGGAGGGGCTGAAAGGATTAGCAGGAACAGCAGACTGCTTCTTTTGGTGTGCAAAGTCACAGCTATCACACAAGCTGCAGAAGGAATTTCAGCTGTTAACAAGACAATTATTCTGTTGTTGCTGTTTACTTTAAAAGAAATGCTGCTAGGTATACCTAGCCACACACACACATATTTACTAGGAATCTAGCTAATATGCATTTTTAAATACTTTTTTCTTTTTTTTTTTTTTAAATAAGGAAAGTTTCTGCAGTTAGAATCCTATCACAGATAGCTGATTCTTTATGTAGTATCTCCTGATCATTGCTTCCTCAGAAGCAAAAATACTAATTAAGTTTTACATAGGAATGGAGCCACAGACATAGCTCTCAGAGTCTGTGATGTAGGTTCAGCATGTAATGTCTTTTTTTTCTTTAACTGCAATTATTATCTTATGCTTATACTAACAAAATTGTTTAATAAATATCCAAGGCCCAATAAATGGTACCACTTATTTCAGTATGTTTCCTGCAACATTGTTAAAATGCCTGGAGACACAGTAAGATTGTGCAATCGAAGGAAGGCTGGATCATCACCTCTTGGAGAGAATCTCAAAGTGTTAGTGGAAACACAGCTGAGCAGCCACTAGGCAACATCTGAGCAGAAGAGCATGTGCCACCCTCTCCCAAGTCCTTGAAAAAGTCTCTCTAACGAAAGCACGAACTTCTGTAGGTTAAATTCTAGGAGAGATGTTATGAACTTCCTCCTTTCTGACCATCCCCTGACTGCTGCTACCCCCCAAAACAGCCACAGCATTCAAGGCAGTAGAGCTGTCCCATCTCCAGCCTCACTGCTGCCAAGAAGCCCCAGAAAAATGCACAGGGCAGCAAGATGGTGCACATCCCCCGCCTCCCAGCCAGAGCAGGGGTCACCTGCTATTCCAAGAGCAAAGGGCGGCACATAGAACCAAAGAACATGACAGCAATTTTATTTTACTTTTCTATTTGTTGTTAGAGAACTAAGAAATACATAAAGGATGAATTAGTTAAATTGCACAAAAGTGAGGAGAAACTAATTAGGATAGTAATAAAGAAATGCTAGGGAGGGCCATGAGTATCAGAACTAGAGGCAATATGATATAATTTTTCAGGGAATATTTAGGCTGTATTTCAGAATAAATTTTTCAACAGTAAGACTTGAGCAAAATCTTTAAAAATTATGTTAATAACACAGGTTTAGATTTTTTTTGCATCAAATTATACCCGCTTGAAGCATTAAAATATTTAGAAAATCCTGCTTTGACAAATATATAGTTTATGGAAATAAGAGGCATCCAGTTGCTATGCATCTGTTTTTTGAGGTGGGGCAGTACTTAATGTTGCTGGAAAGCCATTAAGGAACAGTAGTCATTTCCTAAACCTCTTCTTTACATCAACACTGTTTCCAGAATAATATCTTAAGGGACTCTTTAAATTTGCATCTCAGAGTCAATGCAATATTCATGGACTGCAGTATTTGTTTGTGGCTCTTCCTGTACTTAATTCTGTCCTTCCACTATCTCCAGTATTCAGGGATGGGAAAAATTAAATCAGAATAAAAAAGGTGTTGGGGAAATCATCCATATTTATACAAATCTGAAGACTTCATAAAACCTAAAAATAGAATATTTAACCTCACAAATTCATTGTTACAGCTTGAAACAAGTAATAGTTCAACTTTTCCGCTCCAAAACATTTTTTCTGCACTGCCTTAGAGTCTGCAACACATGACATGTGGAAGCAAATAAAACATCTATGTGTGGAAAAAGAAGATTTTAAAAAATACTCAAATGTGAGAAAAAGGCAGCTGAGGAAGAAGAGAAGCGATTCGCACTGATGTCTGTTCAAACAATAGCAGAGAACTATTTCAACAATTGCCCTGGAGACAGTTCAGAATTTCACTTACATACCTGAAAGCATGGACCATCTATATAATTTTCAGGCCTAAATAGCATTACCCTAAATATAAAGATGCATAGTATCTCTAACCACACCCAATTCTACCGAAACCTGGATTATTCACTGTACAGAGAAGTAGTTAGCAGATAAGGAGAAATGGGAGGGGCAAGGGACAGAGAAAAAAAATCAGGTCTATAATAAGCTAAAGCTTGCAAAGTCCTTTTTAACAAATCCTTAAACAGGCTGCTTTTCCCCCTCACAAACAGATGTTTTTGCACTTAACTGGTGTTGTTAGTACCAAATGACAATGTCTCAGCTGTGTATTAATAGCTACAACGGAAGGAAACTTATACTTCACTCCCAGAAAAAAGGAAAAGAAAAAAACCAGCCCAAATCAGTTTTACAGAACATATAGTAATTGCCATAAAATGTTAGCACTCACAGAGTGGTGTCCTACAGATTTGTACACTTGTTCCCATTTTAGGAAACTGCAAATAATTTGGTACCTCAGACTGTAACTGTCAGTGGTAGATAAGTATTGAAGCTGACAAAGGAGTATAACATAACTGTTTGTCTCCCTGTGAAGGCTGAGGATCTCTGCTTACACACTGCTTTTCTTCTTTGTCTTAAAATTTTCTACAGTCTGAACATATCATATCTCAAGTAAATGAAAGGGAAGAAAGACAGTAGAAGTCACTGTGAACTATGAAAAATGTCCTGGTAAACAACAGGCATGCACTTTATGTATGATAAAGTTTCTGTGAGTTATTGTGAAACACTGAAACAACATTGTTCTATTGCTCTATGGCCATTTCAAAGGAGAAGTTGCTTTCTGATGGAAATTGTGCTAATAGATGGTTTGCTTCAAGAGCCTAATGACAAAATTGTACTGATGTCCTAACACTCGCACAACTTTAAATGCAGTAGGTTGGGCAATTTCTTTTTCATAACCAAAAACTATAACTTGGGACTAAGGCACTTCTATTTCAAAGCAGTTTGTAGACAACCTATTAATTCCCCTGAACTTTAACCACAGATGTTTGATTGTTTTTGCATAATAAATCAATAGATAAAAGATTAAGTCATGCCTAAACAAAAGGAAAGTGTTTTAAAACTGGGCAAAATCTTCCCAGCTGCTTTATTCTTCTGCTTAGCCTCAGGGGACACATCTGAAAGGCTGCACCAGCCAGGACAGATGGCAGCCACCACATTCCTTGAGTCATACATCTTTGCTTATACTAGGTCATGACGAGTGCCTGAAGGCAGTGAATGTGAATTACCGGCAAAGTCATGTAAAATGTGCCTAGAAGGTACCATTCGCTACTCATTTCACATAAATTAACCCACCAAAAGGAACATGAATTATTGCCTTAGTCTTCTGTTCTATATAGTCAACAGTTCCTAAGGGGGACCATACAAAGCTAACCAAATTTGCCTCGTGGCAGATTGAGTGGTCCCAGTACTACATTCAGCAAAAAGCTACAGTTAAGGGTCAGCATTGATACACCAGCACTCCTAGAGAACAACCTGAACAACACCAGCACGGGGTGCTAAAGCTCAGAGCTCATATTATATTAACCGTGACTTGTTTAAAGCAGCTCGTCAATGGGGAAGTGCACAGGTTATCACAAATGCTGCATGGCACAAAGGAATCTTGTTTATTCTCCTTCCCTTTCGGGCACTGGATGCTTCCCATGCGCTTTCTATACTCCTTGCTCTAAATCATGAAATCTCCTTGCTCTAAATCATGAAATCTACCTCTGTAGACTCTAAGGGCTGAGATGCTAGCATTTCCTTCTCATTATCATATTTTGTAGCAATAAAGGCCTTGTTACTACCACTGCACAGTAATTTAAGTGAACGTGAAACATTCACAAGTGAATGCTGACCCATCTCTTGAGAGATGAGGGAAAATAACTGTCTGTATCTAAACCACTCCAGATGTAAGGAGACAAATAACTCAAAAAAGTCTTCGCTGAAGAGCAAAACAGTTTGCCCCAAAACCATATCTCTAACAGCTGCTACTGCATGGAATAAAAGTTTATCCCTTATATACACCATGAATCCAGTCCATCAGCCTCTAAGGTGCATCATGAATGAATCAATGTAAGACCAGAACAAATTGCAGAAGTAGGGACATGCCATATATGTCAACAGCAGAGATGAACAAAGTGGAGAAATACGATAGCTTTAGACAAAATGGAGGTACAGCTTAATATCCTAGTGCACCTTGGCCTGGTGATTAAAGACAAGGTAAAAATGAAAACTGATTTCACACGGTCCCTTATTAACCTTTGTAATTATTTTTATCTATACACATGTTAATCTAGAAAGACATTTTGTTATGGAGACAACAAAACCTGCTAAAAACATGCTGCACCTATAAATATGTCAGCGGTAAGTGTTGTTAATTTCCCCTAACAGATAATAGCCCTTGAATACAGCAGATTTGCCATGACAACCATCACCTGGTATGAGGTAGATCCACTTTGGAAGCCACCAAATTACAGTTTTAATGAAGAGCAATGACAAGGCTTTTGGAAGTAAAGGACCTTTCCCATTCTTCTAATTGTATAAACTAAAGCAAATGTATGCCTTTCTGAAAAAGAGGATATTAACTAATTGGCAATTAGCAAAAATCTCTGTGGAACCTATTCTTCTGCTCAGGGCCAGGAGTACAAGGACAAGAGTAGAATAACATCAAAAAAAGAAAAAAAAAATACAAATTAAATTTTGTGTTCAATAAGCTGTTACTGCAATTCTTTTACCCTTCTGCATGTAAGACATTCTGAAAAGATTTACATTTCAATGGTTAACTTGCAATCTTGCCATTTTTTTATTAAAACGTTTTGTTCTTGGTATTTGTCCTCTGCTGTTTCACCTTGATTTTAACTTGAAAATATGCCCATATTCTCTCTTACATAATAATAACTGAACTAATAAAACAATGACACATAGAAGTATATTTTGTCCCTGAGGGTTTCAATACACACTGTGTGTCAAGAGAGAAAATATTTTAATAGATTGCCACCTAATTCAAAATTAAGGTACTTTCAGGTAACACAGGACAACTGAACAACAAAATAAAAGGTAGGACTTGAAATGCAACAGGCAGAATACATTCATCTATTGAAACAAAAGTCAGAGGGAAACTCATGTAGACAAGCATGTAATTACCAAGGATGAAATCTGGCCAGGATACTGAGCTAAACCAGCTTTACTTTTGCAGCAACAAATGGGTCAGATGCTGCATTAATATTTACATACAAAAATTAGGGGATTCAGCAGCAATGCAGTGGGTCATTGGTGAAGCATAGATAGGGGAAAGAGTAAAGACCAGCTCATTTTTCTAAGTAATTTTTCACCCTGGCTGTATTCTCTGCATGATGAGGCTTAGAAATACCCTGAGCAAAGTTGACAGCTATACAAGAAGGAGGGAAAAAAAAAACAAAACAGAACCGTATTACACCACAAAGGAGTCGTTGTAAAATGTATTCACTATTGAGAGTGGTTGCACATGACTAAGATGGGGAAAAGTTTTCCAGGGAAAAGTTCCATGAAGTTTCCACATAAACAAAAGTAAATATCTTGGGCAGGATTCTGCACTCCTTCCTACAAATCAGGAGTAACTCCAAAGCCAACGTTGTAAGTTTGTTCAAGAAGATCCATTGTAAGCCAAGATGAATGATCACAAATGCACTAAAGAAAGGTGATTGCCTGCTATCAGATTATATTTTCACAGCTCTTACGTACTGTAAAATAACAGCTGTTTTCAGAGAAGTGCTGCAAAATACCAAATCCATTGCTTTTATCGATATCAGCAGATTTTTAGTGGTAACACTAACTAGATGCAGACAGTTGCTTCAGGTATGATATGTCACAAGGAATATGCCATTGGTCTCGAGAGAGAGAGCAACCTGGATGGTTGTGCAACAGATCATGTATTCCCAGTCAGGGCTTCCAGCTGCAGGCACAGTATGTGCCAATAGCCTGACTACATATTGCAGACCTGTGGAAAACTTGACAGGCCAGAATTAGTGAGATAGAAAAATGTTCTCTTTTCCTGCTTGACCTGTAAACTCTGCTGCTTTTCTCTTTTGATTAGACTTCCTACCTAGTCTGTGCTTCAAATATGCTCAGATTTTCACAGTGAAAAGAAACAGTAGATAGAATAGTAACCATTGAATAATTCTGGAGAGCAGGGAGATTTACTACTTCGGGGATTTTTCTACAGCTGTACTAAAGGACATTGTTATAAACTGCCTAAAATGTGATAACATCCACTCATGTGATGAAGCACTGAGGTTCACCCAACAGGGCAGAGAACAGCACTGCTGCTCTACTTCAGCTACAGGGTAGCATACAGGCACAAGTAGCAGTGTTACTACCCACTTGACCTTTTCTGCTCAAATTGCTGAGCATCCCAAACTCCTGGAGACTTGAGCTGGCTGAACATTTCCTGATGAAGTTTTGTCAGAAGACACCCATTTGTTGGCTTCTAATATTGTCTCAGAAACATCTCAGGTTTGCTAAGCTTTTGCTGCAGCCAAAATAGAAATCCTTGGTAATGTGTCCTATGGTGTCAGGTATTAAACATCCCTGGTAAATGTATAGATCTAAAAATCAATCAGGAGCCTTGGAAAGGTCTGTTACATCTGGAGCAAGTGATACTGAAGATGGATATGGAATTTACTAGCCTTGGAACACAGCGCACTGGCTCAGACCAAAGGCCCACAGAGACCAGTATTTTCTCTCCAACAATGTGTAGCAGTTGCACAAAAATGAAGAGAGGAGGACAACACACTGATTTTTCCTGAATATCCTCCCAGACTGTGGGTCAGGGAATTCCTAAGCCAAAAGTAGTCTTTTACTCTCAGCCACCTACAGTTTATGTCGTTAGTTTGTCCAGGCCCATTTGAACCCATATACACTATTAGCATCTGGTAGCAAGGAGTTCTACAGGTAAATTACACGGGCCATAAAGCAGTAGCTCATCTCATTGCTTTGAAGAAAGCCATTAGTAGTTTCATTCAGTAGCCCACATTAGAAGTTGTCCAGCCTCTGCCTTAACTTCTCCAAGGATCATGATACTGTAGGTTTCTATCACATTTCCCTCAGCTGCTTCCTTTTCAAGCTAATTCTTGATTATTTAGCTGTTACTCATAAGGAAGCTCTTCCATATCTTTGATTACTCTAATTGCTCTTCTTTGTACTGTTCTCATTTCAGCACTCTACTTTACTGAAATGCAGGAGGACCAGAGAAGCACACAGTATTTGAGACACAGGTGCATCATACAATTCTACAATGGTATAAACCCACTCATTTTGTTATCTGCTTTTCTCTACCAATTTGTAGCAGTCTGTGGTGTTTTACATAGCTACTGAGCACTGTGTTGATATTTTCATAGAACTATAATAACTAATAACTCCACCATACATTTTTTTCCTCCTGAATAGCAACAGTCAACCCTGGGCCAATCATTGCATATATAAAACTAGGATTATTTTTCCCCCCACATACATCAGTTTACATTTATCCATACTGAATATCATCTGTCATTTTATTGCACATGCAGTGTTGCAAGGTCCTGCCATTTCTTCATATTCAGCCCTTCTCTAAGTATGATGAGTGAGAGTAACACTAAACTCATTGCTGCCCTTGTCCCTCCCTTTCCAAATGATTTATAAATGGCACAGGTCCCTGTAGTAACTTCCCTAGACTGAGAAAGCTTACTATTTAATTTACTGCTCTTCCTCATTTTCCAACCATTTCTTCCTCAATGAGAGAATCCTCTTACTGCTACTATGGCTACAGAGCTTTCTTAGGAGCCTCTGACAGACATATATGGGTCTCCCAGATTTCACGTTATAACAATCAGTTCCTCAATGCTAAAAACTAACTGTGGCTCTTCTCTTATCCACACACTAACCCAAATAAGAGTCTTCTACAGCAGAACTTCCAAATACACAATTTTAAACCATTACCCTTCTCAAGGGACAATGTCTAGGCATACTGTGTCTGAAATATTAAGAGCAATTTGTAAGATTTTCACATCATTTATCCCCTGAAGGGGTAACTGCATTTAGCTTCATATCTTAAGCTTGTGCTATGAAAATAGAAAAAAGAAAAATCCTGCTAACTTCCATACAAATGGATCTTAGAATCAGTGGTCCATATAATTTCCCAGTTGTTCCCAGTATCTTGTTTCATTAGAGGTTTTTCCTCCTTTTAAGCTGTCAACTAATCACCAGTTGAACTGGATTAGCATTAACTTCTAGCATGAAAAGGAAAGCTGTTATCTGTACAGCTGGGATTTAACCTTGCCTGAAACTGGGATATTCTTAACTGTTTGTGTTACATAGTACCTGGGAGTCCTGACCATGGATATCAGGATTTTAGTGTGCTGTCTGCTATAGAGCACAAGAGAACCAGCTTTGCTGGCCTAAACTAGGCCACGAAGAGTTCATCCCATGCTCAGGATGAGGCTCTCACCAAACTTCACGCTGCCTGGACCTGAGTGTGGGCAATCAGAGCAATCCCAACACTGCACGTGCTTGACTGGAGAAACTGTAAGATGACATTGAGCATGGCAGAGAGGCAACAGAGAGATGAGCCGTCTATGAAACACCGCCTCTCTGGAAATAAACACAGTGAGCACTCTAGCTTGGAGAACTCAGCCAAGTTACTATATCAATTGCCTTTCACTCAATATGAAGTGTAGGAAATGCTGCAGATACCAATGTAGTCCTACCCTTTACTGAATTAAAAGCCAGTGGTAGCTCTCACACAGGACACTTGTTAGGCAGCTTTTATGGACAAAAATAAAAATGGAAATCTAATTCCCAGCTTCTAGAAAATAAATCAGGTTCCTGAATGAACAACTCTAACAGCAGTAAACTGGAAAAATCCTTAAGTGTCTGTTATATGTGAACAAAGTGAACCTTAACCTTGCTGAATTATAACAATATTCACTCACAGATAAGGAAAAAGCTTTCATTTCCACTTAGTTGCTCCAGTCTGTCTCTGAAGGAGAAATTATTGTACAATGAGTAGCGACTCTATGAGTGGGCTTTCAAAAGGCCAAAAGGGACAGTACTGCTGGAGAACGTTGTGTTACTATGGCCATTTGCTAAGCTGTCACATTCACCATGGTGTGGATGTCTGTGTAATAAGAAAATAATGCAAATATGCATGTTTTTCAATTGTCTACCTATGTGTGAATTAAATATACTAAATCCATGTTGTGACCACCTGAGCAATCCAGAGAGTTGAAAATCCATGCCAAAGTGCTTACCATCAAATTTTCTGGTGTGTGTTGGAGTTTTTTTGCTTATTTGTTTTGTTTTTGTTGTTTTGGTTTGGTGTTTTGTTTATCGATTGTGGTTTTTTGTTGTGTTTCCTTTTTAATTGCCACTAAGTATGTTTCCTATAAACAGTATGCAAACACCAGTGTTGCAATGACATGGATTTTTGCTTATGAATAGGATGGAGAAAGGTACAGTTTGCTTCTGTACTGAAAAAATCTCTTGCACAGAAAATGCCAGAACAAACATTTTTAATGACAGTTTTCTTTGCAAAAATGAGATTTCTGCCCTCAAGGTAGCTGAAGGGCAAATTTAAAGCCCATGGTCTTAATTGGATTTTGAGTATTCAAAATTGACCCACATACAGCCTTATCTATACAAAAGCATCCTCACTGCAGCTAATGGCAGCTCGTCACTGTACGTACCCAGACTGTCAGGAGCAGCAGCTGAGGCCTCTCAGCTCTGGCAGCTGCTTTAAAAAAAAAAGTGAATTGCTCTGAGCTGGCTTAAGCTGATCTATTACTGCAAGTGGCAACAGGAAATTGAGGGCTGTGCATACTCAGTATCCCACTGTCACAACCACTGCAGGTGAGCCGCTAGTGACAGTAGTACACCTTTTCTGAAATAATAATAATAAATAAAAAATAATAATAATAATAATAATAATAATAATAATAATATAATAATGTAATGTAGGCAAGGCTCAGAGGTGTAGGAAAGGCACATGTGGAAGGGATAAACTATGACATTTTCCAGTAGAGAGATAGTGTTCATTTTTACTATTTTTATCTCAGGCAGTAAACTAGGGGGAGCACTGGTATGCTAGTGAGTTGAGGTGACAGCAGTTAACTGATTTCCAAAATAGGTCTCTCTCTAGAATAACTAGGCATCCTTGCATGGACTTTCATGGGTGCCAAAGCATAAGAATGTCTTGACCTTGCCTTGTTGCCAAAACAGGGATGTCTATCCTTGCAAATCCCTTGCAGAGAGATTGGGTACTGGGTATCAGGGAGGCATGGAAGTCAGTTGCCTTAATGTGATACTAAGCATCTTAAATCACTGGTAATGTTGCCAGGAAAAGCAAAGAACTAACTGAATTTTTAATGACATGAGAACTGCAGTATGAACACAAACCCTGGCAAAACAGTTTAAACTAACACTCAGTTACAAAGAACAAAAAAAATATTTCCAGTACACCACTGAAGAAATGGATTTTGTTCTAAATGCTTATCAGTAGAATATTTAAGGAATTCACTTTTTAAAACAATTGAAATGCATTTGACCAACACCAACACATGAAGTCTATTTACAGGATGGTGACAAAGTTAGCACGCTTTAAGGGTGGTACAGATATTCTTAGTTCAAGCTGCCTTTAATTTCATTACTAGACTATTTTTAATTGCAGAAAACTATGTGGTATCCACAAAGAAAATCCACAAGTCTACCCCTATCTTCTTGCAGGAAAACGGAAAGTAATACTGTAACTAATGTATAGCTTTATATATAAATGACTTTGTTTAAAGTAACTTTTGCAATTCTTCAGCAGATATTTACACATATAAACAAGGAAACATAAGGTACAACAGTAACTTTTATATGGATATTAAGTTTTATATGGCTAAAGTGAAAATCAAATGTAAGAATCTCAAAAAATGGCTTCAAGTTAACAGTTCATAACTGAAAGCCTGAAAGGTAAAACACTACCCTAAAGAAGTAGGCATCTTGTGATAACTACAGTTATTCCACAGTACAGCTAGAAAAGTAGAAAGACTTTTCCAAACAGGATTAAATTGAAAAGGAATGAAAAAAATTTCTGGTGTTACTTTGGTAGCAGCAAGAAAAAGAGATAAAGAGACCAGATGACAAGAAGCTACCAAAAAAGAAATATAAATAAATAAAAAGAAATTACAAGGAGATATAGACTGAAAGGCCAAAATGAGTCTAAAAGACACTGAACAGCCAATAGATGCTTTTTAAAGTAGTATCAGCAGTCCTGCCCAACATATGAGCAGAAAGATTCTCAGTAA
The DNA here is from genome assembly GCF_963082525.1 of Nesoenas mayeri. NCBI lineage: Eukaryota > Metazoa > Chordata > Aves > Columbiformes > Columbidae > Nesoenas > Nesoenas mayeri. The sequence continues at coordinate 73,723,592 of NC_137544.1, forward strand.
AGAACAAGTACAAAGAAAAAGCAATATTTAAGACATGTCTTCATTGTCTTTCACAGATCAGGCCTAGAAGATGGACAAGATCTCGTGATAATGATCTTCTGTCAGTCTGACATTGATTTAAAAGCTTCGAAGTGTCAGAAATGACAAAAGTGAGGAAATATTAAAAGAGAAAATTAGTTAGAGAACATTTGTTAGACAAGTGTCAAGTACTCAGGTAATCTCTCAGGAAGTCATCTCTTATACTTTTAAAAAGAATACGGAAAGTACAAAAGGCACAAATGCAACCAAGGATTCAGAGCAGGCATTTCAGATGATAGCAGCATTGTCAGCCTCAATGTCTAGCAAAACCCTGCATTATTCTCAACACTGGGCAGTAGGGGTGTAGGGAATAAAAATCAAGAACAATTTCCTTCTGTAACTTGTCAAGAAGCAAGTAGCTCTCCAGACCAAAAAGCAGCAAGCAGATTTTAAAACAGTGTCAAGACGTTGTCCTCATTTTACAGAACTAATGTGAAGTGACAAGCACCATTCATGAGAAATATTACAGATTTCCAAAAAGCTTTTGATAGCAATTGTACTGTCAGAAAGTCCAATGGGTTGTAATTGTAACTGGAATAAGACCAGAATGTATAATGTATAATATTCCCGTTACTGTTAATACAGGCCATGACGAGGGTGCAACAAAACTAGCTGCAGTGAGCAACTGAGAATTTTCATGGAGAAATGGTACATTTGGATGATTTTTCTTTCCCTGCCCAAGTGGAAGGGACAGATTAGTTCTTAGTAGACACAGCAAAACATATTAGTGACTTTAGTGACAGAGAAAACAAAAACCATGGCTATTAATTATTCCAAATTAATCAATAAATTGGTATAATTTTACCTTTTTTAGGAAGCAGTGAAAACCAAGGCAGGAAGTGGCTTTTTTAAACTTGTATAAGTTTAAGGAGGAAGATAAAAAAGAAACATGAACCAAAATTGATATTAAATACAAATTTTTTAGTCATATTACCAGGTCTGTTTTTCTTGTCCAGAGTAGAGTCACAGAACTCCACAATAGCATTTGATAAGAGATCAATTCCAGCATTTGATAAGAAATCAATTCATTTAAAAAAACCTAATGGGAGAATTCCAGAATCCCTTGGACAGAAATACAGTGTCAGGCATCATAGGCTGAGTGCATGGGTATAAAATATTAGAGTCTAACAAGGAGGAAGTGGCAGACAACATTAGCACATGCTTTAAGAATGTTGCTGATATGGCTCTAATAACAAGTGATAACCTGAGGACTGAATTAAAGCAAAAAGGAGAGCTAGAATAGTAACACAGAATGAGGTGCATCTCCAGTTAATTAACATAAAAAGAGAATTATGGGTCTGTGACATGAGAGAAACTGTTGCATCCCTGACTGGCCCACAGGTGCAATAATAGAAACAGCTCCCATCCAAAACTTCAAAACATTTAAAGCGACAGTTTTGACACACAAGACACCAGAGAGCTCAGAGTTAGAATAAAGACAAGCGGATCTAGGCTTCACTTTAGTGCTTCCCATTACTGAACAACATATAGAGCAGTTGAGCCAAACAAGGCTTCTTCAGTAACATCTGTCTCTGCCAAAAAGAATAAAAAGGGGCTGCCATGGAAGGAGACATCTACTGTGTCTCTGCTGTAGTCAGAGGGCTGCTCCAGACAAGTCTGGCACAGCATCACAGGCTTGCTTAGGTGAGAGAAATGGAGAGTGTTTTAGGATGATTCATTTGCACCAGGCAACACAATGGAATTTTCATTTAAAAAGCAGAAGTTTTAGAGCTGAGATTTTGCAGTTAAGGACACCAACTGATTGGATTTACAGAATCAGTGTGCAACACACTATACAACAGAAATTTAACTCGCTCCTAGCGTGCCCATTCCCTCATACAAATTATGGAGAAAAACTACTTGCAGAAAACCAAAGCAAATAAAGGAACAGGTCAACTTTATAAACAGATTCAGCAATTTAAACTAAGAATTGCACTAAAACACGATTTCACACGAGTAGCATTATGTAATCTAACAAATGTCAAAGCCAGCAATTACCGCAGGACCGCTTACCCTCTTATTTTCTAAGGCATGAGACAGATTATTTGATCACATGCAAACAGTGTGCCTAAGGAGAGTGCAAAACTATTTTCCGTGAAGCTGTGTTCCGCTCAAAGTACTGTAATGGGTTAATGTATGTTGGAGCTCAGATTGTTACTGGGTGTGCTGTATACAGTCCCAGCCTATTTTGGAGAGGAGCTCTCCATTCATTCCAAGAAACAAATACAGTCAAGAATTTGGGCAACACAAGCTACTCCACAATGTCTTGCCAATATTCTTCACTGATCCTTCCTGGTGGGTAGAGAACATCTGGAAGGCAACAGCCCATATCAGAAGTGTCTGGGACCTGTCTGCGGAGAGCGCCAGCAGGCAGACGCTGTGTCCTGTGCAAGGAGGAAGTTTGTCATATCCTATGAAAGGCAGATAGGTTGCAACGTTTCCTAGATATTCAAGTTTTGTTTTCCCAAAGGAACCATTAAGTATGCAGAATCTACTATAAACACAGTGCTAAGGCTTTTCCATGACTCTGATGTTGGTAGAAAGAAAAATCTGTAAACACTTGGAGAAATCAATACACAAATTCAGGCCAATGCAAACATCATGTTTCCCACTGTCTCCTTTTGCTCTCAGCAACAGGAATGACTTTTATTACATAATATCATAAATCATAATATTAACAAATTAATGATTTCAGGAGTCATTTATGTGTTTTTCTCTTTAGATTCTTGAATTTCTTGTGCAGTTAACCTTAATAGAGCTATGTGAGAGGAAACCTCTGCAAAAAATTTTAAGGATTTCTTTTTCTCTTGTTCTTCATTCAGAGAAACCCTAAACCACCTAAAATTCCTATGAAAATCTAGACAAGCTTTTTCTAAAGCAATCCACAGACTAACCACTCACAGCCTCACTGGAGATCTGAGATGCCATAATTCAAATCCCAGCTCAAGCTAAGTCATACCAGCAGCTGGATCTCCCACAGCCTAGGTGAGTGCACTAATTATCAGCCTCTCTACTATTCTCAGGTGAGGTGCTCTCAATTATTCTACTGGAGTAACCTCATCTTGTATAACTAATCACACATTCACAGGGCTAACAAGGCTGTTTTTCCTAAGCCCACTGGCTATGGGACTCACCTCAAGTTCTGAAAGATCCAGATTCAATTAGTATTTTAATTACTTACATAAAGCAGAACTCTTTTCACAAGAGAGATGGAAATTATAACACCCCAGAAACTGCCTCAAGGTTAAGACATTCATATAGGACACAAGTAACAATTTCAAGTTCTCAACCTGAACTACATTCATAGAACTTAAATATGTGATGCTATGCGTGTGCTCTGCCTGGGTAGGTGACCCCATCTGGACACCAAAAACTTCCTCTGCTGATAAATTTTGATATTGAGAAACTGTTCTAGATGTAACTATAACAATATATAGATATGCAAGCTTGTATATATATGTATAAACAACAACATTCCCTGAATTCTTTCTCAGCATGGAATAAAGAATTTAAAAAAAAGTTATTTTAAACAGAAACAACAAATATCCTAATAGAATGCCTGATAATTATTTCAGGGACAAAGGCCTCGCCTACACTAGATATTTTGAAACGTTGTGTATGTAGGCCATGAAGACCGTTCTTTCTATTAGATATTGGAAGAGTAGTATGGAACTCCTATTCCTTCTGAATCTTGGTTTCTCAAGAAATACTTGGTGTTTGGACATGTAAATTAATTTACCTAATATATACACACATTCATATATAAAATATGTGCATGAGTATTAAATTAAAATATACTCACTACATATGGTGTTCCCAATCTGTTAAAATCTGTTGCACTATGTGGTTCTTTGCAGCTTATATGGCTCACTCCGTATATAGTACATACTGATAGTTCAAGGTACGCTAGTCTTTAAATCTGTGACCAGTTTGTGCCTTATATATGAAATAACTGGAACCAAGCAACATTTTAGCCTGAAAATTTTCAAAATGTGAATCTGATTTGATTTGCTCTTAATATTTTTTAATTTTTCCTTAGGAAAATAAGAATCAAACATTTTGTTTCAAGAAGTTCTTTTAAAGCATAATATTTAATTTTAATGTCTTACATGAACATTTCTGATGGCTTGAATGTTCTTGGGACAAAAGCGATTATTAAAGCTTTGGAACTTCCCCAGAGGATGGAAGTTGCATTTGGCAACCACTTCACTAATATCTGAAAGGTGAATTACTCTGGACACCTTGTGCTGACTTTATCAGTTTTTTTGGAGCTCAACATCTTCAGCCCAAACCTTCTTAAAAAAAAAATTGTCACTGAAGTGCTCATATAGTTGCCTCTGTTCTTAAATAATCTATAAATGGAAGTGGCATTGGTACTCATGACTCATAAACGTTGGCAGTGCTGTGTGGGCAATTCAGCACAGCATGTTCCCACCCCACAACTGATCTACCTGGCTGGAACATGTTTTCACTTTCACTTATCTCCCCAATAAAATTAATATCAACAAAATAAAGACACGAATGTAACAGTAGTCAAATAACATGGATTTGATAGTTACATATTATCAATATCTTATCTCTGCTGAAGCTCTGTAAATGTAATAAAGAATGTTTGCTTGACTCAGAGTCCATGAAATTTTGAGTTATCTGGTGTAGTCATGAGTTTGCTGGATCTGATAACCAAAATACTCATTCAGAAACTACTCATTTGATCCTTTCAACTGCTCAAAGCTTTGTCCATTCTTCTAATGTTTGTTCGGTTGTTGGGTTTTGTTTGTTTGTTTCATTTTTCAAATGCTATTTAATAAATAAAAATTATATACTGTAGAATTTTATGTCCTTTTTAATTTAATGTCTGGTTCCCCAGTTCACCCTTTTCTAATAACACATCAAGCAAGCAACTTCACCAAGTTTTGCTATGCTGCATTACCTGTCCTTTGTTCAGTAGCAAATAATCCTGGACAAGGATTACAGAACTCCTCAGAAGGGAAGATACTAGTTTTAAATTGTCTTTATCTGCTGTGCATGTTTTACTATTTGTCTGAGTAGTTCCTCATTCTGCAGCTGGAGGTATAGGTGTCCATATTTATCCCAGAGCAAGAAAAAGAAACAATCAACTTTGTTTGGGTTCCTGCAATACTGAAACCACAGTAAGCAGTTCTCAGACTTTTATCAGGTCCCTCCTTCCTTCCAGGTAGTCACAGGGTAGTTCCCATTCCTGCCTCCTCCCCGCTGTTTTCACAGATTTGCTGACATTTGCGATCAAACTAGTTCTGCTCATCACTTTGGTGCTCACTCCTACATCCCTGTGAAGAGCAAATGTCTTTTATTTGAGGGTTTTCCTTGCAGAGTACTTCACAATTCCCTTCCCTGAACAGTCTTTTGCAGAGGTTTTGCTGATGCTCAAGTAAAGTCTGACAATTAAAAAAATCTGCTCCTTGGCACACTGACGTAGACAAGTGGGTGAGTATAGAGGAGGGTTCTGAGACTGACTTTTGAGGAAAATGAGCAGACACCACCCACCTTGAAAAGCATGGACTGGGGTAGGCAATGAATAGGCACTCTATGCTATGCCCCCCCTTTTTTTTTTTCTCTAAAGAATTGTGACATATTCATAAAAAGCAACTTAATCTAGTCAAAATTTGCTAGACTAAAGATCAATTGATAAGACAAAACCAAAATATGAGCAATAAATCAGTATTTTCTGTAGAATACTAAAAGGCTAACATGAACAGTGACAAGAACACAAACCCACACTGTATTATTGAAGATTGTGGAGATGCAATACCAAAACAGGAGACAAAAATATCTTCCTTGCAGAAAAAATTTTGGCTGAGCACAACTCCTAGCCTGGAGCCTCTTCTGCTGACAGTTTTGTACTCTCCCTTTCCTAAGGAGAGGAAATCCAGAAGATCATGGGGGTAACTTCACTGTTAACCAAGAAAACAGGTGTGGGAATCTTCCCCACCTTCCACACTATTGCTCTTTTTTTTTTTCATCTTCCTTCCTCTCCATTGCAATCTCAGTCATCAAATAAACTGGACCACAGGTAATTTGCAGTGATTTAAAAACAACCGCCCTTCCAGCCCTGGAAAATTCTAATCCAGATACTCACAAACAAGTTGTTAACACAGCCAGATTCTATTAGGAATATAGATAATGACAAAGAAAGGAAGAAAGAAAAAACCCTAAAGAAATGGTGACAAGTACAAGAAAATTAAAAAAAAAAAAAAAATCACCTTTCAGCAGTCAGAGGAAATTGAAAAAAAAGAGAGGTGCTATGGTTTAATTGAGGAGATAGAGCTCTCAGGCAAACAGGTCTCTGGAGAAACAAAGACATCCTTTTGAATGACATTCCAGCTGTTCTGAGAAAGTAAGCTGATATTCATTTTCAACTCTGAAGACCTATGGCCATCCTCAATCTCAAGGGAGCAAAACTGTGAACCTGAAGTTCACTGTGAGCGAAAGACAGCACCAAATCTAGTAGGCTGGTTGGTTTGTCCACTTCTACAGAGCCATAATATGTGTTCGAAAGAGGCTTTGGTTGTCAGTGTAAGTGGTTGAGGCAGATAAGCTGGCTAGAGACAGGCTAAACGGTGCATTCAGAACACAACAGGTGTGAAAGCTAATTGATCCTGCTGCTTAATACATCTCCAGCCTTTCCAGCTATCCTGTATCTTCTCGTATAACAGCTGCTGAAGGATGCTCTCTCATACTCCTTTGTGCTCTCTCAAATCCACAGAAAGGCTGCAGGAAGAAACAATTAATAAATATTTGTGCCAAAAAAAAAGAATTAACTAGTACCTTCTTTAAATAGAGGAAAATAGGTTATGGATAGGAAACAGATTTTCTGGAAGTTTGAAATACCTTACCCTTTCATCAATGATTTGGAAACATGGTCTGCTACATGCTGAATGACAGCAAAGATTTACCTTTGCTCTCACACATACTCTGGCTTCCAAGGACAACTTATCTCATGTTTTTTGTTATACTGAAGCCTTTTAGTAAGAAGCTGAATAGGAGCAGATGGGGCGAGGGGAAGAGGAAAGCGAGACAAGAAATAATAGCTTTTAGCCCCAGACTACACTGTGATAATGATTTCCATCTACAGTACAACAATATTTGCCTCAAGAAAGCAGTTTTTTCAGCTGCTCAGGAAAGAGGCTTGAATGCTGTCTGATAATGTATTTTCCTAAGGGTGTCAATGAGTCAGAAGCAGCATATGCCATAGAGCCACCAAATGCTGAAGAGATTACATTAAAAAGGGGTGCTCTAATTTTTAGCATTTCTCTATTACTGGCAATCAATAATAAATACCTAGAAGTCTCCTCCAGATCTATATATTAGTCAGATGAAAACCAGGCTCTTTCTATGAACAGGACTCTAGCCTATTTCTCAGAAAGCACAAGTTCAACTCACTGCTCTGCCACAGGCTCCCTTGTAAACCATCAGGAAGCCACTTGGGCATACCAATGTGGGCTAATTCCAACAGCCGACATCCTTCTCCCATAGACTCTTAACAAAACAAACCACTGCAAGTCTTTATTAATCTGGATCTGCAGTCCTAATGATTCATTCAACGAGGGCTTGGCTGCGGCACCACTGTAAAGTAACCCTGTTCCTGTGGGGAAATCTGAGCAATGCTGTGCAAGCACCTTTGACAGCAACACCTTCAGCGATACCTACAAGTACTCTGGGACTCTCTTGCATTTCTGGTAGAGCTTTATTAGAGTTTAAGTGACAAGATCCCAGAGTTTAAGTGGTATCTGCTGAGACCGTTTACCATGTTCATCTCACCAGCACAAAATACTAAGGAAGTTTAAGGTTTTGGTGTAGATGCTAGGAGCAGATTAGCTTTTGTGCATGTCACGTGTTTAATTCAGTCAACAGAATCAACAGGTTTTTTATATCCCCACTCTTCCGAGATGAAAAAGCATAAAAATCATGATGGCAACAGGTCTGATGTGATTTGAGAAAAAACACAACAGATGTTGCAAACAGCATAGCATAACCATGCAATCAACTATCTCCATGTGTAAGTTTACTACAGCACAGCATACAACAGTGATCATGCACCAGACTCATATTGTAAAGATACACTATTGAAGAGGGCATTAAAGTATCTCTGCTGTGAATTATGTAAGTGGACACATACGATTCATGAGTCATCTCTGCCATATCCCTGCATTGTTAGAAGTATTTTTTTTTCTTAAATACAATTCCTGTGTTAGTCTACCTTCTTTCTCAGACAACATACACATAAAATTGTTAGAGAAGAAAATGCTGAACTAAATATGGTATGTGTTAGAAGCATAAACAAGCAGGTCTGCTGCTGTTATAAGGAAGGCCTGCAGCACTGTTTAATATTAAGAATGATGCTTCCTTTATGTGACCTTAATTTCCACCACTTTTAACTTTAGCAAACTCTACTAGAGGAGGTTTGCTGACAACCAGCCACTTTCTTGACACAGTATTTATGTAGGGATGTTTCGATTAAAACAGTTCAGCTCATTCATGATTTTTCCAGAACACAGTTATTTTCATATCTCTTCCATAGTTTCCCCATCTTCAAGCTGCAAACCAGCCTCATTTATCTCAAGTGTTTTTGCTAAAGCATCCCAGATTCTAACAATGCATGGTATATATAAGCACCCAAAGAAAATAAACATGGTCTTCAGAGCAGGTGATAGTAACGTGTAGTAAGTACAACCCTTCAACCATGTGTTGAAAACGAATGTAAGAAAAGTCAGTATACACTAATTAACTGAACACTCTCAATTTTGCTCAATGAATAAGGCACTGCCAAAAAAAATGTTTATGTAACTGTGCAATTAAATGCAGCAGATGACATAGTCATAAGTATTCAAAAATCACAAGTTTGTCTTTTTAACCTTTTGAATGCTTTGGCTTAGAACAATAAAATTACTTCCTTCTGGTGTCTTTTTGTAATTCAAATGGAATTTAACAACATGTTGTGTTTAGATTTTGCTGAGTTCATTTGAAGTTAAACTCACTCCGCAGTTTGAAAATAGGGAGATAATACATTCGGTCTTCTAAGAAAAATTTGCTTGAACCATTTCACTTTTGGAACAATTTTCCCTACTACTGTTTTTGTAGAGCAAGTTCTTCCAGAATAGTTCAAAGACTACGACTCTTACCTGGACTGTAGGAGGAGCCAGGTTCTTGCTTGATGCTTGTTATGCATCAAGGGCTTTTCTGTCCAAGTGCTTTTGATAAAAATTTCTGTACATCTCTGCCTCTTTCCAGTGTATGTCAAAACAAAACATTACAACCTGCCTGTATACATGAGAAGAGTACCTGTTTTCTGGTGAGACCCAGGTGCAAAACCCTGCCTTGGCCTGCACTCCCAGAGTACTGCCGGGTGCAGTCACATAGATGTGGCTACAGGATGCACAAGCTCACTCTACACTGAAATAAACCTGCACTGGGCAGACCTACCCAAGGCTTCAGTGACCTTGTTCTCACTAAGTCTTTCAATGTTGCTTTATCCCTTTATCATGCAATTAAATCACCAATAATTGAATTTCATAGATGAAGCTGAACAGAAATTACTGTGAAAGGCCAAAATTAAAAGATACTGAAGACTTATTTCACAAACTGGGAGTCTGACAATTAAATTCTACCAAATCTTTCTTACTCCAGCATCTGTGAAGAAATATGCTACCAATGGCTTTTGGCTGCCTGCCGAAGCCTCAGCAATTCTGACACGTGTACAGCAAGGAGAATGCTGACTTAGTGTCAATAAAACATATCCACAATCTTCTCAGTCACTCTTAAACAGTAAGGTTATTGACCAGACAATTATCTTACCTACCAAAAGTAAAATGAAAGAAAAAAATATATATGGTAAGCAAGGTCAGGTCAAGAGCAGCCCCTCAAGAGAAGAGTTAGGTGCAGAACCTGCTCAGTGGGATGAAAACTCTCACCTGCCTTTTTTTCCCTGTACTTTTCTCAACAACCAGACAACCACCTTCTCCCTGACATGAGGGATTTACTGAGCATTCACAAAAAATTGACAATACCTATATACGCTGCACTGGCTGTAGTTCACATAGAGTATACAAATTCTGCCTGTCTTTATGGCTGGACACTTGAAACAAAACTCAGACATGACATGAGCTTCCTTCACCACAGCTGCTGCACTTATGAGAATCAACCTCAAGACGCTAGAAACACAATTATCTGACTAATCTCTCACCAACTAACACACTTAAGAGGAAAAAAAACAATACTAAGAAGTTGCAAAAAGTAACCCATAGAAAGAATTTTTACTGTATATCTTTACTTGAGGATCCTCTTAATCCATATCTGAACAGCAGCTACTACTTGGAGATCTTTCCTTGATCTTAAACACAGGAAAAATCCATCTTTGTTGTGACCAGAAATACTGATCACTTGAAAGGCTATGATGACACTTGCCTGATGCATAAGCATGCTGCATAGCACAATTATGACTTTTGAAGCTCTTGGTGCCTGCAGAGAAATCATATAAATCATAACTATCTTTAGGACAAGCACCACTATACAAAGGACAAAAACCCAAAATTTGGGAACAAATTTCTTTCTTAGTATATGTCTACTAACTTCAATGAAGCTGCACCAAGGACAGATTTGGCCCAGAACATTAATTAGAGCATTTAAAGGCTTAGATTGCTCAGAAATTTAAAATAAGTCTGAATTTAATTCAAACTAAATGAATTTGAAAGTCTCTTTGTGTAAGACTTTCTGCGAAGTGGGGAAAATGCCATGGGTTTATTTCTGATCCCTCTGAAATAATGTTATTGTACTTCAAGTTTCACCGATGTAAAAACGATTATTTCTTGTTTCTCCTCACATAAGCAAGGTCAGAATCAGGTTGCGCGTTTCTTGCCATCTGGTCTGGGAGCCACCCCTCACCTCCCCCAATCAGTCAACTGTTGCTTTCTGAAAAAAATGAAATAAATGTGGTAAAAAGCTACTGGCATGTTAATTTGTGAACCGAAACTGACTGCAATGAAAATCCTGAAGTGAAACAAATGATAGCTAATGAGGCATTGTTATCTGCATTTTAGGCGGCTTTGCTTCATCAAATACTTGCATACTCAGGACAGACATTTATTCAGGACTTAGAAAAACTTCACATCCTTCAACTATCCAAGCTGAGAAACAGTTACAGAATCACAGAGTGTTAGGGATTGGAAGGGACCTCAAAAGATCATCTAGTCCATTCCCTCTGCCAGAGCAGGAACACCTAGGTGATGTTACACAGGAAGGTGTCCAGGCAGGTCTTGAATGTCTCCAGAGTAGGAGACTCCACAACCCCCCCAGGCAGCCTGTTCTAGTGTTCTGTTACCTTTACTGAAAAGAAGTTCCTTCTCAAATTTAAGTGGAACCTCTTGTGTTCCAGTTTGAACCCATTACCCCTTGCCCTATCATTGGTCGTCACTGAGAAGAGCCTGGCTTCATCCTCATGACACTCACCCTTTATATATCTGTAAACATTAATGAGGTCACCCCTCAGTCTCCTCCAAGCTAAAGACACCCAGCTCCCTCAGCCTTTCCTCATAAGGCAGGTGCTCCACTCCATTCATCATCTTTGTGGCCCTGCTCTGGACCCTCTCCAGCAGTTCCCTGTCCTTCTTGAACTGAGGGGCCCAGAAATGTATACAATATTCCAGATGTGGTCTCACCAGGGCAGAGTAGAGGGGAAGGAGGACCTCTCTCGACCTACTGACCACACCCCTTCTAACACACCCCAGGATGCCATTGGCCTTCCTGGTCACAAGGGCACAGTGCTGGCTCATGGTCACCCTGCTGTCCACCAGGATCCCCAGGTCCCTTTCCCCTACACTGCTCTCTAACAGGTCATTCCCCAACTTATACTGGTACCTGGGGTTGTTCCTGCCCAGATGCAGGACTCTACACTTTCCTTTGTTAAATTTCATTATGTTATTCCCCGCCCAACTCTCCAGCCTGTCCAGGTCTCGCTGGATGGCAGCACAGCCTTCTGGCGTGTCAGCCACTCCTCCCAGCTTAGTGTCATCAGCAAACTTGCTGACAGTGCACTCTATTCCCTCATCCAAATCGCTGATGAATATATTGAATAATACTGGTCCCAGTACTGACCCCTGAGGCACTGCACTAGATACAGGCCTCCAACTAGACTCTGCCCCATTTGACCATGGCTCTCTGACTTCCCTCCTTCAGCCAGTTCACCGTCCACCTCACTACCCAATCGTCCAGACCACATTCCCTCAGTTTAGCTGTAAGGATGCCGTGGGAGACTGTGTCAAATGCTTTACTGATGTCAAGGTAGACCACATCCACCGCTCTGCCATCATCTATCCACCTCGTTGTCCCCATAAAAGGCGATGAGATTGGTCAAACATGACTTCCCCTTGGTGAAGACATGTTGACTGCCCCTAATGACCCTCATGAGATGGCACCAATGTTCCATCACTTTCCCAGGGTTGGAGGTGAGGCTGACCAGTCTATAGTTACCCGGGTCCTCCTTCTTGCCCTTTTTGAAGACTGGAGTTGCATTTGCTTTCCTCCAGTCCTCAGGCACCTCTCCCGTTTCCCAAGACTTGGCAAAGATGATGGAGAGCGGTCCAGCAATGATCTCAGCCAGCTCCCTCAGCACCCGCGGATGCATCCCATCTGGACCCATGGATTTATGGTTGTCCAGATTGCTTAATTGCTCCCTAACCCAGTCCTCCTCAACCAATGCAAACTCCTCCATTGTCCTGACTTCCTCTGGAGCCTCAGGAGTACAGGGCTCCTCAGGACAGTCTCCAGCAGAGTAGACAAAGGCCGCATTCAGTAACTCTGCCTTCTCTGTATCTTTTGTCACCAGGGCACCCACCTCCTTCATCAGTGGGCCTACATTGCCTCTGGTGTTAGTTTTATCTGCTACGTGTTGGAAAAAGCTGTTTCAGTTGTCCTTGACCCCTCTCACCAGGTTTAATTCTAAGGAGGCCTTAGCTTTCCTAGTTGACCCCCTATACCCTCTGATAACAGCCTTGTATTCTCCCCAAGTGGCCAGCCCCTCCTTCCATGATCTATAAACTCTCCCCTTCCACTTGAGCTTACCCAGCAGTTCCCTGTTTAACCACGCAGGTCTCCTGGCTCCCTTCCTTGACTTCCTATGTGTTGGGATGCTCTGATCTTGTGCCTGGCAGAAGCAGTCCCTGAACACTAACCAGCTATCTTGGGCCCCTTTACCTTCAAGCAGCCTTGCCCATGGGATTTCCCCTAGCAATTGTTTGAAAAGGCCAGAGTTTTCCCTGTGAAGTCCAGGGTTGCAATTCTGCTTGCTATCCTGTTCCTGCCACAGGAGATCCTGAACTCCACCATTTCATGGTTGCTGTAGCCAAGGCAGCCCTCAACCTTTATCGCTTCAAGCAGATCCTCCTTGTTAGTGAGGATGAGGTCCAGCAGTGCTCCTCTCCTAGTCGGCTCCTCCACCATTTGCATCAGAAAGTTATTGTCGAGGCACTGGAGGAGCCTCCTGGACTGTGGCTGGCTGGCTGAGTAGTCCTTCAAGCAAACATCTGGGAACTTAAAATCCCCCACAACAACCAGGGCCTGTGACTGTGAGGCTGCTCTCAGCTGCCTGTAGAAGGCTTCATCAACTTCCTCACCCTGAACTGGTGGCCTGTAATAGACACCCACAACAGTATCACCCCTGCCAGCCTGCCCCTTAATTCTCACCCATAGACTCTCAACTTGCTCCTCATCCGCACCTGGACAGTACTCTACCTAATTCCTCTGTGCCTAGGACAGTCACCTACCTAACTCCTATTCAGGGCAATCACAACTGACTTGTACAATCCCCAGCACTGATTTTTTTTTAGATGACTGTAGCTACCTAATTTTCTCTCCTGCGTACCAGAACAGTGATGTAAATATATTTATTCAGTCTTGTCAGGTAAGGGCTCCTTTATTAGCCTCTGGAAGAACACACAGATGGAAAAGAACCTGAACTCTCAGAAATACCAATATTATTTCACAAGAACTCCCTCTTTGACTTGAAAACAGAGTTCCCATAGTTGTGTTGGTAAATAGGAATTGTTCAGGATACACTCCTACAGCCAAATAGATTCATTCAGCAATTTCCCATTTAAGTTACAATTTTAATATTGTGGAAAGTGAGATAGATGACACCAGCCCCTCCACCCCAACAGAACTGGAGGTAAGGATTTATTAAGCAGGGAAATCTCCTTTCCCATTAGCACTTCACAGCATGTGCACAGCAAACTAAAGAGCAAGACAGCAGCCATGCACCCAAACTGCTTCTCCTTGCCACCATCCACACCCAGCTGGTTGCAACATCTAGCCCTGGCACTCAACAGTTATTATATATTACATCTTGTAAAAGCACCTCAAAGGCAAGACAAAGTGTCAAAGTATAAGCAGAAGTACAGTGAAGAGAACAAGTTATTGCCCTGAAAAGACTAAAAACCTTTAGGGCTGGAAAAAAATGGAAAAAAAAAGTTTTTCCAAAGCCTGTCTTCTCTTTCTGCCATCAGATTCATGCTGTGTCATACGCAGCACCAGATACGCAGTCAGGACTTAAAAGAAAATGATGAATGGAAGAAACCACATAGTTAAACTGCCATTTGTTTCCTAGAGTGACAATCTGTCTTCCCTGTTGCTTATTTTGAAAAGAAATAAATAAGCACGACCTACAGCACTTTTCTTGGGAGATAATTGCGTAAGTTTATACACACCACTGTTACAGAGCTACCAATGTTTATTTTCAAGTTTTCTTAGCTTAATTTCATTTGCATGTTCCTTCCTTGGAAAACCTGAGTTGCCAAATGCTAGAAAGGAGCCTGATAGGTGCCTCACATTTTGAGGCACACAAACATTTCCTCTATAAACAGTTATTTAGGGTGTTTTAACTAAGAACTAATAAAAGCTTGAAAAAAAAAAAACCATCAGATTTGTTCTAGAACTAGGAGGAAAACCACTGCCTAGAATAATGCCTGTAACCACATATGGTTAATGTATCAGTATTTTTATTATTAACAAAGCATTGAATAACTTCATTTATAACATCCAAGGTTAACAGCTTTATAAGTTGAGACATAGCTAACATTGGGAGCAGGTAGGAAGACTGAAATTATGTCCAGAGTGGATTATTTTGCTAATTTCAGTATCTTTCAGAATAAAGTATATTTAATGGTCATAATCAATGATAGAAAAAGCTTGTTACTTTCCTGGTAAAGAGGTTTCATTAGGTAAAATAGAAATAGCAAAGACAAGGATTTTGTGTGTGGTGTTTTATTTCCCTCTAGTTCTTATGAATCTACAGTAAGCCTAAAGAGAGGACACCCATCTGTTCCCAAGATGTGTGTGTGATCATGAACACAGAACTGATCACCCTGGAAGTTTTCCAGCACAAGTAGTTTGCCTGCAATTCTTCAAAGTGTTTTGTACTTTTAAGACAGAGCTTTAGTAGGAATTAGCACAACATACTATTGTAACAGATGCTCTAGAAGCACTTCAATTCATGCTGATAACCTAACTAAATCCATCTACATAAAAACATCCCATCGTTTCTGCAAAAAGATTTATATTTGTTCAAGTCTGCATTGCACAGTTGGCTGTACACCCAGAGTTCATCCAATAGTAAAACTGTTCTACTTCATATGCTCAATTTAACCACAATATCATGTGATCTTTTGATCAGTCTTTGACAAGAACATTTAAAACCCTATAATGTTAAAGACTTTGTATCTTACAAGTAAAGGGGAGATATTCTCTGCATCTTCCTCCTGAATTATTTCTATGAAGTTACAGACAGGTATCTTCAGCCTGCAAAGCACCCCCTTTCCTCAGCAAGCACAGTTCTCTGCTAAAGGAGAACATGCACTAGAATTTACTTCTTGAGGACTGGATCAGCAAAAGGATCTCAATGACACAGCTAGCTATGAAATGCTGACCACCACTCCCCCACACCTAACCCACTAATTTCAGTCCTAAACAGAAGATGGAATGCTTCTACTCATCCAGTCATTATCAAAACAATAAAAATGAAAAAAGCAAATGCCTCAGATATCCTTGTTCTCTTCCTTGATTCAGCATATAGTATCAGTCATCTACATCTGCCACATCCACACCCTCCTAGCTACACTGCCTATTGGAAGGTGAGAACAGTGTAATTTTCCAAAGCTAGATAAAGAGGCAGGTAGTAGTGCAGTGTAACCGCATATCTCATTCTGGCCTTCAAGTGTCACAGGAGTACACTCATACTTAAATACATTTATACAGATAAAACATTCAAGAGTTCTTGGGTGACAAGAGCCAAGAAAGTGCCAAAAGAGCTTTTATGAAAAGACAATAGGAACATACTGCAAGAATTCACTTTCCTCAGTAAATAACTGCTTTTACTTGTATACACAGGGATAATTCCAAACTCAAAGCATAAAATAAGTCAGGCTCTGGTCTTGTGAATTTGATAAAACCTATAGGAAGGGGCAGAGCATCTGCAGGCTTGCTTGGCTCTTGCAGCTTGCAAGAAGGTGCCTCAGGGTGCCCCTTCCTAGAGACACGAGAGGCAATAACCAGCACAGGGGATAATCTTGGCATAAGGAAGGGAAAAAGTGACAGCCAGAACAAAAAGGGAACTGGGCCAAAGTCTAGACATATGAATCACCCACTTGGGCTTCAGTTCCATAGCACAAGCCACAGGCAATGGCACACAGCTCACGCAGAGCAGCTGGCTACAGGCAGACAAGGCTGACTACACATCATTACAAATCTTTGAAAAGAAAAAAAAAAAATCACCCAAAAAAAGCCCAATCTCTTTTTTTTTTTTTTTTTTTTTTTTTTTTTTTATTATAAGGAAAATAGAATGCAGGAAATAATTCACTTAAGGACAACAGCTCAGTTACCTGTGTACTCTAGCCTTTGCTTTTGGGCAAAACTTACGAAGCAACTTCTGCTCTCTGTCACACAAGTGTAAGTCTGGAATAACTCTAGAATAAATCAACAACTTTCAGTGGGGTTATGATTTACACTAGTGTGAATGAAAGTAAAATCTAACATTTTGTTAAGACAAAGATTAAGATCTCTGAACCAATATAGATTTCTGTACCAGTGCCAAGTCCCAAATTTCTCAATTGTTTCATATGTTTACATCTAGTATCTGCAAAGCTTTTTATGCTGCTTGGAAAAAAATCACTCCTGAAGTAAAAGTGACAGGAATTCTACATGCTGACAGGCTTCAAAACCTTCCAAATCCTTGCTCTTTTTTTCTGAAACAGTAGTTTTATCTCAAGTATTCTTGAGCATGAAGGAAAAGTAGCTCCATAAATATCACCCAACTGTCTCCAGCATGCCTGGGAAAGTTCCAGCCCTGCTCAGCAACAGAAATGCCACCAAGGGCCAGAACTGAAAGATTTCATAAACTGCCCAACACTAGAGAAGCACTAAACCCTATCATTCTCTAGGCCTCTGAAATGTATATAAAGAACAACTCTACCCTGTCTCTTGGTTCCTGGCAGGATACATTAAATTTGCTGAGGACCCTCTCTCCATACCATGGCAGGAAAAAAAGGCATTAGCTGAGGCTTCAGGAAGCCTGGATTCAATTTATTTCCAGTCACCAAGGCCCTGTGCAACACTGAGAAACCACCATTTGCCTGTGTCTTACTGCTCTGTAAAACTGGGGTAACATCCTATCCTTATCTCTAAAGAGTGTATAAACTGCCTGAATAATGGAGATGGGACCATATAAAATAAAAACGTGTATAGCCTGATTCCATGATTATCACAATCCAAATAAAGTTTTTTATTTAGAAAGTAAAGAAAATTACTTCATAAAATTATTTTTGGAAATGTTTGGAGGGGAAGAGGGAAACACTTCAACATGACAGTCAAAATGTTTAATTTCAGCTGAAGCTATTCCCTTAAGCCTTCATGTATTCTTTCATAAATTTGAAAAATATCCCAGGTAATGCTAGAAACTTCACTGTGAATGAAGTGTCTTTATTTTCCACTTCAAGATCACATCTAAAGTGCCTTCCTCAAAACTACAAAAATATATCTCTTGGCAAGCTCAGGTACATGATTTTTGCCAGTAAGCTGCTTATTACAAGAACTATGAAAGAGGCGGCATCTAAATTAAGCTTATTACAATCTTGTGTTAGAGTTATGACTTGCACCATAAACTATCAAATTAAAAATGCATGCAAAGTTTCTTGTTAGAGAACTGTAAATAATTTTTAATGGATCAGAAGAGCTACAGAGAGCATTGATCTACACATCTCTAGTACAGTGCTTTGACTCATGCAACACTGGATAC
Organism: Nesoenas mayeri; assembly: GCF_963082525.1. Classification (NCBI taxonomy): domain Eukaryota; kingdom Metazoa; phylum Chordata; class Aves; order Columbiformes; family Columbidae; genus Nesoenas; species Nesoenas mayeri. The sequence continues at coordinate 73,741,983 of NC_137544.1, forward strand.
TAAATACCCTATACAATTTTTTTTTTTGCAATGGTTTAACAAAGTATGTTCTCCAGTGCAATGAGTGGGGTAGATAAATAGCAGCTGTTGTATAAATCACCAAAAATAAAGAAATTACTAAACTGCTGAAACTTCTGCCAGCTCAGCAGCAACAAGTAGCACAGGCAGCCGCTCTACATTCAGGCTTTATCAAAACCAGGGAGGCAGGGAAGTGCCCTCTGCACCTCGACCTTCACAAGTTCTCCAAGGTGCCAGTGAGAGCCACACACAGTTTAGCAGCTGGTTAGCTTTTTCTTTTAGAAAGGCTCATTTTCAAAAGTGTAGAAATTCATTCTTTATCATTTTGCTTTACATTCTCCAGCTAGAAATGTTGCTACTTTCAGACTCAATGGAGTGTTTTCTCAAGGCTATTATGCCCTGCAGTGGGAGAGCACATTATTTCTAGAAACAGATTTTCAAAAACAGTTGCTGTTTATCACCAGTGGGTGCACAAAAACAATTTATCAAGAAAACAGCAAGATGTGTTCTCCAGCAACAAAAGGGCTTGAGCTCAAAAATTTTGGTCCAGTCTTGGGACAAATGAGATCAGGTTGCCTTTTTTTCCTCTTATTTTTCTTCTTGAAACAAAACAGCAAAAAAGGCAAGGCAAAACAAAACAAGCAAAAAAAAACTACTCTGGGCAAAAAATAGCTCTCTGTCTTTTTCCCTCACTGGACTTGTGTGTGGAGATTTTAGATTTGGAAGACCTAACCCAGATCAGGGTAAGAGTTTCATTTCCCATTCAATCTCTGATTCTTGCATATCTTCGACTGTAGATACCACTTTCCTAATTCTCTGGTAGATTACCCAATCTCTCAGTAGGGAATAAGCATACTTTTAAGTTCCTTCGGTATCATATAAAATAATTATCATTCTTCAAAGCCCACACCCTACAAAGTGGACACTTCTGTTATACCCCTGTGGGATCATGGACTATGTCTGTAACCAGTTGTCTGCTGGTAGCTACCAGAGCTCCTAGCTCCTTACACAATTTAAGCCTGTGCAAAGGAATCTCTTGATGGTAATTAACACAGGTGTTAGACTGTTAATCAACTCCCTCAGCTCAAGAAACTTCTTCCCAAAATAGTCCTCCTCCCCACTTGTTTGGTGCCTAACACAATATCTCCACAGCTCTGACAGAAGCCACTGGACATTGTCACAGTACAAACAACATTTCGGTAGGTTAATTTATTTCATTTTAATGACTGCAACAGAAGCAGGGAGTAAGAAAGTTGTGATCTTGTTAATGTAAAGGGCAAACACAAAAAAACCCACCAACTTTTAGAGAAATATTATCCTTTTATTTGATGATAAATAAATACTCACATCCCAGGCCAAATTTTGCATATCAAGCTATCAAGCACTGCAAACAGATATCAATAACTCTCATGTTGTGGTAGTTACTCCTCAATCTGTATTTTAAAGTGTTTGCAACTGAGATGGATTAGAAAAATTAAAGACTCAAAGGAAATGCAGTGACATAAAATCTTCCCCAGCAGTTGTACCTGCCCAGGTACCCTCCTATGCACTTACACACATGATCTCTTCCACATATTTTCCACTTACATGGCCACAGAAACTATCACTCATACCTAAGGACTGGGGTCAAATTCAGTTGTGGCTTATTTTAAAATTAAAACTTTATTTAAGGATTAATGTTTTGCTATCAGCATTAGAACTTACTGTCACTGTTGAAACCAACAATTCAGAACTTTTATACAAACCACTGCACACACTAAAAAATCGGGTAGGATATAAACTGCAGGTACTTTGAAACAGGCACACCACTGTGTCTAGAAACCATTTCAAATGCATGCACTACAGACACGGCTTCTTAGCAACATCCATCAGTGGCAACCCAAGAGAGTCTTCACATCAAAATGATGTATTAGGCATCATAAACTTTTCCTCTAATATTTGTGAGACAACTCAGAAAACCATGATGCATGTAATGCTTGACCAAGCTATAGGAGCAATTAGGAAGCTTGTTCTGTACACAAGGAGTTGAAGAAGTCCCTCCTTCTACAGATACACGTCTTCCATTGTTACAACCTTTTCCCTGCAAATGCCATTCAACACAGCTTTAACTAAACAAGTTCGCACACCACACACCAGCCCTGCTGCCTTCAATGCTCCCTCACCTCTCCTTAGCTGCTTTCCGTGCCACCCCAGTGCCAGCTGGCTCAGCCCCCATTCCAGGGGACAAGTGGCCACTGCAAGCACAGGTACAGACTTTCTCTCTAAACCAGGGCCCTGGCTTGGGTGCCACCGTATGTACCTGCTCTGTCACCCACACCTCCCAGAAACACCTCTTTATCTTGACCTGAAGAAAGCTTTCCTGACAAAAATGTTTTTGTGTGAAAAGTTTTGGTTCTGAGGAGTCAATATTTTTCACTGAAACCAATTAAAATAGATATAATTCCCCCCCACACACACCCCCAATAAGCATGAAGAATTGGAAGTTTGATACTAAGTTCAACTACAGTAGAAGCAGTTTTTCTAAAACTTAATAATAAATGTCAACTGTGTTTTAGGCACAGCAAGTCATGCCTTTTATCAACATTTGACAATTTCGTTTAGAATTTGTTTGTTAGGAATATTTTTTCCTTTTTTTTTTTTTTTTTTTTATTCATTACTTCACAGTTCATTCTCCAAGCAACGAAATAATCTGCAGAACAACTCAATAATGTCCAAAATTCAAATAAAGAAGTATTTCTAAACTGTTATTGTCAGAAACAAACATATACGGGAGCCATTCTCATAGGATTTCAAACACCTATAAAAATCACTACCTAAAATATCTCAATACCATACTGAAGCAAATATACACATGCTCATAAGCAAGCTGAAGCCTTAAGAAAAACAGCCCAGATCCATATGTAAAATCAATACTGTTCTCCAAACCAAAGTCCTGATCCATTTCTCTACTGAATGTCATCTGACCATAATGAAGGGCTTTGAGACTTGAAACAAGCAGATTACATTCAACTAGGTACTTAAATAATAGCTGGGAGCTGATCAGTTTAGGATTAAATGTTAATGAAAAACTTTTTAAGGTGCTTAATAGTTGATAGATTAAAAAAAAACAAAAACTCAAATTATCACAAGTACATCTCAGGCAGGAAAAAAGAAACTCTGGGTCTTCTGTGGAGAAGTTTAGGAGGAAATTTAGAGAATGGGTAATACAAAAATCAAGTGGATATAGGGTACTACAATATGTACAGCAGATAACATGAAGAATAGTCACCACTGTACAGAGAAATGCTGTAACTTAGAACATTTAGATGGGAAACTCAGAAACCCACATCCTTGCTACTACTCCGCAGAGGCAATTCTACCTCTGCAAATGGGGCTGGTCCAGATCTCATGTTCAGATCTTCAGAAGAACGTACAACAGTCAGAGAAGTCTCAGGAAGTACAAAACAACAGCTAGAGAACACCCTGAGATGCATCCTTTCCCTTTTTTATAATCTCAAAGTATGTGCTCTTCAATAAAGTGTCATAAGGACATTTTAGATCCTCCAACACGCTTTAACCTGAGCCAAGGAAGATACATCAAGAAACAATAGCAGAAACCAGAGCATACCACTTGTACGTTTCCAGTAAGACAAAAACATTGTTCCTGTGTCCTGGACACAGGAACAAACTGCTAACGGATGCGATGAATGCATCTGTTCCCTGAAGCCTCTTGAGTGAAGCTTGGCTACATTCTGGATGCTCTCTTGCAAGTACAAATTGCAGGGTCTATGCAGGATAACAAGATAGCTGATACAACACACCGTGCAGGAGTTCATTCTAGGCCTACACTTGGTAAATACATAAAGCAGAAAAAAGCAAAATAACTTAAAGTGCCAATTCTTAGAATATGCTAAATCACAGGAGATATAATTTGAGATAATCCGCTGAGTGATTGTCACCAGTGAAAAGTGGGGAATTCCATACTGTTCTGTGGATTTTCTACTTTCTATTGGTGATACACTTGCTGCTCCTGGAACTTCATACGGTTTTCAGAGACATTCAGTGGTCAAACAATATATTGCAACTCAATGTTTAAAAAAAAACCAAAACCAATGAAACACTGAAAGTGTAAAAATGTCAGATACTTCTTAGCGTAGTGAAAGCTATAAAGTGTGTAACAAAGGACTAGGAAAATATCCTGTCTCTGTTTTCTAACATGACATTTTGTTTAGCAGTACACTGAAGTTAGCAAAAAATATTTTAAAAGAGTAAATATCATCTCTCACACAAGATATGCAGTTGATCAACTGTTTGAAAAAAAAAAAAAAAAAGAATTTGTTATGGGAATAACTTAGGCTGCCAGCAGCACCTGGAAAATCCAGTCCTGGACCAGTACTCTGTTGTGCCAAGGGTCTTATGATTATGAAAGCTACCCTATTTGCAATGATGCCACTTCATATTACCAAATCAGAGAAAAAGTTCTCTCCTGAAAGCACCTCCTGCTGGCATTCAGCTCGCACATGTACAAAAATTCCCACCTTGCGATTTAACACCAGGGGCCTAGGGCAGGCTCATCTATAATGATCTGGCCACCTTCCAGGATTTCTCAACAGCTTGTAGAATTTTAGCATTAAGATTCTACCAAGTGTGTAAATCAGTGTTAGCTTATTCATTGTCTGTATTTCATTATTTATATTTTCAAGAAATTTCTTTTCAAATCGGGGCTCGGGGGAGGTGACTGACTGACAGTTTTGAATTTCCTTAAATCTCCCTCTCTTGAGCTCCACTGCTCACCAGCTTGCAGGGTTGAGCAACAGGGGCTCAGCTTTGGCTCTCTGGGTCCCTGCAGAAGATGCGCCCGGGAAGGGGCACGGGAGAGGCCCTGGAGGGGAGGAGGTGACTGACCCTCTGTCCACAGCTTGTGGCAGCCCCAGCACCTCGAACGGAAAGCCCTGTTCTGCTCTCCCAGTGCCTGCAGCCTGCTCAGGGGCAAAGGTTCATAAAAGGGGAGGTTTGGCTCCAAGAAATCTCAGGGCTCACTCAACAACAGTGAGCTCTTCTGGAATCGATTAATACTGAGCTCTTTTTATTTGCCTTCTGGCTTTTCAGGCTACACTGCACCTGATTCACGCTTTCAACACTTCTTCTAGAAGGGCAAGTAGACATTTTGCTTTAAAAAGACAAATTAAAGCCACGTTTCTGATGGATCAACACAATTCTAGCAGCTGAGGCTTTAAAGATAATTCTAAAAAACATTACAATGAACAGTAAATACTGAGGTAAAGAGCTGAATTCCCGTGCTTCTGAATCAAAATCGCCTTTTTCCTCCACCATCTTTGGAAGCTGAACCTTACAAGTGAGCTTGTGAGCTCTGAACATCTGCCTGGCAAACTTGGGCAAGGTCAGATTTAAAATAACCATTCCTAGCACCAATAAGGAAACGTCACTCTGCTTAAAATCACCTTTTTATTAACACTATTACAGTTAAACGCTTACCTGAAAGGATCACCAATTTACCTAATTCCTTAGACATCTTGTAATACTAAAGCCACAAACAAAAAGCTAGAGAAAGGGAAGAAACAAAGTAGGGAGAAAATACAACAATTCACATGGCAGATAGCAGGCATGAGGTATTTTGTTTTTGTTTTAAACCCTGTTGAGAGATTTCAGAAACCCAGATACAACTATGTAGAATCATCCTGGCTTCAGTGTGTCCATTAGACAAAGTGTTGGCAACTGCAAAAGAAAAAAATGAACCTATGAGAGCACTAATGACCAGATAAATGAATCAGTATCCAATTCTCCCAACTATTGTAACTTGGAGAGATCTAATTCTGCAGGTATATAAAGCGAGAAAGAACAGATGAGGTTTTTTTCATACAAAATAAACACTGACAAGCCTTATGCTGCATTTCTAAGTTAGCCTGTGTGCATATAGAACAGCCTTACTCAATACAAACAGCTTTTGCATGTGTTCAGGCTCTAGCACCACACTAAATCATTTTGGGGAGATAAACTGGAAGAAACCAGTTGATTTTACTTCTTTCTAGTTTAGCATCTTGAATCAGTCCACACATAGGTCTTGCAGGTTCCAGAGCCTGTAGAATACCAAAACTAAAGAGATTATGGGAGCACCCTGGCAGGGCAGTGAGGAATGAGGTAATCTCTACCTCTCTGGCAGCTACCCAACAGACTGACCACAGGGAAAAACAAACAAACAAACATAAAATAACATCATCAGTCTCCTTCCTAAGAAAGTCTGACATTCAAATAACACAGTAGCTCCATGAACTCAAGAAAGATACTAGACGGATCCTGAAATAGTCTCCACATCAATCTCTTTAAACCATGGGTAGAAACCAGCCACCTGTTAGGAATTGAAACCTTCCCTCCAGCTGTGACTGTATCTTCCTTCTCTTCTTGCCATTGCTGTGTGATCGGTCAAAAACATAATTTAAAGTAAAAGGGAAAGTTGGGAAAGTAGGTGAGAAACAGGACTTTTTTTTTTTCCCTTTAAAATTTTAAGCAAACTTTGTTTTCTTCTTCTACTTCACTGAAAAAAAAAAAATAAATAGTGGAAAAAAAGTCACAGCTGCATTATTCACAATAGCAGTGTTTTAATCAATATTCGAAAGGTCCCAAGCGCTCTACAGATGGATGCCAGTAGGCACACAGATTTTGCATAAGGGTCACATTTGGCACTTTCAAACATGACAGTTTAGCAGGAGCAATGAAGTTACTCTGAATTAAAACCCTTGGGTTGCCAGTAAGGTCAAGTCACAAGGATCTAGGCAGCCTGCTCTGGAGACATGCAGAGGAACTGGACTATAGATTCAAATTAAAGCCAGGCTGTACCAAGAACAAGGCTTGAACCTGACAGTGACAGACAGATCTTCTGACACAGGACAGTTGGGTTTGTGGATTAAAAGGTAACTTTTGAAGAAACCAATGCCTCTTGAATTACGTAAAGGACCTAAGAAAAGTGGAGAAAGATTAAAAGGCTAGAAACAACAAATCAAACCAGATGTACATATTAGCTGGAAAATGAAGCTGCACATAAGCCAAAGGTTACATATTCCTGTATACATGCATTTTTCTATCTTTAAAGCCTATAAATTGAGAATAAGCCTTCTTTCTGAAGAAATATACTCTGGTTCAATCAAAACTGTTTGGTCCTCGCGTAGCATTGCTCAGATCAACTTTAGTGCCTCAGGTATGCAAGCAGGCACTAATTTCCATTTATTCCTAAAACTTATGAACCATTCTCTTCTGTTTGTTTCAATTGCTTTGAGCATAGAATTAGCACCTGAGATTACAAAGTGTATTTGAATGCTTACAATATGTTACTGCTGGCTTCATGGGTTATTATTTTTGTGGTAAATTCTTCTTGTCTGATCGCCCTTCAAATCTATCTTATTTTTTTCAAATTGCAACTCTTCCCATTTTGTAAGCAGTTAGCACTGGCTATGTTTACTGAAGAGATGCTTAATAAACACCAGATGCTTAGCTGCCTGTTTGGACACATGCATTTTGAACTTTCAGTCATCCCATCCCACTCCTCATGCTGTCACCTGCTCATATTGCAGAAATCCTCATCCTACTGCACACAGCCACACAGTCAGCAATAGTTGAATTACAGTGCAGTTTAGCTGCATGTGATCCTGCAGAAGTCTGGAAATCTCAGCTCACATTTTTTATTTCCCAGGACCCAAACAGAGCAGGCAACTAGTGACGCAGTTCACTACATAGTTTTAATAATCTGACAGAAGAATGAGACAGGTAAATTCAGTATAGCAGGAAATAACAAAGCTTTGTTGCTATCCATTTTCCTTCCTCCCACTGAAGGCTCTCTGTGTGATGCTGCCAAACTGCCCCTCATAACAACAGGTACAAAAACGAAGGTTGGAGAAAACTTTAAGATGATTTCAAAGAAACATGAGCCAGTGTTCACACTTCAGCATACAGGTAAAAGCTTGGATGCCTATTGTATAAACAGCTGATATGCAAATTTAAGGTCTTCTCACAAGATCTTCACCCAGAATAAACAGTTGTGGGACACCTGCAAGGTAGGTTTACAAAAGATAAACTGCTTCCAAAAGAAGGGAGTCCCTTTGACCCAGGTCCTACAAACACGGCTATCAAAGCTACATTAAAATACAGCACCAGCAAGCCTCAAACAGTGTCCCCATGTATGTCATACCTGCCTCCCTGAGAGCTGGAGGGGTATTCATGAGAAAAAACACCAGATGCATGCAGACCTTGCAGCAGACCTCCTCCCTCCAAACCACTCTAAACAGAGAGGGTGCCCCAAAAGCTGAAGGCACAGACCACACATAGGAGGCTTACCAGAAAGACCGAGTCAGTGCTACCAGGACAGGTGGAGCACAAGACCTATGGGGAGAGGCTGAGGGAGCTGGGGTTGTTTAGTCTGGAGAAGAGGAGGCTCAGAGGTGACCTCGTCACTCTCTATAACTACCTGAAGGGAAGTTATAGCCAGGTGGGGATTGGTCTCTTCTCCCAGGCAGTCAGCAATAGGACAAGGGCGCATGGGCTTAAACTCTGCCAGGGGAAATTTAGACTGGATATTAGGAAGAAATTCTTTACAGAGAGAGTGGTCAGGCATTGGAACGGCCTGCCCAGGGAGGTGGTGGACTCGCCGTCCCTGGAGGTTTTTAAACTGAGATTGGACATGGCACTTAGTGCCGTGATCTAGTAAACAGACTAGAGTTGGACCAAGGGTTGGACTCGATGATCTCTGAGGTCTTTTCCAACCCAGTCGATTCTGTGTGATTCTGTGACACATAGGCCATCTCAGCATAGGCTGGGGGCACAATTGCCTGCACAGATGATGGTCTTTGCAGGTGATGTTCTGGAATATCCCAGCAGTCCCACAGGCACTCTGGTGAATGCAGCAAGAACATAGACAAGGGGCCTCTCAGAGCAAACGTTTCCTCCTGCTGATCATGGAGCTTGAACTTGCATTCAAAGTCAAAACAGTGAAATGGGAGTATGACTTCTACTATCAAACATGATATGAAATTGCAGCAGTGTCGTGAGACGACGTGGAGAATGCAAAACTGCCAGCAGGACCTCTTTGAGCACGACGGGCGGGCCACGAGAGTAAAGAATCTAATTCAATATGAATTTACCATCAATACCCTTTAATGAACTCTTAACAACACTGAATATCAATGTCCGCGAGACCACGTTTTTCCAACCCTTATATACTCTATACCCAAAAGGCCATGCGGCAAGCACAGGCTATGATTGGTTACACATGCGGTCATTCTTCCCGTCCCATGATGGTGATTAGCTGCAGGGCACTGTCCACATGCGCAGCAACGACGACGGCGCCCTCCTGCAGCCTGGGTCGAGGGCAGACCAGCTTCTGTATATCTCCGCATGGTCCTAGTGCACCACAGCCACAACAAGCCCTGGCTTGTTCACAGCATACGGCCCAAAAAATCTCCACACAGCAGTAACAGGCAGGAAAGATTTACATTTCTTTTTCTGAGGGGAAGCTCCTTGCACGTGTTGATTGCTTGACTTTGCCTAAAAAGTTCAGACGTTGATACACAAAACAATTTGAAAAATTTCTGCCACAGAATAACCTCTTGACCAAAACAATACATTCACAAGAAGAACAGGTGATGAAAGCTGACCTCTTTCTTTCTATGGTATCCTCAGGCAGAAATGCTTTTTAAAATAACTTGTCTGAAATGAGGTATCAAACAACATATGGTATAAGTCTCAATTACTTCTGATTCAAACTTGCAAACACTGCCAATCTTAATAGGTGGATCAATACTAGTCTGAAAGATGACTATTACAGAGTAAATGGAAGGATTACAGTAGTAGTGAGAAAGGATTAATTCCTACTTATCTTAGAGTAGATAATACTAAATCAAAATCCATAATGGATATGGTTTTACAGTTAACAGAATAAAGATGACTCCTCATTGAGGTCTGCAGAATACAGATAGCTAAGTTTTCAAACACAGTTGTTGCAGCAAAATGTTGATGTAAAATATCTGAATAATGGTTACTTTTGAAAACAGGGAATGTAGATCTCTTGTACGAGTGCATTTCTACCACAGAAGCAGAAGGCTCATGCTTTTTTGAATCAGAACAAAGCCAAATCAAGCTGAGAAAACAGTATGGGAGGGGAAAGGAACGTTTCTGCCCTTCAGAAATAAAGTATTCAGATTTGACTCTAACTCTGAAGCAACAGATCACTACAGTACACATTGAATAGAAGCCATGCCTAACAGCAATTAACTTCCAAATCGCAGCAGCAGCAACCTTAATGGAAAGCTATTCAGAAAGGCTGCATTAGTGATGTCTCCCTTGGGCTTGTATTTAGAACTCTCCTCGTGAGTCAGGAGAGTCTCATGTGGGTATGAAATACGAAGAAGGCACAAAAGCAAGAGGACATCCTGGGTCACACCAACTGGGCCAGCATCTGCCTCAGAGCACAACGTGCTTGGGGAAATAGGACGGCAAAGAGGACAAGTACAAGAAGTTTCCTCTCTTCTTTCTCCTTTTTTCCCCCCAACCTCTGCAGAACTTGCCAGTTTCTAATACCAAGCAGTTAACTGATTGTCCAAACCAGCAATAGTTTTGTCATATGCTAATTTACAAAGGGTACTGCTAAAATCAACTCAGTATTCTTCTAGATGTACTTTGGTACATAAGTTTTCAGACCTTCCAAATCATCCCACATCACAAAATGTATGCACAGCTCTTAGTGAAGAAGTTAGTGAAACCTGGGATCTTTCAACACAAGGTATGTGTGCTGATGGCGGAAGTAAGAATCCGGTGAAGAAGGAGGCTCTAAGAAGCACAATTAAGACTAGACAGAGCGTTCAAAAGCTGTCAACCCTGCCACAGACTTCAGTAGATGTTTGGCCCTTGCTGCATCTCTACCTTTGAAAACCTCCCATTCGTAAAGACCATTTATCATAATAGGTGTGTATAATTGCTGATACTCATAGTTTAAAAACACATCACTAAAATGGGAAAGCTGATTTAAGAGTTCAACGCTATAAGATTTACATTTCATAAATTTCAAATAAAAATTGCTAGCAAGTGAGAAATACATATTACACCAAAAAAAAATAACCAAACAAAAACTGTTAAAGAACAAGATAAGAGATACCTCATTATCCTCAACAGTTACCACAGACACTCTTTAGCTTGTCAGGTACATTAGCTAATACAAAATTATTGTAGTAGGTATTTGTCATAACTTTTTGATAGATCTACATCACAGTTACGACTTGATAGGATAAGTCTGAGAAAAAACTCACTAGAAAGAATACTGAGCTAAACTAGATTTTAAACTGCAAATTCAACTTGGAAAAAAATTAGGAAATATTATCTGCAAACAGTAAAAAAATGTTTTCTTAATATTAACATTTTATTCTATGCTACTTCTCTATTTGTTTTTTTCCACAGTGGTATCAGCAGTATAACACCCAAGCTTCTCTGTGCTTCTAAGACAACATGAAAAGAAATGATCAGTGATGTTTGATTTGGAAGTTATGTCAAAACTCTTTGAAAGCTGGACAGTGACACCCATAACAAAGACTTAAGTTCCCTTTGTAGACAAGACCTTTTCTCCATACACTGTTCAAATATAGTGAAAGAAAACTGGATTTAAAAAAAAAATAAAAAAAATAAAAAAATAATTACAATCTACATTTAAGCCTCCTACATAATACAATACAGGTATGAAAGACAAATCTTTTCTCCCCTTGACTTCACGGTTGGTTTATGCTTGTTTGTTTTTAAACAATTTCAGCTGTGATTATTCTGGATGGTACTAACTGGTCCCAAATAAGGTACTCCTACTATTCTTGGTAAAAGCACAAGACGTTGAATAGCAGAACATACCAAGATTTATTGAGAATATGAAACTATATATTACCAAGGGGGAACTATCACTGATTTCTGGCATAACCACTAGGAATAACAAGGAAACAAGAAATTAAAAAATAGTTTATCCAAAACAAAGAAAAGTGCTGTTTTTCCTCTAAGAAATACAGTGTCCATGACTTTCATGCCAAAATTGTCGATGAAATAAGTGAAACTACAAGAGGATACTGTAGTAGTTCCCCAGCATTTGGTTCTACAGGAGGCATTCTGCCTCTCTGCCCCACCTGGCGTCAGGAATCCCTGTTATGCTACTCTATTTCCTCCATCTTTTTATTTTGAAAATTTCCACTCAAGTCTTATTTGGTCCATAGGAAATTTATATTGTGTAAGATTATTACAACCCATTTCTGCAGAAGCAACAGCTGAGAACTACTTATTTTCAAGCAGGTTGGAAAGTTTGAATTTACTCTGTTTCTGGGGTAACTTTTCTGACCTGGCAAGTAAGGGAGGAAGGTGGTGAAAAAGAGAACAGTGTTTCATTTGTTGAGAAACCTATTTTGGCTTTTTCAGTCCACATTAGGTTGACAGACATTTGTTTCAAGTCATCAAATCAACATCTTTTATGCAAATGAAACTTACAGCACACTTCAATCAAATTTTATTCATTGCACATTATCTCTCTGATGGCCTAGAGCCCCAGTACCTCTGCAATACCTCAGTGCCACCCTTTTGATTTATGCAAAATGAAGACTGTATGTATGTGAACATTTTAACTCCAACTGCTGCACTGCCATTTCTGAAATGGAAAACTGTAGAGTGTTCAACCATCTCCTGAACTACTCAAGATCAGTAACTGAAAAAATGTTATATCAAAATGAGTCCATAAAGAGAACTCAGGGAATAAACAAGTCAATCCACATCATTATGTGCATGAACAATTCTCAACATCAAATTCGCATGATTAATTTTGTGGAATAGAAATTAGCTGCTAAAAAAGGAGACCAAGATACACAGGTTATGAAGGGACATTTCTGCCCAGATCAGCCTGTTGAAAACAAACTACTATTTTATTGCTAAGAAAGGTAGGAATGTGCTAATTGTAACATAATAATTCCCTGAGATTAGAAAACACCAGATGATCTACCTCCATCACTATGCCTGCAGCAATGTCTTATTTAAGAGCAGTAATGAGACTATGAAGCAAATCCTCCCATTATCCACATTAATTCATGTTGATTTGGATCCCCTAGCAAATTTGGTGCACGTATATCATGTTCCTTTAGAAGAAACTAAACTGTAATCTCTTCTCCAGCCATATACAAAAATACATATCAATCCCCAGAGGTAACATAAGCATTTGAACAAGTGTCTGCTCCTTCGGGCCACACTGAAACTACTGATTTCCTTTGATATTCATTTTGTACTGCATAAAGAGGGACATAAAGCCAGAAGAGCCAACACTACAAAATTTTGACTACAGTTTCACAAAGATTTAGCTGTAAAAATCTGTAATTTCTAGATACTTTCTCAGATAGTATTATTAATTAGGTAAGAGAACAGTCTTTTACAATGGTGTCTGACATTAAACCCAAAGCTAAGAGCTGTTAAATAGTGCAACAACTACAGGACCATTTTTCATGGTTATGCTTTTAAACTAATAAGAATTAGGCCTTCTTGCATTAATTTTATCTGCTGTCTGTAACAACCAATTAGATTCCTGGAAGTTTACTCAGCAAATATTTAATGTTATTGGTCATCATCTAGATCAAAGTTTCATTAACCTTGTACATCAGATCAGCAACATGCTTGGAAAGCTTGTCATCAGCTCTGACTGTTAATACCTCAAACGCTTACTTCTCTCTATATTGTAAGTCCAGGGTCAGGGAGTTAATAACATCTATTATCAGCAGCCTCAACCATGCAACTGAAAGGAAAGCATAGTAATAGAGACTGATGGAAGGAACTAATGCTCTAAATAAATGAAATTAATGGTGAAGTAGACTACAGGACAATCACAGAAGCATTGGAACTAGCATTGCTGAGACCTATAACAAGTATTTTATTTATGTGAACCTCAGTAACAAAACAAAATAGGTGAGTTAGAGGTATGGTGAAGCTGGCAGAGAAATAATCTTTGGAGCAGACTGAAAAAGTTGCAACCATATGCGTTTGGAGATGTATTCTGATCCTCCAATCTTTACTAGTAGCTATTACTTAGAACATGAATTTCTGAATTCATAGGAATAGCTTGTTATACTTTTTCTCCTTCTGGAGCTCATATCCTGTAATAGTATCTCTGTGACCCCTCCTGTATTTTTCATAAGGCACTGTATTTGATCATCCAGTTTTTTAAGTCTTCCAACCCCCCCCTCCCCCGCATTTATGGTATTATGTGATCATAGGGAAGCTGCAGGAATTTTTCCATGAAAAGTATGGGGTTTATACATTCTAAAAGAACAAAGTAAGAAAAGCTAAGTACTTTCCACTGTCTCTTTCTCTCATATCATGTCACTTGCTTTTGATCGTTACTGTTTTCTCACACATTGCCATACATCAATAGGTCCTCAAAAACAGCTTAGCTCAAAACAAATCATGGAGATCTTTTGTGAGCAAGAAAAAAAAAAAGGATCATCTCCATTATAAATAAAAGTTTTGAGAGCAACCAGAAAAAATAACTGTTACATATGTAGATGCAAGAAGTAGATTCATTCTTCATTTTTCAAAGAATGAAACAATACAAACTTAAATTATCCTCTGCTTTTGATATTAAATCCTGTGTAAATCTGCACAAATTGGTGTCTTAAGTTTGGCTTGGATCAAAACTGCTCTATGTACCTTCACATGCTGTAAATGGCAACAGTTATCAGTTGAAAGAAAGAGGATGCTAAATCAATAGTTCCACATAAAAACACAAACTCTCAGACTGCCAGAAGTGTATAATGTGCAATCATTTATCACCATACTACTGAACTCCAGTACAACACACACAAAAAGGAAGAAAAACACCTCACCCCAACCACCACCACTGCTGACAAAACTTGTAGCAGGGCTAGTTGCTTCTCAGGTAAATATTAATAACCACACACAGAAGGGGAAAATCATGAACTAAGCAAGACTCAGCAAGTTAATTTTACACTTTGGGTAAAACTAAATAGACTAATACTTTGGGGGTTGTTTTTTTTCTTCATCATTTTTATGTTTGATTTAAGCTCTCTTAGCAAGTCTAGAAAGGGTTGTGATTAATAGCTATGGCCTTTCTGATAGATTAGTTGTTATCAGAAACAAAGTCCCTGAGTCAGGTAGTTCTGCAACCTGCATGAGCCATTACAAATTATTCATAAATACAAGATCAATACAAGATCAATGCTTTTTTTTTTTTTTAATTGCTCTTAACTTTCTCAGTAAGACATCTTATTGTAATTTGTATAATATTTAGATAGCGATTCCTACCATTTGAATGAAGGCCTTTGATTTAGTATATGGTATATTTCAATTAGTGTAATATATTAAAAAACTCAAACTGTCAAAAGTCCAGAATGAGACCATGATAACAACAGGGAAGTGAAAAGAACCACCTAATTAAAATAAAAATCTAGGCAAGATTTTCAGGAGGGCCCATTACCACTTGTCAGGGCTGTCATGAACAATGTTGTATCAATTTGTTTTAGTATTAAAGCTGGGCTCCTTCCCCCCCACCCCCCCAAACCAGCTAAACCATTCATTGCTACTCTCACTGTTGATGAAGCAGTCAGGTGGATTTAATTGCACATCATCTGTCTGTCTGAACAAGTTCTGGTGGTAATGCTGCTAAAGCTTAGAAGGAGCTATTTGCAAGGAAATCAGTGCTGCAAAGAGTAAATAAAAGCTTATGAAGCTAAACTGTAAACACAGCTGATTTTCAATTATTTTTTTACTAATGAAGCATGTGATATTTTGAATATAAGAGCACTTTCACCATATCTACCCTTTCCTAATTTTCCAGTGTTACTGATTCAAGACTGCTTTGAAGCACATCGCCACCTTTTGAAAACAAAACTCACTTAATATTAAACCTGGAGGATCAATGAAGGAAAAATGACATGCACATGTAATAAGAAGTATCAACTTGTCCAGGCATAATTGAGATCTCTTTTAATTCGTCACTCCAAGCTGAGGGTTTTTCATCGTGTCTTGATAAATACTTCTAACTGGCAAGGGTGGAAAAGCAAGGAAAGGAATGAGAGGAAACCATGGTAGACAAAATGCTCCTTAGAGCAGGCAGAGCATTATTCATCTGTGGTAGTTCTGGTAAAGAACACTAAGCCTGAAGTAAACAGCCCCAGCATGCAACTTGTAAAGAAAGATGATGAGCATGCAAGTGTTCATTTGCTTTCTCCCAGCAAGGCAGGAACTTCCTTGTTTTCAATGTTCATAACCTAAATAAACCTGTCCTTCATCAGCTGGAAAAACATGTTACTATGCAGTGCAAGTTTCTTGAAGAAATGTAAAGCAGAGGACAAGAAGTAAGAGGGTGATGGGGGAAATTCTGAATTTGAAGACACCTGTATTTTGGTCAAAGAGAAGAAAGTGATGTGTAATGCAGCTTCTGAAAAGTGCCAGTGGGCTACAAGCAATGCTACAAGGCTGAACATCATGCTTATGACTACGCTCCACATACTGATTTTGGTGCCATCCGGAAGGATTATCCACAATCACATAGATTAGTGGGAATTTAAGAGGAATTAAAGGATTTTGTATGTTTTTGTACTCATCCTTCATTCAATTCAGTTAATGTGAAACATTATCCCATTGCTGACCTCCAACAAACTGTCTACAGCTACAGGTCACTTTCAGTTTACATATTAGTTGTTTGCAAAGGTGTAAGAAACCTAGCATTCATTAGTAATTAAAGGTCCAAATCTGCTTCATTTGGAGACTCAGATATACTCAGTTATTTTATCTTATACATTAAATTACTATAATACAGTTTGTACAAAATAAGCTTCATGTCAAAATGATGTGGTATTTCAAATTATGCCCATCTCAATGTAACAGCACCTTGAAGACTATAAACTTCATCACAAGAATTTTTCCCATGTCTGTAACATTACTTGAGTCAGAAGACACTGTTTTTTTTTCCATTCACAAGCCTTTCACTGAGAACATAAGAAGAAAATTAAACAAGTCACTCATCTGTAAATACTCGTTTACAAATCGGCTTGTAGGATTCGAGGCTAAACTTCTTAATTAAAAATACACATATATAGATCCTTCTAGAGTGATGCAGGTTGGGGGAGGCTTGTAAAGCAATAGCAAGCAAAACCATTACCTCCCCTTCTCCATTTGCATCCTGCCTGGGCATCAGTCTCTGTGAAAGAAGAGCTCACAGTCAGGCTACATTAACAGCCACCACGTGAGCCAGCTCCTTACATGAGCTTACAGGTGCTGCTTCTTACCATCTTCTTCACTTTCCCCAAAACAGACATCCACCCCTTCTTGAGTGATCCTGCTTTCTCCTTCCAGCTCACTCCTCTGAAGACTGCTGCCGAGACCTCTCCTTTCCACCTTTTCCTCCCACTCCTGTGTCTTTTTGAACAGACAGTATCTGTCACCCATGCCTCTGATGGTCTTCTGCCTTGTTCTCACTGTCATCTTCTCTCTGACAGCCTTTAACTTAATTTCTATAAACTCCAGCTGTTACTGTGAGATGCATTGCTGCCCAGCAAGCCTGGGTAGAGCAGCTTCTCCTTCTCACTCCCTTGGCAGTTGTACAAGAGAGTCATTAGCTGGGTTTGAGGAGGCCAGTTTGCTCAGCTGGATCAGGCCATGATGGCCAAAACTGGGACTCGAGCATATATTATTCAGCAGGCTCTTTGCATTTTGCACCTTTTCTGTCTGTGGGGCCAGTTGCTCATGAAGCCTTGCAAGCTTCAGAGCTGTTGGAGGGGAACCTCTGTTCTTTCGAAGGCAGGCATCAAACTGCAGATTAACTTTCATATTCACACGTGCACGCACACACACACAGAGCACACCGAGTAACTACTATTCATTAATGCTAACATTGAATATGCAGCTGGAATTAGTTGTTAACAGGTAAATGAAAGATTACTTTTTTCCCCAGTATACTTGGGTTTCAGACCCAAGAATTGCATCCACTCTGACCAGAGACAGAAACCAGCACATTGAAGTCTATCGAGAGAGATGGTAAAATACTCATGACAAGTTGCTGCCAAGTCACATGAGAAGCTTGTGTAAGGTTTCCACCAGGGACTATGACTCTATATTTGCTTTCTTCTTTTCTCCATGGTAGCTCTGAACTGAGATTTTATTACCACACTGGATCTATGTTCTCCTGCCAAAATATGTTGACAGCATAAAAATTAAATGTTCACAACAATTTTCTGAAAATACTAACACTCAACAACTTTGATATCTTTTTTCACTTTTTATTTCCTTAATATCTGATTGAAGCATCTTTTTTTCCATGATCATGCCAATTTTTGATTAATATTGTGAGCAGAAGTTTTAAGTTTTGAATGCTGAGCATGAAATTTTGGAAATACTTCACTTTCAATTTCTTCCTAACAGTGTTGTACACATAGTGGACTTATGAAGAGGAAAATCTGGAAATGCTTTACTAATTTAACAATGATTTTTGTTCAAGGTTCACCAATACAGACTGGTATTACTCAATTCAAGAAGCAGGTTCCCAGGCAAGCTCTCCCCCAAAATACTTTAAAGGAGTGGAAAACTGGACTAGAACAGTCTTGCTTAATTTAAAAGAAAGTAAAGAAGAAGGGTAATTACAGCACCTCAGTAACATAGGTTTGTTCCCCTTAACCTCTCCATCCTATACTGTCACCTTTTCCACTGCAACTTGCCAAAAATCAAATTCTAAGAGTCTTACCACAGAGACTTGACAAAAACCAGATGCACCTGTTGCACACTGAAATAATAAAAGCAATAAACACTTATTGTCATCAAGTTTCTAGTGGAGTGTACATGAGGATTGAGACATACATCCATCCTGGGTAACTAACTATTGTCTTTATCATCTGTTTACTATTTGCCCCCTCAGAAATGTTCAAGAATAGGAGGACAGCAAGTACTGCATTTGGTAGCTAGGGAAAAATCGTAGGTTTTGTTAGCCTGGATTTACTTAAGTAGGCAACAAACACAGCTGCATAACCATCTGTAAAAACAGGGCTTCTCTTTGAATCACACAGATTACTTTCTGCACTTGAATTAGTATCTCACTGTAATGAGAAACAAAGAGCGTTTAGATGCAAATTTTAGTAGAACAAGGTTACTTAAAATGCTCTTGTGATATAAAATTAAATGCAATAAACCAGAAAGCCATTCAAGGTGAAGAGGTTTAAACCTGTCCATTCTGACAACAAACCGGAAGGCAAAGAAAAAAACAGACAAAAAAACCCAACCAACCAAAAACAACAACAACAAAAAACAATCACCAAACCAACACCAAAAAAACCCAGCTTCCTTAGGTTTACCACTATCCTGCAATTTCTTTTTCATCAACAGATCTTACTGCCATCACCAGCTATCTTACAGAAGTTTTATGTCAATGAATAATGGAGCCTATTATTACCCCAAAATCTGAAATACTGAAGTGGCTTTTGTCAAAATACAAGGCACTAGAAAAGTGTTGGACTTCCATGGAAAATAAAGGAACTTCTGAAGGTTTGTTGGGCTCCCTCCCCTGTCCCCCCTTACTAATGCTACATGTTTTCTTCATCTGTGGAGGGAAGGTTGTTTTCACAAATTGAAACTGCCTCCCAGGTACACTGAGTTGCTAGTGCTTTCCCAAATAAATGAAGATATTTGCAGATCAATCCTAAACAGTAAATCATGCAAATCAATACTAGAGGTTCAGTTCTCAGTGTACAATTCTACCTACTCACAATACTGCTTACGAACACACATGTACACAGGTGTGTATGTGCATGCACAGGCCATGGCAGTCCACAGCTCTTCAAATTTATATGCACTTCTACCTTTTTAAAGCTTCCATGAATGCCTCATTTTCCCTACAAAACCATGCACCTTCTATCATACGCTATCAAACAAAAACAACCGCTATTCTCTGAAGCAGTAAGCATCAAAAAACTGGTTTCAGACATTTCTAGTCAGTTTTTTTTCCGATTAAAATAGTTGTTAGTCTACTATTAAAGATTACCGTCTCCCACCAGACTCAAAAGTGAGTCACAGTGGATGCCTTCCCACATAACTAGCTTTTCTTTGGGGACGAGGCAAGAAAACAGGCTTCCATGGCTGCAAGATCTCCTTGATTTTCAGAGCTGAACAACACATTCTGTTAAAGCCTCCAGAGATAATCCCCTTGAGATGAAATTTAAGTAAGCATTCATTTTCCTTTTTATTAAAAAGCTTAAGGAAAAGCCAGAGTGTCTGTAGTGGTTGCCTTGGCTGTTCCAGTCTCTGTAAATGCACCTTTATTTTCCAGACTTTCAGGTTGCTTATATTTGAGGGAGCAGTTGAGGAGGATTTTTTTAAATTTTGTTTTAAACAGGTCTTTCTTTCATCCTTGAGGGAGGAGAAAAACAGTATGAATATCAAGAAGGCAGGACAGAAAGTTGAGAATAAAGGGGAACAAGATCTTACTGACATCCTGTCATAAAGAAACATAATTATTTACTTGCTGCATCAGCCTTCCACAAAAATAAAGTACCGACAACTTGCAGCTAATGCTTAAGAACTACACTAAACAAGTACGCTCATACAAGAACTTCATTTTTAAATTCTAGATTCACTTTCCATTTCCATGGCTTGAATGGCTCACAACAATATATTTATATAGTTATAATGCAGAGAACACCCAACAGAATTTTAAACCAGTTTGAAATTAGAATAGCTTTCATACAGAAGACACTTTTTAATATATATACATCTTTCACTTGGCTTGTAGAAGCTCATTTCAAGGAACATCAAGCAATGGATAGGATAAGAATAGAAAAATTATCACTTAGAAAAGAAATACATGGTAAGATGTCTGTAGGTATTTTAGTATGGCAGTTTTTCAGAAGTGAGAAGTACAGTGCAGCATAATGGGGAGGTGAATAAATAACCTAGTGCAGGAGAAAAAAAAAAAAATTAAGAAGAAGAAAACCAAAACCCAAACCACACTAAGGCAAGTCCAGATTCCAAAGAAAAAGATGAGTCAAAAGCCACAAAAATAATCTATTCGTCATTCCTTTGTTATTTAACTACAACAGACAGAAAAGGGGGTGGAATCATATCATATAACTGTACAGCTGTACGGCTCCTGCTGCAGTTTACTTTTCTGAAAGCAGAGCTGAGGAATACCCAGATCCCAAGAACTGTAAGCAAAACATGAAACTTCGATGTAAAATATCATGGTAAATAAGAGAAACTTAACCACAGCTCAAGCTGAAGACATGTATTTTACTTCTTTGATAACATTTCCACATGTTTAGTAGATTCTAGTATTGTAATGTAGAAAAGCACCAGCAATCCATTTTAAGTCTCATTTCCTAGTGAGACAGCCATTAAAGACACGATATTTACTTTTCCCTCAACATTGCTTACTTCCCTTTAAGTTTAAAGACTGCATAAACATTCCTGATTCCAATACAACACTAATAATAATAAAGTAAAAGACACACTTGTAACTTTTTGTCCCCCAATCCTTATGTGCACCCCAGCCCACAGACTTCTGGGAAAGCCCATTGAGCCTGACCAGATACCTCAGTGAAAGGGGCTTCACTGTTTGCTCTTTGGCCTGAGAATAGTACCAGCCTCCCCAGCCTGTGAACAGAGCTGAAGGGAAATAATCTGCTCTGGAAAATAATTCCATTTCCAATTGGCCAGAAAGCTGTTTTGCTTTTAAGGTCATGTCATGGTGAGCTGACTTCACTCTAGTCAAAGGCTAAAACAATAATTTTAACTAAAATGCATTAAGGGGGAGGAGAAATTAGATTAAACATCAAATATTTGGTCTGTGCTGCAAATCTCATTTAGCTATCACCAGGAATTCAGATGAAAAAGCATGCATCCTGGATTAGAGCTAGTAAAATGACAGTCTTACATTTAATTTACACCCTCCACCCCAACCTTGCCCTTTGGAGACTGTCTGACACAGGTCTTAGTAAGGTACCTACTGTTTGCACTTGGGCCAAAGAACAATCCCATGACTTCTGTACAGAGCATCACTTGAGATCTAATGTGAACCCTACAGCCACATCTTACCATTCCTCACCTCTGAGAATATCTTTTAGAAACTAGTCTAGTCTTAGAACACACAGTACTTCCTTAGAAAGTACTAAATCTTAAGTTATACACCAGGTTCAAATGCACTGCCAGTAACAAATTCCAGTGTTTTTGATGGAATATTACTTTGCTTAGTACAGTAAACCAGTTACAGATGAAATACAGACATATCCATTGGGAGTTGAAAATGAAAATATACCTCAGCTACTTTTTCAGGTTAACTCAGGCAGTGCTGAGCTTTTACAACTGCTAGTGAGAAATACGTGTAGGTATAGACATATGTTACAACACCAGGATGGATCTTTCTCTCTCAAGAAAACACCATCTATATGCTTACATTTCCTCCAAGACTCATCCAGTTTGGTAGCCTGTATGAAGCTTAAAACAGCTGAGGAAAAACCTCAGGCAATGCAAGAGTTGTGCCTGTGTGATAGCTATAAATGTACGGGAAGGTATATTGCATGACTCATACCTTCCTTTATATATAGTAACACCAGAAGTCATTGAGAAAAGGTTTGTGCCAAGCTTGCTGGTTTTACCTCCTGAGAGTCTGAAAACTATTTGCACGTTTCTCCCTCTTAAAAATAATTTCTGAAGGTCAGCAGTGACTTCTGAAAGAAGATGCTGCATCATCCTGGAAAACTACAGAATAAATGGAATGTGTCAGTGCTAATAACTACTGGACTCAGCATGGCAAGCAAATAAATACAGCTGCATGTGCAGAAATACATATGAGATACCTGCTGCACAGACTCAATACCCATATTCAAGGGGATGTAATCAAAGAACTGGAAGACCACACTAATTAAGGTTAAAAGGCAAAGACAGATCAGAGTAGCAAAAGAGAAAAATTCATTTGCACTGAATGACATTCAGAACACTGAAGTAACTACTAACAGTAAGGATGACTTGTGGCTGCAGCAGAAGGTGCACAGCATGTGTGCTTTGCTGTTAGCTACATTGCTGAATCCTGGATATAGACAAAACAAGTGCAAAATCACTCAAAAAATCAAGATAAAGAATGTAGGGATGATGCTAGAAAACAGGAGACAACTTGACTGTTTAGCAAAGAAGGAAGTTAAAGTCATTTTAGTGAAGAGAAATACCTTTCAGTATTTGAAGTTTCTTCCTCCCTGGTCTGCCCAAATTTAATCCAGCAAGTACTGTGAATATCAGTATAGATTACAACACAAATTTAGGTCAATTTCTGATGGATGTACAGGACTAGGTATAACCAAAGACATAACTTAAGAAATACATGAACATTAACAACAGAAAAAAAAAAAGTGAAGCCTCTATAAGAATAGTTCTGTGACTTGTACAGTCTACTCTTCTCAGACACAACACTGGGAGGCTGAAGTATTGAAATGCTCATATACCTTGTATCAAGTACAATCAAACCCATGACAGCAAAGAATCTGGGCCATAAACTCATAGCCAGTGACAAGTTGGATATTGCAGCTTTGAAGCTTTTGTGTAATAAAACTTATCATATACAACCACCATTGAATTAGAATAGAGACTGTAATCCTGAAATCAATTAAAAACAACAACAACAACAAACCCAACACAACCAAACCACAAAACACTACAACCCACACACTAACAAAGGAGACAGCACAAGTAAAAGGGCTCAAAGACAACTGAGAACATTTATAATGTCCTGGCATTAATAAACCTTTAATTCTATTTTCATGTGAATTCATAATTCACTGAACTATGCTATTAGCAGTTTATTGCTTTTTAAAGCTGTAGATTATTTGCTAAAGAAGATAAAGACAGATTGAATGCAAACAGACCACAGCTTTGAAAGATGTCAGAAAGTCAGCCAGGAAATGGAACAGCAATATATTAAAGAAAAAAAAAAGGGGGGGAGGGGAACGGACACAACACATTACTAACTTCTATTCAAGATACCTGTGAGGGAAATGATGGTGCTGGAAGAAAACAAACTTGCTCACACAAGATACTCATGAATTGTTTCTGAAGCTGGTAACTCATTCTCCCCTCTAAAATACATCATGAGCTTTGCAGTTCAATAAAGGATAAATAATTTGAATGACAACAGCAAATGAAGCACTTACTGGTATGTTATCTGACAGATCTTCATGCAGGGGAAAGTACCTGTTTGGAATCAGTGAACATCAAGCCATTTGAGAGAAAGCTCTGATTTTCAGAACAAGGAACTGATATTTATCATCACAAGGTCTAGTTAAAACAAAGGATTTAGCATACTGCCTGTGCAGAAAATAAGAACTGACTAAAGCCAACTCTATGAACACAAGGTGCTGCCAAAACTCATGAAGCAGCACACACTCCCTTGAAGTTATGAGCACAATCAGGCAAAAAACTGTCTCAAGATAACTCAACTCAAGGGATCAGAAAGCTAAAAACCCTTAAAAAACCCACAAAAATAAAAAAATAACCCCACTCCACACCCCCCCCCCCCCCCCAAAAAAAAAAAAAAGAAAAACCAAACAAAACAAAACACAACACCATCACCACGCATCTCTAAATTGGAAATCTGTATTTCCTTAAAAGTTGGAGCTTTAGAGAGGATATAATATGATTCCACAATCTTTCACATAAATATCACTTTCTGCCTCAAACTCCTCTGCCAGGGCTGCAGATTTCCTAATGATTTGAAGATGACTTTTTTCCTAACAGTTTCCAGGCAGTAATATGTTTTGATTTTTTGAGAGGCAATACAAATGTAGTACATACATTAAGCTCAGATAACAGGCTACAGGAAAAAGAAAAAAAATAAGAGCAGGGTAAATGGGAGGAATGCACATCAACTATTCCACTGGCTTTGTCCCCACAAAGGCTGCTGAGCTATTAACTCTGCAGAAAAACTCCATTCTCCTGTGTCATGTTTCCACAGCAAGCACAGAAGCACCACAGAAGACAGGGACAACTCCAGCCTGACTCAATTTCCTGAGTATCAACCCTGAACATTTCCTTATGCAAAGTTCTGCTCCTTCACCATGCTCCTTTCAACCGCCTCCTCATCACAAATCCCCACTAGCTCTTGGGGAAGTGTGACCAGAGTGGACAGCGTGGGACTGTTTGAAAGGAGACTTCAGGGATACATCAAAAGCTAAGGCACATACAAGCACACAGCCAGGTGCAGCAATCCTCAACAACATACTGTTTTCTTTTACCTCTGGTCTTTGTATCCATGGGAGCTATAGAGGGCAGAAGCTCTTCATGTTGTAGGGCTGTTCTGAAATGGCTACTGCAGGTGCAGAATTAGGCCAAATGCATTACAAGCAAAGAGATCTCAACAATGCTGAATTCTGTGCAGCATCCTCTGCAACAAATCAGGTCTCCAGCATTATGGACCACATCAGCTAGCATGTGGTGCAAAGCTGCAATAACTTGACCTGAAGATCACCACAGTTGAGTCATTAACAGACTCAAAAAACACAAACCAAACCAACCAAACAAAAAAATAATAATCCCACAATAAACACCACACACACAACAAACCTCCCTACAGAAAGCTGCATACCCTCCCTCGCAAGAAAAAAACCCCACCAATGACTACAGAAAGGTATAGAGAAAGTAGACTCAATAAGAAAGCAATGCCAGCTGTTTTCCAGAGATATATCCAGTCACTACAGTACAGTTACACTGGATACGTGCACTGTGTCACAGGCACAAAGAATTACATTTTTCCCATCATTCTAACATACAAAATCCAAGTGAACTGGGGAGGAAAACAGTTCTTGTACAATAGTTGCCTGAGCCCTGTACTTTAATCTGACATCACACACAGGTATTTGGAAGATCCTCTCAAAAAACAATTACATGGCCACCACAGAAGTACTGTAGAACTCTGGGATAATTTCCTCCAATCGTGCAGATGAGCAGACAGAGCACATCAGCCCTTTCCAGGTTGCTCAGCTCTTGTGTGTTTCTCTTGAGATTCAAAGCACATTCATAGCAACAAGTCTCAAACAGCATCTTTTTTGCTTTAAAAAGCAAATGTACGTCCATCTTCCTGCACCTTCACTAGTAAAAGTTAGTCAGTGCCCTTGGGGCCATGCAGCAGGCAACAGAGTACAGCCAGAAGTCAGTGCTCAGGGCACTCCTTACCAAAACTCAGAAGATATTTGTTATTTAAACGTCTTATAACACTCTAGCATTTGCCCCAACAGACTGCATAGTGGGACATATTTGAAGCCCTGAGGTATTTTCCAGATGTCAGTGGCAAGATCCTGGAGAACAGTACCAACACTTGCCTCCAGGCAAAAGAAAGACTTACTTAGGGTGAAAACTTTTATGAACTAACAGTCAATTAGTCATACAATCTCTTTAAAAGACACTACACAATGTCAAGCAATGTGTTAATGAAGGAGAGAAGTGTGCCAGAAAAGTAGAAGGGAAAGAGAAATCTGTGACATACCATACCCCTCCCCCTGCATTTTAATTTTTGCTTGACTGTACATTTCAAAAACTAGCTATACAGTACAGAGCTCTGCACAATACTAGAAAGCCTCATGTAAGAACAAAATCCTACATTTTCCATACAGTCAGCATCAGGACCTCAGGCAGTAGTTGTTATAGCAACTCATCTTCAAAGATCTTACTACTGCCCTGCACTCCAGGGGAGATATCATCCTGTGTAATAAGGATTCAGGGAGAACATTCATATTATTCTAACACACACTTGTATAAGACAAATGGTAGCATATATAAAAGTGTGACACCTTATAGGATTGTTTGCTGTTTATTTTCTTTTTTGGAACCTTATTATGATGTTTCAGGTCTTCCTCTTTACCTACCAATTCTTTAAACAAGATAATAAATTAGAAGACATACTTAACATACATACTAGACTAACAGCAGCAAGTAGATTCACAGCAATTTTACAAAGGTTAGTGTCAAAATCCCCATTCCTTTCTTCACCCTTTGTCAGTGCTTCTTCCTGTCTTGGAGCCCCAGTCCATTCCTCAATTATACCCTATTCCACAGCCTTCCCAGTCCTACCAGAATGAGAGACTGTCAGTGAAAAGTCACCTACCCACTGTAGACACATAAGCTTCAGGAGACAGATCAAGCGGTCCTTCATCCTCAGCCAGAGAAGCAAAAGCACTGTCTACTGAGAACATACCCAGGTCCACACACAACCAGGTTCTGCCCTCTCCAGTATCTCCCCCAGCACTCCTGGGAAGCTGGTGGTGGGCCATGACCAGGAGAGATGCCTTGAGGAGCAGGGCAAGGGAGACAACAAGCCGGCGGCACAGCCCAAGCTGAGCTATGAGCAAGGAACATCGAGTGGTTGCAGCAGGCTGAAAGCAGAGATCTCCTGGTTGCTGCTAGAGTCCCCCAGGGTGTTTTCTCAGCCAAAACAATACAACTTTTCTCAAAGCGTTACCAAGGTCTGTCTCACGCTTGATCAACAGCTTATTGAAGTGTTAAGACAGTATCAGGCTCCACGTAAGCAATTTTATAGGAGGTCAAGAGGTACATCCAGAAGGTGGGAATTTGCTGTCACTTCCACAGGTCCTTCTGCATTGCTGTCAGGTTTTGGCTGGGTTTTTGTGTGGTTTGCTGTTGCTGATTTTGTTTTGGTGGGTTATTTTTTTTATGGGCTGTCCCATCCTCCCTCACTTGTTTTTCTGTTTTGTTGGGGTTTTTTGTTGTTTTTTTGAAACAGAAAGAAGAAGAAGAAGGAAGCCTGCCAGTAAAGAGCCATAGATCTGCCCCATCCAGTATCTGGGCTCAGGAAAACACAGCTGCTATTTTATTTCCCTAATGTATATCAGAAATTCAGGGAGTTTTCACATTACATATAAATCTGTTACACACAACTACTGCTATTCCATCCAAATCTTTCATTAAGGGCATCGTGTCTGTTTAAAAGCAACCCATTTTCTCCTCCACTTCAAGAACAAGAATAAAATGTTTCTTGTCCATACACATCCCTATTGTTGCTAGACCTTGAAATTATTGCCATATCACGCGTAGCAAGCGACACACCAACACAACTCCACCCAGGCTGCATTGACGCACATCCACCACATACAACAAATTCTCACATTGGTCTTAATATTCATTTGCATGACACCTGCAATCCAGTTACACAACCCATGAAGAGCAGTAGCTGTCCCACTGACACAGTAGATCGTGTGTAAAAAGACATTTTCGAGTTGGGCTCACAGGGTTGGGCATGGCATTGCTCAAGACATTCAAGTTTGGCAAGGGAGGAGTGTGTGTGTGAAGACACAGTCCCCCAAGAGCTAAATTATTTTCTCCTTCAGTATTGTGGCTCCTGCACCACCTTCTGTTGAATTTGTTGACACATCCCCATCACATAATTATGCTTCAGTTGCTCCTATTTCTGTCAAATCAAATCTATTTAAGCTGAAGTTTTCCATGCCAGAAAACTGCCTTGGGCTCTGTTCTTTTGCAAACTTTCAAGCACGTCTGGTTTAGCTATTTCTGAGAATAAAGTGAGAAGAAAAATACATATGTTACTCAGCCCAAATAAACCCTTCCCCCAAACAAAAAACTCCTTTGCAACCCCAACACAGAGCACAGAAATACATACAAGTCTTGTAGCATGGGGGAAGAACAGAGTATAATCCTGTAAATGTAGAGATTAGCTGCCAGTGTAGCTTTGAAGATTATCATCAAGCAATTTAAGTTAATAAGTGCTTTAAATTTAGCCTTAATACTCCTTTTAGATGGGAATACAATTTTCTGGTTGTAACTTGCAAAAATATTCATGGTGTTTTATACATGATTGAATGTCACTATTAATATACATTGTCCAAATATCCCCATTGCTTAACTCGTAATTTTATTGCTTTTTGTTCAAAAGCCTTTGCCTTGACCTGAAGGGAAGATCCCTCTTTGTGTGAGTTTACTTCATTCCATGTTGACACTTACCAAGAACTGAACACGGTACTTAACCTACAGGAAACATGTGTTCAAAAGTATGTTTGTTTTGTTAATGTCTTGTTAAACTTAGGAGATTTTTATGCTTTAGAAATCTTCCCGTGCAACCTTTTAAAATGAACTACCGAAAAAAAAAAAATCACACAGTTGCATCCTCTGTCACTTACAGTGCAGTAACAGCACAGGAGCCAAAAGTTCAAAGAGCCTTAATTCCTGCCACTGTCACATACGCAAGTCCAGGACTTGCCTTGCAAAACTACAGTAGATAAGTCTATTTAAGTGACCTGGAGCGACCAGGAGTGAGAGGCCCAGACTGCTCCTGCTTGCACCTTTTCAGCCCAGTCAGAAACAACATCCAGTTGTTTCTGCATTCCTCTCGTCAGAAAACAGCTGCTTCACGAGTCTGTATGACAGTGGTTTCTCTGTGTGCAATCACTTGCTCAAAGGGACATGCCCAGCTATCACCTGCCTGGACTTCAAGGGATCTAAATCATTATAAATAATTACATACTTTCTAGAGTACAATTTGCAGCAAGGTTCCTTGTCAAGACATCCATGGACTTGCAGTTCACAATGCATGTTCAACTGCATGTTCACCAATTTACAGCTGGAAGACAATGCAGTATTGGAGCCAGTTCCACATAAAAGCAAATCAGGTAGTTGCCTATAGAAACAGACTGACATATGTGGCAAAACAATCTTTCCCCCTCTCTCCCTTCCAATCTTGCCTATACCACAGCCCCAGCGAGAGGCAAGATGGATGTTGCTGCAAAATATGCAGGGCACTGCAGGGACTGCAGCAGCCAGCCACGCATGTGCAGAAGTGACAAACAGAGCACTCTCCAGCCTGCCCAGTCCCCTGAGTTTCCCAGAAGCTGCAGCAGTAACACAAAGCTGGCATTTCAGAGCTCTGCCCTGACTTGGTGTCCCAGTGCAAATGTTTTATCTTTCCCTTGACAAGTGGGGAAGACGGCTGGCTTGGCTAGCCCCAGGTCTTCATGCTTAGAATCAGACACATGGTGTGAATTTTGTGGTTGTCATACGCATGGACAGGAGTTGGACTCAATGATCATTGTGGGTCTCTTCCAACTCTTGACATTCTATCGTTCCGTGATCCTCATACCTGGTCAGGAGCTTTACTGTCTCCAGGCCACAACTCTGAGCAGCTTAACAGTCCAAGCCATCGTAGGCTAAGAATACCAGAAAGACTCCTTTCTCATACCTAGCTTCAACAGCATCCCTACAGCTGCCAAGCTGAAGTACTTTTGCTGTTCTATCTTAGTCTTCACAACAGTGAAACGAAGATTTACTAGCATCTGCTTATGAGATGAAGCAACGTCAAAGTGGCAATGATGAGCCAACATCACATGCAAAATCAGAGGCCTTATGAACCAAACATCCAGGTCTTTGCAGACTGAGCCAAGGAGGTTGGCTCCAGCTGACAACTGAGCCAAGCATGCACCTTTTGTACTCTAAATATAGGGAAAACACTCTATATATACACACACACAATTAGTGGGATATTTAGAAAACAAAGTACAAGAGAAACTCCACACACTCATTCAGAACAGGTCCACAAATGGACTCTTGTGCCTTCCACACTGTCCAATGCATTTGCAGACAACTGTCCCTGTCTTTCTCTAACAATGTCCTAATCATGATAGAAACAGACTATTTACCAGATCAGGCACATTTCGATACCTTAACACACAGGCCCTGAAACAGTCACATACAAGTCAGCTAAACACCACTATAATTCCCCATAGTCCTGACTGAGAGCTGACCCCATACTGACCAGTGTCATCACTAAGGACAGCAACTGTGACACTGAAAACTACAGGGAGGATGTGCACACGAGGGAAGATGCCTTGAAAACCCTTCAATTCAGAAGGGTTCCAGCCCCTGACCCAAACCAGATAGGCAGCATCTCCAAGATACAGCAGTCCCTCTACTCAACAAGCTGCCTAGGTCCCTCAAAATACAATAGACAACAAGCATGCATATGACAAAGCTAATCACATAGACATGTGGATG
This sequence comes from Nesoenas mayeri, assembly GCF_963082525.1. NCBI lineage: Eukaryota > Metazoa > Chordata > Aves > Columbiformes > Columbidae > Nesoenas > Nesoenas mayeri. The sequence goes on from NC_137544.1 coordinate 73,773,045, forward strand.
AAATACATTGCTTTATATAAAACATGAAAAAACACCAGAAACATCACAAAGATCACAAAATACCTTGCCCATATGTATGACTTGCATATGCGTGAATATACAGAAAGACATCTAAGAGGTCTGCACTGTCAGATTCTTTAATGCGATATATCTTTTCATCCTGCTCTCCTTTGTATCAGTGAGTCAGTCATATGTTCTCTAAGGACAGAAACATCTATTGGTGGTGATGGGGAAGAGGCAGAGACATTATTCACAAGCTATAACAGAGCAATATTCTGCCAATACTGTAGTCAGTACCAAATCATTTTTCACAGCACTGAAAAAAATTAAAGATCCTCCCTTTTAATGCTACAGAGAGCACATTTCCATAAATCATGTAATCAGCATTTACAGCACCAGACCCCTATAAAAGCATGCATCATCTGAAGTCTTACTTTGTTTTGCTTAAGTGCTTTTCTCCTATTAACAGAGATGACATCTTGGTCTTAAACAGTGAAACTCTAAAATACCCGTTTTTAATAAAACTCTTTTTTTTCTGCCACAATGCCATTCAAATTAAAATGTTTTTCACTAGCTTTTATTTTCCTGCTGACTCAATTACTGAATTACAGTTTACTACAAGCAATGATTTTCATATCCATTCCTTATATCAGACACCTTATGAGAAGTTGAGTTTTCTATGCATACCAATTTCATAAAACATGCTAATGCAGTATTATTACGCTACAGGAGGAACAACTCTCTGCCCTTGCATGTTTATTTCAGAATATAATGAGCTGCACAGATAAATTTACATGGAAGTACACTCACACGTGTTAAGTGGCTGTCCTTTCTGTGGAAAGACAACAGTTCTTTCCAAGTTTAGTAGGCAACAAGTTTGTTAAAGGTACTGTTAATCAATTAATATTTTGCTGGTCCTGAAAAAAAATTCTTTTAGGGATTACCATTAAGTAATACCTTGAGCTTGAATAACAACATGCCAGTTTAAATCGCTCTTCAGGGCAGTCATGTTTTCAACGTGGCTGTTGAAGTTTTAACACTGACACCACTCCTCATGTACATAAACAGAATCATTCACTTGTCTAAGATCTGCTGGTACCTATGCAAATAGCAAGCTGTGTGACATCTGATAAGACATCAGACTGGTGCTTCTGTACATAATCTTGAAGAACAAGCTCTGAAGGAGATGTTTACTGTAATAATAAAATTTGACAGCATTCTTCAGTAAATACTTTTTTTCCCAGAAAATACAGGACCATCCTAAGGTATTTTTAAGGAAATAGTCAATTTGGAGCATTCTTTTGTATGCAAAATTACAATCATGTTCTTTTAGCTACTTAACTGCACCAGCATCTGAACAATATTCAGGTATGTTAGCCATTCAGGTAGACCACTGTAACATTATGTTCACAAAAGAAGGGAGCTATGGATCCTTTTCAAAATTCACTTCAAGAAGATATTTCTATGACAGTGGCATCATCAGTAAATAAAGCAGTTGTTAGCTGAAGTCCATACCTGACTATCACAGCAAAAAAAAACCCAGAAAGTATCCATTTATTCTCCCCGGCCACCACTCAAAGACACAGTTCACCTAATTCATCCTCCAATTATTCGAGGGTTTTTTGTTGTTGTTGTTTTGTTTGGTTGGTTGGTTTGCTGCCTGCTCACACATAACAGTCATGAAGAAGGAAGAGAAACTAAATTCTCAACACTAACTAGCTATGGTATAATCAGGTTATCTGGGATCACATATGGTGTTGATTTCTGTGTTTTACATCAATGCACAAGACCAGTCTGAGTCAAGTTTCTGTCCTAATATGTTCGTGCCCTCACTTGAGTCCAAGTGTAGCACAGGGCAGGGTCTAGATACTTGTTTTGTGATGTCTCCCTTCCCAAGCATTTAGAAAAAGGCCTCTACACACTGAACAGGCATATAAGTCTATGAGAACTGAAGATGTTTCCACCAATTTTGTTTCACACATTACCACAAATAAAAGCATAGTTTGTTGAAAACACTCCATCCACCTCTGGAGTAATAACGAACCAACACAGGCAAATACATTAATCCTATTCAATCTCTTTGTTGTGTGGTACCAGACAGACATCTTTTTATGAGAAAACAAGTTTCTATAAGACTCCCAAGACCATCAGTGCCCCACTGGTATTTGCATGTGAAATTATGCTCACCACTTTCTTGGTTGTGCCCACTTTCATTTTATCACTTCAAACCAGTAGCTCAATGAAATGCATTTTGAGCAACTACATTAAATTCAAATTTAGCATAATTCATCTTTCTCTTGAACTTTAACCTATATTAATCAACTGGGGCTTTCAGTTCTAATCTGCAAGAGTGTAACAGGGGATCCACAGTTATTATTATACCCCAGTGGAATTATGATCATTTGATTAGATATTGCCAGCAGGAAGTAGTACGCACTCTAGTAAAAGGGATTTTTTTTTTTTCTTCCAGTGAACATAAGAAACCTCAGGAGTACAGTTCAACAGAATAAACATGTTGTCAACATTCAAAATGCTGGAAATTTACCCCAGACAACCAATCATCTGCACCTGTGATTGTGCCAAAAAACCCCACTCAGTGAATTATATACCACATTCTAACTTGCACCAAAATGCAACTCCTGTCTTCCCTTGTACACCTTTAAAATTGTTTAAGTTAAAACACAATCAAGTTGAATATTTTATTTTGAAGCAGCATATAACAGATATCAGTATGAAACCCCATACATGTTAAATGATGCTGCATGGTGAAAATGCAAATCTCCAACTGACTGTAACTGAGAGAACCCTGCACTAAAATTGAGATGCTCTACAGAATAAGCAGACTGCACTTCTGATCATCCGCTAATAAACTGTGTGTATGAGTAGCCAAGATGAGAAGGAGGGGGGAAAAAAAAAAAAAAAAAAGCATAGATATATTTTGTTTTTCAAAACCTGCAGGATAAGTGTTTATGTGTTGCCAAAACAGGATCCATAGATAATGCAGACATTAAAGAATGTGATTTTGGATAGCTGATTACCACAGCACTCAATATATAGGTAGATATAGCACTCAATAGAAAAATATTATCTAGGGGCAGTTTTAAACTAAAATGCAGGTAGTTTTCAGTTCTACCTGAAAGTATAGGGTCTTTATTAGATGTCCCCATATCTCTACTGCATTATATGGTTATATTTGAAGACAGTATGAATGTACAGCCTACACAATATACAAGTATTATTTTGATACCAACTTTTTAAAATGAGCACCAGTCACAAGGCAGCATTCTCTCTCTCTCTCACTGAAAAACACGTCCAAGAGCACTAAAATTCAACTTGACAGATTCAGAACATACAGTGCCACTGAGTCAAGAATCAAAATTACAAGGCAGCATAACACAACAGGGTGACAAAACCTGTAAACTGCAGCTGTAATCAAACTAACTCATGTAGCATGCTACAGTTTTGACGATTTCCATTGTGTCCCAAACCACAAGCCAAGAAGAATATTACATCAAGAGAACAGTTTGAGGCATCTCAATGCAAAGAAATCACAAAGCTGACTGCACAAAAACAATGCAATTGTCAAACTTGGTCATCAATGTAATTAAAGCAAACAAAGCAGCAAGCAAAAAAGTATTTTACCTTTTTGAGGAAAAATTTCTGTAATTTCTTGTGAGGCAGCTTTATCATCTTTTTTTCAGCATTGAGGATATGGGGCAGACACCACAAGTACTTGAGCCATTCTGCAGGGGTTTGACACCTTTCGTCTTCTCTATTAACTCACTGCAGCCAGCTTAGCTCAACGCGTCACCAGACGCCAGCCCAGCCCAGCAACAGATTAAAAGGCAAGAGCTAGGCTGGATCTCATCTTTGACTCAAACAAGGAAGCTATATACAGACACTCCAGCCAAAGCCTACAGCTGTGTTGTCAGCAAGAGGATAAAGAGAACAGGTACAAGATCTACATATCGCCCTAGACAACCTGCAAAGTTAAAAAAAGTGCTTATCCATAGGCAAAAATTTACAGGAAAATAAAGCGGTACTGAGATGCTCAGTGTATGTTGCTGATCATTTCAAGCCCTGCGCTACAGAAAAGACTCGTTCAACATTCAGGACTCTGAATCCTACCCAGCATTTCCTGCTGAGTGCAGTTTGCCACCGTGCACCTGTTAATTTTGCACATTGTATGTGACTCAGCCAAGCACAGGAAAGAACCTGTCATTTATGTTTTCTTTAAATCACTTGGAGACTTATTTCCTTTGAATAGTTTTCAGAAAAATCTCTACAAAGAAAAAGGCTACACACAAAGATACTATATACAGATACACAGAGAGGTATTTATAGAGTGTACCAATGCTGAGTTTGATTCAGTGCCATAGGAACCAGAGATCATGGGCATTGCTGCCTTCCCTTTGGGAATCTGCAGTCAAAGTTCTGCTCCAGATTTGGAAGGACAGGGTTCAGCAGCACACCAGTGATGCTGTATCGCCCAGGTTGCTAGTGTCCTAAATCAGCAGGATGCTGACCTGAAACACAGTGTGTGCTCCCAATTACGCCCACGGGATAAATCCCTGTATTTAAGAATTTGGCGTACACTGAAAAAAACTAGTTAAATCAGTTTAAAAATCACTTTATGATCAAGCTACCTCCCTGGCCAGTACCAAGGCGCTTGAAGAGTCAGTGTGTGTGAGGATACACATAAATTCATTATGATGGAAATTAATTCAAACACTATGTCATTCATTCCAAAATATTCATCTCTTGTTTTTGTACTACACATATTATTTCACACAAGCTGCAGTTGAAAAAGCCCAGCTCAAATCTGTAGTAGTTCACCTGTATCACATTTCTGCCATTTGTATAATTCCCTTACCATAACAGCTACATCTGGTCCTCTGTTTTCTTGCTGTCCTGTTCTTTAGGAGCTAAAATACCACAAACACTCTCAATGTCACTGCTAAGTTCCACTCCTATGGAGATGTGCATACTCAACCTTCAGCAAGTGGCAAGGTCTAGAGTGAGCCAAAGAAACCAGAAGTTCGAAGTTCAGCACACACTGAACTGCAAAGTTTAGATTTAAGGGAGGGCCAAACATGACGGGCAAATCACAGCTGCAGCAAAGCACAGAACCAAACTCTGAGAACTGACACCACTATGCACCAGTGAGAAAGTCCTAGCCTTACCAAAAAAGCACACAGACACTACAGAACATAAGCACAAGCTATGTCAATGGCAATGTGGTAATGGGAAAAATACAGACTCAGGACAGCCACCAAGAAAAACTAACAGCTGAAGGTAAGCAGAAGACCTGGTGAAAGCATTTAGAAGACATTCTGGCCATCAGATTTTCAGCCTGATGGGGGAGAACTACAGACAAGTTTTCTGAGAAGCATCCTGCACCAGGAGAATAGCAGGAGAATGGCAAGATGATGATTCCAAGTCCCATTTCAGGAAATGGTTCCAAACTGGCAACTGAGGAACCTAAGCAATGAGACAGAGACTATTTCTTCGGTGTGTTACATGCTTTAAGAATTTGGGTGCAATTTTGATAAAGTATATAACAAAAGTTTCTTAGAAGAGTCTCACTATGCACTGTGTAAGGTGGAGAAGTAGCCAAGACACCTGTAAAAACACTATAAAAACCACCTAGCAGGAATATAAGCTGCAACCCTAGTAGCTTTCTCCTTAGTTTCAGCTATAAAAGGGTGAGCTTGGTTTTGAAACTTAGAGGTCTTCAACTTTTACAGTTAAAAACCCTGTAATTTAGGGGTATGCATTACCAAGAAGCACATAACTTTTAACTTAAAACTTACAACTACTACTTTATTTCTCCAGGATTTGCACAATTTCTTAGGATCTCAGCTTCTACCTAGGAACTTACCAGAATCAAATAGCAGTGACTTAGAACTTCAGTTCTTCATACTACAATAATTTGGCAGCATTTTTATTTCTGCATTTGCATCCATAAAGGACACAAGGTTTTCCCTGATATCTGCAAATTAAAATAATTTGAAGAGATTCTTAAATATATTGAAAAGACTTCCTTCCTTTGAGATAACATATCATCATCCCAGGCTCTACATTCACCCACTTCTTCAAAGTGTAGCTCAAGCTAAACAACTAGATTAAAGCTGGAAGTATCAAAGACATTCTTTTATGTCTTTTAATATATAACCCGTTTTTGAAAAAATTACAGAAAAGGTACAGGTAGACTCTCAGCTATAATTGTGAATTTCTGGGAGTTTTTTGGGGGTATAGTGTGGTGTTTTTCTTTTAAATCAAGAAGAGCTTTGAGGACTGAATATATACCTTAACATACCTTTGCTTAGGTAATTTAAATGAAAGATAATTCATTCATTGATGAATGCCTATATCATCTTGCTGATAGAGAAGAAACACTGCATTTTTTTAGTGAAGTATTTTTTGTTTATGAACTACACCATTCTTAACAAGCCTGCTCCCATCTAATACTAACTCATGTGAGAGGTGGCATTAGCATCCCAGAAGAAGCTAGCTAGCCATAAGTAAAGTTTGCAAGACTAAAGAAGAATAAAACATTTTGTGGCTGTGTTTAGTTTTGCATATTAGCATCTATTACAGTATTCAATATAAAAGAAAAATATAGCTTTTTTTTTTTCTTTATTTGTAGTGTTACTCTTCACTGAAACCAATATGAAAGAGTTTCACACAAAGACAGGTGATATTGCAGATAACCTTTACCACATCTATTTAAGTTGCCTTTCCACTTTCCTTGGTAACTCAAATTTGAAGAGATAAAGCACCTTTCCTACTTTTACTTGCACTGGTAAAAAAAATCAACTGTAAGTGTAAGCACAAATTGAAAAAATAATGCTAAACTATTTTATCAGTAATTCTAACCAAATGTCAGTCTCTGTAGCTGACAGTTCTCCATTTTACCATCTTGTTTTGATTTACAAATTCACAAACTTACAAAATGTCAGAGACTTGCTTAATTTGACAAGCCAGTTTCTTCCCTGGTTAGCTGACCCATCGCAAAAATCACTCAATGCATTTCAATAAATTGATAAATATTCGATCAAATCCAGCAATATTTGTTTGTGCTTAGAAATGGGACTCTGAACTATTTCTCAAGATTAAGCTGGACATCCAAAATGATAAGTGTTACCTTTAAGAGCAGCAACTTCTGACATGCAACTCCTGGTTATTCTAACACTGCACATTTATACTGGGAACATATACTCAGGCCCTGGTTTGCAGCAACAAAAATTGCTGCTTTAGGACTCAAGTTCCATTTCTTACAGCACTACCAGCAAACCCATAGCAAGGGCAGCATGGCAGCTCTGAATATACACACAGACATTGAGGTCCAAAGGTCTTTGCTCATGGTCCTATTGATCTGCATTAAAAACAAACAAACAAACAACAACAAAACCCACAACAACCCACAAACAAACAAAACCACCAAAAAACCTCCACCACAACATACAACCTTGAGTTTTTATCAAGTCTTTCTTCTCAAATATTTGAGGTTAATACACAGAGGATGAATTTTTTCCTTTGCGGTACAAAAAGGATTTATTTTACCATCCATACAACTGGCTAGTGCAAATGTATTCAAGATAATGAGGGCTATATAGAAAAGGACTGACTGTACTCTCTTATAGATCATTAATGACTTAGTCATGCTGGTATCTCACTCTCTACAACTACCTGAAAGGAAGCTGTAGCATGGACGGTGTTGGTCTCTTCTGCCAAGCAGCAAGTGACGGGACAAGAGGAAACGGCCTCAAGTTGCTCCGGGGAGGTTCAGATTGGATATTAGGAAAAATTTCTTCACAGAAAGGGTTGTGAAGGACTGGAAGAAGCTGCCCAGGGAAGTGGTGGAATCATCACTCCTGGATGTGTTTAAAAGACACATTGATGAAGTTCTTTGGGACATGGTTTAGTGCTAGAGTTAGGTTACAGTTGAACTTGAACTGGAGGTTCTCTTCCAATTTAAATGATTCTATGATCTTTCTTGTTGTCCATTTTATGGCTATTTTTGGAACAGGTATGCCAAAAAAAAAAAAGTGCCAACTAGAGTATATTTGATCAGGAAGCTTGGATTGCAGAAACTTTTTTTCTCTTCTCCCACCTCAAGAAGTCTGGAAGTATGAGACATCATTTTCTTTTCCTCTTCTTCCCTGATACATCAATTCCTTCTCCTCAAGAGCCACCTTGAGGGAGAAACAAGGAAGCAAAATGCAGGGGATGCTGCCCACTTTCCAAATAGCGTGAAATATGTGATTGAGAATCAAAAGCATTAACCTTGAAAAACAGAACCTCGCTCCCCTTCCAGAAACCACCAGTGCCAAAATCCACACCAGTTTGGACTTGCCTGTGCCCATTACAGTGTTTGCAGGTGATTTTTTCCTCCTGTTTTAATCAGTGAGCATCCCTGTCTGGCAGATCCTGCTCCAGCTCTTAAAACAACTCTAATGTAACCCCCCTGTTCCTTATACCTTCCCAAACACCAAACTAAAAAGGCAGTTTCCTGGGAGACTGATAGCAAGGATTCCTGTAGTAGAAGAAGCAAGTAAATGAATGAGGTTCTCCACAAAACTGCTTTGTCTCCTTGCTGCCCTAAGTATCTCCAAGTTTGGGACACTCTCAATCAGATGATTGCATCACCTTTACACCAGAAATATAGATATAAACAAAGAAATGAACAAACCCCCCCCCCACACACACACCAAACAGACCTCTACAATTAAAAGGAGGAAAACACAGCAGTTTTCCATCACAGCTGGAGAACTTCTAGATGTAGAAGTACTGTAAAGGAAGAGGAACAGCTTTTTTTTTTTTTTTTTTTTAATGAAAGTTTTTCTACCCCAAAGCTTAAGGATACTTATGGCCAAGGTTTTAAAGGATTCACTCCATGTTCTGCTGTGAATTCTGGTACTGTGTTTGAGGTTTGATGCACGCTTTTGTTTCTTCTCTCTATTAGAGATTTGTGAGGGTTAAAACAGCTCCAAATAGTTTATTTAAATCTGTATTATAAATGCAAACAACCTTGAAGTTAGTTTCTATTTACAAGCCTTTTTAAACAACATCAATATACAACAGGTATTGAAAGATGATCCTTAGTTTAGCCATTTGCAAGTCCTTCCAACAGCTTTATACTCACATTAACTCACAATAATTGACTCATACTACTTTACTCAGAACACAAAAATCAGGTTATCCTCAAGAGATGCATTATGATTCACAGTCTCTCTATAGCTTAGCATATATACTACTAGAAACATCCCTTGCAGGAGGCAGGGTGAGAGAATGGAAGTTATGAACAGAGAAATAGGTTAACAAAAGGCCACAGGTTATAAATATATCCTTAATACCATCCTCCTCCATATTAATACCATCCTTCTCCATATGTCTGTGCAGTTTCTCCAATCACCAAAAGCCACACATCTGTGTTTGAAGTTCATCACAAGTCAATTCCATATCACGTTTTATTCTGTACTTTCTATTGCATACACTGGTGAAAACAAAGGAAATTGCTACATTAGAATACACTGAGAATACTGTCAGAATTTGTAATCAGGTTGTTGTTTCAGAAGTGTCACTACATATTCTGTAGCAATCAGATATTACTACTGATTAGATAAGTTTGTAACACTGTTCACTAGAGTAGAAATTACTTATTTGGAAACCTAATCCAGTGCCCCAAACAAGTGTTGCTCTCATTCAGGAGTTCTCTTACAGAATAACCAGAGAGTCAGAAATTGGTTCCTGTAAATGAAATTCTGTGCTTTTAAATATGTCAAAACCAAAGAAGTTTTGTTAAAAAGTATGATCACAACATGCCTCAGAACCTCCAGTGTAATTTAGGCAGCAGGACACAGCCAGCCATGCTGTGTTAGCCCAGTCTGGACTGCACCCTGACTTTTCAACCCTGAAAATTGAATCAGGGCTTCCTTGTAGAGGTCCAGTGCAAGTCATGGGATGATGTTCCATTGAAGGCCCTTCAGGGAAGCCACTCATGGACAGGATCACACACCCAAACTTTCAAGGAAATTAAATTTTTGAGAAGTGAATACCTTACAAATACTTGCACCTAGGACCCCGACGTTTAAATAACAGTCTCAGAGCAGAAATGAGACCCAAAGACACTTAACCTTTCCACATACATAAAGCAGATTATGGAAGCAGTCAACATTTTAAAGGACTTTCAGTCCTCATCCCCAGTGATGGGACTGTAACAAAGGTTCCGATTCCACAGAGGCACCAAAATAAATGGCTGGGCTGTGCTTTCTAGATGAGGCTGCGTGCATTCTCTAAAGAATCCAGCCAGCAGCACCCCAAAGGGTGAAGCTCAGATCAGTCTTTGATGGGTTTTGCTTTCCTGATGACCCAGCTCTGAGGTGCCACAAAAATGTTCTTCTGAAATTAACTGCTTTATCAACATAGTGATGCACCATGTTTACTAGGCAAGTGCCAGACCCTAGGTTAGCAGACTCTCCGCATTGGGGAAATACAAAGGACACAATGGTCCCTTAACAAGCAGGTTTTTGGTGGTTTTTGTTTGCTTGTTTGTGTGTGGATTTTTTGCTTTGTGTTTTGTTTTGTTTTTTACTTTTAAGGTTAGTACTGAGTATGATATAACCTCTTTTCTCTAAAGATTTTTTTGAAAGACAATGGAAGTTGCAATTCAACAACTTTAACACCTATTTCAAGCAGGATTATTCAGCTCTGGCACAACCTAGAATTGCACAGGTTTTCTATGCTTTGGGCCTTTTTTTCATATCTTTATGGAAGATACATAACTTACAGATATACTGAAAATATGCCACATCAGTGAATTATTGGCCTACAAACTAACACTTTCAACAGCTGTGGAAGGTCAGAGATTGAACACAGATTCTTAACTTCTCCTGACCTTTACAATAGACAGAGTAGATCTATGTGAATAATCCAGGTGGCTAAGCTGGCATAAGAATGGATAAGCTTTTATACCATATATTGTTCTTATTACAATAATCACTGTAAAGATTAATTCATATTGTGGGTAATTTGTTATCACAGTGAAACAGGAAAGCCTGTTTCTTAAAGTGAATGCCTCAGATTCAGACTTATATCTAATCTCATCTAACATCGCATCTGCTCTAACAAGTGTCTCTCTCAGGCTTTTTTTGGACAGTCTAATTGTTCTAAATTTGCAGATGTTCTAAAAGCATATCTTTTCAGTTACAAATATTTTATTATGTATCAGTGACCCTTATGCCTTACTCATAGCTATACAGGATATAGAAACAGAAGTAATACATGGCTTCAGCCAGAGACTTCAGAGAAAACAGAGCCCACAACTGGAAATATGTCACATTTTTCCTTTAAGATAATACATACTTAGTTTTGTTCTCTTTGTTTATTAGGATTCATTTAAATCCCTTTATATTTTAATTTTACTTGTGATTCTGGCACATTATATGCATACATATAGGAAAGAAAAAAAAGTTTGAAATTGCCTATTAAATTGGTTTGTCTTCACTTATCCACAAAAACAAAACAAAACAAACCACACACAGACAAAACAACCAAACAAAAAAAACACAACAAAAACCCCCACAACCTACACACACAAAGCAAAGAATTGTCTCTTATTTGTTTCACCTTTAAAGAGGTTTAATATTCTTCCCATCTCCTCATATAAGTTTCCCTCCATTCCTCTAATAATTTTCAACAACTATTTGGTCTCAACCACACATTTCATTATGCATTTTCAAAGGTGAAATGACTGGATCTGAACACAGGGTTCCAAATACGAAAAATCAGTGGTACAGCTCTGCTATTACAGCCTATTCACCTCCTCCTGTCTGCGGTACCTCCTGCATACTTCACAAGCAGAAAGAGGGTTGAGGCTCCAAAGCCTGTATTTCACACCTCCCACAGGTACACACAGTGGCACAAGTAGCGGTGCAACAAGGCTGTACCTGCATCCTGTTCAGCATTTTGAAAGAGATTTCTAGAAATAGCTATGCTACTGATTTTTTAAAGCTTTTTCTATTCACCTTCAGTGCTTTTTTCTCTTGTGATTAAAGGTACCATTATTTTTCTATTGTGACATCATGTGGATGTACCACAAATGTGAACACAGAACATAATGTCACAATGACAACATACAAGTTCTTTGCTCACAGATAAAAAACAAACACAAAAGCCTCCCATCACCTTTGTTATCATCTCACATAAGGTGGTGCAATTATAGTCTTTGTATTCTGGTAATTTTGGCAGAGGATCATAGCCTACAGTAAAACAAACCCTACCAAATAAACAAAGTCATCTGAAACAATGTGCAAGGAGAGTAACACTTGGAAAATTCACAGCTTCTCCTAGGTGTTTCATCTTTCAGGAGTAGCAAGGGTTGCAGAATTTCAAAAGCAAGGAGGCAGCAGAAACACCATCAACACCAGACAACTCTGAACTTATCTTTACAACATACTGTTAAACCAAAATCAGAAAAACAGCAATAAAATAAGTTTCAGCTTTATTCAGGCATCTGCAAGATCTGTTTAAGGATTTGTCCTGGTTTTGTTAAAAGCAAGTTTCTCTTTTAGTGAATTTGCCTGTCAGTTGAAGCCTTCATATTAGCTGCATTTTCCTGGAGAACCAGATACATGTTTTGATAAACATAGCAATGGAATGCGAGGTCATTGATAAGGACTGATGCACATTTTGCAAGAGGGGCAACGAGAAACAGGTGACCAAAAAACTGACCAACGGAGTATACCATCCCATTCACATGAATACTTCATATAAAATTGAGAGATCACGAGGATCTCGTCCCTTTTGCTTATGGCCAACATTAGGAGAGGACCTTACTAGTCATCCCTGCGAACTGAGGCCTAGTGAGAGACTGAATCCAGCTCCGGTTGGCAGCAGAGTCCAATCCAGGACTTTGGGTGCCGGCTCTGCAGTTGCTGAGACTTTCAAGATTGGCTTTCTGTATTTTGTCTTATTTTCTCTGTTCTTATTAGTAGCATTAGTAAAACATTTTTAATTTTTCCAACTCTCTTCTCTCTGTCCTTCTTTCCCTCCCAATCACCTGTCCTGAGTGGGAAGTGGGGAGAGGAAGGGGCTAAAAGGGGAAGAGGAGGGAGAGGGGTTAACAATACATCTGCCACGGTTTTATTGTCACCCCGCAATCAAAACCACAACAGTATTAGCTAATGCTGAACTGTATTCACATTGAACAGCAAGCAAACAGTAACCTTAGCTACATTTGATATATTTTCAGATATTAAATTAATTTATACCAGACTTTTACAGTGTGTTTACCTTTCAAAATTTATGTACAGACAAGTAGCTGAAGAACTATTGTTACAAAGCAAATTTGCTAAGTTTTAGTGTGACAGACCAGTTCATCTATGGCCACAAAGTTACAGAAGAAATTCTGCAACTCACAAATGCTTGTATGCAAGATTAATAAGTAATATGGAACAAGACTTTGAAATCTATATTGATTAATAGCAAACATGCCTTGTTTGGATGGAGGGAACAAGAGAACCATCTGTGCATTGTATAGTTAGCCAAGTTGTAGGATGCTTTACTGGTAACAGGATTAGCAAGAACTGTCATAATTTTGACTCATAAATGGCAGATTCTGTGTTCAGGCTGAGGTCACTCAACTTCAATAAAACAAAAAATAAGCTTCCAATAGCTCAACGCAATACAGCATCACACCTTAAAAGGGAGATATCATTCCAGGACAGTGCAACCAAGGGCTTAAAGAATGTAAGATCACATACTTTGATATATAGTGATGCCAGAACTAGAGGCGGTTTGAGGCTAAAGTAACACAGAAACCCCACACTAGAGACCTGTGCTTTTTAGAAGATTGCAAAATAATTTCTATGCTGTACAATGTCCCTCCATTCATAGACCTAACATATAACTGGATATAGAAAATACTTAGAGCTCATTTGGGTTGAAAGATAAAATTTCTGGCAGAAGCTTTGTAATTTTGCAAGTTAACATTAGGAGAAACAATAATTATAATCTATTATAACAATTCCTGTCTAGTGTTAGCCATGTACTTTCATCCACTTGTGTCTATCTGAAGCCAATAACCGGAGTTTGGCTAAAGGTTATTTTCTGGAAAGGAATTCAGTTCTGACTTGAAAGCTTCACCAGAAGGACAAGCTCACTTCCCAGATGTGGTTTGTCGCAGTGACTAGCCATCCGCACTGAAAACTGGTAGTACTTTCTAGTTTTGTTCTCAACTACTGGGGCTGGGGAGGGGATATAGGCTTAAGCTTCCAGTTATGGCTTCTCACACCAGCTCTGTGACTGCAAGTATTTCCCAACTACTGGCAAATTTGATTCACCGAACTACATGCAACCTTTCAGACCAGTTTCTGCTACAAAAGCGTTTAAATTAACATTCAAAGAAATGAAAAGAAAACCCCACCCTAAAATGACTGAAAAGCTACTTCAGTTCTCCCATAGCAATTCATACCTAACTGATGAAAATCCTTTTTCCAAACAAGACAGACCTCTACTGTTGGACAAACTTACTGCAGCCTTGACAAGTGTACTCATTACTCCAGAGTAATTCATCGCTCTAGTTTTAGGTTAAAACTATGCACTGCAAGTTAAGGCTCTCATCACAGCATAGTGGCAGGATACAGCCGAGGTGGGCTGATAGCAGAGGTAGCCATGCACAAGGAGATGAGGTGGGGAGTGCCTCCCCACTAATGCATTTCTTCTTATGGGGCTATCTGGTAGAAACAAACATGCTCAGAACCTCACAATAAGCTACCCTTCACAGCACTGTTGTTGCTGCTTAAAATAAGATGTTGTAGATCTAAGCAACAGGGTTAAAAGATGGAATAGCTAAAACTAAAAAATCTGAATTAAGACAAATGCACATACTGCAAATATCACAGAATCATAGAATCATTTCATTTGGAAGACACCCTCAGGATCATCAAGTCCAGCCATAACCTAACCTATCTCTAGCACTAAACCATGTCCCTAAGGCACCTAAGATGAGGTTCTTAAGAGCCTTTTAAACACCTCCAGGGATGGTGACTTCATCACTTCCATGGGCAGCCTGTTCCAAAGCCTGACAACCCCTTCCATAAAGAGTTTTTTTTCTAATATGCAATCTAAACCTCTCCTGGTGCAACTTGATGCCATTGCAGCCCTGCTTTAGATAGATACTGAACTGAGCTCCATGACACTGGGATTAGTATATGTCACCCTGTTGGGTGCAGCATCCCAAGCAGTATTCCAACCCTGTCAAAGTTCAAGTGACAACTGTACCCAGGTTGCCTAATGCTGTCATCTTGTCAGATCCCCTACACTGCACCACAGTTACTGTGGTGTTCAACACTGCTATATCCCAGCACCATGCAGAAGTTGACAACGTCATTATTTATTTGGTTAAGAAACGACGAGCACTTCCATTGCACCTTCCATTCCAATGGCAGACTATGATTTAAGAAAAAACACAAAATGAATCCTACCTCACTCTTTAAAACAAGAACAGGGGGCAAACAGAAGCCAAAATCTTGATTCTTAGACTGGAAGCAATCTCTAGAGCTCATATAGGCCAACTTTGTGCTCAATGCAGAAGCTGCTCTCAGACTTGGACTCTGTGGCAGAAGTGGGATAGTTATGGGTTGTGGTTTGTTTTAAGGGCAGGATTTGTGGTGAGGGCAAGTTTTTTCTTTTAGTAGTAGGCTGGGCTATGGCTGTGCAGAAAATGAAGCTAAAATCTCGCTACAACAAAGTAAATAATTGTATTTATGGTACTTATTCTGCAAGATGCACCTCATTGTTTTCATCTGCAACAGATTTACACTACATCCACTTCTTCAGGGTATAAATATACAACAAACATCACAAAGTAGTTTAAAACACAGATATACAAAATTTATCTGGGAGCTCTGCAATAACTTAACTTCAAGACTAGAAATACTTAGTTGCCCTGGTTAAGTCTCACCCTGCTTTGGGGGTTTGTTTCAACTCTCCAACACGTGTTTTCAAGAAAAGACACTCAGTTACCACAAATTAAAAGCCACAATAGTCTCAGTAGTACATGCATCATTATCCTGCCCAAAGTGTGACAGTAACATGACTGAGGCACTTCCATCTGTAGAAAACAGGGTGAATGCCTGCCTTAAAATGTGGAACTATGTCTTCAATGGCCTAAACTCAGCCAGTCAAGGAAGCAAGTCAAAGTGAGCTGTCCGATGACTGAACTGAAAACTTGCTAAATATCAAAAGCTTTGTTACATTCTAAGTTTAGAGGTACATTTTACTGAATTTTGTAGAAGCTTCAGAAGCTGAATGCTCAGTTTTACTGAACCTGCACTAGATGTCAGCATTGGCTGCAGTAGAGCTGGGCTCAGCTGGCCCAGGCATATGCTAAAACCAGGCATTTCTGAAGAGCTGCACAGGGCTTTCCTTCTAGGCTAATAGGGTTCATGTTTGCATAACAATTAACAAGAACAAAAATTGCTTTTTGTTCTGACAGATAAAAATTAAGAAACTACATGTTTTGTCTTTAAAATGTAGTCTCTCAAAGCTGAGCTAGTCTTGTAACTAGATCAAAGAAAGATTAAACAACATGTCAACATGTAGCTGCAGTAAGTGTAATCTTGTTTCTGTAGTCAAACAAAGAAGCTGACAGACTACTTATTTTTGAGAATATATTATTTCCCAGAAAAAAAAGGTAGGTCAAAGTTGTTTTGCAAGAAGCAGAACTAACAGAACTTGTTTCTCAACAGATTTATGGCTATTGTTCTTTGGTCTCTTTCTCTTGCCTTTTTGGACAGGGACATGGCATACAGGTTTCCTAGCCTGCTTACCTCATTGAATAGTACATATTGGCTTGCAGACAAGTACAGTTCTGCTTTTTCTTTCCTTGGTAGTGCACTGCTTTGAGTCTCATCTCTGCTAATCTGTCAACTTTCACAAAACCTTTGAGAACAGAGGTGTAAGTATCCACCCTTCTTTCAAGTCTGACTGAAGCTGGCCATAGTATTTAGAAGTTTCCCATCAGGGATTTACTATCAGTGGAATTGTAAGCATTGCTTCCCTAGGAACAGGCTAAAGATCTACTCAAGACTATCAACCTTAGCATCTTTCAACAACAAACTGATGCACAATTTCTTGCTTACAGGTCATGCAGTCTAAGAGTAGGGGAGTTTTCAGTACAATTCTTTAAAACGAGACTTATCTTCATCCCCATGGCAACAGACTGCAGGCATGTCCACAGTGCAGGTAGAAGATGTGACTGCAGTTTATTTGCTAGCTTCTCCTGAGTAGGTTCAAGAAAATATAACAATACACCCAAAGGAGTATGTGGGGTTAGGATCTTTGGTCACTGAGTGCACACTCATTAGCTAAAGCTCATGCTGCCATTCCTCAGCTGTTCCCGGTACTGAACCTTTCCCTCCCACAGGTGCAGAAAAATAACAAGCAGCTACAGAGCAGCACCTGGTAAGAAGCTTACATCATGTTACCTGAAATTATTTCAGTGTGCATTTTGCAAAAGCGTAACGTATTCAAATAACTTTAAAAGACATAAGGCATACATTGTGTGTCTGCCCCACCCACACACCCCCACAAAAAAAAAACAACCCAGAACAACACTCACATTTGGGACTAACGAAGACACAGGTAACACTTATTGTACCCACAGATGGAGATACCCAACAGACTTTTACTTCAGTTGGCCCTTTTGCCTATGAATATTTCCAGGTATCATGTTATGCTAAAATGCACATTAGCCTGAGTAAGAGCACTCCAGAATCAATCTCAGACTAATATTCAAGAATACCTATCAAAATACTCAGTATGGTAGCCCTGTGAAATTCCATATTATGCCACAGTAACATAAGAGGAAAATGATCTAAATCTAATTTTTCCCATGAGCACCTAAACCTCTGGGGTTTAAGCTGTCTCAGTCTTATTCTTCAAATTAGTCAGAAGACCAGAGGGGGAGTGGGAAACCATGCACAAATCACACCACAACCAAACCAAAACACACACAGGTAGATGCATCAAAACACCTTTGTCTACAGCTAGTACCATCTTCAGTCACTGAATATTTCCACTAATACACACAGGCTGAACTGCATCCCAGCAGCAAAGAACACTCAGCCCCCTGGGGAGTGAGTTATGCCAGTTTCATGTCTTCAAGCAGCAAGGAAAGCTGCTCCTCATCTCCCATATCTGCATTCTTGTGAAAAATTGGAGAAGTCACACAGGGAGCTCCTTTGCTTCTCCTTTAACAGATTTAATCTACTATTTATGTTGCCATACACAAAGTCAAAATGTTTCTGAAACAAGGAAAAACAAAGAAGTTATTCATTTCAGTCTTGAAGATGATATTTTTTTGTTGTAATATGTTGCCATCTGCAACATGGAAACAGATTTGGGTGCCCAGATCAGCAGTTATCTGACTTTCCGTAAACAGTATGCCAAACTCTTGACTTTTTCTAGCCTCATAAGGACAATACTTTTCTCACCAGATTAAAAAACTTATTTTTCTTCGAATCTACATGTAAAGCCCTTCAGCTCCAAAGCAAGTCTCTTCGTACAGAAGACAGCAATATGTCCCCTAATAAGCTGCAGCACACACAGTCTTCAGCCACAATCTTCATCAGAAAAATCAGCTATTTGGACTTGGAAGAGTCCATAGGCTAGATAATGAAAGATTAAAGGGTTTTACCATGAGCAAGGAGACATTTCTGTACAAAAATCTATACACTCGCAACACATAAGCAAGTCTTCCACCGTTTCATATCTTTTACCTATATTTTAAAATTCTAGAGTCATGAGATCAGGTGAAACTCCAGTTTTCATTATATTTTCTAAAAACATTTTAGTCGTTTGGTTGTAAAAAGCCCAAGAGAAAAAAAGTTATCAGTATTTCAGTATATGATCTTACTTTTCCTTTACTTCTACAGAGAAATGAAAGACAGTTTTAACAATGCAAGTTAGTGACCAAGAACAGTATGTTTGCACACTGAATGGTGCACAAGTATAACTGCAAAGAAAACAAGAACAAAGAGAAGCAGTGCAGGAAGAGCTACCCTGCTTTTCCCAAGACATCTTTCCAGACAACCTGGTAGCAAGTCAACAGCAGCACAGACTTTGAGAGGGTTTCCCTGTCCAGTGTGACAAAGACAAAGCCCAAGCTCCCTCTGTCAGCTGCAGATAGAAATTCAGATATTAATCACCCCACAGCTGCCACGGGGGAGGCATCTAGCACCTGTATTCTCCACTGCAACCAAGTGAACAAGATTTGCAGGATTACCCTCCATGCTCCATAAAGTCTTTCATCACAGTGAAAGGAACACACTAACCCAAGTTAGATTTCCTCTTCAAAACTGAAGAAGCGGTTGTATCTGGACAGCTACGGAAAATAGTCCTACACTGTGTCTTCTGTAGTTAGCATCCACCCTGTACAGTGCTTATGGTGTCCTTACATGCTTCCCCCAGCTGTCAGCCAGGGATACAGAGCTGCTGCATCCCACAGAAAGATCTTCTATTTATTTACGCAGGGTGCATCTACATTAGTTAGAGAACAAAAGAAGGCAGAAAGATCAAGCTAGGCAAAGCAGTATTTTCATGGTCCATTTCTCTCCCAGGGCCTGGGACTGACCTCATCCAGAAGCACCTTTACTTCACACTCATAACTGAATCACAAGCAAAGGCAGCTGGAAAGAAGGCTCACAAGTGTTCAATGATATTCACAGTTGTCTAAGTCATCAGATGGTAACATCCATTTTGTCCACTTGTTGCCCTTAAGTGTGCTTGCAACCCACTTTTCAAGGTCACAAAAATACTAACATAAATACAATGAAACAGTTGTAATGCCTTGAAGGCAACACAAATACCATTATGTAGGAATATTTAAAGAACAGGTACCACTTTATAGGCCACTATAAAAACAAACAAACAAAACCACAACAACAACAACAAAACAATTGAACAACCAAACACACCACACAAAAAAACCAATAACATAGAAGAAATATAGATGGCATTTCTGGTTTCCTGTTCCCTTACACCACGTTGCAAGAACCACCACAGTCCCAGCATCAAACCTGGCAAACCAAGGAAGCCAGCCACCATTTCAAACATGTAGCAAGCACTTTCCATATCTCTAGATATTCTAAAAGTGAACTGTGGTGCGAAGATAAAACATTTCACGGGCAAGATCAGCAATGGGTTGCCATACCAACCCACTCCGTACCTGTAATCAGAGCTCAGTGTACAATTACTAATTAGCACCTATACTACCGGAAAAGATGAAAAACTCAGCTCCCTACAGTATATTGCCAGTCTGCAAGATTTGGAAGTGTTTATTTCAGGCTTTTCAAAGAAACTAGGTCAAAGAGAATTTCTCCCAAAGTTGATGGGACAAGGTAGCCTGCTTTAAGAGAACTTAAAAGAAAGACTAGTAGAACCTGGTAAAACCTGTAAGAAAAAGAATGAAGAATAGTTTCCTGCTGATCTAATCAGTTACAACAGAGAATCATCAGCAAGTTAAGAGATAAACAGTTATTCTATACAGAAGCTAAACTTAAAATGTCTTTTATTGTAACGCAGACATTCTAGCTAGTTTTCTATTCTTTGCTACAGTAAAGAGCTTAAAATATTCAAGTTCTTAAAGCTACATTTACCAAAAAAGTGTTTACTGCAGAACCAGAGAGTTAGAGAAGTTGAAGTGAGGATCCAGGAGTCACAATGTTAGAGAGACTCCTGGGTGATCTCCTGATTTGCATTAGAACAACTGCCTGCCTGTCTGAACAGAAGATAAAATTTCAAATTCCTGCTTCAAATCCAGGGAAGTTGCATGGTTCCAGAGAAAGCAGCTGGATTCTGCCTAGCTTCTTCATCAACAGGACTGTATAAGCTTCACCTTGACATCAAAGCCTCTGGGGTTTTCAAATCCTATGATGAGCACAAAGTAAACAAAAGAACAAGTTTTATTTGCACACTAAGTAAACATCCATTAGTCTTGGGCACTTTTAAATTATTATTTTTACACAGTTACTTCAAGGCTGACAGTATGTACACCAAATATCCCACCCACCTCCACACTCAAAGCCAATTATTTATTTAAAGCTGGCTCTGAGAACCCAAAAGGTGTGCAAGTCTGCCAGCTACACACAGCATGACAAACCATATTTCAGGAAAATGACTCAGTAAGTTCAAAATGTTTTACACATTTAATTAAGCCTTACACTAACTCCAGTTGGCAAGCAGGAGTATGAATCATGGAAGCTAGATCACAGGAGCAAACTCAAAGCAAAGCAAAAACTTAATTGCTTACTCCTAGATCTGAAAAATTACTATAGCAAGAACTCAGAAGAAAACATCCTGCTTCATAGGCAAGCATACTGTGGATAGGAAGAAAAAAAAAAATTGCCATAAATTGAAGCACAGATGCTAAACTAACCAGTGCTAGTAGAGGTATTGCCATTAAGCCCTCTTCTAATCCTCTCCCTTTAGTGTTTTCTACAAAGGGATCTCCAATAAGGGATGGCACATCCAGGCCAAAGACTACCAGGAAGAGGTTGTGGTTTAAGTCTTTAGCATGAAGTTTTGCATCATCATTATGCACATGTCTGCATTTACTCAGTGGTTACCATATTTATTGTTATTTGTGACCCTCTTTTACATGCCACAAGACATGGCAGTATCCTGAACTGCTTTACATAACAAGAATATACCTTAGGATGCAGTGCTGAGCTAAAGTACTAGTAAAACGAGATCAAATTTACACAGCATAGTCCTGGTGCTAAAACGAAAAACAAAAAAAAAAAAAAAGCAAATATGTACACTGTGCTGTTGTTCATGGGTGGCCCATTCCAACTGCTGGTGACAATCAGCTGAAGTAAACAAGAACACAGAAGAGAAACCTCTGGCATCTGAGATCCTTTAAGACCACAGGAAACTGTGCAATGGACATTTAGTTTAGAAGGATCCAAAGAACATCCATAACATGCTGAGCTACAAATCATTTGCCATCACGCCCTAGAAAACTTAAGAGCAATAGCAAGTTAAAAAACCCCATGTATACGCACCACTAGTTTGTTGCAAGGAAACAGAAGTACAGTCATTGTCCTTTGCTTTCTCACAGTTTGAAATGTCTGAAATAGCTGCAATGCTATTTGTGCAGCCCTTCTGTCATCATTGTGTGTATCTGCAGATTGCCTAGCTTTCCATGTTGACAACAGGGCCCCAAGTTCAGGGGCACTGTCAAACACCAGAAGATGCAAACTGAATTACTTCCACTTACTACTTGCACCCACGCTCAGGTTACAAGGTTGGTGCAGTAAAGGCAATATTCACACATGTTGTTAGTATAGAACAGTAACATTTCTCACATTTTTCCTATTTCTTTTCCATTGCACTGCTAGTAAGACTGCTATCACAAATAAGGAATTAATACAGTTACAGAAGTGACAGCAAAGCTGCAACATAGAACTGTATCTTTCTTACCGACATAACAGCAAAATGATGATTGGGAAAGAGGCAAGTAGCTCTACACACTTTGCCCTTAGCTAGCAAGCCTTACATTGTCAAAATCTCTTGCTAACACTGGGAAATGATAGAGTGCATTGCCACTAGTGCTGAAGAGTAACTACCTTTTTTTTTTTTAGTCTTATCTTCTTTCAGGATCTTGGAGAACAGTTGCTCAGAAACTCAGTGTGCTGAAGTCCTGCCACCGACAACACCAGCCTCTACATCATGTATATGGTGTCCAACGATAGCTCCAGCATCTTCTCAGTGTGTCTGTTCCTACTGTTCAACTGAGATTGAAGCTCCATTTAGCACAGCTGTCCTGAAGATGGAATTATAACCCTCTTCCCTGTCACCAAAGCATACAGCAGCTTTGTTTACTCCAGAGACCAGCCATTTTTTAGCTACTAGATGACAGCATCCAGAGCAAAGGCTTTTCTCCTCCTCTCTCTTAAAACACACCACAAACATGATGTTCATGCAAAGAGTCAGGATCTACCACTTGTTATTTCAACCTGTACCAAGTCACACAACTGAGGGCATACGTTCCACAGAACGAAGACAAGAGAAGTTTAGACATGCCCCTTACAGCATGGGATTAGGTCTTTCATGGGCATGGTTAGAGTTGCTTTGTCAGCTTGAAGCCACTGTGAAATACCCTGGCAGATGCAGTTTACTCTCCTCCCTTAGTCAAAGAGCACTACTGTTAAACACGTGGCCCAGAAGACAGGCACTTGTGGCAGAGGCTACATTGACTTTCAAGATCAGTCCCTCTAATGCACTTCAAGCTTCCAGCAGCAACACCTGCTCTGTAGAAAAAAAAAAAATAAAATTAGTTCTTCAGCCACACTTCGAATATAATAACACCAAATTTCAGCACGGCTATCAGATACCAAAACTTCCCACACAATCTTAAATCAAGCCTGATTCAAAACAGTAAATAAGAGAAAGACTGTCATTATGTCACATCTTTTCATCCACAATAAGATCTTACATGAGATATGCATCCGGCCTGGATATCAAGTCATCTTATTTTGGCATTGTGCTTGACTGATTAAATATTTGTTGCCTATCAGATTCAGTTGTTTAAAGGATTTGATCACTTATCTTAGTTTGCTTCTGTAAATAGCTAGCTATATACTGCGAAGTGACAAACACTATTCAGATCTCTAGTCCTTGTTAATCTCCCATTCACTCAACAGGACTGTCACTCACAGAACCTGTCGATATCTGCAAAAAGATTGTTTCTCAAACACCGTTTCCAGAAGAAGAAATTTTTCCCAGAGGCATGTTGTGGACTTTCAGGGTCACCTTCCTGCACGAGTGTGATAAAGCTACATGGCATGCTGGGGAAACTGACACCAGGAAATTCAAGAAGATAAAGTAATTAGATATAGAAGTAAACCCAGACACACACACTACATTCTCCTGCCCTGCCTGATCTTCTGACTCCTTTCTATGGGTCAGAAGTGCTTTGTACACCTAGTACTAGTCTACAGCAACTCTATCAAATTTAAAGGAAATCAGTATTCCTTCAGTTTTTCCCTAAAAGTTAACATCATTATACATACCAGGCTTAGGTATTCAGCTTTGCCATTATCTTCTCCAAGTATTTGGTTGTTAACCATGCAAGAGATCATTTAGACATCTGTGTAGAACCTAGACAGTTGTTTGTGAAAGAACTCCCAAACACACCTCTCTGTGATTCAAACCACCCAGCAACCAGCCATACTGGGATGGAGCTCTGTCCTCGCTTGGAACCTGCAGGGCAAAGGAACCAAGGCTACTTCTGGATCATGCTGCATGCTGACACGCAGGACAGACCAAAGGAGGCTGCTCAAGGAAAACTTCCCTCTGGATTGACTCCATGATCCCCATCTCTGAAACCAGCTCCTCTACAGTGCTGCTAGACAGGCTTTAGATAGGTGTCACCTCAGAGATCCGAGTGTCGCAGGTGCAGTCGGGAATCCTGCGCTTCAGAAGCTGGGGAGTAGTAAGCAATACCTATCGCTAGCTTTGATTTTAGGAACAGAAGTTAACCCTCCTTCTCCTTTTACTCTCCCCCTTCTAAGGAGCATCCCAAAATTACTTGGAAGGAGATGAATAGACCAAATATTTCAAAGGCATATTTTTTAGCTAAAAGCATAAGTAAGTACATGTGGTTGTACATACTTAAAAAAAAAAAAAAATGTATATATACACACATATATATAAACACACACCCCTTACTGTTCTTTTCCTATACAGCTGGGCAGAATGCTCAGAGTATTTTTCAAGACCACAGCTGCAGCATTCCAAGCAGGGTGCTCTGCACATTTGGCTAGCAGCACCATAGCCTGTACCACAGCCCTCAGGCACATTATGGGATGTGGAAATTCACAGGTACACTTCTGTATAAGTCAGAAACAGTTTTCAGATGACAGACACTGAGAGGAGGCTCACTGACATAACCATGACATGACTTTCACAGTTTAATTCCTTTGTATCAGCTCCCTTTATAGGAATGGTGACTTATAACTTTTAGTCTCCTTAAGAAAAAAAATAGATTAATAAAGCAAATTGTGTTAAAAGCTGCCGCACAAGAAAGGTCTCTCACAAGACTTTATAGTGGAAAATGCACATACCTGCAAGCAATTCACTCCCTTAAAAAAACATCATCTCATGTACAAGAATGTATCAGCATTTTAGCAGTACTGTATTACTTATTGTTCTGTTTGGAATATTTTCTTCCATAAAACATACAACTAAATGTTTTAGAACTGAGAATTGGACTAAAAAGGTTAAAAAGTTTTACATTACTAACTGTTAAGAACCCTCCCAGTTCCCTATTACTGGAGGTGAGAACTGTGATTGATACCATGTACAAAAGGATCAGGCTATTTATTGAAGTGTCTAAATTTGACTAAACTTGCTTAAGCACCACATTTAAAACACAAAGCACCATGAATAACACAAGGCATCAATGAAAGGGATGGACTGTAATTCAATCATCTATCATACACATAATTTTCCATTAGCACATGCTATGCTTTCCTTCTCTTTTTCTTTTCAGAGTCTGGTAACAAAAAGAAGAATCCCAGATCAGACTAGAACCTAGTAATCATTCTAATTACTGACTTCACACCAACATAGCAATTAAAAGGGAGAGAATACAGCTACAATATATAGACAAAATAGCAATTAAGAAATCCAAGCCCATTTTGGATGAGACAGGTCTAAACAGAGTCAGAATTTATTATTTACTACGCTACTCACTCACATACAGAATAAAAATATTTAGAAGACATAAGGTTTTATCTTTATATAATTATGAACAGGTCATTTGATCATGATACCTACACTTCAAGCAACTTAGGTATTCAAGAAATTCTATATTGAAGCCAGGAACTTGCAGTTAGCTTCACATAGAAAATACAGTACAAACACCCACCTGCAATGTTTGACATCAGATGTTTATATTCAGTCCCATACTCCTCTGGTATTGATGCAACCCTCTGTCTTCCATAGAGGTATTTATACAACATAAATTTCCTGGCCACCTGTCAAAAATAACTGGCCAAATGAAACAAAACACCTGCTGGTTTTTAAGCATACAGGTACTTACAGCATAATTGGCCTTCTCCCTTACCTTCCAAAGGATATTTAGAGCAGGAACAAAAAAAAACACTACATATTTCTCACACCATTTTCACTTTCAACATAATTTTTGTAAAACCTTGAGCATAATAAGCATGCACACATACTGTTCAGATGTCCTACAAACTTGTAGAGGTCCTAGGTTTTACTCATTTGTTCAAACACAGCCAGACTAATTTATCACCGAAAGCTCCCTTTTCAGTCAACGGGTAAAACTAGGCAGGTCTTGGATAAAGTAAATTGCACCCTGAAGCACATAACTACTTCTAAATGGAAGCTCAATTCTTGACATCTACAATGACAACATAATTCTTCTGCATCTCATCACATCCATTTGAGAATATATTTTTATTTATTTTGGTCATAGATGGCAGAGCTACCTTCTGATTTTTGCCATCAAATCTTTGAAAGAATGCAGTCAGAGGAAGGCTTTTTCTTTCCAGAGCAGCAGCACTGCTCATCTTGCTTCTTTGCCACATCACTTTTTCTTTAGGGAAAGTTATTTATAAACCTTGGAAGTAGTGCAAAAGGAGATAAGAGGATTCAAAGGAAGAATTCGTATTTCTACAAGAAATACTGTGTTCTTAGGAGAGGAAAAAAAAAAAACCAACCCACAACACTAGACTGACCAAGAAAACTAGAATAAGCTAGGGAAAAGAGAAAACAATTTACTTTCAGCTCATAGCTATGAGGAAAAAATGGATAGTCTCACCCTAGAGTTGTAATCATATGTAAATTGTGGTTTGTTTCCACTTAAAAACAAAAACAGTTCTCTAGGAGACACCATACTCATCACGGAAACATTTTATCCTTGACTTTACTGTCTGCCAAGTGACTCATATCTCCTGATGACACAATTCACTCACAGCCAGCATACTCTTGGGCACCAACTGCCATTATGGAACAAGTTCATTTTCATGAAGGAACAGTTTTCCCCAGATAAAATTTCATTTTTCTTCATAACCCTTGTTCAAAATCAAGCAACCTAAATTTGTGAGGTATTTTACATCTTTGATGTACTTTGTCAGAACTTCTTTTCCCCATTCAGTATGATATTTGCTCAGTAGCAACTGTTGGGTTTTTTTGCTTGGTTAGTTGTTTGTCCTATAGCTAAACACTAGAAACTTAAAAATCCAACAGATACAACCAAAAAAAAAAAAAAAAAATCAGCAAACACAGTCCTCTCATGCATTGTCCCCAAACTCTGCAAGTTGCACCACCACCCCACCGCATCAGTACTACCTCAGGAGCAGAGGTGTGATCACCACCACAGCAAAGTCCTCATTCACTAAGTGCTCAAGATTATCATGGCCAACACATGTAAGAGTCACTTCACTGGGAGTGAGGATCAGTTGTTACCTTTATTAAGGAAATCTCTGCTATCTATTGTAATTGACACCTACCTTCTCTACCAGCTAAAAACCCATCACCTCCTCAACTAGGGTCTCAATAGATGTTGAACCCAAGGTAACGTTTGGTTCTTAAAGACCAAGGTTCCTGAGAAACAGGATATGTCAGCCTTTGGCGATGGAGAAAATAGTTTCTATGCAGGTTGCCACTCACCATAGATGATCAGCATCTTAGCAATGGCTGCATAAAGCCAGAGGGGCTGAGAAACCCTGAACAAGGTTCACAGACATTTTCAGTAGTTTTTTTTAAATGCTGTTATCCTGTTTCTGTTGCATCTGAGCCACACCACCACACTGTCTGAAAGCAGTAATTCAAGCAAGTAGCAGAGATTGTGCAGTGAAAATAGCTAGAAACCAAATCTAAACATAAACTTAAACATTGAGTTTAATGATATCTTATTCAAATGTCACAGTTCTTTCAGTTTGTGTAATAACTTCTTCTACACACTGCCTACACCACTTGTAGTTTTCTATATGAATTGAAGGGGGAAGAGAAGGAAAAATATCAAAGTAACAAATAAACCAGCTTTTCTTTTTATATTGTTATCTTCCCTGTGTCTGTCCTCATTCAGTTGAGGAGGACAGTGACAACAGGAAGTCAATTTATAAAGAATCTGAAGTAACAAAAAACCTTTCAAAGAGGGCAGCACAGCTGTTGTCCTGTCAGCTTTCTCTCCAGTGCTCAGAAGCTCTGGGGTGCAATAGGAGGAGGAGACATCTCATTCCATCACCTCAGCTGTCCCCTCTCACATTCTATCCCCACAAAGTCAATGGTGGAGTAAACCTTCATCTGCATCAAGGACACACTTTTATACACATTATTTTGTATGCAGTTCAGCAGAAACCGATATTCTGTTGGTTGCCTGATCAATTTCATTCCCAAACAAATGGCAGTTATTTAGTTTTTAAAAAAAGCAAGAAGTGTTAGAAGATAGACACTGTAGATTAACTCACCAAATATCAAAAAATATCAATTTCTTAAAAGTCAATTTACAAAGTTATTACCTACCAAATCTATCAAAAGAGCTAAGTACTTGACATTTACAATTTTTAAAACCTACTTAAGGTAGAACATTACATAGGTAGCGTAACCTGTTTTCAAAGAAGAACTGCAGGAAGGAGAAAACACCTATAATTTGTTTCTTCAATACATCGCCAGCATAATTTTGTAAGGATCTATTCAAGGTCATAATTGTCTGGTAATCAGTTAAGGACCTACATTTGAGCTCCCTCAGTATCTTTATAGCAAGAAACAAGTCACCTTGGAGAGATTTGTATGCATCTGATTTAGGTAACTGTGTAGCATAATATCTGGACTCATAATTACTCATTTATTGTAATGACAATGCACTGTTTGGTAAAAAGATAATTTTTCATTATTTTGAATTTTGTTTTTTAAACATGGTTCCTTAATTCTGACGGTGTGTTTTTTTGTTGTTGTTTTTTGGGTTTATTTTAAAGGAAAGCTTTTATAGAAGACAGATTTTTATGTGTGTATCTATAAAAAAAAAATAAAGAAAGGCACATATACAGATCCAAATAACTGGGAAACTACAGTCATTCTTTTTAATAATATACTGTCCCAGGAAAAGCATGTGTTCTGTGGTCACTGCCAATAACCAAAACACAACTCATGAAGCAGCAGAGAAATTTACAGTTGTTCTGTTCTGTAGATCCTCAATATGCATACTAAACCTGTGACCTGTAAGCTTAACCACTGAGGTGTAGATGTTTTTGCTTTTCTACACAGTTATTACGATTACCATGAAAAATCATCCACAACATACATTTAGTTTTATAATGGATTGAACAGTCCAACAGGTGTATCAAGACCTCTGATCAACTGAAGATGGAGGCACAAGGGAAAATTTGCCAGGTACTACTGAAGAAAAGAAAGAAAAAATTCCCCCACAAACCAACCACCACCTCTCAAATTTTGCAACCAAAGCAACTCTCTGAATGGCAAACCAGAACATTCTGACCTGCCTTAAGTTAGCTGCCTTTTTTTTTGTTTTTTGTCAGAGAAATGAAGTGATATACCAGCAATTCTAGTACTTGCATACACCGGTGAGGCTGGTTTAGGATAATCCTAGTGATGATCACAACAAACAGCCTGGAAACATTCTCCATTGTCACTGCAGTTGAATACTACTCTAACACCTTTGAAAGAGAGACCATTACTGGTGGTTCAGCATTACACCAGCATAGATGTGCCTCAGTGCTGTGGTAGGCACCTGTTACAGACAATTTGATCATGAAGCAAAGGCCTCCTTCAGACAACTGGAAGAACCCTTACGTGTACAGGCCCTGATCCTTAAAGGATCCACTTTATTCACCCTGTTATCTTCTGAATGTGCAAGAAATCCAGGAGATTTCTGCACTGATGAGCGCACTTCCTGACACAGGGTGATCCTGGAGCTGATGAGTGAAGTTGTTCTGCTAGACCTGATCCTTACAAACAAGGAAGAACTGGTCACGAATATGACATTCAAGGGTAATCTTGGCTGCAGTTACAACAAAAAGGAGGAGCTCAAGATCCTGAGAGGAAAGAACAAAGCAAAAAGCAGAATCAGAACCCTGGACTTCAGTCATTCATACTTTGTGCTCTTCAGGCACCTGCTTGGAAAAATCCTATGGAAGATGACCCTGGAAGGAAGAGGTGTCCAGGTAAGTTGGTTAATTTTCAAGGATCACCATCATCAAGCTCAAAGTTTTGGCCACCGTGACCAACAGGAAATCACACAAAGGCAGCAGGAGACCTGCATGGATGAACAAGGAGCCTCTGATAAAACTCAGATATGAAAGTGAAACATCTGAGAGGAGAAACCACAGAGAAGTTACAAGGAAGAATACAGAGACTATCCAAGCATGTTGTCATGGTGTCAGAGGAGACAAAGACCATCTGCAGTTGAATCTGGCAAGTGACGTGGAAGGCAACAAGAAAGGTTTCTACGCATACATAAGCCCCAAAAGGAATACCTTTGGTCCTGCTGCTGAGTGGGGAAGGGGATATGATGATAAAGAATACACAAGAAGATCAAAGTACCAAATGCAACCTTTGCCTTGGCCTTTTCTGGTAACACAGGCCTTTGGGAATCCCAAGCCCACGAGACAGGTGAGAAAAATTTGTCCTCGGTGGAGAAGAATCAAGTTGGGGAACATGTAAGCAAATTGGAAATTAAAAAAAAAAAACACCAAAAAAAACCCCACACAGAAAAAAACCAAACCAAAACAAAACAAAAGCCCACACACAAACAACCACCAAACAAAACAAAACTAACAAAAAACCACAAACAAAACAAAACACAAACCTGTGGACCTGATGAGATACATCCATGAGGGGTGAGGGAGCTGCTGATGTCATTGTGAGGCCACTCTCAATACTCTTGAAGACTCATGGCAATTAGGAGAGAAGAATGCAAAATATAACTCCTACCTTTAAGAAGTAGGAACCAGGGAATTGCAAGCCAGTCAGCCTCACCTTGATCCCTGGAAAGGTGATGAAGCAAATCCTTCTGGAAAGAAGTCCCAAACATATGAATGACAAGCAGATGATTTGAAGTAGTCAGCATAGATTTGTTAACAAGAAAGCTGTGGTTAAACAACCTGGCAGCCTTCTATGAAGAGGTAACTATTTTGGTGGATGAGGGCAGAGCGGTGAGTGCTTTGAACTTAAGTAAGGCTTTTAAAATTGTCTCTCATATCATCATCTCAGACAAATGGATGAAGTACTGACTAGATAAGCAAACAGCAAAATGAGTCAAAAACTTAACTGCCATACTCAAAGGGTTGTGGTCAGCATGAAGACCAGCTGGAAACCAATCACGAGTGGCACACCCCAGTGGTCAATACTGGGTCCAGTATTGTTCGACATCTTCACTAATGGCCTATATGATTGGACAGCGTACACACACTACAAGTTTGTAAATGTTACAAAACAGGGATGAGTAGCTGATACACCAGGTAGTTGTGCTGATGTCTGGGGTTGGACTAGAGGATCTCCAGAGGCACCTTCCAAAATCAACTTCTATGATTCTATGAGGATCATTTAAGGATATTCCCATCAGCTATCTTGCTCACATTTGTGGCAGGACAAACAGGGTTCATAGCATTGTGAAGACCTTCTAGGGGAACACCTTGATGATAGCAATCCTGAGTAATCTAGGTGACAACTCTAGAGCAGAGCTGACACACACTGGTCTGAGACAAATATGTGCCTTGGAAACACTTGCTTTATCCAACAATCCTGTTGATTTATGACCTCCAAGACATTTAAAGAACTTGTCCATCAGCAGCAAAGTGACACCTCAGAAAAAAAAAAAGTGTCATTTTTATAAAGCATTTTGCCACCATCTCATTTGTCTATACTATACACAGGACAGGAAAAACAGCAGGAGGCCAACATAGCCTAGAGCAGATTATTTACAAGAACATCCTTTGAGCAAATGTGATCCATTGCATTACACGACTTAAATTCATCCCTGAAGTCATGCTTTAATGTTACCTGAAAAAAATGTCTTTGGGCTTGGGTACAGTACAGCTATCAGTAAGTCACCAGAACGGTAGACCATTCTTTCTACAATACCACTACAGCAGAATGAAAGCTTCATAGAAACAGAACAGGCTTTCAGACTAAGCCCATAAAGTGCTCAAATAACATGACAGCAGCAGAGTAAAGGTGAAAGTCAGTTTTTCTTATTGTATTTTTCTGCACAACTGCATAATGAAGGCATATAAAGAAAAGTGAAGGCTGAGAGTACTTCTATACTGGACAGTGACATTTCACTGTCAATGAGTTGTTAGCGATCACCATGTACATGTTTTATAATGCACAAGTGCACACTTCCATATGGCATACAGATGCTGCAATTGCCTTATTGAGGCAGAAGTAGACATACAGAGAGGTAAATGCAATTACAGATACCAAACTGCAAATTGTAATACTTACAGCAATAAACAAATTAGAAAATGAGTGAACACAGGGATTTCTATACAAGTTGTTATTACATGCAATTTTTTTTCTGCCAGATTTACAACTTGAGAATTATAAGATGCATCCCTAATGAAAATCAACTAGGCTTAAATTCATTTAGGAAATTAAGTCTATCTTAAAAAAAATAAAAAATAAAAAATCTTAAAACCCAAACCCACAAACCAGAAATTTAATCTTCAACGATCTCCTCAAAAATAATGTGATGAACCCAGTTACCTGCAACTGATTTCAGCCCCAAGATCTTTGAAGAGTAATTTAGTTATTTTTAAGAAATGGAAAAGAAGAAATTACATTTGGAATGTACATCCATTTCACAGAGCTCAAAATGAAGAAGAATTCTTCCTTTCTACCAGAGGGATTAAAAATATTCCTTTAACATAGCAGAAAGTAACAAAAATATACCCCTGCGCTGAAAACTAAACATCAAAGGTAAGTTTGGAGTTTCAAGGAATAATAGATACTTGGAAGCTTGGCATGTTCGTAAGTGGCTGTTTAGACAAGTGTCTTTAGTCTCCCTTCGGGTCTGAAGGAATTCAGTCTCCTTCACTTTTTAAGTTCAGGAGACCGACAGTCTTTCAAGCACACATTGGTTTACTCTACAGTAATGAGCAGCACCTTGTACTGACATCTGGGATCAGCAGCAGCCAGTTTTACAGTCAGGCTTTGTCCTCAGCTGATCATACTAGTGAATGCTAATTTGTTCTCACCCATTTTCTATCTTCATATCACTCATCTCTTCTGTTTGGCAGTTAAACACTCTGAGGCAAGACTTGTGGTTTTGAGTAGGTATAGGGTTTTTTGGTGTGTGTTTTGGTTGGTTGGTTTTCAGGTTTGTTTTAGTTTTTTGGTTTGTGGTTTTTGTGGGGTTTTTGTGTGTGGTGTGGGTTTTTTTTTGTTTTTGTTTGGAAGGCGAGGGGGGAGGGCAGAATTATCACAATAATACAATGCTACAATAATGCAAACAATAGATTGACTTGAAGGAAAGAGCTCAATTTTACTCTGGATGAAGAATCAGCCTAATGGACAAACAGGAATGAATTCAAGATTTAATAGTATTTGCAAGTAACTCATCAAGCATAATTCACAAGCACTGTTATGACAGCTACTCTTTTTGAGGTCATTACAAAATCTTCTCTGCAGGGGATCCATATGCCTCAAGTAGTTTTGGGTTCATTCTTAGAAAACGATCACAAAGATAATACCTGTAAAATAAAACTCTGTAACCTGTAGTTGAACAAATCTGTTCTTCCTTTTTTCACTTGACCTTGTATTAGAGACCAAAAACCAGGTTGGTTTTGCATCTTCAGGGCTAGAAGCATGTAGAGAAGAAGTACCAGAGAATTTGCTTCCATGAAGGCAGAAGATTATACAATGATCATTTCCTTACATTTGTGTGATCCATGAATAAGCATATTTACCTCTTTTACAGGTTCATCATCCGGGGCAGCATCTTCTGCCACAGGCTAGTGAACAAGAAGGAGAAGAGAGAGGAAAAAAAGTCTTATAATACATATATTACTGAGAAAGACACAGTTCTAAGCCAAGTTCCAGCACAAATTAGTCAGTTTACTTTTAGTCAGTTAAGTCCAAATTGACAGTACTGTGGCAGCATGTTCAATTCTTCACACTCAGCACAGGTAATTAACCTTTGAATCCATAAGGAGCTGCTTTCTCCAAGATACATAAAATGCTAAGAGATACAGGAGAAAGCAAGAGCACACTGGTGCTATTTAAATTGCTCAAAGCCAGACTTGTCATAGAAATTGCACAAGAACAAATAACTGAACAAGGTTATTAATGGATAAACTAAATAACTGGAACAGTATTTATTGCTGAGAAGAGAGAAAATACATATATACACAGGACCAAGATTTCTAAGCACTCAACTGCTTTTTGTCATCTAATGGGTGCTCAGTTGAAATCTATTAAGTGATGAACCCTTTGAAAAACATTTTAGGTCAGAAGACTACACGGAACTTGCTCACACAGCCCTTCCTTGGGAAAATATTCCCAAGGCTGTAGTTCACTACCTCATCCATTCAGCTTGAGAGGAATCAATAACTTTGCCTACCCACAAAGAAATTCTAGACTCAGCAAATATCCCAGTTTTCCTGCTTACTTGTCAGACACAGTTAATGACCTCCTGAGTCAACAGGTGGAAGAAGCAGGATTTTGTTCTAATCTTCCTTTATGTAAACAGAATATAGAACATGCCCTCAATGCACTCTTCCTTATCAAGTGATTGATTTACTATAAACACTGTCTTTAATATCTGCAAGTCATTCACCCAAGTCCTGCACAGGCACTCATAAATGACTCTATTTTTAAAAGGTTCTTTGGCATTAAGGAAGGGGAGGAAAAAGAGGTCCATATGCACAAAAAAAACCAAAAACAAAACACAACTGTCTCCCTCCTTGTCTACTAACTGCAAAAGGCTTCTGTGAAAAAGAACAACTTGCAGACAATCATGAAAACATTTTATCCCACACAGATTCAGAGCCCATGACAGCTCCCTCAAAGCAGCCCAATCACTAGTATTGAAGCCACATTCAGCTCATTAAAGACCAAATGTCACCACTGTTTGAAAAAAAAGACTGGTCTTCTTGGATAATAGCCCACAAGAGACAAAATTTCTATGTACCTTAACTAGATGTGAGCAAACAGTACATTAGGAATTCTATCTACAGCATGATTTTAAAAGGGTTATAAGCTATACCATATCTTTAATGTGCTCAGAGATGGCAATAAGACAATAAACGGTGCTCTATCTGTTGTTCTTATCTAAACTGCAAAAGTTTATGCCTGTAATTCCTTAACCCTCTGTAAACTTTTTGTAAGCGAAATCTGAACAGGAGTAGTAGAACAGTATAGTTCATAGTTATGGTATTGCTTAAAGCAGGAAAAAACAAACAGAAGACACATGGAGTAGACAAAAAAAACCAAAGATCTGATTAACCAGCTTTGTAATGGGTTGGTTACACTTGGCAAGGAGACTCACATGGTCTCTTCTCAAAGAAAGGTCTAAGTGGTCCTTTACCAACAGAAGAGGCAACAACAGAAACCTGTCATCTCAAACAATGGACATCTGGTCTCAGTGCAGAAGCTTACCCTATGATCTAAGAAGTCTTTCCGAGAAGTTGATGGCAGAAAAAGCCATCTAAGCAATGACTGAAGTGTTTTTTGACTGATATCAATCTCTGCAAGCCCTGCAAACTCATTCTTAACCTACAGACTCGAGAATGAGCTATAACATATTATAGTATCACTTCTGCCATATCACTTAAATATATAAACAAACACTCAGCATGAAACCTCTTCCACAGTTTAGCAACTCCTCTTTTGAGAAAAGTGTTTTGTGTTCCCTGTAACCTGGCTGCTTAAGTTTCACTCCCCTCTGCCCCTCTCCCCAAAACACTGCTACAGTAGTTTGATCGAAGAGCAAGGGTTGGAGATGGGGCATGGGTGAACATTAAAAAATAAACACAAAACCCTCACACCTCCCAAGTTTCACTCATCTTGTGGTGGAAACAGTTGACCAGAAATACTTGGTTTTTATTGCACTTCTCAAGAACTCCCCAAAATACTCAGGAATCCGCTCTGCCTTTGACACAAGAGAGTCTAAAATTGCAGGTAGCAAACATTCTAAGAGACTAATTGTGAGCATGGGCAACACGGCAGCCAGTTGTTATTACAGTGTTGTGTTTCCAGTATGATCCTGAAAGCACAGCCTTGTGCTTAGAGGTAACGGGTAGGGGTCTGACAATTTTGTGCTGATGCTAAAACACAAGAAAGCTCAGAAGTCAAAACAGAAGCAAGGACCACGGAGCTATCCTAGCCTCAAATTAGAGATCATATACTTCATGTTTAAAGGTAAGCCTAAGTCCTATTCAGCCCACCTTGCAGGTTTCCATCTGTTTTACACGACCCTTCCCTTACAGACACCCCAATCCCCCGGAGCATGGTCCCAACCCAATCTGGGTGCAGGAGCAGGCAGGAGGGCAGCCCACACTGGCCGCCAGACACCCCCGCTCCCCTCTGCTCCAAACCGCTCCGGCTGTGGGGCAACAGGTTTCCGAGTCGAGCCTCTCGCCCCGTCCCCAGGAGCGAGCAGAGGAGGCAAGGGATCCTCAACACATCCCCACTTCAAGACATTCGGTGCAGCACCGAGGTGGTTTCCCGGCGGGAAGGGCATGGCGGGGGCTGGCAGCCCCGCTGCGGCCGTCTGCATCCCCCGCCGCGCTCACCTCTGTCTCCATGGGCTCCACCTCTATCCCTTTCCATAGCTCCAGTAAGTGGGCGATCGGCATGCTGCCCGACGGTTGCTAGAAGCCGGGATGAAGCTGAAGGAAAGCGCGGCCGCCGCCGAGGGAAGCAGGAGAGAAGTGTCAGCCAGCGCCCGGTCACCCGGCGGAGCCTGGCCCGGGACCCCCCGCCCGCTCGGCAATATGGCTCCGCGCCTGCCCGCGGCCGCCGCGCCTCGGGGGAGCCCGCAGGCTGGGCGCGGCCGCTCCGCAGGCGCGGAGGCTGGGCAAAGCGATGGCAGCCGCCCCGCAGCCTCGGCCCGCACCCCCGCCCGCCGCCGCCCCGGCTTGCTTTTAAGTGAGGGGCGAAAGTTGATGCCGAGGATGCTGCGGCGGCGGCGGGCGCTGCTATGGCAACGGCAGCGCGGTCCCCCCGCCCGGCACCGCCCGAGTGACCTCGCTGGGCACCTGGGGGGGGGGGGGGGCGGGGGCATGGCAGGGGGTGAAGGAGGAAGCAAACAAACAAAAAAATAAACAAAAAAAACACAACAAAAAAACCCACACCACAAAACCGGCATTTTTTTTTTCTCCTAATTCAAAACGCTGGTGTCTGAATACAGAGCACAGCTAACAGAAGGATATCTAAAGTTCACCAAAGCCTGATACTGTTCCAGTCTTAAAAACATTTGTCTTATCATTTGCTTCATCATTTTTTTCTTTTCACTATGAAGCATGTAGAAAGCTTATTTATTCAGATGCCATTTCCTCCTCCATTAGCTCTCACAGCCTATTACAACCTTACTATAACATGTGTGACACATTACACCCAATACGCAGCTGTAGAGACCATGATTTATGCAGATGTTGATTTGGATTTTCCTCAAATTGAAGTCAAAACAAGCACATTGTAATAAAGTTGCACAAACAAGGTAATGTTCTGAAAGGTGTTATTGCTAAATAAATCACTGCTCTTCAAAAACAAACAAAAACATTTCAGAACAAACAAATAGTCAGTGTGTAAAGTGCATTTTTCTTCTGTTCCATGCTCAAAAAGTCTCTGTTTATTTCCATAGCATCAGTGTTGTACAAATTCAGAGCAAGTTTTAGCGAAAAACAAAGACTCTTCGGCCAGTTTACAACAGAACATTCAAGCAATGTTCCTCCTCCAGTCTCATCTCAGCTCCCTCAAGGTCTGTTTAACGTTAATAAGCTGCCCTGTAAGTCTAAATGTTAAGTAGGGTTAGGAGAGAGTCAAATTCGCTGGTCAAAATAAAGAGAAAAAAAAAAAAAATCAGACCTCAACCAGAGCCACAAATAGAGCTGTGCATTCAGATACTGCTGCAAGAGCTCAGTCTTTTACTTCTGTGGTAGACTAGTAACACTTTTCTTGACATCTGTGTCAACATTGAGCTAACAACTTTAACATCAATTATGCAGCTTCATCTGCTTTACAGATTGAGCAATTAGATATCTAGATTACTGGCTTTATTCACTGCTCACAAAAAAAGTGTAGTGGGAGTGATGTCAGTCACGTAAGACATGTACCTGAAATCAGAAGCTACAGTATCTGGCTGCTACATAGTCCCTGGTTCTTGTGTTCTGCCTCTGCTCCACCCCCAGCAACACATGGCAGAAACAGACGTGCTTATTGCCTTTAACTCGACAGACAGGCTCTTCCGAAAAGCTTCATTGTGCCAACACCTGCGTGGCCAGAGCCAACATCAAGGGCAACAAATTCAGAGCGCAAACCACGCTTGCTTTACAAAACCCAGAGACCTTCATCAATCAGACACATGTTCCCAGAAAAGATATATGAAGGTTGTACATGATCATATTGTGCATGTCATCTTGATTTTTAAAAACTCTGTTTAACTCAAACTTACAAGATTGCATTTTAGCCTTTGGGGGACAAAGCGTGGATGCCACAGGCTGAGAGCAATAGCAGAACATCTGTAAGAGCAGTGAACTGGGGAAGTGCGATATGACCAGGTAGTTCTAGAGGGGGCGAATCAAAGTAATAGGTTTGGAATCATTGCATCTGCACTCAAGATAAAAGCACATGCATACAAATCTTGTGTTTTAACATCTTTTTCTAAGAACTTCACTTAATTCTTGAGACATGTAGTTACATGTTTCCTTGGGTATTAATTTATTACCAAACTGGGATATTAAAAAACAAAACAAATACACAAAAAACCCCACAAAAACAAACACACACAACACACCTCACAGCGTATTTCCAGGTCTGTTTGGTCAGTCTAAACACACTTAAGGCAGAAACAAAAAGAAATCCAAGTGATGATATCTTGTTATTACTTTAGTGTATATACTTCTGTCATAAGCATAATGCATGTATCCTGAAGCAGACTTACTGCACTCTTTCAGCACCAAGATATGAACTGGACCTATATTAAGAGTTCAAGTCTGACTAACTAAAGCATGCATTTCATATCCCATCCCTTATTCCTATCTAAAGAAAAGCAGAATTTTTCAACTTCAGCTATAAAGAAATTCAAGTAATGTTGTTTTCAGTCATATATTTCCCCTCATTTTGCTGCATTTTCTCAGAGTAATCCCATTGAACTCTCCAGAACTATTTTGAAAAGAGATTTTGCAAGAACAGGGTCTCCTTCATTAATAAAATTACCAATTTTCTTCTTAGTGACTTAAGTATTCTGCTTGAATCTTCATTCATGGAGAAAAGCATCTTTAGATGTCCACAAGCTTCAGATTCCTAAGTATTTGACAAACTAAGTTCTCCCATATTAGAAACTGGCGTATTTGATGTAATTAGGAAGAACTTGAAACAAAATATTAATCATGCAATGATATAAATAATCATGTCACTACAAAGTGATCAGTCATTTCCATTACAGTAATATATGACAACCAGAACTGACATTGTTTTGTATGAATGGAGTAGCAGAAAAATCCATGCTGCCCTCCTCAGACCTCCCTATGATCATCTTACAAAGACACTGAGTCAGAAAAAGGACTGAATATCACAAAATTTGGAACAGTCCACTTCCAAAAATACCACATTAGGAGTAGGATAAAGAAACAGAAGGGAAAGGCAGAATGGCCTATGTGGAACATAGAGACAGAAAACAAACAAGGGAGCAGACAGAAGTTCAAAGCAATTGGTCTCTGAGAACACACAAGAAACCTGGTCAGAACAAGAAGCAGTTGTGGAGCTTATCATAAGGCAGTATTAGGCAACAATATTCATGGTTTAGCAGAAGTAATATTTGCAGATATGCTAACTAGGCCAAGAATTGCAAGTTTAGTTCAGCTTGCTTCAAGAGCATAAAAGTATTTTTATCTCCTGTGTAACAAAGCACTGGACTACTTACATGGTGACTTTTAATCTATTTCCCCCTGTCTCACGAGTACTGCCTAATGGCTGCTGCCAGATGCAGAGTTCAGGATTAAACACATCAATATTCTGCTTTGTTTTATGGTAACTCCTGCGCCAGCAGGCAGTACATATGCGTAGAGGAAATTTTCTTAAGAACATTGTCTATAAATTCTATGAAGATATTTTACACTAATAACTTACACCTCCACTGCTTTGTGAAAAAGGAAAGTACTATCTCTCATTTGATATATGGAAAGAAAGAGGTGCAGAGAAACATTTTCTGTCAGTAGCTCACACTTCTAGGTTCATGACTTCAGTGTTACATTTAATGTAATCACTCTGTGCCAAGACTCATACATTCATTTGCACACACTCATGTTCACCCAAAGCTTAAGCTAGATAACTTTTTCTGCCAGGCTAGTTGTACCTAGAATATGACCAAAACTTGTACCACTGGCATAGAAGCCAGTAAAAAAATCCTTCCTCCCTCCATCCATTCTCAAGGTTTCCCTCTTCTTCCTGCTTACCACAGTGTAAACATCACATGTTATTAGGCTGGCCACATCAGCATCATCTGCCTCACTTTTTTTACATTTCAATCAAGTCTTGACCCAAGTGAAGCCTCCTTTCACTTTTTGGGTCAAGGCTGACACCTTGTCTGTTCAGCTGCAGCACCATGTCAGTAAAACTTCATATTCAGAACTTCCCAGGCACATAACTACAAGGAATGTTTTCTTAAAGAACAGATTACCCCACGTGGCAGCACTGAGAAAAGGTCACGTCTCTGAAGTGTTAAGAGCACTAACAGAAGGGAGAAAAAAAAAAAAATCGCTAGGGGCAAAGTAGCAACACTTCCCCATCCTTTTCAGATGTTGCACTACAGAATATCAAGCCATTTGAGTGCATCACCTGTCCAAAGACATTTTTCGTTGCCAAAGGGCCCCTGGAAAGCCTTGAATTCTCAACTACAAGAGGCTCAACCACTGATCATCCTTTAATCTCCAAAGCAATAAGAATGCACAATGGAATGTGTGAAGTTTGTCCAAAGATCGCCTGAGAAGAACGATATCAGCAGAGAATTAGCAAAATTTCCTGTAGATTACTTCAGTCTCCTGAGGTACAAAAAAAAGAGTTTATTTGGTCCTTCCCAGTGTTTCCTGCTGCATACTTCATGGATGTATGTACAGGTATATGTATATGCCAAAAAAAACGATAGACCTCCTGGGGCAGAAAGAACTCTACCCTGCAGCACATACACACACAGGTTTCAAGCAAGCAGCTGCCTTCTAGCCTTCTTGTTCTGTAGGATACTTATGCTTACAGAATACACACATATATTGTCCTCTCCAACATACAGGCATAGATTTGGGAGGTACATAGAAAGACTGAAACACACTTCAACAACACTTCAAAATACATAATTTGACAGTAAACGGTTGGCATAAACTGGAAGAAAACAACACAGAAGACCTGCTGATGAAGACCTTTCAGCTGAAGGACTGGTTACATCCTGTGATGAAGGCAATGCTGCTGTTGGTGTACAATGGCAGAAGGCAACGCATGCACAGGCAGAATCTCAACAGCAAGTGAAGGTGTCTGAGCACATCCCAGCGATCACGTTAGATTCATACAGCCCACTGTCACATGTAGATCTATCTACAGTCTCTCTAGCTTACCATAAAATATAGCCTTCTGGCAGGGAAGTAGAAAGCAAGACCATAGTCCCTGTCACTACACTGTCTCAAGTACCAATAAAAACTTGTTGTCCATGGGCAGTTTCCTATGATCTGTACGATCAGGCCTGTATTAGACAGATGAGATCTGAAGTGGATGGGTAAGTGTCAAATGTTAGAAGTGAACTAGTAATAGTAGGGCAGTTTTTAAACTGCATAGAAACCATGCTTCACTCTTTGATAGAAATCTCAGTTGCTTGTGCTTTTTTGATTTTATACTAAAGTCATCAAAAGCGCCTCTTCCTGATTGAAAGCAAGCAAGCAAACAAAATCCCCCACACTGCTTTTGCCTCCCTAAAAACAGATGTTGAAATGCTTTAAGCTCATTACTAAAACAAGACGACTACATTTCCTCAGCAGAAGCTGTGTTTGTTCAGTGCCTTAGCATTAACTACTTCAAGTTCAGCACTTGGATGTTCATCACTTGTGCAGAACATGGAAAGAAGCACAAAACACCACCTACACATTGCTAAGTGCATAAGGCACAGGGAAAATATTGCTTACTCCAACATATGAGGTGTCCCTACTGCTGTTAAAACAGTTTGCTATTTAGTTGTGAGGTACATGCCTAGACATCCTCAAGAAACACAAAAGGAAATAATGGCAGAAAAAAAGGCATTCAGGATCAAATTAGCATGTATCTCTCCCCTGCAAAGCTCATAGCTTAATGTTATTCAAATCAAAATCATGTCTACTGTGTCCTGAAATATGAAATGCTCAACACCAGAGAGGTCAGCTTAATTCTTAACCTCTGCAATGCCCTGGCTTCCCCATCTGTATTTAATGAAAAGGTCTAGATTGAGTATTGAAAATCAATGCTTAGAGATCAACAATGGTAATTGGGCTCCTTCAGTTTAAAGGGAAAAATATACTGGTACTGATACAGGGAATTGACAACTAACTAATTAACACTTAAAGGGGTGACACTTGAGAACTAACCCTACCTACTCTGATCTGTATTGAATTTATGTGCTAGTCAGAGATATGGAAAAACAACAAACTAAATGTGAGATGGATGTGAGTTTGGGAGATTGTATTTAAAAGTAGTTTGTAAGTGGCTAGACTATGAACTGAATTGGATCTAGGAAAATAGAAATAATGGATTTTTGTTTAATATGCTGTTTTTCTGACATCTGCAAAAGGTAAATGGGACGGGGGAACGTAACTATTGCCGAGCTAATTGGAATTGCATATGAAGAGTATTATGACTGGAATTAAATGGAAAAACAAGAAAACGAAATATCCCAGGCCTGTGTTGTAACATAAATTACAAGCCTGTGCCAAGCTGTAAGATAAACTCAACCTCCCCTGTCTGTGTGGCCTTGCCTGTGTCTAAACTGCAGCTAGGACAGAGAGAAAAATAGAAAACAACACTGCTAGAAGCGGCGGAGGGGGAAGGAGACAGGGGGATGACAAGCCGTATGCCTCTCAGGGTAGCCTGACACCTGAAATAGTGCGACCTCCCCAAGAGAAGTAATAGAAACTGAGGGCAACAGAAAGTAGAAATTTGGAAATGTTGTTAGATGAAGCTTGCAAAGTATTCAGTAACAGGGAAGATTGTTGAAAGGATAAGAAACTGGAACTGAAGAGGTTGGAAGGCTTTGAAAGCCTTTAGAGAGAGATCAGTGTATATCAGGAAAATGAATGTTGGGGAAGGTACAGAGGAAATAGGCAGAGAGAGAAACGGACAGTAGCAAGTTTTGAAAAAGACTGATGGGAACCTGGAATGAACAGAAACAAGTGGAATTTTTGGTGGGTTGACAATAAGTAACAATTACATAGTAGGTAAAGGGAGTCACTGGCCAAAGTGAAAGGGCATGTTTTTGTGAACCTTTGAAATACAAATTGGGTAAACAAGTAGGTATTGATAAACTTCTATATATGTCCAATTCCTTGAAACCTTTTTGGGAGAAATTTGTTGGAACAAATGGATGCTGTAATCAGATTCAAAAAAGGAGAAATTACTCTGGAGGTAAATGATCAGCAATATATGAAAATAATGAGCTTGCTTTTAGCAACTGTTCCCACAGAAGGCAAGATTAACGAAGAAGTCGTGCACCAAGTGTATCCCAGAATATAGACTACTGATGTACCCGGAAGGGCAAAAATGCTTTACCTGTCAAATTAAAAATCAAAGGAGAAAAGCTGGTAAGGACAAAACAATGCCCTTAGAAAAGGGAGGACAGGGAAGGAATTTGGCCAGTAGTAGAGAAATTCATACAAATCAGGTTATAAACAGAATAACGGAGGACCTCTACCCAGTGGTAGCAAACACCTTTCTGACTGTATTAATTCTAATTTGATTTATTTTACTGTTTTAGATTTAAAAGATGCATTTTTTCCTCTCTCTCTGTGAAGCCAGCCAGACAATATTTATGTAAAACCCAGCTCACATGGACAGTGTTGCCACAAGGATTTCCAAATATTGTCAAGCTGTTTTTAAATCAGCTCGCTAAAGATCTTGAATCTTGGGAAGACCCATCTGATGAAAGACAGGTGCAACAATATGTGGATGATCACTAGCAGGACACAGAAGACATGCATAACCTGAACTGTAAGGTCATTGAATTTTTTGAGGCTCCAAGGATACTAGGTATCACAGAAGAAAGCCCAGATGATACAGCAACAAGTAACTTATTTGGGCTATGAAATTAGTG
Source organism: Nesoenas mayeri (assembly GCF_963082525.1). Taxonomy (NCBI): domain Eukaryota; kingdom Metazoa; phylum Chordata; class Aves; order Columbiformes; family Columbidae; genus Nesoenas; species Nesoenas mayeri. The sequence continues at coordinate 73,817,581 of NC_137544.1, forward strand.
CAGGGCAGAGGACTCTGGGACAGGCTCCAAAGGAGGCTGTCTGCCAAACTCCAAAGCCTGTAAAAGAATTACAGACCCTTTCTGGGCATGACAAGGTGGTGCTGGTTGTGGATTTATAATTATGGGTTGTTTGTCAAGCCATTGTATGTACTAGCAGCCACAGATTAGGAACACCTGCAATGGAATAAAGGAGCTACATGAACCTTTGAAGAATTTGATAAGGCTTTGATGACAGCACCTGCTTTAGGACTCCCAGATGTGAGTAAACCATTTTTTTCTATTCTCTCACAAGAAGCAGGGAATAGTCTTAAGTATACTGGCACAGGATATTGGCCCATACCGACAAGCAGCAGCCTCAATTAGATGCAACTGCAAAAGGGTAGCCTGGATGCCTGCTGGCAGTTGCAACAGTGGTACTGAACATACAGGAGGCTCGGAAATTTACCATGGGTCAGAAAATGACTGTGCTAGTATCCCACACAGTGTCTACAGTTCTACAAGAAAAAGGGGACATTGGCTTTCCCACAAAGATTTCTCAAATATCAGGCTACATCATCATTACTAACATCGTCAATTCAGCTTCTTTCCTCAGTGGTAACATTGGAAAACCAGTTCATCATAATTGCCTGGAAACCATTGAAGCAACATACTCCAGCCGACCAGATCTAAAGGACAATCCTATGGAGAACACTAAGAACTGTTTTACGGACAAAAGCAGCAATATCCTGAACAGTGAAAGGCATGCTGGTTATGCTATAACTACTAGCCATGAAGTGATGGAATCTGGACCTCTGCCTAAAAGTACTTCAGCACAAAAGGTAGAAATAATTACCCTTACTTGTGTTCTAGAACTAGTTGAAGGTAAAACTGTGAACTTTTATATGGACTCTAAGTATGCTTTCAGGTTCGTGCATGCGCACGGAACAATTTGGAAAGAAAAAGGACTCTTGAACTCTCAAGGCAAACATATCAAACGTGCAGAAGAAATATTGGCAGCTCAACTTCCTAAGAAGGTGGCAATCATGCATATCAAGGCGCACCAGAAAGTGAGCTCGGAATTGGAAAAAGGAAATGAGCTGGTGGACAGAGAGGCAAAACTGGTGCCTAAGCAAAAGGTAAAAGTAGAAAGTGCCCTAGTCCCTGACGGACAGGTTATTTTAGAAGGTAAGCCAGAATATACTAAGGAAGACTGAAAACTTGTTATAGATTTAGAGAAATCATATAATGAGGAAGGGTGAGCTCACATTCCACAAGGGAAAACTTACTGTTATCCCCTATTTAGTTTGGCCTTTAGTAGCAGAAGCATTATATAAACATTTGATCAAAAATAGTAACTACAAATTTGTATACTACTGTAAAAGAGGTGACACAGCAATGTGATCTTTGCCTCCAGACTAATCCTAAGAATATACCTAAGCCAGAAATGGGTCAAATTCAGAAAGGAAATGGACCTGGGCAATAATGGCAAATTGATTTTTCGGAACTCCGAAGAAAACGGGGGTGCTGATATTGGTTGGTACTGATACCTTTTCAGGTTGGCCAGAAGTACTCTCCGCCAGAATAGCAAAAGCTCGGGAAGTAACTAAAACATTAGTACAAGAAATAATACCAAGGTTTGGAGTTCCAGCTGATATATCCTACTACTAACCACTCCCCTTCTAATACACCCCAGGAAGGCCAATGGCATCCTGGGGTGTATTAGAAGGGGGGTGGTTAGTAGATCGAGAGAGGTTCTCCTTCCCCTCTACTCTGCCCTGGTGAGACCCCATCTGGAGTGTTGTGTCCAGTTCTGGGCCCCTCAGTTCAAGAAGGACAGGGAACTGCTGGAGAGAGTCCAGTGTAGGGCAACAAAGATGATTAAGGGAGTGGAGCATCTCCCTTATGAAGAAAGGCTGACGGAGCTGGGTCTCTTTAGTTTGGAGAAGAGGAGGCTAAGGGGGGACCTTATTAATGTCTATAAGTATATAAAAGGTGAGTGCCATGAGGATGGAGCCAGGCTCTTCTTGGTGGCAAACAATGATAAGACAAGGGGTAACGGGATCAAGCTGGAACACAAGAGGTTCCACTTGAATTTGAGAAGAAACTTCTTCTCAGTGAAGGTGACAGAGCACTGGAACAGGCTGCCCAGGGGGGTTGTGAAGTCTCCTTCCCTGGAGACATTCAAAACCCACCTGGACATGTTCCTGTGTGACCTCATCTAGGTGTTCCTGCTCCGGCAGGGGGATTGGACTAGGTGATCTTCTGAGGTCCCTTCCAATCCCAAACATACTGTGATACTGTGATCCTCTGATAAAGGGCCACATTTTATCTCAAAAATTGTACAGCAAACCAGTCAGCACTTGGGAATAGACTGGCAACTACATACCTCTTATCATTCTTAATCCAGTGGCCAGGTAGAAAAAAAAAAAAAAGAAATTAAATGAACCATCTAATTAAACAACAAATTGTAAAATTGGGGCAGGAGGATAATTTGGCTTGGTCTCAATCTTTACCTTTGGCCCTCTTGCACATGAACAAGGGCAAAGGAAGGGCTAAATCCTTTTAAAATCCTGTATGGGAGATCCTATAGTGTACAGAAGGGGATGTCTGCACAAGAAGGGGATAAAATGATGACTTTTATATGGTAGTATTGGGTAAACAACTTCACAAAATTGGGAAACGTGTTTGGAACTTGGAGTAGGGGTCTCGATGGGCCAGTACATAACATCCAATTGGGAGATTATGTGTATGTGAAAAGGACTTTGCAACCGCAATAGGAAGGTCCATTTCAAGTCCTCCTGACATACTTCACTGCTATCAAGATTAAAGAACGGAACACTCGGATCCATCATTCTAGAGTGAAGAAAGCCTGCAAAGCACCATGGAGTGTAACCCAGGCGCAACCTGGGAAATGGTGTTTCTTACAGTCATAACCTTAGCACACGAGTGGGATGAAAACTGGCATGAGCAAGATCTGAATGAAACCATGGGGGGACACTTTAAACTGGTGCTTTGGAATCAAAACAATCAGAGTATATATATTACATTGCCCACTTCTGCAGTAGAGAGCTTTAAATTTGTAGTAATTAACGAAAAGCTTTCTGAAATTCTACCAAAGAAATTAGGTTATGTCCACCTTGACATGTTTTGGTCCTTCTGGACCTTCTGGGTGACTGACCCGAGTGGCACTTACTACCTCACCAAGAAGAAACCCAAAAGAGAAGGCAAATGCTACAGCTGCAGTGAGCGGGGTCACCACGCCAAAGAACGTAAGCTCCTGTTGCAGCCCAGAAGATGCCATTTCTGCCGGACCACCAGCCATATGGTTGTCAGCTGCTCCAAAAGAGTTCAGCAGCGCAGTAGACAAACACCAGGAGCCTGACTTTTGCATTAACATTAAAAATCTGTTTAAGGATAGAGATGGGTTTTCTCAGGTAGAAGTAGCCTTCTTACCTGTGGCCAGATAAAACATAGATAAAGAATCATCACATTAGTAAAAGAATTTACTAACCTCTTAGAAAAGGGGGGAATGATACAGGGGATTGACAATTAACTAATTAGCACTTAAAGAACTGACACGTGAGAACTAACCCTACCCCACATCACTAAAGACACTTAGAGAGCTAACCCTTTAACCCACATCACTATTGCCTACCCTTGCTTAACTCTGTGTAACTTATTGTACGAAAAACAGGACTTCACTGCTGCCTTGCAAAAATAATAATCGCTGGGTGAACTAGATAACAGAAACCTGGGCACAGGACAGGAGATACGTCAGTTTTAACAAGCTCAGCAGTCTGAGACCTAACCAACTCATCACGCTGGACCAAAGGTGACCGTGTACAGAGAAAGAGGACCCAGGTTCACAATCACTGTGCAGCTGCAACCAGGAGGAGGTAGAGATCATGGAAATGGTTTCCCAGAACTCATTGTAATAAGAACTGTCTTCTTGGGGACAGGTTATGAATATGTATAGGCGTTCCTAAAACTTTCATGAATATGTAACACTGTACTGCATTAACCAAGCTCACAGCTACTGTAATTTTACATACATATTAGGTGAAATGATTCCCCATGTGTCCAGCGTCGTAAATAAATACATACCTTCTTTATAACCTCAAGGGTTGTAAGGTCATTCCACACCTCAGTACTACCAACCAACCTGGTGCCCCTGCAGAACAGGGACAAAGGCTACTTAGAACTTTAGCAAAAGGAACACTTTTCACATCAGTCCTTGCTAATTATCTGCATTAAGGCTGCAGGTACTTGATACATCCTACATTAATCAGTTCTTTATGTCACTGAATAGTTAAATACTGGAGGAACTGCATAGGTCAGATATCTGGAGTAGGCCAACGTTCAGTACGTGTCTTAGCTGGTGTTCCCAGTAGGTCTAGTTGGCCAGTACAGCAGGAGTCCCACTGTGTTCCAGCACTGTGCTCTACATGTAGTTGAGGTACAATGTTGGGCCTGGCTTCACAGTCTGTGTGATCTGAGGCTCGTAAGCCAGTGCAGAAAACTGCACAAAGTGGCATCATATGGCATCAGCCAAGATCTGTTTCAGCTAGATAGTCCAATTTTGCCACCTACGTTAAACCAGGTGGTGACTGGTTTCTTCTGAAAGCAATCTGATTATCACATCATGCTTACACTGGGTGGCCTGCACAGTTGGAACACCTGAGTTGACTTGATCACAGTTTGCCCAACATCCAAACCTTGTTAGCCTCCTTGCCATGTGAGATATTAACCACTTACAGGGCTGAGCTGCCAACATAGGCTAGTCTTACCTGCTACCCCCTGCACCTAATAGGCAATTAAGGGACTCTTGTGGCAAAGATGCTGACTTTCAGAGGCATTCAGTCAAGTAGTGTCTTACACAGCAATCCCCTGTACAAGCTTCTGGGATATCCCCAACTAGAATAGTAATTCCCCATTACACTAAAAAACACCAATTAAACAAGTTCAAATAAAATGAGCTGAGTGAAAGCTTTCCTGTTGCACAAAGCCACAGTAAATTTTGTGACTGCATGTTTTCAGGTAACAAGCACAGAAGAGGATATGTTTTCCCCAAAGTACATTGCATAAGTCTTCAAGGAGCAGCCCACAGTACAGTAGGGCAGGGAAGCTAAGGACTCTGCCAGTTACTGTTGCAGCAGCAGCACCTTGGCTTGCTGCACACAGCCCCTTCTGTCAGAGGCAGCAGAGCTGAACACAGTAGCTCAAGTAAGGCTGGATGAAAGCTTCTGAGCAGCAGCAGCATAGCTTGAACATTTGCTGCAGCCAAAATGAGGGGTGAGAGGGGAAAAGGGCAATTGCATTGCTCTCAATTTGTGGTCAGGAAGACTGATTTGGAAACAATAGAGTAATTCAGGTGGCGCAGGAATAAAGTGTGAGCCAGGGCCTCACTTTACTTACCCTCTCTTCCATGCTCACACCATGCTGAGACATCACCACCCAAAAATACTCCTTTGCTCCCCAAGAACCAAGGGAAGCCTCAGGCCTGCCCCCTCAATGCCAAAGCAGTGGAGTACATTGTAAGGACCATAGAGCACAAGAGAGAGAGATGGTAGCTGCAAACCCACTGCTTCTCTGAAGTGAGCTTTCACCACCAACTGCTTAAACTCTCCCTTTCTGAAAGGAGCAGGAAAAGGTTTGCTGCGTCAATTAGACCATGCAGAAAGGAAGTGAAGATCAATTTTGGGCAGAAACACCAAGAAGATAATAAGGCAGCAAGTCTGCACCTCACCAGTGTGGATGTGGTTACACTGAAACAAGATAAGATCATCTGTCCTACTCCAGCATATCCACAGGGAATTGAGCCCAAGAAATAAATTTAGGTCTTGGTTAGCCTTCACTGATGGAACAGACTGCTCTTGCACAGGTCACCATTGCTGTTAGTAGTTACATTTAGAAGTACAAGCGAATCATCAAGCTAACTATATATGAAGTTATTATTTCAGATACAGAACAACATTATTCTGGTGACAGAATGCTCAAGAACCAAATTTTCCATATAAGCTTTCAAAATTCAAAAAATTGATTTGACAACTAAAAGCTTACATTACAGAAGCAAAATTGAATAAGTAGCCTAGGAAACATTGTGATAGCACAGAGGCAGATTTGCCCAGAAATACGCAGAGAAATATCAGGAGTTGCAAACAATACTCTTCAAGCATAAATCAACAAGGGTTACATTACTGTGACAGTAGATTATACACTGAGTCATAGAAATCCACACAGTAATTCAGCTAATAACTGTGACACAGACACTATGGGTGACTGAGGACAAGGGTACCAGTTCACTTTTGGGCACACTTTCATTTAGATCCTGCTAAAGATGGACCTACTTAAACACATTAAGACAAATTAACTGAACATTTTAATTTTCCTTTTAGTATGTCTACTCAGACAAAATAAACTCATCCATTCTTTGACAGATACTTAAGTTTTCAGCAACGATATTTGCAGAAACAGTGGGAAACCTGTTCAAAAGATTCACACAGAACACTTCTGGCGTTGGCAGAGTTGGGGGAGCTGCTCCCTTCAGCGGAGGGGAGGAACCAAGACATCAGAGAGTTTTGTTCTCAATTTACTTTGAAGGCTTGTGCATGCTGATTGGTTTTCACTCAGTAAATCATGATCTCACCCACTCAAAACAGGAGCAAAGGCAGCACTGACTGAAGTAATGGTGACATACTTCACCATCACAAATTCTTTTTCAAGTGATCTAATCTACAGTCAGGAAACTAATAAAGTCTATTCAAACTGAGTAGAACCAATGGTCTATTATTACAGAAGCTTTGTAACATCAAGTGTCCTTAGTTTCTAAGGGATTTATTACCTCTCAAACAGAACTCATGACATTCAAATCAATAAAGGCTGCAGAAAGCATACACAAAATAAATAGGAAATCAAGAATTTCTAACCCAAATACAAATGCATAGTAATATTTCTTCTCCTTCAACCAGTTAGCATTTGTTGTTTTTTTTAAAGATGAGCTTAGCTTGAAGACGAGAAAACAAAATAGAGTTACTAAACATTGCTAGTGCTGTGTGTCCAGTTCTGAAGGAAAAAAAACACAAACAGCAAACAACAACAAAAACAACAAACAAAACCACTACACACACAAACTCCCCACACACAATAACAACAACAAAAACCTCATAACACACAAAAAAACCCACCCTACTAAAACCAGCTTCTTTTTTTTGAGTGAATTTCTTCATTGTTTTTAATTTTAAACACACAGAACAGTTTTTGTGTTTTTTTTTTTTTAATGTGTTACATGCTGCATTTTGATTATTTTTTTCCAAATGAATACCACACTAGCCACTTATTTTTGCAGACAAGTATATATGATGATTGAGGTACAGCCTTGAATTTGAATATCTGAGCTCAAGAAATGAAGTATATTATGGATGATGATTGAAGGCTTTTTAGATTGCAGCCCAAGCTGCACCCATCAGCTGTGTGATTCTACCGCAGTTGCTATTAGCAAAAGCAAGAGCAGGGGGAGAGAAGAGGACAGATAAGCCATAGGCCAGAGCTACTATCTTGTTGTGCTGTGAGAGTGAACAGAAAACCAGGCTACACAGCACAGCAGTGTACCACCCCCACATAACTCACATTTTGTGTTTCTTTTGCGGAAAAAAAGAAAAAGAAAAAAAAGAAAAAAAAAAAAAAGCTTGATAGCAAGTTAGATGCACACTACAAAAGGGACCAAACCATTTATCGTTTGCACTGCTCACTAGCAGAAAGAGATACCAGTTGCAATATAGCGTCTCTTTCCAAAACAGACATTCCAGGTCAAGCAAACACTTCCCACAGCAGTATCACCAAAAAGAGTTATATGCTCAAACCAGGATTCCTACCTACCAGCAGGACAGGCACAGACTGGGACAGAGGTACCCAGAGGTGGGGCAGCCATGGCACACAAGCCAGTCTCCATCCCCACCAGCACAACAGTAGGACAACCCAGAAAGAAACAGGAAGCCTGCTTGCACAGGGTACATGTTTTCCACACCAGTTACCACTTTTCAAGACGAATAAGCCAAGTTGGTAGCACATACCTTCCTATGCTAAGTGCCCTCCTTCCCCCACCTGAGAAGCAGTAAGGAAATGGGGCTGTTCAAAACCTCCTTACTCACATGTCACTTGCAGCAGTACAGGAGCTCACACTGATGTCACACTTCCACATCCACTGAATCAGCAAAGTTGCTGCCCAGGATACTGCCTTCACGCACAGGAACAGTAGAAGCTACAACAGAGACCACAGCTAGAGAAGCAGAAAAAGGTCTGGCAGCCCCAGCTGCACTAATGTATATCCCCTTGTTAGTGTAGTGAGGGACACCTGCATGAGGCCCACCTGCTCCTGGGCTCCAGAGGGAAAGTACTTTGTGGTATTAGTGCTGGAAATGCTTTCTGGGCTGGAGTTTTCCAGGAATGAAGTTTCCTGGGAAGACTAGAGTAGTTGTTTCCCTATTGCATCACCAGGGCTGGACTTCTCATGGTCCTGCTTTCTATGGGTCAGGCACACATCCTCCCCCTGAGCAAGGGTATAGAGTGTTTGTAAGGGAATAAACAGAGTGGAGGCACCCATGTAGTCTCACATCTGGCATGTGGGGGTGTCAGTCAGATGTGCACTAGCTCATTGCTATTTTTATTCAGATGGGTGTTAAATTATAGTAATAGTAACTGAAAGTGGTGGTGTGTTGCTAACGGTAATTATTGAAAAAAGGATACAATAGAATTAATCACAGCTAATAAAACAATCTGATGTTCTGTGTTACTGATTTCCTCAGTTTTCCTTTATCATCCATTTGCTATCTCACTATCTATAGATTTTGAAAAGCTCTGGAGCAAGTATAGTTTAATAAATGTGTTCCAATTTTTTCTTTTTCTTGACTGTAAATAAAATTAAGCCTGGAGTAGGTTTTTATATTTGGCTTAGGTTTTATGTCCCCTTATAAATGACGTTTTCCACATTCTGCTTCAAGAACCATGTCACTAGCTTGCTTTTGTATTTCTCAAAATAATATTCAAAGCACAATTTGTGAAGCAAGGCATGAAAAACAAAAGCCTGCCAAAGTTGCTGTATGAGTACTGATCAATAACAACTTACTTGTATTAGAAAAGAAATCCAGTTATTCTGCAAGAATAGCAGAATTTATTATCATAAATTACTTTTGAGGCCACTTCCAAGAAAATTTCAAGGTGACCAAATGAGCCTGACCATCAGCTGGCCAAAGACTTAACAGAAAGAGCCAGAAATTAGACCAGAGTTTAGCACTTCCATAGCAGTGCTCAACCAGAGAATGCAGGGCAATGGTGGATGGCGACCAGAGGCAAAACAAAGGTCTCAGCTTTGTGCAAATGAGGCACAATTTTCCTTGCAAAGAGCAGAATTCTGCAAGAGCAGTCATGCTTTTAGTTTTCAAAACAAAGCTCCCTTGGCCTCATTAGAGCCATTCAAACAGACACACGGCATATGTTGCAGGCTCAGAACTGCTGTTACCCACTAGAACTGCAATATAAACACAAAAGGTTCAAGTTTAGGTGGATTGCACAGGCTTTCAGTCAGTGCAAATCCTGAACAGTTTGGTAAAAGTCCCTCACAGCATTTCCATCTATCCTCAATAAGAAGTAAAACAAAATACAAAGGATAATTCCCCCTTCGTTCCCCAGCTTCATTTAACATGTCCACAGTCAAACTGATTAGCTCAAAGGTCTAGTATTTCCCTACTCTATCTTCATTACACCTACCTGGATCTTCAGGGTTTAATTAACTCCTATAAAGAATGATTGTCTTCAACTGATTTTTTGAGGGTAATGGGAATTAACCCCAAATGTTTAACCATTCAGCGAACCTGGGCCATCCACACAAATGCCACTGGAAAGGACTTTAGAGCTTTTATAATGATAGCAGAATTCCTGTGCGCCTTATGACATTCAATCTACTCTTCTCCACAGGGCCTTCTCCAGCATCAGGCTGCACTGGTCCCTTTTGCATACAGCCTTTGACTGGAGTGAGCTCCTATTGTCCACCTCTACAGGCTGTGCACATTGGACCAGCATCTTAAAGGACATCACAGGAACCTGCTCTCACCTTCACGCTTCCTTGGCTGCTGCCTGGCATGGGCTGTCTGATACCTCCTGTAACAAGTGCGCAAGGCCATGGAGCCTATCGCTGTGAAGTTTTTCAGTATGATGAGTTGAGTCTCTTTCCATCCTTCCAACTCTAAAGCATTTTTAAGTTTTCTGGAGGCATTTATCAAGTTTAGTGAAGTGGAACTGGATTCTAAATTATTTGCATTGCAGAATGATATCCCTTTTAAGATTAAAAAAAGCACAGGAAGACAGAAAAATAATGTTCACCTATAACAATACATTTATGAAACAATGAGTGTCCAGATTAGTTGATATGTACTTCTTACCTTATCTACAGTGCTTAGTTCCAGTACCTTTTTACTCCATACTTCTTTCTTTTATATAAAAATGTAATCTAGGAAGCAAACAAAAAAGTGGATTGCAGGATTTGCTTTTCCTTTTTGGCAATGCAGATCTGCTGCCACCTTGTTGCCCTGGAGACACTTTAACCCACACTTCCTACTCTCCACACCCTGACAAGTGTACTTAATTGTTGTTGTCTGGATGGAGAAACACCTCAGTCTTGCTGAGAAAGCTGCTTAACTTCTCATAAAACATTTGAAAATTCACCAAGAAGTAGAGAAGAGGCTATTCACGACTGTGTTTAGTGTCTCAGATGTTCAACAGATGGATACAAGTCCTGAGACCCAGCCCTGTCAGCAAAGACTTGATCTTGTTCAAAGGGAAACAGCCATACAAACAGCCAATGTAATCCGAACCAGACTGTTCTGCCACGTGAGGGACTCTTATGAGTGGTGGGAAATATGGGTCCTTTGAGGCAAAAAAGGGAGCTAACGGAAGGATCCCTCCATCCTGAGTGAGCATGTAGCCTCTTTATTAAAACGAAGTGTCCCTTCACAGAGGATTTCTTAGTACTTGTGTTGCTTTTTTTTACCTATTATTTCCTTATATCGATCTTTATAAGAGTATTTTTACTTTCCAAAGTAATTGGGATCTCATGCTTCCATTCAGCACTAACTGAAGTATTTTTCCACCTCTCCACATCAGAGTTACTGCTTTGTCTCACACATCCTCAGACTTCCTACCAAAGTTGTCCCAAATTAAGCCTTTGTTTAACTCTCCTAAGTAGTCTTCAGGGAATAGTATTACACAATATCATTATGCTTTATGGCAAAGGTAGGATTAAATCCTACCTATCTTGGCCTTGAAAATGATCTTTAAGACCAAATAAGACCATAGGATCAGAGCATATTGCATCTAGAAGGCTGCAAAATGATGTTAACCGCACAGAAGATAAGCGGGAATTTCTCCCAAGTAAAGAAGGACTCTTAAATCCACTGTTCAATGCCAATCAAATGAAGCTGCTATGTAAGTCATCTTTGTCCAAGCTGAAATCAGTGTCAATGTTCTTAGGATGTGGGCTGTTTTACACACGTGCAACCTTTCTTAGACCTTTCCTAGTAGCACTAAGATATGACAAAGGAAAATGATGCTTAGAGATCCTAACAAAATTTCAGATTTAATGACTTGCCTGAGGGCTCTACAAACACGACTTGAAACTGAGGGTCAGAAGTTCCTTTATCAGATTTAGCAATTTCAGCATCATCCAGAAATACAGCAAGGAAAATGCAGTTAGTGTTAATGACTTGCTTGACTTCATACAGACCCAAACATCACTGCAATTAGAAAACTATTTATATTTATCTGGCATAGATTCCCTCAAATGCTGTAATATATTAGTATAAATATTTTGTATCATTACAGAAAAAAACCCAGACTTGTTAAAAAGTCTTTCTACATTCTAGAAGTTTTTAAAATAGGAACAGAGGCTCACATATGGGCTGGAAGGACCATTCAGATGTATGAATCGTTATTTCTAGAAATCCATTTAGGTACAGATTCATATTGTCTTAGAGACTTTTTTTGATAATTAAATTTTGGCTTGAAAAATAAGTGCTACTAAATGAGAAACTCGTGTTCTACTTCCTTCCTGTTGTACCTGATACTCTGTGCCAACCACTGAAAAAAAGCAGGAAGCCCTGTGTTCTTGCTGAGATGCTTCGAAATTTATTCTTTTGCCAAGATAACCATTAGTCCTCCTGGGTAACCTCCTGCATATGATGGCCTCATGATGAATACAAATGACCTCAGGGGTCATCTGTACAGCCTGTACCATTTGAGCCAGTTTCACCCCTTGCACTTAAAAGTGGAGAAAGAGAAATCAAAGCTCTCTAGTAAACCAGTCTTTTGTAGTGAACAAAGAATTGTAGATTTGCAGCTGAACAGAATGGGTCAAACCAACAACCTTCAAATGTTTTAGCAGTTCATGCACTTCTGTAAAACCAAATTGACAAATACTTTGTGCTAGCAACTATTAATAAAATCTGCTACATATATCATTTCTAGCCCATAAAACTATAGGAGAAGACAATATTGGAGGGATCAGAATTACTTTGCAGATGGCATAAACCCAATTATAAAATTACTGGGCACATTCTGTTCTGCTGTAATTGCATAGATATAGCAAAGAGTGAAATCCAGCCCTTTTCCTCTTCTAAAGAAAGGCACAACCAGTTTCTCAGAAATTGATTTTGTCTCATTTTCCCAGAGGTCCTTAAAAAGTATTCCACTTAATGTTTTGGGTTTTTTTTATTGTGATTGGGGATGATTGTTTGGGATGTATGTGGATGGAAATTAGGCAAAGAATGAGAATTCAAATGAGTTCGATATAATTCACAGCCACTACAAGTCTGGAGCCTACTTTGTGCTGGGTATTTCTGTCTGTCTACTGTCCTCCCATTTCATAAAGGATATGATTGCTATTTTGACAACTGTCCTATAGTTAATTATATGCAAATGTTATGTTGTGATGTTTTCTACAAAAATTCTGCAGTGCTTAATATTTGGATACATGTTCTTAGGCACCTTGTTCAATAAAGTTGATACATATGTGGTTATTAAATACCTCTAATTTATCCTCTGATTTTAATACCATAATGATGTCTGAACTGTGTATTGTCTAATGTAGAAAAAATTACACTTGCTGTAGCTACTTTAATGGTAAATTTGCATCATTTCAGCTTTTAAATTGTTTGTAAAAAGTAGTTTTATCTCAGAATTCACTGTTTTCCAAATCCCTAGGTTCCTACTTCACAGTTAAAACACGGTCTTTTTACTTTCTTTTACTTCTCCAACTGAAAGTGTTCCTGTAATGCTTCCGCTGCTTAAATGGCTAAAATAACTGCTGGCTTAAATGTTCTAGAAATAATTATACACCTATCATTTCTATAGGTCACAAAGAATAAGTCCTGTATGTATCTCTGAATCTTCATTTAGCTCAGTTAATTGGGGTTTGGAAAATGTTATTTTCTCATGTCAGGATATTCTGACTTGAGTAATTACTGGTACAATTTCCACTTTAATATCACCAACCTCATTATAAGCAATAATAAAGCCTCACAATAGCCTGCTGAAAGAAAAAAACATATTATCCTTGTTGAGAAGCATATGAGAAGAAGGCATATGAAACATAGTATTATTTTCAAAGTGTCTTAATCAGCTGTCTGTTATCACTGGAGAGGCAAAGGCTTACCTGAATAATTATATCTCAGTATCACTAAAACCAGACAAATGTTGTTTATGACATCCTAAATAGTTTGCAAAACATTTTTACAAGTTTTACTGCAATTTGCCTTGAGAGATTACTGTGACATGGTTGACTAAAGTTTCTTACATAAAGCAATTAAACCATTTCTGTGGCTGTGTTATTTTACACTAGAACATGACCAAGAAGCCAAGAGTCACTTAGCAAAAAAACAAAACAAAACAAACAAAAGCCATGCAAACAGCTGCCCTGGCTTAAATGTATATCTAATTACTAGACCTCTCAGACAGCATCCTCCAAACAGTTTTAAGAGAGACAATTTTTCTCCTCTGGCTCCTGCTCTGCTTAGTTCCAGACAGAGAAATACATTCCTGATCAAAATATACAAACTCCACCACAGATCATCACTGGAGTCAAATAACTACTTCAGGTTTGGCTCAGCCGACTCATCGTGCTCATGCTTCTTTCACAGAATAAGCAAATAGCTATCAAAAAGTTCCTCAGTTTGTTTACTTCTTTATCTCTGGATCTAATTGACTGGATGAATACCTGTGAATCTGCTACCTGTTCTCAAACCTCTGACACTCAAAGACCCAGAATTAGAAGTACAATATCCACCAGGAAGACCAGCGGTTTCCGATCCATCCCTCCCAGTTGCAAAACACTCTCCTGCCTCACAGCAGCTCTCAAGGTGCAGAGTTTATTTCAAAGAAAACCTCAAACCTCTGTCAAAGCTCTATGGGAAATGGCCCATGTGTGCTTTACAGCCTCTAGGTGGGATCTCAGTTTTTGGGAGAGTCCAATACAAGAGCTTATTCTGCTTGCTAAGTAGGAAAGCTTTTCACTCCTGAATAACCCAAATCAAGCAGAACAGAAATTCGCAGCAGTGTCTCCCACAGGGCAGTGCCCTTCATGAAGTTTAGGAAAGTTTTCTGAGGGGCCAATGTTCTTAGTTGGTGGGCACTTCAGAGAAATGTGCTCTTCGGGAGAACTGACAGCACAGCTTTCCACCAGCTCCACTTTTCAAGGTTTTCAAGGACAGTGACAATTCATTCCCACATGGGCAATGAACATTGTCTGGGGGAAATTCAAGTCTTCTAAGAAGCATTTCAAGATGCGTGCTGATTTACCTTAATGTTATAAATTAGTACACTTTGAACTCAGATATGTAGTACTTTATTTTCAGACTCTATTTCTCTCGCAGTCATTTTATTTGTAAACCAGCACCTGTAGGAACAAACCATTATCATTTATAACTTGGCTCTCTGTCACATAAACCAGCCTTCTGCCAAATCCCTTACAATATTATGCAGCAAAACAGAGCAACTAATGCTACAAATCTAATTTTACCTAGTACATGTGGCACTAAATGAGGTTCTGGTCACAGCTGGTTTTACTGCAGCAAGTCACTTTATTCTTTGGTTTCCTTCTCTCTTCTATACAAACCAGAACAAGGTGGCTAATGTAAACAGGGCAGAAGTTCAAATTAGAAGTACAAGGAGTCCCAGGATTCCAGAACTGAATTGTCTGAAATGCTGATGCTTTGATCCAGCTACAGAATAAAGCACAGCTCTGCATTGTGATACTCTTGGAACTGCAAGTATCTTGGCTGCACTAGGAATGTTTTCTGGTGGTTGCTGAAGTCTAGAAAAGGCTCGCTGGGAAATAAAATCCTGACTTGCAGAAAATGGTTGGCTTGAGGAGTTGTTTTTGCAGGACAGAAATGAAAATGTAGCAAATTTTCTCCGTGTAAGCAACTGAGATTCAGAAATGTTCTGAATGGATCTTGGAACAAATGGGCTGTTCGTCCAACCTGGACGGCATGTCAGCTGGTTTGATGGTCTCTTCTTCTGACCAAATGCCACTTTTTGCCTAACAAACTGGAAAAGGTTTCCCAAAACTAAAATGTTTCCCCAAAATAATCACAACTAGCAGAATCTATTATAATAGAACTGCTTATTGTCTCACAGGAATTACACCTACTATATACTTTTCTCTACTTTAAACTATTCTGAAATGCTTCTGAGAGCAGGCCACATGGTATTTAATTCAAGTGCACATGTAAAACCCAGAAAAATAATTTGGTAATACACTGTCTGGCACAGTCAGGCTGCATCAAGGCATGTTCACTATCTCAGAGACTTTATATCTGGTTTACCGTGTGGAATAAAGAAAATGAAGACAAAACTGGATCCTTCTTCCTATGGAAACGTAACCACCTTTTAAGGTAAAACTACTCAATTAACATGCTTTTCTCTGCCAACATTTCTGCTCTGTTGCTTGAACACAAATTCCAGTTGTCTTGGACTACCAACGTCTCTTAATGAAATTGAAGTTGACTGTGACATTTCAGGAAATGCTCATATAAATTATATCTGCATAAGGAGTGAGTACAAAACACAGCCTCTCAGTCTAAATATGGATAATGCCAAATAATCTAGAAGAGAAACATGCTGTTACTGAAAACAGGGAGTTAAAACAGGAGTTTTACTGTAATCCATTTGTGATGCAAAGGTTATTGATTAGCAGAGCTGGACTGTGTTTCGTTCAACTGGTAATAAAACTTTATCTTAAAGCAAAAGGAGCCCCCAGTGCTGTAACTGGAGCTGGTAGCATTTGGCTCATGTTCTGTAAAGAATTTCACAGGAAAAAAATGTTAAACAAGCTTCTGAAAAGCAGCCTCAGCCTGGCTTTCTTTCTCTAAATCTAGTAATAATGCTACTTCATATATCACTCTGAAATCCTTGACTAAATGGGTATTATTTTATTCCAGTTCATCTACTACAATATATTAGTATAACCCCAATATAGGTAATTGACTTTTGGCAGTCTTATTACAGCTTAGGCAATCTCATAAAAAAGATAACCATAGTGCAAAACTATAGCATAAAATATATGGGTGGAATTGAAATAATTAAGAATTGCTATAATAAAAAACTGAATCTGGGTGCATTTAACTAAGTGTGCTTTGTATTACTTATATCACTGAGTTCTAAATTAGTGGCAAATTTCCAATCTTTTCCACACTAAGCAAACACAACAAACTAAGCATATCAGATATTACTTTGTCTTGCTGTATTTTTTTTTCTTTTTTTTGGCCAGTGTAGTGAAATTCACTGGCTGTTGAATCAGTTCCTATTGCATTACCATTGCCATTGCATTATTAAAGTAAAGCTTCCTCTCATTCTAGTCACCACAAAGGCAAAAACTTAAAACAGATTGCTAAGAACTTGTCAGTAGAATATACATTTGTCACACTTGCTATCTAATTTCACAATGACCTATGATAATACAGTGCAGTTGGATTACCATAAAACATTAGGATTGGAAAAAGATTGCCTTTGAATTTTTTTATAAAGGACGCAGTACTTTCACAGAATAACAAAGCAGCAGCTTTTTCTTTCAAAATAACTAGTAAAATATTCTTTTGAGAAACTGTGATAAATACCTGCAATTTAGGTTCATGTAATTCCTCCCTGATTGACTGTAATGAGCCTCCATTTGTCTTGTAAACTGAATACTTAATCACTGTGTTCAAAATGACATCAAGTTATTACAGTGTTCAATACGTCTAATCCAAAAAGCTATTAACTGGCTAATTTGCAAGCCTGAAGGGACTTCAGAATCTGTATTAAATAATGCATTATTTATATTTCAGGATTATGGAACTGGCTACATCTGGACCTCTGTGGCTTATAAAACAAACTGCCAGTAATTAAAATTTCTACCACTGACCATGGGTGGCTTCCAGCAGAATTCGGCTGGAGAAGATGCGTGATCAGAAACACTGCTTATCAGGTTTTAAGAGATAGATGTGAAAAAGCCTGTGTGCTTCTTGTGAGCTTTGGGGGAATTGAGGCATGCAAATCATAAAATCTAATATTGGGCAACTGTGGTTTGCAGGGCACCTAGTCCTGCGAGGTCCTCACTCCCACCACTTTATTCTGACGTTCCTCAGGCACCTGGAGATGTGCTGCTGAGGGTGGCCTGTCTGGTGAGGAGGAGATCAGCACCCAATGCACTCCTGGCTGGCCAGGTTTTTCCTTCACCTGCCAGTCCCTTGGAATGGCTTCCTAAGAGCCTGTGTCACTTATTCTGACAGGAGGAACTTCTTTGCAAAAGACAACAACCATTGTGTTTAACACAGAGGTGAAAGTCACGGTGCTGTTTGTAGGACCCATCAGCAACTGAAGCAGTGGTCCCAGACAGAGAAGATGAGGTCCCTTGTACTCTCCCCTTGGCAGGGTAAAACAAGGACAAAGACTTCTTTTTAAAGATTGAGCATCCAAACCACCAGACTGGGGGCTGTTTTGCACAGGGCCTCCTCCAAGTCTCTCCCTGTGAAGCTGTGAAGAAAATGGGCTGCAATTGCTTGAAGCAGGGAGAAGCCCTGGGTTCTCACACCTGCTCCAAAACCTGCTTGTGCATTTCCCCCAGAGGCCATTTGTAGCAGCAGAAACCTCTTGTGGGTCCCTGGCAGAGTGTGGTTGTGCCATATGGCTCAATGGTGCATATTTACACAAACCAGTGCTATTTGGCCTCCTGTCAGGAATGTCATACCTGGTTTAATACCAAAAGGGTTGGAGGGGCTGCCCCAGAGCAGCAAGACATGTCCCCCTGTCTGAGGGAAAGTAAAATGTGGGAAAGCAAGATGTGTGGTTCCAGCCACCTGGATGATAAAGGAAGATCAATACTAACACGACCATCTGGATGGTCAAAGACATAATACTAACATAATAATATATAACGGGCCTCGGACAGATTACTTTGAAGTACGTTTCTCGTAACTGTAAAAAGTTATAGCCCAGACTCTTGAGAATGGTATCTCAGGCCAGATAACCGCCCCCAAGTGCATGGGATGTGTGAACATCCTTGGGCCTGGTCTGTGAATGAGTGGAAAAACAAGTGAGACAAACATCACATGAGTTTAGTGTGTTTTTAATAACAATTAGTGGAAAAACACCTTTTGTAAACATCTTAGTCCAGGCCTGTACCTGTAAATCCTATAAATTGTCAATGGCGAATAAAGAAAGCAGCCTAGGCCTAGGTCAGCTCTCTGCTTGGCCAGGCTCTGCGCTCCTTCCTGAACAAGATCTCTGCATCTGTGTGAATTTCTGTCTGCGTCCTGGTATGCATCGTTCCTAATCGCCGGACCTTTCACCCTGGGAAGGAGACAGATTGAAGACCCAGCCCAACTATTGCGTTAGTCATCCCTCTACAGCACCACATAGTTCCCACCATGTAAGCACAAGAAGCACAGCTGCTTAAACCACGGTTTTAATCCCACTGTAGGGACCAGATGTTCTAATTGTCTTCCAGAGCCATGACATTTTTAAGTATTTTGACTTTAATTACTTGTCCAGGGCAGGGAGGATGAAATGCCCCTTTGTAGACAGCAAGTGCATGGAAGTCTTGCTCGGTTGTGGGACTTAATTGTCATCAGATTTCAAGCTGAATTTCACTTGCATGGAATAGTGGCAGAGCTGAGAAAGAAAACACAATACTCCAATTTCCCTGTTCTCCCATCTGCCCAGACAGACCAGGCTACCAACGTCTTATTTGTGTTTAAGTAATTATGGAGGTCCCAGACTGTTAACTGATTTAATTAATATCCATTTTCACCATCTCTTTTAATTAACTTTTTGATACATTGTTCTTGGTCAAGTGTGAGTGTAACTGCAAGCCTGCTAATCAGTCAGATATGCCAATAAGCAGGTGCCAAAGGGATAATAAATAGAGGATTAAAAACTATCCATCACCATGCCTACCTTCCTCCAGGCCTCCAGTGATCCTTGCAGTCAGAACCTCTCAAGCCAGTGACAGAGGGGTGAAAAACAGGGGGAAAGTGGTGTTTATTTGGAGTGTATCTTGTTCATGAGATTTAGGAGATTTTTCTCTGCTACAATATCTCTGCCTTCATGAATGGTTTGGTTACTCTGCGAGATCAAAGAGTGTGATCCGTTCATCCCTCCAGTCACTGAGGATAATGAAGGGAACTGAGGAGACAACAACATGAGGCATTGCAAATTAGAGGGTCATTTGTGTCCCAGAGCTATTTTGTTAGCGATCATCCTGCAGCGGGCTTCAGAAATGACAAGCTGCTCACTGAATCCCACAGAAACCGAGACACTGAAATCTCTTAAGACATCCAGGGGCTGGAGGATAAATAAGGCAGGGCTGGCTGTTCTGTGTGGAACAACTACCTCAGTTGAATAACAGCATCATAAGCCTCAATCACCTGAGAGACCAGGAGACGAGAAAGTGGTTCCCACTTCACCCGTCAGCCAGCCAGCCTCCTGGTGAATAAATCCTTGACAAATGCATGGCCCGGGCATTTGGCAGATACCTGCAAAACAGGGTTTCTGAGGAAAAACAGTCCCTGCAGAATATTATTTTGAACAGAACCTGCAACAGCTGGCACTGGGAACTGGTAGGGCAAGTCATCTGGACACAAATAGCCTTCAGGAGCATAATCTAAGGATGATGGGCTAAATTGACAGCACTCAGGTGAGGAGACAGCTCTTCCAGCCTCTGCTGGAAGTATGCACAGCTTCTCTATCCTCAGCCGAGCGCTTTGTAAAGAGAGAAGCTCCTCTCCAAAGCTGACAGTGGCAAGTTGACACTAACTACTCAACAACACCAAGCAGAAGTAAGTGATCTAATGGCAAGTACCTGCTGGGATGCATCACACTTGTTTATAAAGATCGTAATTATTACAGGGCAACTGCTGTGCTTTTAGTTCTTGCTAATGTTGTTTTGGCTCGTCTTCTCTGATTTACATGCAGAACATGGGTCTCTAACACAAACAACAGTTGTGTGACTTACAGAAAAATATTAAGTGAACAGCCTGTTTTCTGCTGAGGCTGGACTTAGAAAATAGCACAATGATATTCTTCAGCTTGCTTAAGAATTTTCAACCACCTGATTAAGAATTTTCTTATAAAATACAGTCATTTTAGCTTCTTTTTTATAAAAGATTACTGAAACATCAGTCCTTCAAACTGAACACTACATCTGAATGTCAGCCCTGTGATTTTCATGCTGAATTTATTCATGGGATTCATACCACAGTTGGGCTTGGTTGCTCTTGAGGCTTATCTAATCCTCACCCAATCTGTGATGCTCCAGTGTACTTTGGGGTAGGGAACAATGAAGACCACAGCATACAAACATAAAATACTTTGCCCATCTCCCACATTGAGTCTCACTTCGCCTGTATACTAAAGCTCTTTTTCTCCAAAGCACAAGAAATTGAAATCCCTTCTAAAATGAATTATTAATATCAATCCTTGGTGATCTACAGCAATTTTGTGAAGCAGGGAATACTTACACACAGGAAGGGAAGGCGTGAAGTGAGCCTTGTGAAGGAAGCTGCCTATGAAGCGAAACTAAATTTACAAATACATACAACATCCTCATCATCGATTGCTCCATTCCTGGGAAAGTGACTTGCAAACTCCTGGCATTTTCCAACTGTATCATCAGTACCATCACTAGGCATCAATAACACTGTTAGCAGTGCCACTGATCTTCTATAGCCTTGGTTTGATGGTGCTGAGAGCCAGATCAAAGGAGAGCACAGCTGCGGGAAGCACAACCACACTAGAACTGAGGTGCCCAGATTCATGAACACATCGCTGTGAAAACCTCCCCTTCCCCACTCTAAGAGCCAGCACCTGCTGCTGGTTGCTGTAGATATCCAGGCTGCCCACATCTGTGGGACGTGACTTGCCGTGTATTGATCTCCCGTGTGGGAATTGCCATCCTGCCGCTGCTTTTTCCCTTCTGACGGGCAGTGTCTGGGGCCAGCAGCACAGCCCAGTGCTCACCAGCCGCTGAGGGTGCAGAGTGGGAACACAACAGAAGCCTGTGCCACCTCCATCTCAGCCCACAGAGGTGGCTTTGGCTGTCAGCTGGGCAACAGCAACCGGTCGCTGCCCCCAGTATGAACGGGAGCGATGGTGAAATGTCCCGTCAGACTCCCTCATCTCCCCTGGCTGCTGGTAGGGAGACAGACATGACCTTAAGCACAATGTGGATGCACATAGGTAGCTACCTAAAGAAACTGAGTAGAAGCTGCTTTTTTTTCAATATCGTATTTCCTCCTACCGTAAAATTGGCTGAATCTGGGCTCCTGTGCAGCTGAGAAAGTCCTAGGGCAGACCAGGAAGAGAGCGAGTGAATAACAGAGAAAACCTGCCTATGGTCTGGGAAGAGGGGCTCTCCTTGGAAAGGGGACAGCCAGCCTGTGCCCTCTCCAATATGCCAAGTGATGCTTATGCAGTTCGCATGAGAGAGCACACCAACACAGGGTATAAACAAGCCAAGTTCCTTTGTGGAGCTGACTATTGTTTTGAAGCACCGAGACTGCACAAACAACTCCCCTGCTGGGATTTACTTAATTTATTTAATGATGCAGAAAAGAAGATAGTCCCCATCTTCCCCAGGCTGTATGAATCTTCAAGGCTGATAGATTTTATTTTGCTTAAGAAAACAAGTGACACTTCAGAACTGAAGCGATTTTTAAGGCTCCCAATATACATTTGCTTACCTCTTGTATTTCACTTGTGTTAATCCAGCTCTTGAAATTATATACATTCTGATGGAAAGCAATTGCCAAGGCTGGTAACTGGCTGTGAGCCATTGCTGGAGAGAACATAAAGGGCTGGATTTGATCCTGATCTGAAGTAGTGTTATCATTCATTCATCTGCACTCCTGGTTGCCCACATCCAGACACAGTCCTTAAAGCATCGCTTCAATGTATCACTTAAGACTTCTCTGCATAAAGATCAGCCAGGAGCTTTTAAAAGACATTTGCCTATTCAAGGAAGCTGGGAAGGTGAGATTGTCAAAAACCAAGCAACAGCAGTCATAGACAGTGTTTTATTGCTACTACTAATCAATTAATCATAGCAAATTAAAATATTTAATGTCTGATAATGTAGCCAAAAATCAAAAGAATGTAGGTGTGGTTTTGTTAAGGCAAATGCCTCAGGTGTATCCCTTTAAGCAAGACCTCAAAGTCTGTAACATTATTTTTAGTCAACCTTGACTTAACATTCATCAGCCATTTTCTACTGGGCAGCATGTTGTTGCCCATTGTTCAGCATGCTGCTGCCTTTGCTGTCTCCCTCCCTTCCTCTCTTTTCAGATTACACCAGTTTTCTCATCAAAGTTTTAAAACTTATCAGCTCCCCCACATTTCTTGCATTTGAAAATGAGGCTGAAAAACACCTGGAAGCCACACTATCTACTCCACTGCAGCGGCTGGCTGTTTCTGACTCCTGTCTGCCTCTGCTGAGTCTCTCTGGCAAGAGTCAGCTTTGCCTTTGAGCCTCACACCGTGAAGGCTCTTAGTGTCTGTGGCACTTCTTGTAAAGTACATATCTGCAGTTGTTGGCTTTGCTTAAATTAATGCATTACACTTGGACTGAAAGGAACTCATACAGTATATTTGTTTCCCTAAGCATCACTTGGCATTGTAAAAGAAAATATAATTTATAGTGCAATTAGAAAAAAACCCAAACAAGCGGGCTATTGATTTGAGCTTCCATTAAGCATATGTCTGTGCAAGTATCAAAGCCACCGTTGCTTCCAACTTTGACCTTTTCTTCTAATTGTGAAGAGGACCAAGGAAACAAAACAACTGCAGAGAAACAGGCAAACCCAACACTCGCTCATTTGGCAGTACAGCACTGTGGATTTCACAGGATTTTTAACAGTGCACCTGCTCATCCAAGGTGACAAAATTTATAGGGAGATTTTGGGAAACCCAGTGTTCTAATTAAGGACTGTGTTCATTACCAAACTGGTGACTGAAAAGCACTGAGCAAGATGTCTGAGAGACATTCTGATAGTATTTACCAACCTCTGTTTCCACTTATCTCACTGCTGATTAGCTTAACAAGCAAAAATATGGCACTGCGCTCAGAACTTCGGAAGGGAGAACAAGCAACTTCACAGGACAAAAAATCCAAACCATTAAAAAATTAGCACAATTTTGAGAAAAAGGTGAGTCTTACTTCTTTAAAAAAAAAAGAAGTCTGATGGGAATTGTAAATTAACATTCATTCTAAGTTGTTTTCACGTAAGTAGTCCACCCAAAACCTATGCACCATCTAAGTACTATTTGAAAGAGCAGGAGAGAGTTTAAAAAAGTACATGAGCCTTGGGCTGCTCCTTTGCAGATAAATGTTTTCTTTAGGCTAAGACAATTTTTGTAATTACAAGGAAAAAAAGAATATTACTGATCTCAAAAAGATTCCATAAAAAGACAAGTACATTCTAGTCTTTTCATGCATTTTAATTCAGTCTCCCTACTTTTTCTTGCTTAGAAAAATATGGCAGAAATAGGGGAATGAAGAACTGTGATTCTTCTGGTCATGCTTCTGGTCATGTTCAACATGAACTGAACATGCCATGGCTAGTATAAAAACACTATATCTGATTACCACTAATATTCTAGTACAGTATTAGTATATTCCCTGCCTCAGGAAGGAAGACAAATTTTGAAAGAGAAGCCCTCGCTCTACTGAAATACAGATACAACAGAGTGTAGATCATACTAATTTCTTAGTTGTGAAAATAAATACATATCTGAGATTCTAAGGAAAGGACTAGAAAGCTGACAGCATTCTGGAATGGCAAGGTAACGCAGCCTTAAATGAAAGGTAGTAGAGAATCAGGGAAAGTAAAAAATTAGAGTAAATGTGAATGGTTTCTAAACCCCAAAAGACATAACAAATTTGTTCCTCACACCACATTTCATGTTTTCACAGTAATATTATTCTAACAGATGGTTCTTCGAGGCATAATTGTCTTAATTTTTGAAAGTCAATTTGAGACATATCAACACAGCACTGTGTAGAGGATGTCATCCAAATTTGGTCCCCTTTAGAAACATCCAGCTTCATGGCTATGTGCACTATTGCTAACATTTGTACTTTTCACTGAAAATCCTGTAGTATTACTGTTTCACCTATAAAAAGCTGTTTCTTTGAACAAAGTGATTATGTGACAATCTCATTTTTAAATACAAGTGGAGTCACACTTGTGTGGTAATGCTAAATGTTCAAATACAACAAAAAAATAGTAACATATTTCTAGGGCCTAGCATTTTCCTATACTAGCAAGTAAATTCTAAGATTGGTTGTTCTTCAAGACTGTAGGCAGCTACTCTAACAAAATCAAAGAATAGGTAAGGCTACAAATACAGTCTTTCTGGGGTCCTTTTAGCAGAAGTACCAAAATCTGGTGAATGTTATTTCATTCACGAAGAAGTTATGCAAAAGTTGCCATCCTTGGTCCACCGTGATCTCTGAGTAAAGAAAGGTTTAATGCTTCAGAGGATGGGGCCTCTGTTCAACACTTCTGGAGAGCAATGGGTATTACTTCTGGGAAAGGACCCCCGGATGGCTCTCTAAGTTCTTTTTGTTTACAGTATTTTCTTCTCAAGAAATTGTCATCTTGTCTAACAGAGACAGGCATCCTTTCAAAACAAAGAATTACTTAATTTCCCTGACTTGCTGGCCAAAACCAGTGTTTTAAGTGGCAAACCTAGCTGCAAGTGAAACCAAGAAGTCACAGTTCTCCTTTGAATGTTGATTCAAACTATAAGCATGCCAAAAAGTCGAGACAAAACTGTAAATCACATTCTGATCCTATCAATATCAATGCAATAATTCAATACTTCAGCCTGTCTATTTAATATTACAATGAGGACCATTCTTCTTGAATGGCAAAAGAAGTGTGTTTTCCAGCAGAAATCTTCACAGCATGCCTGTAATATACAGAGCTTTGTCATATTCCTACGTCGAAACTGCCTTCCAGGGTATAATGTTTAAGGGTTTTTTTTTTTGCTGCTGTTTAAAAAGTTTTTCAAACTCTTATGACTTCATTTGTGATCCTGGACCTCTGAAGGATAATATGTTGGGAGGGTATCACTGCAGACAGACAACTCCTTGGTTTCAAGCTTCATAGCATGCTGCATTGGGTCAGATTCACCCTTCAGCGTCGTGCAGTTTCTCAGCTGAAACTCTTTGGTGAAGCAGAATTCAATCTGACCAATTGTTTGTGCTTTTTCACCCTAGAAACATGAGGGAAGAGATCAGAAGAAAATAAGGCATTATATCTGAAGAACTGATATAGCTATAGAATACAGTAGTGTTTATTTGTATATTTGCCACTTGAAAAATATGAAGGAGACAGGTACCAGAGGCATCCATTCTGAACACCTTACAGCACATACTTTAGGGAGCAAGCAGACAAGGAAACACATTCTAACAATGTAATTCAGCAACAATTTGGGGAATCTGCCCAAATACTAAGTTTCATTATGGAATGCTGTGATATAGATTATTTTAGCATATACCAAATCTGCACAGTACGCAGAAGCTGTTCACCTTAATGATGAGCACTGGCTGAACTCTGTGAATATTGACAGGTATGTGTGACCCAAAAGCACCTTTCACCCACTCTTTTGTAGTAGGACAAGAACTGAGGGAAAGAAAATTCTTGAAAAAGGAGAAAAGGAATTTGGTTTTATAATAGCTTTTACTGAAAAGCATACAGAAGTAAGCTGTCAAAAGTAGCAAAAATGTCACTTTCAGACTACAGGACAAACTAGGAAGAAAAATATTGGCCATGAATAAGGCAGGCAGGCATGGAAGCCTTTCATGTGGGTAAGAACATTATACAAATATTTCCCAAAATCCTCAGGTGTGACGAAGTGTACATGGAAAAACAATGGGTTTGAAACCACTAAACGGGACAAAAATACATGTACAGGACAGAAGTAACTGTGGTGGAGTTTTTCTGTTTTGGTCTGGTTGGTTGTTTTGGGTTTTTTTGACTCATCTTTTGGTTTGGTTTTTGGTCCTCTTTTTTTTGGCAGGTTTTCTTTTGTGTTTTTTATTTCAAAGAACTCTAAGAACACAGCAAGAATGTAATATGTTTTAAGCAGCAAAGTATCCCCATAATGCATTTCAGGCACCAACGAGGCTTTGAGTAACTGGGGTGTACTTTTTCCTTTCTATTAGCTTCAGCTGTTAAGCACAGGAGACTCAAGCTGTATATTACTTTCACCTAATTTGAGCAGCATCCCAATTGTACTAAAAGCAATGGCAGAACTACAGGAAACAGAGCCAGAAGTTGGGGTTTGTGTTAGCTCTGTACTTCTTCAACATGAAGAGGTGGGTGAGTGTGCAACCCACATTCAACTCATATTCCCTTGTTGCTTATAATGTTGTAATGTAAAAACATTTCAAAAATAATTGTAACCTAGAATTCTTTTTCACATGAAGAAACATCTGAGTATAAAAACCTCAGAGCACTACTAAAGCAAATGAGCTGATAACACACAAACTATTAAACTCCAACAGCAACTGTATCTTGGCAAGTTTTCATAAAATTGTCATCTGTGTATAGGCAATAACTCCGTCAAGTGTTTTGTAACAAACCACTTTTATCAAGCTGAGATAATAAGGAACCACTAGTAAGAGGGAAAGCTATCTTGTGGCTTTGTTTTTTTGGTTTATTTTTGAATAAAAGCAGAGTAACCTAGCTGAAAAAGGAAAACCAGCTATGCAGCCTACCCATGTAATTGTTTAGAACACTACAGTGACCTGTATTTTATGCTATAACACATCATCTCTGTGTACCACATTCCTTATTGCATCATGATTCACAGTACAATTGTTGGCATGGAAAAACTGAAAGAAATAGAGATTTTAGACACTGTTGGCTCAAAATGAAAGACTATAGTTATCTTGAACCACAGTGAAGCTCAAAATGCCTTTCTGTACCTCTTTAGGTAGGGGGTTTTGAGAACAACCTTAGAGACAAGCCTCTGAGCTGTTGTATTTCTGAAGGATTCTGTCCACTGAGTAACTTCATGCAGAACACACAAGCTGTGCCCAGTGAAGAGAAGATGGCTGTTGACAGGCAGTACCCTTGTCAAGGCCAACAGTCACCGGCTCCATTCAGCTCACTCTCCTTTGCTCTAGCAATTTGCTATATGGCAATTAAGCTTTGGCAGAAGCAGGGAAAAGTACTCAGCTACAGCAATGCCTCTGGTGAGGTGGTTGCAGCATTCATGCAAGAGATGCAGGTCCAAATCTTTTAACACAAAGAGACCTTTAAAACCCAGTGCTCCCACTTTCTAGGTAAGTGTAATAACAGTAAAGTTATTAGGTATAAAATGGACACCTCCCCCACTAGCAATATTTCTGCATTAAGTAAAGGCTGTGGCAATAGTAACTAACATAAGCTGAACTTAGTAGTGCCAGTGTGTTAGCAATGTTTTTATGAACTCATCTCAAAGAACGGAGCAAAATCTAATCTGCAAAGAGCTGTATACACAAGGAATACCCAGACCTAAGTTTCACCATGCTGAAGATTTTTCACTCTACTTTTGCTTTTCTTTTTTGATAAAAAAAGTGCTCTTTTTGAATTTTTTTGTTTGGTTGATATTTTGTTTGTATTTCGATTTTTTGGGGTTAGGGAATGTGTGTTTGTTGTGGGGTTTTTACCTCCTCTGGAAGAAGACATTGGATCTTTGGTGTTACACCATAAAATTTTGTAAGAGCTTCCTTTATGTCAGTCATCTGAAAAATTAAAAAGCTTACATAAATTGGTAAGTCACTAGCAAATGTTCCAACAGCTCCCACACTTAAGTTCACTAAAACTTTTACATAAAGCACAACCTTAAGAACTACACAATGAAAGAGAGATCACTTATTCTCTAGAAATTACTTAACTCTTGCTGAATAAAAGTACACGCACGTGATTCGTTTTATAAAAGACTGCCACTTACCCGGTAATAGGAACTGCTTGGTTTTATCCCAGCTTTCAGGAGACAGCTGAAACAAAGATAAAACATTTTTCCATGTTTCCTATATGCAGGCATAACTGCATAATCATTAGTTAAACTGACAGTGAGAACCTGGCAAGCATTACAGCAATGGGGAGCAAGGGAAACTTGTCTTCCATCCTCTGCCAGGCCTAGGAAAAGTTCCCTTTTTCTGAAAGGCCACTTCCCATCTAGCTCAGCAGGATCAGGAAGATGGGGGAGCTGAGTCTTTAGTGTCTTCCTGAGGGAAGGCCACACTTCTAAGTTGACAACAAGACTCAGGACCCAAGAGGTGCTGAGTCTCTTAAGTCCCCATTTCTTCTGTAAGGAGCGGGAATGTTCAGCATCTTGCAGGATTTAATCCACAAGTGCTAATTATGCTCAGCCATTCTGAGGTCAGGTTCTGCACAGGGGAGATTAAACCCAGTTGACTAAATGTCCAGCTGTTTGTCATAGTCAATTGAGACTCGATATAAAGAAGTCAATAAAATAGATGATGTTCTGTCATTCTTCCAGAAGCCTGCATAATGTCCTCTTTTTAATAATTTCCTTTTGGGAAACAATCTTTTAATCACTAAGTACTTTTTCTCATTCAAGTATAAATGAAGTACAATGAGAACATTATCCGTCTTAATTCTTTTCAGTAAAGATTAATTTAATTATGTTCATTTTTACAATGGAGATTATGCTCTGAGCAATTAATTTCAATGTGTTTCAGTCTCTATTCTTTTTCAGTGTTACACACATTGATATAGAGTCACATAATGGGTCACTGTGCCATCTGTAAGATGTTTTAGTCACACCATCACAGTTACTTAGGCAATTGACTTATCAGACATTATTAATTTTAACACTACATATGACATGTAGGACTGTGTCTTGAAAAATCTGACTAAGTTTTACAAGACACCTACAGAAATAGGAAGTGGGATGGGAGAATGACCTATTTCCTTTGTGCATACGCAAAGTGAATGAGACTTCATTGCTTGGGCAAGACAGTCACAGAACATAAAAAAAAAAAATTAAAAATCCTGTTATTTTTTTTTTTTTAATATGTGTTTCTAGATACCAAAGAATTTATTTTCTCTCTTAGATACTGTTGTCTTATACAAGGAGATGTTTCACGGTCAACAAATCTGAGTCAAACATTCTCCCACCCACACCACGTGCTGATCAGGAAAGGACTCTGACCTTCTGGCATTCACCTGCAGCCAGCATGTGTACACACAGTGCTCAGACAAGCCACAACATTCCCAACATGATTTTGTATCTGGAAAGGCCAGGGCTTTGGAACCATGAGGAGGAATCAGCCCCTAGGACAAAGCAAATGTGTCACATCGGGGTTTTCTGAAGGACAACAGAGGGTTGCCTCCAGTGACTGAACACCATCCTTCAGGAAATCTTTTCTTGCTGTTCCCTCTCAGCCTCTTCCCAGGATGTTCTGCACAATTATGCCCGACCTTGTCCTTTTCTCTGAGCAGAGCACTGTTTTGTTTGTTTTTTTTTTTTAATAAAAAATAAGTGTCTGGGCTTACGTATGACTTAGAAGGTTGGGGGTTTTTGTCACTTGATTTAGAAGTTTAAAGGTACTACAGCTTTTGGTAGGGAGATATAGCTGATACAGCTTCTCCAAATTTACTGGCTCACATTGTATAAAATGATGCTGTGAAGAATGCTGCTGGCTTACCAGACTCTGAAGTGACAAGACATACTTCTCAGAGTAGACAACCCTTCTTCTGAACTCCAGTACTAAAGCTAATTTATACTAATATTAATTTCCCCTCTGCCATCAGATTTTTAGACTTTTATTTTTAGGCTAGATTTGAAACTTTGAGAAACTGTTCGAACTAAGAGGCAGACCACCAAGTTAATTTATGTACCTGTTAAGATCAATGTGCTTGTAGAGTTCTAAAGCTTTACCAAAGTATTTCTTCTGAGAATTAAGAGCCTCAAGTGTGGTTGCACAAGTGCCATGTTTGTCCCACTCATGTTTCCTATAGGATGAAAGCAAAATTTAAGTTTTAGAAAACATTATTTTCATATATATGTGCTGTACAAGCTAGCCAATATACTTGAACGAAGTATCTTAAAGTCTACATGTGTGAAGTAGAACAACACACTCAAATAATATTGCACATGCAAAAAGCAAAACCAAGAAAGATCATTCCCACCATTTCAAGTACAGCAACATCTACAGGTTTTTTTCATTTACCAAGAGATTTTGGACCTATCAGGAGAGTAATGAATGACAACTTTTCTTCAGAGAGTATATGCATACATGTGTGTAAAACTAATGGTAGGCATTGTCTGTGTCTTTTAAAGGTTTCAGTAGTACTTGTATTTAAATGTCCTGCTGTTTCCAGAAAGAAGGCAGAAATAGACGGCGAAAGATCTGGTAGTGCTCAAGAAAAGTATTCTTCCTTATATGGAACTGCCATTGGAGTGGTTTGATTCAGTTCACACTGATCACAGGGCCCAGGCAATGGGGCTGTGGGGATCCCAAGTGAAAATACACCAAGCTACCCACAGACAGTGCCCACGCACCATCAGCTGCAGCAAGCCAAGAATACACCAGGCCCAAGTTTTTTAATCAGTCCTGTGAGCTTCCAGAATGGAAAACTTCTTTAAAGTCACTACAAAACAATTACTGAAACTTTAAGATGACACTCTTGACAGTGCTACTTGGTTTTGCAGCAGAGCTACATGAAAAAAAATGAAATGACGCAAACACAGCTAATTCTGACCATTCAGCACAGGCATATGAAACTTCACCTTCACCTCTTCCATTTAAATGCAAACTGAAGCAGGTAGGAAATAACGGAGCTGCAGGTACCAGGGAAAAAACAGAAACTGTTTGGAAATCAAAAGAATTAATGCCTCAGTGTTATTCACTGAGACACATTATCCTTCACCTAGACCACAATAAGACAAGGTAATTCCACTTGAGCCTCAGCTCACAGCTGGGTTGCATGGGGATACAGAACACAGCTGCCTGTTTTGATCAATGCCACCCATCCTTCTGCACCTCCCATACCCAGCACACATGCTGCTTGTCAAGAACTCTGATGAACATTTTTTCCTCCTTGTAGGACACAAGTACTTTGTCAGGCAGACAGGAGTGGGGCTTACAGCACTAGATTGGGTTCCACTATACAACTTGTCCTTCACCATCTTCTCCATGGTGTTATGAATAAATGTTACCCTTACAACACTCAAAGCTAAGTCCCACAAATGAAGTCTTAAGGGGCTGCAGAAATGCAAAGGAACGAGACTGGTACAACACAGCCATGTGGAAAGGAAGCTGAACCTCAAAGAGATTTTGCTTCCTGTTAAATACAACAAGGACAGAGTTCCCCAACCACAAAGTCACACAGATGTCACTGTGGGGGACTACAGCGGGTCCGTGGATTCCCTGATGGAGGGCATGGAAACAGAAATTAGCCTTGAAGATATTAAGGCCTACCCATGAGAAAGATGGGAGTAAAGCAGTATCCAGAGATATTAAGGCGTACCCGTGAGAGAGAAGGGAGTAGAAGAGTAATGTTGATGATAGCCAAATTAGCCAATGAGATGTTACTGCTGTAACTTGTAACCAATAGCAAAGAGACACATGAATTGATAAAACTATATAAAAATGCACTTGTGACAATAAAAGGCATCTACTACTTTCCTCCTGGAAGAATTTGGTCTATGTCGTTTGTCCGTCTCAACCGCGACATGTCACAGACAACATCAGGAGCATATCAGGTGGGTTCAAGGATTATAGAAACCACCCAGCTTGAAAACTAGCTTATTATTAGGGTAGGAATAAAGAAGGTCTGTAAAGCACAGCTGCAGGTGCTGCCCACAAAATATAGAAGATTAGGGACACCCAGCTGTCCCACAGACCAAACTCTGGTTCCTTCTGTATCACATATATAAACTGATCCTGAAGGGAAGTATCTTTGTCTAGAAATTTCTATTTGGTGTAAAACCTTAACTACTGTAAAAGGGATGGTTTCAGTTAATAAATGTTGAGATACAAAGCATCCATAATCCTTTGTCCTGTACTAAGATGGTCTATCCTGTCCAAGTCAAGCTCTTGGGTGGCAATTGTCACAGTTCCTAAGTTAACACGGTGAGCAGAGATATGCAGTTATCTTTACAGAAGCACCTGCAGTCATGCTAAAATTACCAGGAAGATTCCTTACCTGCCCTTTTAAGCCAGGGCCACAATTAGAGGTAAAACCAGGAAGAAACATAATATACATCAATAGTTATGTAGGAAAAACCCCAATGCAATACTCTACATGCATTTTGTTTGTCACTGCTCATACTCTTTAACCTATTAAGATGCCTCTAAGCTACAACAATGAAAACTGTAAATAGTCAGTTTTACTTTCAAATTCTTATTTCTGCTGTATCAGGATTTTACAAGATAGGGGATTTTTTTTTTTTTTTCCATACAATAGGATCTTACTGGCTTTCAGTTGGCTTAAAACTTTGCATTTACAAAATTTGCAGTTAGACCTGCCAGTTACAGTGCACTTATCAACTCACTGAAAGGGAGTGAATTACTCTGTCAATCAAAATATTAGTTACAGTGTCATACCCTGACTTTTGTATTGCTTTTACAATATTTCCAATTATATTTCCAGGTACTGAAGAAAGTCCTATTTCTTAGGCTTGAACTAAAAGGGAAAAAGTTTTGATCATATCTGTTCATACCTGCTGCCTACCAAAATACCTGTTAGTAGGTAAGGATTGGTATGCACCTTTTTTTATGAACAGGTATGTGGTCAAGGTATGGCAGGTGCTACATTTGCAACGTATTTTTCTTATTCTAATTCCAAGTACACTTTTCAGGTGGCATAAATTGTGCTGCCACAGAAAGAAGCAGTCATGCTCTCCCTGGCACAGCACAAAAAGAGAGGAGTGGAAGGTGGAAAAAGTGAGAACCACCACTTTGGACAATTGAAGTTTAGGTTGCCATCAGACACTTGTAGAACTGGTTTAAGACTCTGAGGACAAGCGTCTTCTGTAGAGCAAGGACAAGACTAAAAGAGATGTGCATTCCCTTCAAAGCTTTTCCTTAGTGGCATAGGGAGGAAACAGTCACCCAATCCAAAGGAAAACTTATGGGCACTTATAGTTGACATGTCTTTAAATGTCATAGCCTCTGGCTATGTCCTCTGCTTCCTACCTGGTGTTACCACTTTCACTGAGGATCTGGAGGAACAAACTGCATATTCATAACTTGGCTGATGCAACTCAGGGCTCAGCAAATCAATTTGAATGGCCACTGATTTTAGCTAAAAATAATGCACTTGAACTGAAGCCTGTGCAAACTCTTTGGTCCACATATCTGATTATTCAGAAGCAAAGAGAAAAATGGAGAAGGAAAAGAGTACTGTTGTCAGGAGAGATCAAAATCTCCTTTTCCTTCCCAGAAGCCAAGTAGATTGATATCTAAAATCCCCAGATCTAATTTTAGGCTGTTAGGAAAATAAGTAAAAAAAGAGAATTCTGCAGAGAAGTGGCTAGGATGACCCAATGCATCCTATTTTTCCATTTCCTCCTCTGTGAGAAAGCTCAAAAGGAACAGCCCCTGACAGCCAGCAACACAGTGAATCTAGCGAGGAAACGAGGCCTGCGAGTGGCTCTTGCAGTGAGCTGTGACATCCTGGGAGTGCTGCTGATATTCAGATTTCATGTGTCAACAGCAGCTGCTTCTCCTCCCTGGGGGCAAAGGGAGGAGACACACTCTCCCTCTCTCTTTCAGCAAGTTTCATTTCTCCAAAACCTCTGCCTCTCTTCAATAGAACACCTAACAAGAAAACAGATTTATTTTGTGAGACTGACAAGGTACACTGCTTTCAATGGCCTCCTAGACACTGCTTCTCATGCACAACATCTCACCTGAGGAATCACTAACTCAGATTTTTAATAAAGCAATATCCAAAATACTACTTAGTTTTTTTTGTACTCACCAGAATTGAGTGCGATTCAGAGATGAATGAAGCACATCAGGCCAATAGTGTCTCATGTCTGACATAAGATCCTAAAAATACCACAATTAATAAATGCACCTACAGGGGCGAAAAGCTATTTCTTACACAATCTACATACATTGATACACTTTCTAGAACAGAAGCCTCATCTTTAAACATCCCCAACTGAAACATTTACTCACAGAAAAAGGTCTCTTTCCCCGATATTCTGAAAATGCTGTTGTCAGAGGTAATAGGTGGGTACAACTATCTAAATATCAATGTACCAATACCGTCTTCAAAGTAAGATTTTCTTTCAACTGTCCCTGCAGAAGTGGTTCAATCATGTAGCTTTCCATATCTGTTGGTTCAAGCCTCCTATAGCCATTTACAACACATTTTAATGAAATAAGGAAAAATTTGTAACTGAAAATAATAATAATAATAAAGGACTAATGGCCTGGGAGAAAACACAGAAAAACCTACTCTGAACTCTTTTACTTTCAGTGTTCTGGTTTTGCAGTAGAAAATGGAAGAGAGAACATGGACTGACTGTAACTTTTTTTTCACACGCACTTTTTGCCACTGTGGCTTTTTTAAGGAGGATGTGGCTGAATGTGCCAAACCACGTATCAACAAAATCAAGCAGTAACAGCTGCTAATGATCACAAGCACTGCAACTTCCAGTAGTACCAGAAGCACCTAATGAATTTGTGGGGTTCTTAAAAGAACATACCACTCAGCAAACTTTAATATTGATACATTATAAACTACAGATTTTGTGTATAGCATGTGCAAAAGTAATTGCACTCAGCTCTGATTGGTACAACCATTTTTGTTTTAAATAAATACCTTAATCTCGGTGACATTGAAATGCCACGTCCTGTTACACTCTTCACCTTTGTCAGGCCTAGGGAAGCAAAATAAGAGTAAAAAAAAAAAAGTCTCCTAACTCACTAATGCTAACTAACAGCACCTATTTTATATCGTTAGTCTGAATTTTAAATATGCAAGATTATAGCTAGAGGATTTATTTAAAAATGCAAGTAACTCATCAGCATCTACAGCATTTTATAAGTAAAAACTCAAGACATTAATTATGGCCAAAACATTTCCAATGCAGAGGCCCTTTGTTAAGCCCTCCAGTCCTTCCCACTCTCTGTGAAACACATACTGGGGGAGTAAATTATATGGAAGGGTCTTGCATATGATCTCACTAATGACACTGACCTCCTGAACCACTGCACCAGGTGATGATTTTGCAAGTATCACCAAGACAGTCACTGGAAACGTAGACATAATGCTGTTCATCTTTCCAGGATGCATAGCTTAGCAAACTCCTGTACTGATTTTTTCCCTGCATTTGTCAGGAAAACCTTTGAATTGCTACCACTAGCACCAATTCCATTGAACTGATTCCTTTGAAGCAAGTTAGTTTTTCCTGTACTTTTGCAATATTTGTGCTGAGTTAAGATCCTTAAAGCCACAAGCAATCACATGACATTAAAAAACTGTGTACTCAGGGACAAAAAAGGAGAGGCAATTACACTTCCCTTTCTGTTTCAGAACATAACTGATCTTATAGGGAGATTTATAAATAAAATGCTCATGTAGCAAGA
The DNA here is from genome assembly GCF_963082525.1 of Nesoenas mayeri. Lineage (NCBI taxonomy): Eukaryota > Metazoa > Chordata > Aves > Columbiformes > Columbidae > Nesoenas > Nesoenas mayeri. The sequence goes on from NC_137544.1 coordinate 73,853,708, forward strand.
AGATTTCAGGAGTTCAGTGAGTCATGAGATACAGAAGTGTATTTCAGTTTTAAAACAAACCATAGGGTTTTCATTTCCAACAAAATTAAGGCTTTCATTTCAAGGAATCATAAAAACAGACATATTAAGCCCTCAAAGGAAGGCACTAAACATCCTGCTACAGAGCTCGATTTTCCGTTCCAGGCTGAAATGCAATTATTCTATGACCATACCACAGTCCATGGATTGTCCAGTAGTCTGGAGGGTCTTGACAATCATTAGCACTCATCTGTGGGAAAAACAAAAAAAACCAAAAAAACCAGAATATTTGTTATATGGGTCCAGGTATAATGGTTTAGAGGAAAACATAAAAGCTCATTCACTGGTAGTCCAAGGCTCTAGTGAGACATGAGAAGTTTTGCTTGCCCAAATCAGAAACTGGTGAACTGCAGTTACTTGAAGCTGTCATGTATTGTGCCACCTAGCAGAGATCAATTTGCATTATAATTTTTAAGCAGATCAAGTGACTATCAGGGGGCATCTTGAACAGGCAGTGTAAAAAGAAGACAACAGGTTATGAGGTAACAGAAAGCAACCTGACCCATGCTAAATCAATGGAGCTAAATATGCATTTATCATATTCCAAGTGGCAGCTCTCTTTTTCTCAGCATCAGATTGTTTCAAGGAGTATAAAGCCACTAAAGCAAAAACCATCAAAATAATCTATAATATGAGACAAGAACACAATCATCTTTAAGGATCCAGGAGTAGTTTTGTTGTTGTATTAAAAGGGAAAAATACAAAGAGACGCAATAGGTTATTTATTCCAAGTAAAATTGTTAGAATATATATTTTTAAATATTTTGACTTGAGATACAAGGGAATGGAGAGAAGAAGAAAAACTATACACATTCCTACAACAACAACAAAAAAGCCTACAGTCAAAACTTTTGACAGTGCAAGAGAAATAGTCTACACAATTACTGCTTGGAGTACATATTCCTGAAGAAAACAGAAAAAAATCCATATTCGCAAATCACAGAATACTATTACTGTATTTTCCCTGATTATTCTGCTTAATAATTATGGCGCTCTTTAATACACACTTTTCACCATTAAATAACAAGCTCCTCAGACTTTCTTCCTCCATAATAATAGCTTTCCTTTTCAGTTCTGCATCCAGTCTTAATTATGCCAGCATGCCTTTATGGGATGCTAGAGCAAGAGTAAAGCATAGACAAGAGCAAAGAGAGAGCTTTAATCCCACTAATTGCCTTTCACGTGCCAGAGGCCAGTGGCAGCAAAACTGCAAACTCTGCAAGGCTTTCTAGTTCTCTGCCCATTTCCTTCCTGTCCTCTCTTGCCACCAATAATAGAAGCAATTAAACCCAGCAACAGCTTTTTTCCTGAAGGGAATATTTTCAACAAACACACACTGCAAACAACTAAACAATATTGCTCCTGTCGTGGCACAAGCTTTGTAGAGCTGAAAGGGTTCAGCTATCTATCTGAACTACAGCAAATGAATAGCCAGCAGCTAATGCATCATCCCCTGGAAAACAATCTGACAACTAACCTGCCTGCTCAACCAAGGGCGACCACAACAGTGGAACTGTGCTCCTTATCCAATCTTTCACTGTAGCTCTCAGACACAAGAAAAGAAAGCCCAGAGTCGTTTAAATTTGGGATCAGTTCTCCCCTATCATGGCACTAACCTTATGAGCAGTTTCTTCTACACATTTCATTAGGCTCTCGGTGTTTTGCTGTGTGCTGGCACAAATGCGAGTTCAGTGGAACCTGTAATGCATTAGCTCACTCTGTGCATGCTATGGCCAGCTTCATCCATCCTCTGATTTCATTCTAGCTATAGTATTTTTTCAATGTCGATTTTAAATCAATATCATAAAATGAGCAAACACTAGCCTGAGAAGCTGGGTACCCCTGCTGCTTCTGCAAAAACACTTGTCAGCCTTCCTGTTTGTCATATACTGATTGCTGGAGGATTAATTCAACCTCAGGCAACCTTGACTTGAAACACTTACAAATGCTTTTTTGTAAGTAGGCACTGCAACCCAGAAAGCCTTCTATATCTCTATTAATTTGAAAAAATAACATTGTTTTCTCACATTTTAAAGCAATCTGATAATCAAACCAATCCAAATTAACCACACATGATCTACATCACTGAGAAAAGCACCACTGAACCTTTACAGTGCCCACCATGCTGAGATAGGAGCATGTTTCTAACAGCGATATATGGGACAAACAGGGCTGCTAGAAGCACATGAGCTCTTTTACCTCTGACATGCCGAAAGTGAAACGCCATCTAACTGTCACAGAAGCATCACCTGCAGAGCTGCCCGCGTTACAAATCCCCTGGTGGAGCAGCTTGTGCATAGGAGAGAGCAGTGCTACTGGATCACACAGATATACCCCAAGTTTAAATAAAAAGTCAGCTTCAATTTAATCCTTCTCTCCCTTTCAACCACAATGTTTAAGTAGGCCATCTGTTTCATTCATATAAAATTTCAGTGTTCTTTTTTAAAAATATATAACAACTGTGGAGAGTGTTCACCTCTTCAGTTTCTCTCTCCCAGATCATCTGCAATTATTCCTTTCTCCTTCCCCCTATGCCCTGGGGTAAAACCAATCAATGAATGAAACAAATTTATAAGGCTGTTGAAAAAATCTGGGAGGAGGGAAATAAAATAAATTTACTTGTTGAACACCTCTCTAGCATGAGCTGATAAGCTAAAACCTTTCATGTGTTTATTCTTACAGAAGACCCACAAAACCATCTAAATCAGACCTTATTCACAGAGAAGTTAGAGGCATAGATTAAGAGTTATGAGTTACATGGGCATTTAGGAAACAACTTTATCTTGTTCCAAAATAGCATATGTCAAGAGATGGACTCACTTTGACACACCTGGATTAACATACAAACAAAGAAATAAAGGCATCCCTTTATCTAAGGAACTTTCTGATCTAATGCTAGATCATAATAGCGTACTGCCCCCACCTAAGTCACTTTAATTCCTTCTGTATTATGTGACTACTTCTATTTTTACCAAAAGAAAAAAAGTGTTTCTATTACTCCTTTAAGCCTTTGCTATGAAATTATTGCAAAAGCCTGAAATTAGGAAAACCTTTTATCTCATATTAAAAAAAAAAAGACCTGTTGCTTAACACCATATTCAAACTTCAATTCAGGTTGCCCTGTTCATCAGCCTATTCTGTTGTCCTTTCTTCAATTATTTTATTTGATCAGTATGTATGTGTAGTAAAAGGCAGATCACAGCAGTGTTTAGTACCCATTTCTTTATCATCCTTCCCATTCTCAACAGCGAAGGAACTGAACAGCCTACCAACTTGCATCAGGTTTTCCCCCCTTTTACAAGGAAACACCCATAGAAGACTATCTTTTTGCAATCTTAGTATTGCAAAAACTGCAATGATATTTCCCTTTTTAAGTTCTTGAAATAAAGATCTTCACAACTCCATAAAAAGGGAGGGGGAAAGTCCCTCTTCTTGCCCTTAAGTTGCTCTTATTTCCACCTAACAGGACATACATCGATTTGTGACCAGAAAGTTAAAGTGTGACATGAATCAGCCATATTGAGTTCAATAAATTGCACTGCAGGAAAAATTTATTATGGGAACATTAATATAATCACTTGAGGCCTGTGAATTTAGCTTGCATATCTTTGCAGAAGACATAGTCACTGTAGGTCAATTATACAGCACCGGAATTTCTAATCACATGATGAAGAAAAACATCTCTCTTCCTCCCTTCAGCCTTTCACTGCAGCAGCCAGTAGTTAAGCCATGGGGTTATTATTGCTTCCATGATACTCACTGGTTTATTTCAATAAGTTAGTTTAGAAGGTATGATTACAAAACATTTCCTAGTTTAACTGTGCTGATCACACTCAGTATTAAAAAGCACCAGCTCAACACATACAGTTGAAAGCACAGGAAGAGCTGGGAGATGTGTATTCTCAAATTTCTGGCATGCTGAACTGTGCCCACTACATTTTAACAAAGGCCCTTCAGGCCTTCAAAAGCCTGAAAAAAGTTTTGCACATAGATATGCAAATTAAGATGTGGGTCATCCACACACCTATCAAGAACACAGCATGTAGCAAAGTAGCCTATTAATATAATCAGGTTCCTTTACATAGGAAGCATAAACTAATAAGGACTTGCACAAAGTAGTGTCTCAAACGTCTTTTTACATAAATGATATAATGAGATTTGCAGTTTCCTTCACCTAGTTATTTTTCCTTTCAACATATCCACAGTTTTAAACTGAAGAACAACATTTCCTCACTGAAATAACATAGCAATCATATATAAATACACTGAACATGAAGAAGAATCTAAAAAAAAGCCCACAGCTGAATTTGGGAACTCTTCTTATACTAACATTAGCAAAAAGAAAGCTGTTACAGGAGTACTGTTGAGATTCTGTTTCTTCATATGACTCAGTAATGTGAAACTGGGCAAAAAGTCACTTAATGTGATTTTAATTTCACTTTTTCTTTACTCCTTTGGAATGCTTCTTTCCACATCTTAATACAGAAGATCACAAGTTTAAGAAAGCCTAAATTTTCTGATGCTTAATATCATCCATTGTTCATTACAATTTCACTCTAAGGTTATAAAGGTTATTTAAGGTAATAATTAAGGCTATAAATGTAATTTGTCAGTTTACTGCCAGTTTCACTGCCCTGGAATTAAGAGTAGTAGCCAGTATGAATATACAGTAGGAAAACTGGTTGGTAGGGTTTTTTTGTTTGGTTAGTTTGTGTGTCTGTGGTTTTGGTTTTGTTTTGGTTTGTTTTTTTAATTGTTTGCAACTCATACATGTAAGCAGGGGTTTGCATGGCTGCTGACTATGAACACCCGCTCCTGCCAAGCACTACAAACTCCTGAACACCAACATCTCTGCTTGAAGTCACTAACAGTGATGTTTGCTCCACAGAAAATCAGACACAAATTGCATCAAATCTACCCTTATTTCCCTTCAAAAACAGACAAATGAATAAAAACCTAACTGTTGCCACTCTTTGGTCTCAGTTCATCAACCACTTCTGAGTTTTGTTACTGATACTTCCCCTCCACATTTAACTACTGTAAAGTACATCTACATTTCCTCAAAAATCAGGCAGTATGTGACTTTTGCGGCTACTGCTTTTATATGTATTTCCAGAAAAAAAAGTAATGAGAAATACAAAAAGTACCTAAAGCATACAAAAAAGAGACTCTAATATTGTAACCAGAATTGGGACCTTTCTGGCTCCAAAGACATTTGCCTGAAACTGAAGCTTCTTTATTACCCACAGATTTCTTTATCCCTGTGTCCGTAAATCTGATCACATGTTCCATTTTGAAGTATATAATATTTTTACCTTGGCTGTACACGAAGAGGCCTTCGAGTATTTTCAGCACAAGAAAAACATTCTACTTATCAGATGGTAGTAAGTACTTAATAGCAAAACAGGCATAAGTTGTACATCTCTTAGCTGTGCTTTTGACGGGCATATGTTGGAAGTTTGGGTTCAGTTTTGGTTCCCACCCCTCAAACCAGAAATGCTCAGAGATACCTGCCATAAAAACTTTATGGCTCTCTTTTTCCTGACTGAATCCATATTTGATGACTTGTTAAAACATTGGTGCCAACATTACAAAGCTAAAATCTGTTGTGCAGCAGATGTTGAAGTACTAATCTGCTGTCTTCAGTCAGACAAGGCAGGCAAGTCTCCTTACAGTCTGGTGAAAGTCTAGGATTAAATTTACAACTAACAAGACGTCAGAAAATATATAACAAGCAATTAAGGGTTAGTGTACAGTATGTTCTACACTGATTATTTTATCTGTAACACACCACAACCCTGTCTTGTTTACTGCTACTCTGGAGCACAGGGAAGAGGCAAGAATTGCACCAAGATCAGCAAAAGCCTTTACAAAGATATAAGGGCATTAGCAAGATTAAATGCTTGGTGGGCTTTGTTCATTCTGTTTTAAAACATTTATTGTCCAAGGTTACTTTTGTCAGGTTAAAAGAGAAAAAAACCACAAAAATCTCACCTTGCATACAGTCACTGGCCAGTGATGAGCAAGAAACAGCTTCTTCCAGGTATGAGGCTGGTTGTCACTGAAGGAAGACAGACAAATCTATTTTTCCTCAGGCATTTTAAAAAGAGCAACACCTTCAGCCAGCAGCACAATGCTTACTGGTATAACACATTGATTTTAGAGCTGGTGGTTGTTTATAGCTTCTATCACAGTACTTGAGAACTCCACACACAGCAGGATCAAACTAACAACTCACATAGAAATAACATATTTAGAAACCTGCCAATACCTCCCCTATTGTTAAACAAACACAATTCCTGGCATCCTATCTCCATATGCTTTCCATTTCTTAAATATGGAAGAAACATGTTCTGGTTTATGTTTAGGATAGCGCTTGTTAGCAAGCTTTTACAACAATAATTAAAAAACAAAATTTTGTTTAGGATGTTAAGAATCTTCTAATTCTACCTGATGGGTATATTAACTGAAAAGAAAGTATACAACATTCTTGAAACTGTAATTACTCTTCTAAAAAGAAAGACTACTACCAACCACAAGCAGTGTAGTTGACACTGCAGGAGATGCAATTTCATCTTCCAAGCGTCTCCAACATTTTAGAATAAAAAGTAAAAACCATAAATCTCAAAAATGCTGATTTTATCATTTTACAGACATGTAATTCAAACACTATATTTTTAAAATGCTTACTATAAATTAAGTCATTTGTAAACATTTAATAAGTAAACTGTGACACAGTTTTAAGGTTACCTAAGGAAGAACTAAAAAAGGAATATTCCGTATTTTATAAAAGCACCTGTTTTTCAAAGTCTTAGAATAAAGAGATCTATAACTAAGAGAGGGATCAGTCCTATCTTATTCCTGTGCAGAGGAGAAAAATAAAAGCTTAACAAATTTGTTCAAAAGGTGTTGGAAGCCTGTACCACGTCTTTGCCACTTTTACAGAGGCATTTTCCAACAATTTGGAACAGGCTTGCTCTGGATAATCTAGAAGGAGATTAAAAAATTGTTGGTTCAGACACTATAGCAGATATGTTTAGCTATTAAGCAACTGCACTGAGTAAATAAATAGAACAGCAAGTGGGAAAAAACTAATAAAAAGAAATAGAACCGTAAATTGTTCCAACTGACACCACTGTACGTAGTACTGTCAAAATAAATTGTTATTCTCTGGAAGCTAATAGCCACATGTCCTTTGTTACTGCTTGCCAAAGGTTATATTAAAAAATATATAAGAAGGCTAATTCTTCTCAACTTAAGGAAGTACGGATACTCCCATGTTACAACACTTCACAGTTTTTTCCTCTAGTTTTGCTAGTTTGCAATGGTCACATTTTCTCTTAAACATTCACCTCTCTCTGTGGTTTTAAAATAATTTAGCAGAATAGCTCTGGTACAGATCAGGCATAGCCACAGTGAAAACTATTAACAGTTCTATCTGGTCTTTACTGCTGCTGTGGAAACCTGACTAGAAGAATTACCCAATATTGTAAAGCAGTTAGATTCCTTGCTTAAAAACAAACAAACAAGCCCACTTTGCTTAGAAAAATACTATCTTTCATCTGTATCTGAAAGAGCAGCTGAACTTCTGCAACAACAATCATGCCAAAACAACTTCTCCTAAAACACACTTTTTGGCTAAGGACAGGTCAGAAAATTTTGCTTATTAAATACAGCAAGTTTTAGAAACTTCAACTCAGAACTGGAATCCAAGGAAAGCCATTTTCAATACCTATTCTGAAGTACCCCTTTTTTGGATCTGAGTTACCCTGCCCTGTGCAGTTGGGCACTGTGCCTCTAGAGCTGCCTCCACTGCCAAGACAACCAATGCACAGCCCAAGACCTGGGGGCTCCAGAAAAGCTGCAATGTAGCCATTATATGAAGTTCAGCACTGAACTGAGCACCCTTAACCATCCTCTTGCCAAATCACTGAAAGGAAGGAGAAAACTTTATTTCCCAATATAATGCAATCAGAATTTATGCCTTTACCACAGAAGGGTGTGATTTGGGGTATGGGTTGCCCCGTGGCCCATTGGTATTCAAACCCAGATTTTGCCAAGGGCAACAACCACCAAAAGGCCGCGTGGCACTGATCCAGCCCCAGTCGGGATTCTATAAGAAAGGAAATTTGAAATTATTTGAGCTGAGAAAATATCAAGGAAAAAAAAAAGGGGTATAAAAAAGGTACACAGTCTTAACGGTGCAGTTCATGCCATAGGGATGATGCCAGTTTTTTTGTTATAGATCCCAGAATTATTTCTGATTTTTGTCATTACTGCATCAAAAGTCTAAATGATTCATTTAAAGCAAGACTGCAAAGTTTTTAAGTGCAATGAATGTAAGTTTTCCCCTTTTTTTCATGCTGTCATATTAATCAATGGAAAGCTTTTCTTAGGCATGACCTCCACTCCTGTTAATGTAGATGCCTCATTTTACCAACCACCTCAGGGAAGAATAACATATTAAAAATAGTACATAATAAAATAAGAAAATTTACACTCATTAAAAGTTAAACTGTCATGCTCTGCATGTAAGAGGTAACTGTCAGAGATTTCTTTTTAAAGCATCACTTACCCTTGAGGGAATTTATCTGAAATACACCAGCAACATAATGCCATAGAAAACCAGCCCAGAATCCCGTACTGCAGCTTCGCAGGCTTCATTTTGTTAATCAAAGAGCTGTAAAAAGGTGTCAAAAGAAGAAATCTGTTACTCCAATGTACTAAATTACAAGTGTTAAAATGCAGAAAAACACAACTATCTCAAAACCAGCAGCTAATATCAGCTCCAGACTAGATTTACAACTGTGGGTAAAATGAGGATCTCTTTCTCAGCTGTGTCCGATTCCACAGCTTGTATGCTAATTTTCATAAGCTAAAGGCAACAAGGATGAGACGACTGTTTCTTTTTTTTCTTTACTTGCACACAGTCCCAACAGAGCCACTCTCCAATAATTACATGAACTTTCTATACAGCCATACCTTATGTACTGTAACACTCTACTTGTGTTCAGTTTAAGTGCTCAAAGTGATTAATTAAAGAAACTTTGAGCTTAACAAGGAATATTCATATTGGATTCACCAAGGCTGATATTAGAAACTCACTGGAAGTGAATTATGATGTCCAAGGATAAAATTCTCTGTAAATGCCAGCTGACTACTAAACTGACATTAAAAAAAATAGCTGCTAAAACCAGATTAGTTTCTGTTCTTGTTGTAAACCTGTGACCGCCTCTACAAAACCATGCACAGTCTGCCTACTATCCCGTGAACCCTAGAAAGCAAGGGAGAGAAATAAAACAAATCAACTTAACTTTCACCAATAGAACTTTCAGTTGGCACAGGTCAAAAAACCCCAGCTGCCTCCTGTACCCACCAGCCACACCACAGCTTTTCAAACAGTACCTCCTAGATGCCAGAAATAGATGCACAGGCATATATTTACATGCAATTATTAATGCCTCACTAAACCTACTTTCCAACATTCTCACTTTGAGAACCCTAACACAAGCACTGCAAGTAGAGGCGCTGCATGTAATCTGTGTGCCTCTTCTAAGGTCGCTCTAAGATCGCTCACTACACAAGTCATGTCCTTTTCTCTGTGAAGGTTTTAAAATCAATTCTTTCTTACAACAGCCTGTTTTGAGACCAGCAAAGACACTGCTGATTCAGCCACAAAGGCTAACTTCAGCAAATTCAGTGCCATTCTGATCTATAGCTCATTATAAACAAGAGCCCACTTTCCCACCACCGTGGTGTGGCTCTGGGCCCCGCTCGCAGCCCCTCCAGAAACTGCACCCTCAGTCCCACAAATGCAGCGGCAGAGCTGACATACAGAGGAGGTAGCCTCCCAGCCACAAAAGCTGTCAAGATTTCTAAACTGGTGAGAGGTTTGGGCAACAACAGTAACAGTTAACCAACTACATTTATCGCAGGGTTTTGCTGAGTTGTGAAGAAACTGTAGGCTTTAAGCTATTCTTCTATTTCATATGTTAATGTCTCCCTAATTCATAATGGATATATTCCCAAGGTAAACAGCTTGGCCTAACAGAAGATAGTACTTGGTTGGCAACTGTTAATTTTCTGATCTTGCTCCTTAAAAAAGGCCTCAAGCATTTTCACTCACAGGGCAAGATGAGCACAAAAAATTTCAAATAATTTGGAGCATTCTACTTGTACACAAAAGCAATTGATAACGTAGAACAAATCCTTATCAAAAGCTAGCTAAAGCAAGATGTGCATCTTCAGTATTAAAGAAATTGATATTTTCACGTAACATACAAAACATAAAAACCACAAATAAATAATAAACTGTTGGGCACCAAATTACCCCAGGAGTTCTGCCTTATAGATGTGCTTATGATTTCGTCTACTGTTGTTTTCAACTGAGAACCAACCAAGCAAGACTTTATTTTTCTGCAATGATAAACTATCTAACCAAGATAAAACACTGAGATGTAAGAAGTCTTACTGTAAGATTCTTCCCTACCTGTAAAAAGCACATTTTTCCAGAGAGGACAAAGTACCACTTAAGAGACAATAATGTCATACATCACCAAAAAAAAAGGCTATACTGTACAAGGGTCTGGAAAAAAATTTCTAAAGGAAGTAGGTTATGGAAGGAAAATAAGCCAGCAAGCATTATGGTATTTATTTTGCAAACTGGTATGGCTTAAGATGACAGGCAAAAAGAAACAGTTTTTTTCCAGTGACTAAGTTGCAAAAAAACATAAAGGCAATTATCTCCCATTCTCAATGGACTCCTACATTTGATTGAATAATGACCAGAGACAGAAGGAGGCTGCAAAAAATGCTCCAATTGGAACAGTGTAATGTACTGATTTATTCTGCATATTGCTTTGCACCATGGAACTAGGACATAGGGACAACAGAGACAGTGAGCAGATCTAAAAGCCTCCGATCTAGAACAAATTACATTTTTTCCACTGATAAACAATACATAAACTCTAAGATCTAGCTTAGAAGCCAAAATTGCAGCTATCATGGCACTATAATGACAGACTCACGGATTTACTCAAGCTGACCTTTAATTCATCTGTGACGCTGATGGTGGGAGGTAAAAAGTGCATCAGTCTCACCTGAAAAGCATCCCAGTGATGCACATTTGAGAAAATATACGTCCAAATTAAAACTGCATTAACAACTAAGACATATGAAACACATCTAATTTTAATTTTAAAAATGCTTCCATTTACTAAAAATTACACTGGATTACTAATTCTACAAATATGAGAAAGAAGGTATTAACAAATTTTACATCAATTGTACTCCAATAAGAAGAAATGGGAATTTAATATTATGAAAGTTGGTTATAAATAAAGTCATTTGTTCCAAAAGACTTCATCATGAAGAAAACTTACACAAAACCAGTACATATACATAATAATTACTTGAAACTAGGCTATCAACTCATTCTCACAGATATAATTCCGAAGAATATAAATAGCTTTGGGATGACTCTTGGTTTACTATACCTGGATACAAATGCACAACACATGTGTGTCCCAGTAACCAAGTCAGGACAAGGTCCCTTTCAGCTGTGTTAAGACAGTTCAATGTTGGTATCAAAACTACTTGCCCAGGCTTATCAAGCACTACAGAGAGCTTGTGAAAAATAGTGATGTAATCTTTAGAACATTTACTATTATTTGAATTCTAATGTACCATCTTGAGAGGGCTGCTGACATAGCACATGCTTCTTTTGGACACTAGCAATTAGTTAACTGTATTTTACTGCCTTATTTTAATTTTTTGCTTTTAACAACTAGCTTCGCTAATAAACCTCACACTTATATAAATTTATATAAAATTTCCTGGCTTACATTTTAGTTCATAGACTAGGAGAACAGAAAGAGGGTGCAGAACAGCACTTAAACATTAGCGAGAGGACTCCCACCGCTACCAGCACAGCCTACACGCACTTAAGTGTTGGCAACAATAGCCAGAGATGAGAATTTGGGCAGCCGGCCTGGCATCTAAAAGCACAAAAAAACCAAACACCCGGGTTTAGGTGCCATCTCACACAAAACAGCGCACGCTACCTCTGCGACACCGAGTTAGACAGCCAAGTTCCAAAACCGTGCGCCAGAAGGATTAGTTTAATTCATAACAATGTTCTTAGCTTCAGCAACTTCTATCTCCACAGCCTGCTCCCAGCTAACCCATTCCTCTCATGCCTGAGTGCTGAATAAACTACAAAAAGGACCTTCAAGATTTTCAGATGCAATACTCACGTCCACTGACACACCAAGTTTTTTAGCCGAGCTTTCTCACAGCTTCTCTCACAAAGTACAACTCAAAGCAGACCTTGCCCAGCAGCGGTTTTAGGGCAAGCCTGGCAGGAGCGCCGTGCTGTGCTCCAAGCTGTCCTTGTACTGCTTTCCTGGGGAAGTCTTGGGCAAGGCAGCACCTCGCTTTCCTCACACACACCCCACTGTGCTGCTCTACTTTTAGCACAGTGTTGTAAGATTTAACTTCCTGACAACGTAAGTTGCTTGCTCCAGATACACAATCATCACAGTATATTACAAGGGTATTTTTATAAATCATAAAGAATGCAACAGAGCAGAGAACCTAAGTGGAATGCCTGTAAATGACAAGAGGATGCAAAAGCTGATGACAGGCATACAAACTGTAAACAGTTTTTCCAGCTCTGAGAAATGCTGCAATTTGTTTGGCTGACTTTTGATTTGCTTCACAGGGAATTTAAGGCATAATAAATGAAAACGATACTATTTGAGCCTTTACCAGTCCTGCAAATCCCACCTAGCTTTGTGCAAGGCAGGAATCTCACTGGAGGCAACAAAGCTTAACACAGAAACACCTCCGAGAGGCCGAGCGCTGGCTTCCTCCTGCGCGGCAGCTGCCAGCGCAGCTCAGCGACCGGCGGGTCAGGAGGTGGAAAGGGAACAGCCGGGACGCGGGAGCAGAGACTTTCAGACCTGACCTCCGCTGCCCTGGACTCGAGACCTCGCCTCGACTCAGCCCGCCGCTGCTGGACCCGACCGGGCCCGGACCGGCACCCGCCGGCCCCGCGTTACCTTCCGCCCACGCCTCCCGGCCTGCCCCACAGAAGCTCCCCCGCGGCCCGGGCCCCTCTCCAGGGCCGGGCGCAGCACCGAGCACCGACAGGCTCCCAGCAGACCTGACCTCGCACAGCCCCCGCCTCGGAGGAACCTGCGGGCGGGCAGGAGGGGCGGAGCAGCGCCGCGACCCAGCGCGGCAGGGCCGCCTTCCCGCAAGGTTGTAAGGCGCCGGTCCCGCCCCCCTCCGGTAGCGGCTGCGCGGCGGTGTCCCGCGGCCCGCCCGGCGCCTCGCCGCCGCCACCGATCCCCTGCCCCATGGGCTCGGGGGGCGACGGCGCTCCTCGGCTTACCCCTAGTCGAGGCCGGACGCCGCTGGAGACACGTTCCCCCGGGGAGCGGGCCCGGGTGTGCGGGGGTAAGGCAGAAACGCCGGGTGACCGCAGAGGAAACCATTGACGTGCATGGTTTTGCTCAGCCTAATGATTTGGTTGGTTATTCTTTAGCACACTGTAGGTTTTAATTACTTGGAATTCCTGTTGAAAACTTGGGCAGCACAGAGGTCTTCAGGAGTGCAATAAGGACAGTCCGTATTTTAAGTAACCTATTCAAATAGGAGACTATTGACTAAAGCAAGTCCAGTAAGGGGAACAGAGGAGTGCTGACACATGCGTCTTTGGTGTACTTCTCCAAAATAATGAGGGAAGTTTGAAATGGTAACACTTGTGTTTGGCAACAGCAGGAAGTTTCTGAGGGAGAAGCAACTCAAAGGGATGAATCACAGACATCCCAGGTGAGACTTAGTTCATGTGTTCTTAGTGCTGCAGTAAACCCTGAAACAGATTCCAACCTCTTTGCTGATGCATGAATCACAAATAAAAAGCATGATTATTAATTACTATTGTATAGTTTTGAACTAGAAGGGATATGTCATAACCATCCTCCTTTAACGCACTTGAGAAATATGTGGGCAGATCTACTTCCACAAGCAAAACAACATTTGTTTTGAACAGATTAATTACAGTCTGTGTAATAAGGTTTTGTTCAAAGTTACAGTATTATTCACTGGTAAAATTTAGTTATGTTTACACATTTACATGTGAAGAAGGAGAATGAGGCAAAACTTATCTCTTTGCCCACCTTTCTGTGGAAACATGAAAATGTCATGTCGGATGGAATGAGTGATCCATCTGCTGTTGTCTTTGACAGTGTCTGAGACGTATCAAAAGCTTCAGAAATTTTGTTGAAGAGTTAAAAACAGTGAAGTTCTCCACATTCTTGTATTCACTACTGCTTTTCCTCCTCCTGCTGCTGAGGGCATCGCTGCTCCATCTGACACTGAAGTCGTTGTCACTGCTCGTGAGGAGTCAGGAGACATGGACACTAAGTTATTCTCAGCCTTGGATTTTATCTTTGTCTGCAGACTAGGGATGAAAAAAGTGAGCTGTACTGCCCGTGTCTTGCAAGGTCGTATGCTCCAATGTTAGTCCTGTTTTCAGGTGCAATAGGGATTTACATTCCAAGGCTGCCAAATTTACCCTTATCACTCTCTGACAATGAAGCCCAAAGGCAAGTTTCCCATTAAGGTGGTTTTAAAGAGAGAGCCAAAGCATCTCTAAAATGATGTAGGCTCTTAAGATATTAGGACAAGGAAGCCATATTTTTATGTCAGAATATCATTACAATGTTAATGTAATATTAATGTGCATGTTAATGGACACTATTATTAAAGAGAATGTTTTTGAGGAACATGAGAAAGACAATGGAGACCTATGCTGGATAACTACCTTACGGCTTTCCATTTAATATTTTTCTACGTACTGGAAACAAAAGAATTGATAACAAACCAATACTTTTAAATCAAACATTGTGTCAGATGCAGACACCTATAATGAGAAAGCCAAGTTCTGCTTTCATTGTTTTCAACCCTTTTATGTTAAGATTATGTTGCTTTTTAGTGATGGGCTGGTGGCTAAACAGCAAAACAGTTGGTCACTCACCTTTCCTTCTCTGGAGGGAAGGGAAAGAGGAGGAAAGACTTGTGCCTCAAACAGAAACAGATTTAATAAAAGAATAGTGAAGGAAAAACGATACATAGCAAACACTTAGCCACTAGAATGTGCTCTCAGTAATGAATAGCAGAAACAGACACTGTGAGCACAGCATGTCCAGTAAAGGCATGGAGAGCAGCAGCTGGGCACAGGGAAGGTACTGGAACCAGGCCTCAGGAGCAGGACCTTCTCAGGGACAGCAGCCGTCAAAGAAAGAGGGCCCTTCCCAGCAACTTCCCGCTTAAATATGTAACATGACTTTAATGATATAGAATACTTTTGTTGGCCAGCTTGAGTCAACTGTCCTGAATCTGCTTCTCCCCACATTATACATCTGCTTACTTGCAAAACGTGAGACACTGAGGGACAGCCTTAACTTCCCTATCGATAAGTATCAACATCAGTGAGTTCTTACATTCTTTCATGCTAAGTCTCAAACACTGGGAAGTTTCTGGAAGAAAACATTAACTCTGTCCCAAGGTGCTGTCTTATTCTTGAACTACATTCAAAAAAACAGAGGATCATGCTAACTATCAACAAGAAAATTAACCAACTTGATGGAAAATTACCTCTGTTCAGCCAAAGCAGCACAGATTAGAAAATGTTCCACTCTTAAGAAGTTCATTACTTCAGTAATGTGAACAGTTGTTGTTGCAACCTGTTTGAAAAATAAAACCAATCAATCATAATAAGACTGCTTCCTCAAATAATCATTTGTGAAACAAAAACACATTCATCTTTCATCAATAGTTGGGTAGATAGGCCATCTCAATACAACTCAGAATACTGGGGATTGTTGACAAGCATATGTAAATATCCAGATTTATAAGATGTAAAGTGGTGCCAAGACTTCATTTAGAAATTACTGCCTGGAATTTAGTATTTCTTCTATGTTCCGACAGTTTGGGCAGTTTGAGCTGTACTTTATGCCACTGGTAGCCTCCACTGACTTTGGTGGAATTGCGCATAACATAAGAGACTGTTCATTAGGAGTAAGGCAGAAAGAATTTACCACATAAGTCAAAATGAAAGGAGAAGAAATTAGTGCGTGTTAATATCTGCTCAGAGGTCCATGGAAGCTGTTGGGACCTTTGGCTTTTCCTGAAGTGTGGCAGCAGGCTCAGATATAAATAAGATCTGCTGCAGCCATTTCCCCAGTCAACAGACTGGCTGTCCGGTTTGAAACTCAGTACATCACCCATGGCTGTGTCCTGCATTATGGGGATGTGGCTCCACAGATTTACACACACTCGAGTCCTAGGACACGAGCACATACCAACGAGCTTAGAATACGCATCTGAACTGGGATAAACTAAAAAGTACTGAAGTGCTTTCCTGAACTAAAACCTCAGTCATGAGCTGGGTTAAACTGAATTTTTGATAACTATATAATTAACTCTGAGAACAGGTTGGTCTCCTAAATCTGAGAAGCATTGTAGTGAAAAATAATAGACCTAATTTGGGGAGTTTCTTATTAAAATTGCTATGATCTTTTATTTCAATATTGACTTTTCTCTCCTGATTGCCCCCCCTTAACACTGATCACGCTATGACTAGAACTTGGTGGAAAACTGAAGGAATGTCAAAACATTTGAAAAGTTTCTTTTAAAATTTTCATGAAAATAATATTTTCCTCAAGAATTTCTGAAAACATGTAGTTGTATCTTAGATTTTTATGTTTACATGCTGGAACGTGTTGCCTGAAAACAAAATGAACAAAGAAACTAAAAAATGAGGTTGGCATGATTCATCTTCTTTGAAGATTTTATATGAAACACTTCAGAAGAATACATTTGTCCAGCTTCCAGCAGTTTACATTCAGATTACAATTTAAGAGTCAAGATACAGACTTTCCAGTTTTGACTCCATAAAGCGTTGTTTTGCTTTAATTATTCTCATTGCACAAGTAGAACAAACAAATCTAGATAGACTTTATTCTTAATTGCATGTTGACAAGGCAGTCATTTACAATACTCTGAGCAGAAGCAAAATTTTGGAATGTATTTATATTCCTGTGCCCTAATGTTAAGTCAATAGTCTTGGTCCATGCGTGATTTTGAAAGCTTAAATGTTATTTAAATTGTGTTAACAGCCCACAGCAATGCCACCAGAGCTTTTTTTTTTATAACAGTGCAGTGTTAATTTTACAGGATCTTTTAAAAGCTGTACTGAGTTTCCCATTAAAAACTCTTCTCCTTCTTTCTGTGGTAACATTAGTCACATTTACATTGCTGTGCAAACAGTAAAAATAATTTTGGTTTCTCTTTTGCAATGAGTTTCTATGATTTCCATAAAGGTAGACTTGGGAATTACATACATTCAAAATGGCAACATCTTCAAACATGAGACAGGTTGATAGAGCACATTGTGTGCTGGATAGCAAGTTGGACAATTAGAATGATTTGCTGCCCTCTAGGCAACAAATATTTATCTAAGTAATACCCTGGCATTTTGCAGAACTCAATAAGGGTTATCTGCAGAGTGGATTTGAAATATTCTACATGTATGGGAGAGCAGGAAGCCAACGTTAACTGAAATGCTGAAATGAATTTTACAAAAACACAAATGTTTTTCCACTGATGAACTAACTTCTAAGTCTACTAAATTTTTTTTTCCTCTTTTTCTCCTTTGCTTTGCAATCTCTATTCAGCACTTTCATGAGTGGGTTTTGTCAGGATAGTGACACAGAAGGCCAATATCTAAGTCACATTCATATTTGAATGCTGGTATATTCCAAAACATTTGAAGGGGGTGGGGGGATTTGTATCTGTCAAATATATACTAGAAAGTACAGACCTAATGCCAGATTCCACAATATGGCTGCTGGCCTAAACAAACATTTCCCGTGCCTTTGGATACTATATAGAATTGTGAAAATTTGAAAGTGGGTGCTGTTGTGCCCCCGTCTCCCCATGCATGGTGGTATCACAGGAGTCCCCATTCATGCCACCCTTGCTGTGGCTCCATGACAGTGCCCTTCCTGAAGGTACCAGAGTGATTTAGCTGGGAAAGTGACTAAAGGAGTGAATGAACTTGTACTGTGAAAAGAAGCCAGCTAGATCAAATTAAAGAAACAACATTTTTCGGCCTGATTTGAACCAGCTGACAAAATTACTAAATACTTTCAAATAAACATATAGCTCAGAAGCTGAGCTTGTCATCCACAAAGTATCAGTGATTCAAAACTTGAGTTTTAAAAGTTTAGAAGGGTTTGTTCTGCAAAGTACACGTTTCATTTAATTTAATCCCAGAGAAAACCATAGTGCAAATAGGTATTTAGCTTTGTGGACTGATATGAGGATTGCTCACCCTGTTATTCAGCCAATTATTTTGCTACTTTTGATACCAACTATCTATCTATCTATCTATCTATCTATCTATCTATCTATCCACTTTGCTACTAATTTCCCTCCATCTCAATTATTCACAGCTTGAAATACCTTTAAATTGCTAACCTGGTGATCATTTAGACCTGGACAAGCAGGAAGAGCAGCAGGGTTTCCCATGACACCATGAAGAGATATGTGGCAGTTTGGGAGAGAAAATAATCTATGAGGTTCCAGTAAAAGCTTCCCAAAACTGCTGAACGTAAGTAATCAAACAGACCTTTGGGTCTAGGTCCTTGTGCCACTGAGCTTGGAGGGGAAAATAATGTCTATCAACTGTAGAGCTGGCACAAAATGCATTTCCTCTGGGTGACTGACAAAAAAATGACCATTTTTGGTTACTACAACAGTACCCCAATCTATTCGTGTAGGAGAGCTCCCTTATGCCATCCCCTTTTCAAGGCTTGTATGACTGATAGAAGAATATCACCTTTATTTTGCTGTTTATTTTCCAGTCTTTGTTCTTCCCTTCCCCTTCTTAGCCTAAAACTTATTTACTAGCTTAGACTCTTAAGAGTACTGATCCCTTTGATCCCTTAATACTCCCTGTATCAAGGTAAGTGCCATCAGGCTTCAGTAAAACAAAGAAACTTTCATTATTCCTTTTGTCAGACGTGATAGCACATAGAGGCTTGTAATCTGGGATAGGGTGGTTCTTTTGGTCCTAATAACAAGAGAAAGCTCATATGATTACTGCAAATGATGGTTAACTGTGTTTTACAGAGATTTTAAAATTGTACTTGAATACCAAAATTGAAGCCTAGTTATTAATGATCTTGTTGCAAGCCTGAGTGCCTTCTAGATCTTTCCATTAAGTTTGGAGATTTGGTGGACAAATAAAAATGGTAACTGTAATACCAGACATTATGTTTCTGCATTTATGATTTGTTTCTGATAGGGTTTTGAAAAATAAGATGGAAACTATTAATCTTGCTTAAGAAGTCCAGTGTTGTGGGTTTATTTTAACACAATTTTGTATTGAAGTGAAAGACTGCTAACATTTCCAAACTCCAGGACTTCAAAATACAGTGCTGTATTTTTGGGGCAGGTAGAGAGACAGGCTCAGCCATCCAACAGTATCTTCAGTGAGTTCAGCATAAAAGAGCGGTACGAATGTCACCTGCCTTCCCAGGGTTGACATATGGTCTTGCGGGCATCATTGAAGAATTAGTGCCACCTACTGCGCGTTTTTGAGAATCAAGGTCCAGCAACGTCTCACCCCATCCAAGAGACAGCCTTCCTTGCTCACTTTGAATATTCGTAGCTTCTGATATTCTTTATCACGTGAATTGTCTTCAAGAACAGTCATAGAAAGTTCAGTGTGAAAAAAAAAGGCCGGAAAGGAACACGTAGGGTTGCAAATTAAGTATTATAACTTACAAAGCTATATATATATTTTTTTCTTTTTTCTAAGGCACAATAATGTTGGAGCCTCACACATCTACGACACTGTCTAACACTTTTAGCGTAACGAACACACGTATTATAAACCAAGCACTCTTGAAGCCCCCTTAATACTCTTGGATACCGGCTTGCTCCCCCTCAGGGACCAGGGCTGTGTTTTCCTCGCTGCCGGAGCGAGCTCAGCCCCGGAGAGGAGGTTGTTCGCTCCTTAAAGCCATTTCAGTGCTTCTGCCCTCACACTTCAGGGCAAAAGAGCGGCAATAAAGAGCAGCTGTGGCCACAAGGTACGGAAGGTGGAAGCACTAAGCAGGTAGGAGAGAGAAATAAAAGAACGAAGGGGCTGAGGAGCATCTTATGGGGGCGAACGGCCGCGCCGTTCAGCCGTTAACACCAACCCTGCTTTAAATTTCCCGCCCTCCGCTTACGGCGCTCGTGCTGTCGGTTTGCTGCCGCACTTTCGAGGCGCCGCAGAGGGCAGATGCGCCCGGCGGCCGCGGACTCGCTGCGTCCTCTTTGGGGTCGTTACCGAGAGTCGCTGCCGGTCTATCGCGCCTCCTTTGGTCGGGTCTGGTGTTGGGCTGATGCCTCTCCCTGCGGCTGAGGCGAATCTGCCGGCTTCATCCTACCGCTAGCGCAGTTTGGGCGGTTGTCAGGGAGAAACAAGATGGCGGCCGCGGCGACGGAGGAGGACACAGAACTGCGGGACCTGCTGGTGCAGACGCTGGAGAGCAGCGGGGTGCTTAATAAGATTAAGGTGAGGGGAAGGAGAGCCTCTCGTCCGCGCACACGGGAATGGGGGGAGCGCCGATCGGCGGCGGTTAACGGCCCCGCCGAACCCGAGGCGGGGAGGGCGGGCTGAGACTTTCCGGGCTTCGTCCTCTCTCTCTGCCGTTTCCAGACAGGGTTCCCGGTTGGGGCCCTCTCTCGGCGTCGCGGCCTGGCGGTGGCGCCTGCCTTCCCTGTGGTGCTTCCCGGCTGCTCGGCCTGGGGCTCGGCGAGGTGCCGGGTCCGGCCCCTGCCTTGTGCAGTAGAGCCGGTGCGTGTTTGAGGTGGAGCCAAGGGCCCGAGGCCTGACCGCCCCCCGCGGGCTGCCCGGCGGCCGCGGGACTGGCAAGGCCGCCCAGGCGGGGAGCGGATGGGCAGCTCCGGGCCGCCACAGGGAGCTCTGCGCCCGACTGTCCGGTTTCGCCCGCCGTGGATACCGTGTGGCCGCAAGATTTTTCTTGCTGCCGCCAAACCCGTTGGAAACATTCAGCCACCTCGTGGTGTGAGATAGGGTGGGCAGAATTTCTATCCCGTACAAAAAAGCACCTATTGAAAAATTCAAGCAGAAGTCCTTGAGGATCGCTGTTTAAACGTTCTTTTTGAACACGGGTTGTTTGAGCTGTGTTTTTGGAGGTTTGCTAAACCTGGGAACCCTGGAGATACTGCCTCCCTAGAGGGAACAAATCATGCTATCTACATGCTAATCATTGCTGACTACAACTACCTAAAAGGATGTTGTAGCATGGAGGGGGTTGGTCTCTTTTCCCAACTAGCAAGTGATATGACAAGAGGAAATGGCCTCAACTTGCACCAGGGAAGGTTTAGATTGGATATTAGGAAAAAATTCTTCACAGAAAGGGTTGTCAGGCAATGAAACAGGCTGCCCAGGGAAGTGGTGCAGTCGACATCTCTGGAGGTGTTTAAAAGGTGTTTAGAAGAGGTTCTTGTGGACATGATTTAGTGCTAGAGTTGGGTTAGGTTATGGTTGGACTTGATGATCCTAAGCGTCTTTTCAAACTGAAATGATTCTATGATTCTATGCTACATTAAGAAAATTTGGGCAAGATAGAGTTGTAGTGGGGATTTCACTACTTCTAAGCCTGTGATGTAGTGTGAGCTTATGTCAGAAAGAATATAAAAATTTGTTCCATGGATTCTTGTTCAAGTTAGAAGCTTCTAGGAATAACTTTTGTGTATTGTAGAGAGCTATACAGATATGGAAGTGTAAGAACTGCTGGGTTCCCTTCTAAGCTATAGGAGAAATGAAGTTTGGATTTCAGATCAAGGATGGTGACATTTATCCACAATATTCTGTTTTAAGTATTCAAGAGGTGAATGATCATTGCTCATATTTCAGGTGCAGTTCAACAACTGAGGTGGTTAATGGATGTGAGAGCATCTTTGTGTGTGTACTATGAAGTCCACTGAATTTTGGGCTAGTTGTCATACTTTTCAACAAAGCAGTATTATTAAAAATGTGTTGTTGTGACATTTCAAGTGTATGATCCTTTTGTTAAATTCTAGAAGTCAATGAAGATTCTAGCTCTTGTAGGTGTAACATGAGTAGGGAGATAAGTGTGAAATAGGCCTTTTGGACCACCTGTTAACCTCTCATGTAGTGTTAACTAAGAAAAGTGTGGTGATAATAAAATTATAATCAGAACATCACAAGCCAATTGGGTCATATTGAGCATGTGAGCTGTAGTTTCTTAATTCCTGTTTTTGTGTAGTATGCAAGTTTTTGTACTATGGTTGCCAGTTTGTTGAGTTTTATGTAAATGTATTTGTCATTTTTGCTGTTCTATAAGGGTAAAAGTGTGTGGTAATGAATATGGTATGAAGTATCAGTAAGGCAAAGTAGCAAATAACTTGCAGGAGTACAAACTGCATCCTAGTTGTTTGGTTATGTCTCTCTTTAGTACTAGGAGATACCAGTTAATAACTGGTATGCTTATGGTTAAGTCTGCACAGGAATTTTTGGTGTTTTGTTTTTTTTTTTTCTTAGCCATAAACCTTAATTGGCACACAACTTTACTGGCTGTCTGTTAATTAACAGCATTAATGACTTAGAGAATTTGTTGTAGTGGTACCTGACAAATAGCCCTTTGTCTTCCAGAAGAATTAAGGTTGAACCAGTTTTCTTGAACTGTTGGCTTTTGATTGAACTTAGATTACACCTTGCATTAAAAAAACAACTGCCATAATCCTGTCATTAAAATAAATTAATTATAGTTGTGATCAATAGTGTTTCTTCATCTGTTGTGTGTCAGTATTTTTTATTATGTGGTAGACCTGAAAAAACAATTACATATTATCAAAACAATTGTTTGATTTTATACTTCAAAATGAGTACTGACCATTTTTTTCAAGATGGATGAGGCTAGAAAGCTAGCTATAATAAGGTATTTGAGTTTAACTGAAGTAGATACATTAAAGAAAAGTATATGATCAATGTATAGCTGAGTTGTTATGAAGCACTACAGGTGAAGACAGCTCTGGAAGGATTAGAATTCAAGTGGAATTATTTCAGTGGCTAGAATGTATCAGGCTGTCAGCTTATACGTTTTATAACATAATGACTGAGTAATTTTTAGAAAGAAACCTATGGCGACACCTGTGGTCTCTAGTACTACATGATTTTATAATGGGATGTGGTTTATTTTCTTATTCTTATTTCAAAATTAATTTCTTGGATGTGTTTGTGTTGATGCAAGTTGCTGAGCTGAAAAAATATTACTTGTATGACATTTAAAAATTCTGTTCATGATTTTTCTATTTACCTTAGACTTTGAACACTGGAGTGTTTAATGAAGTCTGTGAAAACTGGAAGATGTGTAAATATATTTGCCCCTTGCAGTTGAAAATTTCCTGTGTTTAAGCTGCAGTGTGTGTATGTATATATAATTTGTTAACCATTGGAATTAAACTGAATAAGACTGCTTCCTGATAAATTCTGTAAACATACAGAATGTAACTGTGGATATTTGTACTTCACTGAAAATTATCGCTGATACTGTGTGATACATTCTCTAAAAATAGAAAAGTTCTGTTTTGAAAAGAATGTGATCTTTCTCCTAGGGAGGCTGTCATCATCTGAGCAAG
Organism: Nesoenas mayeri; assembly: GCF_963082525.1. NCBI lineage: Eukaryota > Metazoa > Chordata > Aves > Columbiformes > Columbidae > Nesoenas > Nesoenas mayeri. Next base: position 73,877,537 of record NC_137544.1, read on the forward strand.
AAGTGCCATTATGCTTATTACTGTGTTACTTTGTTATCTTGTTTTGATTTCTATCTTTTAATCTCTTTCTTTCTGGAAAAATAAATTTATGCCACCTGAATTTTGAATCTTCTCTGGAACTTGCTGTTGCTACAAATATGAGGGAGGCTAGCATCACTAATATCATATGACTAGTAGTGCTTTTGGCCAGCTGATACTGTTCTTGCTAATTTCTTGCTAATTTGGTTCACAGCTAGACAGCAGATGTATTGGCAAATAATGTATTGTTAGATAAAATAAAAATACTTTTTGTTAACCACATATGTGTGGGTCAATTATAAGTGTCCTGTTTGCTTTTTTATCTTCATTCAGTATATTATAATGAACATTGCTTTTAAATGTCTTTGAATTATTAACTGTTGTGACGAGCATGCAGCACACTACGGTGTAATCTGTTTTCTGGATGTTGTGGGTTTTAGTTTGGTTTTTTGTTTTTATTTTTTAGCAGTTCATCTCAGAAAGTGAACTAATTTGGAATCATGGGGAATATTTTTTTTAATGTAACATCTATTTATTGTTTTGAAATTAAGTAAAATATAACCATTTATAATGGTTTCAGACTAACCGAAGTTCAGCACTTAAATGTTGGTGTGGTCCTCTTAATGGTGTATATGTGTCCTACCTTTAGGAATATGAGAATGAGAACTGCTTGTGGCAGGCAGAGTAAGCACATGATAAATGTAGCTGCAGTTATTTAGAGCTTATGAGGTTTAGATGTTTACTACTTCCTTTGTGGTATGGATTCTTCTCCTTTTATTTTTCTTTTGTTTTTTCCAGCGTTCTTCATCATGTCAATTGCATCACCACCAAATGTAACTCTAAGGATGCTAAGTTGAAGAGTTTTCCACTGAAGTGAACAAAAAATGGTCACACAAACTACTGGTCCCACTTTAATGAGAACCTCACAAACTTGACAGATGGAGAGTGGTGGGGGGAGTGATGTTGGTAGTGAGGTTGCTTTTTTGTGGTTTTCCACCAGCTTTGGATCTGTAATGCATATAGACTGGTACAGGCTGTTAGCCTGATGCACACAGGGTTTAGCCAGAGATGATTGCCAGTGGTTAGACTGCTTAATGCTATGCTAGTCTTGCTCTGTATCTACCAAGCTATATGGCAGTCACTTGGAGTTAAGAAGTGGAAATGCTGGAAGTTGTGCAGGAAAGGTGCCCATGTGCCACAAAATTTTACATATGCAGGTTGAAAACTCCTAGCAGAATGACAGTGTGTTGGAATAGGGGAATGAATGACAGGAGCAGTTTTGTAACCATGTATAGAACACAGACTGGGCTGGTGGCAAAGGGTACTATGGCGAAGACAAAGGAGGGGGGAAGAACAACACTGTGTAAATGGATTAATCTTTACAAGATTCCGTGACCTACCTGGTGATGGTGGTCTCTGTCTCTGGATTTAAAATTCTCTGACTTGTCTCAGGTCCTGAAAAACCTGTATGGCATTTTCCATCCTACTGTGTACTATCATTCATATGCTTGTATTGGGGTGATTTTTCCTTTGCCCTCAGTTTTGTTATTGTTGCTTTTTACTTTCTTATGAATCTGAGAATTACTGCTTTAACCTCATGCAGGTTCAGGTGCATGATTCTGTGTCTAAATTCATTGAGATGATATTTAGAGAATATCTTGCTATGATCTGACCTCAAAGGATGAAGGTCAGGGTACTGGAATGGTGTAAACCTTCCTTATGGAGATAGCACAGAAGTGTTTATCTTCAAACTTACAGCGATGCTCACGGTACTGAAAGACCAATTGGAGGGTTGCTCATCTGCGGAGAGGCTGAAGGGTGGTAGTTAGATGATGCAGGTAAGCAAAGGGACATGCAGTAAATACCACTGGCATTATCTTGTAGTGATGAGGTCCTGACCTTAAAGATATTAATTGGGCACTAATGGAAATAGAAGGTGAACCTGCTATGAATGGGGAGTAGCAACATCTTGGAAAAATTGGCAGTGTGTCATTAAATAGATGAGTTAGAAAAGCACCTCAGTATGTATTTAAAAGCCACTGAGTTGGACCTAGAGGAGTGGAGCAGGCAAACAATCACAGTTATGTGAAAAGGAGTAACAGCTGTGATATTATTCCAAAATCTCAAACAGGTCAGATTCTGGATCAGCTGATGTAATGGCAACTACTTTGTTCTTCAATCTCATGATCAAGACCCTTAAGGGAGTTTACCCCTAACCACATGTAGGGGCTGGTATCTTGTTTTGAACAGTTGTAGTGGCCAGTCCGTTTCACAAATGCTTTGTTATTGTTCTTAGGTAAGTGTACTTGGTTTCTGTGGCTTCAGTGGAAAGCAAGGTGTTGAGAGTTTGATTGTGGGGTGACAATAACAACGCATCTGCCACAGTTTTAACCCCATCTTCCCTCCCTTCATCCCTTAGCCCCTCCCTGTCCCCCCTTCCCACTAAGAACAGGTGATCAGGAGGGAAAGAAGGAGAGAGAGAGAAGAGAGTTGGAAAAATTAAAAATGTTTTACTAATGCTACTAATAAGAATAGAGAAAAATCATACAAAACATACAAAAGCAATCTTGAAAGTCTCAGCAACTGCAGAGCCGGCACCTGAAGTCCTGGATTGGACTCTGCAGCTGGATTCAATCTGTCACTAGGCCTCAGTTCACAGGGATGACTAGCAAGGTCCTCTCCTAATGTTCGCCATAAGCAAAAGGGAAAGGGGCGTGATCCTTGTGATCACCCTCTTTTATATGAAGCATTCACGTGAATGGGATGTTATACTCTGCTGGTCAGTTTTTTGGTCACCTGTTTCTTGTTGCCCCTCTTGCAAGAGGTGCATCCATGCTTATCAATAACTTCTCATTCCATTGCTATGTTTACCAAAACATGCATCTGGTTCTCCAGGAAAACTTAGCTAATATGAAGGCTTTAGCTGACAGGCAAATTCACCGAGAAACTTGTTTTTAACAAAACCAGGACACAAGGCGGGCTTGCCATTATTTTGACGCACGGAAACAGCCTTACAACCTATAAAGTCATAAAACTTTACAACTCACAAGGTTATAAAGCAGATATGTTTATTTCGACGTTGGGTGCAAGGGGGATCGTTCCACCATTCATGTGCAACTTCTAACAATATGAGGTGTGTTTAAATACAGTAAAGTGTTACATATTCATAATGACCTCAGGAATGCCTATATATGTATATTCATACCCTTTCCCCGCTTCTTATTTACATGAGTCCTAGGTAATCATTTCCATAGTCTCCTCCTTGACCCCTCTCTGTTATGCCTGCGCAGTGCCAGCTGGTGTTCTTGGGGAGGGGTCTTTGGGGGTCTTTAGATGAAGGCTTCTTCAGCTTTGTCACAGTGAACTTTTTACCTTTGGCTCATTATGTTGAATTGACCAGAATCCAAGCTGCCAAGTCAATTGAAATCAGACTGGTTCCCCCCTTTTGCTGTAGGTCTTCATTATCTTGTCTTCTCAAGTTTACAGCTAGGTGCCTTAAGTTTACGTCTAGGTGCTGTAAAACTTCTTATCTTGGCATTTGACAAGGTTCTGTTTTTTCTTAACATAATTGGTTATATAAAGCTCTCAACTAGGCACCCTTAAAGTGTTGGTTAGTTAGTTCCCCTCTATCAATTTGAAGTGAATATGAAAATAGTGATATTAGACTAAATAAACACATTATCAGCTCTTGGTCATAAAGTTAAATGTAAACTGATTTTGCAAGAATAATAATATTTAAATTAATGAGCTGTAAGAAGGTTTGTTGATCAAATGCTGTACCCCAACACCTGAAAAAATCTAACTGCGATGTCAGTATGACCATTGCATACAATTGTGGTAAGCGTTTTGCACTTCTTTTGATGGGAAATCTTTTAAACTTTCTTTGCACTGTTTTCTATCCTTTAAAAAGGTGCCCAAAGAGGGTTATGCATAAAAAGGAAGTTGTTTTTTTTCCAATGAAGGATTTTTTGTTGGTCGTGGGAAGGAACAGTTACAGAGAAATACATGTTTAGTTACCTTTTGTAATATACATGAGAAAATCCAGACACTTTTCATATTGTTCTTATTCTTAGAAAATCTTATGGAAATCAGTCCTTCTTTAAAAGCTTGATTTCTTCTTTGCTTTTGAGAAAACTGGCATATGGTGTAGCACTGTCTTTTATAGTTTTTTACTGCCATGTTATCTATGGGCTACTTCAGAAACTACTTAATCAAATGTAATACATGTTGTCCTTTTGATATGTTAAATGAAGAAGCAGAGAAACTGAAGGGTTTAAAAAAAAACTTTAAAATTAGTTAGGTGAGGCTTAGGTTTAAAGTATTCAAGATAGTCTTTAAAAGCATTTTGATCACACAGTATCACAGTATGTTTGGGATTGGAAGGGACCTCAAAAGATCATCTAGTCCAATCCCCCTGCTGGAGCAGGAATGCCTAGGTGAGGTCGCGCAGGAACATGTCCAGGCGGGTTTCGAATGTCTCCAGCGAAGGAGACTGCACAACCTCCCTGGGCAGCCTGTTCCAGTGCTCCGTCACCCTCACTGAGAAGAAGTTTTTTCTCAAATTCAAGTGGAACCTCTTGTGTTCCAGCTTGATCCCATTACCCCTTGTCCTATCATTATTTGCCACCGAGAAGAGCCTGGCTCCATCCTCATGGCACTCACCCTTTATATATTTATAAACATTAATAAGGTCACCCCTCAGTCTCCTCTTCTCCAAGCTAAAGAGACCCAGCTCCGTCAGCCTTTCTTCATAAGGGAGATGTTCCACTCCCTTAATCATCTTCGTTGCCCTACGCTGGACCCTCTCCAGCAGTTCCCTGTCCTTCTTGAACTGAGGGGCCCAGAACTAGACACAGTATTCCAGATGTGGTCTCACCAGGGCGGAGTAGAAGGGAAGGAGGACCTCTCTGGACCTACTAACCACCCTCCTTGTAATACACCCCAGGATGCCATTGGCCTTCCTGGCCACAAGGGCACAGTGCTGGCTCATGGTCATCCTGTTGTCCACCAGGACCCCCAGGTCCCTTTCCCCTACACTGCTCTCTAATATGTGATTTCCCAACCTATACTGGAACCTGGGGTTGTTCCTGCCCAGATGCAGGACTCTACACTTTCCTTTGTTAAATTTCATTATGTTATTCCCCGCCCAACTCTCCAGCCTGTCCAGGTCTCGCTGGATGGCAGCACAGCCTTCTGGCGTGTCAGCCACTTCTCCCAGCTTAGTGTCATCAGCAAACTTGCTAATAGTACACTCTATTCCCTCGTCTAAATCATTAATGAATATGTTGAATAATATTGGCCCCAGTACTGACCCCTGAGGCACTCCACTAGATACTGGCCTTGATCCTTGATATTAAGGTATTTGAAGTTGATTAGGTAAAGCCTCACCTCAAGAATATTTGAGCTACTGGAATTATGCGCTCTTCCTGTAGAAATTCGTTTTCTTTGAGTGTGATCTGACAAGGAATCATAGGAATTTAATTATCTTAACATTAAGTTTAAAAATATATTATTACAAGCTATTCATGTTTCCTGAGCAAATTGTATGTGAAGGGTAGGTGTTTCAAAGCTGCCCTAAAGGGCTGGATTTTTAACTCAGAAGAAACTAATAAGAGCTAATGTAGGTAATTTGGAATATTTTTGTGTACGAAGAAATAATGTAGTAAGTCTTGTATCAAATGCACCCCCTCTTGCTGAACACCCTTCCTCTAGCTTGTTCTCAGACTAAAACTCTTATTTCTCGGCCTCAAGTCACATTGCCTGTAACTTTAAATATCTTAATTGCATTGATGTAAGATTATGATCAGTGCCAAGTTGCTTGAGGGGAAACAAATAGCTGCTAAGCTACTTGCTGGCTATTTGCATAGGGAGAACTGTGCTTGTAGAAATGCTCTTTGTTTGTTCTTTTTTGTTTGGCAGGCAGAGTTGCGAGCTGCTGTTTTTCTGGCATTAGAAGAACAAGAGAAAGTAGAGGTAAGAAAACATTTTAAAATATATCAGCATCCTGATAGTTATTTGTGTAGAATTATATATAATGATTTTAATAGTTTCTATTTGTGAAATGTAACAAGAGAAAATTATGTACTGCTGCATAAGAGTGTCATGCTTAAAGAACACAAAACAGGACCATCAGGGTGTTTTCTGATGTTTAGAAATAGGAATTGTTACATAGCCTTTTGAAGCGGTAGCTTTAACTAACTGTCTCTGCTGGTTTTATATTGCTTTTGTCCAATTGATCGGAATAACAAAATATCTTTTCCATGGAATACTTTTTAAAAAAATCTAGTTGACTGATCAAGATTTTATTGAATTGGCGTAATATATTTTGAAATGTAAAATATTATAGCAGGTCTTTGCTTTCACAATACACTTGTTAAAAAAAAAAAAAAAATAATGCAGCAACTTTCCAAGTATACTAATGGTTTTGGTATTTCTCATGAGGATATTGTAGGGTTACTTCAGGATAATTTGCTTACATTTAAGGAAGAATTGTGTTAAGAGATGGACTATGTACTGATACTTGAGAATATAATAATATTAAAGGTATGTGATACTAACTTGATTTAATTAACAGTACTGGGGTGGTATACAGAGACTATTTTGTGACCCCCTTCTACTGCTGGCATTGCCTTGTTGTCTGTGTCTCTCCATTCTTTAGAACTAGAAAGGAGAGGGTGCTGTATGTCCAGGCTCTGTTTCTAAAGAGGAATGTAAAACTGTCCTATTCCTCTATTTGTTAGATGGTTGTGCTCTTACTGGAAAATTGCAGAGCTGAAACAGACATTGTGACTTCAGTAAGGAGGGGAAGTAGTTATTCTATGGTGTGAGATTCTATATTCCATATTCATAATCTAACATAAGATTACTGAAAAAATATAATGGAAGAGTGATATAACAGAACAATGCCATGTGTTAGGGGAAACTTCAGCATATTATAGATTACCTAGAGACCAACCTCTCAGACTATCTGGAGAGTAATAAGGCTGAAGAGAGATTTGCTACAGGTGATCTCTGCTCACTGTTTTTTCAAAAGGCTTAAATATATCACAGTATTTTAATTTTACACTCTAGAGACACTGAAAATGTATTAATATTTATCACTACTCTGACTTCTTAAGTATTAAGCAAGATATATTTATTTTTCACCCAGCTTTCTTCTGTGTGTTAACATTTACTACTATAATGATAAATACCTATTACCTTTTATTTGAGTTAGGTTTTTACCCAGGATATTTTGATATGATAGGAATGGCATTTAGAATTTGGTTTGAAAAATCCCTGAACAATATTGGCAAACCCAAATATAGTACATTGACTTATCTCTGCTTAAAAAGCAAAGTTGAGGAGAGCAAATCTAACAAGGGAGAAAAACCGTTTTCATAATATCTTTGAAGGTCTTTTAATTAATAGAAGATTAGTATTGATTTGTGAACCACCAATGAGTATGGTCCACACTTTTTCTAGATTATTTGTAAATTCCTGTTTTTTAAAACATGGGACTGAATTTCCTTAAACAAACTTGGCACTATATTAGAAGAGCAATTTGGAAAGTTAACTGCTTAATTCACCTTTTCAATCATTAAGTAAATAAAAATCAGCATGCTATTAAGAGTTTTTGTGAAAATACTCTAGCTTGTTTTATAGTAGAAATACTGACAGAATTTTAATTTGCTTAAGTAAATGGCTCTGCAGGTTTTGCTGGTAGGTAGTAGAATTAATATGAAGGTAGATATTTATTTATTTTTTTTTTAAAGAAGTGAATGACATGTGCCATGCATCACTGTGGAACAGTGCACACCAAAACACCAACTTGCTGTGCTTTTCAGTTTCTTGTGAGTATGAGGATGATGTTAATTACTGCTTGGTTTTTGCTTTTTTGACAGAACAAAACACCTCTGGTAAATGAAAGCTTGAAAAGTTTTTTGGGTACAAAAGATGGTAAGTTCTTTGTTTAGTATACCTCTCAAAGTAATAAAAATAGGGAACAAAGGATTAAATCTTTGCATCTTTTAATAACAGTACAATCTTCATGACATGTTCCTGTTAAATGTCATAATTAATATTCATTCAGAGTAGAAGTCAATCTATAATTTTTGAAGTTAATATTGCTGAAGTTGTGTTTTTAACTGAGGTGGCTAATGCTTTTAAATGAGTATTTCATCTTGAGTTATGATTATGCTAACTCAGAGCCATTCTAGACCAATGAAAACAGTAACCAGTGAAAACTTACTGTCGTGGTGCAGTAGTAAATGCACACATAGGAGAAATGCCAAAATGATGTCTTTAAAACAGCTGAATAGTTTAAAAAATATTATTGCACCTGAATTTGGCAAGCAATATCTATTTATGCTCCTGCAATATTGCTGACTTAAATAATTTTGAAATGATGGCTGAGTTAGAAATTAGAGAATTGGTATACAGGTTAGCTATGTGGGTGGTAATTTGTTGAATGTTCAAATGATGTTTGTAGGAGTGTTGAATCAATGTAGATGTTCATACTGAAACCATGTTAATGTTAAATCTTTGAAGTAAGAATTATTTCTGGGTGGTGTATTTTTAATCCTCTTATTTCCCTTTTAGGTCGCTTGGTAGCAGGTCTTGTTGCAGAATTTCTGCGTTTTTTCAATCTTGATTTTACGTTGGCTGTTTTTCAGCCTGAATCGAGCACAGTAAGATATACTGGTTTTATTTGTATGCTATGCTGATTGATTGTTGTGCATGGGAATGAATACAGAAGCTATAGTAGATTTGTTTAAGCCATTGGCTTGTGTTTATTCCAAGTATTTTTAAGTATTTAGTCTTTAAAAGGTACTTATTGCCATAAAGATGCTTACTCTAGGAAAATGTGTTAATACAAGTGAGAATTCCCTTTATGAAAAGTCAATACTTGATAATGTGTTAATTCTTAATTAACAAATTAATAATTTTTGTGAAATCATGTAACAGTATATGCAAAAGAATATTCCTGCAACTTTTTTTGCCAATAGTTTTAATATGTAATGATATTACGTTAGTATTGTTACATGAAAATTAAAATAACATCAATAATCTACTCAGAGAGAAATTTCAGTGAAACAAAGGACTTCATGGAAATGCACATGACAAAAAGTGATTGAATAATTCAGTTGGAAGGGACCTATGATGATCATGTAACCCAACTGATTGATTTTAGGCTTTTGATATTGGGTCAGGGTTTTTCATCATGTTTGTCCCTCTGTTTTTTTTATGATACAAAGGTTTTAATAATAAATTTGGGGTTGAAACAGTTCCATGTAACTGAAGAATTTATCTTTACACCTCAAATACTCATTTTTATTTTCAATATCATTTTAAATAGTTAATTTACTAAAAATCCAACTTTGTTAAATCAATTAATTATCTTCTGTTCCTCAGAAGTTTGTGTTTCTGTTTAGCGACTTAATCAAAGAAAGTCTCATACACCCTTGTCCTTTGCCAAATAGCCTTAGCTACATTTACTGCACTAGGACACATCTATACAAAGATTCGTGTTCATGCTACCAAATAGAAACAGTCATGCTTTCTGTTATGTTGCCACTCACTCTTGGGAGTTTCATTTGCATTGTAAAGCATCTCATGCACTTTGAAATGTCCCCTTCCTTTTTCCAGAAGTGTCTTTTTCACCTATTGCAGTGCATATATGAAATTTGGTCAAAGTTAAGCAACTTCGCCAAGACTACTGTGTATAGTGCTAAAAGATTTTTACTTTGTCTTCCTCTACTAGCCCCTGTCTCTAAGCAGTCTGTTGCATTGTCTCTTTATCCTCCATGTTTCAGTGTTTGACTCATGGTGGCTTGCTTCAGTATTTGCTTGACCAGTGGTTTAATATTGAAGTGCCTCTAAATCATAAGGTTTCAAGATTAACTCTTTGCGGTATTGCCATTTTGAGATTATGCCAACTAACCTGGGTTTGCTGCAGCATTCTGTTTTTGCTATAATGTAAAGTTCAGGTTTTAAAAGTATCTCTTTCTTTCTTTCTTTTTTTTGACTGATATCGAATCACTTTCATCCCTGTTTGTCCAAATGCATGGGATTTTTTAAAGTGAAACAGACTGAAACTGAGTGTTGACCTATGTTGGTGTGCTTCCATGTGCAAAGGAATGGAGATTCTCCATCATCTGTAAATTTGCTGGAACCACTGGCTAGGTGTCCTCAGATCCACTTTTAAATGTGATAGGCTAAAGTAACTGGCCCATGTAAATCCTTAAATCCTGAAGCATGCTCGTGATGAATATTTGCATATTTAAAGCTACTTTGATTAGTCTGATAAGTTCAGGTACAGATGAGAAGTAAATGATGCAACAGGTTATCATTACTGTAGTCTGCATGCAACAGGAAGTCTTAAATAATCACTGTTTAGTCTTATTAAATAGCAATATTTTGACTAAAAATCATTAGTAGTTATATTACAAAATATGTTTTCTGACAGTTATTTCTGTTATGATTTTCTTTTATTTTTTTTTTTTTCTTCCCTCCCTTCCCCAGCTAAATGGCCTTGATGGCCGAGAAAACTTAGCCCGAGATTTGGGAATTACAGAAGCAGAAGGTACTGTGGGTGGTCCTCTTCTGTTGGAAGTTGTTAAAAAATGTCAGCAGAAAAAGATTTCAGGCAGTGGAGAAGTAAGTAGTGTTAACATGTAGTTTCTTTCTTCATAATTCTTTTTTCTTTTTTGTTTCAATAATGAAAATTAAACTGAAGTTAAGAATACTCAGCTGTGGTTGTAGTATTACACTGTTTCAAGTCTTTACTATAGTTAGTATAATAGGAAATGCATTCGACATAACTTAGCGGAAAACAATGCTGAAAGATAAAGATTGTGATTATTCTATTACTTCTAATATTACCGTAGTACTCTTTAATAATCTACTACAACATAGTAACACAGAGTGAACTCAGACAAATGACACAAAACAACAAAACACTGTTTCTTATTTTCTGATTTCTAGTGCAGTTTGATAACACTTTTGGCTGTACCTCTTTGGTTTGATTCTAAGTTTAATATTACCTGAAAAGCCTAGAATTGGTTGTGTTAAGAGCTTGAAAACTTTTCTGAAAGCATATGCATTTAAAACTAAATATATGGAAGTATTGAATTACCTGAAGGTCATGACAGTAACATTTTAATGGAATATATAATATAGTTGTTAATTATATGAATGAAATCTGGCCAGTAGTGTTTGATTAGTCTCTGTCATGATTGTGGCTTGAAAGAAAATTCTATGCACCCAACATGCATTTGGTACCCCAATGAAAGCTTAAATTCAGAAGTAGTTGTCATAGACTTCCTAAAATAGCATTATGGTGTCACAGTTTGCCTACTGTGTGAGTGAGGACGGTAGCCTTGTTGTTGGATGGTATTATGACACAAGTCAATGTATTTTTAATAAGTGTTTATATGAAACTTCTTAGGTGGCTCCGGTTTTAAGTGACAGCCTGTGTCCCACGTCAAAATCATCTGATGGAAGATCAAGTACACACCCTATACCAAATAAGGTAGGATTTTTTTATATATAATGAAAATGCTACATAACATACATGAAACAAGACAAGTGAAAGAGAGAAGTCCTACAAAACTGTGGACACGATTGCATTGATTTAAATGATCTGCAAAGTACATTTCTGACTGGGTAGTTGACAATGCACACACAGTCTCTGTGAGACACGGACAGGTTGGAGCTATTATAACCTGACTGTTTATCAGGCATCTGGCTGATTACTGCTTGCACTGAGAAGTTGTTAGGATACAACTGTCAATTTGTTGGGGCCTCTGGCTTTCTTTTCACTGTTGCTTCCTGTTAGCACAAAGCCTATATTAAGTAACATCTTCCAGGCCTCTTAAACTCCTTTACATTTGACCAGAGGATCTCAATCTGATCAACAGGTTGAGAGTTATGGAGAAGTGTAGGGCACAGAAAGAGGCATAATCACTTGAGCCTCTCTTCCAGAAGAAACCAGCTACTCACTGCACCCATTAAAAACAAACAAACAAAAAACCAACGAAAGCCCCAAACAAACAATAAAAAGCACCACAACACACAAAAATCAACAAAAACCTATTCCTCCCCCTAAACAAAATACCCCTTGAAACAAAACCAAAAAAAACCCAAAACAAAATTAAATAAAAGAACAGAAGCACCAAAGCAAAACAACTTTGATTCAAATACTAAAGTTTGTTCAAATTATTGATATAATCTGATCACAAAGTTAAAACAGCTTTTTTCAGGATTATTGGAAATAACTTAAAAGCTTTCCAACTCACTAATGAAAGCTGAGAAATATAACATTGCAAGGGTTTTGTTGTTAATTTATTCATTTGGGAGAAGAAGTGGTAAGGATAAAAGAAAATAAAATGACAGCTCAGCTTGGATCTGCTTCATTTTCTTCTCGTTCTTCAGTTTTTTGCCATTGCAAAACCAGAAAACTGTACTATTTGGAAAGCAAGCTTCATTTCAAGATTAAGTTAATTTATTAATTGCTGTGTTTGTTGATGGTATCTTAAAAGCTAATATTTCTGTAACTGATCTTTGAATAGAAATTCTAATAATTTCAGACCTGCTTTAGGAGAGGATAGTTCTTGCTTGGTACCAGATTTTAAAGCAAAACAAATACACTAAAAAGATCAGAATGCTGATTAAATATCACTGTTACTAATACTGTTGCTTCATACCTGACCCCCTGCTTTTGTCAGAGTGATTCTACATTAGCTAAGAACAACTACTGATGATGAGTGAGAAGTCATAAATATTCCATTCTTCCTTGCATATACTACCTTTCATCTTGAGTTTTAAGTTAGTTTATTTTAAATAAGTAGGTCAGAAAGAGAAGAACTAAATGTTTGTTACATGGCTTTTCCTCAGGAAAACAATACTTGTCTAGAGGAAGAAAAAAGTTGTTCTAGTAGCTTTTAAATTGAACCAGCTTTCATACTCTTTTTTTTTTTTTTTCCTGGATATGCATGCACCTGTCTCAATGCTGGTCTAACCTCTATTATGAATCTTATTCCTTGAAGTCTGTTCTTGACAGGGCTTTTTGCAATCCAGTTATGCAAGTGTGGGGTTTTTTGTGTTTTGTTTGTTTATTTAAACTTGTACCCTTTTTGTAGTGGTTGAACTTGGTCAGTGAGTCCGAAGTACCTTAGTTAGAGGAAGGCAGAGACATAAGCAGAGAAGTGCTTAAGACTTGTTTCATTAGGAAACTAGATTGATAAGAATGAGTGTTAAGTCATGCCTGGAAACTCAGCTATAGAGGCCATATAGTAAAGTAGTGACAGTCATTTCTGTTGTTTAAGGTTATAACAAGGATAAATAAGTCTTAGTCCTTTTATAACAGTTGTTTGGGCCTGTACAAAACAGAAATTCCTGTACCCAGCTCAAATAGTGCTGTCCAAGCTGGGCAGAAAATAAAAATAAACAATGTCAAAATGATTTCCAAGCATTAGTGCTGTTTTCCAGAAGTGATACTGTGTTGCCATCATTGTATTCTTCTCTGTGTTGAGACATTCAGAATTATTTTTCAGGCTGCTGTCAACTGTTTTTAGCCTCTTATTGACTGACTTTAGCTTAATGATAGTGATTTTGACTGGTGCAGTTAATATTTTTAGTATTTTTTTAATGTGTATAGACTTAATGCCCAATAAGTATATGGATATAAGAAAATGATTTTAAGGTCTAAATTTCAGAGAAACTACCAGACAGGAGTATTTAATTCTGAGTAAGAAGTATTGGAAGTGTGGTAAAAGATCATTCACTGAACCATGTTTTATGCTTGCTTTTTTTCTTGTTTGGTTGGTTTTGTTTGATTTATTTTTAAGGAGAGTTTTGTGCATTGTCAGAACACAACTGTTAAGAGTCAAATAGCTAGGGCATGCAGCAGCAGCTGAGCCATTGATAACACTTTTATTTAAGTCCTCATTCTAATGTTATAAGATTGCAAGTAGAATATAATTTCCAATAAGTTGGAATTTATGATCAGGCTTTTTGCATTCTTTATACCCATTTTCAATGGCAAGCAAATGGTAATTCCATTGCAGTGAGAGACAGATGAACATGAAGAGGAGACCTCATGGCGGCTGCAGCTTCCTCACAAGGGGAGGAGGAGGGGCAGGCACCAAATTCTTCTCTTTAGTGACCAATAACAGAACCTGAGGGAATGGCAGGAAGATGTGCCAGGGCAGGTTTGGGTTGGACATTAGGAAAAGGTTCTTCACCCAGAGGGTGCTGGAGCACAGGCACAGGCTCCCCAGGGAGGAGGTCACGGCCCCAAGCCTGACGGTGTTCAAGAAGAGACTGGACAATGCCCTCAGACACATGGTGTGAACTGTGGGTTGTCATATGCGGGGGCAGGAGTTGGACTCAATGATCCTTGTGGGTCCCTTCCAACTCAGAACATTCTATGATTTTATGTTCTGGAAATGCTTTTCGTAATGTGTTGCTGAATCCTCCACAAAAATATAGTTTTCTCAGAAACAGGGAAAATTGTTTCTGTATGGATGTTTCCTGATAGAAACAGCATCAGCTGGTGTTTGGACTTCATAGGCCTCTAAGAACAAGTACTGGAAATCTCAATAGGACTATAATTATTAGTGTTTTGTTTTGTTTAGTTTTTCTTTTTCCTGGTCCTCTCTCTCTTTGGAAAAGGCAGGATGGGACAACATTCTGCCCGTGCAACATGGAGTAAAAATAATGCAGAGGGAGGAAATTTTAGCCAGTCCTGGCTGGAGCAAGGTGGAAGTTACCTGAACAGTCTAGACTTCCTGATTGAAACTTGAGATTCTGTCGTGGTTTTTGAGCAAACCTGTGAGCTGAACTGACTTTGACTGTGACTTGGCAACCAACAGATGTAGTGTAGAAGGGAGCATGCTAGGAGAGACCAAGACCCCAGCTCTTGGCAGCTACAAAGAATTAAACTTATTTAAGTGCGAGTGTGAAACCACAGGCTGATTTATTAACACCATTAGTCTGAAACCCAAGGTAGGCGTCTTGCTTTTTGAATCCTCAGTCATGGTTAATATATTACTACAATTTGAAAGTAGTTATTTCACTTCAGGAAAACTTTACAATATGTGAATTCAAGCAAAGGCGAACTGTTGTGCTTCTAATTTCTCAAATGAGATAGCAGCAACTCACTCTCTCATGCTCTGGAACGGAAAAGTAGCTGTAATTTCTCTTTTAATCCAGTAAGGGTACGACTAAGTGCTTGCTTTTCAACAACAGTTCTGTTTCTCAAAGATAGGAAATAAAATATTGGAGGGACAAAGTGTCACTAACTGCAGTCGTCTTATGCTTGCTGCTTTAAAACCTAATATTGTACTGCAGAGATTACCATTTATTATGGAAGTTAGAGAAATATGCATGGATTTAAATTGATTTATTGTGGCTGTAACATTTTTTTCGTAGACCAGTTGCAAGATAATACCAATAAAGCATCATGTATCTTTCAGGCTGTAAAACAAACCAGCTCCCCTATAGCCAAAGCTAGGAAGTAAGAATCAGTCTGTTTGTAGACTTCTTTATTTGATGACCAATATTTTTAAAAATTGGTTGCTTTTGTAATGAAGGTGATCCAGACAGTAAAGCAATGCAGAGGATGGAAGAATTTTTTTTTAAAGGCAGCAACAATAAAGCACACTTGCTTTCTAAAGTAATAAAATGACATTTTTCTCTAGTGTGATTGCTGATGATACTAATACATTCCTGAGAAGTACTATTAATTTGAGAATTTTTTTTATAAGTGTTGGTAGGTGTATATTTTATGTTGTGTGTTTGTATTACCACCTTGCAGTATTACAAGACATAAACCTGGTTTATATGGATTTTCTTCAAGATAAATTAATTGTTTCTTTCAGTGAGGATTTTTTCTTTATCTTTCAAGGCTTCTGAAACCACTCAAAGTGACAAAAGTGTCTCATCAGGAGAAGCAAGCAAAAGCAGCATTCATTTTCTGCCTAATGAAACAAAACTAGATCCTCAACTAGAAAACAAAGACATAAATACCAAAGAAAAAAGTGATCCAAGTGTGGATGAAGATGATGTAGAGGGAGATTCTTTTTTTGATGATCCTATACCCAAACCAGAAAGAACTTACGGCTGGTAAGTAATGTGGATGTTCTACTTAATATGGGTTTATTTTGTCCTCAATATGCTCACAGGCCTTTGAGAGCTAGCTGATGTTTGGTTATTGGCACTTCTAAATGGGAGTGCTGAGATCCGTCATATTTTATTTCTGAAATGCGCATTTCTATGATTCTGGTCTCTGAAATGCACAGTGTCATCTGGCATCTCTTGGATGTACCATGAGTGGAAAAACCTGTATCACTTTAAGGTGCATCAGACTATGTAAGGTTCCCAGCTGTAATGAACATGTATGAGGCACATACATCAGTGTTTCTTCTTGCAGCAGAGCTGCAGTGGTGATCAGCACAAAAGGAAGTGGACAATGATGGGGATAGTGCTTCAGGTACCTGTAAGGAATATAAAAAAAAATCTGGTGAATGTGTAAACTGTCTCCATAAAGTGTGATGTTGTGATTTAGCACCACACAGCTGCTCGCTTGCTTCCCCTGATGGGATGAGGTAGAGAATCAGAAGAGTACAAGGGTAAAAATTTGTGGGTTGAGACAAAGATCAATTAATATGTAAAACAAAACCTGCACATGTAGCAAAGCAAAACAAAGGGATTCATTTACTACTTCCCATGGGCAGGCAGGTGTTCAGCCATCTCCTGGAAAGCACAGCTCCTTCACACATAACGATTACTTGGAAGATGACCATCATCACTCCAAATGTCCCCCCCTTCTTCTTCCCTCAGCTTTATATGCTGAACATGAGGTCAAATGGTGAGGAATATCCCTTTGGTCAGTTGGGGTCTGCTGTCCTGGCTGTGCCTGCTTCTGGCTTCTTGTGCACCTGGCACAGCATGATAAGCTGAAAAGTCCTTTGCTACCTAGCAACAACAAACGCATCCATGTGTTATCAACATTATTCTCATCCTAAAATGTAAAACAGAGCACTATACCAGCTACTAGGAAGAAAATTAACTCTATCCCAGCTGAAACCAGGACATGACAGTACAAAAAGTTTTCTCACAGTGGGGAGTTTACTCATCACGTCACAGCATCTTTTGTGTGCAATTCTGTGTTTTCAGTCAAATGTTATTTCTGTATATGCCAATTTTGCAGATGCTTCTAAAGGGCATTTTTTATTGTTCATCTATGGAGTGTGACTGAAAAATACAATTTGAAACAAGAACTAGTGACTGAACTATACAACATCTTTGTTATAAAACTGTAAAACCTATCTTTGTGTTATCATGTCAAGTTACGTCAAAGCTTAGCTTAAATATCTCTATTGAGAAATGCTGCAAGACCATTTCTTTAGCTTAATGGAGATTACCAGAGGAGGTTGCAGAAGCATTTGCAAGTCAGTTTGACAGTAGCTTCCCTCACGTTGGCTTTTTCCCCCAACTATGTCACCAGTGGGCAGAGCATTATCAACACTTTTTTGTATTATTACCATAGTAAATGCTTACTCTTGGAATGGGATCTTTCTGGGTCAGCATAAGGCAACAATGCCAGGTAAACTAGGTCTATTTGTAGCAGATTAACTATTTGAGAAAGATTATTTATAATACAGCTTTTCCTAGATGTATTTAGTTGGAGCAGAATCTTTTTCCTCAAAGAGCAGTGATTTTTCTCCGAAAAAGACTGTGTTACAAATAACCCTACTATGGTATCTTTTTATTTTTTTTTAATTGGAAATATCAAGATTGAAACTGCATCTGAGTGCATTTACTCCTCCTTACTCGAGGGCTCATTTATTTAGCCTTTAACCAAAGTCTAACCATGTTAGCAGGTGATTGTGTTGCCACAAAATAGGTCTAAATAGTAAGCTGGGAAAACTAGAAGAGGCTGGAAAAACTTCTGAATAATATTTATTAATTATTGTTTGAGCATTTTTCATATGACAAGAATGGAAGTTCACTTTGAAATTGGGTAAATTTGATTTATTTAAAAAGACCATCCAAGAAAAAGGCTTAATTATTCAGTAAAATAAGGATTTTTTTTTTTCTAGTAGAGAAACTCCTTATTGTTTTCAAATTATGTGTCTGTAGTAGAGTCACAGTCCACAGTCCACCAATTTGTACCTCATAATGTTATTGTGATGTAGATATAGTAATTTTCCATAATAGGATTTGCTGAGTATGTTACTAATGAATGAGCTAGCAACCAATTGTAACTGAGCTGTCTCTGAGTCTTTTGCTTCTACCCTCCTGGCAGCTCCTCTAGAGGAGTAAAAAGAACATATTGTTCAGGTTAAATCCCTTTGTGGTATGTTGTGCTGATGTGCTGACTCCCAGGTGATGAGTAAGGAGGGGCACAAGGGTTGCTTGGTTTGCAAAAAGGTAAATTCCTTATGGGAGCTTTGCCTACTCCTGTAAGAAGGGTGCATTAGAAAAGAAGGGAGAAAGCAGTTACTAAGGACAGAGTAAGAGATGATGCAGACTTTCATTGTCCCTAGATCTCTGACCCATTGCTCAAAATTTTGGGGTGTTTTAATATATGATATGCATGATGCTATAAATATAACGAATGATTCAAATGTTGTCCATTGCTGATAGCAAGAGAATCATAGTAACAAATAGTTCTGGTAATGCTAAATGTGAAAATCTCGATGTTTTTTAATAGCGTATCTTCACCGTTTACTTGCAAATAGTGCTTGAATTCAACACTTAAAATATATGAATGGAATAGATATTAGGCAAGTAAACTTTACCTGTAATGATAAAGTCTATCTTGCAATGACTGGGTTGTTTTCACTCAGTGAACTGGTTGCTCTTAGTATGAATAGTTTCTCTTTTAGTTTTAAATCAAACAATTTGAATACTGATTTATATCTGAATCTTTCTTCTTTTGGCTGCATTTACATGTGGGGGTAATGAAAGGCTCCTTGATAAAAATAGTGATGCTGCTGAAGGTGCAGGAGCTCTGTCTGTGAAAGAAGGCAGACAGAAGTCTTTGCATAGGTGAGAAAGTGACTTTCTTACTGAATGTCTTGCTTGATGCTTGTGCCAGTAAACTGCCTCCTGTTTTTAAGATTGCAGAATGAATAGTCCTTTCCCCTTGCTCTTTTTGCTGTAAATATTGCTGGCTTAGTTTTATGACAATTTAATAAATAACAGAAAAGAAAGTCACTGTGCACATTTTACAGCTCTGTGGAGTACTTATTTATTTGGTTTGTTTCAGGAAAACTGAAGCTAATAAAGCAGGAGATCTAGCATCCCTTTCTGATGCACCGCCTCTAAAAAGTGGGTTAAGCTCCCTGGCAGGCGCACCTTCACTAAAGGAGCCAGATAGTAAGTTTTCACATGTGTTTGTGTTTTGATGAATGTAGGAGATATTTCCTGTAAGGTAATTAATGAGGTACATGTTCACATGCAAATGTGATTAAGTAGACTGTATGTGGCCCCCTCTTGGTTGTGATGTGCTTCGTAGTAATGGTTTTTTCACTGATTGCATACTGGTTTTGATATATTGTGCTGCTATTGGGGCATCTTATGTTTTAGAACGCTGAATACTTCACTGCACTTGTTTTTTTGTGTGTGTGTGTAAAGCAGTTTATAGCAGTATAAAATTCTACTGCTCAGTTTTTAACCTAAATTAACTAATTTTTATTATCTTACATTATTTGCTTAAATTCTTTAGAGATATTTGCTTTCATGTTGTAAAATCTGATCCTGAATACTGGGAGATTGTGCCTGTTTGCTGCTAAAGTTTTTAAGTATTAACAGAGTTCAGAGATGAAAATGGATATAATATTACCATATGACACTATAAAATTATGTAAGGTTATTGTACTTAGGTTGGGGCAACCCCCAGCATCATCAGTACCAGCTTGGGGATGAAGGGACTTAGAGCAGCCTTACAGAGAAGGACGTGGGGCTACTCGTGGATCAAAAGCTGGACATGACCCAGTGATGTGCACTCACAGCCAAGAAAGCCAACTGTTTTCTGTTCTGTATCAAAAGAAACTTTGTCTATCAGCTTGAGGGACGTGATTCTACCCCTCTGCTCTGCTCTGGTGAGACCACATCTGGAGTACTGTGTCCAGCTCTGAAGCCCTCAGTACAGGAAAGACATGGACTTGTTGGAGGGGATCCAGAGGAGGCCACAAAAGTGATCAGAGGACTGGAACACCTTTCCTGTGAGCACAGACTGAGACAGTTGGGGTGGTTCAACCTGGACAAGAGAAGGCTCCAGGGAGACCTTATTGTGACATTTCAATACTTAAAAGGGGCTTATAAGAAAAATGGGGACAAACATTTTAGAAGGGCCTGTCGTGATAGGACCAAGGGGTAATAATTTTAAACTAGAAGAATGGAGATCTAGACTAGATATAAGAGGTTTTTTTTACAGTGAGGCTGGTTAAACACTTGAACAAGTTGCCCAGAGGGGTGGAAGATGTACCATCCCTGCAGACATTCAAGGCCAGGCTGGAAGGGGCTGATCTAGTTGAAGATGTCCCTGCTCACTGCAGGGGGGATGGACAAGATGACCATTGAAGGTCCATTCCAACCCAAACTGTTCTATGAAAAGAACACTTGTTATAAATTGTTGATGGGTATGTTTAAGTAGGATCTTATTAGTCATAAGTCAAATTTCTGATATAAGGCTTTTGTGTTGTCACAGGTTTGAATAGAAACTCTGTTTTGAAAGACCTGCGGTTGGCGAATGCAAAACTCAGTTCTCTAGAATTAGGCAAGTAACTGTTAAAAATGAGTAAGATCTGATGTTTTTAACTCTAAGTTCTGGCTCAGCTTCTCAGAGGAATCTGAGAAACTTAAATACATGTATTAAAGTAAAATCTTCAGCTTTTACTTCTGTCACTCTCTTTAACACCATCCTGAATTTTACTGGAGTTAAGAGCAAGATCTGACCTAAGGGAATACAGAAAAGAGAACTAATGTCTTGTATGTGGATTAGTATATTACACATGAGCAAAAATTACATTCATTCTGTGTGTATTTTTGCTAATGTCAAGTGATAAATTTTGTGGTCTACATTTCTAAGAAAAGAGGAGGTTTATATTTGCTGAAAAAGATAGACAAGTCTTACTGTTTTTCTGTGGCATATTTACTTGTCTTCTTCACCTTTGAAAGTTATCTTGCAAGCTTTAGGAACAATATGAAAATAACACAATACAAGAATTATCAACTCTCTCTCAAAATAGAGCTACCAGGTATATAAATTTTGTCTTCAGTAATGTAGCCAACATCCTGAAAATGTATGTTCAGTTTCAAAACAGTATATAAATGACATTGAGATTAATTGCATATTCAGTTTTTCTTCCTAATCTGTGATGTAACCTACTACCACTTTTGCTGGTTCTCAAACCATGTATTTTGGTGAAGGAATAGATTATTTTTTGCATTTCTTGAAGAGAGAACTTCTTTGATTAACGCCTTTTAAAAATTATTTAGGAAATGGAGATGAGGATGAGTATGCTGATGACTTCAACAGGTAAGAGAAGGATGATATTGCAGTAGCACAGTATTTAATACATTATTAGCATATCCCCTGGCATATTTGAATTATTTCATAACATTTCAACTAGTCACTTGCTGGAATATGTCAGTGTCTCTGAATTCCTTTAAACTTGAGTTTGATGTTTTATTATATATAGTTACAAACTTTTTTTAAAAATCCTTTTTATGTAGGGTTAATGAGTTCCTTAAAAACCTGGTGCTAACTTTTAGATAAGTTAGTTTTTCTGTGGAAGGGTTTTTTCTTGAACCACGAACTTAGCAATGTTTCAACACTTTAATACTATTAGGCAATTAATATGGTGTGTACTGAAGTATTCAAATAGAAATAAATAATGAATAGTCAGTAATAAATATTTAACAGCCTCATCCTTAGGATGTGAAGGTATTGGTGTTGTAAGCTGCAGGATTGAGGTCTAAGTATTCATCAGTATTTATTATGGCTTCGTCTAGGTAGAAAGCCTTTAGTTGTTACAGGGTTTTAAGTAACTTCATGTTTAACTTGCTAGGAAGTGAAATCCAAATCAAATGTGAGATATAAAGGGAAGGTGAATGTAATACGTGGATGTTTGGAAAGAAAGTCTTTTCTATATTTTCTGTGTTTATGGTTTTCTTTTTAGTACTAGTCATCGCTCAGAAAAAAGTGATATCAGTATTGGTGAAGAAATAGATGAAATTTCTGTGGAAACGGAAGAGTCGAATGCCAGTGATAAAGTATGTTTCTCTCGGAATTGTTCTTCTTTACATTCATTTGATCTTGTCTTGACTTTCTGTTTTTTCCTTCCATGAAGGAATGTGCCATTATCATGGCATTTTACACCTGGTATTCCTACCAAGATAGATACTATGCTGATTAAAGAAACAAAACAAAAATCCCACAATTGTTTGGTAGCACAATTTAAACTGTTTTTAAGGCTGGTTTAGTATCCAGCATAGAGATGTCTTATCCCTCTATCTCAAGATCTGTCTGAGCAACTCTTAAAGGAGTTGAAATTTCACTGAAAGAACTTGAGGCCAAAAGGATGCGATGCTATATGAATGACTGTACAAGAAATAATACTTACTCTTTCTATGATTTCTGAGTTTATTTCATTTATTTTCTAGCTTGAAGGCATCACGCAAGACCTTACAGTTTCTCAGTTAAGTGATGTTGCAGACTATCTAGAAGACGTGGCATAGAGTTGGACAGCAAAAATGTTTCATTGTGCTGGACTAGAAGACTGCTGTGGACTCTTAATTTCAGACAATCACTTTTTGCTGAAATGTCCACTCCCTATTTGTGCCTTGTGTTTCAAAAAGACTGTGGCTGGAGAAGGCTTTTAAATATTCTTAACAAGAACTAAAAGAAACAGTGTGTTCCCATTTGAGTCTAATATCGGAATTATTTTCCTCATTTGGTCCAGCTAAACCTTTTACAGCAGGAAGTAGATTTTTGAAGCAAAATGTCCATTGCTGGCAGTGGGCATAATAAAAAAACCAATTAATAAGACCATCTACAGAGAGGCTTGTGGCTCTGTATTGAACTTGCACTGTTACTGTAACAGTCTGATTTTTTTTTTTTAAAGATAACCAAAGCAAAAACTTTCAGAGGTAGTGGTTCACCTCGCACTTCTCTTGAGACAGTTTTGTCAAGCATGTAGTACATATTTATAGTCACTCTAGCCACAATACCTAATTGCTCCAGACTTACTTGAAACTGCTGTTTTCAGACTCTTCTGAAAGTTGGACTTTTTTTTTTTTTAAAAAAAAAGGCCTATCAAGTTGAGAGTATCTAAGCTCTCAAAAATATAGCTAAATTTAGGAGCTAAATTTAGCACTAGTCTCAAGTCCAAATATTCTTGTTTAAATATGTTTGTCAGACTGATGTGAAGACCTAAGCTGTTTTTTGTGTGTGATAGTTTCATCAATGTTATCTGTTGTTGAATCACTAAAAGTAATTTTGTAACAATCCACAAATCATTAACTAAATCTTATTGTTTTTTGATAATTTAACAGTATGGTAATGGTTTGTGGAGCTTTTATTATCGAGGGCTCTTCATGTGCTGTAAAATCACTTTCATTCTGGAAAATCCTTGTTACATAAAAATGAGCGCCAAATGAGAAGCCACTAACCTTCTGTTCTTCAGATTCTGACTGCTGTACAGAATTAAATCCAAATATTTAAAAATACCACACCGAAGACATTATGGACACTAAGTTCTAGCTAAGAGCAAATTCTTGTGATTTCTATTACACTTTTGCAAACCAGGGTCAGTAATGGAATCATTGTCAGTTCTTTAATGATACTGTTGTACATGGCGCTGCTATAATATAAGATATAGGCCATGGACATTTGTAATACTGAAACAAGACTTAAAAATGTGCACTTTTTGAACATTGTGAACACATTTGGAAAATATACATGTAAGTGAATATATATAACTTAATTTTTTTTAGGCTTTGTAATTTTTATCTGGAACGCTGTTGGCCTCTCATCAATGGTCATCACAGTGGAAGTAGCATGCTAGACTAAAGCCATTGGTTAAGCATATAGAGCTGCTACTAGTGTTGGATGCTAACTTAAATCTCCTTTTGCACTGGGCCAGCAGGCATGGTAAAGTGCTGCAAAATTAGGCTTGTACAGTACATAAATAATTTGAGAGAAGAGGGGAAAAGTGTGCCTTTAACCTATGTGCACCCCAAAATAGCCAGCAGAAAAAAGAATATTTAGCAATGGTGTTGAGTTCTTTGTGCCATACTGTAGCAACTAAAGACAGAGGAGAATTTTTTTTTTACCCCCCAAAAAGAAAATCCATGTGCCATAAACTTCAAATAGCAATGATGATGTAACGTATGATACATCCTGTGTAGGGAAAAAATATCCTTTAAGTGTGGGGGAACCTGTGCCTCGAGATACTATGTATGAAAAGTTTGAACTTTTCTTTTTTTAAGAGCAACACCATGTATGAAGGAAATAAAGTTCCACTTGAATTCCTGGGAACAATTGATTTCTGGCATTCATTTTTAGGGAGTATGGAATAATGTAGAGAGTGTGTTGTTTGCTTTTTTTACATGTCTTAGGAAAACATGATGTTCTGTCACTGGTAGGATATGTGGAAATTTATCCTACCAAAAGAAGCAAAAACTTTATTAAATTATTTCTAATTGCATTTGAAGATGTGGCCTTTTAAATACCTAATTACATATTTTGTTTGTTAACATGACTCTTGTTAACAGCAAAGTGTTGTTCTCTTACCTTGGGGGTTAATTGGAGACCTCACAGTTTGGCTCTAATTTAAGAAAAAGCCAAAAAGTAGTAAGTTTCCATGCTGTTCCTCCTGTGGGCTCTTACTGAATTGTGTATAATAATTCAAAATGCAAAATAAAGCTCCTGTGCTGGCTAAATAGTGTTTTTGAAGTTTCTTGAATCAAAAATCTTAACATTTAGGAAGTTCAGGAAGCCCTGTGGGTTTTGGGGGGTTTTCTTGAAAGATGTCTTTTTTGGAGTTAGTCTAGTCTGCAGTGGAGAGTGTGTATGTGCTCAGGGTTCTTCTAGGCACAAAGGATCTTGCATTTCCTTATGACTGGTCTGTGCAGTTCTGTACCAACTAGGTCTGGTTAGGAACACGCTTTTTTGTTAAACACTTAGGTCTTGTAATTTGTTTAACAAATCCTGTGATTTCCAGAAGTAAGAAAATGGTAAGTAAAGTAGTAAGTAAGTAAAAAAAAAAAATAAAGGACTGAGGTATGGCTGATAGTTCCATGCCATTAATATGACTGTGGTAACAAGGATAGATTACAAAAACTATACCTGTCTCCTGTTTGGTTTTTTTTCCTTTTTAAACTAAGTGAGAAACCACAGCACATCTGATCCAATATTTCCTTGTAAGTGATGTTTTCCCCAGCTAGAATAAAGACACTCTGAGCTCTAGACTGTTTTGACAATATGGTCCTTATTTAGAGCGTGTATCTAGCTCTTGGGGCAACTTAATACACTTCTGTAACTGACATGGTGATTGGGTGATGATGATAACAAAGTGTTTTACTTCTTTGTTTGCTTTTTAGCATAGTAATTTTCACTGATGAAATACATTCTATGAAGCCCAGGTGTCTCTTCAGGAAAGAATGCAGCCATTGATGGTTCAGTTCAGTTGTAGATAAAAACTAACAAACTTTTAGTGTTGTCTACGGAGCAGGAATTAAAACTCTGCAAGATGACTACAGTGCTTTGTGTTCATTTCAGGAAATGCCAGGTGCATTTTTTCGGTTGGTCTTGGTTTGATGTTTTCATTACAAACATATAACTTGCAACATGACTGTCTGGATTACTACAAAAAAAAAGGAACCGGGCTATTCAATGTCCAGACTGAACCTCTGATGAAACTACAATGAACATCAAAAAGTGTCAGTTCTTTCACTTATGTATCATGAAGAGTACTACATTGTCCTAATAAAAATGAGAAAGAAAACAGAAAATATAAAGCTCCAAAGCCCAATCACCTCTAGTGTACAATTTCTAGTTTTGGGCTACTGAGGTACTAAAATTTGTTGCTGCTGTAATTCTTTTTTTCCCCTCTCTCTAATACGGGGTAACAGGAAAAACGCACCTAACTGCCCTTGCGTGTACAATATATAACTTCTTATAAACATGTCCATAATGTCTTTTAAAGTCAATCACAGTTCTAAACTTCTTGTGTAACTTTTTCCAATAATTTATTCTTTTTAACATTTCAGAAGGCAAAATATAAGTATATACCTTGCTGTTCAAAGAAGTGCTGCAAAATATTCTCTCCTAAGCCTTGAAATCAATTGTCTCAGTCAACAAAGTCCTTTTTACCTTTTGGGGGAAAATAGTCAATAAATTGAATAGTGAGTATTCAAGTACAGTAGGAGGATGGAACTTCATTAGTTTCTGCTAGTGCATTCTTCCAGCATTGTCATGGTACTGTAGTTGAGGAGTAGTAGAGACATTGCATCGAAGTCGAGCATATAATTAAAAGGTTATTTTGGCGAACACTTGCTTTGTTCAGTGAACTGAATGTTTGCTTTTAGAGTTGAGGGGTTTTTTGCCTAAGCATGTTGTTCAGCATAAGGGAACAGAATGCTTTGTAAGCTACTTGAAAAGGCTTTTTAAAGCTTTAGTAAGCACAGTGCAGGAGAGAGACTTGATGTTTACAAGCTGAATAAACTGCAGCTGGGAACAAGGAGCAGCATGAGGAGTTGCATTCTGAGCAGGACACCCAGAGGGGCCAAAGCAGGTGTGTGTTGGGTGTCTGTGTCCTCTTTGGTGCCTCAGGAAGCTGCCTGCCTGGAGGTGCTGGGGCTTAGAGGGTGGGAGGAATGCAGCTGAGAACAGAGACTGAGAAGCTGCCTGCTGAGTATGGAGGGGCAGAGCAGGCTTGTGTTCATCTTCTTTCCTAATACCTGAGGACCACTGTGACCAGCCTGTGCAAATAGGAGGGAGTCAGTGGAAGAGGGTGAACAGCAAGGGCATAGATAGCCCTTGAGATCAGTAGATCACACAGTGGTGATGGTGACCAGCCACAAGCCACAGTCCTTAGCACTAGCTGGAGCAACTACCACAGCATACTGGAGACCTCAACCCAAACATAACCCTGGGAAGGATGTGGCTGTCCAGATGCAGGCTGCAGGCTTTGCCTGGAGCTTCTCTGAGGTTAAGGGTGACAGTAGCCTCACCTGCAGGAGCTGTGCTCTGGTCAGGTCACTGAGCTGCCAGGTGAAGCAGGCTGTGTGGCATCAGGAATGCCAACAGAAAGGCAAAGGTACTTTGTGGTTATTGTAAAAGCAAGAACCCAAATCCCCCATTGCATGGAAGGAGAGGAAGGCCAGAGGCAATGTTTAACCAGGGAAGGGCTGGGATTCCCATGGAGGAAAAAGTTTGGGATTTTTTTCTTCTCCAGCTGCAGATGCTTACTGAGAGATCTGTAGAGCCCTGACAACAAGAAAGGGAGTGAGTTTGTTTGGGGAATGCATCTAGTCATGCTGTTGAAGGCATGGAGGTGGAGAGGAAGTGACAGGTAACAGTAATCAGGGACTTCCTTCTTCAAAGGGATGAAGGCACCTCCTTGCCCATCATACTTGTTTGTTCCTTGCCTGAACCCATCTCTAGTATGTTGCTGGTGTCATGGGCAGGGCTTTGTTTTTTGTATGGCAATAGGACCCACTTTGAGGAATGAGGCCTGCTAGGAAAAGACAGAATGTACCTGATGAAGATTGTCTTTGCTGACAGGGTTGCTGACCTTGTGAAGAGTTTAAACTCAGTTTGTTTGATGTGGAACCACATGTCCTGCTGTTCCCACAGTGGAGACCAAAGCTTGTGGGTATCTGGGAGCTGAAGGGAGCACACACAAGAGGAGGAGGGAGGGACATCCCTCTACAAGAAATCAGTGTGACTGGGATCAGCTGAGGTTCTTTTACTCAAACAAATGTGCAACAGAGTAACCAAGCGAAAGAGCAAGTCTGTGCAGTCACAAAGCTGTGACATTGCTGGGATGACAGGAACATGGTGGAATGGACATGGACCTAACAAGCAGGCATGGAAGAAAAATGGAGGGCTGGAGGTCCACAGAGGAGTACTCTGAATGTGCAGAGCATAGAAAAAACCCTGATGACAGGCCAGCCAAGAGTTTGTCATCATGGCTAGAGGAGAGGCCAACAAAGAGGATATTGTGGCAGGCACCTGTAATGGACCTCTAGAACAAGAAAAGGAAGAGAGTAAAGCCTTCCTTAAACAATTTGAAGAAGTCTCCTGATTGCATGCTGTGGTTTTCATGGGGATTTTTAACCACTTCTGTTTTGCAGGAAGAGTAACATGGCAGAACACAAGCTGGGAGACTTAGAGTGTGTCTGGGATCATTTCTTACTTGGGTGCTGGTCAGGAAAAGGGGGATGGTTACTTTAGACCTGTTATCCAGGAGTAATGAAGAAGTGCTGAGATGCAATAGTCAATGGCAACCCTGGCTACAATGACCATGAGATGACAGAGTTAAAAACCCTGAGGGCAGAGAGGAAGACAAATAGCAGAGTAATAGTCATGAACTTCAGGGAAGTGAACCTCTTATCTTGTTCAGGGTTCTGTTTGGCAGGAGCCCATGGGAGGGTACATGAGGGGTACAAGGGCCGAAGCTGGTTGTCTTTCAAAAGGATTCCTTCCACTATGTGAAACAATGCATCGGCATAGCAGGAGGACAGACTGGCTGACTGAGAAACTACTGGCTGAGCTCAAATGTGGAAAACTGTATGGTTGGCAGACGTGTGAGTAGGCTACTAGGGATGACTATGGAACTGCACAGGTGTGCAGGAATGGTACAAGGGACATCAAAAGCTGACTGGAGCTGAAACTAGCAAGGGATGTGAAGGGAGTAAGATAGGTTTCTGCAATTGGGACATCAGTAAAAGGAAGATGAAAGAAAATGTGGACCTGCTGCTGAATGGAGTGGGTGACCAGGTAATGATGTAAAGAAAACAGACTTGTACTGTTCCTTCTTCATCTCTGTCTTTACTGGCAGTGTCTGCTCTCAATCCTCTTTGAAAGGTCATGGTGATCAAGGGACATTCCTGATGACTTGAAAATGCTACATCAACCTTTTAAAAAGGTGGGTAAGAGGATCCTGCAAGCTACAGACCAGTTGGCCTTGCCTCAATCCCTGGGACATCTGATGCAAATCCTTGTGGTAGCCGCTTCTAAGTGTGTGAAAGAAAATAAAGTGAGTGAGAACAGCCAACATGGGTTTATGAAGGGCAAATTCTGCCTCATCAATGTGATCAATGTGACCTTCTGTCATGAAGTAATTGGCTTTGCAGGCAATAGTGGTTGTCATTTTCTTTGGCTTTAGCTAAGTCTCCCAAAGCATCTATGTAGCCAAATTGTGGACAGATGAGCTGGGTAAAAAGCAGTTTTGCGGAAAAAGGCCTGGGGACAGCTCTGAAGGGTGAAAGCTTTGAAGAGTTCAGTCAGCCTGCTGGCTGTGATCATGTAGCCAACAGGGAAGCAGTTCTTGCCCTAATATCCACTTCTCTGCGAGACCTGGAGCACTGTGTACATTTTGGGCTCCGTTGGTACAAGAGATGCCAATAAAATCCAGTGGAGATGCCAGTAAAGTCCAGTGGAGGAGCTAAAGGAGGGTGATGGGGCTGGAGCAAGTGACCTATGAAGAGCTGGGGCTGTTCTGCCTGTAGAAGAGAAGAAAGTAAAAGTGTGTGGTTAAGCTGTGGTCTTCCACACTTATGGGTGGGTGTACAGGGAGAAGACTTGGACTCTTCCTGGGAGTGCCCATTAAAAGGACAACAGTCAAATAGCATCAAGAGAAAGCCCAGCTTCATATGTCAAATAAAAAACAAACCAAATAAACAAAAAAAACACAAAAAGGAGAGATTTGCAATTCTTCATGCCTGGAAATTTTCAAAACTCAAATGGACAGACACAGAGCAATGTGATATAGCTTTGAAGTTACATCTGCTTTGAGCAGGAGGGTGGACCTCCCGAGAGTCCTTTCCACCTAAATTATTCCAGGATTCTACTGCATTGGGCCTTTATATGCAAGATCAGTTATTATGAGGACAGATAGACTCAATCTGGCTGTCTGTGCATGCATACTACCTTGTTTGCATGTAGAAACAGTTTTGCCATGTTTTATTGGTGAAGATGGTCATGTACATGCAAACTGTGCTACAGAGAAAGGCCAGCTTTTGC
Source organism: Nesoenas mayeri (assembly GCF_963082525.1). Lineage (NCBI taxonomy): Eukaryota > Metazoa > Chordata > Aves > Columbiformes > Columbidae > Nesoenas > Nesoenas mayeri. The sequence goes on from NC_137544.1 coordinate 73,907,802, forward strand.
AAATTTGTTTAACATTGACCCCACTATGGAGTTTTAAACCCTATGTCCTTGAAGGAATCTCTTAAAAAATATGAACTTAGAATGTAAGTGGATAGAGCACTGTGTGAATAACTGCAGCTCATCCTTACCCTTGGATCTAACTGTGTTTAAAAACAAGTCATAAGGTTTCTAAAAGTTGTTTTTCAGTTTCTTAGCAGCTTTGTTGTTTCAATTGCTCTATGCTTTGGGGAAACCACAGCAAATATGAGATACTAAAATCAGGTCATTCACACAGTTCCCCTGCAAAGGTAGCACATACATCTTCATAGCAAGAAAGGTGCTTCAGCTTTTTTTTTTTTACTCTGAAATGGAAAAACTTCCACCTCATGCTCACAGTGTGGTCGATTTTGGCTGGCAGATGTCCTTCAGGGCACACTGCAAGGTGCACTATTGGGAAAGGGATGGCATGTGGCAGAGCAGCGTTTCCAGTTACATTTTTATTTTGGGTGATTGTGGCAGAAATACTTGTAAACTCATGTTCATGTTATGTTTTAGGCATATAATTCTGGTGGTTTTCGTTAGGTTATGTGATTGTCTGTCTCCACAAATGGAAAGGAGAATGGGGAATAAGGTAACTCCGGTAGTTCTGATGCTGCAGCTCCGGTGCTGAGGCTCACGGCTGTGAGGCTCTGCACACCACAGCCACGCAGACACAAGCCCCTGAGAAGACACCTGCAGCTGCACTGGGTCTCCTGCCTGGGGAGTGCAGCCCTCCCAGGAGGTGAAACGTGGCTGGGAAATGCTGAACGAGGAGAAGGGCTGGTACGGTGAGGGGGTCTCAATATGCAGCTGGGGCCCCCAAAGCCCCCTGCCCTGGCTCTTCCCTGGACGCAAGAGAGAAACCAGCCCACAGTCACCCAGGCAAGTCCCCAGGACACCTTATGTGCTGAGGCACCTACAGAGGCATGGACTCACGGTGGGATGCCAGTGAGGACCATTTGGAAGTGGAGAAGTCCTGTTATGGAATATTTAGGTCCAGGACCAAAAGGGAAATAAGGGGGGGATCACAGTGGTTTGATGGAGCAAGTGTGGGCCAACAGAGGGAAAAGGGGTATAAGGGGCAGGTTGTGTGCAAACAGGCTGCAGGGCAGCAGCTTATCTGGCCGTGCCTGTCACTGCCCGGCGCCGTCTGTCCTGCCTCCACCCCTCCACCCTGAGCACTGCCTGCAACTCTTTCTAAACATGAATAAAGGTGCTTAAAACAGTCTAAATGATTGTGGGTTATGGATGAGTTAGAGATGAATTTAGGCAAAATCTTGAAGCATGCATTTCCTTAAAATCAATGTAGTATTTTCCTACCTAAGGAGAGTTTTACAGAGCTGGGTTTTAACCTAAATTTTGTCTGCCAATCTTTTTGAGAAAAGGTACCCTTATAGTGCTAAATGTTTCAAATGAGTGGTTGACATTTTGGCTGATGTTTTCTTCATCTCCTTTCAACTGTAAAGTAGGAGGGCTGTGCTCCATTTATTAAAAGGAAACTGATAAAACTGAAAGATAAGTAGTTAAAAAAAATTCCAAGCAAACCAAGAGGGGATTACAAAATATTAGTTTTATTTTTCAAAGACTAAAGGGACCTTGGAGATGAGAATTATGTACACTTAAACTTAATAGTCTAACACACATTAATAGGTGAAATATGAAATTTAGATAAATTCTTTAAGGAATGAATTGTAGATTTAAGTAATGGATGCTGCCATAACAAAGCAAGCCCTGCCTCCTGCCTCAGCTATTGTAAAATGTAGCACTGCCGAACTGGTGTTCCTCCATTACACTTAATAGATTAAGTAAATTAAGCCTTAAGTGAAATTTTAAATTAGGCACTTAAATCAGAAACTGTTTAATGAAACTATGAGAAAGTCTGAATTTAGAGCAGGTTTTTGCAATGCAGGTCACTTTAAGGAGTGGTTACAGATGTGGGAATGTGAGGACGTTGGAAATCTGTTGTTCCCAGAGAGAAATAAGATAAATTCTTGTGGACTTCTTCTATGAAAGAGAAAATAAAATTTGTTAATATTAATACTTTCTTTTCCCTTAGTTTCATGTGCTAATTTGATGCTACTTAATTTGAAGGAGTTGAAAGTACCAGTCAAAAAAATGAATGCGTTGGAGCCATAGGTCTTGTCTAACCTGAGAAGGTAAGGTAGAATAAAACAGTCTGATGTTAACACACAGTAAATTTTATGCACTGTTTCCTTGCATGGATGCCCATTTTGCATTAAATATCAACATGAATTAAGCCAAACTGTGGAAAGATACAAAGGATTTCAGAGAGGTACTAAAAATATGAGCAGAAATGAATGCCAAGTACCACTTTGAAATAATCCAAAGCCATCCAGTTTATACAAAGAAAAAGAAATCAAGTACATACCCATGAGCTGAAAGTAGCCCAAAGAACAGTGAAGCTGAGAAAGCAATGGGTGGTAGCAGAGAGCAAGATATGCAAAACTGATTGAAATGGTGAGAGTGTCCTCAGTCAGCATGAGAGCCGCGGCTTGGCGCAGCAAACTGCCTTCTTGTTGCCAAAGGGGTGGCTTGAAGCTGTGCTCCCTTCCCTGGGCTGGGTCGCCATGCTCTGTGTAGTGAAGCAGATACTGGGTTGGGCAATTTAGAGCAGGGAGCGGCAGATATGGGGATTAATTTGAGTTAAAAATTAAAAAGTCTGAAGAAATAGCAGCAGCACGTTAGAGATTAACTGTGAGGAGCACTCTGGTTTCAAAGCAGAAAGTCAGAATCCCATTTGTAAAAAAAAAAGAAGGGGACTTTGACTTTGGCTGTGGCCTGGTTTTGTAGGGGACTTGCTTGAAAAAATACTTTTGGGGACAAGATGAAGAATTACATGAATTATCAGCTCGTGTAGGCTATGTCATCTCATAGCTCTGACCTGCTGGTTTTTGTGCAACAGAAATACATACAACCCAGCAGCTCTAGCAGTGCACAAAGCAGGCATGGCTTATTTGCAGTGCAAACCATGGAAGGACTTGTTCTGCCTATGAAACACACCATTTCTAGGGGTAGCTCCACAAAGGTTACTTCCTCCCGTCTCCCTTGTTAGTGGTTGGAGCCGGACCACAGAGCTCCTCTGCCCGCGCTGCAGCACATTCGCCAGCACAGGCAGCAACAGCCCCAGCCCACCTTGGGCTTTGGCTCTACCAGGCAGCTCAGGTTTGGTGCAATATGGAAGGAGGTGCCTGAGAGAGAGGGGGCTGATCGTCTCTTTCTATGTCTTCCTTTGTCCCTTTGCTGAAGAGAAGCATTTAAGATTTGGTTCAGGCTTAAGGCTGTGTGGAAGCCAGAAAGCATACAAGTTACAGAGCCATGAACCTCATACAAGACTCGGTACCCAGCATTGACCATTCCTTCTCCTTCACTGCGCAGGTTTTGTACCAAAGGATCGAATCTCTGCAGTACAGCCACAAACCTGAAAGAAAAATGGGGTCACAAATATAGGCCAATTACCCATGCATCACGGAACAGGAAATCTTGCAGAACAGCCTTTTTCTTTTTCGTTTGCTCGTCTCCCAATGTGGTTTGCTCTGTGGTCTTTGAATTTTTTAAAAAAAGGATGCATCCTGACTCATGCTGTTGTATTGCAATGCTCTTACTGATCACCAAGGATCTGTTTGTCATGGGAAGCAGACTGAAGACTGTCCAGTTGCATGGTCCTTTGTAATAAACAGCATTTATAAATTTTCTTGTCACTACCGTGCTTTGCTCAGGTTGACTGTTTTTTTCCTGCACAATAGAGCTGAATTCTGCTAAGGAGTCATTCCATTGCTGCTTGTCCTCCCTGTGCTGCCTTGAGGGGTTGGGAAAGTGAAATGAAACAAACTTTCAACAGGTAGGAACATAAAAGAAATCATCCAGACCAAGCAAACTTAATCCATTGGAACTTATTTTCTCCCTCCTTGGTTCCAACAGTACAGGAGTCCAGAAGCTGAGCTATGATAAGCCAACCACATAGCTAAAGACAGAGTCCCTCCTTGAGTAACAGCTGCCCCTCTCCCACCTTGGCTTTTGTTTTTAACCTGATGCTGAGGGTTTTGTTTGCGGGGTGACAATAAAACCGTGGCAGATGTATTGTTAACCTCCTCTCCCCAACCCTTTGCCCTTCGGCCCCTTTCTCTCCCCCCTTCCCACTCAGGACAGGCGATCGAGAGGGAAAGAAGGACAGAGAGAAGAGAGTTGGAAAAATTAACAATGTTTTTCTAATGCTATTAATAAGAATAGAGAAAATAACACAAAACATACAAAACCAATCTTGAAAGTCTCAGCAACTGCAAAGCCGGCACCCGAAGTCCTGGATTGGACTCTGCAGCCAACCGGAGCTGGATTCAGTCTGTCACTAGGCCTCAGTTCACAGGGATGACTAGCAAGGTCCTCTCCTAATGTTGGCCATAAGCAAAAGGGAAAGGGGCGCGATCCTCGTGATCTCCCACTTTTACATGAAGTATTCACGTGAATGAGATGTTATAATCAGTTGGTCAGTTTCTTGGTCACCTGTTTCTCGTTGCCCCTCTCGGGAGATGTCCATCCATGCTTATCAATAACTTTGCATTCCATTGCTATGTTTACCAAAACATGTATCTGGTTCTCCAGGAAAATGCAGCTAATATGAAAGTTTTAGCTGACAGGCAAATTCACTGAAAGAGAAACTTGTTTTTAACAAAACCAGGACACCTGAGAGTTTGATCTAAAACCACAGTAGTCTGTTGTTTGCTACCAGCTAGGGGCACACAGTTATTTGGAATGATTGTTAGCATGCTAAATTCATTAGTTTAACAAATACGATATTTCATAGAATTTAATGGTGCAGCTCAAAGATGCAGCACTGCAGAAAAATCTCACACAGCGGAGAATTTCCCAGGGAAACAGAAAGTTTTGCCACTTAACATATTGCCCATCAGCATGAGGAGCTGAGGGTACTGTCCCCACCATGCATTCTGACTGGAAAGGGGCAGTGCCTGCGCTGTGGACAAGGCTGCACAAGGGGAGGGGAATTCAATAGTGCATTGTTAAACCTACCTAAGTGGATAAGTGCAAAGACACTGACATCATCTATGGCCTTGTGTTAACCTCTACCTGCAGAAAACTGCATGTTCAGATAAAATTACACAAGCACAAATTTGTATCTAGTCTCAGGCACAGAAAGGAGGGATGAAGGACAGTGGAGGATGCTCTGCTGTATGTTTGGAGACTGAACAGTCAATGGTGAGGCCGTGTGGGACCAGTGCTGAGGTCCTGGTAGAGCATGGTGAGGTATGCTCGAGCTGCATGATGCGGAGCCTTCCTCCCTCTCAGACCAGTTCAATGGTGTTAGCAAGAGGTTGGGGTATTCTTCCTTCGTGTTAGTATGATGTGTTGTGAGAAGGTAAAAACCGCTATTCTCAGTAATGCCCTCTACATTCATAAGTCCTGAGGCCTGACAGACTGGGAACTCAGCCACACTAGCCACACCATAGGTAGCCACAAGAAGGTGGCTTAAAAAGTCCCTTAACCAGTTGTTTGAAGTTCCATACCTTTGTACATGGTCTATTTCCTCTTTGCTTTCATTCTAACTTTCCCCACCTTCTTTGCTGCCTTTATTCCCCTGTGTCTCCTACTGGATCCTTCTCCCTCTGTTGCTGTGCCTGCATTGCCCTGCTCCTCCCAGCTCCCAGTTGCACTTGGTTTCTGCAGAGTGACACCACAAACCCGACTGTCACAGCTGTGCTCCCTCCAGCCACCTCTGCTCCCAGCACCAGGAGAAATCACTTTCATCTGAACAGGGTTGGGGGAAGGGCCATCTAGCCCTTATGGCACCAACATGCATCTCCCAAGGTATGTTCACCGGTCTGCCACAGGTTTTACAGGTGACTCTGGCAAAGCTGCTTAAAGTTTCTGTGTGCCAAGTCCTCAACTGTAAAATGTGTCTGCTGCAAGCTGGTGGTTTGTCAGACTGAAGTTGGTTACATCCCTGAGCACCACTAGTGCCTGTGTGGATCTCATCCCATGCTGGTCCAGTCACTCTCTTCCTCTCCAACCAGGGACAGTGGCCTGTCATTACAACTCAACAACTCTGCTGAAAGATGGGAGGATTTGCAGCTGGCCCACTGTTTCAGTATGGGATAGTTCCGAGGAGTTGTTGTTGCTCAGGAGGAAATAAAACCCACCCAGTGGTGACCCTAGCCTTTAGAGCAATTTGGAGATGGGAAAGTGAGAGATAACAGGCTCTGCTCTGGATGGGAGTAAAGAAAGTTCAACATACTTCTCTATGTGGGTGGAATCACTGACTAATGTATCTACTGGTCTTTTCAGGGTCCTGGAAGAAAACTCTTGAATTACATTCAACTCAAGCAGAAGATTTGATTTCCCCCTAAGAACACTATGTAGTTCCAGAAGAGTTCAACAGTGGAGACTTGCGCTTTTGGTAGTACCCTAAAGCTGTCGTGGGGTAGAAGGACATGAAGGAACTGGGCAGACTGAGAGCTTAAACCTTCAGGAGGGTCTGCTAGGCAGCATTGGGCACCCCATAGATCAGAAGTCCTAGTAACAGGGGCTGTACTTCAAACTCTAGTTTGAAGTTCAAAGCATGTGAGTAGGATAGGGACAGAAGAGATCCACCTTGAGAGAGCTGGCTGACAGCTATCTCAGGAAGAGGCTGCTGTCTGCAAGAGCTCCAAAGCCTCAGTGTGAGCTGGATGCTAATGTACTCTAACACAGACTGAAAACCGCTCTGGGCCTTGCAAGAGAGCAGAAAGAGATGAAAGACATTTAACATAGGATGTTGCCACCTCAGATATAACAAGATAAAGTTGGAGACAGAGAGAAATCTCTGCATTTATGAAACAAGACACAGGTCTGATTCTAGTCTTTTCCAATGATTAGAATAATGATATTTCAATTTAATCAAAAATCATTGGAAGTCCTCTATAAAACAAAGCAGCTGTAGCATACAGTTTCTAGCAAACTGAACTCTCTCAAAGCTTGCTTCTTCTTTATTCAAACAGCAGCTTTTTATTTAACTTTTGATCAGAGGGGAGCTTTTAAGAATAAAACCTTTTGTTGCCCTCGGTGAGGGGGCATGTCCCACAGTAGGAGCTCAAAATAACTTTCAATCACAAGTCTCCTGTTGTTTCTAAAAATCTTTCGGTCTCATGTTCTGTCCTGCCTTTTACAGTCCTCGTTGCACTCAGCTGTGACAGAAAAGGAAAATTAGTGTAAACAAAAGTTGCATCAAAGTCATAAGAAAACCTTCAGGGAGAACTGAAAAAATACTAGCTTTTCCCACGCTCCTTTTGTTGTAGTCTGAAATGGCCTCACACAACCTCCATTTCACTTAACCAGGCAGGATCTACATTATGTGCTTGAGGGCTTCTCTCCAGCTTCCCGCTTCACAGGTAGGTGGGCACATCTGGGTGGAGGGGTCAGTTCTGAAGTTCAACCTTTCCCTTACTTACCACTATCTTGCACCAAGAAGTGCCTACCTGAGTACTGAAACCTCACAGCTAGCTCAAATGATGAGGAACCTGCAAGGAGATAAATGACTGTTGCAATACCATACCATAACAGGAATTTGGTTTTTGAGTCATTCATCCTGACATTGGTTCCACTTCTGTAGAGCTGAGGGAACTTCTGAATTCTGAAGTGTCGCTCACAGTTATCACGCAGTAATATCTCAGTAACAGTGGACACAAATCTAGTAATTATGATGTAACTCCTTGCATAGTTACTCTTCAGTGATACTAGTAAGTGAGGTATTACAGTGCAAGCTCTTTTGTTGTATTTTTTGGCTTAATTTTTTTTAAGCGGCCCCACATTATCACTTCAGGACTTCCAGGAACTTTCTGGCTGAGCTCAGCTGGTAGGAGTCCCTCCCTTTTTCCAGCCCAACTGAGGCATGGTGTTTAGCACTTAAAATTACTCAGAAAATTGCAGCAAAAATCCTATATTAGAGGATGCTGCTTGCCTGTTTTAGCACCACTGAAGCACTAACAGCAAGGATTCTTTGACAAGGTTGCAAGCCAGCCTCTGCTAGAGGTGGTGTGGATTGGGCTGGTCGGACGGATCCGGCATGTCTGAAAAAGAACAAACCCCTCTAGTCCTGCAGCCTACGTTTGCTGTGGGAAGTGGCATGACAACCTTCTCTTTCTCAGCCATGTAGACTGAGTCCTACAAGTGTCCTCCCCACTTGTGATGGGAGTAGTGATGACAGGTAAGCAGGCTTTCCCTCCATCCTCACAAAAGAGAGTAGGTAAAGCTTGCATCATGTAACACCTGTATATGTCAAAATGGAAAGAGCAAAACAGCCCCCTGTACACACCCTGGATAACAGTAGGTTGCTGTGTGAACTTGAACATGAGGAATATACCCCACTGTGAGGCTGGGTGACAAAGAGACCTGGCTTGGCAGTGAATGTCAGTCTTGAAGTCAACGTAACAGAAATCTCTGCTTGTTGGACAGGGAGAAGGGGGCTCCTGAAGGGTGGGATGCTCTGTGTGCCAGTCCCAGCAGGGCAACACAGACATGACCAGCAAACACAACACATTGTGTTGTTCGAGGAAGATGTCATTGTCCTGCCAGAACCAGGCCAGGATGAGGCTTAGGGGATCCTTTCCAGACTTCACATATCACTGTGGGTTTGTGTAGACAAACCTCACTTGTGTGGATGAGACCTTCCCTCTTAGTTGCAGGTGGAAAGAACAGTTCATGCCAAGGACAACCTTTTTTTCCACATGCAGAAGGAGAGGAGGCAAGATAGACCCAAATCTACTTAGGATCAAGGTCTGGGATCTTTCCACTGGCTTTCACCCAATCCCTGAATGAGTTGATTCCATTTACTAAGCAAGGGGGAAATTCCTCACTTGGAAAAAAAAAAAAAAGGTAAAACAAGTCAACAAAGAAAGGAATAACATTTTTCTGTTGTTTCGGCAGGCTAGGCCAGCCACCTGGAGAGAAAGAGGGGTTCCAGAGCCCAGGAGAATGGGCGCAATGGCTGCCGGTGACAGCTGACACGTTGGCTAAACTGTTTCTTGAAACCTGGCTGAAAAACATCTTTGGGACTATTAATACATTTAGAAGTCATTTAGAGGTCAAAATGCTTCACTAGACTGAGGTTCTCCCTGATTCAGAAGGGGCTGAAGAGTCAGTGCTGCAACGTTCAATGAAATGCCATGGTTAGCAGTGGGCATGTTGACCCCATGCCTCCACTTTACACTCATGTTGAGAAGTCAAAGAACAGATTACACAAATTTCATGTAAACAACATTTGAGAAACAGATTACAGTTTTGGATTCTGGTTTTTTTTTGTATTTGATATTAAAAGGTGGCCTGCTAATGGTTCTTGTGATGTGTGCCTCGAGTTAGAGCACTTAGTCCTGGCACCGAGGACTGAACAGGAAGCAGATACGCTTGAGATGAACAAACAAAAGGTGCAGAGGAGCAGCACCTCTACCTTGATGACTGCTAGCAGGTAGAAGGAAATGACTGGTTGGGCCAGGTCTCATTTCAGCATTTCAGCTAGCAATGGTCAGAGGTGTTCGAGGAGAAATTGAGCTTCGAAATAGGAAGAGGAATATTGTGTCTGTAAAGTAACAGAAGAACAAGACTGCTGGCCCAAATATTCCCAGATGAGGTGTGATCCTGACTCCAAACATAGATTGTTGATGTGAATTGAATGTGGCCAGAAAGAACGCTTTGAGGGGGGGAGAAAGAAGCATAACTGTCAGATGGTCCTCTCTGAAAGGAGGGACTATGCTGGGGCATGTTAATATCAGTTCCTACCTGTCCTTCTTTGTAGAAGGAAGCAGATGGAGTCAAGACTGCTTTGTGTGAGGCCACAGAGAGCAGCTATGGGCAGCAGCTGCAGATCCTGGTGAAGATCTCCCTGCTGGTGCCTAGGTGGTGATTCCTGGGTTAGGCACTAAACTGGGGATGAGTGACAGACCAGTGCAAATTCAGATGTCTGCCAAGCCTGGTCAACAAAACAGGAAGTGAAGCAGAAAGTGGTTAATATTAGCACACTTTCCCAAATCTTAGAGGTGGAGGCAACCACAGCATCCTGGGGAGGAGGGAGCATGGGCAGCTATCAGTCACCAGCTTTCTCAAGTGTATCATCACAGACATCTATGCTTTTCCCTTCAGTAAAGAATGTGCCTGTGCTGCACAACACAATAACATGAGGAAATGGGTGAGGTGCCTGGACAGGCATCAAAACTAGAGTAACTTGGAACAAGATAAATAGATCCTTTGGGGCTGTACTACATCTGGCACCTGAGCTATCTGGCATAGCTTTGTACCAGGCAAGGAATATACACTGAGAGAGCTGCTAAAAAGTCTTGGACTTGCTGCAGGTGGAGAAGTTTCCTGCCAAAATCAGGAGCCATAACCAAGTTTTCAGTTTTCTAGCTCTAAATTCAAATCAATGCCAAAATGGCTACATAGCTGAATCCAGCCAGTGCCACCTGGCAGGAGAGTTGTACCTGGATACCTGGGCTAATAATCTACTGTTCTTCACTATCCAGCCTGTTTGCACTATGGTATCAATTCAGTAGATTTAGCTGTGCTGGATGGTTCTCTAATATACCTGCCCCACAGCATTCTCAGGTGCCTGTCTGAGTGTGGGTAGATTATATTTCTGGAAACAAACTCATCACCTCTCAGGAACAAGATGTAAGAACATGCTTGCATTCTCTGTGCAGCACAGAATTAATCAATAGCAGTTGCCAACTTGCTGCTCCTGTGAGGAAACGATCAGTAATGTGCCTCCTGTTACTTATTTGGTTTCTTTTTTTTTTATTATTTTCTTTCCTTTTCCTTTTTACCACCTCAATAATCACAGTGGAAAAATCAATTTTGTCAAAGCACTAACCACCAGTAACTGCATGCATGAAGACCTAGAGATCAAATGATAACAGCAGTTGCCCACTCTTAGAAGGGAAGTGAAAGGTGAACTGTCTGCTGCAATATGAACTCAGAGAGCTGTGTTAGCTGTTCACAGCAGAGGATCCTGTGCCAGGAACTGCTCTCTCTGTGATCTGTTTGGTACAGCTCCCTAACATGCATTTACTTTCTCTTCTAATTCACACTGAAATTCAGGGGTATGCTCAAGTCTGTAAAGGGAATGAGGTACCTAGCTTCTGTTCATTGCACTAAGAGTTAAGTGCCCAGTACATTTAAAGCTTATTAAAAGGAGAATGATTTAAATGTGTGCTTGATTATCTCACTGATCTCCATCTGACTAGAGTGGGAATCTGTGATTAGGACACAACCTCCTTCCTACACTAGTCTGCACAAGTGGCATTTCAGTGGCAATGGTTTAGGAACCATGAAAGTAGATTTCACCCCCTTGCAGAGCAATCTCTTGTGGGAGTTTTCCTTTGGGTGGCCTCAGATAATTGGTGTGGTTAGTGGTTACAGCCTGCAGTATGGTGTAGAAGAATTATAAAATGAGGGAGCCATTGCCTCATTGAAGTGGTCAGCCAACCCCTCCAATTCATCTTTATGATTGGGAAAATCACAGTCCATGAGCTGAAAAGCACACGCTACACCTTGGTCCACACAGCTGGAAAGAATTCTTCTTTAAGATGTATTCAGCCAACCCAGCAACTGCATATCATTCAGGCACAATTTCAAATTTAATTCTTCCATTTCAGCATTTATGGTTTTCAGTGGGAGTCAGGATCACAGATGCCTTAAAATTTCCATGCTAAACAACCAATTACATCATTAGTTATAAAAGCACCTTTTAAACTCTTATCTTATACCTCTTACTCAGGCCATAGAGGCTACTGCTATAGAAAAAAGGGTGACTGGGGCATTCCATAGTGTAAAAGCAGTCATATAAGGAAAGTACAACTCTAAAAAGAAATCAGGTCAATAAATTCAACATAGTCAGGTTGAAATGTCAGTGCTTGGGGGGGCAGACTGATGACAGGCTTTGAGAAACTACTTCGGTAGTTATTTCAATGAGACCTGAAACAGAGAGCAAGTGACTGAGTGAGCAAGAAAAAACAATGTTACCACAATGGGTACGGTCTGACTACAGCATCAAAAACATAGAAATTATGTCAGTGACTGCATATTGAACTCTGCTTGTCTCTTTGCCTTGTGTGTGCAGCATTTCTGATATGGAAACTCACTTGTCCTCTACAATCTAATGTAAATTAGTCATACATCGGCAGGCAATTCAGCAGAACTTTCTTGCAGGAGACTATTTACTTCAAAAGGCAGTAGTTATTTGGAAATATTTTGCAATATTCTGTCTTCTTTGTAATGATACATTTAATTTTAAAAAGTCAGATCCACTCTAGAAAGAATCTGGGTTTACGCCTCTCAGTGCCCCTGTTGTTTTCATCTTGGTCTTGCACCTGGAATATTGTGTCCAGTTCAAGAAGGACATGGAACCACTGGAGAGAGTCCAGCACAGCGCAGCAAAGATGCTGAAGGGAGTGGAGCACCTCCCTTATGAGGAAAGGCTGAGGGAGCTGGGTCTCTTTAGCTTGGAGAAGAGGAGACTGAGGGGTGACCTCATTAATGTTTACAAATAAATAAAGGGTGAACATCACGAGGATGGAGCCAGGCTCTTCTCAGTGACAACCAAAGGCAGGACAAGGACTAATGGGTTGAAACTTGAACACAAGAGGTTCCACTTAAATTTGATAAGAAATTTCTTCTCAGTGAGGGTAACAGAGCACTGGAACAGGCTGCCCAAGGGGGTGGTGGAGTCTCCTACTCTGGAGACATTCAAAACCTGCCTGGACACATTCCCGTGTAACCTCATCTAAGTGTTCCTTCTCCGACAGGGGGATTGGACTAGATGATCTTTCGAGGTCACTTTCAATCCCTAACATTCTGTGATTCATAAGGACTTATTGTGTAAGTGTTGCAATAACATGGGCTTGGTTTCATGGATTTGTTGACCCAGATGGGATTGAAGAATGTTGTAATAGGTACTTCTGATACGTAGATCTCCACTTTGCTCCTCCGTGACCTCAGAAAGGACATTTACAACAAAAGCAATCTTTTCCTGCTGAGGAAAAGAAAATGTCCGGGCAATGCACACCTGTATGCAGAGCATTGCACAGGTAGTGGAGACTAAGGGACTGGGACTTGTGTTACACTTTCTTCCTTGGGATTTCAGGAGCAAACATATATTTTTTGGTCCATAAAATAGTTTCTTCTAGGCAAAGTAGGTAGATAAGAGAGAATACAAATATCTGTCATCTTCATTCCATTGCACCTTGGCAATACAAAGACTGTATCATTCTGTTCATCATAACCTTGGGAGATGCTTTCACCAGATACGGTTCTTAAACCTCTTTAAGATAAGTAACTGGAGGGCAATTGTAGGAAACAGACCAAATATGATATAATTCAGGTAAAAGTTCTTAAATTACAAGAGTATAACTGATAGGAAATTGTCTGTGCAAGTTGTTTCTTAACAGAGAAAATAATTATTTCAATAAACCAGATTTTTCCCTCAGAATGTCTACTATCCCAGAAACTTTTTAATGAAAGAATGAAAAATTTGAAAATGCTGCTCCTATATCTCAAGGGTATTTTTGTTTCTTATGAATTCCAATCCTTTTCCTGTCTAGGCTTCTGTGAAACCTTAGACCTTGGAATGATATTATTCATTGCCTACTTTCTCTATCCAAAGCTAAGAAATGTAGTCTGATTGGTAAGCTCAGTCTACAAAAGATAATAAAAGCATAAACAATTTTTTGTTTAAATGGGTTTTTTTTCATCAATGTTTTCTCCAAGAAAATAAAATATTTTTAAACAGCTTTTCTGAATCTAGTGATTATCAATTGGTAGATGCATTTACTGTTCTTTATTCTTCTTTCTGGAAGCCAGGCCAGCTAGGACCTAGGCTGGTTCTAAGAAGTGATGCTGCAGTGAAGCAGAGGAGTGCTCTGAGTATGACTGTGCTCCTCCTTCAGAAATTCCATGTTCAGCATGAGAAGAAATCACCTCTGAGCTTTTCACCATTTTCACATGACCAGCAAATTGTTTCCCGTAATTTTTTTTTTTTTTTTTTAAATCACCCTTCATTTTCCTACTATATAGAGGATACATTGGTGGAAGAAAACTAGTGGGTTGTGAGGTTTTACAAATGCAATAATGTGTTTTGGGCTAGGGGCTAAACACTGGTTGTGCAGTCCTTCTCCTCCCCAACTGCTCTGTTTAAAAACTTCACTCATTTAATCTCCTGAGCCCTATTTGCCTCCTAGGCAAAAACCCTGTAGAAGGCTTTGGGAGAGCTCTGTCTTCTCTAACTGGTTTGACAGAGGGGATGAAGTAATTAAAACATTGATGGACACCAGTCAATGTGGGATGTATGTCAGTGCTGGGATTAAGTTATTTCAGTCCCTGACACCTCACAATGTGTGCAGAGGGCTGTGTCTGACGTGAGGGGGTAGATGGAATCGGGTGGGAGTGAGGCTGAAAATACAAACTAAAAAGATCAAAAGGGAAGCAAGTGAGTGGTGCTACAAATGTAATGCTGGAGAGAGGTTATGAAGATAATAAGAGATGGAAATAAGAGAAATCTGTAAAACCTGATCAAAGAAAGAGGAAGAAAGAGGCAGAACAGAAAACTAAATACAGAAACACCAAACCCAGAAAAAGTGTGTTTGAAAGGGAGTGAAAAGCCAGATGCAAACAATATAAGGAAAGTTTGAAAGAATTAATGAGAAAAAAAAATATATTGACAGTATAGGATGGTCATGATAAAAAATTAAATAGGTGATACAAACAACCTGAATGTAAATACATAGAGTTTATATTTTGTAGCCCAAAAGAATGATGGAGAGAGCAGAACCTCAGTGGATGGCCGGATTTTTGAATAAGAGTAGATTAATCTAGATTTAACTGCATGAACATTAAAGCAGAATGGAACAGTGTGTGGTGTGTGTTCTGCCTTTCTTTTAGAATTAAAAAAAAAAAAAAACAACCCAAACCCAACCCAAACAATAACCTGAGTCATTCCAGAAGAAACTTGTGGATTCTGGAATAACTCACATGGTGGTTTTGTTTTCCTTATCTTTCATTATTTTCTTTCCTTAATTAGTGGCACAGAAAACTAACATGTGGTGAGATTTGAGAAACCACAATAACCGTATTAGCTAAATGAGAGTAGATTCCTTTCAAGGCTATAAGATATGAACAAAAACTAACTACATGTGGGGCTTCATTTGCATAATATGCAAATTTTCAAGTAGTTGTCTTAAAAAGAACAAAACCCTTGTCACTTGCCACAGCGTGAAGGTGAAGCAGAAAGTGTCTGCAAGGAAGGCTGCCTGTGCTTTGTAACTAGGTCAAAAGAAAATGTGCCGAGAAGGTAAGTTAGACTAGTTACCTTGTATTAGCTTTGGCATTTACCACCATGGTGAACTCTTCACTTCTGAAAGACTGTTATTCATGCTGAATATTGCATATGTTGCAGACTAAAAGCATGAAATACATTTAAATTAGAGAATACCTGAATGCGGAACAAGATGAGCAACAGTTTTTGTAATGGATAAGCTAAAATTCTGATTCATCTTTTAATTAAGCATTAAAAATCTGATTTATCTGTTACTGACTCTCATTCCGTGAAATATAATATTCTGCTGTTTCACAGTCTAATCTGTTAAAATTCCAAAAGTAAGTTGTTATCTGAATGAGATGCTGGAAGCTGTTACTAGTAGCAGAAATGCTTGTTTGAATAAGGACTACAATCATCATGGACTTGGTTGGTGATTTGAAGTCATCCATTGTTTTTTTTTGATAGAGAGGGAACTTCTACTTCTATTGCTCATTATTTGCTGCTTACGTGACTGCTATGGACTAGATCTGTCTTTGCGTAATTAAGTTTGCTTCACAAGATGCAGATCCATCTCTTCAGTCCCAGGCTTATGGTAAAAAAGCATTTGAAAAATTCACAGCGAAATGGGCCACAATGAAATACCAGCAAATTCTTTTACTGACATAGAATGTGCTCTTACTCTAATTCTGCTGATTTAAACAGGATTTGAGCCCATGTTTCAAAATTTCAGACACCGTGAGCAGGAATCAGTGGTTTGCTTCAGACAGCATTTAGACAGAAAGTGCGTTCTCCGTAAACAGGATCTCAGCTGTCATATATAGCTGTGTTTTACAAAAAAGTATATGCATCTCAGCTTATCAAGAATAAATGTACAGGTCCTTGCAGCACGTGAGGGACAGAAGATTTTAAAATGAAACTTATATTTTATTTCCAGAAAGTCCGGAAAACACCTTATGACTCTCATCTGAAGCCCAAGTCAACTAGATTATTTCCATTGCTATATTTTGACATGCAAATAACAGCAAGTTAGCAGAACAGTACAAAACTGTATTTGAAAAAAATTAAAAGCACCTCTTAGCAAATGTTAAAAGGGTGGCCTGAAGACTTGTGAAGTTTTAATGATGGAAATTGTTATGAATTATGAAATAAATAATATAGTGAAAAGTACTTCACTGTTGTGATTCAGGATGTCTCAAAAGATTCACAAAATCTGGGCACCTTGCCGATCATCTTAATGTAGAAAGCCAAAATAAGGTGCATTTTTTTAGCACCTTCTACCACATCATTGCTGCTGCACCCTCCCCGCTCACAGCCCTGCTGCTGTGTCGCCCTCTCACATTGACCAACAGCTCAGCTCTCCTCACTCATCTTTGCAGCCTGATCAAAACAAAGGTTTCCTTCAGCAACTGCTGCAAATCACTACATCTGGACTGCTTCAGATACACGGCTGAGCGTGGTGACTGCTAAGAATACAAGAACTGTCCCACAGACCACAGGTCCATTCAGTGCCATGTCTTACTTCTGAGGACAGCCAGATGCAGAGACCTGTGGAGAAAAACATCTGTCTCATAAATTGTCCTTTGATATCCTTGCAGCTAGCAGGAGTCTGTCTTCTGGCCATTGTTGCACCCTGGCCCCCTAACTGCAGCTATTAGTTTGATCTACCAATAGAAATTTAAAAGAGAAATAATCTTAGTTGTCTGCTAAAATTATTTTTTCCTGGTCTTCTATCTTTATCTCTTCTCTGCACTGAAACTCACACATCTTCTTCCCTTCATGTAACTGGACTTTACCAAACCATATTTCAAATGGTCAACTATTTTATGGATTTAATAATAACTTGCCCCAGATCTGTGATGGCAGGGAACAGTTTAGTCCAAACAGCAATATAGAGGCCAAATTAGTCTTATAGTGAGCCCATTGAAGTTATTGGAGTCAGAAGCCTGAGAGATTTCACACTTTTTTCACTTTGTGTGCATCAGACAGTGGAGATTGCTTTTCAGCAGTAAGAATCAAAACATGCATGCACTGTGTCCACATATGCACATGCATATAGGAAAAACAAGACTCGCATTTCAGGATTTTTAGGTATCTCTGTGTTGTTCTATGCAAATATGTTGGGATTTTGTCATAGCTGAAGTCAAGGTCTTGGGTCCTATGAAAATCAGGCATAGAGAAAATGCAAAGTGCCTGCTTACATGATTGCAAATCATTATGACATGATACTTTAAACCTACCAAGTCACATTTTGATGCTGTGCAGCATTTTTGTTCCATTCACTGGATATGGCTAGTGGAAAGCAGCACCATGCTTGCACTGCTAGGGAGCCAGTGCTACTGTGATGTGCTTAGTTTTGAAAAGAAGACAAGTGTGACATCCATCATCTTGCGTTTCTTTAGGTTCAGTGGTGTATTAATTTAATCATATCTACCAAGGTTGCCTGTATGAATGACATTTGTTGTCTCTAATGACATCACAAGCTGCAACTGAAAGTTCATACACACAATTTCTAAAATGAAACAAGTTTGAAAGGTTTTTTTACTAGTTTTGGCTTTTCCTGCTAATGCAGATATCTAAGGTCTGGAAAAGAAACAGTTATAGCTTTTGAACTTCAGGAATCATAACATGAAATATTTTCATGTCTAGTTCTAACTAACTTCAAGAACAGATATGAACAAACAGGCAAATACAATTACATTTTCCTTGTTTACCTGGGTATTTGCATACTTTTGAGTTAGCAGTTCAGGCAAAACATTTGGATAATGTGCACCATGACATATACAAGATTATTACTTTTTCTTCAAGAAACAGCTATTATTCAATTCAGTAACTAACACTTGTCTCAGTTTTGCAGTTCTACTGTAAGTGATCTTGTTGACTGAAATTATTAATGATTAAACTGCTCATCTACATGACATTAAGAGCATTCTTTGCAAAAACAGGCCATCACTCAAGATGTATTCTGAGCACAGTGGCAATTAACACCCTACTTTTTATGGTTCAAATGTTAACCTGATTATTTCAAAAACAGTATCAGTAGGTAGCTTAATTAGTAAATGGCTTCCCTCCAGCTTGCATATTTCCAGCACAGATAAGGTTAAATATTTTCCTTTACGTAAAAAAGTGGGTTATTGTTAATGCTTGTCAGGAGGAAGTGGTGATTATTTCAATTTAACTCTGTACCTTTAACTAATGCTGTTATTTCTTGTTTTTTGAATTAAAGTGTACTCCTGTTGAGACTGATGGTACACGTGCTTGAGGAAGACACAAAAGAATGTAACAGAATCACACATTTTCTTTCACCTGATCTTCAGACAATTTTCAAATCTGGTAAGTACTAAAATAAAGTATGTAATCTATTATGTGTGCATGTGTGATGAATATATTAAACCGAACTTGTCAGTAAGAGTATACTTACAATGGTCAGCAAAGCTTAAAAAGCACTTGATTCCCTCCAAGCACTGGGAATTTTTTTCCTTATAGAAATCTGTCTTTTTCCTGAGGTCTTTCTTTATCTGTTATCTTTTGCTTCTATAATTCAAAACTGTATTTGTATTTAAGATTGCAGTTTAGTCTTACTTTTGAGTACACATATATTGCTTTCATAGTGAAAAGAAACATGGTAGAGTGGATGAAGTGGAAAACAGTAAGCTAAAAAAATGTAAGGCTTAAATATTTAATATTCAAAACATAATTAGGTTTGTGTGCACATGCATAGACATGTGCCCATATATAGTATATAAACAATTTTAGAATACACACCCAACCTAGTACATATGGACTTCTTTATAATTACCTAATACATTAATGTTAAATAAAGCCATAAATATGCAGATTATAAATTACAAAGGTGCCTATTGAAAGACCATTAGGAAGATTTAAATTGAGAAGAAAATTGTGTTTATAGGATTTCTGATTCAACTTCCTTTGCAACCAGTGCACCTTTTAACAACTTCATCGAATGCTATTTCAAATTCATAGAAGGAAATCAGCTTAAGAGATTTAAATCAGATCCTAAATCTGACCTCTACAATTCTGGTTTCAGTTTGAGTCCTTCCCTCCTTTCGTACCAACCACCCTCAATACGCTTTTGCTGGACAGTGGAAGTCCTTTTGTAAATAAATGTGTGAGTGGTGGTGCCTTTGTGGATTCTCGTAGCACCAGGACATCTCTCCCACGGTGAGTAGTTGTTCCCTAGGGGCTTTCTGCTGAGCTCTTCTGGGGACTAGAGAACCCTTCTTCAGTGCTGTTCTGAAGACATCTCCTTTCTTATCCCTCCTTGCAGGCTGTAGGATATACCCACTCTCCCTTTCTTCTAAATGCCTTCACTCTGTCTTCTTCCTTCTACATGTTATAATAATATTTGACAGTGGTTTTGGCTAAGAGGAATGAAGACTGACTGTTATGTAGAGAATATATACTGTCAGGCTCCCTTTGTATATTAAACCATGTATGTCCTAGAAAGATACGAATGACAAATACCTGGAAAGTAATTTTTCTTGCAGTAGTAAAATAACATTTTCTAAAATAGTAACCTAGACAAATACCCCTTTAATGCTGTTAACAAGCAAGAGCATGAGCATCTGGCTTGATGGCATCAGAGGAGGGTAAAGTGGCAGATCGAGACTAGAGTTGCTCAAAGATGGGCCAGAGACCACAGCCGCAGGTGAACTGTACAACTTACCTGCTTGCCCTATACATTTTTTCACTTCTGAGACACACTGTAAGTTGTTTAAAGCTTGCTTCAGAAGGTGTTCAAGCACTTTCAGGCTGTCATGTTCCTGCAGCTTCTAGAAATCATCTTTGAAAGCCAGCAGAGGAAGCTGGAGAGGTGGTTAAAGATTTATGTAAAGAGCAGGAAAGCCAGAGAAGCTGTGATGCTTACTCAACATCATACAGTATGGGTCTATACCCACCTGCAGCCCTCTGGCGTAATCCAGCCTCCCCACATGAGTCACAGCAAGTCTCATCCTCATTACACTTTTGGAGAATGTTCAGTCCTCTCCCTTCCCCAGCTTCCCAGATATATCTGGACTGTATCTGCCCCGCTTTTACAGATTATCTGTTTCTGTAAAAATTCAGTTAATTCCTGAACAGGAAGGATTTGTTTATCTAGACTTAAAGTTGACCCATGTGCACTTCCTAGTTAGCAGCACAACTAACAAAAAGCAGAGAAACTCTAGATGAAATTGCCATGCACAGCCTTAGCAAATACGGGACCTCATGTTGTCCAGTCCCTGCAATTCCTGCTTTGCTGGTATGTGCTGTTCTCCCAGAGCACCTAATGGAAAGGAGGACTGAACTCATGCAAAAAAATGCTGAGGAACTAAATCTCCCGCCCATGAGTTCCTGTGTGAGGTTAAATGAGTAATTTAAGCCCAGCTTCACACATGTGACTACCAATGGCATGTTCCTTATTTTATCCGTCCATCTGTGGCTTTAGACTCTGTGGTCTGATTTGCAGGAATCTGAGCCTTGCTGCAACTAGTGTCAATGGATTTAATCCTTTACATAACTGAAGTCCTTCATAATGCTAAGCAATCTTAAAAGTGATGTTAGAGGGGACAAATGTCTCAAACTGAACATCTCGAGTGCATACTTATTGTAATGACTCAATACTCAGGTTCCTTCCCTGTAAAATAAAGGAAATCATGCCTCCTCACCACAGAGTGTTGTGCAAATTACTTAATTACTATTTGTAAAATACTTAAGTATTACAGTGATAAATAAAATAAATTATTTTAATAAAGTGCAGTCTATAACATGAAGATCTGTGTACTGAACAAAACAACACCACTAGTGCCCAGTCTGTTCATATGTACTCTCCTTTGCATTGTAAGAAGCAATTATCCTGGAACTCTTATTTACCCCACTAGTGTAATAAAAAAGGGAAGTAATGTGATGTTAAAATTGCTGAGACACACTGATAAAATGCCAGAGCAAAAAAAAGATAAAAGTTAAAGTGCCATATTACTTTTATGGAGTATACTAAGGTAGTGCTGTTTACTTGTCAGTACTTCCCTCAGTACACTGATTGTCATTTCAGAATTTCTGAAAGTAAAATTGAATTTATTTTATTGTGGTGTAAAGTCAACGTGAAGTAAGAACCTTTCTCATATGTTATCAGCTCTATGAATAAACATGCCATATGTAAGACTATGCTCTTAATGATACTGATACAAACCATCCACCTCTCACAACTGCACATTGTGCTGCAGAGGTGTGTGATTTGTTGAGGTGCTCCTGTGTGTTGTTGATATACCTGAAGTGATGCGATTTTTCTTTGAATAAATGTTTCATTTACAATTATGGCTTTTTTTACTTGTTTACTTTTCTTGTGCTGTTCTCCTATCCAATCTACTTTATTTTCTCGTCAGAAATCCTTGGGAAAGCATTTTGAAGTTCTCCTCGAGTTTTCTCCTCAATTTTTCTTCCTCAGAAGTGTACTGCCAAGATGAATTTTGTAAGTACCTAACTGGTAAACTATATTAATACATCAATAAAGCAATGAATCTGGAAGTGCCAGCTCTTTGAGGCTGGTGGTCCAAGTGCCTTAATTTCGGGAGTAATTAGCTGAAGACTTGCTCTGACAGCAGATTTTACTGCAAAAGCGCAGTGTTTATTGGGTTTGCACCCTCCTAATGTAAGTCCAGGTTTGGTGCCCATGGTGCAGGTAACTGTGTCTCAGGATGGTCATCCTGGATTGCCTGCCCAGCTGAGTGGAGAGAAGAAATCATTTTGCGGCTTGATTGAGCCAAGCTCTGTTAGTATGAAAAGTATAACACGCTAGTAAGGTCTGTTCCCCTCCCTTGATGGTAAAGCAAGCTTAGACCTCTACTTCAAATTCAAACTTTTACACTGTGAGTGTTATCTGACAATAGACTAATTCTTTCTGCATAATGTATTTAAAGATGGAAACCTTAGGGTCATCCAAAAATATTATCTCCATGTTCATATTTTAATTAAGATTTTATGAAATTCTCTAGTTAGTTATAGAATCATAGAATTGTTTAGGTTGGAAAAGACCTTAAAGATCATCAAGTCCAACTGTTAATCTAGCACTGCCAAGTTGTTTCAAGTCTCCTCTACCGTGTTAAATACACTTGTAATTGGGGTGTATGGATGGTGGAAACAGTGCAAACATGTAGCGTTGGAAGAAACAACTGTGTACTATTTTGATACAGACCTGAAGCTGAAGCATGGGAAGAACTGGACAGAAGCATTACAGTTATCAAAAGGGAAATGTCACTTCCATTTCAAATCAGCAAGCCATATAACACTTCTATACTATTTTCAAAAAGTTTCCAGTGTACCTTGTATTTGTATGACTTTGTTATCTATCAACTTCCTACTATATAGTAATTAGAGATTAACACCTACGTGTTAACTGGTGGTCTTCTTTTTTACAGACAGAACCTCGTACCGCAGATTATCCATATTATTCAGACTACGCTTCTTTAATCACACCACCTTGTTCTAAGCTGGAAGTCAGGAACTTCACAAAATCATTTCTGCCAGTTGTGTATTCATTGATTTGTGTCATCGGCCTAGTTGGTAACATCTTTGTAGTGATGACCTTTGCTTTATATGAAAGAACCAAGTCCATGACGGATGTGTACCTCTTCAACATGGCCATAGCAGACATACTATTTGTTCTCACTCTCCCACTGTGGGCAGTGAATTATGCTGCTGACAAATGGATTTTTGGTGATTTTGTTTGCAAAATAACCAGAGGTATCTATGCAATCAACTTCAGCTGTGGCATGTTGCTTTTGGCCTTTATCAGTGTGGACCGGTACATTGCTATAGTACAAGCGACAAAATCATTTAAACTCAGAGCAAGAACACTTGCATATAGCAAATTCATTTGTTTGTCTGTGTGGATATCATCAATTTTAATCTCTAGTTCCTCTTTTCTATACAGTGAAAGTTACAGCCTCACCAATGAAACCAAAGAGATTTGTGATCACAGATTTGACAGAATGTCTGAAAGCACGATGCTGAAATCATTGCTGCTGTGCCTACAAGTGGGATTTGGATTTTTTATACCTTTCTTATTCATGATTTTTTGCTATACATTCATTGTCAAATCCTTACAGCAAGCTCAGAATTCCAAAAGAAACAAAGCAATACGTGTGATCATATTAATTGTAGCTGTTTTCCTAGTTTGCCAGGTACCTTATAACATTGTTCTTCTTGTGACAGCGATAAATATGGGCAAGCTGGGCAGATCTTGTGACAATGAAAAGATAATGGCCTATGCAAAATACACCACTGAAGCCATAGCATTTTTACACTGTTGTGTGAACCCTGTGCTCTATGCTTTCATTGGAGTGAAGTTCAGAAGCTATTTTGTGAAGATAATGAAGGACCTATGGTGCATGAGATACAAGAAATATAATAAACGTAGTTCAAGGACAAACTCTGATATTTATCATTCAAGACAGACTAGTGAAATTCTGACTGACAATGCATCTTCTTTCACTATGTAATACAATTTGAACATCATTATTACCAAAGGACTCTTCTCACCGAGCAACCCAAAACAGTGTCACTGTGCCTGTGACAGCAAGTCATTTGGGCTTCTCTGCACCTCTAAGGAAGCTCCCATGATCTCTAATTCCTTTCAGAAAAAGAATTAAGATAAAAAAATAACACTGTGCTATGGAAAACTGAAATCTCCTTCACCTCAACATTCATGCTCTTCTAAAGTACACTCTCTTATAATTATCAGAAAAGTGAAGTTTACAGAGGAACCCACCCTGTTTTCTAAGGAAAAACTGCATCTCATCTGTCCTACATCACTGAAATATCCCAAAAATTCTAAGTAAATGAATCAGGTTATGTTCAGGTTCATTCTATCTACATTTATGTTGTTTCTGTTAATTACTTCTACCTGGAAATCTTATCTAAGTGTAGGTCTGTGCTTTTGTTGCAGACAGGTCACGCTGTGGCAATACTAACTTAAAGATACAGCATTTTGAGCAAAGCATGGCAAGGAAAGCAAACAGAGAAAGGAAGAAAAAGGCTCAAGGCTGCTGACATAGCTGGGCTGTTAAGTCTCATACGTCTTTGCCCAATTCTATACTCCGCCTGCTCATTGGAAGTTGCTTACATCAAGGCTGATGCTGTTCTAAGCCAACAGTGACATGTCTATAAAAAAGAATACTAGAAAAAAAAAAAAGAAAAATACTAAGGAGAACACTGAAATATCCACACAAAGGTTTTCTGACATCTCCTGAAATTATCTTCTGAACGGAGAATGGAGCTTTGCTTGAGAGATGCTTCTCTATGTTTGGCACAGGATTCAGCTGCTGGAATCTGTCAAAGCTGATCAGTTGGTGAACATCTCTGCAAAAAGTTGTTTCTTTCTAGCTGAAATTCACACTCTACTTTATAGAAGGCAACAAACTGTACAGAACTTCAATTATTCCAACACTTTTTGTTGGAACTTGATCGGTGACAAAACTTGATGCGTTTCTTGGTATTTAGCTAACCATTAACAGAGTTTCCTTAGGAATGGATTTACTAGGACAAATATGCATATATGAAGTTTACTTTATTATCTTCAGAAACTATTAAGGACTATATCTGAAAATAAAACCAGAATCTGACTTAATACAGCCAGAATTTTTACTGAGTCAGTATTTGACTCACTATGAATATAGGAATATTTATGATGGTGTGTGGATTTGCTCTAGTGTAGGACATTACATTCCTACAGCTGTGTAAATTAATGCAATCTGCAGCTTGCTATTTACTTTGGTTGTGGTTCTTTTAAGTTCATGGCTGAAGAGATAGCAGAGCTTGGATCACTAACCACACCACTCAGTGGCAATGCAAAGGGCCAAGAAGGCTAGTGTTGGAGCTGAAGATTCCTTGAGGAAGGGCATTGATATGGCATGACACTAGTACTGCCTTGGCTGGTGCAATCCATCCTTGTTCACAGTGCAGTGTGAGGTTTTTAAATGTCAAGACCAAGTGTGATCAAGATTGCATATATTTATCATGACTGAATAACAACTTAGGCAAGAATATAATAAAAATTTATGTAAATACAGATGCATGCATTTGCTGTATATAGCACTGAAGATTTTTCAGAAGAGAATTCAACAAATAAAAAAGTAACTCAGAAGTAAAAAATCCCTTCAGGTCTAAGGATTTCTTGCTACATGGTATGCCTTGATACATTCCCTTATTTGGTGCAAAATCTCTCATATCTGAATGATGTAGTCTCTTTCTCTCAAAGACTGCATGAGGCGATGTACCCCAGGGCAGGAAGTCCACGACTGAAGCCCAGCAAGTCCGATGGTGGCTCCTGGGCAGAGCCCTGCAAGGCTCAAGTGTACCCACATCTTCCTGCCGGCCCTGCTGCCACGTCTGCATTGGCCTTCAGCCACCAAACAACCCAAATGCCACCCCAGCAGCTGTCAGGATGGGGTTGTGGGGGTAGATGGCAGCCAAGGCACAGTCGCTGACCCTGTCACTGTCACAGTCCCACTGGAGTAGGATCATTGACAGACCCTAAGTGGAGAGGGATGGCCCCTGGGCAGGGTGAGTGCTCCATAGGTGTCAAGAAGTGGTTCCTGGCTGAAGGGGTATCCTTCGTCAGTGTTGAGGGAGGAGGAAAAGGAGGGCAAAGCTCAGTCCCACTGGCCACCAAGGTGTTCCTAGTGGGACAGGGTCCCACCACACTGCCTTGCAGATCACCAGCCCCTGGTAACCTGAGGGACCCTGACATGTTGGAAAGGGTGGTGGTGGGACATCTGTCTCAAGTGGGAGGCAACACAGACTCCCTGCTGCTGTCTTGTGAGAGGGAAAAATGCTTGCTGGAAATGATGTTGAAAAGTATTAAACATACCCATGATTCTTGTCAATGAGAAGTGTATTGAAGGGAAGAGGAACATCGTGTGTGTGTGACAACACAAAAGCTCTTACAGTATGAATTGTGCTGATGTCAGTGTCTGGCAAAAAATTCCGCTTGAGTTACAGCTGAAATCTCAATTGCCATGAATGATTGTCCAGTGTCTGGGAGAAATGGGGGTGAAGGGTAGGATGGGCTCCCAAGGGGCTGCTGAGCAAGGTAGAACTTCAGCTCTAGCCTGTGGGCCACTAGCTTTCTTACTTACTTATCTACTTAAAAATTTAATTTACATACAACACATTATTACTCTATCTACTGTAAGGTAAAAGAACAAGACCAGTTCAGAGTTAAGCAGTGGGGGAGCAGAACCCCACTGCTTAAAGTTCAGAAGGAGATGGTCATAACAGCAGGCTGTCCAACTGATGTTGCTGATGGACCCTCAGATATTCTTTCTTTTCCTGGCTATGTCAGCAGAAATGAGAGGTGAGCTAGGGTGGGTGTTGGGATTTTGGGATATGAAAAGAGCAGATTTATAGGAACCTGGGTGTTACTTTCTTTGCTTATGGAGTAACTTTTTGGAGCTTGCTATGGAGACTACTTTTTATTTAAATATTTAAATTTTGTGGTAGTTGTGCAGTACACTGCATAACAAACACATGGTGAAATTTTCTTTTTTGTTGCATGTATTCTGTTATTTTGGAAGAAAAAAGATTTGGTTTTGTATAGATCCTTATTTCCTACCATATTTAAAGAGAGAAGGATACATACTGTGTTGCATCATGTTGTACACACATAAGATGCAGCTGATAAGCTTTGAGAAGACAATTCATATCCTCCTTCAGCTGGGGCTGGGGCTGAGTTGTGTTATTGGCTGCAGGCACAAGGTCTCTGCTTATTAGCAAGTTCCATTCTGCTTTTGATGGCTTTATGACAGCCCTGCTTGACACCTCCTATTCAAGTAGTTCAGAAGAAGGCAGGTCATCAGTGCGCAGTGTTAAATAAATACATAATACCTCAGTGCCTAAAGCTAAATCTGTTTTCTGACACATATAATCTTTAAAATGGACCTAATTTATTAATTGGCTTTCCGTAAAAAGCATCAGCTTTCTTCCCATAGTATTTAAATTTCATGTGCTATCTTTTCTATCTATATATTCATTTTCTTTGAAGAGTGATGCCCATAAGTTGGTGAACCTTCAAGAGGGTCACAGTGGACAGAGGAGATCAAAGTCATTTGGGCCTTATTACTAGCAAGGAAAGGCACAGAAAAGAAGATGAAAACTATATGCAAAGATAGATAACAGTTTGAGATGAGTGAAAACTAAAGAGAAACAGGAAAAAAACAGTCTACAGAGGAATATTCTTGTGATGGAAGGTTGTTGATAATGATTAAGTACATTACTCTGATTTTATTATTTAAACCAAACTCTGTTTTGGATCTTTGTAGGGCAATCTTGTTGACTAGAATTGTGGAAATTTTTGGGGGGTTTTGCTACAAAAGTAGCAAGAAGATGGTACTTGAAGATTTCAGAATTTGGACTGAATTGGAAAAAATAGTTTTAGATCAGATGAAGATGATAACGTTTTCAAAATGTCAAAATACTTTGTCTCATAAAACATCTAAAATGTTTTGACATTTCTGGTTAGTTTTCAGATACTATAATAAGAGCCAAGGAAATGATTTCACTAAACCGCTGAAAGAGGCTCATAATCTGTTTGGGGTGGTTTTTATGCTGCTGTGGAGCAATCAGGGTAATCCCTTCTATCACCTCCTGTGGTAGAAGGTACCACCTCTGGGTTAGGAGCTCATAATCTCTTTGTCCATGCAAAGCACAGTTCCAAAAAGAAATTAAAAAAAAAAATAAAGGGAAAATAAAAAGGAAAATATTTCCCCCTTAAATTGTGCTCCACCAATAGCTCTTAATTCTTTTCTAGGCAGTGTAGTGTCCTTCAGGCTGAACAGGGAATTAAATGACATCTCCTCTACTGTGGGTGAATGACATGAGACCTGATGGTAATGGTGTGACCACTAAGCAAGGAGTTGTGCTCAGGGCAGCTTTGAGCATAGTTAAGTTCCTTTTATAAGAAGTTCCTTAAAACAAATTCCTCAAAACAAATTTCTCATTTTTGGTTGAATGAACTGCTTTATCTAACCTGAGATGAAAAGTATCTGGGTTTTACTTAGTTAAGAAAACAAAACCTATTCATTAAAAATATTTTGATGGTGACTTATCCACCAAATCAGGATCCCTTTCCCTAGAAACTAGAAAACCTGCTGTTTGTACAATTTTGTAGCTGATACCCATAGTCAGTTTTCTTTGGATTGATAATATTATGTAACCCAACTGTATATCCTGATGCAACACTCATATTTTTAATGAAATAATCATCTCCCATTTATTTTCATTGCCTTTTAATTAAAAATACATGCTGAATTAGTGCATTATCAATTTGAGCTAAGGCAGTCAAATTAATATGCTTGCATTAATACTTTTTAAAGCTCTTATTCAGTTTTAGTGCAGATTTGTCGTTCCTAGACATTTATTTTAGCTAATACAAGTTATGTAATAATATGTATTTAATCTGTAGGAACTAGAATTTCTTTATAAAGTTGTGATTCAATGAGGATTAGGGGAAGTAGGGAACACCCAGCTCCTTCCATAAGAAACAATGGCTGAACATTGGAGTAAGAGCTTTTCTTCAAAATATAAAATATCCATGATCTTTATTTACGTCAACTGTAGACAACACTGATGTTTTAATACAAAACATGGTAGTTTTATTTCTGAATAACTTGTGCTTAATCCTATGTAGTGGTTAGGAATCATAAAGGAAAAATATCTAATTACCAAAAAATTGGTGATATTTTTTTGCTTCTTAGCCTGGATTGCATCGTCCAGCTATAGCTTTGTTGTGATTTCTGGTCTCATTTCTGAAAAACTTTTACAGACATAGGGAACCATTAAAGTAGTTGCAACTGGAACTCTACTTGCTATCCTTGATTTTCTTTGTTCATCTTTTGCTAGTATTCAGTTTTTAACCTCTGAATTTCTGGTTGGTATCATCAATTTATGCTTCTAATCCACATAATTTGTTATTATTTTTTGCTAGTATCAAATATATTTTTAGAAAAATAATTTCTGTGTTCTTTATTCCATTACAAAAATACAGAATGGAAGAAAGAAAAGGAATTCTAAGATACAGAAAACACATATTTGTTAGAATGCATCAATTAAGTGTATTTATGGTAGATGGTTTGATTTCTAAGTTACACACATTTGGGAAAGTTAAAATAGCCTTAGCAATGTATTCTAGGTGAATTGTAATGTATACTATGTGAATTATAGTGTGTTGTAATCATCTGTCTCATAAAATTTTAGTAGAAAAATATAATTACCTTTGTATTGATTTTTCTCATTCAGATTCAAAGATTATTCAGCTCATAACAACAGTGTTAAAAATAGTACTGTTTTTAGAGGCTTTTTACAGTTTATGGCCTTTTCAGACTGGTGGATATATTTGTTGGTGTTACACTTCAGAAGCAACTGCTATAAATAAAGGACAATATCAGCAGGGTTGCAAATTGTCCAAACAAGGATTGAAGAACCTGGTGTACCTTTTACATTGTAGCTGATTTGCATGAACACAGTGTTTGTTAATTAAAACATTGTGTACTCTAGGATTTTCATATAAACAGGATTTTTTTAACAGGCTTATCAATGCAGGAAACATTTTCTACTCTGTGTTCATTAACCTCTCTTGTTCTTGCCTTAGGCTGCATGCAGCTGGATTCATTCAAAAATATTTCTAACTGCTGCTGCTCTCAACATCTTTCCTCTCAATTTTTCTATAAATACCTGTAGTTTTGTAATTTGACTTTAAAATCTGTTATTGAAGGAAGCTATAGAAATAATGGTTTTAAGATGGTTTTATTGCTCATAGTAGAGGGCTAGATTTCTTTTCGCTTTTTCTGTTTGTATTTATTTCCATAAAAGTACATGTTATTATTTTGTGGTATTGAAACAACAGCAGAATCACATTAACTTGCATGAATTTGTTGTTAAAGTTGCAAAATATTGGACATAAAACCTCAGTGATAGCTAATTCTACTCACTTGATCTTTGTATGAAATACTATCTAAAATGCTTTCTTATTTGAATCAGTGAAATCGCATTTAAAATATTCATGCTCAGATTATCCTAAACTAACTTTTTATCTCTTAAGTCTCTATAGATTTAAGGCCCAAAGACATGTTTTTAATCACTTAGTTTAGACTTTTAATATAATAATATATTGGTATATTTTAAATATATAATTAATAATATATGTGCATTATTAGCTTTACCTTGTTGCTTTCATCAAACCTAGGGTTTGTGGATAAACTGAAATTGCATAAGACTATTGCCTGTTCTGTCTGCTGATACGTCCCTTCCTAGAGAGTTATTATTGCTTCTTGTCAGTGAAGGAGGACAAAAACAAAGAACCTCATTTTCTCTGAAAATAGTTTTCCTCCTTTCAACCTTTAAGTGTTTTTATCTGATCTTCATAGGTTTGATAATGGTAAGCTGTTACTTTACCACCAAATGCTCACTGACAACTGGAACATCTGGAAGTACAACAGCTGCTCTTCTGCAGAATCAGATGCAGCTGTGCCTTGTTAAGGTCTCAATAATTATGAAGGGCCAGGCTGTGTGTTTATTGTGCAATTCCAACAACAAGTATTTTTTGCTGATTTTGCTTACAAAACATTCAAAAATCAGTGTGGTTTTTTTGGTGTGTGTGTGTGGTTTGGTGTTTTTGTTTGTTTGTTTGTTTGCTTTTTCCCTCCCCATGATAGAGGCATCAAGTTATTTAACCACTGATACATTCTCTAAGGATATTTATGGACAAATATTTCCTATCAAAAAAATTGTTTAAGAAAATTATTTCCCTCAATGTCTTTCTACAAGTCTCACATTCTCAGGTAAGACTTTGTACCTGACTCTGAGTTCTGCTCAAACCTTTTTGCAGTGTTTTATTCACATGTATGAGCTGGGCTTTCAGGTTATTGAAAGTTATTGTGACTCAGGTGGGGGTCACCGATGACTTCCAAAAGGGAGGGAGCTTTTTAAACTTTAGCAAATACGAAGCTGTGTTTCAAAATAATCCCAGAGAGTGGTGCAAAACATGGGAAAAATAAGAATGTAAGCAACTGGAAAAAATCCTGAAGTTTCTTCACAGTTCTGCTCCTGAAGTTCTGTATAAAATTAGTTGAATAATTTTAATTGGATTTTCAAAACTTGATGGTAGTAGTACATTATTATTTTGCAACAAGAGATGCTGGTGTGTTGTGATCGCAGTAAGAAGGGTGCTCAGACTCTGTAAGGTATCATTTAAAATGCTATTTTATTAGAGCTGATGCAATAAGGAGAGAACAACATAGAAATAAAATTAGAAATCCTCAGTTGCATATGCAAAGAGATCTTTGAAAAATAGCACTGTATTATTTATTATAAAAGTATCTGATATTTTTACATATGAAAACTGTGTATGGCACAGACATTTCAACAGATAATGCAACATACATTATGGCACACGTTTACCCTTCTGGAAGGAGGGGGCTGGACTAGACAGTCTCCAGAGGTTTCAATGATCAAAAGTAACCATGTGTTCTATGACTCTACAGACTGAAATAAGCAAGTTGCTTCATTGTCTTTGCTTTGGAAAACTATGCAATATGGAGAATGCCAACTGTTTTTATATCAACCAGGCATCCAATTTTTCTTGGCAAGTTGGATCCTTTTTAAGATAGTGTTTATTTGTAATGGCTGGTGTTGTCTTAGCATCTGAATGTCTGTTAGTTCTACTCTATGTAACTATACATTTAGATGATTCTTCTCTGCATTATCCTAGTTTTATACTGTTACAATTCTGAAAATCTCTATCAACAGATCGTCATAGGTACATATTTGCACTTTTTCACTATCTCACTTAGAAGATTACGGAAATCAAAGGGGTTTTGTCCCCTAAATTCAGTCCCTGCTCAGTCTGTAAAAGTTAATTTCTAGTCTTTACCTGTATATTTTCAATTCACAAAGTTATGTGATTTAATTATACAGTATAGTTCCACAAGGAGGCAAACTAAACATGTATAGTGCCACAAAAACTGGATTTCTCTTGTCTGAAACTTCTCTCTGTGGTTTTGCAGTTAATTGCATTATGGAAGAATATCGAAGGACAATATCATTTTACGCATTTCGGAGTCTGGTAGCCTGAGCAACTTGTAATATTCAGTAGTATTGAAAACACACAAGAGATTTAAATGAAGACCAAGTTTTGATACAGCATTGGTAGAATGAAATTATTGGCAGAGAATATAGAAAAGTTATTTTCCTGCTCAATTACACATTGCATGATCTCTGATAAAGTAATGGTTATTTGGTGATGCATGCAGTGAATTAAGGTGTTTTGGTGTTTTTTAAATCTGTTTGCCCTTTGAGTAAAACTCTATTATTGTGTAAAAATTACTCCCAAATACTGTTTCATTGCAGAAATGTTCACAGTTTTTATGTACATTTTATGCATTTAGACAAAATTTAAACTAATTGGTTTTAAGGAAAAAGGAGACAGAGGTAAAATAAAGGCAAATCAAGGGCCAAATATGGATTGAAGCGCAAAATCAAAATTACAGACATTCTTAGAGCTTTGTAAAGGTCCTCAAGCAAACCACAAACCAAACAGCTCTTTGAAGGGTTCTGCCTGGACACTGTGGTTGTGAACAGTCTGTGACCTTTCCGTCAGTGCCCTTGATCACCTGATAAAAATTAGTATTTTTTGTTAGAGCTGTAAAATCAGGTTTTTAGGAAACCTTCTTGACTCCAGCTTGTCTGCTGACTTCTACCCTGCAAGAGAACTTCTGGGAATGCAGTTATCAGAAATTAATATTCCTTAAAATCTGATGCCTCCTACAAAGGCAGCTAATATGCCTGAGACATGGGCAAATTTGTATACTCCAGAGGGCCTGAGAAAGTCCTGAGTTTCTCCAGCCGATAACTGGTGCATATAGGAATCTTGTTAGACATGGACTAGTTCATATCCTCTTGCCTCAATACAGGAGCCAAAGCACAACAGTGGACTGAAAAGATAAACAAAAGTTGACACGTGACAGTGCAGGATATGGGATCTGACAGCTGCAAAAACATACTTGGCAATGTTTTCAGCATATGTTAATTTACGACTCTTCTCATGGACTTTCATATCCCATAGAGTCAGGCACAAGAAAAATCTCTGGGGGAAAATGCTAAAAGGAAACCTCAGTTGTTCCAGGATCTGACATCAGCTGAGACATACTCATATTTACAGGGTTCTGGCTGCAGAGAGGTTTATGCTCCCACATTCCCAGGTAGTGACTGCCACTATCAGATGCATCATGTTTGGATGGAGAAGCTTATCTGGAAGAAATGAACATATAGTGCGATTTTAAAATACCCCTAATTAATGAAGAACCAATGCACAACTCTCAAGATAATACTGTCCATGGAAGTCTGCCTTGCAAAGGAAGGAGGGGTTAGTGATAACTGGCAGAAAGTCCATTTTGTTGATGTAAGCTGTATCCACATTATTGTTGTTATAGTCTGTTATAGTCAGAGTGCCCCTCTTGCGGACTTTTTTTAAGGTGGCCTGATAATTCCAGCTGGAAAAGTAGATGTGACAGCATAACCAGACTGAGTCAATTATGTAGTATCACCTAGTTCAGAAATATAGCAGTGCTTCGATTTATAAACTATCTGCAAATTATTGTTACTGCCTTCGTGACCTGGGTTTGGAGGCTTGGGGATTTTTTGAGCTTTTCATCAGTCTGAGTTCTGTAGCCAGTAAGTCGTGCAAAAAAGCCACTGGTCATTGATTATGAATTTTTTAAATTTCACATTTAATATCATGACATGTTGTGAGACACTGATGCTGTCCTGAGAACCTTTTCAGACAGTATGTGTTTCTTTTAGGTGTAACATTATTTTCGCTGTTACTTTTTTTTTTTAAAAAAAATCTGCATGCTCAGATTTGTGCGAGTCTGTTTGCTCACTCAGAATAGTGCAAGGTTTCCCTCTAGTGGTTAAATCTCGTACAAACGTTCTGAAAGCATAATGCAATATCTGTATTACCTAGTTTTTTGTAATTTTACAAATAGCTATAACAACTAGATGTTATTTGTAGATGTAATCAAAGCTTCCCTGCAGCCTGAATAAACAGAGACATATTACAGAGCAGAGTGCAGTCGTGCAGTTTATTTTATTTTTTTTTTCCAAAGCCAGGTCTTCTTTTCATTGTTGTGGGCTTGAGTTGTCTTGTGTAATGGAGAATATGTACCCATTTATATCAGTACATGTAACTTTCCCCTTCCTCTCTTGCGGGGGGAGCGGGTATTCTCCAGTTAATGTTGTTGTTGTTGTTGTTGTTGTTATGTCAGACACCAGTGTCTCCAGAGACTTAAACTGTGGTCCTTTTTTGCTCTGTCTGCAAACTCCTCTTCTTCTAAGACACAGCAACAGATCATACAAGGGATAAAGCATCACATGGTCATTCCAGAATTTCACGCTTGCCTTCTGGGAGCTATTTGGTTAATTCCTCTTCTGTCTAGGGATTAATTTATAGAAATGAACGACAGGAGAGGAAGCTTGAAATCCATTGTCGAGCTGCTTTTAATTAGTATTCTGTTTTGGAGTTCAGTTATAGTGAGTTGCCCATGCCCACCTGTTTTGTCTAAAGGAGGTACTGGTTTTGCTGCACTTGTCAATAGATGATAACTTGAACCCAGTTCCACCCTGAAAATTCCACATATCCTTGATCAACAGGGAGTAAGCAGAACTATTGAAAAGGATCAGGCTGACCTTACAGAGGCAAATGTCTTTTTATGTAGAGCTTTTCCTCCAGATTTAGTTGTACATGGTTCTGATAGCTTCTTCTTAAGCTCTATGTAACATTTATGTATGTATTTGTACATATGTATTTATATATCATTTACTTATGTATTTATATATTATGTACATATTTATACACTATGGTAGTGCTTCCTGGTTTGAGAACTTTCAGGTGATATTTTCATCCAGCTTTTATCTTCCCTAAAGCACTTGTCAGAGGTCCCTGTGCCCTAAGTGTTCCTACTGGTTCATATTTGTCTGCTTCTTGAAGCTTTGTGATCACTTCCTCTGCTCGAAATCCCAGCTAAATGTACAGCAGGGTAGGCTTCAGCTGGTTTTGGACTGAGTTTTGCTCCCATCATATTTACTCCCATTATGTTTTCTTCTTGAATAGGATTGGTTTAGAATACAAGAGGGCTGCCAACATCTCACCATGTTAGTGCCATGGATGCTGAGGATGTGGCAGCTCAGTCACAGCCCCACTGTGGGACAGAGGGTTGGTATTGGAGGCTTGGATAGGAAATGGGCAGTGAGAGAAATGTCACATACCTATAATATGAGAACATAAGAAAAAACGTAGGACACTTTTGCAGCTCCAGAGGCATCTTTATTACAACATGCTGATGGCTTTTGTTTAGCTTCATGCAATTTGTTACCTCCTTCCATGTTTGTTTTCAATTCCAGACTAGTCTTTTTGTTGGGGCTGGTGAAAGGCACTGAAGTGCAGGTAGTTTTCACATCACCGACAGAGACAAGCTATGCGATGTGTTCACAGGCAACAGGATTTCTCTTTTGTTCAGCTTCTGCTGCCTGTAGCTGTATTTTTTTCAAGTGCTTCTTTCAGTGTGACTGAGAACAAATCAACAGGAAGGTCAATCAACTGTATAGTGCAGATATGTGTGAGGAGGTACGGGAAGATGTAAGTACCCAGAAATAAACTTGGAGGAAAAGACTGAAGTTGAGCAATAAAATTTCCATATTGGAAAGACAGTTCTTTCTGGAACTATGTTAATTTATTTTGTAACATACAGGATTCTAGTTTAATTGTATGAATCAAAAACCACAACCTCATCCCTTCCTCCAAATCTCTTATCCGCCAAAATTTAAGGGAAAGAACTGAGTCTAAGTAATATCTGTTCCCCAGCCACAGGTCTCTTGTCTGACATTTTGACTTTTTCTGGTTTTTTAATTTGTTCATCCTTTCCCTCCTCCTGCAGTGCTGTTTGTTTCTTATTTTGCATCTTGGTAGAGCTACCTGAGTTGGTCTCACAGTAGGCAGGAGAAGAAACTGAGGGATCTGTAATGTAAAGGGAGCTGACTGCTAAATGGATGTTCTTTCTGCAGTGACTTTCCCTCTGCTCTAGCAGTGTGGAGCTCTCCTGAGCAAGCCAAACGAGGCAGCTGTTTCAGCACTTCTTTGAGCTGCATTTTCAGAATGCTGATCATATTTAACTTTAATAGGTAGCTAAGCCATCCTATATTTAATAGAGGTCTTTTTCTATATGGCATGGTGTACAAATGGGAAAGAAAAATCCTAAACAAACTGATTTGGAAGATTTCTACTGGGACAATAATTCTGTTGTAGTGAAACACTAATGAACAATATGCACGGCAACAGAAATCTCTCCTGAGGCTTCTTTGCAGAGGCCAAGATAAACCATATGCACTTAAAGTACCCTGGAGTGTCCTAAATGGTAGATTATAAATGAGCTGTGCTTAAATGAGAGTAACTCATGTCAACTAGATTACACTGAATTGTGGATACTGTTACTAAGTTGCTAGTAATGTACACTCAAAACTAGTAAACAAATCACACTAACAAGTAACCAATTCAAGAGCAAGCCCTTATACTGTTGCAGCTGCATCCTGGGGGAAGTAATGAGCTTGGTTTCAAACTGCTTATCCAATAAAGAACAGGAGCAAGTACCAAAAGGCTGGATGTCGCAGAGACTAAAAAAAAAATCCCAAACAAACAGACAACAACAACAAACACACACACACACACAAAAACAAACCCACAAAAAACCAAACCAAGACAAACCAAAACAAAACAACCAAAAACCAGAAAAGTGAGTCTTTTGGCTGCTTTCAAAGACTCCATCTTGCTAGTGAGGCATCTTGCTGGAAGAAGACTTGGCATCCACTTGAAGAAACAAGGGAAAATTCTAGAAACACTGATGTTAAGGTACACAGACTTCACAGAAAAATATTTCCATGGCAGAGGTGGCAGGCTGGGGTTCAGCTGAGCTGCTCAGGGTGAGGAGCGGTGGTGCTCCACCATGAAGGAAGGGCTTCAGTGTTGCTCCACTGGACTATAGTGGCATGAATGATGCTGCAGCAGCAAAAAATGAGACAATAGGTGTGGAATTGGCCATAGATACGAAGTAATTTGTCACTGTTCAATGTTGGTGATTACAGTAATGAATTTTAGCAGTTGTCAAATATTGGCTTTCAAATGACCAGTCATTGTGCTCACAGGGAACAAGTAACAGCTTAATACAAATAAATGGCTATGTTCTTCACCTTAAATAAATGCATGATTTCCTATCACACCATCCACCATCTGCTTATTACATAAGACAAATAAATCTCAAAGTATAATGAAAAATAAGCAAATATAAACATAACACAAGCCCATTAATAACTTTAAAAAAAATAATCACCCAGTACACCTTCTAAATGTACTTGTGAGCACGTCTCTTACAATGCAAGACATGAAGATTATAATTAAATCCTAAATATCACTAGGAATTATCTGAAAAATCCATTTTGCTTATCTTGATACTAGTCTTGCTTTTCTCTTGAATCACTTGAGATGTGAAGTTAGATAATTGCTCTGGTATTACTGATAGCTCTATTTCCCCCTATAAAATTCCTTGGTTAGCTAAGTATTTTTGGAAATTATTCAGTACTTTTGAAAGAAAAAAGAAGGATTTTTCTGGTGATGTATGTTATTTTTCTTTGTCTTAGCTTAGACGTCTCAAAGCACACAGAAGTCAATGGGAATTAATGGACAAACTTCATCCTTTTTATGTTTTTTGTCTTTTGTATTGTATGTTCACCTTTACAGAAGCCAAATATAACCCGTGAAGCAGCTGCATACTTATTTGTATAAGCAAATTTCAAAATAAAGTGTCATTTTGTTAGGGGGTTGTACCATTGCCAGCAGAGAAGGATCAAGATCTGTGCATGGGATTGTTAGCTATCAGAGCACCGTTGATATAGAATAAGAAAAAATTCATTGGATTTCGGAGAGTGTTTGCAGTGAGTGTTGGGTAAGTTCAACACTTCAATGCTTGTTGAATATTTTATATTATGTGCTGTTTAAAAGAAAATTATCACCATTTATTTATGTCTCCTTGTTCTGTTTATCTATAGGCATCAAGTTTATGGCTGTTGCTCCACGCTTAATACAATTTAAAAAAGCAAAAGGAAAATTTACAAATAAGAACTTCTCATTGCTCTCTGGTAGGGAGACACTTGGGGAACTGCTTCAGGGTTTAAGTAAATTCTTCTCCCAAAAAATCTTCTAGCCAGTGCTCCAGGAAGAGGGGTCTTTGTGGTGTCTCTGTCACCAACAGCTCTCACACAGCTGCGAGTCTGGCTCTGAGGCTTCTGCTGAATCCTGAGCATCTATGGTTAACTTCCCAACGCTGGTTTTGGGGAACTTATTAAAACTGGTGAGCTTTCAGTAAGATTTCTACTTTTTTTCATTGGAAGTTTTGAGAATTTAGCAGTTTTAAAAATCAGGTCATGTATGCATATGCATACAGACTGTGCACACACATACTGACTTCATGCATGCCGGTATCACATCAAGTGCTTTAAAATTACATGGTCGGAAGGCTCTGTGAAAGTGCGAAGAATTTGCATATTTATTTTGTCTTATATTTCTTAAGAAACTGCCTGGGATAAAACATATTCATCTTTATCATAGTTGTTAAATTAAAAAATCTGCTAAAACCAAGAATCCCCACAAACACTTAACAATTGTCAGCCTGCACCATGCCACCATGCTTCCTTGTTTGCTCATGCTGGCTGCCAAGGTGCTCTGTGCAAGGGTATTTCTACTGCACTGGGAGCAGTTTTGACCATTTTGGCCATATTTACTGAGAAACTATTTTGTTGCCTGGAGAAAGGGAGGTTTTGTGGGTTTTGACTGAGGAAAACCGGGGCTGTGGCTGTGGCTGAGAGCTGCTGTTTACTCACTAATTCCCTGGCAACCCTCAACAATGAAAGAGCAAACATTGAAAAGATTAATGATAGAGCGAGTTTTAGTGTTCAATTTCTTACCAAAACTAAAGGCAGCTACCAGCCTGGGCAATGTTAATTCTAATAAACAAATGATTTCTTACCTCTGAAACCTCATACATTAAGAATATACCTCCTCCCCAACCTTTCTGAGGTAGCAATATATTAAGCTGATGAAGAAGATCAACTATGATCAACAGTTCTTGGATTTTTCTTTTTACTTTTAATGGGATATGTATAGGATATATGCTGGCACTGTCAAGTTAGTCACTCGGAGACCTCCTTATCAGTGTTGTGGTTTGAATATCTTTTCCATGCTGATGATTTCAGGGAGGTTTCCTTACAAAATCCTGTTCTTCATAAGTTTTTACCTGCTGTGCAGTGGATGTGGTGCCTAAAGTGATGTAACAAAGAAACAAACAAAAAAAAAAACCCAACCAACCTGCATATGGAGCTATACTCGGGAAATCACTGGGAAGTTGGAACTTTTAGCTCCATTTCCATTTGACCTGAAGTGGCGACCTCTCAGTGCAGAAAACTCTCACGTCCTGTGCAATACCAGAATCCAGCCAACACTACTGCAGGTAAGAGAGGAACAGGCTGACTCAGGAACTTCATGTTCCTTCTTAGGTTTTGGAGGGAATTACAATATAGGGTCATGGGCTCTACTCTTTTCTTTAAATATAATTTCTTAGCTCATCCTTTCTGATCTGTCCCTGTCCAGTCCTCTGTCTTCACTACATCTGCTTCCAGTTTTTGGTTTTTTTCACTCCTATATTTTAGTGCACAAGCATCTACCCAGACAGCCTTGACCTCTGTTGTTTTAGATTTGTAGAGTTTTTTAAATAAAATGTTTCCAGTAGTACTGTAGATAACTCTGAAGGGAGTTTAAGCCTGTAAACAACATAACGTTTCCTAGCAACACGTAATGGATCTGTCAAATCAAGTATTGTACCTGGTAGGGTGTGTATACAACTTATGCAAACCAATTACATTAAAGTAGGAAGAAGGCATTAAATCATTTTCTTGTGAGCAAATGAAGTTCTTGGAGACTCCACTTTTCTCAAAGAATGCAAAAAAAAACCCTTTAAATCCTCCCACAGCAGAACAAAATGGGGAACCTCACTAGCTTCAGCTGCTGAAATATACTTTCCTACCCCAATATTTTTAAGGTAAGTAGCAAATTCCTGGCCTCTGTCTTGGAAGGACTGAAGCACAGTGCCTGAAGAGGGGAAGCAGAATGTTTGTGTTGCACAGCTGTCTCAGCCATACCAGTCTCAAATAGAAGGGATACAAGCTGTAGCAGTGTTATCCTATAGCATCTTTTTTGAAATAAACATTCTTCTGAGCTACTTAAACACTGAGTGGTTTCCTAGTGGTGGTTTTGTTGTGGTTTGTTTGTGTGGTGTTTTTCTTTCTTTCTTTCTTTTTTTTTTTTTTTTTTTCCCCCCACATGCCATTTGTTTTCTCATGTTTCCTCCTGTTATCTTCATTTTCTGCTTTCTGCAGTCTTCTTTGGACGTTAAGCACTTTCTCTGAATTTGAAGGCTGAAGATCTAGCTGAAAGACAAGGTTAGGACAGCTTGGCAAATGCTTCTAGTGGTGAATAGGTTTTGGTATTCATTGTAACTAAGTCTTACATCTATTCCCGTTTGTCTAAGGCTTGAGAATTTAATAGTGAAAGAGCAGGCAATACATCTAAGCCACTTTACCTGGTAGAAATTTTGTGATTTTATAGGTTTTTTGTATTGCATGTATCCTAACAGTGGTTTTTTATATATAGGTATATTTATATGTAATTCTATATGTGTATATATATGCAAAACCATACAGAAATATATGTATAAGTATGGTTTACAGTTTCAAAGTCAGGAGTTCAACCTGGGTTAAAAAAATAATCTACTGGATGAAAAAAAAAAATACAAACCACAGTATTTACTATGTCAGTATGACACCTTTGCTCATGGTGGTTTTTACTGCACATCCCTAACATGGATTTTTGGAAAGCAGGGCATGGAAGCAGATGCTTTTAAGGAGGAAAATCATATATCACAGCAGACTGCCAGTGATCTGGCAAGCACGGTACCATGTTCCAAAATAATAATTGACAAGATCATGCTTCCTTTATCCCTAGGTTGGTTTTCCACCATGAATGAATCCTCTGGCAAGCAGTGTCCAATTTTATACAGCTCAGAAGTCAGTAGTATGATGGGCAACAGCAATGACTCAACAAAAGACCTGAACTACGATCAAGCTTTTCAGCATGCAAGGCAATTAGGTAATTTGTCCAGTTCTGCATTTTTTCCCCAAAAGTTCGCTTCCAGTGTAACCCAGGCTGGAATTCATGATGCAAGTGACACCCTGGAAATGTTCACTCCTCCTCTGCTCCCTGACTCAGAGCTTGGGATGAACCATTATACTCCCACCTACAAAAACACGGAACAGGTTAGTTTGCTTTAAATAATCATTGAGTTTATAACTGCATATTACATATTTCTGGTAGTTGCACAGCCTCTTCAGGAAGAAAGAATCAGTAACTTTTCTGTCTGTCTATTGGTAGGAAGCTTTACTGGCAAGCACGGATAACTGCATAATAATCCTATGTTTGATTATGTTGCTCTAATAAATCCATTAAATGAAGTGCTTTTCCCAAGAGACAATAATTTTCTTCTCTTGTTGGATAGTTACTGTTATCTCCTTCCCTCTGGTGAAAAAGATTTCTTGTTCTGGCCTCACATCCTCATCTGTGTAAAGGTCGTGTGGCATTTTCATGTTCTTATTTCTGTACGTCTTTCTATCTGTTCTCTTCTCATCCTTGATCCTCTTTTTTTTTTGGCTATTTTCCATTTCTGACTTTTCCTCTTCTTCTTAGTTTGGACAAAGAAATGGACAGGAGTAACTCCACAGTATCCCTTCCAATGAGTGCTCCATGTGCTTCTTTTAAGATAGTAAACAATACAGTGATTCAGTTGCACATTTAAAAAAACCTCACGTTTCCAATATAGTTGAATGTATTATTTAGGGTGTGTCTGTGCTGGAAGTTTTCAATCCTTTCTCCACTGGAAGTCTATCACAATTTTAGCCTTTTTGATAATGTAAAAATCATAAGTACCTGTGCTAACAAGGCAGCATCTTCTGCCGCTTCCCTTAAGACCAGCTCACCTCAGACCTTCTTTTCTTATTACTATTGGTACCAGAACCATCAAGAAACACAGTTTGATACTGTATCTTCATTATATTTTCAGACTCCAGGGCAGCAGGACCAGGTGATGAGGCAGCATGTGGAGCACTTGCAAAGGCTGGTGGCTGAACAGCAGAAAATCATTGCGCTTTACAACCCAGGTACTTGGGGGCTCCCTCCTGATGCTGCGGCACCCTTGTCTGCTGACACTCACACTCAGGCAGTGAAACGTGGCAGTTCCTTAAAGAAAGAGAAGGTTTGATGGTTGTTTTCCATGGCTGGGAGGTTGTTCTCTAGCAGCTGGGCTAAAACATTCATTTCTTTACACACATTTTACACAAGCTGTAAACCCCATAAAACATTTGTTTCCACTTTTGTACACTAAAATTCCAGGAGAACTATGAGGAGGAGTCCTTTATATTTAATTATAGTCCTCCCATACAGACTTATACAGAAGTATGGGTTTGAATGGTACTGCAGAAAATTATAGTATAATGGTGAGCATTACAGAAAAGTGGAAATATCCTTTTTTTTATACATATATCTATATATGAAAGGTACAGCTTTAACTTAGATAAAAGGAGCAGAAGAAAGGCAACATGTCATGCTTCTGTTAACAGCCTTACCTTTAATAGTACAGCCTGTTTTTCACAGCAAAATACAACCCATTGAACAGCCTCATTTTACCAGTGATATTGCCAGAAAATGTCATCTGCTCAGCAAGCAGAAAAAGAGGACACCTCTCCTTTCAACCTTGTCCACAGTAGTAGCACATTCTCCTCAGTGTGTGACCCCATGATGTAAGAAGAATTTAGGGAAATTAAGTAGACTTGTGACAGCATTGGCCAGGCTTTATTAGGGCTGCTTGTGCACAACATTGGGCAGGGAGTATCTGTAAGTGCAGGAAGGTCAGGGGATCCTTGGATTGCTGCTGCTCCTCAGACAACCTGCTGCAGAGGCAGTTTCACTTCACTCATGTGGTAGGAGTCCGAGCAGCCTAAGGCATCCCCTGTCTGCATCTCCGCATTGTTCTGGCATCAGTTTTCTCAGTCTAACTTCAAGCTTCTTTACCTAGTTGAGGAGCTGCAAGGTCTCATTCTGCTAAGATACCAGAGGACAGTTAGGAGGAGAAGATGATGGCACCTTGCATGCTAGAGCTCACTGTAGCCTGATGGGGTCTTACAAATAGCTTTTTAAAGCTGAACAGCTGCAGGGTTTTTTTCAAAACTTTCTTCTCATGTTCTAACCATACAAAGTGTGAGAAGTGCTCTCAGTTAAAGACAGCCATGTATTTTGCTGTTCCTCCATGCATGTAAAAAAATACTTCATAGTACACCTAGTTTGACCAGTTTGGATAGAATAATTTATAATAAAAAATCAATTTTGGCTGCCATAAAAGGAACTTCTGTTTGCAAAGGTCCTTGCAAAATAGTAAGCATTACTTCGGGTAGAGTTAAAGATAATAATAATAAAACCACCAAGAATTTATGGTCTTTTGCTTTTTCCCCCTCTTGGAAACTCCAGGAGTTGGCACTTGTTAGTTGGCTTTAGAGAAACGTGACTTTATAATATTGTAGCTTAAAAGAAAATGAAACTTTAGCAAGTTTAATCTGCCTTGCTAAAGTACATAATATCAATTATTAGCCAACAAAATAAAAGGCTTTAGAAGAGTGACACCAGCATGCCCGGCTGTCATTGTATGGATTTTCCTGATGGAGCAGTGCCACTGCAAA
Organism: Nesoenas mayeri; assembly: GCF_963082525.1. Lineage (NCBI taxonomy): Eukaryota > Metazoa > Chordata > Aves > Columbiformes > Columbidae > Nesoenas > Nesoenas mayeri. The sequence continues at coordinate 73,952,053 of NC_137544.1, forward strand.
ATAGTTGTCAAGAGCCACCGTTGCATATTAGGGAGATGGCCTGAGAAAGAGACAGAACGAAGACTATGGCTGAGTAAATGTAATCTTCATGTTCATGTGCTTTTTGCCTCAGAGAAAAGCTGGATTGGAATGGCAGGCAAATGCTCAGTGAGTCGTCTGTGATGACCAGGTTGAACAAATACACAGTCTGAAGCTTCCAAGTTTTCCAATAAAAGCAGAACAACCACAGGGCAATTATGTTTCTTACTAATACCTGCCCAAATAGCACAATCCGCAGGACACTTATTGTTAGTTCCACCAGTTCGCTGTGAGCAGAACAGTTAGGCTGCACCACTTTCTTCGGGTTCTCAGGAAAGAATGAACAGTGTGAGAAGGAAAGTGTCCTTGGTGTTGTCAGGCTTCATCACGCAAACTCCTCTTCCCCCCGCCTCAGTGCTGTAAGTCACTTGATACATTTCTGAAGGAGGGAAGTACAGTTTGTATCATGAACTCGAGACCAACCTTATAAAGTAAGAAATATATTTATAGGGTGCTGTTTGGGTGTATTTACACATCCAGATACATTTAGCTAACATATAAAGTGACAAATCTGCACTGAAAGTTCTCATTTGTTAGTGGAGGCAATGTAAGTTGAGGGTAGCAAAAGACATTTCATATTCTAGTCCCATTAAGCTTTAAAGAGGCAAAATATGAAGAACTACTACTATTTTGGTTATGACTGATGATTGCAGCAAGCATGTTTGACAATTTAAATAAAATAACAAAAGCAGAATTTCATTCTTTCACTCTGAACGTGCAAACCACCAGGGAACACGAAAGCGACATTGGTTTTGTGCAATATCAGTTTAGCAAGAGATTTCTAGTTCAGTGCAAAATATTTGTCTTAAGCTCCTCTAATTTTTATTTTCTGATAATTGTTTTTAGGCTTTTCTGTTTCTCCTGGGATACCTTCCCAACTAGGAGACATGATGCCACTCTTTCCATGCTCATCCACTACTCTAATTCCTGACCAGTTCCCATCAGAAAAGTCTTCCCAGGCTGAGAGCCTGGAGGGCTTACAGACCGCTCCCTTGTCGATGTGCTCAGCTTGGCAAAGCAGATCCTTGCTGTTCGTGCCAAACGAGAGCAGTTCAGAAGTCTCGGGAGACCATGTGCAGCTTTCAGACTCAGGTGGGTAAAACGTGCTGGAAATCTGGAGCTAAGGCTGTTGTGCCGATCCTGTGAATTTTTGCCCTTGCCAGTGGTTGTTATTGATTTTATTGCAGATCAGGGAAAGGTGCTTTGTTTTCATGGTGGACTTGTTATAAAATCTTTTAAAGTATTTTAAACTTGTTCATTTTTTTTCTACTTTTAAAATCACAGTTATGTTGCATCTCATACTGACAGAGAAACTGGAACTTGTAGATAGAAATGTAGCCAGAAGTCATTCAATTTGAAAAGTTGAGTTATGTGAAGTAGGGAATATGCTACATTTTGGGGGAGAAGCATAAAAAGTAGGAAGTGGATATAGCTTCCAAAGGTGAGATAACGTGTTTCTTTATCTAAGAAGGCCTGCCCTTCATCAGCAATCTTGGTGTTTCTCATATTGATATGGAGTTGCGTTGTTTGGAGGAAATACAATGTAAACTGCTACTCGGTGTTTTCTTTTTCCTATACTTTGCCAGCCTTTTCTTCTGTGGGAAGATACCAAATGGTGAGAAAGAAGAGAGAGTGATTTGCAAGAAATAGAAAGTTTATTTCAAAACGAGGGGAAGAGGAATAAAAAGAAGTGGGAATGAAATGGCTTAAAGGGGATGACAATGTAAATCGAACCTACATCCTGGATACCTTTGAACTTCAGTAGCAAGACCTGACTGTGATGCTGTGAGACAGTCCCATAGTACAATTGAAACTTTCATTTCATATTCTTCAAGCTAGCTCAGGAGCAGTACTCTCACAGAAAGAGTCTTGTCTCCTTGTGCCCAGCACCACTGTTTTCTTGCGGGGTTAACCTGAACCTGGCTCAGTTGTCCAGTGAATTTTACCAGAGAGCTTCAGAAATACTTCTGCCAGCACAAATGTAGGGAGGAACGTGGTTGGGGACATCAGGAACCTGAGAGTAAGAACACATTAGGACAGGGGGAGGTACAACTGCTTTTTTGAAAGCAGTGCTGACTTAGACTTGCTTTGTGTGTGTGTAAAATGTCGTGTTGAAGGTGCAGAGGCCTCAATACATCAGGTTAAATCCTGACTGGAAGCTGGTCAGTGCAGATACCTATGAAAAACCCTTCAGCTGAATGTGTGCTTGAGGACTGGGCTGAACTGAGACCTTCCTGACTGTTGTGACAAGTGTGAGGTTTTTATTGCTGGAAACATAAACATGAGTGTACCAACAGCTTGCATAATAATTCACATTCTTATTTAAAGGGATAAGCACCGAGCCATTGCTTCATTGTACTGGGAGCCCCACAAGACAACTTTCCAGACAAGATTCTCAAGAAGAGAACAGCAAAGAAAACAAAGGTGAATTACACAGCTGCTTGATCACATTCTTGCCTTGCACTGGGGAGCACTAGTTGAAAATTACAGTGCTGAGACACCTCTCCTATTAGAGACAGCATAGCTCCACATGTGAGACTCTGAGAAGGGACACATGTTCGGCAGCTGCCCTTGCAGCTGCCAACCCACTGGGTCATCTCTGGTTCCTCAGACATATTCTGGTGTGAGGCAGGTGAGAAGGTGACAGAGAGCGCCGCTTACCTGCTGTCAGACTGGAGATTTTGGGTGTGTAGCTGGGAAATGCTGAGGGAAGGATGTAAAGCTTTTGTATTCTTCTTGTAGGACCAGAAAGTCCTTTCAGTATGTTGTGAAGGACTTCAGGAGCTCAGGGTGCATTAATGTGATGAAGTGATCTATATAGTTGCTGGCTGCTGCAATAGTGTGTTCTATAAATGAGCCGGTAAAGGCTGTTTGCTCCAGCTGATAGGCCTAACTTGAGCTAAAAGAGCAAGTCTCCATTACCTGACACTTCGGAAAAAAGATTAATTGAAGTGGGAGCCTTCTTGTAGTGAACATAACCAGTAAGCTTCAATAGAAAGACGTATGAATTTGCACTTTTGTGAAATAGGATAGAAAATGCCTAGCTAGAAAGTCTCATGTGTACAAATACAGTTTAATGAACTGGCTTGTAGGTCACATAATTACAGACACATGATTAGTTAAGTACTGTCTAGCAAAGAGTCTTCATTGCAATGTTCAGCAGTGAACATATTAACCAAGCATTACAAATCTCTAGAGGTAAAGAAAAAGTACAGATCATACCATTTGCCCATTCCTTATTTCTAGCAACTAGACTTGAGGATAAAGAGCCTCTTTTTTTCATGAGTTGCATCCTTCCACCTACTTAATTCAATTTTATTTTGTGGAGTGTTTTCAAAAATCAAAATCTTGCATATGTTGTTGAAAGCATAAACATTTCTAATTTATTTCATTATGTTTATTTTTAATTTATTCATTCTATAAAGGCTTTGTTTTCATTGCCCTTTTTCTTGCTGCTTAGATAACAGTCAATTAAAAGAAGTAAGTTTCCCTGAAGCTTTTTCTACTGTCAGAGAAGAACAAAGAGACCAAGTAAAAGAGGAGATTCCTCTATCTCCCTTCAGTATAGAGGGGAGGATGAAGACTGGAAGCATGGAAGACAGGTGAGAAATTACCTTAACCAGTCAGTAAAGCTACAAAAGCATGTTTTCCTTGATTGTATATACACTGTGTGTGTTATATTTGTAACACAAAAGTTCTTACCTTTGCTTGAGAGTGGCCAGGTACGCATGGGCAGGGATTGGACAAGTTCAGGGATTGGCAGTTGATCTGCCTCTATATAATAGGATGCTGGTTTAGCCAAGTTAAATGGACTGGTCTTGCAACTATGATATTCAAAGGCTAGAAGTAAGGCAAAAGTTGGCAGGGAAAGAGGTAAGATCTTTTGTTATACCATCATTTCTTCTGCAGTGGCCATCAGTTTGTAATAGAAGCATCAATCTGATTAACTGCTTCATTCTTGTCTTTGCTCGGCCTCTTCAGCTGTGTCAAGACCAATTTTTATGTGCCTATATAGTGAACAGGTCAATGAAGTAATCCTCGTTAAAATTATATGGAGAGGAAAAAGGTACCTTGGTTGGCATTAGTGATGGAAGAAAAGCTCATAGAGTTGTTACCTTTCCTCAGCTGATGCAGATAGAAGTAACAGCTTTTCAGCACATGGAGCCTTCCATCAAGTATAAAAGAGAAGCATCAAACTTTTAAGCAAGTACAGACTGGGAGTAATCATCATTAGTGTGTTTTACTGTGTTAACCATGTGGGAGCTGGGCAGAGAAGGAAGACGGACCTCCACAGCAAAAAGCTGAGAAGAGGTGGCAGGACCATAAGTACCTCTTGGCTAGCAGACCTGACCTCATACGCCTTTTTGGATCAGCAGCGAGCTTCTGAACTCTGTTTCCCAGTCACCCCCACTCGCTGTGCTTTGGTTCACATCATGGTCTTAGCATGAGCTGGAAGAAATTGAAGTGGAGAATCTACTCCAGTTCTTTGTGGCCTTGTCGCTATGGGACCAGGCTTGAAGTAAACTTCCTTGAAATGCCTATTGTCTAATGCTGAGTCCTCAGCAAGAACAGTTTTGGTCTACAAATCTAATCTTGTTAGGCCACGCTGCTTGCTAACAGAGCAAAAAAGAAGATATTATCTGTGGTACAGCGGTGATAGGTGGAGGTGTAGTATAGAAAGAAGAGTAACTTGCTGTGTGACTAGTAACTCTATTAAACCTGTGATTTTTTAATATGCAGTAGAAATTATTACTAAGTGCTGTAATTAAGGCTCTAAGCACATTTCTAATGAAATAAGACATGTCCTTGTATGCTGTATTATGCTTCATTTTGAGTGAGTGTTCAATTTGTCCTTCCGCAACACTATAGACATTATTTTTCTCCTCTATCACTCTTCACCAGCTAATTCAAACCACTCTGACAGAGAGATAGGAAGTTCTTTGTCAGTGTAACGAGCTCTAGTCTGGAGAAAATGCCTGAAATATTTTTTTCCTTTTGACTATTTTCTGGTTTTAAGGACTGATCCCAGCCAAAAAACTCTTACTTGCTAAAAGCATAACTAATGTTCAGTCTAGACAGGATGTTTTAAAGTGAGACTTACATGTCACATGATAGTGGACTTTTTACTAACATACTTCAGATTAAAAAAAAAATGGAGAGAATATCTCAGTTCTAAATTCAACATCAGCTCCATGAGATTTATTGAAAGAAAATTATAGGGTGTTTCAAAAAGATGGACCCACTTTTGAAGCAGAGTCCATTCAAATTTGGTCCATCTTTTTGAATCATCCTGTAGTTGGAGAACCTGATCAATGAGTACCTTCCTGTTCCTTGCCTAGGCCAATCATACCAGAAATTGGTACTGGACAGAAGCCTTCTGAAGAATTTGTTGAAGAACAACTTACAGTAGACAATAATCTCATAGCAAAAGATCAGAAGGAGCAGCAGGTACTGTGTCATTGGTGCATTCACTTTGTTTTTGACAAGTTCTCATGGACTTGGGTATTGTTTGGGATCTGTTTTGGCTCATTGGATAGCAGTGCATTTTTCCACTATTCATTCGAGTCATGTTGGAAGATTTTTCCCAAAAGCAAAAAAAATATTACTCAGTCACAGCTGTATTCCCCAATGCTTCTCTTCTTCTCTTTCCACATACTTTCTGGGTGAGAGTTTGTGTCGGAGTATCAACATACATACTTGGATAAATTAGACCTCAAGGTTGGTTCTGTTAGTTTATTTTGTAATAAATGGTCCATGCAGTCTCTCATGTGCAACTAATGTGAGAATGGGGGCACTTCCAAATATAGTATTTGTACAAGCCCCAAGTACAGTAATACTGTTCTGCTTTTTGCTTTATGTGCAGTTTGAGATGAGTTTATGTCTGACACCCCTAGGTGTCAGACTCAGTATTTTGTTAGGCTTGTTGACTTGGAAGATGCCCATTTTGCCATCCAGGAATTTTCTCAATGTCTACTCAGCAAAACAACATCTCAGACTGTTGCACACACACACACCACACACATATATATTTCTGTGTCACATTGTAAAAAAACATTCAAACTTCCTTTAAAAACAGACAGAACTTGTCTCATTTTCTTCTACATAAACACTTAGCACCATCTTAACTATCTGACTCTGTTAAAGAACTAATTGAGGTGTCACATGGTGACTGTTTCTAAAAGTTCTTGTACCTGCCCTGTAGTCTCAGGGCTGTTACTTATGCACTCAGTTATCCATAGCCAGTATCTTTGAGAATTTTGGTGTCTCAGCTTTTTTCATTATCATAAATATCTTCCTTTCTGGAAAATAATTCTCAGACTGTGACCATCAAGATTTTTCATGTGTTGTTTTTTTAGAGTAAGGCAAAAGTAACACCTTTGAAGGCTTTTCTGAAACGAAAAGAAGGTATGGCAAGGCTCAAAAAAACCAAACAGAAGTCTTTAAAAGAAGACAGTAAGCATTCCAGGAGAGCTTGTTTGGACTGCTGGGATCATTTCTGCCAGCCTGGCCAAGTGGATGTAGGAATACTACAGCCAGAGGAATGCTCTCAGTTAAATCTGCAGGTCAGTAGCTCCATGCATATGGAAACACATGAAAAAAAAGCAGACTGTGCTTTACTTGAGTGGGAGATAAAGGCTCAAGGTGAGTGTGAAGCAAAAGTAGTTGAACAAAGTACAGAAGAAAAAGAAGTGACTGGGAGAGATGAAGACGCAAAGGAAAATCCTGTTGACTCACCACAGAGAAGGTGGCCTGAACTCCTATTAATACAACCGTGTCCTGAAACAGTCACAAAAATGAACTTACAAGTAGGTGAGGAAAGGGAAACTAATCATATGGATTCTCTAGGGCAAGCAGGAAGAACTGATGGAAGACCTGTGGAGGGTACCCTGCAAAAGGGCCTAGGTAGGGTGGATGGCACCTTGAAGGGTCATGTCACAGAAGGAGCAAAAATGCCCTTGCAAGTCCTGCAAAAGCATTCTCCACTTCAGGATTTAGAAACAGATTGCACCAAGGCGACAGAGTGGAGTGCAGGCCCTGTGTTCACACAGGGACAGAAGTGGGTTCAGGTATGCCCACAGGAATTTGTTTTGGGGAGCCAGAGTGCAGAAAGCAAAAGTAAAATCTGTACTGGGTTTAAGATGGTCAATGATAAGATAGTAAAAATTGCACATAGCTCACCTGAGGCTGTGGAGAAGAGAAGCTCATCCTCAGACTTGCAGCAGGAGTGGCAAAGGAAGGGGACAGCTGCCTCAACGTGGCATGTTGCATCTTTGTCTTGTAAGTCAAACTGCTTGTCCTCCAACAGTGATGATGACCCCAAATGTCACCACATTCAGTATCCATCCCAGCATGAGCCTCAAGGAGTAGATCATACTGACAGACATTTGGATCTCTCTGATGGTGATTATGCCAGTGACGAGCCCAGTGAAAATGAAAAAATGTTTGTTAAAAAGTACAGCAGATCAGCCCCAAGGAAGCAAGATATCCAAGTGACCGCAAGACAACAAGGACTCTCCTGCAGCACAAGCAGCAGTGATTCCAGTACTGGGGATGTCAGGCTGAAAGGGAGCAAGGCTCGCTCTTCTCTTCAGCAGTCCCTATTTCATCTCACAAAATCAAAAAGGAGAGGGCATGAACCTGAATCAAAGAATGAGAATAGGGCCAGGGATGTTAAAAGCCTGGATCTGCCATCCTCAACAGTGGCTGGTGAGATTCCTGCTTTCAAGTTTAAAGAAACCCCTGCAGTGGAGGAACCACAGAAAAAACTGCTTACAGACACATTAGGTAAGAGCTACCCAAGTTTTGATTTAGATGTATTTTCCATAGGGGAAAAAAATTTCTCTTGGATTTCTGACTCATTCTGTGTGTGCTCCCTACGTATATGCCCACTCTGTCAGTATTTCTCAGTCCTAAACTAGGAAAAAAAAGAAAGAAAAAGAGAAGAGGGGAGAGATATATCTGCAAGCCCCTTGTTTTGCTTGACTCTCCATCATCACTAGCCATTTTTCCTAAGTCTTTTGCTTTAGATGCACTTTCAGGTGTGGACTTTTGACCCCATGAGATGGGGGAAAGGTTCAGTGAGTCTTCCGAGTCAGTGCTAAAGTTTCATGTAGCTTAGGTGTGTTCCTCCCACTGACCCCTTGACAGTGAGTTATTCACATTTTCTATTTACCCTCCTCAGAAATAACATGACTCCAAAAAGATGGGCAAAATAATTTCTCAAATTTGAATATTTTTTTCCTAAGACACAGAGAGCCTCACATCAGTGGAAAATTATGATTTCCTAAGAACACCTTTACTCAGTTTGTCCTGAATGTGGTCCAAGTTCTTTGGTCAACAAATCTTTCCAGCCTTTTGGCCCAGTGACCTTAGTTCTAGCAATGATATGGTATCCTTTTTATCAAACTGGTTCTCAACTTTTCTTATTTCCTAGTTTCCACTGAAGGACTTTCCCCACAATGACTCCTCACCCCAAACCTATTGGCTGTCTCTTTGTGTAGGATCAGTCAAAAATTAGTTGTCCTACCTGAAGTAATTGCCAGAGCAGAAATATTAACTTCTGATGGCTCTTAATTGCTCTGTCACAACTTGTTAAGCACACTCTACTCCATGTCAGGCTGCTATTAAAAAAAGGCCCTGAGGCCTCTTTGAAAGTTGCATTCTAAATAAGGTTGAACTATCACGTGATATACACACTCCTGAAAAGGAATTCAGCTACTGACTCTGATATATCCCCAAATCTGTTTCACTTATTGTAATTTGTAGGTCTTGGATTACACTACTAAGAACTATGCTGGGAATGGAATACTTGCATAATTGGGCAAAGACACGTTAATTCTGTTTGATAGATCAAGCAATAGAGCTTACTGCACTTATGCAGTCTGTGGTTTTAAATATGAAGAGGGAGTCCATAAATATTCACAAATTTCTGTGTACTAACATAGATATCTATATAGAAGAAACCCAGAACATCCTTACCAGAGGATTAGAGACTGGTGTACATAATGGACAAACCCCTTCACTGACCAGGGTGAAAGAAGAACAAGAGAAAGCAATCAATTTTTGCAGGTAAATCTTTATACACCAGAAACTGATTTGCATGTGCAGTTAAGGCAAATATTTCCTCTAGTATCCTTAAAATCAGGCTGCTAAATTCATGCTTATTAGCTGTCTTCTTTTAAGCTGTGTCTATATTGTTTTAGAACTGAAACACTTATTTAGCCATCTGGATAAAAAGTGAAGTGCCGAACTGAAGGGTGCCAACTCTGAAGACACTGGTAAAGTTTGGGTCTCAAAGCTGAGTAATGCCAAACGCTTTTTATAAGTTGCTGAACGTCTTCAGATTACACTGAAATCAGTAAGAACCCAGGATAAGCTATTTTATGGGATCAGGCCTCTGATGGAGTAAAGGATAAACTTTTCTTATCACAGTCACATCAAGGCAGCCCATATTTCCAAAGATAACAAAAAGTGTATAGCATATGTCAGTGCCAACAGCACTGTTATTTCAGAAATATTTATCTTCAGACTAGACTGAGGATGGATTTGTTACCATATAGATGAAGAACTTGAAAATTCACGTGGGAGTTGCTTCTGTAATCTGTAATTATTAAATGTTGAAAACTTTTGGTTTTGTTTGGTACATCTTCATAGAAGTGAAATAATTCCTTACTGTAAAATCCCTGCGGGAAATAAGCTTTGAAAATATGGGGTTTGGAATAGATGTGCAATTACAACTGTAACTAATTATAGGTTATGCAAATGTCTCATCAAAGTTTAGTATGCTTACAATCAAATAAAATATATAATTTTTAATGTGATGAAATCTGTTAGAAATTACTAGGTATCATCAACTCTAAACATAGAAGAGATTATTTTCCTTTTTGCATTTCAAGCCTAGTTCTTAACTAGTGGAAAATAAGCCTAATTTGTTGATTTGGGGTTTTAATATATAATGCAAACTAAAAAATTGTTTTTCACATCTGCTTCTTCATTCCTTTTGATTTCAAAGACCATGGAATTAGTGACAAAGAATATTTATGAACGGCAGTTATCAGTTTGAATGTTTTCCTTCTATAGCTGTCTTTTAGCAAAATACTTTCACTGTCTTAAAAATAAATTATTTCAATCAGGATCCTTTTTGTTTGTGATCTTGCTAACATACCGGAAGATGATCACCAGCTGGTCATGATAAGTGTTCCAGATGTGAATATCTGTGGGATTTGGCAATTCATAAAACTACTAATGAAATTAGGTGCTGTTTTTACTTTTACTGATGTAAATTATTGCTGTGTAGGGATATATTGGTTTAGAATTACTGCAGTGCACTCTCTGCTGGCCCTGTGTTCTCTGCCTGCTGACAGTACTGCCTCACATGGCCTTGATTTTTTGTAATAGAGCAGGTTTTCAAAAGAGCTTTCTGTGAATTTATGTATGTCATTAGCCATAGTAGATAACTTTTTATCAAAAAAAATCCTGCCTAGTACAATGGGTACATCTTTTCACTCACTTTTTGTAATTGATGAGCTAAAGCTAATTACAAAAGGCAGCTTCTCCTCCTTGACTGGATTGGCCCTGTGCCGATTTATTTAATCTGAGAATCTGCTTTGTATTTTTAAACCAGTAAACCAGCCTACAGGGAAGACAGGACAGCCACTACATTGATAGCATTTCACTTGTGCTGTGTTGACAACTTGCTGGAAGCAATGAAAATCCTTTTGAGAGTGGCACAACATGCCTGGACCTGCCCTGTCTATCCATTCTTTTGTTTCAAGGAACTTTGTTTTTAGACCTTTGCAGACACAAATAACACAGGCAAGGGGGTGAAAACAGTTGGGACGTAGTGTGTTGTGTGTATGTGGTGCCTAAGAGAGCCTAGAGAGTGCTCCAGGCAGCAGCCTGTGCCTCCACCCTTGCAGCACTGAGGTAGTTACCCTTGACATCAGTCAGAGGATCCAGTGATGATCATTTCCTTGTTCCTTCAACCAGGACAACTTGTTTGCCATTTTAAATGCATAATTTCCTTGTAGTATCAAATCCGTACTCTTCCTGGACCAACAGCAATAGCCAGCAGGAAACAAGCAAATAATTTACTATCGTATTAAAAATGAACTCAGCAGCTGGATCATAGTAATACAAATATACTCCTTTTGAGGATATGTAAAGATTTATACTCTTCCCCTCTTGCTGGGTTTTTAAGTGCATTTCTAGGTCACTAATGCCTTGAGATATTGAGTCCAAAGGCAAAACCTGTTCTGGGTGCTGAGCTCCCTTCTTTAACTCTTAAATTATATTTACCCACAGAAAGCTCAACATGACCTGGCAATGTGCACTTGTGGCCCAGAAAGGCAACTGTATCCTGGGCCGCATCAAAAAGTGTGACTAGCAGGTTGAGGGAGATGATTCCCCCAGCTCTACTCCACCCTTGGTGAGACCCCACCTGGAGTGCTGCATCCAGCTCTGGGGCCCCCAATATAGGAAGCACATGGACCCGTTGGAGCAAGTCCAGGAGAGATGATCAGAGGGCTGGAGCACCTCTCCTATGAAAATTAGCGGAGAGAGTTAAGGTTGTTCAGCCTGCAGAAGACTCTGGGAAGACCTTATTGCAGCCTTCCAGTACCTAAACGGGACCTACAAGAAAGCTGTAGAGGTACCTTTTGCAAGGACATGTATTGATAGGACAAGAGGCAATGGCTTTAAACTAAAAGAGGGTAGATTTAGATTAGATATAAGGAAGGAACTCTTCACCACGAAGGTGGTGAGGCACTGGAACAGTTTGCCCAGAGAACTTGTGGATACCGAATACTTGTGGCAGCGGGGGGTTGGACTAGATTGTTTTTAAGGTCCCTTCCAACCAAAACCATTTTATGATTCTATGATAAAGTAAAGTACTTTATCCCCTTTCATTCAAGTCCATGGCTGTGCTCATTTGTAGGAATGACTAGGCTACTGGAAATACAGCTCAGTTCGCAGCCTTGCATGATGAAGTGCTTCTTAGGTGCAAAGTCAGGGAACAAGCTGTGCCTTCTGCAGGTCTGCTCTGATTTAGCTATTTCTCTGAAAAGAAAAGGTGCTTAAAAGTTTCTAAGTTCATGGTCACTATGAGATCAGAAAACTTCAATGAGAATTATTCCATCTGCTCAGTAGAACAAATTTTGCAGCTGAATACATACATGAGAGTTCCCAGTGATGAAGGACCTCAATTTTGACAAGTGCTAACAATTTTTTGCCACTCCCAGGAGAATCAACATATATGGAACACATCCAAGCCCTCCAAAAATCATTCCCAAATAAGACACATCTACAGACAGTCCTTTGTTATATTCTTTATGCCAACTCCATACTCTTTGTTTACCTTCTGAACAGAACACAAATGGACCAGTTCAAGACTTTCAGGAGCCAGGAGCTGACTCACCCTTTGGAAAACAACAGAGACCAAATTCACACACCGCAGAAAGAAAAAATTGCCCATAGCAAGTTCAAAGGAACAGCTAGAGTCACTGGAGAGAATGTGAAATCACAAGACCTGCAAGTAAGGTGTCTTCTGTAGAATAAATATGCAGTTCTCAACAATTAATATCCTTCCATACAGGCATCTTATGGCAGTACCTGAGTCCTTCCATTTGTCACGTATGGCAAATTATTCATGCTACTTCTTGAGGATGGTTGTGTGTACAGTGAAGATATATCATGTTAATAAGACATTGCTTCGGCTTGTGTTCTAAATGTATATCCTGCTTTCTTTATATGAGACAAAAAATACGTGGTAAGGAAGACTGGGAGGTTCCCATGTTCCTTGTACTTCCTTGTAGTCTTTTTACCAGATCTGAGCAGGTTCTTGAAAAATATCGAACTCTTACCATAGTTAACTTTACATTATGTTAGTGGCACAGAATTATTTGCCATCATTCTCTATTCTCATCCCTGAACTGGGAGTTTGTTGATTGTTTTTTCCTTAAAACTATCCTGACCTTTGTCTTCGATGTATTATATCTTGATGATATCTGTGTATCTAACAACCTGACCTGCCTAATAACATCCCTGAGTCATTTATTGTGGTTTCTTCTAAGTTCCTTTAGGGCATTCTATCTCTTTGAATCCTCTATTTCAGCCTCCTTAGTGATAAAGCAATCTCTGAATATCTGTGGTTATTATCCCTCTTAAAAATAGCTATGCACAATGTAACTTGAAGTAATCTTCTAGAACAGTCACTGATAAAGAGAATTAAAAATGGTGAGCCATGTGAGACAGTGATAAAGGAGATGGGGGCAGCTAAAACTGTATTTTTATAGAATAAAAGATTAGGCAATGGTAATGCTCAGAAATGTCTGGAACAATGTTCTTCTGCAAAAAGATATCTAAACCAAACTGATAGATTTGACAGCAAACTGACAAGTCCAATGATTTTCTTGACCAGAAAAGTTTCAAAACAAATTAAACTGTCGAGATAGTACTTTGTTCAAACTTTCTATACTTTCTTTATTTTTCATTTGTACATTTTTGAAATACATGTTTTTATACCATACACACAGTGAATATTTTCTATGTTCATGTTCCATATTTCTCTAGAGGTAACATTTACAACATGAATTGATTAACTGTTTCAGTGAATTTATTTTAGTGTTTTGAATATAGTCTGCACAATATTTTGAAACATCAACTTTATTTCCACCTTTCACCTTGGATTTAAAAAAATTGTTAGAATTTCTGCTAGGGAATAATTGTGTTTCCTGATTAGGTCTGGCCCTAGAGATGACATTTGATAGAATTGTTTTAATCCTTTGTTTGCACCTGATAACATAATGAGTGCAGGTTCAAAAAATTAGCTTTCCATAAAACAATTATAAAACACTTCCTGAGACACTTATCTATGTGATTCCCGAGTTCAGAAGTCTACTTTTTCTTGAAAATGTCCAAAAGATATGCAAAATTGTGACAAGGCAGCTTGCAGCAAAGAAAGGATGATGATGAGGATACAAATGTGCAGATACACAAATTAAGGGAAATTAGGAAAGGGTTGCATATGACAACTGGTTGACTACAGAACAAACTGCACATTTCTCACTTAACTCCACCAACGTTGCATTTGCAATATCTATCATGAGTGCTTCAAAGGAAGAGGACTCAGTGCTGGCATCAACTCAGCTGAGGGAAGAAGAGGGAGGGAAAAAAAACAAAGATGCATGTGTATGGAAAAGTCCTCTTCAAATTACACCAAATTTCACTACTTTGATTTTCCTGAACTCCATTGAAAGTTATGTCTTTGTGATCCCCTGCTGTTTGTAAGGACCATTTAACTAATCATGTGCCCTTATCACTCACTACATGAAGATCTAACAAATCGACATTTTTGCCATAAAATATACCTTGTATGTTTTGCTTTTTTTGAAAACATTCACATTTAATGTTTTTATTTATTTATTTATTACCTGATTAGTTTGCATTTCCTGATTTTTCCTTCACATAGCAAGGACTTTTCTCTGCTTGTTTTGTAACAGTTTGTTTTATAATTTCAGCTACAGCATTTTGCAGGGCGGTGTTTTGGTTGTGATGGTTTTTTTTTAAGACATGATTTCAAATGTGTTCTTTTTATATTGCAGACCTTTATACTGTAGACCTTTAAGCAGAACAAAATACTCCATGCTTCCTTCTGGGTGTATAAGGTGGGCATGCCTAGTCCAGAGCAGGCAATGACATGGCACACTTTTTTTCTGTTGGTAGATATTAAAACAGCAGATTGCAGTACTGCAGGAGGAGTTCAAGAGAAACGAGTCCTGCTGGCATGCTGCCTATGGCAAGCTGAGAGACCAGGTTGAGATGCTGACCAGGCAGAACATCGAGCTCCGAGATGAGCTCAGAGTTTCAGAACATCAGAGATGGAAAGCAGAAAAAAACACAGAAGCTGTGAATTTCATGGACAGAAAATCAGACACCCTGGTATTGGAAGATTTTCTCTGTTTATCAGCATCTGAAAAATTCAGGCATAGTATCTCTTTGGAGCTGGCATGTGTGAATACTGTTCCTCCATTCCCGTCACAATTAGCCTGAATGGGGGAAATTCAGCTCTGTAGTAAGTCATGTTAAAATACTCTCTTACTATGGTCCTCTTCCACTTGTCCTTAGTTATCCATTATAAGGGGACCTCTACAAGATCATTCAGCCAACCTGTCCTAGACATTTATATCGGGGCATATGTATCTCTCCACTAACTTGGGAGTTTAGATAACTCATTTACATTCAGTGCCTAAATTTGTTTAATATACTTGTAGAATTACTTGCTACCTTACTATAAAACTGGCTAACTTCATTTAATGGAGTTAAAGGTAGAAGAGAGTTGTTACCCACTTCACACACAGGAGACAGCAAGTCTTAGTGAAATTAAAAGGTACAGACTAGAATTCAAAAGGTAGAATTCTGGTTTGAGTGGGTCATTTCATCTTCCATGTATTCAAGGGAGAAAAATAAGTTCCTTTAGAAAGAGATCAGTTTCATCCTATGTGTATCAAGGTAACAAGACCAGATAATCATCTTCTAGATGGTGCAGTCTGGTGAGATGAAGCCCACTCTTCCACAGACTGGCTGAACCTAGGAGAAAATAAAATTGCATCATTTACTCCTAGGTATTTCCCTAATTTGCAACTCTAATTTCTAGTAATATATCTTTAAAGACATTAAAACCACTAATGATTGCTTTATGATGTGAAGAAGTTTTGGTCTCTATTTGATTTTAATGTACTTGTTCATGCAATTTTTCACCTATCACTAATAAGTTCCATTGAAAACGTCATTTCAGGTTACATTTCACTTTATTTTTAATTTCCCCAAACTTACCTGTTCATATGACTCATCCTTTTATAGACTGTGAAGGTCAGAAAAAACTCTTAGTCACATGTATAGAATGAAAATATATAAAAATTACAATAAAAGCAATGATAAGCAAAAGCTAACTGACTTCTGATGCAGGTCAGATTTCTGTATTATTTCTACTGCTTTGGGACATTTGGTGATGTAGAAGTACTGCTCAAGACACAGAAGATTTTTGTTGTGCGAGAGTAATATTAGGATGCTGTATGTAAAGATGCTAGGATGCTATATGCAAAGATTCTTCTGTCTGATATCAGGGCATTTCAGTCCATAGAGAACAAGATGCTGAATTTCATTCGTTGTGTTTAAATATAACTGTATTTATTACAAAAGAAAAGCTCAAAGCTCAGACGGCTTTGAGTGTTGTTTGATTCTACCAGCTGTGCCTTGAACATAAAATTGTGTATTTATAATAAATCCTCCATTAGGTTGCAGAAGCTATTCTGCGAGAGACAACATCTTCTCCCAAACAAGAAGAAAGATCATGGAGAGATAATCACAAGAACTACAGCATCTCTCATGTGGGGCCAAAGACATCTTTGCAGAAGCATCTCTTTAGAGATGTGAATAGCAAGGTATGTACTTTTCCATAGTTTCAAATATTTATCGAATAGAATGTTATTTGTAATCAAAATTTGTGCAAATGAAAGTCCCTGTATAAGCATGGCCATGTTTTCTTGCAGTGCAATTGTGCTCTGATTCAGAACAACTTCACTTGTAGTTTTTTTCCTGGTTTTGCTGTAGCAGGTGACAACACTTTTTTCCTTTTCCAGAATCATCTGTTGTTTCCAGATATGCTCTGAATGAATTGTACTTGATACTCCATGGATTGATTTTACAGAGGACTGGCATACCTTACTTCAGCAAACCATAAATGCAGTATTTTGCTATTTGAGGCCTCACTTGCCAATAAGCACTAGTGGCCTTCCTGCCTGATACAGTCAGAGGGAAAAGCACTTAGCTTTTTACAAGCTGTGGCAAGTTAACTCAGTATGTCAAATGAGATGCTTGTTTCTGGCTGCTCCTCCACAACCAGTTTACCATATTTCTTATACATCTCACTGTTTGGAATATATAGATATCTAAATATCTTGTCATGCTTTTCTTTCTCTTGGCTTTGAATTTCTTGCTTCTTATTATGAGCATCTTGATTATTACAAGCCCCCATTCTTCCTTTTCCGCACAGTTAGCTGAAATCTGTACTTTATTCAAGTGAACAATCTCTGAAACTCTTTCTACTTACTGGAAACTAATCTTCTGCCTCCATTGGCTAAAGCTAAACTTAGCTCAGGTCACCCAACACACTGTTCTCTCTGCCTATTTAGGGACTGAGATCAATGTAAAACATGTCAGATGAGAAAGGAGGCAACTATTCCAATGTAGTGATCATGACAGTGTGTGGCTTGAAAGTCACAAGATGGTGGCTCTAGAGAATCCTGCATTGTATGAAAAGAGATAATGATAAGAATTACTATAAACTGAATATGCTTAAAAGAGCAGAATCAGTCACATGTTAAATAGTAGCTTCAAAGAGGATGCAGGTATTATGTGCCTGCCTTAAGCAATATGTCTTCTTTATAAGTCAGAGGTTGAGGGTTTAGCTGCAGAAATATGGTTTATTTGTTCTATACTGATGTCAGATCTCCCCAGTCCCTTCTAGAGCTGGGATCTCACCATTCCTCTGTGTTGCGGTGGACAGAATTACAAGCCAGACAAATAATAGGGTATATAATATGTGCAGTTAAAGTGGCCAGTAAAGTAAAAAAAAAATTATCTTTGGTAGCTTACCCTGGAAATTTTCAAGGTATGAAAGAGTTTGTTTCATCTGAACATCTCAAGCACTCTTGCAAAATGAGGAAAAAATAGAAACATTTGTTCTACATAGAGACTCCCTAAGACCTACTGAGTTAATTTTCCTCCTGTGGCACACAGCCACATGCAAAAACATTTGTGGCTTCAGCAACAGTTCTGAGAAGGGGGAAGCTGAGGACAGCAGACTTTTGAGCTTGCCATTATCTGAGCTTTCACCATCCATCCAGCATTGGATCTAATCCAACTGGAATCCAGTACAAGCAGGAGCTAGACTGGTGGGCATAGTGCCCACGTGTCCTGAGTGAACTCTGAAATGTTTGACAGAGACACAGGTTTTTTATCAGATCTGATGTCAGAAGAAGGCCTTGCTGTGAAGAGAGTGGCTGCTGATTATTGGAATCTTGAGTTGAAGGCTCAGGTACATGGAAGTTAAACAGAAGCCCAAAATCTGTGTTGTAACCATAGATCAGAACATGGTGACTCACTTGCATTTCCTGTGTATTTCAGGTCTCTTGCTAGCAGGTGGATGCTTTCCCTCAAAGATTCTGTGAATCTGGACAGTTCTAAATTTTGGACATAGATAAAACAAACTCTCATGCTGTTTGTGTCCAGAGTTGAGAAACTTTGCATGGGAGTGCATCAAAGTGAATGGGATAACCTTGAGTAACAGAAGTAGAAATGCATGCCACAGGGACAGGTTTATATCTCTATGAGATATTTAAGTTAAAGCTAGCTAGGACTGGTGACTTCTATCAGCTGTAATCAAGAAGAAAAAACAAGATTTAACATCTGACAAAGCTAATAGAATTTCAGGATATGTACAAAAACAACTGGGTAGCAAATCTGGACAATGATCAGTACAGATTAAAGACAGATTTTTTTAGAAGACATGATTTTATGAAAAAAACCTATATCTGAGAGATGTTCTGCATCTCTGAAAAATATATATTCTTGTTCCCTATAATACTTTTATCAATGATGATTTCTGTTTGTACTGTAGTATGACCTAGCTGGTGAGAAAGGGGCCACTTCAAGCTGTGCTTGGGTGAGACAAAAAACCGTCCATTTTAACTGCATATCATTAGTGATTCTTTCAGAATATGGCTTTAAATATGTATAGATTGGCCAAAATGGTTAATATTTATTAATTATGAATATTTATTAATAGAAATTGTCTCCAAACAAGCTGGTTTCTGAATGTATCACGTTATACATTTGGCAGGAACAAGTTGTCAGTTTCCTGCCAGACATCCAACTATGGATAGATGTTAGTGAGTTCTATGAGAAATGATACATTCATTTGCACAGGTGGGCAGTTCTACCTAAAGGTACGCTGATAACATTTATTAAGGTTTTTCTTGGAAATGTTTCAACCAAGGTCACATGCACTTACTTCCAATCTTATTAGAGGAATTTTACTATCCAATCTTGCAAGGGATTTTTATGACCTTTAAAGATGTTATTTCATTGTCTATGAATGTTCTTCCTGACCATTTACTAATTCTGAAGCAGGGAACTATGAGTTCTGGGAACAGGTAGGCAGACTTTTGTAGCATTAGAATTTTCACTGCTTTATGCTGTAGTATTTCTTGCTTTTTCTCAACTTTTTGATCTGTTAATGGGAATGCAAATTCTATGTGATACAAACTGTGATACTTGAAGGTCACAAGAAATACCTATTTATGGGAATTGGCAAATGAAAAATTTCCAGGACAATTTGATTTGTGTCAGAATGACAAAGAACTATAAGTATTAACATATGGGAGGAAAAAGCTCATTAGAAAATTTAAAGAATTATTGTTGGGTGTAAGAATCAAGGAGAATGTAATATTTTTAAAGTATCTCTGGCCTAGGTGGGCCCTGAGTACCAGCACCTTCTCCATTGCATGCCTGAGAGCATAGATCACAGTATCACAGTATGTTTGGGATTGGAAGGGACCTCAGAAGATCATCTAGTCCAATCCCCCTGCCAGAGCAGGAACACCTAGGTGAGGTCACACAGGAACATGTCCAGGTGGGTCTTGAATGTCTCCAGGGAAGGAGACTCCACGACCCCCCTGGGCAGCCCGTTCCAGTGCTCTGTCACCCTCACTGAGAAGAAGTTTCTTCTCATATTTAAGTGGAACCTCTTGTGTTCCAGCTTGATCCCATTACCCCTTGTCCTATCATTGTATGCCAGCGAGAAGAGCCTGGCTCCATCCTCATGGCACTCACCTTTTATATACTTATAGACATTAATAAGGTCCCCCCTTAGTCTCCTCCAAACTAAAGAGACCCAGCTCCCTCAACCTTTCTTCATAAGGGAGTTGCTCCACTCCCTTCATCATCTTTGTTGCCCTATAGATCTGGGGACAGAGGAAGAGGAGTGGGACTCCAGCAGTTTGGGCTGAGATTGGCTTGAATTGCTGTAAAACTGCACCATTAGCTTTTCAGCTTCTCTCAGATCACTTTGGAGTTTCAGTCTTGAGACCTTTAGCAATAAAATGATGGCTTATGATCTCTTTGTTTCTATCTTTCTGCAATTTCTGAGATAATATCTCTTCATCAAAAAGTTTTAAAGGTCTTTAGTACTATATAATGTGTCTTGATTTGAAGTCCCAGGTATATTTTGACAGTTCACTGATTCGTATTTGAAATAATGATTATATTTAGAGAACTCAGGCATATTCACAGAATCTGTCTGCAGAAAACATCTTTAAATTTAAAATACAAATCGTATTCCATTAATTCCATTAATTTCTGTACTTTTTAGTGTCTGTGTCTGAAGGAGTTAATCAATTACCTCTCTCCTGCTCAGAACCATTTTATGATTGGAGGAAAAGATTTAGCCTTCTAAAATTTTACAATAGGGTTTCTTTCTTGGCTTCTTCCTTGTAAGCGCACCCATTAAACTGTAATGTCATTTATTAATATAAATAAGAGATTACTATCCACAACAACAACAACAAATCACCTAAATTTAATTGATCAAATGGAGAAAACTTTACAGCTGTCAAAAAATGACCATAGTGACTGTTGTCAGTGAAGTAATTGTGCAATCATCCTGTGTTTGTGCTTTGTTAGTTCCATGTCCCTTGAGTTCATGGGCTTGGGCAAATGAAGCTGATGGCAAATATATTCTTTCCATGGACTGTTTACACTCACCTTCCCAATCAGCCACTTTCCTGTGTGTGAGACGTTTCAAAATCAGAGTACCTGGTACCATTTCCACAGGTTTTTTGAATGCCCCTTTGTTTCTCATCATCATGTGCTCACTCCTAGTCATTCACCAGATCAATGCATTAGAGATTCTTCTGCTATCAGATCTGTTAGACAAGGACATTGTCCTTGCCATTTCTGGGATGACTTCAGCAATGTGGGCAGTGAGACTATACCTTTCTCTCATACTGCCAGATATTTCTGCATTTGGTTCAGTACCTTCAACATTTTGACTAGGCAAGAGTGCAGCCTCAGTTTTACTGTCATACCAATGTAATGTTTTCTTTGCAGCTGCCAACACCTGGCAGTCATTGCATAAATCCCATCATCTCACAGTGATCATACAGGAATATTGTATGTTTCCTCTGTGCTCTGATATAAGGTCTCCAAGAAAAATCAGGGAATTTTCTCCAAGCAAACTGGTTTGCTTTTGAGCAACTGTGATCTTTCCAGTCTAAATATCTGATACAGATTGCTTGAAGCTGTTAATATCTAATTCCCTTCTGTGGCTTATATCTGTCTGAGGGTCCTACAAGGCTTGTGTCAGTTTTAATTGATGGAGAGGTGTGAGGGTAAAATGTAAAAAGGATGGACAACTGGCAAGTAAAAATGAACTCTCACGCAATATATTTTACCGGACTCAGCTCAGTTGTGGTGTTCCAGGGAGAGATATTTTTCATGTTGCTGGACAGTGTGATCAGAGCCTGAGAGCAGCTGTTGATGTCACACTATGTGCCTACAATTGCCTGCAACTTGCATAATTCTCCAAGTACAGAAAAATGTGGGAAGCGAAATAACATCCAGATAAAGTTTTAAGTATAAAATGTGTGTGTGTTGTGCATATGCCCACATATAAAAATCAATATTTTCCTAAAATTTTTAAATGCCTAATGATGCACCTGTTGCGGAAGCTTTTTTAATGCTATTTGAAGATGTTTATATCAACTTAATACAAATGTATTCAAAATTTTCAGGCAATAAAAAGCTCTGTGCAAAAGACTGATCCTTTGAGATTGGTGACAAAGGATCATCGAGAAAAGAAACCATCCGACTGGTCCCTTGACAGAAGCACAACACCAACTGGCAGAATGCCTCACCACGAAAGACCTTTTGAACCAGGAAAAGTAAGCCAGTAGCAAGGTCTATTTAGGCTGCCTTTATTTTCTTTTTACAGTATTGTTCAGAAGCTGGATCGAGATCATGATCCCTACATAAGTGTTTCTTGGTCTTCTTTCCCTGGTACCGCAGGTTTTTTCAGCACAAATTATCTCAGAGACTGTTCATACACTGAGGTATTCAGGTATCTGCAGGCTAAAGCATGTGTGAATGCTTTGAAACCTGCCACCTCTGCCCTCAGAAAAAGTTCAGAGGTCATCACAAGCACCAAGCATTGGGACATCACATGAGCCAGGAGCTCCCTGGGGACCAGGGCCTGGGAGCACCAGGGGCTCACCAGGGGGTTTGGCAGGGAAGGGCCCACCCTATTGTCCCAGTCAGGGAGAAGGGCAGGCTGGCAATGGGAGTCAGGGTCAGGCCGGAATACCAAGTGTCAAAGCCCATAGTGATGGGGCAGGTCTGGGGTTACATCAGGAAGTCAGTCCATGAGTCAGGGCTGGGGTTTCAATCAATAAAGTGCATGGCCAGGCTCAGGCATGGCTGCAATGCAACCCAACAAGAACCAAGTGTGAGAGCCACAGCTGAAATGCAGCTCCCGAGAAAAGAAGAGGATGAGTGGGGACTGTCTCAGGCTTCTTCTAGCTTTCACCCACATCTCTTTCTTCACAACAGTCTGAACCAAGATTAGGCACCTGCACCATATCAGCAGGTTCTGCGCACAAGCAGCTAAAGTCCAAGGAAGTGGAAGTGCACTCTGGCCATGTCACTGTTAGCTCCCATGTTGTAGAGAAGCATGACTGTATGTCACTGTATGTCCATTTTGCTGCAGGTTGTACATCAGCTCTCTCTGACTGGAAGAAGAACAGATGATAAGAAGTTACCTGGAGCTGTCTCACATCTGCATAATTTTAAGGAGCCTAACTTACCTTCTTATGTGAAAGGTAAGATTTGTGGGACCTTTTTGCCTGCTTAGAGTGGTCTGCAAATGACTTGGAGACACTGGTCCCCAGCTCTTGGCTCACAGGCAATATGTCGTCAGTAAAATTCTTCTGTGATTCTTAGATGAATTACAAAATTGTATTTTACAAGAGAGGGAGAACAGATTGTGCCATTGGCTGCGATTTACTCATCTAGTTTGCTGTCCTGGAAGCCCAGAAGGTGGAGAATGGACATGGTCTGCATTGTCTTTGGTCCAGAATAAAGCACCTTCATGAGGATGAGCGAGCCATTAGCAAATACTATCAGTATAAGAAACAATGTCTTATAAGAATCTGAGAGCTAGCATCTTTAAAAGTCTTCTGAAATAGGTATGGAAACATGTGATACAACAATTTTCATATGCTTTCAATGACCCCTTTCACTTTTTTTTTTCATAGGCAGGCTGTTGCCCATTTCTGATAGCTCAGAAGACATGCCTCTCTCACATAACCACAGCAACAACATTTGCAGCTTTGCACTCTGCAGTAATGATGAAGTAACTGAGGTATTTCACTATGTAACTCTATAAAATAATTCAGTGAGTCTGTGATCTTAGTTTTCATAGATAGTATGCTAACTATAGCTGGGAACAATATTGTCCTAGTTTTATTTTCTTGCCTCTCCTCATAATAAATACACTCTTTAAAGCAATATTGCTATGGATTCAAATAATATAGTAGATTTCCTTATCAATATATGCCTGCACAACCGTTGGACACCAATAAATTTGTGTTGCTAGTTAAAATTTTAATTTTGGCTCAGGAAGAAGAGACTCTTAATCTTAAAAAACTGGAAAAATCACTAAAACCTCAGAATAAAGTGGCTTTTGTGACCACACACAGGAGAAGTGGCATAACTACATATGACAACAAAGTACCTCCAGACAGTTCTGCTTTTCTGGATGCTGAAGCAAAGGTTTGAGAAACTTATGGTTCTGGCTTTTATGTGGTCAGCAGCTATCTTCTTTCCATTTCTGAACTAAAATAAAACACACCAAGAAAAAGAAAATCTTCCATTCCTATTTCCTATGCTATGCAATGGACACAGAGCTTTAGGGATGGATATGGCAACTTAAAGCATTGTACTTACAGCTTTATACTGGAGCATATAATTGCCCCCTGGGGAGTAGTACTCTCTGTTCTTTGGATCACATGATTCAAAACACATCACGTTTTCCAACTGTAATTAACATTACTTAGTAACTGTTCTAGATGCTAAGTGCCAGATGTCAATTAACTGAAGGCTCCTTTATAAAGCTGCTAAACAGTGCAAAGAGCACTGACT
This sequence comes from Nesoenas mayeri, assembly GCF_963082525.1. NCBI lineage: Eukaryota > Metazoa > Chordata > Aves > Columbiformes > Columbidae > Nesoenas > Nesoenas mayeri. Next base: position 73,976,383 of record NC_137544.1, read on the forward strand.
AGCGATAAATTGGATGTGTAACATCATGAATAGTTATATAGTTAGCATTACCTACAGGTAAGAACCATGCCATTTGTTTTGGAAGAGTGTGTCTAGTTAATACATGTACCTTTTTCTGCAAATTAGCAACCCAACGTTCAGAGATATTTGTTCTTGTGTTTATTCTCTCCATTTCCTATAGTATAGTTTGACCAGAATGTACTCTTGTCCCCTCAGTTTTGGGCTTTGTCTATGCTATCTTTTGCTCTGCAAACTGAAGTTAATTGGAGTTAATGTGCAACATTTCTAGTTATGACTGAAATTCACTACAAATGAAAATTCATTACAAATGCAAGGCAATACCATAAAGAAGGGCAACTTTCCTCCGTGTGTGTGAAAGTAAACATGGGGTTTGCATATTTGATTAAAATATGTTAAAACCATTTCTGTTTATATAACACTGACTGTGATGTTTTCATTATATAGCCTCCAAAATCAATATTATCTCAAAGATCGGTATTACATCAAGAAAGAAGAAAAAGTGAGGAAAAGGTGCAGGAAAAAATAGAGTATCATGATGGAAAGGTGAGATAATGTAGGATGCAAAATTACTTGCAGAAATCACCAACAGGACTGTAGTATAGATGGGAATCACTACTTCAAGTAGCCAGAGATGATTATGTCTCCAATTAAGTGTCTATTCCTTAAAGGAGAGCTAAAGTGTAAAGTTCCTACCATGAATGGCAGGCAATATGTATAGCTGATGGGCTGGAAATCAACTAACCAAATTATTTTCTTGTCTCTGACATGGATTTGCTCTATGACTTTCACCAAGTCCTCTTTGTTTCAGCTACTTCATTTGCAGGCTGGGAGGAATGATATGCTTACCATTAGAGATGTGCTAGTGGGGTAGTGATGGTGTTTTGTAGAGCAAGATTAAAGGCTATACTTCTATTTTCTTGGAATGAGTCTAATGGCAGTGAGCTGTGCCCGCTGGACACCACATGTGGGAGATGCCTTTTGTTATAGACAGCTGGCTACACTTGTAGTAGCATCAGCAGAGCTGTGCTCAACACAGCCTGTCCAGTTTGCTCAAGCCACCTGTCAAAATCCCCAGTAACTCCCCAGCTGCATTTTGAGATTGTTTCCAACTATGCCTTGTCCGGAAGCCCATAGCTCAGCATGGCAGCTGGTTTTGCCCCTTTTCTGGAAATCCCTGTCTTCCAGGAGGGGACAAGCAGGCAATTCCTGCTGGCTTCCCGTTGCATCCCTACACTCATTGACACCAAACTGAATAATTCCTTCCTGAGTGGCCATGACACCTTTCCTGCACAGCACCTCAGGAATGATCTTGAAAGGCTGATTCTGTAGATGAGTCCATGCAGTGGAAATCTGGTGTCTTGCTGTTGGGAAAGGTTGTCAGCAAGGTGACCAAGAGAACTGGTGCTGGTTTCCCTGCTGATAGGCAAGCACTCTTTCCAACACTGTCTCTTCTCATCTGGGCCAGATATGAACTCAGTCCCAGATATTTCTTCAATTACACTACTCTAAGCAAGCTCCTCCGATTAAAACATTCCTGTCATACTGGCTGAGGGTGATCTCTGACAAATTGCAGTTGTCAATTCTGGGTAAGGTTTTTGGCTAGATAAAGTTGAGACAGTAATTCGATTTCTGTGTCTGTTCATTTCTGGGCTTCTCACGCCACCAATACAGGCATTGATTAATGGATAACTTCCAGTGAGCAGTCATAGAAATAGCTTTTGCAATATAGCACTTGTTCAGGGAATATTGGTTTAAGATGACAGTTCTTTTACTGCTAATGCTGAGATGGGCTCTGTGAAAGCTTCTAAAAATCACATTTCCCTCTTGTAGAAGTAGAAAATACAGTATCTGTTGTTTTGATCCTCAAAAGAAAAATAATTGTGAAAAAATTTCACTCTGACATTTTTACCACTGGATTTTATTAATAAAATTGAGCGTTGGGCTGGACTTTCTTGTGCAACTAGAGAGAGAAGTCAAAAGGGGGATTGATAGCTTTAGAAAGAAATATTAACTCTCATTTAAACTATATGGAACTTCTTGCAGCAATGCCTTTTGTCATAAGTAGATGTAAGAACATCTTTCCATTACAAACTAGTAATTTTTAAATAAAATCATTTCTAAAAAACTAAAATCTTGCCATCAATAACCATTACAATGACTGTTTGGGGCAATACCACATAGATTTCTCTCAAGCATATTTATTCCTTGTTTTTGGTTAGGAGGTATTCCCTTTTTGTGGAGAGTCTGATAAAATTGGAACTATATGGCAGAGCTATAGAGCACCTTCTGATTGTCTTCTTCCTTGAACTTCAGCAAAATAACTATATTATGGGATTTGATATATGCTGAACAGAAGGAGCTGCCATAGTAATTCCAGGAAATTGATTAACCAGTGGCTATGCTAGGTATGAAGTCTTTGACCAATGCATTGTTCATAGAATAACAGAACATAGAGCACACTGATGACATTATTGCCGCCTGTTGTTAAGAAGTCTTCAGCAATTTTGTAGATCTCTGCATGTAGCCACATTTTATTTGGTAGTACTGAATGTCTGAACAATCTTACATTACCTGAAATGAAATAGTTGTTAACATATGTCAGCAGTCTGTCTTGATACATCAAGTTCAATCACTTTGGTTCACACAATCCAGAACAGGGGTCTCTTGAGTCACTTGTGTGGAATGTGTACCAGCATATATGAAAGTAGATACAGCCAGCAACTCACTGAAGTTGGTGAAGGAAAACCCTGAATGGCTTCCCTATGGCCACAGGGCTGTGCGCTTCACCTTGCTTAACAAAAAAGCAAGGTGGTCAGGTGCAAATGTGGACCGAGTGCTAGAAGTGAGTTAATTTTGTGAAAATTACTTTTGGTCTCTTTTACGGATAAATGAAGCAAAAATAATGTACCTGTGCTGCAGAGCCAGCTTTTGAAATACAAAGGCAAGTGTGACTTACTTCAAGCTCCAATTTAATTGGAAGACAGTGCAATGTTACTCATTTCCTTTAACTTCATTTACATCAGATGCTCTATGTGTTTGAAGGTAGAAGAGGTGCTCACCGATGGACGCCGAATCATAACTTTCCGCAATGGTACTAAAAAAGAGATCAGTGCTGATAAAAAGATGACTACGATCAGCTTTTTCAATGGAGATGTAAAGAAGATCATGCCAGATCAGAGAGTGGTGTGTAACATTGTTTTTTTCTTTAAGGAAAATTAAATTACTAAATGATTTTCCAACAAGGTTGTATGATTTATCGTGATCTGTTGGTTCTGAGAGAAATTTATGAGGAAGGGTGTTAGTTTAAGAACCATGAATGGTGGGACTGCTTCATCTACAAGGACAAAAGTGGAAAGAGAAGGCGGCAACAGTCAAAGGAACAAATGGGTAGTTGGCCAAGAAGATTAAAGGAGACTGAGAGAAGGTGAAGGGCAGGGTCAGTCATCTGAAGCAAGGACTGCATTTCATACATTTCTCATGTAGGCAGCACAGGGGGTTCTTCCTTCTTGGTATTACATAGATATAAATTGTTCATAATAATTTGAGCTAGTGGGGAAATAAGTGAGGCCTTGGCAGCAGTGGGACTATTTTAAACTAATAGTGCATGGATGGGAGCCAAAGCAAAGAGATGGGAAGATGACTTCCGTGCCTGCACTGTTGTCTTGTACAGCCATGAGGAGAGATGGGAATGAGGGAAAGGAACAGCAATGCAAACATAGCTACTTTTATGGATGACAGATACAGAAACAGTCCTTGAAATGACTTTTTTTAAGCTGGCTTATTTTTAAGCATATTGTTATGGTTGAATCTGCTTATGCAAATATCGTGAATATGCTGCAAACACTTTACTCTCCTTCCAGATTTATTATTATGCAGATGCACAGACAACCCACACTGCTTATCCAGATGGCCTGGAGGTGCTGCAGTTCCCTAATAATCAGATAGGTATGCAAGAGCTGATAAATGTGAAGTACATGCACAAGAAAGTTTCTGTTATGAAAGTGTCATCTGATTCTGACTCTAGCAGACTGGATTTTTTTTCTTCTCAATTTGCATTGTCTTTGCATTTGACTTTCAGTATGTTCCATCACTTTATCACTCAGTTTCCTCCTACAAAGCAAAGATTATAATGGGGTGTAAATGCATCTCTTACAATTTTGATTATCTAGTTATGTGATCCTTTAATTTCTTCAGCAGTATGCTGAATATCATTTCCATCCTCACTAAAAAGTAAAAAAAAAAATCTGATCTAGATCTGTGTAACGCAACATGAAAGGATATTATAATAGACAGACTTTTTACACCTTCTTTTCCACAGAAAAACATTATCCTGATGGCACACAAGAAATTGTGTTCCCAGATCACACAGTGAAATGCCTCTATAGTGATGGATCCAAGGAAACTTTTTTTCCAGATGGTACAATAGTAAAAGTAGAAAAGTAAGTCTTGAGTTAATTACAGGAACCAGGCATTGGGCACAGGTACAATGATAATGGCATTTAAAACTGTGGTTGGATTCTGCATGGCTGGGAAATTTCCAGATGAAAGGAGAAATGATTTGTAAGATAACGAGGGTTTTGCTACAATGAGACACTGAAAATTTGCTCACTTCCACCTTGGATGATAGATCACCATTTGTCACTGGCAAAGTGACTGTGAAATATTCCTCAGTTAGTTCCATGTAACTTTACACTGGTCAAGGTTACTGGGAGATGACTAGTCATCTATGTTAACAACAGGACTTGGGATGAGGACTTCTGAGCTCTATTGCTAACTTTTTGGCACCCTTTCTGATCTCAGGCAAGGCATTTCATGTATTATCTCCCAATTTCTCCATGTAAAATGAGGAAAAATAACAATAGCACTTTCTTAGACATACCTCTTCTGGCCTTAGGGAGGATCCTGTTGTAAAAGATTTCTTGCTTGCAAAGTGCCTTGAGAACCCTGTATTATTATACTATGTACTGAAGTACTTTTGTATTGAAATCTTATTGTGAGATCACATCTCTAATGCCAACCCACGTAAATTCTGAGGTGAATTACAACGTGAGGAAGTTATTATTTGACATTATTTTCCACTTCCATTGTGTCACATTAGATGGCTCAGTGAGACAGATTAATACCAGATAGTGCCTTCTCATCGCTTAATTCATTGCTGTTTCTCTCAGGAATGGAGATAAAATAGTGACATTCAGTAATGGCCAAAAGGAGGTTCACACTGCGCAGTTCAAGAGGCGGGAGTACCCAGATGGCACTGTAAAAACTGTGTACTGCAATGGCAGACAAGAAACCAAGTACTCCACTGGGCGAGTTCGAATCAAAGATGAGGAGGGTAATATCATCCTGGACAAGAGGTGATTCCTCCCATCCAAGGGCGGCACTGTACGTAAGTTGCTCAACCTATTTTCCCATCACATCAGAACTGTTAAGAAGATTTAAGCCTTGTGAAAATGAATGGATGGATCTGTAGAGCTGAAATTTACTTTGTTTGGGTGACTGGTGCTCAGTGTATTTCAAGTGAAACTTGAAGGAAATGCAGTCATGTATGTCTCATTAAAATAAATGCCCACAGTACTTTTCATCAAAGTGTTTGTTTCATGATACTGATCACACTTTCCCTTGTTTTTTGGCTAGTTAGTGACTAAAGCAGCATGGCATAAGAACCTCAAATCTACAAAGTTTTTTGCATTTCAGTTCAGTGCTGCCTTCTGCTGACTAAAACAAATCTACATTTGTTTGTTTGGAATTTTGTTGTTGGTTTGGTTTGGTTTGGTTGGGGTTGGTTTGTTTGTTTTGTGTTTTTGTTGTTTTTTCTTCCTTTTTCCTCTCTTAACCACCATTAAAAAGGTGGAAGTGACTGATGTTTTCGGTTTGGCTGGGTTCTTTGGAGCAGAAGATCCCAACGTGCATCAGGCCTTAAAATGAGCTGTACATTAGACCAAAACCTGAGCAGGAGTTCAGTGAACAGTCACACCTCTGGATGTCTCTTCCAATGTAAATGATTCAATAATTATATGATCATAATCTAAGAACTCTGTCTCACGCATTTGAAGACAAAATGTAATGTTTATTCAATTCTAGCCATTATTCTGAATGAAATAGCCCTCTTTTTTACCTTCAGCACTCTTTCATCAGACCTCCTCTGTGATGCTTTGTTTTTGAATTAACCTCTCTCACTACTGCCTTTATTCTGCCAGTAGTTGAAAAATATTTCTGGTCAGTGAATCCTTCCAGCCTCTTTGGATTACACTTGATACCTAGGAGAACAAATCATTTATCACATGCTGCTTTCAACTGCCTTCCCCGTAGACTGCATGTCCATCATCTATCTTGAATTTTTCCAAAGCACTGAAGCATTTCCCTTGTAGACTTCAACTCATTCATTACCTGCCCATTGACTAAGAAGGCCAATTATCTGCTCATGCCCTTCAATTTCCTTAGCAACAAACACACTTTCATAGCATGAAGCTTTAGCTTTTTCTCATACCTAAGTGTAAAACAATTGCAATATTATGGAATTTCTCTTTCTTCTCTTCAGTTTCTAGTGAGTCAGACTGTCAACAAATCACCAAATCACAGAGCATCTTTGGAAGAAATGCATTGAATACAACAAGAAGCATTGCTAATATTGATCATACATATGCTGCAGTTTATTAATTTAATCATGATACCCTGAATACCCATGCAGTTTTGATGTCAGCTGGTGTGATAATAGAATTGCATTGTTTTTCCTATACTAGTGTATAACAAAAGAACAATTTCTAAACCTGTTCTTTTTACTACTGAAATATATTTTATGTGTTTTGTAAAAGGAATCTCTAATTAAAAGAAAACCAAAAGATGATTCTTTTCCACATGTTTCACCAAGAATTTCAGTTCAGTGATGCCTTTTACTCACTAAAACAAATCTATATTGTTTATTTTTTTTTTCCTTCTCAATTAAGCATCACAAATGAAGTGAATGTGATTAATGTTTTCAGTTTGGCTGGAAAACTAGATGTGATACTAATGTTTTGTAGAGGATCACTGTTTTTATTCCCAGGAATTCCTTTTAACAAAAGGTCCCTGTTCTCCAGTTAATATGCTGGCATTCTCTTTGTTTCCATAGTAATAGAGAAAACAGGCTTTATTTGCAGCTTCTAGCCTTAAATCACCATTTGCCATTCAATAACCTGTGTATATAATCCCTTCCAATTGTAAATCAAATAAGGAACTATTTTATTGGTATGCTGCTTGCTCCTTGCTTCATTAAGCACTCTCTACTGCACTTGGAGGAAGCACTGGGATTCTGGAATAACGAGGCCTGTGATCCCGCACAGGTGTAACACATGAGGGATATTTGCAAGGCAGTCTGTAAAACTGCATTTGTGTAGACACATATGTGTGCAGGCACCGTGCTGATGTGTGCAAACACGTTGCTGACATGTGCATTGCCCTCGTTGATGCCTGCTTACAAGGAGCTTGTGATGGTACCCAAGTATGGGCCTGGTTCTACCTTCTGGCATATCAATGGCAAAACTTCCATTGGTGAAATCAAAACGTGAGACTACTGGAGATTTCATGGTACTTTTGTCAACCAGTGTGTGGCCACCATTTTTACCAAGATGTCTTTTTTGGGTAATATTTTATAGCATAATAGCAAATGGATTATTGAAATAAGGGGCACAAATTTGGTTTGAAAAGGAGGAGATAGAAAACCACCTACATAAATGACAAGCTCTGTCAGGTATAAGTGGGAGTCCTACACAGACCAGTGATGACACATGCTACATTATTTTTCTCAGGCTGATTCTCACAACCTATCTCCTCTGCCTCCCACTTGCATTAGTGAATCAGAAGCAGTAATGACCCTACCAGCTATAGTTCCTTGTTGTAGGAAAGCAATCCAATTTAAGTCTGACTGCATATGTTCTTAAACTGTAGCAATGCACATATCTAGTTTACTGTGGTTTTTGTCCTAGAGGGTTCATAGAGAAAATAATTTATGAACCCTTCAGGGAGATAGAACAGTTGGGAAAACCCACTTTTCATCTTTTCACAGGTTTTCTGGCATTAGCGCAAGGCTGCTACAGCCATTATTTGGCCTCAATTTTGATTCAAATTTAGAATATGCTCCAACTTCTGAACAGTTACTTCCATTCAAACAGCTAAGGACAACAGAGAAGCACAAGGGCAGGGCAGTATTTTGACCATAATTTCAAAGGCTTCAGTTCAGCATTAGTATTTTTCCATGCACAGTTGATAGCAAAAGTTTTATTGCAAGCAAAACAAAGCTGCCTAACCACTGTACCCACCAGGTGGCTAATTCAGAGCCTGCTAGAGACAGGTTTGATCCAGTCTTCCGAATGTGACGTCTGCCTCTGTTACTTTGGGAAGCCTAATTATTTTTTATTAAGAGTTTTTCTGAAACAAAACACTGGAGCAGCATGTATATCTTTAAACAATTACTTTCTCTAAGAATTTCTACAGAATCCTACTGGTAATAAAATGGAAGTTATTTCATACTGTTGTTTCATACAATGTAAAATTAATTTCTGGAAATGGATGCTGGGAAGCTCACTGGATTCTTCGAAAACATGATAGTTTTGTGTCATTCATATGACCTGCACCTTTGTAAAGTGAGTGCATGTTGAATGTTCTCCATATAAAGTGACTGGTTTTCCAAGCCATAAAGCACCCTTAGTTCAGAAAAGAAAAGAAGCAAAGATCATGGAGAAAAATAATAAACAAAGAAAGTAATTTCTGAGAATGTTTTGAGAAATTAAATTCTCCATTTTTATTCTAGGATTACTTTAATATTGCAAGAATTACTTAAAAAATTAGTATTTTAATTTTAAAAAATAAACTTTCATGGTAATTGATAAATTACAATTTTAAAATTGTGTATTGTTTGAGATATCTCTCTTTTAAATTCAGTTTCAGTGTACATCTACCTCCTTCAAGCTGAAGTTGTAATTTACGATATGGCTAGGCAACCTACCACCATGAATTTACACAGAAGTTAAACATCCTACCCTTTTCTTTGTGTTCTGCTCTTTTGATGGTAACTGTTTGCTCACTAATTTGTTTATTTCCTTTATGATGCTCTTTACATCTGTCCCATCCTTGGAAGCTTGAAGTGCAGCGTCATTGAAAGGAAAAATAAGGACAAAATCTCCTACCCGGGGGATAGGTCTCTGGTCTTTATCAGAAAGGAAATAGGGGCGTGTGGTCAACTTGCACTTGCAGAAGTCAGGTGTAGGTAACCAGTGGCTCAGTTGGTCAGATTTGTGTGGAGAATACCCAGCTCCTTGGAGTTGCTTATTTTTAGCTTCAGCTTTTTCTGGGGAGGGTGTTTTTGGCATATTCATCCTTTCCCGCATCTGGGAAGTCAGTGTTTTTCTTGGATACGCTTTGGCAGTTTTCTTGCTTGGGGTAGCCACCTTACCGGTTGACCCTCTTGCAGCCTGCAGGGCAGGTTGTACAGAAGAAGTAGAAGTACATTTAGCTACTTTTTGGCAAGTGAGTAAGCCAGGAACCTCCCTGGTGGCACACTCACCCGCTGCGCTCCAGGGCAGCCGTCTTCTACCAGCCTTTGTCCCAGCCACTTGGTTTTGCCTGAAAGCGTCAATCTGTCTGTAGTTCAGCAGTTCAACAATATCATGAAGAAGTTTTCTCTTCACAGTGTCATCAGTGGAACAGTCTAAACGCAAGGCTGGGTTGTAGTTGACTTCTAAAAGCCATGGCTTGAACTTCTCATCAATCAGGATGTCAAAGCCAAAGAGCTCAAAGCAATTGGAAGCCACTGGTAAAGGGGTTACTGCAAGCAGGGTGAGAATCACTATGTTATTGATCTTCTGCCAGAGGAGCATGTCATCAACCCCAAATATTCGAAGGTAAGAACGAAATTTGCTGAATGTCCATTTGCTGCCACAGCCAATGCCTTCTTTATATTTTTCATATGAAGCCCCGTATTTGTTGATGCTGGTGTTCGTTAGGTGGGCATAGACGTTGTCCAGAGAACCAAGGTCAAACTTTTCAGTAGCAAACCTCACCAGTCCTTCTTCGTAAGTGTAAATGGTGAGGGGGCAAAAACTGGTGACACAGACATAGAGGCGCAGATCCAGTTTATACCCTGAAATGAGCAAAGGGTTGCTAATGTACTTCTGCACAATAACTGTACAGTCATATACTAAGTCTTTAATGTCTTGGAAAATGAGTATGCCCCTTCCTCGGGAAAGACCCACAGGCTTGCAAATCCAGTAGCTAGATCTTCTGCCTACTGACTGCCTCTCCTTGCTGTATTCTGATAAGAATTTGATGTAGTCATTGGGCATGATGAACGCCACTGGACTAAATTCATACAGAGCTGATCCGTATGATCCCCTCATACGTTTCAGATGCCTTGCCAAATAGTCTTTTCTGGTGATCCGGACAGCTTCTGGGTAGTGGTTGAGCCTCTGCCAAGGTTTAATGCTGTGGTGGTCTGTCATACGGAAAGGTGAGTTCCGCCAGTACAGGTTCCAGTCAGCATCATCTTGCTCCTCTTTGTCAAACTCAGTCCAGCCACGCTCCAGTAAAACCTCACGGACTACTGCAGGGGCATTCTCATGGAGACGGAACACCAAAGGCCTCCAGATCTCTCTTGTATCATAGTCATCTGCCATCATTTCCACGTTACTAGCTGAAAGGAAACCGAATCGCCAAAGGAAACAATGAAACCAATGCCACAGATTGTGCTAGCAGGCATCACCCTTACTGTACTCTTAATGCCATCACTGCCAACATATGAGCAAAGCATGTCCCCCCATTTGTTTCTGTGATCCACAACTGAGAAGTCAAAGGCTGTGTTTCAGCTCAAAGTTATGCAAAAGGGCATAAATTCCAGACAGCTGTAAGGCAGCACAAAGCATTGATTGCTGCAGAGCTATATGTCTCCACCCTTTATTTACTTTTTTCTTTGAGGCAGCTTACTAGAGCAGTAGTTATCTCAAAGCTTCTCTTATTCTTAGATACCCAAAATTTTCTTTTGGTCGTGTTTTTTTTTTTTTTTTTTTTTTTGCAACTGCCTTCAGTTTAATGGTCAGAACTTTGCACTGCTGAGACATTCTGCTAATGTGTTGTGTTATCCTGCTCTGAGTAAACTCGGTTAAGATTATAAAGTCCGATGCAAAACTGATGGCAGACAGGAGGAAAACACATATTGATATCAATGCTCTTTTCCTCCTTTGACACGAGCTGATTTAACTCACTGATAATGTTCTGCTATTCCTCCAGTGAGCTCCTCTCCAGATCCTGAAAAGTAGGGCACATTCTTGTCTCATTGCTTTCCTCTCAAGACAACAATGTTCCATAGAAACGTAAGTAGATTTTGAATGAAATACCATTTCCCATTATCTATAGTGGAAGTAGATTATGGCCCCTGTCTATTTTTATGGGTAAGAAACACATTTTGAGTTATTTTGGACATAGCAATTCTCATATAAACAGTTAATGAAGTGTGCTTTTCCCTCCCCAGCTAGTTCAAACTAAAACATGTCCTACTGGCTGGTGGCACAGGGGGCAAAAAAAAGTCCTCTGAACCTGTAGATTTGAGAGTGTTGCTGTCTCTCTCAATTTCCTGAAACCCTGTAAACCTGCTCCGTGAGGATTCAACTTTGTGTTTGGAATGGAGAGTGTCTTGGATGAAAGAAGAATGTTTGTGCTGAGGACCATTCTGATACAGTATTAACATACTGACCTTCACCTCCTTTCAGAAAATAGCAAGCATAAGATACAAACTGGGTGAGACATACAGTAGATACAACTCCTTTTACATCCTACTACCAAAGTGATATCCTTGCTTTCTTTTCAGGTTGAGTTTTAGACTCCGGAATGAGTATTCTCTGTCTTCCAAACAATTACAGAAACCAAGGGAATATGTCACATCTGAAAGTACCCAAAGCAGTGTGCAGCTGGGTTGGCCAGGGGTGCTTTTTCTGTGGAAAAAACTTATGGTTTGTTGAAATGCAAAGCTTTTTTCCAGAGAACAAGAGTAATCTTTTGCCAAGCCTTTGGTCCAGGATGTGAGGAATGAGGCTTCTATTGGAAGTGGACCTCAGGCCTCACTAATGGGCTGAGACTGTGGCCAAACTCTGAATTTCTGTGTAAGATGACTTTTTATATTCCAAAGTAATACAATAGTAATATGAATGTATGTAATGATGTTTTACAGTCAGATTTGCAGTACCATTCCATCTCAGGTTTAAGCTAGTGTTAGGAGGGAGCAAGATCTAGAGAGCACTGGGATTATTTCTCTGAATCTCTTTAGAGATCAGAGATTCCCTCCTTGTACAGGCAGTAGTTGAATTCTCCTTAGTGAGAGCTTTCCTTGGGTGAGTGGTTTATAGGAACAGGAGAGAGAGATGATAAGTAGGTACTGAAGTGCAGTCATGATCTAAACAGGACTTACATAAAACACCATGAAGGGGTAAGCAGTCTTGATGTGTCTCTTGCAGTTACTGCTTCTTTACAGACCTCAGAAAGCTGGTGGCTTGCTGCATAGCTTGTACAGAAACCTAATGTGGTGGACTCAGGAAATGTTTGTTATCTTCACTTCCACTTTCTTTCCAGGGAGTTCTCTTTCCTGTCTGCTTATTAAACAGCACTATGTCACACAACAAAATGAAAAAAAAAAAAATAGAGAAAACTAAACAAGTTTTATAGTAGTTGATTCACAAACTTGGGCAAGTATAACAAATTAAAAAAATGATGTAACTGAAAGTAGCCATGCTAAGCATTTGGATGTGTCAACTTACAGACTGCTGTTAGCTTTGTCTTTTCTGTGCTGCTCAACATTGCTACTAGCAGGTTTCAGTGAAAAGCACTGTTGTACACGAATCCTGTGCCATCACACTCTCCACTAGGTAATAATGAATTAAGCTGTTAGTAATGTCTGAACAATGAAGCCTTCTTTGGTAGTTTGTTCATGCCAGCTTGTATTAATTGAACATCTTTCATACCTCTGGCATTTGGTGAGTACTTTACAGGTAATTGGCTCAAATTCCCTGGTAATTAAGTGTAAAGAAAATAAAATATTTCAACTAACAAAGAGCACCTATCTGCTTTTAAGGATGTCATATCATATAAGCAGAAGCTCTTGAAGTGCAATTATGAAACAGTAACTCTAGGATAAAGCATTGGTCTAAATGAATGAACACAAATTTCACTCCCTTTACTCTGTATAAACATGTGCCCAAATGAACATCCATCTCCTCATTAGCCTGCATTCCCAAGGGCTTTGTGTTCAGCCCACTCCTTAATAACTTGGAAACCCACTTGTGTGTTTGCAGACATTTTTCCATAATGCAAAAAATGCTACAGCTGTTTCTGACAACATTCAAGTTTAACACACACCTAACGCTGCTGCCAAGTGGCACCCAGATGCAGAGACCTTCCACCTGAGGACAGCATGAGTTCTGAGCCCATGCAGTTGTGCTGATGTCACAGCAGCAGACCCTGCACCAGCATCCCTGGGGAAGTGCTCAGGTGAGCTGGGGCTTTGTGCTGGCCATGGCTGCTGCCAGCAGTTCATGTGTTCCAGTCACTCAGTTTTACACTGAAGGGAAGAAATACGATCCTTAATGGCTAGGTATCAAATGTGGTGGTTTGCCAAGCTAACATGGAATGTCTCTGTGTAATTAGACTCAGTAGACTGACTGGTGCTTTTTCATGTCAAGTGTTTAATTCCTCAGAGTGACAGGCCACAGCACAGGTCTGGTAGCTGCCTGCCTTGAGATTTAATTTCAGAAATACCCATTTTAATCATTTCTTGAAGCGATGGCTTCTGTCTGGCACACCACCCAGGTCCGCCCTGTCTGTCTCAGGCTGAAGAGCTTCCTACCAAAACTCTTGTGGGCTGGCGCCGGGTTGCAGGCAGGGTCGGGGGCTGCTCACCCACCCGCAGCTGCGCACCCACCCGGGCATCTCTGCACACACGCTCCGAGCGCCCGCAGCCTCTCAGCGCTGCGACGCTGCCAGCAGCACCAAACGCACGTCCCCGAAGGCGCAGAAGCGCGGCTGAACTGCTGCACATCGCGCTCAGCTTAGCAAAAGTGTTAGTATTTAAAGCCGCGGCCGCTAGTTATGCCGGGGCGGGGGCCCGGCCGAGCTCCCCGCACCCCCGGCCCCACATCGTACCTGTGCCCGCCGGGGACCGGGGGCCTGCCCCGCTTTCCGCCCGGACCGCTGCCAGCCCCGCCGCCTGCTCCGGGCCAGCCCCGGGCGGAGCAGCCAGCCGAGGCGGGCGGCGCCGGCGGAAGGGCCGTCGGGCGGCCGCGGTCCGTTGCCTGGTGATGGGGAAGGGCGGGGGCGGGCGGCGGGGCGCGGCACAGCTCGGCACAGCTCGGCACAGCTCACCCCGGCTGCCCCGGGCCTCCCCGTGCAGGGCCTGGGGCTGTTGTTTTAACCGCCCGAAGCCTTTTTACCCGAGCCGGCTGGGAGGACGCACACCCAGGGAGCCCAGAAGGATGCAAACCCATCAGTTGCGGCCCCCCCTTCTCCCACCTCAGTCCTTACCTACTGCCCTTGCTTATGGTGCTCTCTTCTCCTTATTGCTTTTATAGTAAACAAACCCACATAAATTCTATAACGGTGTGCAGTCCATGCATAATGATATCCTATATGACACTTTCTGTTTAGATCATATCAAAGACAGATGGGCAGCTTTATCCTCCCTCTGTCCCAGGAGTAAGCATGTTCTCTACATCGCCACATATAGCTGTGGTTTTCATCACCAAGGCAATGGAGTTTTTCCTCGCGCTACCTGTGGAATGAAAAAGTTGGTTTTCCCCTTATTTTACAGTTGAGAAAATGACTAGAGTAAAGTTCTATGACAAAATAAAGAGTGGAAACAGCTCCCCAAACTGCAGGCCACAAGGTCCTGTTTCCCATGTTGATTCTATATTGGTGACACTGGGCTTCTCTCCAAGGTCAGAACACCTCTTTCTTGCTCCTTGGTGGCTCCTCACATTTTCAGCTGGAATCTATGGAGTGAGGAGTCATTGGCTGGGATGCCATTGCTCAATTGTACTGGAGACAAACCCTCGGTGCACAGAGTACAAAACACTTAAGGAGGTGTGCTGGGTTCATCCTGGCCACCAACAACGCACCCACCCAATTGCTTATTCACCCCCCTGACCAACAGGAGGGAAGAGAGTATCAGAAGAACAAAACTGAGATAACTCATGAGTCAAGATAAAGACAGTTTAATAAGTGAAGCAAAATGGCATGTGCAAGCAAAGCAAAATAAGGAATTGAGTCAGTACTTCCCATCGTCAGGCAGGTGTCCAGCCAGTTCCCGGAAAGCAGGACCTCAGCATGTGTAGAGGTTGCTTGGAAAGAGGAGAATTCAGAGATCTCTGTTTCACTGTTATTGAGGTGAAATCAAGTTTCTATATGGGACGGAAGCATAGCAAGGTGAGAATCAGCAGCAGCCTAACAAATTCATCTGTAATCTCTGGGTAGCTGGGAGGCCATCAGGATTCTGCAGCCACAATAGTTTTGCCATTTGTATTTCCAACAGAGAGATTAACAGCACGCTTTTGAGCTGACAGGGCAAAGGCACAAGAAAAAGGTGGATCCGTGAGGGAGCCCACCTGTTGGCTTCTTTTCTGCAGCACATAATAAATTCTCTTTAGTTGTAGGAGACCTGGAAAAGAAGCTTACCATATTAAAAGCCATGAAGCAACACAGGGGAAGTCTGGAGGGGAGTTCAGGTTCTCGGGAACAAGAAATATTAGAGAGATAGTAAAGTAGCGTGAAAGATACTGTTATTTAAAAGCCCTAACAATTTGGGGCATTTTTTTCCACATAAATTGATATTGATTTCTATCATGCTGTCACACCATATGGCGCCTCATCCTCCTGTTATGGCTGATAGCTGAGAAGTAGTTTCAAGTGTTAGCTTTGTGACATGCAGCAACTTAACTAGCCATGTAGTTTAATCTGAGAGGCAGCACTCACCTTTGAGATGAACAGCATTTGTCTCCAATTTCTTTTATGCCGTCTGCCTCACACAGAGGATCTGATCATAGTGTCATTGTCAGTAATGATCATGATATCTATGCAGTGTTTTCTCATCAAGATGTAGGGACACTGCTCAATAATTACACTGTAGCACTCTTCTTGCAGTAAAAACACAAAAATGAAAATCTGGAAACAATATAGTACGTATAAAACTAAACAGAAGTCGAAATGAGACGAGGGAAATCCTCATGTGCACCACTGCTAGATGCATATAGGTCTCAAAGAGATATTACAGCACAGACCCATCCTCCTTTTCTCCTTACTCTATGACTTGCACTGTTACCCGCATGCTCTGCATGGTTGGGCTCCAAAAGTAACTTGCCCTGGCTGCTTATCTTGAAAACAGCTCTGTCCGTGGATGGGAAAGTGGGGAAAGACTGAAGGATCTGGTCATGCAGAATGCATCTGTCTTGGGAGAAAGTTGCTGTAAGCAGTAAGGGAAAACTTGGAAACAGGAAGACCAAAAGAGAAAGAGTGCTGGGGCAGGGGGGTGACATGGGCAGAAACACAGTTGTCTGCTGAACTAAGGTTGGTAGACTCAGCAGTTGGCAGATTTTGTAGCGTTCATGTATGAACTGTAGATGTAGCCAGTTTATAACTTTATGTTATTTACAGCAAGTGTTAAAGAAAGCACAATAAGAACAATGAAAGTCTTTGTAAATAGTGGTTCCATGAAATTGTACGTATTGTTCACAGTAACCTGAGCAAACTCAGTTGCTGTCATGTGGGATTTTCAGGTTTGACTGTAAAGCTATGGTACTAGGTCTGATCCACAAATACAAAAATGTGAGGACTTTAAGAGTCTTGTTTGCCTTTATTAAGACTTTATTAATTAAAAAAAAAAAAAAGAAGAGAAAACATTTAGTTTGACTTCTGTATGGAAGAGTGAAGGTAGATGATCTTCACTGATAAATCTGAGATGTCAAAAGACATTTTCACTCCTAAGACATTTACATTGTACTGACCTTGAAATCTATTTCTATGCCCCTTTCTGGAGACAGTACATGTTGAAAGACCCTTGAAGACATACCTGTGAGAGCTGGCCAGTTTGCTTTGGCTCCACCGCTCTGACCCTGTTGGATTACATGGATGTTTCCTGGGTGAGGGCTCCTACATTTTCCTTCTTTGTAGCAGTAGGGGCTCCAGGGGAGCTCTTAGCTTCAAGATATTCAACCGCTCCATATGTCACCATAGACAACATGAGCACAGACAACAAAATGTACAGTTTGATATAGACTTGCAATTTGGTGCTATAACCAAAGGCAATGACAAATCCAAGTGATTCCCAGAGACGGTAATTGGCAAAGGCAGCCTCCTTGTGTTTCTCAAATAAAATGCCATAGAGTCCTAGAAGAAAGGAGAGACATGGCTTCTGAAGATTAGGTCTGAAACCATGTATTTTCTGCAAAGGGAATAAATAGACCACAATGAGGAAGAAAGACTCTGCTTCATAAATGTCAGAGGAAGGAAAATACAAGCTTTGTTCTAAAATATTTTTGCATTCCTGTGAATTGTTATAAGTGAAATAACAGAGCCAAAATGACAAAATAGAGAATATCAGAGAAAAAGGGAAGGAAAGAAGGAAAGAAGGAAAGGAGGAAGGAAGGAAGGAAGGAAGGAAGGAAGGGTTCTATTGAAGTGAGATGGAAGGAAGTTTGTTTTTCAGATTATCAGCCACAAAAGAGAAGGTTCTTGTACTGATAAGTAAGAAAGAAGATGAGATGGCCAGGAATAGCCCTTTACACTGTAGAGTCTCCATGTACATTGCTATTGGTAAGGTTATACCAAGTCCTTACAGGCTTTCAAAGAACAGGCGTTTTTGTCTAGGGACATGGTCCTTCAGGACCAAGTTGCCCTTTCAGTGTGGGGTAGAAAGGATCAAAGAACCACAGGGATCTCCTTGCTGCCATCCTTCACCACTTTCATGGGGAACCTGCATGGACCCTGCATGCACTTGCTGTCTACCTGTTCCTGAAACCATTTCTTTCACACACCTAAGAACATGGAGGGACTTTTCATGTAAAATGCACGTCCCTTGTTTTCACAAGAATTTGGGCCTCAGGGAGCCCCCAGGTGAGGCTTGCACAGTGTTGTCTATGGTAGCAACGTGTGCTATTCATATTTGCTTGGAGAAACAAGCTGACCCAAAACACTTCAGTTAGAAAGTTGAGGAGAGCACTACAGCTGTGCTCAGATTTAATATGCAAAGGAGATTCGCCTCTCTGAGATAACCAGGTTTTCAAATTTTCAGCTCCTGGATGGGTTGGCAAAAATAATACCCTTGATGCATATAGAACCTCTGGGCCACAACTGGAAAACTTGCTTGACATAGAGACATAATTAGACTGATTATCCTAATGCAGTCGTGTTCACTGGGAAGCTCCCACTGAGTCCAGTCAGCTGCACACCCATAACTGGGAGTCAGGGTGGGATTCCCAGCCCCTAGGTCTGACCAGCTGGGCACACAGGCAAGGGGAGAGAGCTTGCTCTCCTCTGGGTGCTGAGCTAGCATCAGTGGTGGTGAAACAGCGGGAATTTCCAGTGACTCAGCTCTGGTGTGCAGGGAGGGCAGGGGAGGAATATCATGAACCTTGACTCTTCTCATCCACTTCTCTCAAAACACATCTGTGTGAATTATACGTATTCAGCCAAAAGGCACAGAGGACTACGAAGTTCTTGAGAAGTTTGGGCAGGATCAATTAACTCTTTTCAGTTTTGTCAAGAAGGGGGAGACATCAACTATGTGTAAAAATTCACTGCTTCCTGATGACTATAAGAGGACATTTACTGAATGATTCAATTTAGGTGTAATGGAAAACCTGGACAAGTGCATCACAAGATGTACTTAGTTCATTAAACTTCCTGAGTGTAATATAGTGTGAATTATTTGATAATCCTTCATAGTTTAGTCTAATAAATGAACAAGTACAAGTTGTTAATATCATTTTACTGATATGCCCTATGCTATCTTCTGAAAAGGGATTAGTGAAGACAGTTTAATATAGGGAGGTTTTTAATGCGTAAATATTCTGGCTTTTAGGAGGCACCTGTTTTCCCTTGATATTTTGAAGCCTTCTTTTTTGGTCAAAGCAATGGGAGAATCCAGTGGGGATATAGTTCAAGGTTCAGCTACAGGAACGGCTGGCTTGGCAGGAAAATTCTCATTTCCAGGATGAATGTGTGGTATTAGCTAGCAGTTACATAGGAACACAATCATGGCTTTGTCTCAAAGCTTAACATTTCTCCTCATCACAAACACTGTCGAGAGCAATGGGGTGCAAGTTGCCTGGCTGAAGTTTTAGCAGGACCTGCCAGGCTGTCTGTGTGGAGGGGCAGCTACATCTGAATTTTTGCAGCTCACTTAATGGAAATTATCCACCCTAATTACCCCTAATTACCACTCCCTCGTTTCCCACTCATTCCCCTGGGTAGGAAAGGGTATATAACGGCACTGCTGGAAATAATTTAAGTCCAGGTCTATAAACTTTCCAGACTGATTCTTATCCTTTCTAAAAGCTCACGTCAGCCTGGAGTGCATTTTTTTACTGGAGTTATTTTACTGTAGTCTATCCTATAGCTCTGTGCTATACAATTGGTATGACTAAAGTGCAGTTATGGCTGGGGGTTAGTAATAGCATCTGTTAGATAAGAGAGAGAGCACTGCGTGCATTGAAACAAAGCAGCTTTCACTGGAGATAAATGGGAGTGTCCACACACGTACACAAACATGTTAGGAAACTTCGTAGGATGAAGTGACTAATTTACTGTGAGCCTATATGCCCTCTAGGGGGAACTCCAGCATTAACTATCCACAGCAGGCCAAGGAAAGCCATCTTCCATCACCACAGAATGCCTTAAGTGTGTGGCACAATGCCATTGTATTTATTCAGTGGTTAATCTCCTGAGGTCCAAGCATCAGTCATGGGAGCTTCCCAAAGGAAGGGCCACAGACCTCGGTCCCCAATGCTGTTTCAGAGGTCTCATCTCACCTCACAGACTTTGGAGCTGGCAATTTCTCGTGTGATGTATAACTGTATAAAACTGATGAAGGAGAGAAGATATTTAGTTCTAAATGGGCATGTCACACTGAAGATCCTGTTCTGGGATGCAGCATTATGGAGTAATGTCACTGCACCACTCTGTTAAGGTTTAGTGTTATTCTTTGATGTTTCAGTGTGACAACGCGGCAAACTGTATATTTTTATAACTGGGAGCTATGGAACAGCTGAAAAAAGTACAGACAAAAAAAGATACTGTGCAAGCATAAGGAACATTTGTGGGGTTTTTACCCCAGCTAACACAAACGTGAGATTTTCACAAGTATCCTGCAGGAATCTGGGAATGCAGATGACCTGTTACAGTGCTGTAGCAGAGGTCAGTCTTGTCACAGCACTGCAGAGCTCAGTCACCATGAAGTAAGGACAAAACTTTGTCCGCCATCTATGCCTCATCCAGGGATTGGGAACTGCAGCCACTTCCCAGGCTCCTTCTCTGACACTTAGGTCCTCTGTACTTGTCCCTTTTCCTAACAAAGGCACCAGGTGCCTCTTTTTCAGGCATGTAGGGATAATACTCAGGAGAAGTCTTTCTCAAAAGATATCTCAAATGTGTATAAATTCCCAAAGAGGATGGAGCCAGGGTCTTTTTGGTGGTGTCCAATGACAGCACAAAGGGCAAGTGGCACAAACTGGAACACAGGAGGTTCTCTCTGAACATCAAGAAGGGCTTTTTTCACTGTGAGGGTATTTGAGCCCTGTTACAGGTTGACCAGGAAGGGTGTGGAGTCTCCATCCCTGGAGATCTTCAAAAGGTGACTGGACATGGTACTGGGTAACTGGCTTCATGTGGCCCTACTTGAGCAAGAGGGTTGGACAACGTGACTTCAAGAGGTCACTTCCAACCTCAGCCCTTCTGTGATACTGAAAAAAGCCAAGTGTCTAAGGGCAAGGCTTTCTAAAAAAGAGAGAAGCAGGGTAAAGGGCAGGTCCTTTATCGCAACGAGAAACTGAGATATGGCTTTCAAGAGTGTTGGGAAGGAGCCTGAGGAAAAGTCAGGAAGACCATGTCTGAAGAAGCAGGAGGAATGAACAGCTTTACTTCAAAGAGGGCAAATCCTCACCGAGGTTGTCCTTCCATGGACTTGAATAATGAGAGGGCTAATTTAAAATTGTACCAAAGGGAAGAGAGAAGATGAGAGGGTGTCACTTGATGTATGTGCTAGCTCTTCTCTAAGGGATATGAGCTGGAGCTGCTGGAGGGCCAGAGAAGTCTGGCTGGTCATTTCTTTGTGTGCAGAGGGGGGGACTCTACGTGTGCTGGAAAGGAGATTGCTGCGAGTGTCTCATGTGGGCCCAGATGAGCTAGTTCTGTCACGTGCATAGTCCTATGGCATCAGGCAAATATGAATTTGAGATAGAAAAAAACAATATTCATGAAATAAGAGGAAAAATATGGAAGCAGATGGGAGAACATGTAACTGTCTTACTGATATGGGCTATGGCATTGATTTTAAGAGTGTGACTGACAGTGATTAGCATACTTTACTTCAAGTCATCACAGACTATAGCTCTTTTTTTGCCCTCTCCAGCACTTTAGAGTCTGTTTTTAGCCTCTATAAGAGAACTTCCTCTAGTTGTGATTGAGGGATAAATTTAAATAATCTCTTACGGAAGTCAGTTTGTATCAGCTCATTATCTGAACTGTCAGTACATAGTAATTGCACTGTATCAAAAGGAGTAGAACATAAAAGATGATGTAAACAACCATAGTACATCAGATAAGAAGTCCAATGGTAGGTATACTTCCAGAAACAGACTCCTAGGATGAGTGTGAGAAATGAGGCAAGTATACAGTGAGGTCTCCCCCCCGCATCCCTCCTGACTGTCAGTCAAAGACATGGGGACTTTCTTAGTTGGAGATTTCCTCCGGACCACCAGACTTTGATAACTCCCAAGAACATTTTCCCCTGAAGTGATGTTAATTCCACCTTAAAAACATTAACATTTTTGACAATTAATTCCATCCTTCGATTATGCATTGTGTGAAAAGTGAATTTCTGATCACCTGTTCCATACTATTAATCTTACTGACTGCTTTCCTTACTTATAACTTGTCCAGGCTAAAGTCTGTTAGTCTTCCTTCAAGTGGAAGTCTCCCATGACTGTTCTTTTTTATTGCCTTCTTATGCCTTATCACTTTTGATTAAGCTTTTGAAATGGAGCAAATCAGAACTGCATGGATTTACTTCTCGATTCCATGATGTTGCTCTCTGTGGTTCTCTCATTCAGTTTTTTTCTAATAACTCCTAACAGCCAATTTTCTGCTTTTTTTTTTTTTTGTTTTTTTGCTGAGCTTTGAGTTGATTTTTTATCGAGAATGCTCTCCGCTGTTGCAAAAGACAGCCTAAATGTATCATTCTTCTGAGTTTTCCGATTTTCTTTGAAATACTCATACTCCTCCAGAATATTTATTCTGAATATCCATTATCATCTGCAGTGTTGTTCTCTCTTCATCTTGGAAAAAAAAGTTTAATGAATATTTTACTTTCTTATTCCCAGCTTGTTCTTAGTTTTTGTACTTTCCAATGAGCTAACATATTTCCTTTAGATGCTGTCTTAAACCCATTATCACTTTCCTGCACGTGTTGTTTTATAAACACAAACAGGCACTTTTTTATATCTCAAGAGGATTCATTTCATTGTCACCAGGACTTACCATTAGCTTGTGTCTGCCAAATGGCATCGGATAGGCCCCAAAGAGCAGGGAATACGAAAAACACGGCAAAGTGCTTAGGATGAGGTTTCCACAGCAGTAGTGCTATTATACAGGCAGTGTTTGTAACTGTAGCTGTTGATTCAGAAAGAAAAAAAAGAAATATAAACGCTATTACAAACAGGACAGATAGTGGTAGATAACGCTTTCAAATTCCTTCCCCAACTAGAGCACAAGGCAATCTGAAAATCTTTCTGGTTCATGGAGATTTGCACTGACTGAGTCGTTATCACATGAAATACAAGACAATGCAGTCCTTTTGCAGGCTTCAGATAATAGTTCTGGGCAGTGACTAGAGCTGAGAGATTCTGGGCCCTGATATGGCTGTTGGCCCAAAGGACAAGAACTGCCACTGAGTAGGAGAAGGAACTGCTGAAAGACTTGCAGTCATCGTGTGGGGTGTGTGGGAAGGGAGAGGGAGCCACCCTTCTGCTCTCCTTACCTAGTCCTTAAATGCAGGTTTCCTTTCAGGGCCAGAGGAGACAGTTACGGATATCTAGAGGGTCTGGTGACTTTCTGTCTTTCTTTTTGAAAGCAGAATGTAAATGAGTCACTGATTCCTCCTCACACAGGAACACCTTTACAGGCTGAGTACCAAGATCACTAAACAGAACAGAGGGGTTCAGAGGTCTTGCATAACTAACACCATAGGGGTTTATTATCTGGGATTTTTTAAAATCCAAAATAAGTTTCACAGGGTGAGACATACATGTAAGACAGATATGTACAGAAGAATCTCTGAACTCGTGACTATAGCATAAAGAACTCTAAATTTCTTTTTCCTTGCCAAGGTTTAAAGTTTCCTGTGGAGGAATTGCCTAGAATGTCTAGATGCACATTGACTCAGTCAGTGACATTTCTAATAATACAAGTTGCTGTGTAGTGGAAGTAAGCTATCAGTACACTTTAGTATGAATACCTTAGTGGATACAGGCACACAAATGAAATATTTCTTGGTATTTTTCTGCCTCCATTACTCTGCAACTCATTGGAACAGTGTTCCCTGGAGAGGAAGATGTTCTTAAATAAACAAAACTCTTCTCATGCCAACCTGAAAATTACTGACACATACAGAGGTCCTCAAGTTATCCTAGCCAGACACACTGGCATATGACTTTCTTTCATTTTTCTCCCTATAGAGCAAGTATTGAAAAGGACATCAAGCCAACTTTTAAAAATTATCCTGAAATTCCTAGATTGGTTGCCTAAATTCCAAGTTCACCATCCCCTGAGACTCAAATCAACAGCATATCTCATGAGGTTTGCTGTTGCTTTCACTCCATTAAGGTGAGGAGGCTTCATCCCAATGGAGAAATCCATCTCAGGTCTACTGTAGGCCTCAACCTCTGTGTTGTAAGATCATTTATCACTGGTTGCATTAGAGCTGGGAAGCATCAAAGCTCTAGGGCACTTTCTGAGTAGACAGCACCCTCAAAAGCAGGGTGAAACTATACCACCAGCAAAGTGATGTATGGCAATTATCTCAAGAAAGTGGTTAACTGTGCTGCCTCTCTTCTCATGAATGAGGTTTGCCTCCAGATTGACTTTGGTTTTAATTGATAGCTGGCAGTGAGCTCTCCCTTTATTTTGCATGCAAAGCAGGGAGCACTGGATTTGATATGTTACACGAGGTGATCAGTCCTTCAAGTGACCTTTACATACCGAATGCAAATAGAAGTTTTCTACCGGTGAACTGAGATATCTTTCCAAAGAGCAGAGAGCAGAGGGAATTTACGGCTGAAAAACAGATCATCGCATAACCAACATAATGTATCCCCAGGGCACAGGTCACATACGTCTGGAAGAGAAAAGACAGTGGTGACATGTTTTCTTCTATGAAAATATCCAGCTAAGGTTCAAGGGTCTTAGCCTGAGTGTTTGGTAAATAGCCAGCACAGATGAGATCAAAGGACAACGGCTGCAGAGTTTGCTGACAAGTCCCTGGCGTACTGATATAGTTGGCCTTCAGCCACGATATTCCTAACCCAGTTCCCAATCAGACTGATGCCATGCAAACAGGGCAGTAACAAGCAGGAGAAGAAACCAGAACACTGCTCACTATGCAAACAAAACTCCTGAAAGTAGCATTAGGAATTTTCTGCTATTTCGTTCATAGCCCAAGAGACGAAAATTGATAGTCACCACTATGGCCATTACAGAGCAGCTCCCAAGAAGTGAAGAGGACCTCACCTATAAGAATGTACAGCTCACAGAGATGGCCATGGAATAAGTGCCCCTTTCAATCCATTCAAACACAGCAGCAAGTGCCCCTCCTCCATCTGCTTATGTGCAAGGTTTGAAAGCTTAAGTGTCAAATAAGCAACTCGGGAAGTTTGCCCCCTTTCTTTGGAGGTTTTCTCAACAAATGCCTGGAGAACACACCTGCTGTGGGTGTCATTTTGTAGAGGAACTGGAGGAGCAAAGGTGGTTTTGATCGTTTCAGTCCCTCAGAGTTTGGACCTGTTGTACTAGTGACTGGTGGTGGACTGCAGCCAGCCACATAGAGGGTTTGCCTTCTTACCATAAAGGTTCTCAAAATAAAATATGCAGTAAGTGTGCTGACTTGCACTTATACAGACTCTAGGGAAACCAGAAGGAAGGAAGATATAAAAGCTTTGCAGACTTCTGGCTTTTCTCCCAGTTTGTTATTTACAACAAGCTGAAGAGCTTGAACCTGTAGCTCTCTGCTGTGGTCTCCACTGGTGAGTTAAGCTCCATACCACATTGTCTTTAAGGCTGTTCCAAGGGACATATATACTGCTGGCCTCTCCTGTTTGAAGATGTCACTCAGAGTTCATTTAAGTAGAAGTAAGCAGTAATTTAGCAAACCACAAATTGCCACCAAAACCATCTTAATTTAACAAGTAAATATAGATCAGATGCAATAGTAAGACACAAAGACACACACAAAAAAAATCAGACAGAAATAGATTTTCTTTGTCATCCACACCTTTGTGTAGTCACCAGAAAGAAATCCCTGTTCAAACCCACTGTACATTGTCAGAGGAATTAGAAGACACTGTCTTTTATCTTTAAGATGCTGGAAAGTTGCTAGGAACGTAGACCAAAAGGATGGAGTCTCTAGTATTTCTTTCTCAGTCTCTGCTTGCTCAGATTTGATCTGGTCCAGAAATATAACAATCAGCAACACAGCTAGCACACCACTAGCTGCAAAAACAAAACAAAAAGTTCATGAAAAAATGAAGAATGCTGGAAGAATGATGGGAAGTCACTTGCTGCTGTTATTGTTCTGACTTAGTGCTTAGCTCTCTGTGGGATGTTTTGGCAGATGCCTCTGATTCTGCTGCAGTGCAAAGGCCATTTCTGTGAAAACAAGGCAGCCTGATCAGCATTCACATCTTCTGCATACAGCTGTGTGCCTCACAAATCCCTTCAGCTTGGCTGTGACGGGGCTGTGGTGACAGCCGCCAGGCCGGCTGCTGGGCCACAGGGGGTGATCCTCACCCTGCCAGGGCAGGCCAGGGGCCGCGGGGATGGGGAGCTGGCCAGAAACAGCTCCCTCGGGAGCTATCAAAAGACTTTAAATCAACACAAGAGGGGATTATTCACTTGCAGTGCCAAGGTTTTCATGGCTAGAGGTGATCTTCCTTCAAATACATGCAAAGAAAAATAAAGGGCTAAAAGTAGAACTGCTGCCTTGGATCTCAGTATATGTTGCTTTTTTGGAGCCATACTTCGAGTACACAATATGTGCCATTTTAAAGTTGATAGTGAGCAGCTCTGGGTGACTTGAAAAAGAGGGAATTTACAGCTTTGAACCTCTAATTTCCTAGCAGAAGCAGCATATGAAAGAATGCATGGGGTAGTTAACAGAAAATGGTCATGCATACATTGCTTTAGTTTTATTGCTTGGTTTTTTTCATGTAATCAAGAAGATAACTGTGACTCATAATATACACGAAGCAGCCACAGATTTACAACTGATTGCTTTGTTACAGATGCAAGGCATGATTATGTTTCCTCTCTTACTTATGCTGACTAGAAATCCATCCGTGGAAACAAATGGAGTTCAGAGGAAGAGGGAAACCAGGCACCTTTTCTCATCCACATTGCCTATTTAATGTGCTCCTACATTACTATGTATGGGCATGCTCTTTTCTGTGAACCTTAAAATGTCCAAATATATTAGCAGATTTATCCATTATTATCCCCACCCAAGCTGAGCAAAATATATGTTCAGCAACCAAACAGAGGAGACATTTTAAAAATGTCTGTGAATGAAATATTTAGCTATTTGGTTTCCCTCGAGGTAGGAAAAGACATATCTTTTATTAAGAGCTTAAAAGAAAAATGAAACCCTACTGACGCACGGTCAGTAGACAGCAGAGTTGCATTCATTTTGCATGAACAAAGCCTAAGGGAGTACTGTATATGTTAGTCATCAAATTTAAATTTAATTTGTGAGCCAAACATGCCTTTAGCAGAAAGGCATAAGCTCCAGCACAATGTGGAAGGGAATTAGGATGATATTCTTTGCATTTTCTCACCAATTAGGAATGGAGGTTGAAAAAGGAGGGGGGTTTAGCCATGATGCACTTATCTAATGAGGGCTGGCTCTGACCAGATCATATACTCTCTGCTTGAGCGTATGACAAATTCTGTGCATCTGTCTCAGCATAGAGAGTACATCTATGTGCAGAGACTGCAAAGATATTTTAGCAGAGCTAAGGTGGCGTATTGCCTTGCTAGATACTTCCCCTTTATCCAGAGAATAACTTGTTTTGAGCTGGATATGTTTTGAACTTTCCATGCTGAATAAATCTTTGCATATCTGTATTTGTCTTTCTGATTTCTGATGTCATCAACCTTCCCTCTGCTTGATTCCTTTCCATCCTTGTGCAAGGAAGGTCTATAGCAGCTGTATTTACTAAATGGGAGACACAACAATTTGCCTAGTGCTTCATGTTTTCTTCACCTTTGACACTAAGACACATAATTCAGGCATCACAGCTGAGAATTGACTGAAGTTGCAATACCTCAGCAGGGATTCAAAAACCTGCCACCAAATGACTGCATGTTCTGAGAGCCACTGTTCAGGTCCACCTCTAATTACAGTGCAGTTCTTGTGCTAATGCTGTTTTACACGTGGCAGGACATCAGCCAGTTCCGATAGGCATCCCCAGATAACTAGAAATTGGTGAGTTCAAGTACCACTAGCTGGGCAGCTCTTAGCATCTTGAACCTCTGCACATACATATACAACTGCCCAGTGCTATCAGTAACTAGTTCACTATTGCTGATCCTGAAGACAGTGAATTTAAAACTATTTCATGCATAACTGGATAAGCTGCTGCAATCCTCTAATTGCAATGTGGGCATAATTTAGATTCTTTTCTGTAAAGCGACATTGACTTTGGGTGAAACAGTGGGGTCACCATACAGGGCTTCAGCTTTATTCCAGGTGAAAAGTGTAAAGAATGTGTGGCTCCTTTAGATAAAAATGATGTGACACTGGGACAAAGCATTTGAAACTATTTAGGAAGGAATTGTTTACAGCTCTCACATATCTTATTTCCTTTTAGCAAATTGGATTGAAGGAGGAAGTAGGAAACTTAATCTGCAAAGCCATGCTAGGTTTCACAAGTAGTAGGTTCTCCATCAGTGATATGCATTAAAGATTGTGTGGATTACTTACCTGTGTAGATCCCTAGCAGAGTGTAGATTAAGGAGTTGGAGGGTTCTGCTGACCCAGTGGTGTTAGTGATCTCGGTCATGCAGTCATACGCTCCGCAGCATGCCAGGTTTTTTTCTGAGATTTCCACTAATTCAGTAAGAACCAAAAGAAAGGTAGGACAGGGGAAAAATCAGATGAGTGCAGACTATATGTAAGGATATAAGGAGAAAGGAATCCAGCACGTGGTGATTGGTCTTGGTTTCAAATCCTTCCTGATTAGAGATCTTTAGCTTCAGAATCCCAGTCTAACACACAAAAATCAGATTTAACAGAAACAGTTGCTCAAGACAACACACTGAATTGATGGTTTCATGGAAACATGGACTAAAGCCAGAGGCTGCAATCTGAATCCAAGCTCAATTTGCAGTATTTAAAGTTCCAGTGTGTATCTGTACCATTTAATCATAATACCCCATAAAACAGGTCGCTCGGTTTACCACTACTGAACTAATGGACCACAGTTCTTACAGCCAGAGCACATTATCCCTCTCTGGGTAATTTCTGTATATGTTACAGGAACAGAAACCATCTTAAGACATCTTTTTGTTTTATAAGTTTAAATTACGATTACCCACTAATGCAGCCTTCCAAGAAATCAGCTTTTCCTGGCTTTTTCACTTTATTACTGGCTTTATAGCACTTTGAGAACATACTTGAAACTAGAACAGTTTGGCAGGGTTTGGAATAAGACACGTGCTTTGTTCAGTCCCATCAGTGTTGTGCTGGGCATGTGTCAAAGCCACAAACATGCATGTACTCACGCACCCTACATGTCACCACGACACTGTGCCCACTCCCTCCAGTTCCTTTTCTGTAAAGGAAAAATACTAACCCAAACTGTGAGCCTGAATAAGCTGTGTAGTGGGAAGGATGATCAAAAAAACGTACAATTATTTCAGTGCTCTCACTGCAGAATTTGTCACTGGACCTGGCATAATAAAGGGCAATACAGCATACCTTGGCTGATTCCTTGAACAGGACTTGAACTGTAATTTTTCAGTTAGAGTTATTGTGTAATTATTTTTGGTGTGTTTTTTCCCCACTGCTTCTAATCAAAGCTGCTCCAATGTCAATCAGCTGTTTAACTAGCTTCATAAACAACTTTATGTTCAACATCAGATAAAACTTCATAACATAAAGAAAACCATTATGTTATTATAGCCAGTGGCTACTGCCACAGAGTTTTGAACAAACAGACCCTCAGCAAAAATACCATATGCAAAAGGTGAGTCACACTAGTCAAGTGTGGAAGTGTGTAAAATAAGTTTTTTCATGTGTTCACACATCATCTGAAGATGGAGATGCACATGCAATTAGTGATATGGAAGCTGCGAGGC
Source organism: Nesoenas mayeri (assembly GCF_963082525.1). Lineage (NCBI taxonomy): Eukaryota > Metazoa > Chordata > Aves > Columbiformes > Columbidae > Nesoenas > Nesoenas mayeri. Next base: position 74,006,251 of record NC_137544.1, read on the forward strand.
AGGGTTTGCTCTAGAAGTAAGGCTGTAATATTGATGAGTGAGAAAGGATGAGTCTCAGAATTTACATTGATTACTGTCTTCTGTGGCAGCATTACCTCATGGTGCAGCCTGCTTTGCTGTGTCTGGATACAGTGATGCAAGCAACATGTCAAGTGTACGTACATGTCTAAATTTTAGGCATTTTGATTCTGTGGGTACATACTGTATCTTTCTGACTGCTCAGTGAAATTATACATTTTAAATATATGGACAATATGGGTGGATATCTTTGCTGCACTCTCAGAGGAGAGGAAAAGAAGTGAGTGCCTGGAGACCCTTATGCCCCTGCAAGAGGCACCCTCTAGATTAAAGCTGAGTCTCACTGAGAAGGCACAGTTGGGAAACTTACAGTATGACTGCTCATCACTGTTGTAAAGATATGCAAGGCCTTTGGCTTTGAGAGCTGTTCTTAGCACACTTACCACGAGCACAGCCTTTTCCTGAAATCCAGTGTAACTGATCAAAAATCAGTAAAACTTAGAGTTTCATTAGAATTTAGAGAAACATCCTTAGATGTAAAACTGGGAGAGGATTTACAAGGAAGAAAAATAGTATTTTAATCCTCTTATTAACATCATTTAACATGATGTGTGCTGTGAGGCAGAGGAGAGTAAAATGGTTGCAGTCTGTGCAGACCCCAGAGCTGGACCATAACCTCTGCCCTGCAAATGGAACCAGAACAGCCATTCTCTCCCGAGACATTGTGTGGCTCAGTGATCAGGTCAGCAGGGATCAGCTGCACTTGATACAGTCCTTTAGCTTTCTGCTTCGATGGTATTTCACCTATAGTTACTTGAGTTTAAAGGACACATGATTCTCCATAAGTGTCACACCATGTGACAAATACCATGCCATAACACCAAGGATTCAAAGATTAAAACTTGATGCCAGCTCACTGACATGTAGGTTTAACTGAATACCTGTTGAATACTCTCCAGAGGACATACTGTTCAACTGAGCCAGGGAAGATAAGTAACTTCTTGCTGTTCATAGTAGCCATGTATCTGGAAAGTTCTTTCCATGCCCATCCTGTTCTGACTTCGACAGGAGAGGGAATGCACAGGAGACTGCAATGCTAATAGACTGCAGCACTTTCAATCTCTAAGGTGGCATCCAAGTATTAATTTATCTTCACAACTGCCCCTTTAAAGCTTACGCAAATTACAAGCATGGGAAATGAGGGCAGGACTGTTGAGTGATTTCTTCAAGCTGCATCCACATCCCTTGTCTGGGTCTGAAATACAGTGGAGGAGCCCTGGCATACAGGCTCCTGCCAACAGCTACTTCTATTTCTTCTTGACAATTCTGTAAAGCATTAATTTTCAGCAAGCACCAGCATCAGCTTGACTAACCTCGAATGCTTAACAGCAGATTAATCCAATACTACAGGCTGTGCAAAAAGGCTGCTTTCAGTGTTTTGCCTTTTGTTTTAACCACTTTAAATAGAAGGCAAATGTGAAAGATTGTAACTGCCAGCAGCCTATCTGTGCTCTACAACATAGGGGTGGAATTCAAAATTTATTTGGTAGACATCTGTTTTTGAGCTTGTTGTCTGAACTCCCTTTGTAGCTGAGGAAGAGTAGATAGGAAATAGACACTTCCAGAGAGAAATTTAGCCCATCTATTTCAGACATCTACCTTCAGATGAGCTAAATCATATCCGAAGTGCCTGTTTCTGCTGACTATAAAGGCAATGGAGAGTCACTAGCTCAGCTACAGAAAACTACCTTTTAACTATCTAGAATTAGCTGATGTTTTTCAAGAGAAACAACAAGATTGTTAAATATATTTTACCTTTGTTGGAATCTTGGCTAAATATCAAGGACGAGATCAGATTTCCCCAGATGCCGGAGGACTGAAATATCAGAAAGAAGACCCCAAAGTATTGGTTGATAATGTGTTTTGCATTTTTTCCTGCTTTCTCAGCATATGAATTGCCAGCAATGGTGAGGTAAGTACATTTGGCAGACCAGAGCGGTGCTCCTCCTAAGCCCAGGATCACAGAAGTAGGGATTAGTGTGTACCTGCCAAAGAATACTTTATTTAGCATAGATATAAACCATTACCATAATAATCATTCGCCCAAAGATCCAGAGGCAAAAATAGACAACAAAGAAATATATTTATCCTCTGTGTGATTCCATATATCTACTATGTGGAGCTATGGAAGAGCCAGTGTTTTGAACTTAGGATGTGTGAGCACTCCCAGCTGTGTCCACGGGCTAGGTCTGGGCTAGGCTGGCTGGGTCTGTGCTTATGTGTCTTGTCCTCTTGTAACTAAGAATTAAGTTGCACCTGCACTTTAGAAGAGGGATCACAACAACTTTTATCTGCAGAGTTGTGTTCCCTGTCACTGGAGAGCAGAGGGAAATTGTTCATCCACCTCTGAAAGGGCAAGGCAGGAGCTGGCCTTCTGTCATCCTCTGCTCCTGGAGCCACTGACTGGAAGACAGCATTCCTGTACCAGTCTTTTCAGAAATATTCCTGAAAGTCATTAGGATTTTCAGTGGAACTTCTGATTTATTTTTTTTTTTCCTGAAAAAAAATATCTGCTACACACATGAGTTAGAGAAGCAGCTTTCAGATGGGCTGATGGATGCATTCATTCTGGCTTTTTGCATATGTTGACCTTTCTGGTTCACCGTCTGCTGGATTTATTTATCCCTGTTTTCCTGTAGGTAACACCTTTTGCATCCAGCTTTCAAATCCACAACACAGAGGCAGAGGAGAAATAGGGAAGGGAAGGGAAGGAAAGGGAAGGGGAGGGAAGGGAGGGGAGGGGAGGGGAGTGAAGGGGAGGGAAGTGGAGGGGAGGGAAGGGAAGAGAAGGGAAGGGAAGGGAAGGGAAGGGAAGGGAAGGGAAGGGAAGGGAAGGGAAGGGAAGGGAAGGGAAGGGAAGGGAAGGGAAGGGAAGGGAAGGGAAGGGAAAAAAAAAAAAAAAAGAAGAAGAAAGAATTTTCCCCTTACTGATTATTTTCAAACACAATAGACAGGGTTGGAGTAATTAAATTGTACCAGCTAGCGTAGAAGTTTCCTAATGAGAATGTGATGTAGCAGCACATAGAGCCTGCGATGGTCCACTTGCAGCCCAGCTTCTTGATGAGGAATGGAGGGAGGAGCATGGACGATAAGATGAGCGCAGCATAGATAACACTTAGGGAAGCAACACCCAGGCCGCCTGCTGAGTGGAGACTGCTCTGCATGGACAAAAACAGTGGCTGAGATTATTTTTGTCACAGGCATGTGTTACTATGGTGTACAGAGAGTGGCTTCAGGCAGAAACAGAAATGGAAGCTGGGGCTGACTATTGCTGTCTCCATTCCTCAAAGCAAACTGATTATGGATTTATGTTTTTTCTCACAATGATAGCCCATTTATGAAAATGGGATACAGAACCAGGTGACAATTGCTTAGATTCAAAGATTTGGTCAGACTTTAAATTATTCAGTGTAAGTCATTTGTCTTTGAAAGCTACCTGAATGAAGGATAACCTCTTTTCTTGGCCTTCCCTTTTTGTCTCAGGCAGGAATATTCTCAGATCTACATTGCAAAGACTGACTTAACAAGAGTGGAAGATTCTTTGCTTTAAACTACAGGTCTGATAATTACTAAATTCTTCAGAGACCAAGGTCCAAATACCCTAATAGGCTCACAGCAGCCCTTTCTAGTTGGAAGTAATCAATTCACCCACATTTTCAAAAGGGAGAAATAACATTTTACTGATCTGAATAAGTTTTATATTTTTATGCTCAAACTGGTTCTCCTCTTGTCTTGATACCATGAAAGTTTCAATGAGAAGATCAAGACGCTGCTTATCAACATTTTGCTATTTATTTTCATGAAAAGCTGACATGATCCAGTACAATTTTGGAAGAGGGAATGGATGCTGGGAAGGTAGCACTGGAGGGTGCTGGAGGAGAGTGAGGCTGCTGGTGGCTGCACTGAACACTTCCAAGCCCTGTGGTGGCTGCGTGGTCGGGCCATGCAGGACCATGGTGGCAGTCATCTGGCACCCTTGGTGAGAGGCCGGCATCAGGACAGCAAGATGTTTTGTAAAAGGGCTTCCTGATCACTGAGGTCTTATTTCTGAAACACTACATGCCTGGTTTTGTCAGCTACATCTTCCAAAAACTATAAGCCAGGTCTCCAAAATCATATGATTAGCTTAATTGCTACTGGTTTTTAATGTTTGTTTGGGTTTTTTTTTTGAGGGGTGGGAATATTGAAATAAATAATGTAAATTTCTAATGCTTGTCCTACAGGCTATAATACAATTAAATAACCTCCTTAATTGTATCTCAGCAAGTCTGCTTTAACCACTGAGACAAAATGGAGAGAGAGGACTACTCAGTGAATCAACATCCCTCCTTCCTGCAGCATTACGGGAGGCTTTACATTCCAGCAGTTAACGTGAGCATGGTTCATTTCAGATGATGTGGCTGACTTGCGGCTTCTTGGGTTTATCTTCCCCACCTTGTTAGCCTGTGCAGCTCATAACATCTCCATCTATTTTGGGGACTGTTTTTGCAGAACTCCCCCAAACTTGGAATTTAACAGTGTCAGTGATTAGAAACTGCTCGAGGAGAGGAGAGGAGAGGAGAGGAGAGGAGAGGAGAGGAGAGGAGAGGAGAGGAGAGGAGAGGAGAGGAGAGGAGGGGATGTACGGGGCTATTAATAGCAGGGACGTCTTCATGAAATGAGGTCAACCCCTAGTTACTGCAAACAAGCGGATCATGTAATATATCAAGCTCTACCTTTAAAGCACAATGATTCCCACATCAGTGGGAAAATCTGACCCAATTGATTAGGGTAATCTTTTAATTTCATGCCTAAAGTTGCTCATGGATGACTTACACCCATTTTTTTTGTCATTAGACTAGCAGAGTCATCTAGTCTGAGAAGTTCCTCCTTGTGTTTTTCTACTCTGAAGTGTCCATAGACAGCAACAGTAACCCTCTGTCTTTTATTTTGGCTATGCTGAACAAGCCAGCTCTGTCAGCATCCTAAGCATTCAAGTAATTCTACAGCCCCATTTCTGCTACTGTGTTTTAAGATGTTATTACCAATACAAGATACAGCTGCCCTTGATGTAAAATAATATTTTTATTATTATATTATGATGCCAGGAATTGTATTATTTTATACTTAAATTATTTAATGTATTTGGCATACATTTTTAGTATTTTATGTTGCTGTATACTAATAATAAAATTATAGTGATTTAGAAATCTTCAAAACAAACCCTTTCCAGAAATGGAATTTGTTTTCTGCTTTGCCATATATTATTTTGAGAACATTTCTCATAGAAATTTAGTTTTACTTCAAACAGCTTTTGTGGACATGAAGAACACAATTGTTCAAACTATTTGAGAGGTACTAGAATCAAATATTTAGTAAATGCTGTGGATCTGAGTGATCTTGGTGCATCACCCTGCACCAAGCTGATGTTCTAACCCACCTCAAAAAAATATTGTGCATGTCTTCCTCAGAGAAAGCATGGAAAGACTGGCGGGTTTCCCACAACCAGCTGGCCTGATGCCCTTCCAGGCCAGCTGTCCTGCCAACCAGTGGGAAATGTTCCACTTACCTGTAAACTCTGGAGTCCTCCATAAGCAGTGAAGAGAAGTAAAAATCCGAAAGAAATGACCAAAACATTCTTGAGATTCCTTTCCATGTTGATTCCCACAAGACAAAGGTTTGCCGATGCACAAAGCTGATCCAATTATTCCAGGGGATGCTTTGAGCTGGAGAAAAATAGCTTATGTTTTGTTTGAAAAGGTTACTTCTCACTGGATTTGTAGAAGAAAGTGTTGTTAATTATTTGAGGACTGGCCAGTGAGCTCTACCTATTCTGATCCTGAAAACTCCTTACAGACTTGTTACTCATTCACCTGGTGTGACTGAAGCACAAATGAGCACTCCCAAAGGATATCTATCAGGTTTTATTAGAGAGGTCTAGAAGTTACTTGCAACACTTGGACCAATTTTAGTGTTGCGGTCGTACATTACACAGCTCTCTACTAGCACTAGCACAGAAGAAAAAATGTGCAAAGTTGTGGGCCTGTCTGGTATAAAGGGGACTAATCTATAAAGAGCAAAGGTTAAAATATGGTACCAAAGTCTATATTAGGTCTGTTGCTTAACAACGGTTACAAAAGAGTACTAGGAAATGAGACTGTTTGTGTTACAGTGTTGTCTGCATGCACCAGCCCTATGACTGTGCAGTGTAGCAACCCAGGGGTGTTGGCTGCTTGGCAAGCGGGAGAGTCTTCATCCCTGCTGAACCCCACAGCTTTGGTGTTTCAAATTTATCAAGTCATACTCCTGAAAATAGTTTTACTCCATCTTTCGCATCAACTCAGAAGCCAAGAAGAAACATGGCGTCAGCAGATAAATAAAAAAGCAACTTCCCCTCCCTTCTACTGGCCCCTGGAAAAACAAACAAACCCCCCAAACAACAACAACAACAAAACAACAACAAACAACAAACAACAAACAGCCTGTGTGGGATGTATCTACCTTGCCAGAGCTGCCCAGCTCAAGAAGGGAAAAGTTTCCCCCATGGCCAGCCCACCTGGCTGTGTTTGCCTTTGCACTCCCCTCATTTCAGAGACTGCCCTTATGAAGTTGCATTACCTGTTCAGTTGTGAGACATTAGCTATCCTGCAAATGCTGACTGAGCTTTTGAATATTCCCCTTCTGAGCACACAAGTTCTTCTCTTTTCCCCTAAGCATGGCAGAGCAAGCAGACTGTCTGCAGACCCTCCCTGCAGCTGTAGCAGAGGACGATTTGAACTCGAGGGAAAAGTGGAATAAAAAAATATCCATGCTATAACTTAAGCCTATTGACGTGGAGGTGGTTTGTAGGGTGTCCATAGTATCTAGTGGGAACGCACAGCTTGATCTAAATCCCACTAGATGGCACAATTTTGCTTCCCACAGGGACGTTCAGGGGTGCGGGGAGGAAGCCTTAATGTATTCATTCATTTAATGTGTTAAAGAGGTCATAGCTAGTTTCTACTTTGGAGAAAATTCCAGTATGTGCCTTTTCATGTTCTTCTTTTGTCTTATAATCTTCTTGAATGAAATAACGCAGAAAACATAATCTTTTAATTCTCTATTGTTAATGGTACTTCTATATTGCAAGTCTAGATGGTGAAATACTGGCTTTTTATTTTACGGAGTCTTATGCTCAGCATGCAAACACTTTCAATTAGATCACAATGCTACTCTTGTTTTGCAGTGTTTGTAATCCTCTACAAGGCTTATAAACCAAACTGGTGGTAGTTTTTCTAATCTTTTTAAGTTTTCTGAACACTTGCAATTTTCAGGTGAAGAAATTTCAGAAGAAATTTACACCTGGTGATAACATGCTTGTTTATGGTCTGTACCCCTTAAAAATAGTCTGCAAAATTCTAAGAGTTTGAGATCACAGGTTTAAAACCCCTAGAAAAATGAATGAGAAATAATTATCACCTTCTCTGGCAGAGGCAATAACCAAGGATAGTGCAAAGTGCGCTCTAGTTAATAAAGGCCTTTTTATTGGTGCTCTTTCTTGACATGAGCAGTAATAACAACACAGCTTTAAAAAAATCAGCATTAACTGGATGCTATTTTTAAAATGCAGTGTTGAATAGGTTATTTGATCAGCACTTCTGCTCTGCAGGAATTCTTAACTCCTAGCTCAGTCATGTCCTCTTAGCAGCAAATGTCGGAGAGCAAACAGGAGATGATGGGGCTTTTGTGGAGTTGTTTTTTTCTTTCTTTTTCTCTCCTTCTGACTGATCAAAGACATTTCAGCCTGTTCTACAACCCTTGCCCAGAGCTTTGGGTCATCACAGGGCCGGGTCCTGAGCCCCTCCTTAGGAATGTGCAGAGTCTTTACCAAGCAGATCTGATAAAGCCGAGAAGCTCTTCCTGTGGTACCAGGCAGGAGCTGCTCCGGCAGACCTGCTGTGTATCACCCGTGACACTGCTTTCATTCTTTCTGCCACTCTAAGATTAAATGAGCCTCAGGAGCGGTGCAGTATATTTAGGGCTTAGCTTTCACACAGGGGACTGCAGCCACCCAAACTCAAATGTCTTGCCGAGTGTGATCACAAAAATGGGAGATAGAAGAGGCTAGTTAAATTCATTACTCCATCCCACAGGCCATTGTGTTTATTTTCTTTTGTTTATTTTCTCAGTGTAAATGAGGGAAGTCTTTGCTTAAAAGATTATAGCATCAGAGGCTAATCTTTGTTGAGGTTTGTGCTTTCATAATTATTACTTCCTTATTGACCCTTTGCTGGTTAAATATATTGTTTAGGCAGTTATTTTAACAACAATAACAAAACAAAAACCCCAACAACCAGAATACTCACCATAGGATTTTCTGTCTTAGGAGGCTTTTAATTGGTTAGCTCCTTGGTGGTACATAGTATCGCTTGAGTGTCTCTGTAGAAAGGATGAATACTTTTATATGCAAATGGTTTGGTGAGCCACATAGTATGGGCAAGTGTTGCAAGTGCTCTTCTCAGAGCTGGCCCCAAGTGGCACTGGTCTCTGAGGAGCTGACATGGAGCAGGACATGCAGAGGGCATGTGCTTGCTCATGGATGCCTCCAAACACAGGGATGCAGAGAGGGGAGACAGAGTCTGCATATTCCCCCTTGGAGAAATGAAGCCACTTGCTGCCCTTATCCCATGTTGAAGGTATTGCAGATGTACTAGTGGGGAACACCAGGACTGAGCCTGTTGCCCTGATCTATGGCGTCACTACAAAGCCCTTAGTGTACTGGTTTGTTCTGGAGCTCTTAACTGTGGCAAAGCCAGCAGATTGCATGGTCCTTCTCGGTAAGCTACAGAGAGCTACCTGGCTCACACTCCCAGCTGGCAGAACCCATCCTGCTGCTAATTAATGCAACCTGTTGGACACAGAAACCTTGAGCTGTCTTCCCAGAGACTACTGCGGGGCAGTCAGGAGCCTCCTGTGCCTGAGCTACCACCTCCCTGAATGCTTACCTTCTGGGGCTGTCACTCAAAAGGCTGTAGCAGTGTGAGTGTCCTGAGGAAAAAAATCACTTCTCCAGAGCGTGGGGTACCTGCAAAACGTAAGGCTGATGCATCAAGCAACATTAAATGATCTCTATATGAAAAATCTTTCACAGTTTGCAGCTGGCATAGGAAAGCACAGCTGATACCTAGGAGATGCCAAGGCATGTCTAACTCTACTGCAGCCACTGTTTTTTCCAAAGTGCTGTTCTTCCAGGAAATTAGACTGTTCTGACATACCTGCAGTGTTCCCACCTGCCAGATCAATATCTGACTTCTCGATTTTTATTAGCCCCTTCAGAACAAAATAAAAAAAAGCTAATTAAAATTCAGGACTGCTTGGTCCAGGCTGCCTACGCAGCATCTCTCTTGCTGTGAAAGACTGTCCATGTTACTCTGTTCTTCCCCTTCTCCTTCACCACTGTTGGTGCCCTTCTGTCTTTGGACTTGAGGCAGGAATGAGTAAACGTGCCGCGCATGCCTTGCGAAGTCCAGCCATCCCTGACAGGGGGTTTGTGATTTTAGGAGTTTACCTCACTATGGGTTAAGCTCACCCATTTCCTCAGGGTTGTGCTCAGATCTGCAAGGGTCACATCACATCCCTTGGTGTTTGCGAGGCTGTGCCCATACCATGCTGGTAAGTGCTGGTTGGGAGCTGAAAGGACTGAGGTGCACTGACCTGTTGTTGGTGGCCTTAGAAAATATAGGCTGTTATGTGCTGAGAAAGGGTCAGAACTCAGATGTGAGATCCGTAATACTAAGCCAAACAGATCAAGCAGTAAACGCCGTTTTCTCCTGGGAAGGGAGAAGAAGAGGAGTGGCCAGTCAGTGAACTCATTTTGCCCACAAAGTCAGAGGAAAATAGTTTTTGTTTTGCCGAAGACTCCAGCAGTGTGAGTTGCTCCTGTATGACTCTAAAGGTCTAAATATCTCCCTCTCCTCTAGCATTTGAGGTCTTATTTCCAAATTCCCTGTATTTCCCTTCTTTCCTGTCAAATACTGCTTCTTTTCCACCATGCAATATATCCACTGATATTATCCTTTCATCTGTTCTCCCAAGCCTCCTCTACATGCATGGCTGCATTGACATCAGATGCCACTTCTGTCTGAATCCTACCTGCTGACGTCCTCTGTCTTTCTCTGGAGGCACCAAACTGTCTATCTCAATCTTCCTTTATGTCTTTGATGCATGCTGTCCTTCCTTACTGCTTTGCTGCTCTCTAACCATCACCCTGCCTTCATCTCTCTGCTTCACACTCCTTACATTGTCTCCTGAGTGCCAACAGACTTTTTGCTTCTTAAGGGAGAGTCACCTGAAAACTGCTGGTTGCGTTCCCATCTCACAGACTGTTACATTACTTCTAGCCTTGCTGTCTGTAAGGTCCCTCTCCCTCCTCTTTCAAGACTGCTCTTAATATCTCATGAGGCCCTTTTCCAGCTCCACCACTTTATGGAAGAGGAGGAGAGACACCTTGTCTTCTGGTCTGGTAGCCCAGAGGAGAGAGGGTGCAGACCACAGGCTTGAATAAAGTTGTGGCTTTTATATCAGTGTAGGTAGGGGACTTTCCCTGCAGGACATTTGTCTGATCTGCTGAATCCAGCTGTCCAAATAACCAATGTTGTCTCTATAGTAAAGGCAGGACTCAATTTAAGATAGGACGATGTGATGCCAGGCTCACTCATAAATTTTTATGAGCTTGAGAAACAGTTCCTTTAAGTGTTGGACTTATAGATGTTACTCACCTCCTGAGATATTAATCTCTCTCGGCTGGAGCTTTCAATGCATGAACACGTCTATGAGGGTGTTCAGAGATACTAATTCCTGCCTAGGGAGAGATTCAAGCATTTTGAAGGTAAAACCCTGCTCTATGTAGCAGCCAACCTCTCTGCAGAGGACAGCTAAGATCAGCCTCTCCAGGCTGACAGCTGCCCGTGAACAACTCCACCAGAATTGTCTTGTATTAATTCTCTTAAATTCTCTGCTTTAATCTGGTTCAGACTCAGCCTATTCACATTTTACCTTATCAAAACTGTTGATTGAGCACTAGCACAGTACATGTGCCTTGCCCTGCATTTTGGGTTTTTCGGAATAGCTGGGGTAAACCCATTTCTAATCCTAAACTAGCGTCTGTGACTCAGTTGGTAGGACTTAACACCCTGCTAAGATAAACATGCCACTGTTGTGATCTGTGCTTTTATAATGAAAGGGCATAGAGGTGGATCCTGCATATGAACAATAGGCTTTTGTATGGCAGCAGCTCTGAAGTCTTAAGAGCCATTCACTGGAAGCTGCTTGACTGCATACTGGTTGTTCACATGAGCATGCATCAGAAATTCTTTGCACACACCCATGATGTGGGCTGGGAGGATGGGACTCTGTCAACAACCCCAAAACATGGACTTTTGCCTTTTCTTTTGGTTCACAGGTGGCTGCTCATGTTATTAATGTCCACTATCAAGCTAGGACAAAAAAGGGAGTATAATGCTCAGCCAGGAAGGACCTTCTTTTGAAGGGCACAAAGACTTGTGACCAATTTATCTCCTTGTGGAATTAAGAAAGGATAAGGAGAATGAGGCTTGGTCCCAGCAAGCAGGGTTGCTTAAAGGCATATCGGTGCAGACATCCTAGGATGTGGAGATTCTCACTCTCCAGTACCTTCCACCTTTCACTTGTCCATTGGTTGCACCTATTGCTGAAGACTGGCATAAGAGGAATATTTACCAGCTGTTTACCACCAACTTGCTATCAATCCAAATATCTACGGCAGATAAAAGGAAAAGGTAGCATTAGTCTTCTCCTCTGTAAGCCTTACTGCCCCTCACATGTACTTTCTGTACCCTGCATAGGAGCAGGAGCTACCAAGCTGCAGAAGTGCAAGCAGGGTATTTTGAGAGTGAAACAAAAAAAAAGGGCTGTTCTGTTCAGGCTGGTGTGCAGTATGGCATGAGAGAAAGGAGTTGTTATAGAAGAAAAAAGAAGATATAATGGAAGTAATCAGAATAGGCAATTTTGTTGTTGTTTTATTTCCAGTAGCAAATTTTAACATAAAACTTCTTCCCTATCCTAGTAGATATCACCAGCTTCCTGGGGTAGGTGATTTCCTGTATTAGCTGGCCTTTGCTGTGACATAAAATATGGGGAAGATTCATAACCTTCCTCTAGGGTGACAGAGAGTCTCTCCCAGGCCTAAATAACAGATTCCTTCCTTTGCCCCAGTATCCGTAAATCATGCGGTCATCCAGGACATTGTTTCTTTACCAGCCGTTCCTGACCCATTTCCCCCCATCCGCAGCCCTGCCTTCTCCCACACACGTCCCTCCAACTGCAGGCCCATTAGTCTGCATCTCCTTGCATTCAATCAAATCAAATTACCTTTTCAAGTAGCTTTCTGTACTTTGAAATTATGGAGCTATGATAGACCTCCCTGGAAACAGGTACCGGAGTCCAGCAGGGAACATCTTGACAGTTGCTGCTCTGAACAAGCTTCACATTTCACATGTGTTTTAGGGAGGTTAGCAAGCCATCTGTGTACTTCTAATCTTGCACCGATCTTTATGGAAGCTGCCCCGGTATGTTCAAGAGGGTTGCAAAACTCCTATCCCATCTTCGTTTTGAAACTCCTCTTCATTTTGCCTGTCCTTATGTGAGCCTTGAACCAAGAAGCAAACAGCATTTAAAAAGACAGCACATACACAGCCCCACCTCTTGCTTATCGCCTGAAATAAGAATAATTACTATTTTGCTTGCATTCCTGCTTGCATATTCATTTCTTGTGAACTGTTAATATTCCACCAAATTGATCCCACCTCCAGAGGAGTGCTGAGATTGCTGATCAGCGTGACCACATCCATTTCACAAAAGCCATTCCATAACTTCAGGATGGTGAGGACTATCAGTTACCCCCACCACAGGTGAGCACAGGGTGGGGACCTGAAGGTGAAAAGTAACAGTGTATTGCCACCCATTCTTTAGTCGTTTAGTGACAGCACAGGAAGAGCCCTTGCATACAGATAGCTTCAGCTTGGATCACATATCTGGAAAATCATCCATGTTGTTTTTTTCCTATTAAGAGTCACTCAAAGGGTCCGTTCCAGGATCCACCGGTGACTTTGGCAACGGTAGCTTCAGTCTTTCATAGGCTGGGGGATGGATGCCCTTGGCTTTCCCATGTGAGAGAGTTAAAGCTTGGCAAAGTCAGATTAAGCAGGAGGCTAAAGACTTCCGAGCATTGTAGGACAACTCTGCAGAAATGTGTAGGAAAAACTGTCAGAGCAGTGGGCAGGAAATCTAGAAGCAATATCTAGTTCCTAACAGACTGCTAACTTTAATAGGCTCTCTGTGAGAAAAGGCATTTCTATTCTGTTTGCTGGATTCCCTAAGGCCAACAAGCAGACCAGAGTGGACTAAATATGTCTGTGGGTACTTTAAAAGAAAAAAATTCAATATGCTTAACTGTCAGAAATTACAATAATTATGCTAAACTTGGATTCTTCTATGCTAGCCCTCTGGAGATATGGTAGTTTTGATAATTCAGTATTAAAGACTGACTGAATTAAGTTTTATCTTAAACATTCTTTTCCAGAGATAGCTTTTTAAGTTACTATAAGTGTTTTTCGTAATCAGACCAACAGAAATAAATCCAGAGTACACTACAGAAAATCTCAGTGCCTTTTCACTGTGAGATCTCTGCTCTGCAAGGGAGGAGAAGAAAATCTGGGAGTAAAACCACATCACATGGAGAAAAAGCACCAGGTAGTTTAATGCAACAGTTAGAAAATAGCAGACAGACTGGTAACCTGTTTTTTCTGATTATCAAACTCTTAAACAATCAAACTCCTCGTATCTTTTAATGATCAGAGGCAGAAGACACACATTCACAGCTCTCTGTCATAGGACAAGAACATGCGTGACGAGGCTTTCAATAAATATACAAAATCAGAGAATCATAGAATCATAGAAGAGTATAAGTTGAAAGGGACCTTCAAAGGCCATCTTGTTCAAACCTCCTGCAGTGAGCAGGAACATCTTCAACCAGATCAGGTTGCTCAGAGCCCCGTCCAGACCTTGAATCCTTCCAGGGATGGGAAATCTACCACCTCTCTGGGAAACCTGCCCCAGTGTATCATCAGCCACATTGTAAAAAATTCTTCCTTATATCTAGTCTAAATCTACCCTCTTTTAGCTTGAAACTGTTACCCCTTGTCCTATTGCAACAGGCCCTGCTAAAAAGTCTGTCCCCATCTTTCTTATAGGCCCCTTTTAAGTACTGAAAGGCCCCAGTAAGGTCTCTTTAGAACCCTCTCTTCTCCAGGCTGAACAAACTCAACTCTCTCAGCCTGTCCTCATAGCAGAGCTGTGCCAACCCTTTGATCATTTTTGTGGCTCATCTCAGACCCTCTCCAACAGGTCCATGTTGTGAGGACACCAGAGCTGGATGCAGTATTCCAGGTAGGACCTCACCAGAAGGAATGGTAATTAATTTTGATTTTGATGATTCTGAATGACTCTGGCTTTTGATGATTTTGATGATTTTGATTTTGATGATTCTGGTTTTCTGTGTAAATATGTCCAGTTCCCGCTGATACCTTCAGGTCCCTTGAGCTGAACCTGTGTTGAGCCTTGAGGCTGTTTTATACTTTGGACCCTCTAGTGCCTGGAACAGCTCTGGTGCCTTTGACCATCCATGGATTTAGACAGTGCAGGGTCTGCAGGCTGTTTCCCCAGAAGGTCCTTCTACAATGGAGAGGAATAGTAAAAACAAGCTGGATGTCTGTATGAATGTAGCTGTTCATGGTAGCTTTTGACTGGAACCAGGGCTATGAGGAGAGATGGTTTGGTACATCAGAGCGCAGGCTATAAGCTAGCTGTCTGCTGTGCAGAATCCCTCTACAGAGATGAAAAAACAGCCAGGAGGAGTCATCTGTTTCTTGTCCTTTGCATGGCTGTTGGAGAAACATCAGGACCTTAATCCCAGGGGCTGAAAGCATTCAGGGCTTGGTTTTTCAGTTAGTGGAGCTCAAGGCTGTGTTTTGGGTTGCAACTATTCTTTTACGAGTCAAGATCCTGATATGGGCTTTTAATTAATTATACTTTTACATCTTCCTCATTCCTATTTAAGTTTTGGAGGTAGGTGCAGAATTCCAATGGAGATCAGCTTCTGCTAAGATAGAGCTCTTTGGCGGAATGAGTAACTCAAACCTCAGAGAAATAGATTAAATATTGCAGCCTAAAGAGTTTGCTGAAATTACAATTCAAAATGGGTAGAAGTCCTTTCATTTCCTTTTTAAAACAGAGGCATGGCTCTCCTCAAGATGTAATCTATGAGGCATGTCAAAGGTTTTTGACATTTGAAATTATACCTGTCAATTTGTAGCTTTGTGGTTTTTCTCTCTGAAATGTGAGTAATTTCTTTTAGCCCCCACTACAGCAGCAGTATATTGTTGTTTGTCAAGCTACTTGGATTTAGTAGATGGGGATCAATAAATGAACCATTTACTGACTGTGAAATTGACTCCTATAACTGAGGGACTACTGAAAATGTTTATATATCTGAGGGGAGCAAAAATCAAACTGCATTATATTGTAAGTTTGCTGCAGATCTAAAATAAGTAAGTTGATTCTTTTGGGTAGAAGTTACAGGATCACATAAATGTTGGATGGAAGGGACCACTGGATGCCATCTACTCCAACCTCCCACTCCAAGTAGTGTTGCCACAAGCACAAAGTCACTTCAGCCGTGACTTTGTTTAGATCACGTCCCAAGGAGGGAGCCTACAGGGCCTTTCTGGTATCCTGTTCCTCTGCTGTGGTACCCTCCCACTGAGGAAATGTTTTGCCGTGTGTAATGCAAAAGTAATCATTCCTGATTTCTACTTATTTTCAATTTTATGTTAACATTATTATGTTAGAAGAAAAAAAAAAAAAAAAAAAAGACCTACCTGCACAAACTTCAAAGGGGGGAAAGGCTTCTTTCTGATGCCAGAAATTGGGGAAACAGTGGCACTCCCAGATAGAAATGCAGAGGGACTACTGACGAGAATGAAGGGCCTTCTGCTACTTCAGCACTGGAGGTGGTGGGTTTGTGTATCGACTGACATTTAAGGTTATCAAGTCAGGGTGTTTTCTGCTCATTGTGCACAATAGCCTGAAACATTACTTAAACATAAGCAGAAAAACTGATATGAGGCCTGAAACAACATAGCCTGGACTGAAGTTAATGTTCCTGTACCAAGGACCACTGCAACATTTATCTCTAGTGAAATAATACTGGACAGTGGGAGTTCCCTGTGGACACTTCTCCTGATAGATTTTACTTCTCAAGCAGGAAGCCCTATCGTGAGACTTTCCCCAGAGACACACATGAGCAACGTATTCAGATGCTAGATGCTTATGGAGAGAGCCTGTTATTTTACAGACTACTTGGGTACCTTATGTATCCTTACACAGCAAGGAGTCCACAGTGACCTCTAGAGAAAGGAGTAGCGGGTCTACAGAATCTATTATGAAATTTATGACAAGTAGATGGTAATAAAGGTCTTGCTAGACATGACCATAGTGCAAAATTAGGTTAATAGTCATGAATATTGCCTTAGTATTTATTTTGGATTCATGCCTTGAATCTTTTTGCAGTCTAGGGCAAATCACTGGGTTTAAATAGCTTGTTCTTTGGAGGACTGAGAATTCAGATCTAGATATAGAGTTGCCACATAGCCTCTTTCTCTTGAGTGGAGTATTCTGATGCTCCGAACACCACAGGGTTGTATGAACTTACTTTAAGAAATCAGAAGCACTGTTTTACTTGTTGCTCGGGTTTGATGAATTTTTTCTGTCTGGTTGAACTCTTTCCATCAGATTGGTTCTTAGATATTGAACTTATTTGGCATCTTGCCTCAGTAATTTCCCTGGACTTGCTCAGCTAATTTTCCTGAGCGATTCTTCCATATCTGTTCAGAGGCTGAGAATCTCACCTGTGGCATGGCTGATCTTTCTTTTACCTTGCTTATTGTATCATCTTCCCAACTCCAGTCTCTGAGCCATGATTTGATAAAAAGGGAAGCTGAACATAGCAGATATGGCTGACCTGTCAATTTGAACCTGGAAACCTGCTCCTTCGGCATCTGACTCTGTTTAACAAAAACCAGGCATAGCAAATTATCAAAGGGAACTCTGCCTCTGACTTTCTGCTTTTCCTTAAGAACTTGCTGTGAAGACCTATTTAGTATCATGAAGCATATAAAATGAAAAAAAAAAAAAAAAGCTGCCTTCCAAAGACTCAAAGGCTCCCTTAGAAGTGTGTTGGCAGAAGCTCATGAAAAAGGAAGCCAGACATCATGTTAAAAGCTGCAAGATCAGCGTGAAGATCCATAAGGGTCAATGCAACTTTGAAAAGATGGGGGAAGGGTGGGTAATATGTAGGTACTCCATCATGGCATCCTGTGTTTGTATGCACTTACTACTCTTGGCAACTAATACAGAAAACCCTTTATAAACTGGGGCCAGATCAATCAAATGACCTGATTTTCATCCAATTTAGATGAGCTATTGAGTTTTAAAACCAAAGCAGAAATTTGACAATTTGATAACATGAAATGCCACTTCGTTCGTGTGTGGCTACTAAAATTGCGCTGTATTTAGATATGAGGCAATCAAATAACATATTTGGATTGTGTTGTTCCAAGGAGAGAGAATGTGAGCACCAAGGAGGAAAGTTGAAAGAGAACAAGAAATGTGGCATGTGACTTAAAGAGCTCCTCTAGTTCATCGGTCTGTCCCATGGCAGGGTCATTTCTTAAAAATTTGTCTCATCTCTTCCTAAAGATGCCAAAGTAAAGAGGTGATATGTACCTTCCTTGGAAATATATTTCAGTCCTCTTATTCATATAAGCTTATTTGAATACATAACTTGAGTTATTCTTGCTTCTGTAGGAGCTAATTACTGAGGTCTCAGTAGTGCCAAGCAGAATAGAGAGGTAACTTTGTATGTCCTGCAGATGACACCCCTGCCTATAAAGTCTTGGATGATGTTTCTAAAATCATCTTGAATTCTAATTCTGTCTCACTTGTGGTCTCTTCCAGCATCTTCTGCAGGTGCATTCAGTTCTTTCTCTATTCAGGCCTCCAGATCATGAGTGAAATCAACAAGCAGGACTAGATCCAGGATAGATGCTTGCAAAACCTCTCTCAGTATCTCCGCTCTGGTTGGGAAACAGAGCGTTTCTGTAGTTGCTGCGTATAGCTCTCTGTGGGTTTGCATACAACCTGCACTAGCTTGCTTGTGAAGATGCCAAGTGAACCAGGGGCAGCGACATAACAAAACAAAGATATGTGACTCCTACTGCTTCTCCTCTAGCTACAGAGCCTGTTACCCATTATAGGAAGGAAATTCTATTGGTGAGACATAAACTTTTTTTCTTAACAAATCCATGCTGATTGCTGCTCATTCTATTTTTCCTTCAACCATTATTTTGTAACAATTAGATCTACTTTTTTTTTCTTTTTTTTTTTTTCCTCACCTGTTTTTTGTTGTTATTGTTGTTTTCTCCTGGGAATTAAAGCTTTGTTGACAGTTGTGCAAATTTTCATGCATGTTTCTATCACTGTGATTTTCACTTTTTCTCTGTCTACAGGAAAAACTTTCTATACTAGAAAGAGGGACAGTAATATGCAAATCCAAGGACAGCTAATTAAATGCACAGGTAGAAAGAGCTGGCTTAGGATGGCAATCCTGTGGAATAAAGATTATTGGAAATCACTTAATAGATCTGTATATTGGAACATGAATAAGAGTACTAACAGCGCTTCTTGTAATGAGATATCAGTGCTGAATTAGAAATATAAATGTTGTGGCTCTTGATGTTGGCAAACACAACTTCATCTAGAAAAACAGGATTTTCTTTTTGCTTTTTTAAACATAATTTCTCTCTTCTTATTAGAAGAACCAAATTTCAGAAGATTTTGACCAGGCCTGTTTAGGAACATGCAGTTTAGTCTGCTCGAGTTTTCAGATAAACCTTTGAAACGCAGTCTTGTCTTCATTGAAAAGATATGCAGGACCACTGCAATCCAACCTTTGACAAGATGTATGTGTTTGCTATACTAGCAAATCCTCTTTTCCTTCTCAGCATGCTGCAGTTTTCCATTTGTTTATTTGTTTCCTGGACCATGTAGTCTTTTAGGTGTTACCAGGTATTTGGTGTATTTGGTATTTGTACCAGCCACCTTCCAGGGAGACCTGCAGGGTGCTTGTGCGCGGGAACTCGCCAGACCCAGTGTTGTGAAAGGAGCTGCAGAACTGCCCTGTTCTGCATTGTTCATTTCCAAGAATTGGGGGCCTGAAGCTGGTGTTCTGAGCCCTGAAGCTGGGCAGCAATGGCTTGGCATAGCACCAGCAATGCTGCCTCGAATACATCCTCAGGCATGTAAGCACTTATGTATCTAATGCATTGGGTAGTCCTGCCTACCTAGGCAGCATTGGACCTTCATGGATTTGCAAGAAAGTCACCACTCAAACAAAGTGAACATATTTGCTTGTTTTATCCAAGTGGAGAACTACAACAAACAAAGGAGTGTTTAACACACATAGCTAAAGGAAACAAAAATGATTGCATGGCTTCTGCTTATCCTTGGTTTCCCAGAAAACAGTGGCGCATGCTCTACAAATAATTGGAGTCATCAAGACCCAACATCTACTTTACACAAATTTCCTATTCAAGCAGACATCTAAGGTTGCTTTATAAACAAATACAATATAAATGATCTCTTCAACCCACACATAAACATATTAAAGCCTCCTGGGAACTGCACGCTGTAATCTTTCTCTTACGCTTACTGAGATGCTCCCCAGTGTGAGTTCTACTGGTTGCCTAGAATATCCTTTTGGACAGAGCTGCACACACAATTGGAATGTTTGTGATATGCAACCCAGTAAATCCAATGAGTTTGAATTAAGTGGGTCGAACATTACCAAATGCACAAAGTCATACATGGCACTTCCTCTCTGTTCCTTTTAAAAACTAATTGATGGGAAGCTGTATTGCTGGCTGATGAGCTGTTACTCTCTGTGGAGAGGCACTGTTGTCAGAGTGAGGTCTTAGAGATTCCAGTAAGCTTGTAGTAAGAGCAGAACTATCTAGGATTCTTTCAGTCTCAAAGGTTACATCTGTACCCATGTGAACCAGTGTACTCTCACTGAAGTCAATGAATTTAGGCTGATTTACAATAGCTAAACATTACTAACATTACTGCCTGTATGTAATTAATCTGTGGGGTTTGGAGTTTTTTTCTGCCAGATTTGGCAGCCATTGAAAGCCAAAGTACATTAATAAGACTGTATGAATTTCCTGTAAAGACAGACAAATCTCCTCAGAAGCTTCTGCCTTGGTGATGAGTCTGTAGGAGTACTGTGTTGCTAGTCTATCCAAAATGACTCTTAAGAGTAAACAGTCCTCTCCTCCTATATTTGAAAGGCAAACACAGAACAGGAGAAACAGAATATTATGAACACTTTTTTTTTTTTTTTTTTAAATTTCTAATGAATTAGAAGCAGACCCACAGAAGAATATAAGGCTTTTCAACTCTCGATATATCACATTTATGGTGCTTGGGAGAGGACACCTAGAACTAGTCCCTGTTCCGTGTTTTGTTATTTCATATTGAGCAGTACATAGAATAGAATACAATATAGGATCCAGTATCCAGTTTTCATGTTTCTTCTTTCCCTACAGAGTGAATACCTATGCCACTGGATTACAGAATTATTTACACCCTTACTGCTTTTCCCCCATCTAATGTATCTACTGGCCTTTTTGTAAAGTGTGAAATGGAGGTGGATTGTATAGCCCGTAAGCTAGCAGGCTGGTCACCCTTCTTGCAGGACGTGAGAGAAATGGGCTTGAGTCTCTGCAAAAAGAAGAGGGAATTAAATTTGTTTCTCACAGTCAGTCCTACAGAGGTGTGTTAGGTGCATTCAACATACGTGGTTAAAGTCCCTCTGAGGAGACAGGCCCTACAGGAAGCATCCCCTAGCCCCTTATTGCTAATTATAGGTGTAATCTACTAAATGCAGCCATCTGGGAAGTGATGCTATTTAAAGAACTTTAAGACTCTATAGCTCTGGAAGGTACTGTGTAAAATCAGGTGCTATCCTGGTTTACATAGACTGTGCTCAATTATCCATAAACTTCATTGGCTGTTGAGTAGAACTTACATTTTAAAGAATCCTGACATCCTTTTATGGATGGGTGATTTTGAATCTTAAATGATGGCTTCTTCTCTTTTACTTTGATTGACTACCTCAGATTTAAGTGCTGAGTTATCACGTTTGGGTGTTGTGAACTGGAATTGTAGAACTTTTTTTACTTCCTAAAATCTCTATAACTTCAGTGTGCTGAATTACAAGAACAGCAATGTCAACACAGAAAAAAAACAAACCAAACCAACCAACCAAACAAACACACAAAAAACAAAACCAAACCAAACAAAAAATCAAACCCCAACTCCTTCGGAGACATCACATGCAATCCCAGGCAAACATGCTGAAGAAAAAGACAAAATGGGCAGATGGGGGCAGGGGGATCAGGGGGATGGAGTGAGAGGAGGGAAGATAGGAAGATAGTCTGTTAGATAGGAAGAGACAAAGACAGCAGAACAAAGGGTGAGAAGCCACGTGCTTGTTATCTACAATAAACACACTACAGAAGGAGATTTATGTAGGTTAAAGGACAAAGCTGGTGCAAGATCAAATGACTATGAGGTAGCCACAGTGAAATAGAGGCTGCATATAAGCAAGCTGTCAAATCATCAGAGGAAAGACCTGATAGAAACCCAGATAATTTTAAAAAGAACTGTATCAATTTATGGAAGTGACAAATGACACCTGTCAGACTGAATTCAGTAACCAAAGACATCCTGCTTAGTTCCATGTCCTGCATCAGCTTTTCAGTGAAAAAGAGTTCTTTCTTGCTGATTTTATGGGAAGTGTTTTTTCTCCTATGATGTAAGTGGATTACAAAATATGCATTCTGATTGTTGTTCAAGTTGCAAACTAAAATATTTGGGTTCAATGTATGTAGCTCACTCAGGAGTGCACATTCATGCAGGAGGATATTGTTCTGGCAGTGGATAAGCTGGAGAGACTGCACTGCTTTCAGCCCCAGGCTGTCTGAAATGATTTTCCAGTGTCCTCCATTCCCTGTGCTCATGAAATCACAAAGACAGCACTACCAATTCTAAATATTCAAAATTATAACCAGAACCCTTGCTGTAACTGCTAACATCATCATTTTGTCTTCAAGATAGCAAGATTTCAAGAAGTGAAGGATGTCATTTGCCTCTTGATTTTGGAGATGCAAGCTGCATGTGGATAGCAGCTTACTGTGTTTTTTAAAACAAGAGCTGGCATCCTTGTACATAATTCTAGAAACTGGGACTTCATAAAAATACTAAATAACACGAGAGAAGATAAGGCTTAGAGGTGACCTCATCACTCTCTGTAACTACCTGAAGGGAAGTTATAGCCAGGTGGGGATTGGTCTCTTCTCCCAGGCAGTCAGCAATAGGACAAGGGGGCATGGGCTTAAACTCTGCCAGGGGAAATTTAGGCTGGATATTAGAAAGAAATTCTTTACAGAGAGAGTGGTCAGGCATTGGAACGGCCTGCCCAGGGAGGTGGTGGACTCGCCATCCCTGGAGGTTTTTAAACTGAGATTGGACATGGCACTTAGTGCCGTGATCTAGTAAACAGACTAGAGTTGGACCAAGGGTTGGACTTGATGATCTCTGAGGTCTTTTCCAACCCAGTCAGTTCTATAATTCTGTGTGTGTGAGACAGAAGGAAGGGAAAAAAAAAAAAAAAAAAAAAAAAAAAGATGCCTCAATCAGCATGGCACTTTTTTTTTTTCCAGACAAAAGCATAAAACAAACCAACCTCTCCAGAAAGTATTCTGGTGACATGAGTGGTTTTGTATCTCATTCTTCCTAGCAATGGATATAGATGGAAAAGCAACAACACCGAGGTGCAATGTGAGAGAGATACTGGCTTGTTGTGGGAGCAGTGGTCAGCAAGGGCGTAAGGACAAGAGTCTTTCACATGCAGTCTCCATTCCTGGAGTTGCTCAGGTCTGACTTTGTCCAGGAAGGCAGAAGAGGAGGGACTATACTTTGAGCTAACTAAGGAAAACTTGGCCCTTGGAAGAAATGGCAGGAACCAGAAAAGTTGGGGAAACCATCTATGACTTTAAATACTTGCTCTTAGCAAACCAGGCTCAACTGCTACCAGTGCAGTCTCAAAACAAGGGCATTTGTACTTGAGAGCAGCCGGGCCAGACTGACACTTCCCAGCTACTTGTAGTGCTAGAAGTAGCAATGCTGAAAGCCCCCACTGTTCTGGACATCATGTTCCAGTTAACGAAAATCAGCCTGACACTCCTGACCATGTGCAAACAACTGGGAAGCCTGAACACAGAAGTCATGTGGTTAATTAGTCAAACATAACATTGCAAGACTTCTTGACCTTTCAAAACTGGAATGAATTTGCCCAACCAAAAAGTGTAGGAATGAAGCAGAACAAGTAATTCAAAAACCCTCTAGGTCTAATCTGCCAATGCCTTGCACCTCCAGCATCACATCTGGCCTCCTAGCAGAGTAATTCATGAGTGTCAGCAGATTTCCAAGGGTGAGAGCAGAATCCTGCACAACCTGCTCCGCCACTTCTGCTTGTGTGAATTAGAAGAATGTGGTGTTTTATCTCTATTTTACACAGACAGAAATGTGTGTCCTTGTGTATGTCTGGCAAGTGCCTATCGTTGTTGGGTTATTAACTGAATGAATGTTCATTGCATGTGACTAATGTACCAAAATAGGGACTCAGGAACAGCTGTACCAGTTCAGTCTTCAGGTCCCTCTGCCCCACCACTTCCTTTCTGTGCCATAGGAGGAGGTGTGGAGAGGAATAAGGTTGGGGCAAGGGTGTACCATGCTCCTCTCTTCCAATATCTAGTTGTTTTCAGGTTATTTTCTGGAATCTGACACAGTCCTCTTTAGTAACACTTAGCTGATCTCATCTTCGAGTACTTGCAGTGTTTGCATGAAGCTGCCAGCAGATCTGTCCCTCAGGAACAGATGCGTCATGAAGCCAATGCCACTGAGATGGCGGCTACCTGGATCTCACCATGATTTGTGTGTTCTTCCTTGATAGCTGTTATCTTCTCCTCCGGAAATAGTGGCAGTGGTTTATTTTTCTGTTTGTTATGTTTTGGGAGTGTTTTCAGTGAGGTTTCCAGGGCTGCCCACCTTTGGCCTCAGCACCCAATTCCTCCTTTTGCACCCCTGTGTGCACTCCCTGGGTGGCCCTGCTGCCAGGACTTGCAGACACCCCCAGGTACTCACAGGGAAAAGATAAAAAGGAAGAAGGAAAGAGGGAAGGAAAAGGAGAAGGAAAGGGAAAAGGAAAAGGAGAAGGAAAGGGAAAAGGAAAAGGAGAAAGGAGAAGAAAGGAGAAAGGAGAAGAAAGGAGAAAGGAGAAAGGAAGGGAAGGGAAGGGAAGGGAAGGGAAGGGAAGGGAAGGGAAGGGAAGGGAAGGGAAGGGAAGGGAAGGGAAGGGAAGGGGAAGGGGAAGGGGATAGGGAAGGGGAAGGGGATGGGGAAGGGGAAGGGGATGGGGAAGGGAAGGGGAAGGGAATGGAAGAGAAGAAGAGAAGAGAAGAGAAGAGAAGAGAAGAGAAGAGAAGAGAAGAGAAGAGAAGAGAAGAGAAGAGAAGAGAAGAGGAGAAGAGAAGAGAAGAGAAGAGAAGAGAAGAGAAGAGAAGAGAAGAGAAGAGAAGAGGAGAAGAGAAGAGAAGAGAAGAGAAGAAAAGAGAAGAGAAGAGAAGAGGAGAAGAGAAGAGAGAGAAGAGAAGAGAAGAGAAGAGAAGAGAAGAGAAGAGAAGAGAAGAAGAGAAGAGAAGAAGAAAAAAGAAAAAAGAAAAAAAAGAAGAAAAGAAAAGAAAAGAAAAGAAAAGAAAAGAAAAGAAAAAAAGAAAAGAAAAAAAAGAAAAGAAAAGAAAAGAAAAGAAAGGAAAAGAAAAGAAAAGAAAGGAAAAGAAAGGAAAAGAAAGGAAAAGAAAAGAAAAGAAAAGAAAAGAAAAGAAAAGAAAAGAAAAGAAAAGAAAAGAAAAGAAAAGAAAAGAAAAGAAAAGAAAAGAAAAGAAAAGAAAAGGAAAAGAAAAGAAAAGAAAAGAAAAGAAAAGAAAAGAAAAGAAAAGAAAAGAAAAGAAAAGAAAAGAAAAGAAAAGAAAAAAGAAAAGAGAAAAGTAGGAAAGGAAAAGAAAAGAGAAAGAAAAGAAGAAAGAAAAAAAGAAGTATCTTATGAATAAATGGACCTGCATTCCCCATTGTCTGACAATTGTGCAACTGCCTTGTCTGGCTTTGAACCAAGCTCCAAATTATTTTTGTCAGTCTGCCCCTAGGGCAAGGCTGCACGGGAAGCCAGTGAGGGCACCCTGGACACAGAAACTGTTGGGTACACTCATCCTCCACGCCAGATCAGAGCAATGACTCAGTGGAAAGGATGCTGTGTGGTGGGTTACCAGCAGTGGTATGAATGACATCACTATCAGGCAGGGTGGCTTATAGGGGAAGCCTTATTCTTCACATTGTCAGTGTGTTGGCCGTTCTCTGAATTTCCCAAACTTAGGAAACCTGGCTATATAATTTGTGGTAATGGGAGATTACACCTGCACTTTTCCCAGGGAAAAACAAAAACCAAGCAAACAAACAATTAAAGTAATGCAAAACCTGGAGATGGATTTATATTGGAAAAACAGGCCTGGGCACTAATTTAGAACAGCTTGAACTGGATGCTGAGCCTGGCCTCTTCCTTAAATAAGCACAATGAACAAAGATCAAAACTCTGGAAACTTGCGTCTAAATGCAGATATGAACTCTGTGGCTTGAATTTTTCTCTGCAGGAAATCAGTTTTATTTGAGTAATACAGTAGTCTTCTACTAAGGCAGTCAGCTAAAGGGACAGTAGCAGGATACCCTGGGGATAGTCCCTTTTTAGTTGTCTAGAAAAAATATTACCGCTGACAAATCCGTTAAAGCAATAGCTTCCTTGTAAGCCTGTTAATGCTCAGTAATATGGGTCCTTTGTATATTTACTGACCACATCTTTGCTGGGAAAGCTCATCATTGGCACTGCACCTTTTGGACTGAGGAGATGTGCGTACAAGTGGAGCATCTAACACTGCAGTCAGCAGCACGACTGGAGACAAGCCAGCCTTTCCAGACTGACCACTGTTCACATGCTGCACTGACATTGTGCAACTTCTAATATTTTGCTGCCCCAGGCAACCACCTGTTATGCTTTTTTGTTGCAAAGCCAGTCTGCCATGGAAACACTTCCAGCCCAGCAGCAACTGCCGTGCTCTTAGGTCACTGCAGAGATGTTAAAATGTGGATTGCAGATGCATGTGCTGGAACCTGAAACACGAAGTACTGTATTGTTTTGAGATGAGACTGCCTTCACCCTTGTTTGTGCCAGTGGAGTATGGTGCAAATTCTTCTGTATCACCTGAGACTCCATCTATGCCAGGGCATGTAGAATCATGCACCTGAACCCTGATTTAATAATTGATGTGCTTCACGAAAAGCAGTACTAAATGTTGCATCAGCCAGCAGAGTGACCACCCTGATGCCACCAGCAGCTGGCTAGAAGCCCAGGGTGAGTGTGCTGCATGAACTGCTGTCATCGGGACAGCCAGGAATAGAGAGCCAAGTCTACGAACTGTCATGGCAAGGTGGGCAGTGACACGGCGGCATTGTTTCACAGGGCGGACAGTCTTGCTCAAGAGCAGCAGTGGGAGGATGAGAAGGGTTTGTTCCACTGATTCTGCACACACGGCTCGTGGCCCTTTAAAGACATCATGTGTGACCTCAGTGACTCAACACGAGGGACACTAGCAAAAGAGAAAGGAAATACCAAAGCCCAACACAATTGTTTCCAAGCAAGAGGTTTTCTGGTGGAGAGCCAGGTGCTAATGCCCAGCCTGATATGGCAGCTGATGAAGCTGGGGGTGCCCAGTGCTGCTCACTGTGTGTGTGTCAGAAGCTGGCTGCTCCTCGTGCAAACCCAAATGGGCTGCATGTTTCTGTGAGCTGAGCTCTCCTGTTCCACTTGTGTGCAGGATATATAGTATATCTGGAATAATTAATTTCTCAGGCTATTGTTACTATCAGTCATTTACTGCTTCTGAAGCCTGTTGACTGCATTCAATATCTCTTCCTGTTTAACTTTGTTATTCCGGCCTCCTACTTCAATTTTTTTAATGCCCGTCTTTTCATTTTCCCCTTGAACTAGAGAATTTGCCTGAAGTATGGATGAGTCACAGATACCGTATTTCCTGTTCTTTGAAGCACATTTACATTTTGAGGAATTACAGCTGACAGCGATCAACCATATGTTCCAAAATATCCTTTCAGAGAGGAGAAGGGAGGAACAATGATGCTGAAATCAGCCTGAAAGGTAAATGACTGAAAGAGGGAGAGGGAAATAGGAGACAGAGAGTCTGAGAAAGGCAGCCGGATGCAGGCACTCATTGTGCAGCATTTGATGGCAGTGCCTCAACTGATAACATTCCTGTAATCAGAGACACACTGTCATACCTGTCAGCAGTCGTTCAAGCGTATCACAAGCAGGTCTAAATACAAATATCAGAAGCAAAAGGAATAAATATTCAGAAAGTCAATTCAATTCCTCTGTTACTAGCCCAGCATTTTCTGAAGTGAGGGAAAGTTAGTTTATAATGGGGTGTAAAACACTCTATCAACACTGCATTAGCCCATCAAAGCCATCAAGCTAATTTAAGCTGGGATAGAGTTAATTTTCTCATCATAGCTTGTATTGTGCTATGTTTTAGATTCGTACTGGAAACAGTGTTGATAACACAGGGATATTTTAGTTATCGCTGGTCAGGGCTCGCACACTGTCAAAGCCTTTTCTGTCTCTCACACCACCCTGCCAGCAAGCAGGTTAAGGGTGCACAAAAAGCTGTGAAGGGACATAGCTGGGACAGCTGATCCCAACTGACCAAAGGGAAATCCCAGACCACATGATGTCATGCTCAGCAATAAAAGCTGGGGGAAAAGTTTGACAGGGCTGCTGTTGCTTAGGGACTGGGTGGGCATTGGTCAGCTGTTGGTGAGCAGTTGTGGGATTTTTATTGGTTTCCCTTTTTTTTTTTTTCTCTAGTTTTGATTTTCTTTGTTTCATTTTTTAAATTTATTAAACTGCCTTTATTTTCTAACTTTTGTCCTTCTGATTCCCTTCCCCATCCCACTGCAGCCATGGGGAGGAGAGCAAGCCGTGTGTGCGATTCTTGGCTGCCGGCTGGGCGAGCCCACAGGAGCCACACAGCTCCAGAGGAGCTCCATGCTGGGGCTCCCACCTGGCGGATTGCAGTAATGCAGTCCTCACCCTCTGGTGAGGCTGCATCTGGAGCACTGCATCCAGTTCTTGGCCCCCCAGTTTAAGAAGGACAAGGAATTACTGGAGGGAGTCCAGTGGTGGGCTACAAAGATGATCAGGGATTTAGAGCATCTTTCTTATGAGGAGAGACTGATAGAGCTGGGTGTGTTCAGACTGGAGAAGAGAAGGCTGAGAGGGGCTTTTATCAATATTTATAAATATCTCATGTGTGGATATCAAGAGGATTGGACCAGACTCCTTTCAGTGGTGCCCAACAACAGGGTGAGGGGCAACGGGCACAGACTGAAACATAGAAGAGTCCATCTGAATATGAGGAGAAACTTCTCTACTTTGAGGGTGCCAGAGCACTGGAACAGGCTGCCCAGAGAGGCTGTGGAGTCTCCTTCTCTGGAGACATTTAAAACCCACCTGGACATATTCCTGTGCAACCTACTCTAGGTGAATATGCTTTAGAAGGTGGTTTGTACTAGATGATCTCCAGAGGTCCCTTCCAACTCTAACCATTCTGTGACTGATTTTTAAAGCCTTACATTTTTGTCTCAGAGGTAAACTGAAAATGAAGGTTCCCAGCTTGCCTCGTGTCCCAAGCTGTTTCCTAAAGCAAGTCTTGTGGTTTAGTTTCTCACGTTTCCATGGGATTTTTTGTTGGAGGGCTTTTTTTTCCCATAAAGCTGTAGCAAGTAGTTGCTTCATAAAGAAATCTGCTACTGAGGTCACTAAGGCTAATGTTTGTAGGGCTGCTATAGCCTCTGCCTTTTCATCCCCAAATTGTAAGGCTGTGCAAGGTGCAATAATGAAAGTCCTATCTACGAGCATCAGAGTGAAAATCAGACTTCTCATATGCAGTCATTGACAAGTCAGCCTAATTCCAATTGTCTCTTTCTGCATGTCAGAGTACCTTACATAAAAGCCCATCAAGAGCTCATCTGTAGCAGCAAGTATTTGTGCAACAATCAGTGACGGCACACTGCAGTGCCCAGAAAGGGTCACGCTCACCTTCAGTAATGACTGGAAGAAGATCATGTTACAGTCTCACTGCACTGAACAAGTTATTTTGGCTAATCTTTTGTAACTCCAGCACAAAGCAGGCTCCATGGCTGCTCTTTTGAAAAAGCAGATGTAGAAAGGAGTCTGCTCTTTGTACCTGCCTCTGTGAGTTTTCACTGCACAGCTGAAGGGTGCAGCTAGGAAGGTACGACATGCATAAACCATCCTGCTTCCTGGTTATCTCCTAATTCCCAGTGTCTTGCCTTGTCTCACCTGGTAGTACACAAAATGTTGTCAGTTCTTGCTACTTCCAGGTAGTGCATGGGTTTGGCAGTACAAGAGAGTGCCAGCAATCAGATGCTGCATTGTGGGAGGCTGGTCCTCTGGAGGTCTGCTTGGTTAGGGACAATCTGGGGTGTGAAGGAAAGGACAGCAAGGAGGCAGAGGCACTCATTATTCATTAAAATAATAATAATAATAATAATAATAATAATAATAATAATAATAATAATAATAATAATACAAAAAAAATCCCTCCGTGTACTTGCTTGTTTGTCTGAAGATCTGCTGATAAATCTCAGAATATTGGGAAAAATAGTGATGGAATAGGAAACACTGATTATTTGTTGGTGGGGGTTTTTTGGTATAGGTAGAGGCTTACTTCCCATATCTGTGTTGGATGAGATATTTCACTCCAGTTCGTTATTTCTTCCTCACTTCCTCAAGGACTATCTTCACCCTCTTGCCATTCTGGGGAAAGCATGACCCTTTCTTTTCTCCACATCTCTCAAAGACATTCCCATGATGAGAGACATTAAGGCAATTCTAGGTGGATGGCCTGCCAGCCTTCCATTTATCTGTGAGGGGACAAGCTGGTTTAATATGGTCACTGCAAAATGGATAGAATTACCTGAACAGTGTTCAAATGGAGTCTTGCTATCTGTGAGCATAAGCGGTCCCCAAGCAGACTCAATGAATTTGGTAGCACACTGCTAGCAGTAGATGGTAGGCTGTTTGAATGAAGGACTAAGGGTCTGACTAAATAGATAAGAGATTACGTCTTCCAAACTACTAGCAGCAGGCATAGTATTGCCCGTGAAGTTTGCATGGCCATTTTTTCCAGTGTCATTGGTTACAGTGGAGAAAAGCACAGGTGCTTTGAATCCAATCCTGGCTGCTGCTGTTTGTGTCTGGCAGATGAGTTAGTTACATTAATAAATGCTCAGTGATAGCTTCACTGTTGTTGCAGTCATTCCCTGACAGTATTTGAAATTTTGCTTTGTTTGCTAAGCGGGATGCTATTTACATAGCTATCAAGTTTATCGCCACTTCTTTAATGGGGATGAGCGTATGAGCCGTGGCAGGGCTAATAAAAGATACTGGATCCACAGCCCTAGAAACTGAAGAGATGGAGCCCCAACAAGAAATTTCCTTGCCCAAAATATTGGGAGGGAGAAAAGAGGAGACTATTGTCTGACCCAGTGAGTTCCTTCTCCTGGGAAAGTCCCTCTGGACCCTGTGCAATCAGTGTAGTTTAGAATGGTGCTTGAGTTCAGAGCTGATTGAGGAACAAGGAGACTCTTTCAGCTGAGCTTGTCATTTCCTGGACATGCTGAGAAAAATCTGGGGTTTTTTTACATAATTCACTTCCCAATAGCTTGCCCATTCCTAGTTAGTTTTGCAGAAGATCTTAACATTAGCTAACGGCAGTGGCTGTGGTACAGGCCTTTAAGATCAACTCAGTGCTTTCAAACTTCAAACAGCCGGACATCTGGGTACTTTGCTAAGCATGGATTAGCCAACTCCAACTCTCTTCACACACTGTGTATTCTGTCAACTCTTTTTTAATATAAGTGTGAGGAGACTAGTCACTGGAGCTCACTGTCACTGCTAATTCACTGCATATCTCTGTCTTTTCTTCAAAAGGTATCAATGACCATTTGTGGGCCCCAGTGGCAGTGTTGTTTTTTTCCCCAGCATTTGGTGATCTAAAGTAAAACCTATAACTTCTATTCTAGCACTAGCAATAGTGAAAGCACAAGTGAATACCAGCTATCAGCCTTTCAACCACCTCTGCCAACACTCTTGTTCAATGTGGCTTTTGGTAATACAGTAGCAGACAATGTCTTATCTATGCTATTTTTCATTCTTCATAATGCTGGATATATGACACTGGAAAGTTTGAAGAAGACAAATGCAAATAGACAAAGGGCAATCAGTTTTTCTCCTGGAATTTAAACCAAGAGGACCTACTACTGCCAATTATGGTTGTCACGCCAGAGTAAGTTGGTATAAATCACTAGGGTTACAGATAGTGCAAACTGTATGGGAGAGGAAAGAGGCCTGGGACTCTCCAGTTTGCACAGTCTTCACTGTAACCATTTGTCCATTGCTTTTGTTGTGTCTCTTGCCTTACGTCGAGGGTTTTGATTGCGGGGTGACAATAAAACCCTGGCAGATGTATTGTTAACCTCCTTTCCCCCCGCCTTTCCCCCTTTTGCCCCTCCCTCTCCCTCCTTCTCACTAAGGACAGACGATCGGGAGGGAAAGAAGAACAGAGAGAAGAGACTTGGAAAAATTAAAAATGTTTTACTAATGCTACTAATAAGAACAGAGAAAAATCATACAAAACATACAAAACCAATCTTGAAAGTCTCAGCAACTGCAGAGCTGGCACCTGAAGTCCTGGATTGGACTCTGCAGCCAACCGGAGCTGGATTCAGTCTGTCACTAGGCCTCAGTTCACAGGGATGACTAGCAAGGTCCTCTCCTAATGTTGGCCATAAGCAAAAGGGATGAAAAAAGGGACGAGATCCTCATGATCTCCCACTTTTATATGAAGTATTCACGTGAATGGAATGTTATACACAGTTGGTCAGTTTCTTGGTCACCTGTTTCTTGTTGCCCTTCTCCCGAGATGTCCATCCATGCTTATCAATAACTTTGCATTCCATTGCTATGTTTACCAAAACATGTATCTGGTTCTCCAGGAAAATGCAGCTAATATGAAAGCTTTAGCTGACAGGCAAATTCACTAAAAGAGAAACTTCTTTTTTAACAAAACAAGGACACCTTAGTGCTGTGAATATCAGCGAAGTGCTGGGATATGAAGGAGAGGACTCCAAGGTAAATGGAGCTGGAGCAAAGGGTCATGCAATGCAATACAGCAAGGCTCAAGTTAAAGATACTGACATCAGCACACAGGAATGCCAGACTCCCAGGAGTGATGGCAGAGGTACTTGACAGGGTTTACTTTCAGGTATTGAGAAGGCCAAGTTAAAAGCAGGGTTCAGTGTATCCTGATGATTGCTGCTCGCACCCATCTTTGTGTTGATGTCTCTGTAGCCTGCACCTCTAGTTTACAGTCCACCTTAGAGCTTTGAGACCTTCTGTTACAAACTTCATCACAATCAGTATACTTTGGTGAAATTGTGTGTATCTTTAAGACATCTGTTTACTCTGTGTATTTGTTATGAACTTAAGGATCACAATGATGGTCAAATGATTTAACACTCCAGATTAAAAGACTTTTTGAACTTCCTGCTCTCCACAGATTCTATTTTTCCCTTTCAAGTGAAAAAATTAAAGCAGTAATTAACAAACGTACATCTGAAATTGAGAGATCTCTCTACAGACTGCAGAGGTGGCTTTACATAGGAAATGTTGTTTCCAGTAATTGAATATAGTGGTATAATTTATAGCTGCTCAGCCACAAGTTTGCACAAATCAGACATAATGCTCCTGATTAGTCAGATTTTCTGTTTATCACAACACCACAATCTTCAGGCCAAAGATGAGTTCCATTTTATTCACAGCCTTCCAGGAGGCAAAAGGTTTCTGAGAACTGGAATTGCTTGGCTTCCCACATCACTGCCAGTCAGATGGGCTGCCCTTCACATGGCAGCATTTGTCATGGTTTGCCCAGCGCCTTATATCCCATTGCTGAATTAGCTGTCCTGTCATCCTGGGACACATGCAGCATGTGAAGTTGTATGAGCATGACCATGGCAGTCGTTTGGTGCTGTTCTCTGTTTGAAAGAGATTATTTATTTATCTATTTATTTATTTTTTAACGTGAATTGGGAAAGCAACTCCTGGATTATTAGAGTGGGGGTTTTGTAGATGATTCCAGGATTAGTTTGTGGTTTGGTGGCTGGGTTTTTTTTACATTTTTTCCCCAGCATTTAGTGCCTTCGGGTAATATAATCCCCATGCAAAATTATATTGCTTTTTCCGGAACAGGTCTGGTTAGCTCCAGTGAAGCAGAACACTGATATGATGGTCTATTATTGTTACTTTCTATGTTTTAAAGCACTAGCATTGTGTTTAGCATTGACTGAAACACAGGACATAATGGGAAGCCTATTGACTGTCTCTGAGCTCACTGCTCCCACAACGACTGGGACTGGGACGGGAGAAGGTGATTTTTTTCAGTTCCTCACATAACACTGCAGCAGTCTTTGCTGCTGAGCACTGTAGCTCCCTCCTCATGTCATCGGTACAGATGTCAAGGCCATCCCTGGATTTATCAAGTCCTTAGTCATTTGGGTTCTAGAGAAGAGATGAAATTAAGCTAAAAAATGAGAGCTCTGGAATTTTTACTTTAGTAAAGAAAGTAATGTTGTGTGAAGTACCCTGATACAGGGTTTTGTAGTCCCAAAATACAAAGCATTTTTAAAAATCTAAACAGAAAGCATGATTTTCGTGCAAAACGAAAGTAACACAAAGTCTGTGTGGACGCCGAGGGGCAGGTGAGCCCTCTTCTCAGCAGCAAGGCTGCCTCCAGACTCACAAGAGATGACCAGTTTCGATGCTGGTGGTGCAGGTGGAGTGGTGAGCATGGAGGGCCAGGAGCTCACCTTCATCACCCTGCAGCTTGGTGGCCTGCTCCTTCCCACTGCCACCGAGGTTCCTGGAAGAGGGAAGGGCTCTCTGGTTTGATTTGTGGGAGTAAGTGGCAGTCATGACTAAGCTACAGCAATGAAAAATAAACGGGTGATATCAGCCTTTTTTCAAAGCAGGGAGGGAAGAGATAAGGAAAAAAAGGTGGGTGCAAGGGAAGGTTTGCTGGCATGTGTAGAAAAGGTGGAACTCAGTTCCATAAAGGAAATAAACTAAGATGTGTAATGTTCCCTGTAACATTTCACTTTACTATTCAGGCAGGGCCTTTTTGAAGTCAGTGGGAGTCTTTCCACTGCTTTCAGTGGATTTTGGAACAGGCCCATCCAATTGTTTGGGTTGCTGACATATATCTGGCCCTTTACCTGTTGCTTTTAATGAATGCTGCACAGGAAAAGCATCAGTTTCCTGTCCGCCCAGAAAGCACCTAATGTGTTGTAGCTGCAACCTACTGCGTTGAAGCAAACAGGTGGACCCAGCAGCCTGGTGTTTATTTACCCATGCTAGTTTTGAGTATACTTCAGCACAGGAGTTTGTACAGAGGACGTGACTGTTCTACACAGTCCCGTGGCAGTCCTGTTCCATGACTGACCGTGACTGTGACACAGTCTTCTGGAAGCTGGACCCTGGGAAGGAACAATGCATCCTGCTGAGCAAGGGCTGCTTTGGAGCCAGCTACCATGCCACGAGCAGAGGCATGTCCTAACCCTACCCCTTTACAGCATATGTTCCTTTTCAGCATGTGACAGCTTTGACACAGGGCTCTTCCCAGTCCCAAGCAAAAGGTTAGTGTGTTTTGCATGGCTTGGGGTGAGGTTGAAGTTGTGCCAGTCTTTAGCTTAGAGATCACAGCTCTTCAGTAAATAAAACCCCACTGCTCTACAAACTTAGAGAAATGTCATCCTTTTCCATGTCCATCTACAGAGGACCAAGGGGAGAAGCAGAGAAATGTTTGTGGAGTAAGTTAGCAGCAAGGTCAAGCCTGCTCACTCCAATCACACTGTCTATTTGTGGTTTTTCAGGCAGACCTTCATGATTCTGGCTACTCTGGTGAAAAAAAAAAAATAGGATAACAATATTGGTAACCTATTCAGTATTTTAGTACCAAAACAAATAACTGAATTTTTATTTGTAATGGCTAAGGAACAAGCCAGAGGCCCAAAGTCCATCTAAATGTAGAATCAGACAATACTTTAATGTGTCCAAAGTTAGAAGTGAACCTTTCTTTTTTCTTAAAGTCAAATAAGTCACTGTGTGCCAGGTGGGTGTTACTGGTCTGCTGCTCCAGTCTCTCTAGTGCTAAAATACTGTGTGCAGTGCTCTCCTACAAATCATTTATTCTGGCTTTGTGATGCCCTTAGTTTGGAATTTTTCATACTGATCTTTTTTGTGTCCTTTCTGAGATGCTATTACTTGGGATTTTACTAGATGCTGCTGAGTTCAGGCCAGTCCAGCAGCCACTGAAGTAAAAAGACTATTTCTCTTTGGATGGGTCCACAGTTCTGACAAAATGCAAGAGACCATTGTCACAGGTGAGGAAACCTGCTACAACTTCTTAGGACTTCTGGGTAATGAGTATGGAACTGTTTTTGACAAAGTGCTTGGCTATCTAGCCAGTCAAGCAGAATACCCCTTCCTCTCACCACACCAGAGGTGAAAGAACAAACAGATGCCTTCAGGATTAACACCTGTGTTGTTATAGGGACAGGTAAGGACAGCACCAGGCTGACAGGACAAGAAGAAGGGAAGCCTTTGCCTCAGGCTCTGTTCCCTTAGCAGAGACTCCAGGGAAAGTGGAATGAAGGAGAAGGATGAATTTGTTTAAAGGCTATGAGATAGCTTCAATGAACACCAAGGATGACTGAAAGTTGCATATAGGTATACTGGTTTTGAATAACTATGGGGGCCACCTCTGATCTCAGAAGGGCCACAAGCAGGCTGAACACAGGTTCTCTTCTTCAGGATGGCCCTTCCACAACCAGCTGAAGGATGCCAGAAGTGAAGGAAAATACTGTTACAGCAGCCTCTACTCAGTCTCACAGGAAGCTCAATGTGCAAGAGAAGCATGTTGAATGTCCAGCAAGGAATTTCTACAGGGGCGGTCGCAGCTCCACCAGGGAGCATGATGTAGGAGTGATGAATGTGCATCAGGCTCTGCACTCTAGTTCTGCAGATGAGTAGTTGAGCTAAGGAGCAATATTTCCATCAACACTCGTCCGTCAAGGGGTACAGGGTGTGTAGCCAGTAAGGCTCCTCTTTAACTAGCACACTGCTTGGCTTGTGAGCAAAAAGGCTGTGGCGGAAAGGGAAACAAATTGCAGATGCCTTTTGGTGTAATATCTATCTAGCAGTTTTAATGTATTAATCTCTGTGCTATCTGAGTACACAATTTCCAGCTATGTCCCTGTGACTTCTTATCTCTCACAAGGTGTGGTTGTGTTTTACAAATAACCTTGTGCTGGCTGGCTGAAATATGAGCCCACAGCATTTAGACCAATAATACTGTACAAGTTGTAGTGTTTTCCTCAGACTCCTGGGTATCAGTTAGCTGCTAAGCTGCCAAAGGACATTCCACAGTCAGAGGAAATTGAGTGTAGGTGGGCAGCTCAGAGCCCAAGTGCATATTTTATAAACTCTCAGTTGTTATAAAGATGAGTGTCACAATAATCACCCTACTATCAAATTCACGGTTGGGTGTGCTGCATTTTTTTCTTCTAACTCAAATATCATGTAAAAGTTGCCAGTGTTTTCCAGAAGTTTCATTTCTGGAAGTGGGAGAAATTGAAGCAAAGCTAGCTAGCTGACACATTTACATGTGTGCAAATACTGCTTTAGTAGTGCAGTGTTTGGTTTCTTTAAGTGCGAAAAAGATTTTAAAATATTCATGCATTATCTGAGGCTGAAGGACTCTGACAGAAAATAGAGACTTGGATCTCTATTGTCTGATGTCAACCAGACATCTTTGAGTATTAGATTGAACTTCAGTGCTGGACAACAAGTGTCTTTAACTGGCCAGCATCACCAGCTGGATAAGTAGACAGTCACTCACAGGAGGCATATGCAAAGTATTTATATATTGTGCATATACAAAATATTTTGCCCTCAAGGATTGACCCAATCTGGCATAAGACAGAAATTGTTGGGGTTTTGTTATGCCTAAATCAAGCTTTTAAAGCACAGAACCTTTCCCAAGAGACCTCCTGGGGCAGCGTCTGGGACAATCAGCATTTGTTCTGACAAACTCCAAGTGACAGCTGCCTCCAGTCTGGGAGCTGCACTACACAACCAGCTATTTCTGTGGGGTTTGCTGACACCACAAGTGAGTGGGCCTGGGTAGAACTTCTCTGAGCCTGGGAAGGAGCTGTGTTGGTCTTGAGCATCCCCCTCTGCCCAATACTAATGCCAATCTCTGAGACTGGGAAGGAGCTGTGTTGGTCTTGAGCATCCCACTCTGCCCAATACTAATGCCATTCCTTTTCCAGTGCCTGCCATTCATGATGCACACAAGAAAGCCCCATCCCCTACAGTGAAAAGTTCCAAGGAAGGTCTTCTGCCAAGGTATCCTCAGTGTTTCTCCTGGGTTTGCCTCCTGCGGTATTTCAGGCAGGAGAAGGCTGGAGCAATGCCTTACTTGGGGATGTCTTCCAGCTCTTTTCCTCTCCTGTGATGAAGAATTTTAACTTGGCTTTTGAGGCCACCAGGGCCTTGCCCAGCCCATTGCAGGCTGAGTCCCCATGAGTGATGGGCCAGCACCAGCTGACATGTCTCCTCCAGCTGGCAGGAAACAGCTTGTAGTCAGAGAGGCAGAAACAGGAGGATAAAAGCAGTATCAGCAATGACAGTCCTCTCTTTTCACTTGGTTACTTCTTGGATTAACCTGTTTTAAAAGCCATTAGTATCCTGACAGCATAAATGAAGAAAAGCCTGTTTCATTTAGATGATGTTAGGGATTCTTTCTCTACTTTCAAGCCATTTTTCCTGCTCTCTGCCTTGTCCTTCATGAACACCCTGGCAAAGGCAGGCAAACCTCTTTGCTCACGCTGCAGAGTCTCCATGTACTCCTGCTGCTTCTTTTTTCCTAAACTACACCCCAAGGGAGCAGAAAGGCTGTAGAAATGGTACCTAGCCCTGAGACAAGCCATAAAATAGGTACCCCCTCAGCCATGCACAATTCTCCATTTGCAGAAGTCCTGGCCTGGAGGTGACTCAATAATTTCACTGCTGGGACTGAGTGTCTTGCAGGCAACACTAATGCTGAGGAATGGGGAGCTGATGGCTTTTTTTTGCTGAAGGTAAAAATAATTTCTGATAAGTGTAATACAGTAGTTGTTAAGAAGGAAGCAATCACTGTCTTTGTATTGTGCACATAAGCAGCACAGCAGGCCTTGACTACGTATCAGGGTCTTTTGAAGGCATATTGGCTTGGCAACCCTGAATCCATATCTGGGTGCTTTCTAAGCCTGATTCACCTTCATTTCCTTCTAGTGCTCAGGGGCCATATCAGCAGGCAGGAGCTATTTTCAGAAGAAAATATCCTTCATTTTTTGAGACTCAACCTCCCATCTTCCTAGGGAAGCTGAAGAGCATGCCAGGTGGCGTACTGTACAGGTGTCTTCTGCATGTTAGCTTGGGCATCCAGGGCCTCCCAGCCCTGTGCTGTCACAGAGCATTTCCTGACATTGTTCACTAGAACAGCTATTTCTTCCATAATTTTTTTCACTGAAACTACCTTTTCCCACTACTCCTGAAAACCATATTATTCTTGCGGAGGCTGCATTTCAGTGGTTCAGTGACCCATGTATAATCTACCCTTTTGTACCAAAATGCTTAAATTACTGTTTTGCAATTTGAAATGAGCAGCACTGCAAAAATGCTAAACACTATCTGTTGCTGTATTTATTTCCTTCCTTTGGAACAGGAATGAATGAAACAGTTGTTATAAATAAGACTATATTACTCATGCCTTGTACTGCTAACTAATCTGAATCTCAAGTGAGCATTTTTTGTCCCCTGTAGGACAGATATTACTATCTTTCTGGCCAATTTGCAGTTTGAGCATTGCATTTTTTTTGTTACCACTCCCCATGGATTCAGTCTGATGTGCTGTTCTTTTTTACATGCCAATCTACCCCCAGCACAAAGGCTTGTCTTACACGCTGCATCCAGGCAGTGTTTTAAGTCATTACCTTTGGGGTTTGCCTGCCTCACAGTGCCTAGCAAACCTGAATCAGCTAGGACTCTATCCATACTACTGAAGCTAATAAAGTCTGTTTCATTAACAATAATGGGAATTCGATATTCTTCTGGCATGCTACTGCACATCCTGAATTCCCAATGATTTTTAGCAGGAGCAAGTGGCACAAAGGCACTCCAGTGCAGGTCAAAAGTGTGCATCTAGCTCCCACTGACGAACACTGGAGACGCACAGTAGCTTTTTAAGGTCTTGTCCTTAGACTTGTAATACATTTCAGGGATTTAGTATGAAAGGTACCATACATGCATAGCTCAGTACTATAAAAGTAGGAAGATAAATATAATCATGGTATTTCACCAGCTCAATGACTTCTGTGGTCCGGTACAGTGTATCCAAAGTGCAAAAAATCCTTCTGTTCCACATTAGGTAGCTCTGGGGTAAATGCTGATAGTGCTCCCTCCAAACCACCATATTTAATAGCTCACTAGTGCAGTGAAGCTTACAGATGTGCATATCTTCTAAAACTCTCACATCACTTTTGAGAATTAATATTTTTGGCATTCTTCTTGTTTTCTATATCAATGGCTGATCCTTTTATCTCTGAGATGTTTGTAGGGCTATTAAGTTGTGCCACTGAAATGTGCCCTACTGAAAAAACACTCGCTGCTGGCGCAAAGCACAAATGTATTCCTCTCATTTCGTTGATGACTACTGGCACAGCCCAACAAGCAAAGTGAGGGTTGTTGAATGAGAAGCAGAGAAGTTTTTGGGGAAGCATGTTCAAATTTCCATCTTCCATGAGGTAACTCATAAAAACAGTGACCAGAGATTATTATTTCAAGGATTTTGCAAGACCTCTTGTCTATGGCCTTTTAAATAAATGCTACTTAGTTTGTTTCCCCCCTCATGTAATAATCATGGGCTACTTCTGCTGTGCTTGCCAAGCATGTTCACTCTTCACCAGATGAAGCTTACCTACTAGCGCACCTTGCACTAGAGATTATTCAGCACAGCTGAATCCCAGTTTTTGCTCATTTTGTGACACACTGCTCATTAGGCAAGGTGAATGCTGTCGTCTCTGTGTAGAAGAAGGGAGTGTCAGTGCTATCTCATTTTCAGTTTGTATCTCATTACAGACATCCAGTTTCTCTGGTCACCGAGTTGCCTCTTGTTGCTTGTTAGCTTTCCTTTTAGTGTTATCTCCTCATCTTTCAAGGATGCAATAGTCACCTCTGCAGAGCAAAGAATCTCAGTAGGCAGATTGTTTTGCTGAGGGAAAAGCACACATATAGCTTAGCATTTAATGAACAGACTCTGAAGGGGAGAATTTAAATCAGCACTTGGGGCTGAAGGTGTATGGAGAAAGATAAAATATTGTAATCAGTGGCAGAAGCAGCTATATGACATAAGGACAGGAGGACAGGAGTTTATGCTGTAAACATAGAGCTAAAATGCTTAGATTTTCTTGTAGGTCAGATCCAGTTTATGAAACACTGGAAGACCTTTTGTAGAGCTAATGTTGAATGCAGTTGTGACAGAGAGCTGAGATGGGGTATGGCAGTTCCCTCCACATGTAACAGACACGTGAGGCCATACTGAGTGGGGGAGATATTTC
This sequence comes from Nesoenas mayeri, assembly GCF_963082525.1. Taxonomy (NCBI): domain Eukaryota; kingdom Metazoa; phylum Chordata; class Aves; order Columbiformes; family Columbidae; genus Nesoenas; species Nesoenas mayeri. Next base: position 74,047,480 of record NC_137544.1, read on the forward strand.
CCAGAGGGTAACTGGTGAAGGAGTCACTGCAGGTACAGCCTTCTTACACACACACATGGAGCAGCTCATGTCTAGGATGTGGACTTGTTATTCCTCCTTCTCACTAAGATATCTTAGTCTCCCTGCCAATGGCCTCATGCCATTCCCTTGCTAATAAATGTCCGCTGTTCGTTCCCATGCCATCACCTTCCCGCACCCAGTTCTTTAACTCCTTGAGAATCCCATTTCTGGAAGCTGCACTGCCTATCCTCAAGTTGCATGTTCCTTCAGGCATGAGGAGGCTCTTTCCTATATAAAAATTTCCCAGTTTCCTACTGCACTGAGGCAGTCGTAGCCAACTCTTCTGTGAAGAGGCACTCCAGGCAGTAGTGATGCAATTTAGCTTATTTTATGTAGAAAGGCCAAAACCACTGATGCTGTTGTTTGTCTTTCTAAAGAGACCGACTCATGCATTTCTGGAAAGCAGGTCCCACTAAAAGGTCTCAAGTAGATCATCCACAAAGTGATGTGCTCCAAATCACGAGGCGCATGCTTCACCCCCAGCTAAATAAACTGACTTCATTACTTCCCTTCCCTCTCCATTTGCTCTCTCACCTTCTTTGCAGAGTCCTCTTCTCCATTCATACATATTTTTTTGGTCATGCCAACTAGATATCTGCATATCACCCCTTTCTCTGGGCATTATTTTCTCCTGATACCTTGTATAAAATTTTACTGCCTCGGCCTGGGTGACTTAGTTCTTTTCTCACTGCTTTGCCAAAAAATATTTATCTTTTTCCTCTAGATGTTCCTCTCTTGGTTGTGACTGACAGTACATGAAATTTGATTTCTGCAGGAGGCTTTATTTCCTCTCCTCCTACCCCCACAACAAGGACAGGTTTTGCAGTTCTTCAAAGTGAACATTTTGAATACCTGTAGATGTTCCAGGGATAAGACTCTGTGATCCTCAGCTCTTATTCACAGTATTCCCCTGCAGGAGGAATCGCTCTTGAACTTGCAGTGTTTAACTTAAACATGGGCCCAAATCAAGTGTGCTACCTGCATGTCTGTGCAGGTTGAGTGACAGTCAGTTTTGGAGCTGTTCAGGGCATTGTGCCCAGGTCAATCCCTGTCAGGAGCTGATCCAGATCTGCTTATTCAAAAACCTGCTAGAGCATCCTTGAACTAGCAAGTGGCTGCCCCTGCAGAGGCAGCATCCATGCAAAACTGCAAGGCCTCAGGGAGTAGATGGACAAGTATTCTCACCCACATGCAATGATGTTATTCAGATACCAGTGAACCCTTTGAAGAGCATCCTCATCATGGCTCTACACATCCATGCTGTGTTGCCCAGTGGAGTTGGGCAAGTTGTTTTTTTGCCAACAGTAATGCTGCCTTCATATAGCAAAACAACTGTAGTGGAGATGAGTGAGGAAAAGTGTCCAAAAAGCATTTTCCGCTGGGTGGGAAGAAAGAGAAGGAGTAAAGGAGAAAACCCTGTACAATGAGAGACATATTTTAGCAAGCTGACTACAAAATAGAAAAAAGATGGACATTATAAGACCTACCATAATGTTTATTTGATAAAAAACTAGACCAGTTCAAAATAATTTTTCAAGGTTAATTGAACAGAAGTGTTGTTTGTTGTTTTGTTTTGTTTTGTTTGGTTTGGTTTGTTTTTGTTTTTATTTTGATTTCAGTTTTGTTTTGTGGTTTTTTGTTTGTTGGTTGGTTGGTGGGTGGTTTTTTTTGGTGTTTGTTTTTTTTCTTTACAAAATTTTTTCTGTCTCTTGCACTTGAATCTTCTCCTAACGTGCTGTACAATGCCAGTATACCTCCTGCCTTCACGAAGAAGGGCTATTGGGCTCCACACTTAGTCTAGGATTTATTTAATTTAATGTTCACTCAATTCTTCTTACTGGACTTTCATCTGTGTGTCTGGGTACACCAAAGCAGATGTGCTACCAATAGGGAACATGCTCCCACTTCTCTTTTTATTTCTTTCTGGTTGGACTGGAGCCGAGAGCTGTGTAAAGTGGCAGTGGATTTTTATTTCCCTCTGCCCTTGTCGGGGTGGATTTATGCTAGAATAACAGCCAAGGTGTGTATCTCTGGACCCCCACTGTAGCTCCCATTGAGGTAAAGAAAAGGGGCTACTTCAGCAATTAAACTGGAAGATGTCTCAAGAATGAGTAACTATCTCCATGGTTCCCAGCCCCAGCGGCTCCATATGGGCTCGACCAGCTGGGCATCTGTGGAGCTTTGGCTCTAGTTCAAGAGGCACAACTGCTATTCACATTTGTGTTTCTGAGTCTCTATTTCTGCCCCATCCAGCAGCACCACCACCCCACAACACACACCCACAAGCCGTCGCAGTATCCCTGTCCATAAAGTTTGACATTGACTTGCTGCAGATGAGAGATGGCCATGAGCCTCAGCAGGTCATTATAATCCCCCAATAAAACATCCACTGGTATTGGCAAGAAAGCCCCTAGGGAATATATCTTCTGGAAAGACAACAATTAAAAGAGATGGTTGGGGTAATTGTGCTTGATTGAAGGGAGAAATACTTTTTCTAGCAGAAAAATGAGCACTTAAAAATGTTCGGCCAGCCGAGGACAATTATCTGACTGGTGATGCGCAAGTACAGAGGGCAGTTAATCCATTTAAAATCACCCTCACAGTCAGAAGACTGACTGGAAAATGACACCAGGCTGGCTCTTGCTCTGGCTGCAGGTAGGGGGGACTTCGGTGATGGTTGAACTAGGCTTGTTAGCACAACCCCTCTTTTCCTTGCTGTGACTTCTCACCAGGTGTATTCAGTTGGCAATAAGGCATTTCCTTTCTCCTTACAAACTTGCAGAGGTAGCCCTGGGCCTGTGCTTGAAGAGGGGAATTATTCTCTCCCTCCCAAGTATTGCCTGTAATACACAATCTGCTTCCATGTTTTAGCTGAAAATGCTAAATATACCGACTACCTACTGTGGCAGCACTGGCCCCAACAGGAGAAGCTGTTCTCCCTGTCAAAAAAAATATAGCGGCATGACTGACATGTATGCACAATACACCAGCTGAGGAAAACAAAGCCACTTCTGTGGTCTTTCCCCGCACTGATATGTTTTAAATTCTGAGTCACAAAATATTTTTTCCCCCCTGGGTACACTAGAATGATGAAAGGCGAGAGAGCTGGCTTCTGAGTGACACAAAAATGACAGTTTTCTAAATTTACTCAGAAGCCTTCAGAACCAGTCCATCCTGGGATTTGTCTGCAGCAGGAACCAAAACACCTGCTTGGATTTCCTTTTGCTTGCACGAGTAAAACATTTCAAACTCACGTATGTGCTACAAAAGAGGGAAAAAAGCTTGAGCACTGACATGCTTCCCCGCAGCCCCCCTTTCCTGTGAAGGTCTGAATTCATATGCTCATTTGCACCAGCACAACAAAGAAAGAGAGAGAAGCCTTCGGGTTTTCTCTCATTTGAGGAGAATTACAAACCACCAAAGTGCTGCTGTGGAGGTTCAGACGCAAACATTACCTCATCACCATGTAGTATTATTGGCTGGAGATTACTGGAGGTGGGGTGTTGGTGCCTGCCCACTCCGTGAGCACTGGGTTTGCTCATTATCTCTTTCTCTTTCTTTCAAAACAACTGACCCTTTTAATGGATGTCACCTACAGGGACAGCCTGCCTTTGTGGAAGCATCTTACAGAACCTGGGAGGAACAGCAAAAACGTAATCCTAAAGAGACTGAATGAGATCAATAGAAACAATTTTAAAATAAATAATTATTTAAACGCAATAATAATTGTGTATTCAATATGGCAGTTCTAACCATACTTTTTAAAATGCTATTAAATCCCACTCTAAAAATTATGTAAACACTTGAATCCATAAGGCTTCCTGAGTTTGTTTTATTAAGTCTCTGTCTGCTTCCTAAGGCTAAATAACGTGATTTTTATTCAGAACCAGCCTCTGTGATTTCATTTCAGAAAAGTCATCATTGATTGCAATGAGCATGAAAACCCTGGTGATGACACTACTGAACTCTTCTGAGGACCTGGGTCCTCAGTCATTGAGAACATACTGCCCTGTGAGGAGACACTAAGAAATTAGACCTTCAGCCCTAAGATAAATCCCAAAATACTTTATGGGGGAGAAAGTTACTTCTCCTTTTACAGACAAGGAAAACAACAACAGTTAAAGTCACCTGCGAATGTGAGAGCTGCACAAAAGTGGCAAAATCAAGGCTAGAGTCATTATGTTAATCTAAGCAAAGCTCTTCCCACTGGCCTTGGTTTTCACTTAGATCTCACTTCTGTGAAATTCCTTTTGTCGTAAAAGCAATTCGATGTAAATTAAGAAAGTATCTCAAGGTTTATTTCATGATGAGTAACACAGCCAGGTGCAGATGCAGTTCCAAGACCCTCTTCAGCATCTGTGCCATACAAAGCTGTATACCATTTGTGCTGCAAATGCCCTTTAATCCTTTATTTCCTTTATGTGGGTTACTAATAGGAGACTGAATTCTCTTGCTCTTTGTCTCTCTGATGTCGTTTCCTTTGTTTCCGTTTAGGAGCAGCACAAGGGAATAGAGAGAAGACAAACAGCATTATACTGGCAATTAACTATCTCAGTAATACAGTGGCACCACGACAGTGGTAATTCTGTGTAACAATTTGCATACATTAGTTTTCATGTCCCAGGAAAGCAATTTCTGTAGCATTTAAGAGGAAAATAAGGAGGAAAAAAAAAAGGGAGGGAACAAAGGTTGAGCTGGGGTAAATATAAGATTTTAATTCAGCATTGTGTTCAAAGAAAGAGAATGAGTGAAGCCTTGAAAGTACTTGGAGCCTTGTTAACACAGATGCAATTGTTCCTGAAGCAGTTAGTTGACACCGCTGTTCGTGTTTGGGGAGATATACAGCACCTTAGGACGCACTGATTTCAGACAGCACTGTGGGTGCAGACTGTCTCAGCTGAAAGCCACATCGTAGCCCTGCATATGCAGCACCCCTGATGCTGCACAGGCACTGTCCCCTCCCTGCATTGCTCCCTGGCTAGTGGATTTAAACTCCTGCAAGGAAAAGAGCTCTAAGCAAAAGAGAAGCCCCCCAAACCTCTCACCATATCGGATGATCATATACTAGCAGCGTTTCCATTGGAGAAACAGAAGCTTTGGCAGTGAAAATTTATCTGTTACTCTGAAACTCCTTTGCATCCTGGGCTTCCTTGCCCTTCCTGGCTGTTAGAAGTGATGGAAGTAGCCTCCTGGATGTTAAGAGGAGATAGGGGCTCTCAAACCTGGTATACAATGTGGTAGTCAGTCCATTGCTGGGGCTGTTCAGAGGTAGGGAGACTCAACTGTGGCTGCTGTGGCTGCTGAGTCTCTGCTACCCCTGTGCTCTGGGTACAGTGAGAGCTTCAACAGAAGAAAAAGTAAAGCTCCTACACAGGCAAAACCAAAAGCTCCATTTTCCTTTGATCTAAACCACTACATAGTGATAATGATACCACACTACGGTTATCCCAACATGCCTTTGAGCCCAGTTTGGTTGAAACAATTAGATGTGAAAGCGGAGTCAATGCTCTGGCAGGCTGTAGGGGAGGGGACACCCCAAGGTGAGAACCTGCAAGCTCTGTGTTATCTTCACAGATATTTCTCTACGTTCATACCCATGGGACATGGCAGCATGTGGCCCTTAAGTTCTCTTCCCGTTCTTTTTGATTATTTACTCTGTGACTTTGGGAAAATTACTTTATATCTGTGTGCCTGAATTTTCCCATCCATAACTTGGGTGTATTAATTAAACAACTTCCTCAGAGGGACATTGCAAGGTTTAATGAATTCATGCTTGCAAAGTAATTTAAGATTTCAGATGAAAACTGCTGGAGAAGTGCAAAACAGAGAAGATACAAAATAATAGTAATCAAAAGGCCCCGAAGCTTCTGATCACTGTAAAGGGGGAATATTTGTACTTGAAATTTGTAATAAAAACATCAATCACTGTGTTGCAAAGTAAATTTTTTTAGCTACATAGCATTAGTTAATATTATGCTATTTATTATTCTGCTTAGTATTTCCATTATCTTTGCACAGAAAGAAAATCTGTTAAACTGATTTACTGTGGACCTATATCAAAAGGAGATCAACATTGTGTCCAAAAGATGTTAAAAGAGTATAAATCCCTGGCGTGCTTGTTCGTATGGCTATCTTTACTGGCAGCAGAAGTCCATAGGGTGATTCACCTGAGCGAGCGCAGAAGCTTCTGTGGAACTGGGACATTGATGTGCAGGAGAGAGGAAATGAAAAATTGTCCTCTCTCCATAAAAATATAGTCCACACAGAGTACCAAATCCTTGGAAACGGAATTTGTGTCGCACATCCCAAAGCCTCTTCAGCTATTGTATATTTCCCTGTGCAACACAGAAAACACAGGGATTAGTGTGACCTTACCTCCATAAAACAAAATTTATCTTTGCTCATGCCCAGTTGAAAACTGAGGGGAGGAAGACAATCACTCTTGTGAGGTATTTCAGAGAACACTGTTGAAGAAGCAGCACAGCAAAATCAGAGAAGAACAGGCAAGACAAATAGGTATATTCTATTCATCAAGGAACATCCAAAATCCAAAAATCAAAAATGTTTTGAATCTTGATCCAAAATCCCAAAACTTTTGGATCCTAAAACCAAGCCCATGACTGGCTGCAGGTTTATGTCAGTTTGTTCTATTACAGTATTGTAAACTGGGGTGTAGGAGCTGACCCACCTTACAGATGGAGACAAATCCTCAGACAGCTGAAATGGTTTCCGCGCTTCATGTACAGCTAATACCAAATGAAGGGTTCTGCAATCTTTTAAATAAGGATCGCTTTCCTGTTATGGGACAACTTATGCATGCCCTGTCTTCAGACAACAATGCTGAACTGGGGGAGAAGAGATAAGACACAATGTTAACTATTCAGAAATGTAGGAGATCAAGTTGGACTTTGAATTTCAGTTTCCTAGGCATGTCTTTGAAACTTCGCTCTCATGGTTAAAAAAAAACCAAGCATTTTTTAATGTACTCTAGGAACTGATTTTCTCTTCTTGGGACTGCATTTGGTCTCTCCTGAGATGAAATAGGTATTTGTCTTGGCGTGGGACAATCTCAGAAGCTGCCTGTTCTGGGCATGGCAAACCTGAAGGGCCCCTGGGTGACCATCAGGTTCCTGGCTGGCACCAACCTCTGAGTTTTGAGAGGTCTCTGGCCTCAGCTTCCTGTTTTGCAGCGGGGAACTCAAGCAGTTCTGGTCTTGGGACAAGAAATATACAGAGTCTTATTCCTGTAAACCAGTTCCTGGTTCATCCCAGAAAAGAAGATTGCATTGTGTATGATTTAGGGAGAACAGTCTACATTGTGTAAATCTTAACATCCTTGGACATGGTGTTTCGATGAAGTATACATTTTAGGGACTTGACAGGGAATGAGAAAGAAAGGGATAATCCGTCTCTATTTAAAAGACAAAAGGGGGAATGTGGGAAACATTCCAGCCTCTGCCACAAAAATACCTTAATGTATTAGTCATCTGAGTTTTTGCAACATTTTCTGACAGTTCTGGTGCCAAATGTGTGACTGAAATACCAAGGAAATACAGATGTTTATAGTGTTTCTAGCAATGAGTGACACCATGGATATAGTATTAGAAAAAGCCCATTTTGTGTTAGATATTAATAGCTTGGAGTCCAAATGTTTACAAACGTGAACTCTGAGTCTACCTGCACTCTGGGCAGCATTTGTGGGTCTGACAGCAGCTGCATTTCTAGAGTGGTACAGAACTCCTCAGCCTTGGTGGTGTGAAAGTAGATGCACGGGTGCTTTCACTCAGAGCAAGTTGACAAAATAAGACATTTCCTTAGTGTCACGGGTAGATGCAACCCCTCTGTGGAGTTGGGGTGGTGTCACATGAAGTAGTTCATGCCTTCAAACTGGTCTGCTCTGTGGGAAGGGAGAAATCATTTTCCCATTAAATCTGTTTCTGCCTAGTGTGTTTCCGATATTTAGCACTCATATTTCTTCTCTTCTTGTAGTATGGACAGATAACGGAAAAAAAAATAAAGGTATGTGGCAACTCGACATCATCCTTCACTTAAATTTCTCAAAGTATATTGCAAAGGTGAAAAAATGCTTCTTTCTCTTGTTCTCAAAAATGTAAGGGGTATAAAGCCAGGACAGAGGTGCTGCAGGCGGCTGAAATGGTGGAAGAGGCAGGAATAGGGTCCCCATGTTCTCCATTTCCAAGGATGTCCCAAGCTCAGAGGAGCAGGTGAGAGCTGACAAATGATCTGGAGACAGCGCTGTAACTGGGAGCTCTTGGCTTGCTCCCCTGCTAAGTGTCAGAGTCCTGTTCTGTGCCAAAGCAGGGAACTTTGGAAAGGGCATCAAAGCACATTACATTATGAGAAGTGATCATAAGTATCTCTATAGTGGAGGCCATAGTTCTTGCTTAGAGGCATGTGAATTATCAGTGGGTTTGTTGCTCACTACATTGGATTTTCTCTTCTTTTCAGCATTTCAGGTTGTCAATAAATCATTTAAATATAACCAAATATTCTGACTGCAGAGAACTAGAAGTGTTAATCTAAAAAACACTATGAAATATCCTGGGGAGTCACCATTTCCTTTGGTAGTTTATTCCATGAGTTTGTGTCTCTTATTGGAAGGGCTAGGGATGAGCCTGGTAAGAAGAACTGAAAATAAAGTTTATTTATACCTTTGAAACTGCATAGATTTATGTTTGACCATCCAGTCCAGAGGTTTGCTAGGTGCTTGTTTATCCCAGGGAAATATTTTCTATGGACTTCGTTAAGTCACTTCTTGATGTTTGTTCTTTATCTTGACTTCCTCGTTCCAAGCAAGCTGAGCTTCTTCATTCTTCTACTGTGACACATTTTCTCTGGCTGATGGAAAACTTGTCTGACTCCTTTCTGCCTCTCTTTCAATTTTCAAATGTCTTTTTAAAAACTTAGGTAACAGATTTACCTGCAGTGTTCCAGCACTGGTCTTGCCAGTCTTACGTACTTTGATAATATTGTTTGTATGCTCATTCCTCCTCTATTCAGATACTGCTCTCTTCTTGTACAGGATCAAGAACCATGGAAATTTAAGGGAAAAATCCTTTTTTTCTAGTTCCAAATATAACTAATTGTTTCGAATTACATGGTGTGGATTTCTTAGAGTGGAAAATGAAAATACACTAAATAGGTAAAGGAAACAAGACAAGAGCCTGAAAATAGCCTACTGTTCTTGTATAGCTCTGAGAATAGTTCATTTCCCATATCTCTAAACCTATTATTCGGCTAGTCATTTACTGGACGAACTCATAGTGTACTTCTCTCGGCAATTTCTCAGTTAAGGAGGTCTAAGTGAAGTTTGTTTAAAACACAATCTGCCCGTGTTGCAGCTCTGTGCTTTCTGTATCTGTACATCTGTTGGGATTTCTACACATGTGAATGTCACTGCACAGCTGCTGATTGCTCCAGCTATTCAATCTTTCATCTTCTCACTGATCTGTGAAGATCACGGGTGAAGCCTTTCTTTTCACTTGGAGGACATATTGAGCAATAAATGTGTCTGTATTGCTAATTTTATTAGACTTCACATAAAACTAAACATTAACATTTTTCACACTGACAGTGATCCACCTATATTGCACTTCTAAATGTGGATAACAAAGGACTCCAGATTAGGGTTAGGAACAACAGCTACAAGCAGGTATTTGAAGGCATATTTTCAAGAAGTTGGGTTTCCTCAGTTTGAAAATGAGATCGGCCAAAATGATACTGATCAGTCAAATTTCCAGTAGAAATTTTAGAGAACTGTTGAGATCCTGGCAACCTCTTTGAGGTAGAGCTCTTCTGAATATCTAGCCAATAAACCCCAAAGCCGATGAAGCGGAAGATTTCATAACTTAACTACAAATGGGGTAAACTAAGCCTGATTTATGAAAAAACATAAAAACAAGGCAAAATTCTAGAATCTGAAAATGAGTGCATACCCAATTAAAAATATTTACATTTATAATAGGCCAGTGGATTTTTTTTAACAGGCTGGTGGACCATCCCTGCTTCCACTGAAGTCAGTGCAAGACCTCAGTGAAAAACAGGACTGGAATCTTGTTAGTTGCCCGTTGATTGATAGATAGATAGACAGATAGATAGATAGATTTTTTTATTTTTTTTTAGATGGTTGTCAAGGCTGTTCTAACCATCTTTTCTTGTCTCACAGTTTTACTGATTCTTTGTGGGCTCCCTTGCTCTTGTTTCTCTAGAGCAGGAGAATGAGGGCTATGAGCCAAACAGGCTATTCTTTATTACAATCTGTAGTGGGAGTGATGGCAGCTGTTGACGGTAGTTTTTTATTAACAGTTAAGTAAAGCCAATAAATGTTGTAATGCACTGTGCAATGGCAGATGGTAAGCTACAGAAAGAGCTTCTACTGCAACCAATGCTACATGTTCATCTTCACTTCGAAATACCATCTAAATAGAGTTTTAAAAAGTACTACCTGCTCAGGTACCTTATTCCCACATAACTTTTATGTGTCTGGAAATGTACTCCAAACACAAACTGCTAGGATAAAACAGACTGCGTACCACCAAAAGAAGGAAAAAATATCCCTTTCCACTGACAACTTAGTTCCCACACAGAGCAGTTTCTAACCTATCTTCTATTCTTTTTCTTTGCAGAACTGGGTGGATGCCTAGGCCCAGAATAAAGCACCAGCCTATGCTGAAACTCAAACTTTTACAGCTTTTTTTCCACAATCAGTAGTGTAGGTTTGGGTAGAAACACTCTTTCCACACTGTTCTTTATGTCCCACTTGGCATTTCTCTTGAAAACTTGCTCTTGTTCCTGGAGAGTTATCTTTATATTCTGATTTTATCATAGGCAAAAGGTGGCCTCACACAGAGAAGCCTAAGCCTGACTGTTTGAAGTGGAATAATCTGAAGAAGAAAAGCAATATATGGTTCTTGAATTTCAGTTTTATTAGCCTCTAGGAAAACTTCTCTTTCTCTACCAGCACCCATTTCTGCAACATCTATGATTACTGGCAGAAAATTCTCACTGGTACCAGCAACTGGACTACTTCGGATAACGTCATGATGATTATAGCACAGGATCTAGAGAGATGTTGTAAGTGGTTTCGCAGGCATTTGTAGGGTCTTGCATATCTAATGATGGTAATGCACTTCTGGCATTGTCATTTTTATATTGAAGAGAAAAGAATGTAAGTAATGGATTGGAGGAGGGTACTAAACCTTTAAGTAGTTCCTGAGTCTGCTAGTGGTCCCTGCTGTATTCTGAGTCAGGAGCTACTGAAAACAGTAGTGCACATATAGGCCTTCCCCACCACTAAATAGGTCATATGATGTGTGAAGCATCAATACTGTTTCTGTAGCTTATCAGGTCATGGAAGCAGGGGCTGCCCACTTGGGAGGAATATAAGGCTGCTGTTAGAGGATGTAGGAAGGCAGCTAGGATAGCCAAGGCCTCCTTAGAATTACAGCTGGCGAAAGGGGTCAAGGACAGCGAAAAGAGCTTTTTCAAATACATAGCAGATAAAACTAACACCAGAGGCAATGTAGGCCCACTGAGGAATGGGGTGGGTGCCCTGGTGACAGAAGATACAGAGAAGGCAGAATTACTGAATGCCTTCTTTGTCTCTGTCTACTCTGCTGGAGGCTGTCCTGGGAAGCCCTGTACCCCTGAGACCCCGGATGAAGCCAGGTCAATGGAGGAGTTTGCTTTAGTCGATGAAGACTGGGTTAGGGAGCGATTAAGTAGTCTGGACATCCATAAATACATTGGTCCAGATGAGATGCACCCACGGGTGCTGAGGGAGCTGGCTGAGGTCATTGCTAAACTGCTCTCCATCATCTTTGCCAAGTCTTGGGAAACAGGAGAGGTGCCCGAGGATTGGAGGAAAGCAAATGTCACTCCAGTCTTCAAAAAGGGCAAAAAGGAGGACCCGGGTAATTATAGACCGGTCAGCCTCAGCTCTGTCCCTGGGAAAGTAATGGAATGGCTTGTCCTTGGTGCCATCTCAAGGCATATGAAGGATAAGAGGATTATTAGGGGCAGTCAACATGGCTTTACTAAGGGTAAGTCATGCTTGACCAACCTCATAGCCTTTTATGAGAATGTAACAAGGTGGATGGATGATGGCAGAGTGGTGGATGTGGTCTACCTTGACTTCAGCAGGGCATTTGACACAGTCTCCCATAGCATCCTAGTTGCTAAGTTGAGGAGGTGTGGTCTGGACAATAGAGTAGTGAGGTGGGTTGCAAACTGGCTTAAGGAGAGAAGCCAGAGAGTGGTAGTCAATGGTGTGGAGTCTAGTGGAGTATCTAGTGGAGTGCCCCAGGGGTCAGTACTGGGGCCAATATTATTCAATATATTCATTAACGATTTAGACGAGGGAATAGAGTCTACTATCAGCAAGGTTGCTGATGACACCAAGCTGGGAGGTGTGGCTGACATGCCAGAAGGCTGTGCTGCCATCCAGCGGGATCTAGACAGGCTGGAGAGTTGGGTGGGGGATAACCTGATGAAATTTAACAAGGGAAAGCGTAGAGTCCTGCATCTGGGCAGGAACAACCCCAGGTTCCAGTATAGGCTGAGGAATGACCCATTACAAAGCAGTGTAGGTGAAAGGGACCTGGGGGTCCTGGTGGACAACAGGATGACCATGAGCCAGCACTGTGCCCTTGTGGCCAGGAAGGCCAATGGCATCCTGGAGTGTATTAGAAGGGGGGTGGTTAGTAGGTCTAGAGAGGTTCTCCTTCCCCTCTACTCTGCCCTGGTGAGACCCCATCCGGAGTTTTGTGTCCAGTTCTGGGCCCCTCAGTTCAAGGAGGACAAGGAACTTCTGGAGAGAGTCCGGTGTAGGGCAATAAAGATGATGAAGGGAGTGGAGCATCTCCCTTATGAAGAAAGGCTGAGGGAGCGGGGTCTCTTTAGTTTGGAGAAGAGGAGACTAAGGGGGGACCTTATTAATGTCTATAAGTATATAAAAGGTGAGTGCCATGAGGATGGAGCCAGGCTCTTCTCGCTGGCAAACAGTGATAGGACAAGGGGTAATGGGATCAAGCTGGAATACAAGAGGTTCCACTTAAATTTGAGAAAAAACTTCTCAGTGAGGGTGACGGAGCACTGGAACAGGCTGCCCAGGGGGGTTGTGGAGTCTCTTTCTCTGGATACATTCAAAACCCACCTGGACATGTTCCTGTGCGACCTCACCTAGGCGTTCCTGCTCTGGCAGGGGGATTGGACTAGATGATCTTCTGAGGTCCCTTCCAATCCCAAACACACTGTGATACTGTGATGCAGTGAGAGTGATGCAGCACTGTATTTCCAAGTCAATGCATAAACTTCATGAGTCATAGCTATGATCTGAAGGGAGGTACAGATACTAATTTTTGGTTTATCTGTACTGCAACACCTGGAAAATTAAAGCAAAATGATCAAATATGCGAAGTCAAAGTCTGGTAAATTGATATGCTGATACCCATATGAAAAAGTAACCTAATGTTGAAAAGTAACTTAGATTACTGTAGTTTAATCCCCATGCTCCAAGAGAGGTACTACTCCAGCAGTGGCTGGTGATAGCAGATATATTTCCCATGTCCCAGCTGCTTCATTGCTATGGCTTGGTGTGATCATATCATTTACAGAAAGATCACTATAAACACCAATCCAACCAGAAGGCATTGCATGGGCTCTGCAACACAGCAAATATATCTCAGCAGGACCACTAGTGCAAAAGGTGCAGTTAGGTCTAGGATGCTGTAACTGGCATTCTGCCTTGAGGACTATACCTAAAATGTTCTGCTTTCCCTCAGTCTCTTACTCCAGAAGAAATGGAGAGGAGCTGCTTGTAATGAAGACAGTGTACAGGCTGTAAATATATGGGCTACTACATTGTATGCTGCTTCTCCCTTATTCAGCCACTGGGAAGGGGTATTTGTGAGCTTTGCTGATTTGCAGCTCTTTGCAAACATGTATTTCCACCCTTGAACCATTAAACATGAATTGTGGCACTTTGTGTACCTGTGAAACGGGAATTTTCCATGGCTGTTAGGAAAAAGTCAGGAACAAAATGTTTGGTGATGACATTGTTAAGACTATATAACAAAAAAAAAAATCAGCATTTTGCTATTTAGGTGAACCTGTGGAAGCCCTTGCAAATACAGCTTGGACCTGCACAATCTACAGAGAACACTTTGATCCAGTTGTGACTCTCTTTTAGATACAGATCTTAAATATGTGAGAAAAACATGTGTAGACAAATCCTTATTTTTGCACAACACTGTGGTGTCTTACAAAGTGAACTGACATTAAAGTCACATAAACTTAATTATTGCTCCCAGTTGATGAAATCCTCTTTATCACCAGCAATCTTGACATAGTTATTTTCACAAAAAGAACATAAAGTGTGTTTAATTACTGTTTTCTATGAAGAAAGTCAATGAAAAAAAAAGAAAGAGTTTTCCATGGAGGAGACAGCAATAAATATTTTTCCTTCCAAGTGGTTGCAGCAACACCGAGAGTAGAATGGTGCTTGCCTTTGCATGTATGTATAAACAAAATTTCTGCAATCCCAAAACAAAAAGGACTTCACACAGCTGCTTAAAAGATCTCTTTGGGAGCTACCTGTGCTGCATGTGCAAGTGGTTACAAGCATCTGCATTGCAACATCAGGAGACCTGTGGCTGCAGCCCAGGACACTATAGAGATGTCTCTGGTCCATAGCACTCAGAAACCTACTGGAGATCAGCCCCAGGCTGCAGGAGGTCCCCATCTTTGATTCAGGTCTAGACTTACTCTCTTTAGGTTTAAGAAGCACTGACAGTTGTATTAATTTCCAATAGAATTGCATGTTCACCTCATCTCTAGAAACTTCTTATGATTAACATCAGCAGAATGGATCTGAAGGAATTATTACCCTCCCCTGAGGCAGCATTGCTTCCTTCCTCTGTGGAGCTCATGGTCTGCTCCCCACTGTGAACTTCTCTGGGAAATCTGGGAATTAGCCCCAGACACCCTCAGCAGTTTTAGGAGCTCTCCCAACCTTTGCCAAGTGTCCAGCCCTGCACCAGAGGAACAGCACACAGCTGACCAGGTGTGTGAAGCCAGTAGATGCAACCATCTCCAGCAGCGCAGCCATCTCCTCACAGTCTACCGGCGTGGGGAAGGAGGTGTTCTGGTCTGAGCCCACGTCAGAGCTCTCAGCTTTATAAAGTGCCCCCCAGCACGATTCCTCTTCATTGGATTTTGATTTGGCTTGGAGCGATGGGGGAAGGAGGAAGCGTTTGTCTTGGTTTTTGTTCCCTCAGCTGTGGACTTCCAGCCTGTCATTTTCTTCTGTGCATCTTAAGCCTCCAATCAGGGGCAATTATGATAGCACATTATGTAAATATTAAAGACAATAGCAGAGCTTTAATTAAAGCCAACTTTGTTTCTTTTTCCCCTCCCTCCCTCACTCCTCTCGATTTAAGTCAGGAACACAATAAACTTAATCAGCTGCCCCAAATTATGCATGCATCAGCCCGTGAGATTCAGCAAGACCAGGCTTCTCAAGGACAAAGAAATATACTGAGCTCCAGCATCTCACTTTGTTTTCCCCAGCCATCTTTTGTGGTGTGTCATGGGAAAAATTCTAATGAGTCTCTCCGTGCTGCTGGAGAAATTCCTTTCAGGCGTAAGCCAGTGGCTCTCTTTACTCTTTCTTTTCCAGATATGAATTTTTTGTTACCCTATCCTCTTGCAAAGGAAAGTTGTAGCAGAATAGACTGGACTGACACTGGCTGATCACAATCTGTGACAGTTCTGCTTTTCTGAACTTGATTTTCCTCCCTTCTCACACAACTTTCAGCTTTTTGGCACTGCAGCACACTGATGGACACGTTAGTTTGCATCTATAAAATAGTTTCACTACATCTGCTTTCATTGTGCATGGATTTGATTGCGCTTGTCACATAGTATTTTTTTTAAAATGTGCTATGAAGCTGAGGATGTGATAGGAAATCTTCCAGGGAAATTTCTGGCACAATGGAGTTGAAGAGGAATGTGCTAACCCTCCCTCTGTGTAACTCTTCCAGCTAACAAAACTGCTCAAATTAACAAAGCTTCAGGAGGGAGATACACACTGTCCTTCTGACTTATCTTTAGGAGGGGAGATTGCAGGCTGACCTTTTTTGCTGTGGATTTAAAGACAAAATGATTTTCATCTCCAGGTCTGTGTTCTTTATGCTGTGACCCATACGGCTCTGCTTTGTGCTCCCTGACATGCTTCAGATATGCCCGGTTCTGCAGCTCTAGACGAATGAATTATTTCCTGACACCCAGGCTAGGAATCAGGCTGCCTGCCCACATGCGTGCATGGGGAGGAGGAGGAATAAGGAGGGGACAAGGAGGAATAAGGAAGGGACAAGGAGGAATAAATAAGGAGGGGACAAGGAGAGGGGGCTGTTGGTGGATGTGTCTGGGCTGCTGGACCTGCCTGAAAGGACAAGCTGGTGCTCTGGGATCTGTGCATACCTCCCTGAGCTGGGCCGTCAGTTTGAGCATGTGCTGTGTGGTAGTAGCAGAAAGCTGCTTCAACCAAATGGTTGTGGGTGTTCTTGTTTGCTCATTGACAGAAGAATAACTTGCTGTTCTTTGCATTAGGGGAAAATCCCTGAAAATGCAGAATTCTGGAAATATTTGTGCTTATTTAGGTTAGCACGGCAGCCTTGATTTATGAAGTCAAACCAAAAATAGCAATTTCTCCTGGTTTCTGGCTGGTTTGCTCACCAGCATGCCACACACAGTTTGAAAATAGACAGTCTCAGTGTGTGCCCAGTGTGGTAAAGCATCAAGAGGAAATGAGAAAGTAATCTGAAGCATGACATCATCTTGTCTACTGAACCAGCACCAATGCTTAATTTCTCCAGATCAAAGACAGATATTTACATATCTAAATTGAAGCCATTTTCTGTGATAGAAAAGAAATCTATACTGTTCAATGGTTTTCCTGAGATATTATGCACCATTTTTTAGAAAACAAATACCTTGGGTTTGGTTTGACCTTTGCATGCTGCTATGAGGAAGCTGTTCCTCTAGCACAGACTCTGCCCATGGACAAGGAAGGTGGGAATGTGCCTCCTCTAAGGTGCAGAGAACCATCCTGGACCAGCAGACTGACCAGAGACATTGTAGCATCTTCTTCTCTGGACACATTCAAGACCCACTTGGATGCATTCCTGTGCGATCTGCTCTGGGTGAACCTGCTTTAGCACGTGGGTTGGACTAGGTGATCTCCAGAGGTCCCTTCCAACCCAAATCATTCTGTGATTCAAGAACAAGACCCTCGCAAGGGACCACACCAAGCAGGGAGTCTGGCTCCGGAGCAGCTCAATGTAGAATGAAAAAAAAATCTTTTCCATCTGTGCAAATCAGCTTGTGTCCTCCAAGGTGAATCCAGAGGGGCTCCCCAGGCAAAGCTGAGAATTTGTTATCCTACTCCTATTGTATTCTACTCAGGTTTTGTTTTCACTGCCAGGAAGGTGTTAATTTCCATGTAGATTAGCCCACTTTAGTTTCCCAAGCTCAGTTAGGTGTCAGGTGTGTCCCACTAGCTTGGGACAAAATGCTTACTTTATTTAACTATTTAAGAAAAAAATCTACAGGTGTCTGGACCATATAGGGAATTTAAGTCACATAGATGTGGCTTACTAATTAGTTCCTACTAACACTAGTGGCTTTTAGCTGTGCCTTAAATCCCACTTTTCTGAGCCCATAAAATCTCTGTTCATTTGGATACATGTTTTCCTTCCTTTGCTATAATATACCACAGTATTATTTCACTTTTCAGCAGAAAATGCTAACAAATGAGAACAAGTGGGGAAGGGAATTTTCAATCAGAATAGAGTTGAATTATTAAAATTATTGAGACTAAGATGATTTAAAACATATGGCAAGTAGGAAGTTTTGTATTAATTTATCTGATAAGTGACTTTCTTCCTCTTAAGTCTAAAAGAAATAAGAGTACATCAACTACTAAGTCTTTTGACAATCTCATCTCCAGGTTTTAAGGATCTGCCATTCAGCATTTCCATTTGGTCTTCTATTTCAGAGGAAAGGTACATTCTGGTCTGGCTGGCTCTCTTCTTTTTATGGAACAATTTTCAGGATTCAGTTGTAAAGAATAGAAAGTCTTGCTCAAAAATAAATTTGCAAATGTCATGCCTTTTAGATTTTGGCAATGCCTGCTTGCTGTTGTGTGATGTATTAAACTATTATTTGTTTGGGATTTTAATGCTCAGCTCTCACTAGCAGGACTAATGCAATAAAAACCCAAAGGATTTTACTTTGCTGTCATAAGCCCAAGTCTCCACTGAAGGAAATGAAATGCATTTCCTGAATCTCTGGACAAAAGTTACCACAACAGCTTTAGTGCAGTTTTGTTAAAGAGGCTGATTGAAATAATGGAATGGAGAATTGTCCAGTGTACTGCTGCACAGCTAGAGGGTAAAAGTCTTCTACATGCTGCTAAATAGCCAGCCTGTTGAATAGATCTTCAGTGTCCCAGGTGATGCTAATACAATAGGAAGCAGCTGCCTCATACGGACAATGCAATAGCGCTGCAGGTGTAAAAGGAGACCAGTGGTCTGAACACATAGGGCTAAAGAGAAGGAAAAAAAAAATGTTCTTTTATGGTGCATATGAAAGGAAGTAGGAGAATGAGCTGGTGTGTGACAGCTGAATCCCTCAAACCAGTTTAGAGGAAGGACAAAGAGAGTTTAGAAAAAAATCAAGGTAAATGCCAGGTCTGCCACACGTGGTGCTATGCTGAGGCTCACTGAAGAGCAAACGATGCCCAGGGTACAAGTCCAATAAGGTGTATATATGGTTAATATTAGCTTTGATATGTGGTTTACAAAATGAGATAACAATCACAAAACATTGTAACTTGCAGAAAAGCCCTCCTGGGTTGAAGGAATAGAGTAGCATGAGGAGTTTAAGAGATGCATAAGAACACTATCACTGTGATCACAAGGCTAGCTGGTGAGGGAAGGAAGACAGAAAGGAGAAAGAAAAAGTGTTTGAGGCATTCAAGTAGTTCTCATTAGGCCCTAACGTCAAGCTGTTATGAAACTAGGACAAGATGCTCATTTCTTCATCAAAGCACTTCCCCTTGCTGCAACACACTGGTGAGAAAACTGTGTAAAATTAGTAGTACTGTCAAGGAGATGGCGAATTGTTCTGCTTTCCCATTTTCATAAAGAAGAAAGCAGGAGACATATCATTAGGACCTCATCTGGTATAAGTCTTAGAGTACTTCTTCTGCTGGGAAAAAAGAAAAAACACAAAAACCATAAAAAAAGGCAAAGAAAGAGAATAAAAGAATTCTGTGTCAGAAAGGAAAGAAGTGTGGGTCGGAAGCTACAGCAGATATTGGGTTCTCTGACTTCAAGACAGTAGAAGAGATGATCTGGCTAGGAGCCAGGTAAGGCAACTTGAACAAAAGGCACGTATCCATTGAACCCATAGTTGGATTTTGCCAAAACTTGATCAAAAACTAACTGTCTCTGTAGAATATACTGATTTCAGAGAATCAGCACATTTTAACATCTCCATTTTCCCCACCTCCCACATCTCTGGTTGTAGTTAGTAGGTTTTAAACCAAAATCTCTCGCTGAATTATCTGATGCTACATCTCAACTCTTCACCTCTTGGGACAGCTAATACAACTCCACCATCTTCATTCTAAGTTGATAGAATTGCAAATAGTATCATGTCACTAGCCACAGTGAAGAATAGCCTGAAGAGCTTTTTTCATCCTCCTTTTCAGGGAGCATGAACTTGGAGCTCTGGATCCAGCCTACCTTAAGGGCTTTGTGGTCCTTTTGGACTGTTTATGTGTATGAATGAAGAAAATCCCCAGTGACCTGTGGGCTTCTCTGTCTCTGAGGTATAAATGCGAATCTTAATGGTCTGCCTCTACTTGCAGATGGACCTAGGAAAAGAACCTAAGAACTGATGGCTTTCAGACTCGAAAGAGAATACCTGGATGACAGCATGTGGATATCAAGATTTCTAGGGGGAAGTAACATATTTGAGCACTCAAATATGTTTCTATTCTATATTTTGCAAATATAAACAATCTTTGTAAAGGTAAAGGTCTGAAACATAATTGTAGGAAACAAAGAACTGAGCATTGAGATTAGCTGTCTTGACATTTTGATACTGGGGAACTACAACGACAGGCCAGCAGGCCTCAGAGGGTGTTTTTCTATATCCGGAGAGTTTCACTGTTGGCTAAGCTTTTTAGGTTTCTGGTTCACACATACCATATATGTGTGCTGAGTAACAAAGCTGAACAGTTGGTTCATCAATATTTACATCGGAGACCTTTATAAATAACCCATCAAGTTTCCACACACACATTTGCTAAACTTACAGTTATGACATCCACCACAAGCCCCAAGAGCTTGCCTTTGGAAATTACTGATGGAGGCAGGTTTCTACGCTACTTGGAAGAAAAAACCTTTATTGGCATTTATATCTATAAAATCTGCCTTCAGAATTACTCTGTTGTGTCACTGCTGTGCTGCATTGTTTTCCATTTTTGTTTGGTGGTTTGGGACAAATGAAAATGAACTAGTCAATGAAAAGGCTCCCTGGCTTTTAATGTTGTCAGTAAAAATGAGAAAATTATCTTCTATTATCACAGAATATTCCAAACCAACACACGAATTGCTTATCATCACAGAGAATAAATAACACATTGAATTTATTTTGTGAGTTTACATAAGTTGATAAGGAGGTCTTCTTTTCCAAATGATGTACAGGTGATTGTGATCTGTTAATATCACTCTCCTTTTTTTCTTAATGGGAATTGTTAATCCAAGGTCGCAATGCTTCCTCTGGAAGACAGGATGCAAAAGCCAGCGTGGGTATGAATCTGGAGTGGCTTGTTTGAAGGCAGTGGCATGGTGCTACTTGTGACAGAGCCTTACTTCTTGGTGTCTTTTCAGTGATGCTGAGCTCAAACATGCATGTGTGGTGTAACATCTTTGCTGTCTTTCTGTTCTGGTGTTCAAACCCAGGTGCTAATTCTTGATGACTGCAGTAGCACCTCCTGCTGTGTGCAAAGCTGATCAACCTTGCCTGCCCTTCCCATTGACTTCTATTTACAGCCTGCTGAGGTACAAAAACACTTGCTGTGGAAATGTGGTGGAGGGAGGGCAAAGAAGGGAAGAGCTCCCTAAGAATGACCCTGACCCCAGGGGACCCATCTGGCTAGACTCTCTGCTGATGGAGGGAAGATCTTTTTTTCTGAATACTCCTCCGAAAACCTAACTTCAGGCACGAAGAAGCATGCCCTGAGGGAGGCTGTTGGAAGGACTGTGCCTGGTGGAGTCAAAGCAACTTGAGGAGCTCTTGTCTCAGCTCACTGAAACTTTGCATTGACTGTATCGTGCGGGATGGTTTTCATAAACATCAGAGCAAGAGGGGGTTTTAAAGAGGGATCAAAATTCTGTAGATGCTTTTAGGGAACTTCTTACAGGCAACAACTTGAAGAGGAAAGATAAATGCTCTCTCAGGATACCTGATTCCTCCTGTTGTGTCCCTGTGGCTCACAGAACAGAGGCAAGTCACGTATGTGCCATGTGAAGCTGAGGCCGCCTCAGCTGAGAAACACAGGTACAGTTTGGGAGAGAGAGGAATTGAGCCTCCTGACAGGCAGGGTCCTCAGGAAGGGGTGAACTTCACCGCGATTGTCTGAACAACATCTTTAATAACGTGAGAATAATGATAACTTTGACATTTGAAGGAGCTCCTCTGGCCCCTGGCAGCATTTCTGCTGACAGCAGAGCCACTTCTTAGAGCAGATATTATAAACAACAAACACAGTTAGTTTGTTCATTGCCATGTGTCTCAATGAGGACTTATCCCTTCAGAGAAAAAGATCATACACTGCCAGTGTGCACCACGGCAAATAATACTCAGTATCACAGGCAAAAAATGAACTTTCAGCTGAAGTAGCTTTGATCACTGCTGATTGCTATGATGTTAAATGTTGCTTGCCCTAGATTGGGAGCAGCCAACCTTCCAGAACCTGACAGGAAAGAAAAGAAAATGTGTAAAGTCAGAATATCAAAGGTTTTATAAACTACTCAATTTAGCCCTTGGCAAGTATTTTAAGCATAAAAACTAATAC
This sequence comes from Nesoenas mayeri, assembly GCF_963082525.1. NCBI lineage: Eukaryota > Metazoa > Chordata > Aves > Columbiformes > Columbidae > Nesoenas > Nesoenas mayeri. The sequence goes on from NC_137544.1 coordinate 74,069,708, forward strand.
AGATAAACTATGCAGCATCAAATATATCTGACTTATTATTTCACCAGTTTAATAAATGTCCAAACAAGCATTTTAGTACATTATATTTGCTTTTCTTGGTAGCATAGCTATGTTTTTTTTTATTAAAAATAGTTATAACAATGATTATGAAATTTTGCATAGGAGAAGGCAAGTTCTGATGTTAATGGCTGTATCTTTACCAGCAAATAAAACAGACCAGGGGTCATTCTCCAGTCCTGACAACAAGTGAGATAGATGGTTTGCAATCTGATAAGTAAACTGTCTTCCTCCCAAAATGAAGAAACCTCATCAATAATGCCTATTGTAAAAAATCCCCAGCCCCGAAACACGCCCCGACACTGCCTGGGACAGCTGGCACAAGCCAAACCCCTGCCAATAAGCACAGAAATAGTTAAACAAGACAGATGCTCAGGTGCCAGCAATGGGATACATGATCTGGCCTATTTCGGTTTGCTGCTGCAGTTGTATCCCCTGTGACATATAGTGATGTTTATGTCCTGTGGTCATTTTCCAGAGAGGAGGCTTGTGTTCTGCTATGCAAATATACAGATTTGCAAAACGGAACACCTTTTTGTGGTGGGCCCATGATAAATAAAATGGCTCATGGGAAAGTTGTACTCACTTGGCTATCCATGGAAAAATAGAGCTGTCTCCTCTCTTGCCTTTGCCAACTGGTTTCCAGTCCCTGCAGAGGGCCAGGCACCATCCCTCAGCTGGCTGGCAGATCTCTGCACAGCAAGGCAACTGGCAGTCCCTGCTTTTACTCCTCTGCCTCACAAAGCCTATTTGCAACCTTTGAGAGGTGTAGCAGCTCCGTGGTGCTTCAGTTGCTCCTTTCCCCTTCCAAGGCTTCCCCAGCTGCCAAGCGGTGGGTGCTATGTGCCAGCAGTGCACAGAGGGGTGAGGTGCTGCTGCCCTCACAGCCTAGTCACCCCACCAGCTGGTCCCAGCATGGACTAGTGGGCTGCACAGACAGACAGAGAGAAGGATGCGTGATCTACCAAAGAACTCCAGGCAGATTGGGAGATATATTTTTGCCAGGAAATGTTACAGCCTCGTTCACATCTGCTCTTTGAATGCCATACAATGTGAAGTGGGGTCTGAAAAGCCAAAAAGCAGCAAGCTCTCTGCCTGTGGAGGACTTTCTCTAGCTGTGTTTATCTAACTCAACTATTGCCTCCATTCAAATTACTTTTTTCATGTTTTATAGAAACTGCCTAGTAAAGTCTAAGGACCAGCTCAGGGATCTTCTTGTAGATTGCTTAGGCCCAATTCATGTCAGGCTTCAGCAGGCTTGGCTGTTCACTCCAGTCATGCCCACTGCAGGGGGCGAGACCCCTTGGCAGGTGTGTCTGGAGAGCATTGCAGCTGAAGCCGTCCAAGCACCTCCCATCCAAAGGTGTCCAGGAGGCCAAAGGATGAGTTTCACAACTTCTGAAAAACAAACTGGTTTTATAGAAGCTGCAGTCCAACTGCATGGCTTAGAGCCACTGACAAGGATGTGATTTAGAGGCTGTTTAAGCAGGTACCATGTCGGTTCTATGACAGTTTGAATCTCTATAATGGGTTGGGGAGAAAAGCCACTTCTGCTTTCAATCAAGTTAATGAACTCTCATACTGTGCTGGCTGGAGCAGACGAAGGGATATAGATCTAGACTTGCACTTGTCTTCTCTGTGTGCTGTACAAATATTGCAGCACATTGTAGGAGAAACATGCAACTCTGAGAGTAATATACAGGATTTGTCATTTAATTTCTCTTCAAAGGTCTATTAATAGTAAACCAAACATCATTGTAACATAAATGGAGTGCAGGTGCCAGCTCTCTCTTTATAGCACAGCATATGCATGTCTTCAGTCAGCTTAATTACTGCAATAGTAGCACTGAAGCATGAAAGGAAGCCTCTACCAGCATTTTGAGAGTGAAAAATCCCGTAGAACTTTGATTTTTGCTGAGCTATTTGGAGTTCTCAGAAGACTTAAATTCAGTGTCAGTTGTCCACTGACACTTGATTGTTTAATAGCAAAAGGAAGCCTGGCAAAGAATCAGGAAAGTTAGATATTCCAGTTAAAGAGCTTAGGCCTGACTGTGGCTTTTTTCTTTCTTTTCCAAGAAATAAAAGATCATACCCTTGTCAGATGACATCAAAGCATGTTACTCGAGGCTGATTAGAAGACTGTTGTGAGAAACCCTGGCTAAATTGCAGAACAAAGTCTTGCATGCACTCCTGCTAGGTTTCTCCCTAACTTGCTGACACCTTTTCCTTCTGTATTGAACCACTGCTCCACACAGACATTGAAAATACCTTTACCACATGTGGTGCCTTCGAGCTGAAGGGGTGAAAGCCTGGTGGGTGGAGAAATGGGAAAACAGGAGGAAGCAAAAGTTATTTTGATGAAATGCTGGATTTCAGGTTTTCATCACTTTCATAGGCTGTTGATTGCCAAGAAGAGCCATCGCTTTTGATCACTTCTCCTTTTTACACTAACTGAAGATGTAATGTTGTAAGGTCTTAAGCTTCTCTGAAGAATGACCTCTTCAGTGTTGGGCCTTCAAATCATGCTCAGCACTGTTTAACTACTTTTAAAACTAGATGCTTTCTTTCAGTTAAAGGAGTCTGGAAATGATGGTGGTCTCTTCTTGTATCAGGAATAGTGTGGTCAGCAGGACTAGAGAAATGATTGTGCCACTGTACTCGGCACTGGTGAGGCTGCACCTTGAATCCTGTGTTCAGTTTTGGTCCCCTCATCCTAAGAAGGACATTGAGGTGAGAAAGTGCAGATGAGGGTGACAAAGCTGGTGAGGGGCCTGGAGCACAAGTCTGATTCAGGAGCAGCTGAGGGAACTGGGGCTGTTTAGCCTGGAGAAAAGGAGGCTGAGGGGAGACCTTATCACTGTCTACAACTACCTGAAAGGAGGTTGTAGCATGGAGGGTGTTGATCTCTACTCCCAATTAGAAAGTGATAGGACAAGAGAAAATGGCCTCAACTTGAACCAGAGGGGGTTTAGATTGAATATCAGGAAAAAATTATTCACAGTGAGGGTTGTGAAACATTGGAACAGGCTGCCCAGGGAAGTGGTGGAGTCACCATCCCTGGAAGTGTTTAAAAGGCATTTAGATGAGGTTCTTAGGGACGTGGTTTAGTGCTAGAGTTGGGTTATGGTTGCACTCGATGATCTTGAGGGTCTGTTCCAACTGAAATGATTCTATGATTCTTTAAGACATTTATTTTTGTTGTACTTGAATCTTAATCAAGGAGTTATGTTTAAGCCTTCAGCTTTTCCTTTCTTTTGAAAACAATTGTGGTAGCATCCTGACTGCTTTTTAATAGCTTTATTTTAATGATAAACTCTTGAAATGACAGTGGCAGGAAGCAAGGAAATATGATCTAATATCATGACAATGCTATTATCTTGGAAAGCTTGCAAACCTACATTTCTCCATCCACCAACTGTATTTACTCTATGAGAGTTAATACTCTATGAGAGTAAATACAACACATTTACCATGTGAGAGTGTGTGTGTTGCAGGGGGAGGCAGGAGGAGAGAAAGAGTCTATGTAAAACTGCATGTAAGACAAGCTTAGAAAATCCCTTTGGATAAAATTTTCAAAATATTTTTTTCTTTCTTTTTTCAATACAGGAAGGCATACAGCAACTACTTGCAACTTTCACTTAGATGCTGACACTTTCACCTCTCTAGATTGAATTGGAAATGAGCTTTGTGAGTGGGTTCTTGTGTAGGTAAGAGTAATGCCACTTGCTTTAGACACTGAAATTACGAATGTGAGAATTGCAGGTTAAAATGTATGCCTCTGACTCCTGAAAAACCTGCAAGAGGATGTCTTTCCTCTCTGCACTTTAGGCTAAGGAAGAAGATGCCTATTGGTAAGACTGATGATCTTTCCTTTCTTGAGCAGCCATCGGTGGGAGGGATCTGGATAGACTGGAAAAATGGGCTGATTCCAATGGGATGAAGTTCAATAAGGCCAAGTGCCGGGTGCTGCACTTTGGTCACAACAACCCCCTGCAGCACTACAGGCTGGGCGCAGAGTGGCTGGAGAGCAGTCAGGCAGAAAGGGACCTGGGGGTACTAATTGACAGGAAGCTCAACATGAGCCATCAGTGTGCCCAGGTGGCCAAGAAGGCCAATGGTATCCTGTCCTGTATCAAAAATAGCGTGGTCAGCAGGACAAGGGAAGTGATCCTTCCCCTGTACTCTGCATTGGTGAGGCCACACCTGGAGTACTGTGTTCAGTTCTGGGCCCCTCAGTTCAGGAAAGACATTGAAGTGCTGGAGCGGGTCCAGAGAAGAGCAACACGACTAGTGAAGGGACTTGAACATAAGACCTATGGGGAGAGGCTGAGGGAGCTGGGGTTGTTTAGTCTGGAGAAGAGGAGGCTTAGAGGTGACCTCGTCACTCTCTATAACTACCTGAAGGGAAGTTATAGCCAGGTGGGGATTGGTCTCTTCTCCCAGGCAGTCAGCAATAGGACAAGGGGGCATGGGCTTAAACTCTGCCAGGGGAAATTTAGGCTGGATATTAGGAAGAAATTCTTTACAGAGAGAGTGGTCAGGCATTGGAATGGTCTGCCCAGGGAGGTGGTGGACTCGCCGTCCCTGGAGGTTTTTAAGCTGAGATTGGACATGGCACTTAGTGCCATGATCTAGTAAATGGACTAGAGTTGGACCAAGGGTTGGACTCGATGATCTCCGAGGTCTTTTCCAGCCCAGTCGATTCTGTGATTCTGTGGTGGGACAAAATCACAAATTCCTGCCTGTGTCCTTCTCCACCTTGCTGAGTGAAGCTGCATACACAGCACTCATATAACATACACAACCCTGCATTACACAACCCTGCATTATTGAACAAAACAAGATATATCCATTTAACACTGTATCTTACAACTGGAAATCACTTGTCTTTGGGGATGCTAAATAGATCCTGGCACTGCAGGAAGGCTAGAAGCTGTAGAAGGAAGACCAGGTGTGATACAACTGCAGAGGGTGAGCTGTTGGTGAGAGGGAATGGTCAAAGCTAAGGAAGGGAGTGGTTACACAGAAAAAGAAAAGGGAAAAAAATTTTGACTGGAATAAAATGTTGGTTGTCATTTCTGGGATGCTTTGGTGTATTTTCACAGTATACTTCACAGTATTTTTATTTCCAAATTCACATCGCATCACCAGAGATACTACTAGCTGTTGAGGCTTGTGGAGGCATCAAAAGGAGACAATAATAGAAAACACTTTTCTCTAGCCATTTTTGATAGAGAAAACGAAGAGGACAGATGACTAAGGGTAAATATAGAAGGTAGAAAAAGAGAAACCACATGCACTGGGGACGGGAACAGACTGGACTTCCAAAAAGATCTGACCTACACTTAGAGACTATCTCAGAGTGATGAGGATGCTAGAGCAGGAGACAGCATGAAGATGCATGATTGTTCTGGTCTGAGCCTTGTTTACTACATTTTCGTCTAAAGTTCAGTGAATTTGTGTGTGTGTGTGTGTGTGTTATATGTTTCCACTTAATATGTGGGCTTTGAAGAGGTAATTAAAAATGGTCTCCCTGTCTCATAGATCTCAACTGCTCCATTCTGAACATCCATTCCTGTGGATATGCAGCACAACAGTTTGCCTGGCCACCTGGAGAGCAAATCCACTCGAAGAAGAACCTGGGGATAAAAGTTTTCAGCCAGGTCCATTTCCCAGTCTCTCAGTGGCTGAGCTGGCTTCTGACAGTTCAGAGAACTCATCATTGTGCATGTAATATCATGTTTATACACCATGGTTATACACCTAGCAAGGCAGGGAAACCTGGTGACGAGGACAAATCTGCTGCTGGAGTGGTACCTGCAGCAGGAGTGGTGAGCAGACAGCTGGAAGTGGCCTTGTCTCGAACTGTTGTGCCAAGATCTGCCATAGGATGTTATAAGGAGCCCTGATATATAGTGTACCATATAAGATGCAACTAAAGAAACATTAAAAATGGTAGAGTGACAAGTGGAAAAATGTTAGCAAGGACTCACATTCACATGATTTTTTTAGTAACTCCTTTATTCTTTGAGATTTACTCTAAAAGCTGTGTTTTTCCTCTCTGCACTGGCGATAGTGTTACTTTTATTTGGTATTACAAATTATATATTTTTAGTCTCCAGATGAAGCGGAATCCAGTCCTTTTACCTAGTATAAGTATGGTTTTCTTTTTGCTAGGTGGATTGCTATTTTGTTTTAATTCAGCTAATATTATATATATATTTCACCAGATTTTGTTCTCCTTTAAAACTTGTGGGACTGAGATTGGTTTGTTATTCACATATAATATAAGCTGACAGGAGCCATAATACAGGAGTATGATTACACAGAATAATTCATATTTTTTTTCTTCTAGGCAAACAGATGCAGTTGGGAAGTATGTCTGTTTGCAAGGATGGCTGTCTTTGTTCAGTCCATAGCAAGCCTGAAACATGAGGGATTTTCAGGGTGTAGAGAGTTCAGGCTGCTGCTCTGGTCATTTTCAGACTACAGATGTACAGCAGAAAAGTCCTTTTTATCCATGCTCAATATAATAAGAATAATACGTTGTTAGAGGGGAGAGCCACATGCTAGAAACAGGAAAATATTACTTAGAAGAACGAACAAAGGAAGGGGATGTTGGTATTAAACCCTGGCTTTGTGTTCTCCTTTTTTTTTCTCACTCTGAAACCAAGAATAAAAATATCTGTGTTCTCAGAAAGGGTTTGAGACATCAATTATTTTATAAAGGTTATTCAAAATGAGTAGAGAAAAAACAAAACAAAAACAAGCAAAACCCCAAATCAACCAAACAACCAAAAAAAACCTACAAATGCAAGCCAAGAACCAGAAAAAGAAATTTAACTTATCAGACAGAATAATGGCCAGATTCAGTGTGACTGAAACTATATATTAGAACAGGTTAAATGATGCTTGTCATTTTATGAAAAATGGGGGAAGAGAGAGACTTTTAAAATGAAGTCTCAGTACTTATTTCCCTGTTCTCAACATGTTTCTACTTTCTATTTTGAAATGGCACTTTGTGCTGAAGTTTACCTAATCTTAATTTTCCTAAGAGGTGAAACTAACTAATTAAATATTTTCCTTTCCTTTCCTTTCCTTTCCTTTCCTTTCCTTTCCTTTCCTTTCCTTTCCTTTCCTTTCCTTTCCTTTCCTTTCCTTTCCTTTCCTTTCCTTTCCTTTCCTTTCCTTTCCTTCCCCTTCCCCTTCCCCTTCCCCTTCCCCTTTCTTCCCCTTTCTTCCCCTTTCTTCCCCTTCCCCTTTCCCTTTCTTCCTCTTTCTCTTCCCCTTCCCCTTCCCCTTTCCCTTCCCCTTTCCCCTTCCCTTTCCTTTCTTTGCAGCTGGGTACTCAGGATCCTTCCACCCTTCCTCAAAGCTCCTCTTACAACAGCAGAAAAAAAGACTGTTTAGGCACATGGAAAATCCTTCCAGTGGTGAGAATTAACAGTATGAGCACTGGGGAAATGCTGGAACTTGCTGGTTACATTCAGTACAAGGACACTGTCTACAGAAATTAAGTATGGATTTCCCATATCAGTGTTGTGGGTGCATTTTTTCACAATCTAACTTGCAACCTCTCTAGTGGCTTGGTAATTATTTTTGTCTACTCAGTGACTCCATCTCCTCATTACTGCCAAATAAAAACCAAAAAGTGGCTGAACAGGAATGATGAGTTTTCCATCTAGGCTCTGTCACTTCAGAATCTCATAGTTATTGCTGAAGAGCAAATTTGCAGAGCACTTTTCAAATGTTCTTACTGGGCATACTTCACTTTTCTTTTAAAAGGTATCTCTGCAAATTTCTTTTAGCTAGACTGAGACTTGTGTGAGGCACTTAAAGCTGAAGTATCCCTGTGCATTTAGAAGGACTCTGATGTAGGTCCACTTGGGTTTTTCAGAGGTTATAGCAACCCAGAATATTCTTCTTTTTCCAAAATATGTGCTGATGCCATGCCTCCTTTACAGCATTTGGGACTGGGGAAGAAGATGCAGTGATTTGGTGTGTGCACATCACCTCGCATTTCCCCAGCTAGCAAATACTGTGAAGGACTACGAACACTTGGAAATGCTCCTCAAGGGAGAAAGAGAGATGGAAGGGAGGGAAAGAGTGAGCAGGAGGAAGGTTAAGCTCCCTGGACAGGGTCAAAGACATTCTGCTGTTGAACTGTCCTTACCACTGCCATGGATTGCCCTCCCCTCAGGGTGCAACACCCACACATGATCTGTGGATCTTCTTGGTTTCCCTCTTTGGAGGTGTTGGCATAGGAGGAAAGAGTCCCTTAAGAAAAACTGTCTATATGGCACTAAGAAAAACGGACCACTGAAAAGTCATGATATGAGATAGCAATGGAGGTTTCGTATCAGGAAGGCCTACATGTCAGCTGTATTATGGGGCTTATCCCAGTCACTGGTGCTTGTTCATATAATTAACTTCTGTAGTTCCAAGAAGATGACAGCAAGAAAACAGCATATAGTGAAGCCTCAGCTAGCAAATTAAGTGAATGCTCAGTGAACTACTTAGCAATGAACACTATGGCCCCTCACTGGGAGCAAAATATGGGTGGAACCGGCAGGAGCTGGGCACATTATAATTTCTGGCCTTAGGTTAATTGCATTGCTGATACTCTGCAAACTGCTGATAGAGCAGGAGGAGCTTCTTGCTGGACTCTGCCCTTGTTAATGCCAGAGGGCACAGTCTGGTTCCCACCTCTTTAAAAGCATTGCTGAGTGAAGGAGATCACTGGCAAATGATTGGGAAAATATGCAGGAAAGACTTCTAAGTGCATAATGGGGGGGAGATCGAATGGTGGAGATAGTGCTGGGAGTTAAGCAGGATGTTTAAGAGCGTGGGTGAAAGGGGAGGAAAGAGTTGCTTTGCAGGGGAGCATCCTTCAGATACACAGGCACTACTGTAGGGCTCAGCTGTAGCACCACCTTCACCAAGCTGCACTAGGATTATGATGGTTCCTACTTTGCCAGGTTTATCCTTGCACACAGCATGAGGTGGCTGCCTACAGTGGCTGCCAAGCATAAGCTACAGGAGGTGGATGCCGCAGCTATGAATTAGGTAAGGCATTTCTAAGGTAGCTAATGAGAATGTGGTACCTTATTCCTTCATCAAGGAAACTCAGTCTTCTCTCTGAAAATCAGCCTCAGGTATCTGCAGAGTAATCAAGCCTCTACAGAGCAACACATGAGCTAAAGAGAGTTTTTTACCCCGTCTTGTCAGTCACCCAGAGAATCACAAGGCAGCTTTTCTTTCCCTTCTGCTTAGCCATGGATTGGCATAATTTTATTTCAGCTAACACTGCCTGATTTTGTTAGCATGCCAAGTAACTGAAATATGAATACCTCTGGGGTAGTGAAGAGAATAAGAAAAGTTCCTATCGTGGAAAGTATGATGATCAGTTAAATTATACAGTCATAGAAACTTGGATTTGGACCCTTTAGTTTCCAAGTCCCATTGGTCTCCATGAGTTGGACCAGAGTATAAATCCCACTGTTTTCAACAGTAGCCTGACCCAGAAACCCTCTGCTGCCAGTTTGCAGATGGTAATGAGACTTCACTGCAACAAGCTAGGGTGGGAAAAATTATTGTGGGCAATCCATCTGCCAGAGCTGAAGAGCATCTGTGAAGACCATGGTGAGAAAGGCACACATGACTTGCAGATTTCAGATGGAGCAAGAAGTACCACTCAGCTGTCTGTGACCATACATGTGAAGCACAAGGCAGAACCAAATGCTCCGAGGAGCATGGTGGTTCCATGGCAGCCTGAACCACGCACACCAAGGCAAAGAGGGAAACAAGTGACTCAAGCTCCTGGGAAATTTGGAAGGATTTGGGCTTTGACTAAAACCAAGTGCCAAGCTGCCTTGAACTTTGGACTCTTCAGATTCCAGCCTGGATCTGAGCTAAGCAGCTCAAGCCCTTTTCTAACAGAGACATCTATTTTGCACACCGTATATAATTGTGTTCACCTGATTTAGTGTCTAATAATACACTTCTCCTTCAAAGTATCTTTTTATGGAGTTAGTTTTATGGGCTGACATATATGGAAATCATGTCATAAAATACACATATAGAAATGTCCCATAGGGTATTAAAGTTTTTTTTCTACAGGCAATTTAGTGATGTCAAGGATTAGATCTGTCTCCAGCTCTGCCAAACACAGAAGTGAAACCCGTTTACAGTCAGGAGAGGAGTGTTTTGGCACATAGGTCTTACAGAGATCACCTGAGACCAGATCTAAAGTGGCAGGTGATAGCCCCAGTGTATCCTCTCTCGCTTCTTAAAAAGCAGAATTAATTACTTGCTTTAAAACACACACATACACGCATACACACAAACAATGCATCCTTTGTGAGCAAGAAAATAATCAATTTGAGCTGTCAGACGACAAAGTGATCCTTTTGCATTCCTTTTCAGTTTTAAATCATAGGTTGTGTTTAAAGCAAATTCCCATGTTCTCCTCTATCTGAAAGTAACTCTTTGAAAGGTAGAAATTAAGAAGGCTGGTGCTATTTATCTAACTAATAGTCATGCTATTAATCCAGCTGGTGCTATTAATCCAACTAATTTGATAGAGTACAATAGGCTCATAGTTTTAGAAGGAGAAGAGAAAGACTAGAAAAGGGGTGAGATCCACCCTAGATAATGTCCTGACGAAATATACAGCCGGGCATTGAATAACACTTTTTTTTTTTTTTTTTCTTTTGTTTGAACATGGGAGGAAATTGTGTCATGGAAGAACTGTAGATACCGTGACATCTTGCATGTAAGAAATTGAACCCAAATGAGATCAAAATATTATTGTGTCCTTATAGTAGGTCCTGGATATCCTTTATTCAGCACCTTGAAGTGCAATTTATAACAGTACAAAATTAGTATAAAGTACCACTGGGTATTCTTCACCAGCCTCAAAAGAAGACAGCAAGCACTGCAGAGTAAGGCCTGGGAATATTAAGTAGCTTGTCACACAGCAGTCACTAATACACTGGGAACAGAATTTGCAATGATGAAATACCATGTTTTAGCTACTAGAAGTGTTTCTTTAACTTCTTCCCATGTTGAGGAAGGTGGGGAGAGCAGAAAGGGAGGTAGAGGACTGTTTTCCAGAGCAGGGGGGTGTGCGTGTAAGTGCCTGTGGAGCCTGGTGAGGCTGGAGGAGATCTGGCTTTCTGAGATGCAGAGGCAATAAAACCAGGTTTATTAATTTGTCAGGGGCAAGAAAGGTCATGGAAGACTCTCATGTTCACATCATCTTTGTAGGAACTTTAGATAGTTCAGATTCAGAGATCTTGCTTAGGCCCTGTGCAAGGGAACACTTTAACTCAGAAAGCTGAATCCTACTGTCTGAATTTTGATTAATTTGTGGGCTTAATCTGCTTTTATTGTTCACACTCTTCCTCTTGAAAACTATTGCCCATGTATACATGTTGAAACAGAGCACTTATTTGATTGTGATGATCGTCCTCTCCAACAACCATTTATGGAGTTACCTTGAATTAAAGAACTGGAAAAAAGCTGGCTGTGAGGCAACAGGAGTAAATATTGCATTGCACATTAAAGTGAAAAGTAATTTGAACAAAAAAATCCCACCCCTCAGCCTTTGCTGAATGGTACTTGGGAACAAGAGTTTGTTTCTGTAGAGTGCAGCTGCTATTTGACATGTCATGTGGAAGGTCAGCACGCACAGTTAATGTACAGGTGCTATATTTTCCTTTTCTTGACCTTGCCTGGGTTTTAAATCTGGTTTAATCCCTCCCTCAAGAGAGTAGTATAGCAGCAATAATCACTTAATTTATGCCCACCCACAAGTGACCACAGGGGAAGAACACAAGAAAAACTTCTATTGCTTTCATTGGGAAATAGGAGAAGATATTATGTCAGACAGAAAAGAGAGGGAGAGAAAGAGAAATATGTATATTATACATATTTTTTTTCCATATCATGGTTGGTATATTCTCCAGACAATTATTTCAATAGCCAAGGGTATTTTGGGTATGTATGACTGATAGGGAAAAACAGAGACTTCGCAAACTTCACTGTACAGAAGAAAAAAGGTTTTTCTCACATTTCTGAAGCCCAATATTTGGCACTTGAAATGTAACTTGCATGCAGTTTGCACCAACTTCAGTCAGAAATAGCAAAGTTTCACCTGACAGATCTCTTGTAGCAAAAGTCAGAGCCCTAAACTTTCAGCCATTTCCTTTGCATCTCTTTGCTCCAATCTGCAAAGCCTCTAAAGGGCATTTTCTGAAAACATATTTTTTCCTCTGAAAACCTTTGTCAGAATGAAATTTTCCAGGTAGCTCTAAAAGTAAAGGCAATGTTTACCAGTATATTGCATTGCTCATCTAATGGATTTCTATGTAAGTGGAAAGATATTCTAAAATACTGGGCATTTATTTTTTTAGAGGTGAAGTGCTTTAGATACCACTTGCTGTATTTCCTGACTGTTGGTTTCTTTTTCCTTTTTCTAATTTTTCCTTAGTAATAGCTGCTTTACAAAAAAGTTACTTGAATATATTTTTTTTCTATCAGACTCTTGCTTTTTCATCACTAATTTGGAAAGTAACTACAGCCTAAAAAGCAATCATTCACAATGATGGTGGGACATATAGAGAATTTTAAAATGTGCCTTTAGTAGAGATTTTTACCTTTAAAAAAAAAAAAAAAAATCCACAAAAAACCCACTGAACAACACTGAAGCAAAGAGCCTCTTACCTTTTCAAGTTTCACAACAAATGTGTCCTTGGCAAATTCGTGAAGGGTAGCTACAAAAGAAAAAGTTACCTTAGCATAGTAAGAACTAAGCTGCTAGAAACAAGAGATGCAGGCACTGCACTGCAGACACTTCCAAGGGCAAGGGGGGAAATGGCGTTTGGGAGAAGCTCTTTCCATGGGCAAGTTGTCCTTGCAGCCCCCCATGGAGTCAAGACCTTAAAAAGAAGAGGAAAGGCACCTGGGGAGATGTGCTGGCCCAATAACCACATCTGGGGCAAAAGCCTGATCACTGTTCCCTGCCAGGGCAGCCTTTTGGAGCTGCACTAGTGGGAAACAGGGCTGGCTGGACCAGAGAGCCACCACAAGGTCTCATGTGTGAATATGAGGTTTCATGAAGATACCTCTTGCCTGCAGATAATTTCCTAAAGAGACATCATGCTTGGGAAGACCTATTTCATGCAGCATCATGTTGAGTGATTGTTCCACAAATAGTGATGTGGGACATGGAATGAAGAGGAGCAGAAAGGAAGAAGGACAAATTGTGTTCAGCTCCACTCACTTAGATGAAAGCTGGCAGGGGATATCTTGGGTAATCCTCCTCTATGGGGTCAGAACAGGACTGTCCTCCAGACCTTTTTACCAGGCAAATGAGCTAGATTATCCTCCTCCACCTCGATATATTTTGTTTTATTTTGAGACTTACCAGGGAGCAGAGGAAAGTCACAGACCACATGAAGGGTACCAGAGATTTCTCTGTCCAGCCTCTTTGCTTTCTGTCTCTCAAGTGTTGCACATTCCTATTTTATTTTAGAACAAGGTTCACAGAGTTGGCTCAAGACGGCAATCAGCTAGCAGAGCACAGCATGAAAACTATCCCAAAGGGCCTCCAAGGGCCAACGTTGCATCCAGGAAAGTGCCAAAAATCCTTGGAACAATGGCCACGAGCAGCTGCAGTGGATTTCTGCCACTTCAACTTTTCTCTGTAGATGAAGAGAAGCTGAAAGGGGAGTAACTATTACTGTGACCTTGCTTATGGCTTGAATGTCATGGAATCCTAATTTTTATTTAAGAAGGGCCAATTTCCCTGAGATTTTAATTGGAAGAGACTATGATGCAATGGAGCAGAAAATAACCCACGGAATGCATAATTCATCTCATTTCCAAAGGTTTTTATTGCTGGTCCCTTGGGTCTAAACACACCCCAGTCTGTGTTTGAGATAAGAAATACCTGATTTCTCTTGTCTCTCATCAAATTAGACTAGCACAGCCAGTACTTAAGAGGACTGCCATTCCCTAGAAAACTCCATGTGTGGTCCCTGTTTCAGCTCAGCAGAGAATTCAGATATTCTCACACAAAACCACATACGGTTATATCTTAGTCCCAGGCTCTTATCTCCTTATTTTCTTAAGGTAGAATTGCCCATCCATACATGCCCCCCACCACCTAGGAGAAAATTATTTATTGCTCCCAGAATGGAGTAGAAACTTCATCTTTCTTCCCAAGCTATGTCATACAACTGCTTTCTCCAAGGGTGTCTTTCCAAGAATACCTTTCTAAGGCTGGCACCTTTTTTTGTGGGCCTGTCATCTGCATGAAAAGGTGCACTACTGTGTAGGGTGAGACTCTTTCCTTGCCTTTGCCTTGCTGTGACATGAGCAAAATAGCAGGCCTGTCCAAGAGGGCAAGGGTCAGCTGAGGGGTCTCCCCTCTTCAGTCCTCAGTGTGTTTATTTACCTCACTAGCTTTGTTTTCTTCCAGTTTTTAAAATATCATATTTATAAAGTGTTTTTACCCAAGCCTGATGATGCCATCTCTTTCCTTGATCCAGAGCTGAACTTACTGGGCTGATACCTCCTTCCTTAGCATGGGGGCTGAGATGCCGGAGCAGGCTGGCCTTGCTCCTATAGTGCCACAGTGCTTTTTTGTATGTCTTTGGCGGCTCATGTAATCTGTTTGTGCCTGCTCTCCACCTGCAGAATGGCAGGAATAATCCTTGATTCATAGGTAGGATAAACTACTCTGTACTTTTAAGGCCATGGGGACAAAAACTTTGCTTGTAACACTCCAGCTGTAGCACCACAGTACCTGAAACCCCTGATACCGCAGGATGTGAAGGACAGGAGAGTGACTGCAAAACACTTGGCTCTCAGCATTCAGTGCAGAGGTTCCTCCTGACATCCTGGGGGCCCTAATGGTGGGAGGGAAAACCTTCTGGGAGAATTTTGGATAACAGGAACATTTTGACACGTCAGCGTTTCAGGTTGTGGGTGAAATACCTCAGGCATAATCACTCTGCCCATTGCATCAGGATTTCTTCTGCTTTGTGAGACTGGAGTCCATGGGTGTGGAGAGCACATCTGGGTTTTCCAAAGGAAGATTTGATCCTATGTACTGAACTGCAGCTTGCTCTTGTTTTCCTAAGCTTAGTTTGAAATATAGACTTGAATCTCTAAAGCTGAAAAAGGAGTTAAGCTGAAAAAGAAGTCAAACCTTGCTGTGCACAATCAGCCCAGCCTAGGTCGTCTCTAATTATTTTCTTCCTGGAGTCACTCTCTCGCTGTTTCTTCCCAGCTCTTCATTCATCTGTGCCGATCAGTCAATTAGATGCTCAGTGGAGCTACCCACCATTCATTTGACTTCATGCACCCATACGCGGTGCTCCTGCTTGTAAAAACTGCTAACCAGTCCAAGCTGATGTTCAAGACAGCCAGTGACAATGTCCTCACTAGTGATTGATGAGGGGTGTTTCTGTACACACTAATGAATGCACATATTTGGCCAGATGCATTTTATCACATCAGGCTTTACACTGCTTCCTCTGGGATAAATTTTATAGATGCAGTAAGATTTTTACAGCATCTAAAAAGACTCAGGTACCGAAGGGTAGATTTATACACCCTGTAGTTTTACAAATACGGCATGCAATCAGTGGTCAGTGGAGTTTCAAATAGCCTGTTTAAAGGATTTTGCCCTTCTAACTGCAGAAATATAAGTCCTGAAGAGCGCAGAAATGAAATATATAACATGCTAAGAATTTAAAATGGAAAAACTTATGTATTTTATAGTTGGTTGCTCATTCCCATAAATTTAATTGAGCTCTTCATTCAAAAGAGGTGTGTAGATATAATCAAAGCTTGTAGGTTGTAGTTTTAATTCATTTCATATCCATTGCATTATGTGGTGTAATTTTTACAGTGATCACAGATAGCTCACTATTAACTTAAATCACTAGTGTAATTTCATCTTTTGCAGTTATTCCTGGCTTTCTCAAATGTCTTCTTTTGTCAGTCTCTAAATAATAGAAATTTCTTAAGCTTGACCTATTTGCTATCTAGAAACTACAGATTCAGAGGTAGATTACCACTTAAGCCACGGCCACCTAAATTACATGGAAGTATAATAAATTACCAGCTTTAGTAGTCTTTGTAATGTCAGGTTAATGAAAAGTTAGACTTTCTGGAATTAAACCAGCCAAGTTCTGGTCTGCCTTTCCTGTATGTGGGAGCTGAAGTACATGGGAGGTAAATTTCTGAAACTGATAACAAGATTTAGTTCAAAACCTGAATAATCATTGACTAATCCAGGAGAAGCATAGCAGGCTATTGATGGTTGAAGGCATGATTTACCTCTGTGCTAGTATAATGTTCTTCCTTTAATGGATTAATTTCTAATTTATACTGTTGTAACCAAGAGGAAAGTCTATTTCAAAGGCAGAAGGGAAGTTTATTGTGAGAAATAACAAGTATGGTTTTCAAAATTATTTAAGCAAATAATTAAGCCACAACTTCAAAACAGAAATATTCGCCACACTGTGTTTTCTAGGACTTTCCTCCAATATTATCTTAAACGTCTCAGAGAGCCTTTGCCTGTTCCCATGAGCAACCACTGTGCCATCTTAAAGATGACACTGTCTGCAAGATGCCCCAGCTGCTGCTTTTAAATGTTCCCTCTCCCGATCTGATCACATCTGGAGATGCTGTGGAAAAGGGGTGATTCCTCAGCTGTTGTCCACAGCTCCCAGAAGGGATGTGGTGGCTGTGGGCTGTTCTGGGTGTTACAGCCCCAGGTTGTCTGGCTGCAGCATCCCAACACCCTGCCACCATACCGAGGGCTATCCAGCTAGTCCTGCTGCCTCTGGGTGGCTTTGGAGGGGAAAACACATTTGGGACACTCTAGCCAGAAGAGCGAAAGTGGCTTGGAAAGACAAGTCAGACTCCTGGAAAGCCAGGAAGAAAAAGAATCCATTGTTAAAGCTCTCAAAAGCAAATGATGGTGCCTGAACTGGCCACGCATGGGAACACCTGCAGCAGGTTTTTGCCTGGGCTGAGCAAGGCTGAGTGCCCCAGCACCTGGGAGCAGACATCGTAAACTGTTCTGCACAGAAACAAGATGTCCCCTGTTCTCTGACTGATGGCTTCTTGTGTTTCTGAGAGCCAACATCTCCCAGTTGGTTTCTACATCCTATTTAACCTTTACTTTGAGAAAGAAACATGACTCTTGGGTGCCCATCCATGAGAGTTTCCTGCCTCTGACAGGTGTGATGGAGTGACAGCATTAGTCCTTCAACTAATGTTTTGCCAGACAACTGGAGCTAATATATGTTTCAAGTAAAACATGTCTTATAACCTCTAGAATAGATGGTATTTAACTGAGGTGTTTTCAGGATTTTGCACACAATTCTGCTCTCCTTTACTCATCTCTTCTGCTCCTCTGATATTAATGGTGCTCCTACAGCAGCTTAAAAAGTCTACATTTCATCTGCCTATTGCTATTTTATCAGTATTCAGTGCAGGCAAACCCTCTCTTGCTGTTTGAGTTAAGAACTTGTTGAGGCATCTTCATTTGTGTGGCACCAACCTTTGTGAGGAGGTTTGCCCTTCATTAATTATTGCTGTTGGATCTCCCCAAGTGCCAGAGTCTAGGGAAAGAGGAAGGAGACTCCCTACAGGAGCTACCCACAGTTTATGTGCCTTTAAGAGATGTGTCTATCCTGTAGAGTTTTAATGGCTGTAGCTTTTCTTTCTATAGATCTCCATGCCCAGACAGAGCTCTTCAAACAATGCAAAAGTCCTTGGTCATATTCAGTCTATTTCTACAGACATACATAGGATAAAATATCCTCAGCTAAAAGTATCCAAGAGCTTCAGACAGTCCAGCCACTTCTTCTACACAGATGTGCTTTTCATCCCACTCCTGAAATCCCTCCTTTGTCAGGGTTTGAAATTCTGCTCCTGTAAGAGCCAATTAAGCACTTTTCTGCTGACTTCAGTAGGGCCAGATCTCTGCCCAGATGTTCCTCCTTTGCTTTAACATCTTCCTGCACTCCTGGTCTCCTAGTACCACTTTGTTCCACTCCCTGTCACACACTTAATTCCTTTTTTCTCCTCAGTTGACAAACAACTATTTCTGGCAAGCAGCGGAAGTGGCAGAGGATGCTCACTAACATCCTTGCCAGATGATGTTTCTGTACAAGTGGGTCAGTGTCGTGACTAGCGGCATCATTCTAGGGGATACTGTGCCCTCATTCATGACAACAATCAGGCTCTCAAAATCCCTCACATAAAATCACTGGAAAGAGCATCCTGTTATCTTTTTTGACTGTGTTAGCTGGTACAGGCTACTCTGCCTCATGCATTCTGTGAGCTGGGATGCAGCTATGTGAAGATTTCAATTTAGTTCTTCAATTGCTTTTTCTGCTGGGTCTGATATAATTGCTGTCAGGATGCATAGCTGGGACTTCAAGTGGTAATAGGAAGACCTAGGAAATTCTTTTGAGCTTTAAAATCTCCTTAGGACAGCTTCTTCCCCTTCCAGAAAATTTGCTAAGCTTCTAAAACTTGTAAAAATAATTGGTCAATGTGAGCAAGAACTTAGACTATAACACTAATGTGCTAAAATTCAATCACTGTGCACACCATGGTATCACTTCAATAGATACAATTCAGCAAGCATTAGATTTACAGCCTTGTTTCTGCCAGCTTGGTCTGCAGAGTCAAATTCTTCGGCAGTCCTCAGAACTTTCCTGGATTATTCTCAGACAGACAGATGTCATCTGCCTCCCCTTCCAATCTTAATAGCGTCCCACATGTGGTCCCCTTCTCTGGCTGTCTTAGCTTCCTTTGGTACTGGGATCACAGCCCTTCTTTTTATTTTCCCTGAAAGTTTTGGCTTGACCACAGCTTGGCAGACAGAGAGGAATAAACAATTTTCACAGAATTGTTCTAAAAATTGGTTGGTGGACTTTCAGACAACTTAACCTAATAGCTAATTCAAGCCCAAGCATTGCAGAGGTGGGAGAGGATTTTTAGGACTGACAACTGTTGATTAACAAGTTGCACCTGTGCTGCTTCTCAAAAGATAAGGGATGATAGGGCTGGCTGTTAGTCAGCATGTTGGATTCATTGATGTTTCCACACTGGTGATCCAGGCACTGTCTGCTGACTCTGGTTCAGTCTCTGTTCCCTGTTTTAGCAGGACTGAAGTATATTATAAGGCAAACTACGGAGCAGGTAGGACTCAGATTACTGTTGTCATTCGCAGTTTGTGTCTCTTTTCTGGGTTGGTATTGCAAGCTAATCTATTTATTTTGGTACAAAGAGCAATTATAGAGATACTGTAAGCTCCTAGTTGGACCACTTCAGTGTTTCCTTGGGACCAGCTATAACTATTTCAGGTAATTTGATTATGTAATGGGTGTAATTAAATACACAACTCTTAGCAGCTAATTTTTATACCAGGCAGATCTTTGAACTGTGCCAATTTAGGAAGCACAATATGTGTTGTATCTCTGGCAGGAGTTAGCAATAAATCTCCAAGGAAACCCCCTGGACACACAGTGCATAAAAATCTCAGTCTGGTCACGAACTATTGACATGCTCTAAGGTACGACACTGATGCAATGACCTTGAGTTGAGACCCCATGTGATGAAATCAGGAATGTGCAATTTAAAAGGAAGATAACAATTTCCAATACGTAAGCATGGAAGGATGCCTTAAAGAGTGATTAATGTGGCATCCCATTAGCTTTAAGTACTACAGAACATCTGGCATATTTCCCCCTTGACTGCAAATTTCTGAGCACTGGTGTTATGTCATCTTACAGTATGCATTTTTGCCCCATCTCTGTAAATCATCTCAGCAATTGTTGTTCATATGAAAGTAATTATATAAATGTACTTGATTAAATTAGCTTGCATCTAGTATGGGTTTCTAATATGGGCATTTCCCTTCCAAAAATAGCTCAGAGGAACTGATGCATTAGGTTTGTGCCATATGATGGAGATTAGACTTCCTTGGCACTGCTAAGCCAGTACATTTCAGCACACCTTGGGCCCAAATGCTGTACCTGTGGTCAACCCACTGGGATCCTCTCACATAGGTACCTGGGCAAAATTTTGTTCATGGAGGCAGCCAACTTACTAAAATTTTAACAGAATTCAGGAAGCTGGTTTTACTTGTTCAAGTTTCACTAAATTGTATTACCTTTGGAGGTTTCATCTTCTCAAAAGTCAATCAGAGAATGATAAAGACCAGACTGCACGGCACAGTGACCTTAGGCTCTCTCTTCTGTTACCACGTCTTGAGTGCTTTAACACTGAGCAGATTGGGTCCAAGTATAAGAGGATAAAGTCAGAGTGATTAGGGATTTGTCCCATGACTTCAGCACTGTTGGATCCTCTTGAATGCCTTAAAAGCCCTCATGAATTATGGACATAGCTGTGCATGCCAACACTCACTTTTGAAATGTTAATTTTTTCCACATCTCACAGTTGATTAAACAAAACAAAATAACCTTCCACCTTGAGGAAGGTAGCAACATGAATTAGGCTCTTTATGACTTTTCTCAACTTTCGTCCTTTTAGTGCAGAGCAGAGCTGTACCTTGTTGCAGCCATGGAGTGGGGAGGGGTGGCTCCCCAACCTCACAGTCCTTTTCCAACCTCACAGTCCTTTTCTGACCACACTCAGCATCCAGCCTTTCGTGTTGCTCTATGGTTATCTGCCCTCAAGCATTACAGAATAAACTTCTTGAAAATACTCACTACTTAAAGTGTGACGCTCTTTCTCTCCCCACCAGTGTTTTGAAGAGTAAAAGAAGGAAATGCATTTATACAGAGCTGATCACACATAGCTCTTAACCACCCACTCTCCTTTCTTCAGCATCAGCTGTTTTGCCATGGCAGGCTGACCTGACTTCACTTGGGTGCTAGACAAATCTCAGCATGTGAGAGTTTAAATTCAAGAAACTTGCCCAAGGGAATGTGAGGTAGGAGGAGGAGGAGAGGGGGTGAGCATATCAAACCTAGGATATGTTACTGCCAGTCCCTCAAGGCTGCACACACTAAAGCAGGAGTGACAGGAGGCAGGACTGAGGGGAAAGGCGAGGGGCTTCTTCTCTCCACAGGCACTTGAGTAACTAGTGCTCTGTTGTATTCACAGAGTGGCAATGGTTGTGCCATTGACTGAGCAGAAAATAGCCCACGCTGTATATTTTTGGGGGATTTCTTCTTTGAGTGCAAGAAGCTGGCTCTGACCATTTTGTGTCAAGTGTGCTTCTAAATAGAAACTGCTCGTGAGTGCCTGAGTTGCAGGTTGTTCTCTCACACATGGTATGATTTCCCCTGAAAAGTCCAAATGCTTTGCTCTCCTCAAGGTTTCAGGAACCCAGACACCAAGCAAAACTTAGGCCAAAGAGTAGGTGCCCATCCCAAAGAGCCACTTGCTCCCCTTGGCTATGTGGTGCAACAAGAAAGGGTGAGTAATATATCACATACAAACATAGACCATCTGGGGCCTCTGTTCCCTGCCCTGCCTGGGCTTACTCTGCATCTCAGCTGCTCATCGGAAAAGGGGGGAGAATGGTACTGTTCTAACTCCCAGTCGTGCTTTAAGGTTGTATGCATTTGAAACCTGTCTCATTCTCTGGGTACCAGTTAAGTACCATTAATGTACAACCAGACAGAGCAACTCATGTGTTCTTTCTTGTTTTGTTTTTTTTTTTTTCCCTGCAGCTGCAGTCAATGGAAATATCCTGATTTATGTTATCTGTGTATTGTATCACTTTAAACAACAGATGCAACCTTTGATATCCCTCAAATTCAAGTAAGCCCTATAAAAGTATTTTTTCCCACTGAACAGATTCTTTGCTACAGAGAAGGAAGAGTCCTCCAGGTCTTGAGAGGGGTTTTCTTATTCTATAAGTTGTTTTATACAAATCAAGGTTACTAACAGTGATGTAATTAAGCTCTGGCGAGTTAGGAGAGATAAAGGTTGAGACGAACTACATGTTTGGAATCTTCAATTAACCTTCTGATCCCTGGGTTGTCCAGAACAGGTCACCCACACCAAACCAAAATATACCACCAGCATCCTGAGGAGTCATCAGAAATCCTACTAATAGGATACAAGCTAAATAGTAGGGAGCAAACATCATAAGAGGTTTGGTTTGGATAAGCATGCACACATTTGGCTGCTTATCTGAAATGTATCCAAATACTGTAGCCTAGAAACCTTGTAAGAATGGGTTCGTAAGGTGACTTACACTAGCATTTTTGTTTGGTTGTTCAAAAAGGGAAAAATGGAAAATAATTCCACATGAGGAAAAGGGGTAGAATTTTTTACAGTCACCTCAGATTTGACCTACATACAGGTTTTTTTTTAAAATAACTTCTTTAGATGACACAGTATGCTGTAACAAGTTGGTTAAGACATGGATTTTCACTGACTCTGCACCACATTTGGTGCATGCAGACCTCTTCTATTAAAACACATTTTCAAGGCTGCAAAGTCCTGCACTTGTATTTCAGCTCAATCTCATTCAGAGGACAGATTTTCATGGTGATCTGTGACTCCCCAGTGCCACACAACCCGCTTTGCGCCCCTCCGCCTCAGCCCCTGCACACCATGGATGCTGCTCACATAGGAAGAAGCCGTGCAACATGTCACCTCCTTGGTGTCTGGTCCCACACCTTACTTACTGGAAAGAATCACAGGAAGGCTTCAGGAGCCTTCCTGTGGACTTCACAATCGGGCAGTTACTTGCTTCACAGATGTTTAGAAATACGCTCTCACAGTAAGTCTTAAAAGTGAGTAGCAATTTAGCCCCTTCCTACACTTGAGAAATGTGAGGCAAAAAGTGATGAAGGTGTAAGTACATTTCCCGTGGACTACAATTGCAGCTTTATGTGTTCTGCACTTCTGGCAGTCAGACTGAAGGGTTTTTAGGCAGGAATCAGAAAATTGAGAGTAAACAATCCCTAATCCTGTCAGAGTAGGGCTTTTGGGGCATGAAGAAGCATGTCTACTCCATTTTTTTCTGTGAAAAATGCAGATTTGAAACGGCAATATTTTTTGCATAGTGTTTGTTGTGCTGATTATTTTGAATGTGAAAATAACTTTATTGCTATTTTTATTATAAGGCCATTTTTTATTTCAACTTGAAATCTTCCTTTGAATTTATTTAAAAACATTAAATAAATATTAACTTAAATGAAAAAAAAAATATATAATTAGTCACTGTGGCTATTGACAATGATGTGTAAGAAGTCTGGTTGAAGGGACTAGCTTAGCATCGCACCAAGCTCCCGGACTTGGAGGTGCTGGAATTTCTCCATAGCAGCCCTCAGCTGCCTTTAGCTTGTACTTCTCCCAGTCACTTGCCTCACTGGGAACAGCTTTTCCAACTTTCTCTGCCAATGAGGACATTCAGCCAGGGCAATGAGCATGCTGCTGGCTCACCCAGGTTCCTGCTCATCTGGATCAGGGTGGATGAATCCCCCTGAAATCCACTGTGGTCTCTTGCTGGCCCTCACCCTAGGTTTTGGTCCCCTGAAAACCAAAGCAGATGAGAAGTATGGGAGTGTGCAGAGCAGAATCTCACCAAGATCCTGCACTAGATTGTGTCTGACGTGTGCTCCAGAAGCACACCCATATCCCCTCATTCAGGTAAACATCTGCTGCTCCCAATATAATACAAAAAGGGGCAAATTACCTCATTCCTCCAGGCCATAAACTGTGTGAGTTCAGTGAGGAGGGGTGCGTGGTCCCCACTCCTCTGCCAATATGCTGATTATGGCATTTGCCTAAGCAGAGGCTCTGCTTGCACAAAACTGGGCTTTTAAACTTTGAAATCAGTTCAGGAGGGTCGGGCAGATCTTTGTTACTCTCTACAGCAGAGGGCATGTTTGTTTGCAAGACTCTGTCTCAGTACCAGTATTTCACAAAGCGAATGATGAGACTAGGAAATAAATATGGGAGAGAAAGGGAAAGTTGCCAAGATGAGGCATTTTCTTGAGAAGCTGAAGGCTAACTTTATACATTTCGGAGCACTCTGTCCCTTTGTTCGCAGAAAAGAAAACTTCCAGGAGAAGGTTCATTACTCTTCTTTTGGCAAAACTTCCTCCTTCCCAGAATGTTCCCTCTGCAGAGGCCCCACCTCTGTTAAAATAGGTGAAGTATGTTGTCACTTACTGCAGGAGGTTAATATTTGAAAACAATACCAAACAGACTTTGTTCCCAGAAATCAGTGCTGTTCGCAACATGCACGCTCATTCAAGGCAGCTGCAAAACAAACCCCGTTCTTGGTAGCTGTTGTTACTATGAGAATGCAAAAGCCACTTATCCACCACAGACAGGAGCTGGTATGGCAAGATTTATGCTGAAAACCAACATGTACTCACTGTGGCAGCATTAGCAACACTGCCTGCACAGGCTGTTCCTAAATATAGTCTTTTTCATGATGAGCTCTGATTCATTGCATGAACGTAAAGCTGCACGAATAATAATCAAAACATATCAAATCAAAACATCATTCTTTTTTTTTTCTTGAAAGATGCTACATGTTTTACTGATTCATAGAGAGGAGTTTTCTAAGTCGGGAAGCTCTGCAGCACTGTGAAGGTGTGATGAGCTCCAGCTGCTCACTGAGCTGTGTCGCAGCGTAACCACAAGGAAAACGCGGCACATCCAGCTCTGGTGTCACTTTGTTGACTGATTGGCAACACTCCTGGGATGAACTTGCCCCAGTGAATTTATACAGACTCTTGATTGTGAGTCAGAATAGGAGTGGATGCAGAGGGGTCCCCAGGCTTGAAAGCATTATCGTCCTGGAAACCACGATAGGACGATATGATATTGTCCTTCTGTGCAATACCCAAGTACTGTATCTTAAACAGAAGGATCAGCAATATAAAGTATGTTTGTTCCATATGCAAGTAACTGAATATTGTATTTTCTTTATGTATATATGGAGGATATAATGTATTGCAATACAGCATGCTATTATGCAAGATGATTTATACTTAGGAAATGCTGTAAATATGTTTTCTCTTTCCTGCATGATTTGCATTGGGTCATTTCACTGCAAGCAATTGAACAGATCTGCAAGCTGAGCAGGCAGGGGTGAGGGAAGCAGAAGAGTGAACATACATTAATAATGATGGTAATGCCTCCATTAATGTCTGTCACTGCCAATCTCTCGCTCTGTGCAGTCACCAAACATCAGATGGGATGAGTGACAGCCCAGTGCCACGCAGCGAGCAGCCGGAAGCTTTCTTTTGAAAAGCAGTGAGACAAACCTGGTATGCCTGAAGTGAATTAATGGCAAATTGATGTCAGCCAAGCAATATTGAAGCAGCAGCCAGAACAGCTGTTGCTGATGTTCTCCTGTTTGAATCCTTTCTATCATCCTGCCCTTGCCAACCAGAGGCAGCCAATGCATCCTGCACATGCAGAAAAACTGATTGCTTTTTCTTGGCTGGCTTATTTGTGACAGGCTTTTTGTCTTGAGGCATCACCTTGCTTTTTTGAAGTTTGCTTTGATTAAGATGGTAGTCGTCTTTAATATCAGCCTTCCTCCCTATTATCCTCTCTTTTGTCTCCTCAATTCAAGGTATAGTAAAAGCTCTTTGTAAGCCTTTGCCACAACAGATTTTGGTTTTGCCTCCTTTCCGTTTCATGCCACCAAAGCAATACTGAAATGCAACAGGGAAAGCGGGGCTTAGTCGAGTCACGCCAAACATTGCTGCTCCTCATCCCATGGCAAGACATGGCTTGGGGGAGGATACAGGTGTCTAATCTCAGCAGTGGAGCTACACTTCATGATGCATAGAATTTTTATTTTATTTTATTTTTTTTTTAAAAAAGAGCAGATTTAAAGGTTTAATGAGTGACATGGGGACAATGTTTTATCAGGAGAGGTGAGGCAAGGGGCAGCTCCAGCCATCCACCCACATGTTCCTTCATGCTTTCTTTATTCAGGGTATTGTGTGGTTGTGTCAAAATCGTTTTCATGAGGTCAGTGTGTTCACTGGACTGAAAAATATTGCCTTCCTCACAATTTTCCTCAAAAGAGCAGGACTAGTGCTTTCCTCTCACACTCAGACTGTGTAAACCCAAAACTACTCCATGGAAGATAACTGAGCTCTATGGATATAGGGAAAGAGGGTAAAGTAGTTCAGCACTGATAATCACATCATCCTGGATGATTCAGGATTCAGGAGCAAGGCTGGCTACAAAAATCTAATCGCTAAAGTGCAATGGATGTGATGATGTACAACAGACATGAAAATATCAGTGGTTTAATGTACAATAGCCATTTTGGTAGCAGAACACAGACTGTTGCATCCCACTGAAACCTCAGCTGACATATAGGAGGCTTCATGACAGGGATTAGGGGAAATTTTATAGAGTTGAAAGTGGATTTTAGCTCCCTGTAAAGCAGCATCCTGATTTTGGAGGTTAGCCTAATTGTCTAGGGCTCCACGTGTTTATGCAGCAACATAATTTCATACTGTATCTCTTGCAGTGATGCTAATAACACAAAAACTTTTCTAGTAGATTTGTGATTATTGTGTGCCTTATGATGCTCCTAGAGAGCCCAAGGCTGAGTGAGGGTACCAGTGTCTTAGACAATATGGAAATGTGTAGTACATTACTATCCTTGCTCTCAGAATCTTTATATCTGAAATGACAGTGTATCTTCAGTTTAGATTTCATGACAGTGTATTGATATATTACTATTCATCTCAAAGCCTCTATAAGCACTTCTTATTACACAGCATAGTAACAGTGCAGGGTAGAAGAGTACAAGAGCTAAATATTTACCATGCAATACAACAGTAAAGAGATTTTAGCTCAATACAGATGAGTAAATGTTTTACTTAGGGCGGGTGCTAAGGGAGGATGAATGTCCATACAATCCAAACAAAAGCAGAGTGGTTAATGTCTTGCCTGAAAGATTTATGGGTAATAAAGTACACCGTTTCTGGCTTAATCCTACAAATCACGGATCATGGATCATGGACATGATCCTGCTGAGGTATGAACATTAGCTGCTGCAGTCATGCATTTGCTTGGCCAGCATAGCCGAGGAGCATCCCATTCACCCATTTCCCCGATCCCTGGCAAACTACATCACTTCCATGTTAGCACTGCTGAAGTTAAACAACTCTCAGCATTACCAGTCCAAATCCCTGCTCAGTGGTTTACGTAACTGTGCTTGCAAAAATTGGCTTAAAATGCTTCGTAAGCTGAACCTTTCAAGGTCTAATACAGAGCTCAGTGGTAGTGTTCTGTATTACAGCAAAACAGCTCTCCTTGCAACAGAAGCCGTCAGGGTTTTGCTGTTCTTATTTCCCGTGTCTTGAAAACTGGAATAAAAAAGCCCCAAACAATCATTGCAGGTGCCACACACAACTGGTATGAAATAGCAGCACTGCTGACACTAATGGCATCATTTTATCTGTTGAGAAGAAAGTATGGGCAGTAAGCTAAAATGCATTTGAGCTGAGTGAATAGTTGTTTTGTTAGTAGCAGTGCTGCCCATGGAATCTCCAGTATTTGTTACATGGGTCTTCAGCAGAAGATGTGGTTTTCCTTTCGTGTTCTGGTTCTCCCAGTGTGGAGCAGGGAAAATAATCTGGATTCAGTGTTTCTTTGGAATATTTCTGGATGACAAATAGGTAGAGTTTAGGCTCACAACTCTTATGGAGCTGCTGTGAGGCATTCTACTCCAGGTCTTAAGTGCCTGATGTTTGACAAATGTGAGAAAATGTGGCCATGTGCATGGCGATTTCCAGAACCCCTGCCCCCTTCTGTCTCCTGCCCATCTTCTCTGCTGATCACAGAGGTTTTCCATACCAGAAATGCTGATGTTGTTAATCTCATCCAGGAACATATTAAATAGCTATAAAAGGTCCATGAATTTGCAAGTGCAAAGGACATGTATGGTGAGAAGCCATCACCAACATGACATTTATGATGTCCGCATATGGATTAAATTCTGGAAAATATATGGAAATTTCTATGGGGTCAGCAGACAGAAGTGAGGACATATTAAAAGCAATGCTGTCCCTCTCTTCACCCTGCCACCTTAAGCAGGTGTGTGTACACTGTATTCCTCTGAACATTCCTTTAAATAATCAGAACATTTTATATAAACAACAAAATAACTCTGTGGGGGTGAGCACAAGTTACATTCCAGGCCAGAAACTGACCTTGAGCACGAAACCCCCATGTCATGGTCAGAAAGGCTCCCTGTTTGCTGGACTCACAGTCTCCATATGGAAATAAGGAGTCTGAATTTGAATAATTTTGCAGCCTATGAGGAACTCTGCATTCTCAGATATTCATAGCATCTCACTGTCTGTTCACTTGTTTTGTCTTCTCTGTATATGCAATCAAGGTCCATCATGAGGGGAAAAAAAAGTCAACATGTCAGATTTCTCATGCTGATTTTTAGTGCAGCAATTTCATGGACTGCCCCTTAAGTGTTTAATTTCCTTATTAACCATCAACACTAAGTAGTGCTCCGTGTGACATAGCAAAGGACACCTGGTTTTCAAAGAGTTTAAAGAGTTAGTGATGGGGGTAAAATGAACAAGGGGAAAAAGCTTGAAAGATAAGTACTTTCATGCAGTTTAAATGTCATTTTCATGCTTTTGTGCCTTCCCTTGATACTTTGGGCATATTCTGTTGTGACTGAAGTGTGGTTTTGAGTGACCTGGAATATCTCTGATGGACTTCTGACAGAGTAAACCATCAGAAGGGGGTGGAAGTTCTGGTTTCTGTGTGCAGAGCTGCCAGAACTACCAAAGCAGCAGGCTCATTTCCCAGTCATCCTGCATAAGGGTCAAGATCGTTGAGAAGGAGGTTCAACAACTAATGACATGGCTGGGAGGAGGAACAGGAGGAGAAGGGTGTGATAATCTTGATCTGACAGTGCGGGGCAGATAACCCCACTTGTTTCGTCTCTAGTCTTTCCTTCTCTCTCTGCCTTGCTTCCTACTGATGATCTTTCAGTTCCTTTTCTCGATCTTATTGCTGCAACAACATTTAGACACAATTAAAGATTCCTATCTGCTTGTTTGCCATGTGGATCAGCTCTTTGTTCAGGGCCTGTGCAAGTGTGTGACCCCAGGACTGCACTTACAACACTGAAAGTTTGGAAACATGATAGTGATCATGTATGATTTGGGCTCCAGCTGGCATAATTTCTCTCTTCCAACACGAGACCAGGTCATACCATGCTCGAAGCACATCTGGGTGAGAAACAGTACGCATCTCCAACAAGAAATCTTGAAAATCTGCATTTTTCTCCTGCTACGTGTCAGGCCAAAATTCAGCATTTCTGATAAGAGACAGACTCTGTCCTTGACATCCCCAAGTCTCAGGCATCCATCTGGGATTGTGGGGCTCCAGGTCCATAGCCTCTATGTGTTTTGTATAGGTTGTGCTGCTTATAATTAAAATTTGCTTAGGGGTCTATCCTAAACCAGGTGCTATGCTACTGAATACTCTGGCTGAGATTGCCCTGACTTACTTTCCTGATGAAAATGTCGGAAACAGTGAATTCCTGCAGAAATGAGAACCAAGGTCAGTGAGCTAGCCAAGTATAAAAAACACTTCATCAAAAAAAAAAAGTCCTGAAAACAAAAAGCATCACATTCTTTAAAGTACATGCATATTAAAATATTCTAAATGCTGATATTGCAGGTACTATTTTCCCTCAAAAAGCTCCATTTGAGCAGATGAGTTTGGCTCTGCTTTTACAGTGATGTAATTCAAGTAAAATATCCTATTGTACCAGCAGACACTGGAGTTAGAAGATCCCATTTTCTTCATCAGATCTGGGCCAGATGGGCCAAAGTAATATCCATTCTACATGTGGCAAACATTCTGCCTGCAAAAGGTGGGCCTGTGTACTCCTCTAACCCAGTCTGCCCTCTGTATACTGCCAGCTCAGTCCTAATCTCAGCCCACATGCCTGCATTTCCAGCTCTTTACAAAACCTTCAGCTAAGCCTTTCCTCCTTTGAAGGAGTAATTAGTTCCCAATAGGGAGGAAGTCCATCCTGCAATACATTGTTGTTTTTTCTCGTTTTTTTAGCAGGTACAGCTGTTTTTCAGTCTGATTGAAATGCTGTAAATGGCCCTTCACTCAAGTCAGAGAACTTCCTCAGCAGGAGGTAAGGCAGCCAGTGCTTGACTGTTTGGTTTATAAAGACCCTTTAAATACTTTAGCCTGACTCTGCTTAATTGTTTTGGAGTCCTTGGCAATTGTCTTTGTTGCTATGAAATTTGCAATTACTGTTGACCCAGCAGCTTCCAAGTTAGCCTCATTGCCCAGCACCAAGGAAAGCCAGCAGACTGGTGAGAGGAGCTCCAGGAGCGCTTCAACTGCAAGAGCAGCCCATTATGGATTTCAGTCGAGCAGTCAGAGTTTGGTCTGCTTTGCTATTTTTCTTTTAGACAACTGGCTTAGATTCAAACCATAGAGAGCCTGAGCAAAAATCACCAGCATTTGAGGGCTTCTCAGTGACCTTGTGAGGTTGTACGATCTTGCCCCACTGCTGATAAATAGATATCCTTGTTTTCAAAACTGCTGCTATGATTTCTACCTTTTCTTGATAAACTCACCAGAAAGACCAATACTGAACAGATGTGAAGACCAAACTGACTCCAGTGGATCATGGTGGCTGAATACTGGCACAATGCTAGGGTCTTTCTCATGCACTTTTGTTGTTGGAACTGTATCCTTGGTAAGTGGAAGACTGCCAAATTCCTCTCCCATGACACTTGAATTCATGTCAGTTTTTTCGTGTTTAATGTGCAGTACAGAGATGAAGGCATAGCTTTCTTTTAGCTATTCTCTGTCAAAGACCAAAATGCAAAGAGAGGGGTTCATGCTCAGACCTGCACATCTGTCCCTATGTGGGGAAGGACCCTCCCCACAGAAACCAGTCAAGAGGGAATGAGTAGGAACAGAAAGCAAGACACCCTCCTGGCTGCTGCACAGACACAGCCATTAGACAGACCTGTTCATACCTCCTTTTCAATTTATTTTTTAATTAAGATTTAATAGGTATTGTCAGGTATAAGAAAAAATCCAGACACTTTGGGTGTTTGTCAAGGACCTTGGAGAAATTTCTGGTCCTGTCTCAGTTGCAAAAAGAGAAAAGCATGCCTTACACTGTGTAAACAATGAGTGTGCCTCCCAGGACAGGTATTTAAAAGGGTTTTGACTTGGTGCTCAGGCTCATGATGGAGTTGTGGCATTTCCAGAAATTTCTATACGCTGGCCTGTTTGTATGCCCTTTGCATGCTCCAAATGGGAGCCAGAGCAATTTAACTTGAATGTCTCTCTCTGCAATTACTGTAGCTCGGTTGATGCTGCAACTTGATAAGTTGCTGTACTTTGTCTTTATGTCTCAGCCTTCAAGAGTGGTAAAACTGCATCCAACACTTATATGATCCCCTCTGAGGAGTTTATGGTGTAGCAAAAATACCTAGGTATTACAGGGACCTTCAAGGTAGAGTTTTATGCAGAGAGGTGGGTGAGGCATCAGGGCACAATTCCGCTTTGATGTATCATGAGCAGTGGCAGAGGCCAAGAGGCATTCAGGGATAAATAGGTGGTATGCATGATGGAGCTGGCTTTTTGTGTGTCTCAGGTAGGCAGGACACCTGGAAATGATTTTAAATCAAATGAATTATAGGAGAAGATTAAAAACTCAATTGTTATTGGTCTGTTGCCACCAGGAATGAGTTGGGAAGGATACATAAAAGGATGCTTTTTCACTCTGTAAAGCAAAGTGTATCTATAAAGTATTATATCCTGTTATGATCTAGTTGATGGTCTTGCCTCTAAAAGTTGGTAATGCAACCAATGAAATTATAGACTTCAACACTGTTTAGCACTTAGCTTATGCTGAGACATCCAACTTACTGATTAGACACTCCACACTATACTTTGTTAATTATCTTTCATTTCTCTCCCTCTGCATTGCAAGCCAACAGCTGAGGGATTATAGGAGCTAGGACAGTGCACAGTTTTATTACCTATTATCGTTTGTTGTGTTACACTTCCTGAAATTATGTTTCCTTCTTTTATACGTGAAAACCATTCACCAAATAGAATTACAAACTGAAGCAATAAAGGGCTATAGGTGAGACATTTAGGCCCCAGCTTTTATTTTTAAGGGCTTTTACAAAGCCTGAAGTAGCTACTAGTAACTTTACAGGCAGTCTCAGTGCCATAATGGTAAAAGCACCAGTAATTGGACTTTGTGACTTGCTGATACCAACAAGATAATTCTCTAGACCCCCTTGTGTACTGTATTTCCATGCATGAAGCCTGCATGCAGCTAATGATGGCAACTCATGACTGGAGTTCCGGATTGCAGAGCACAGTGGGATTTGAGTAAATATAAGGCCTGTGCTGTCATTTATGAAAGACAACTGAGGGAAGGAGGAGGGAAAGAGGCTGCTGCCTAAGCAAACATACCATATACATGCCCGGTGCCTCTGGATTCACAGCCTGTGCAGGTCACACTTTTGTCTACCCCATCTCCCCCTTGGAAGGACCCCATGCTCCTGGAAACGCTTCTGCACAATGGCTGCGGTTCTCTTTGGAGCAAAGGGCTATGAATAGGAGTCTCACGTTTTATTTCTGTGTGACAGTCCCTGCTGGGCAAGCACTTTATGTATGGTGGGGTTATCTATAGGAAACCTTTGGGAAAGAGGATGAGAGAGCGGTGGTTCTTTTATCCCCAGAACTAGCACAATCAGGGCAGCAGCGATGCACAACTTCCCTTGCAGTGACTTCGTGATTCAGCCACCTTAAGGTATGAGAGGGCAGATGTGGCTCCCCACCGCTCACTCTGCAGCTCCATGAAAAGCCTGCTGGAGTTCACCAGGAAAAGGCAATGTTTGCCAAGACTTTACAGACTTTTCAAAGAGGCAATTTCTTCTGCAGGGCTGTTCTAAGTTGCCCAGAGAGACCGATCTAAAGCTCTTGATACCTGCTCCCCACCAGCAGTTATGCAAGATGGTGGTGACAAGGTTTGTGCACCAGACTCTGTTCAGGAGAAGCTTGGCTGTTGGCTTATTTTGCTCACATCCCTGTTACATGTAATTGGTACCAGAAAAAGCCAAGACTGACCCTGTTGAAAGAGACCAACAACCCCAGGCCAGTCCTGCTCATGCTGAAGTTGATACAGCCACCGTGAACAGAACTGGAAGAAGAAACTAGTGTGGACACTGATATTTGACATTATTTTGCCACGACAGGCAGCCTTCATGTAAAAAAAAACCAAACCATACTAATGGAATTGGATATCTGAGTGGAAAATGGGAAGGAGTTCTTCTCTAGACATTGGAAACTGTAAAACACATCTTTTTTTGCAGGCTGGTGATGTCAGAGGAATGCTCTGTGACCTGGGGACTAAATAAAATGTCACCAGGCTTCCAAATTCAGTGAAGCAAGACAGTAAAATCTGAATGTTTTCTGAAAGCATCTCTTCATGTAATTGAATACATTTTCTTCAAACTCTTCTCATGGCAAATCAGCATTGGCATATAAACCAGCTAGCATATTAATAAATCAAAAAAGCTTACCAGATTTTTGTCTGTATATATAAATTTACCTTGTCTGATAAGATTAGATGAGTGAGGAGTAAATCTTCTAAAAAATGAAGTGCTGAAATAGATTATTTTTTAAATTACTCATTGTATAGCCTGATTTTAAAAATTACCCTTTTTATACTCTTACTCCATTAGAAAATGTGAGAGGGTCAAATTTGTATAGCTCCATTCGTTTTACTGGCATTAGCTGGCATGATTTACAATGTGGATTCAAGTTCATATATTTCTAATACAACATTTTAACATTAAAATTTCAAATTATACCTATAATCATATTCAAATCTTCGGAATGTTTTCTGGTGAAACACGAATGCATTACATAAGTTGAATTCCTGAAGCCATAATATTAAGCATCATAAATACCAGTGCAAAAATAAAATAAAAATCATCCAAATATGTTTAAAATAATGTACTGTGTTCTGGAAACCAAATTTTAATTCTGGATAGATGCCAATTCCAGAGCTGTCAGCTTGCCTGTGAGTGTTGAATTTGCAGTGAGGTGTTTAGATTATGACATTGTTTTAACTGATACGTGTTGAAATACTGTCTTGATATTATTAATGTGAGGGAAATGGCTTGGACTGGTGCCAAACTCAGTCTTACCTTCAGATGTACTTAATTCAGACCCATCTTTGGGTACTTCTCACAATCTAGCACAACTAAGAAATGAAGTCTTGAGTGGCTAAGGGGGCTGTGGTGCAGAGCAGTAATGGTGATGGAGAAACAGTGTCTTGTGGTCTCCCTATCTGGCCAAAGGGAATCCTTACTTCCTTCTCTTCTGCTAGAGGCAGGAGATAGAGGTAGCAATTATAATAGTATTTTGTGCATATAGAGAGCTGTTTTCAAAAGAGCAGGGAATTCATTTGGCCTGTTTTCAAAACCTACTTGAATGTGGTCCCACAGTTAGACTTGGTAAATTGTGAAAGCCTTGTTAGCTTCAGGTCATTGCCAGAAAGGCAAACTCCTGCAATGGAATCAAGTGTGCAGCTAGTGGAAAAATAAGTTCCAAGTAGCTGTGAAAATGAAGAAAAGAAGGAAGAGTAAAGCAAATAGAAGTGTGTGTACAGCCCCTGTACTGCCAAGACCATCTGCCTACCTAAATTGAGAGATAATGTTCTACCCCGACACGTAACATTGTGCTCTCTTTAATTTGAAGCATATTTTGATTAACCCCACCCCAAAAGAGAATGTGTGGATTTAAATTACAAGTTGAGAATAGGTTCATGAACTCAGGCAGGTTTTACAAAGAGGCCATAAGGTTAACAAAATTCCATGGGGCTCAACAATCCCTTGTACAAATATTAGCTAACTGACAGTGACATGTTTCTCTCACTTCTTATCCCGCTCCCAGAAGGAGACTGTCAGGGTTTGGAGCAAGACACCTTCACCTGTCATCCCAGCTGCTCGGGGGAGACATCATCCCATCCAACAACTAGCGCCAGGGGTTGAGTGGCCATGGAAAGGTGATATTATAGTGCAAGGTGTTGAGCAGAAACAGAGAGATGGTGAAAAGCTCAGTCACTCCTGTGGGACTGTTAGGGCTACGCTTTCAGTGAGCAGGAAGCACCTCAGTCCATGATCAGCTAGAGAGGGGCAGTTTTGTAAAGGAATAGTGCACGGGTGCTGTTCTGGTGTCCCCCGAACCTGAAGTGGCCCCGAAAACTGCTGTTGTCCCATGGACTCTGCTTGCCAGCCCTCCCAAGAGGCCCACCGAGCCCCCCTGCCCTGCTTTCTGCTCCTTCCCTGGTTTGTCTCAACCTGTTCACTGTCAGGGGAAGGCATTGGGCACTAAAGCAGCCCACATGCTCACCTCCAAATGCTTGGGCCTTTGGTTTCAAAGATAACATCAGACCTCATTAAGCTCACACTCCAAGCAAATGTTTTCCTTCAGCCCTCTTGTCAGTTTTAGGATGACAGAAGCACATCTTTCAAGTTTCTTGGTAATCCCAGTGAGATAACATGTGCTGGAGCTGGGGTGGCGGGGGATTTGCAACCCAACACCAGCATGCTCGCTGCTCTTTGAAGAGGGAGCTGTTCTGCCACAGTGTTTAAAAAACAAGAAACACATCCCTACAACTAGCGACAACCCCTGACACCATCAGGCTCCCAGGTCAGATGGCTTTCTCTTTTCCAGATGTTGCACGGAAAGCTCGGTCACACAGACAGTCTTCCACAACTTCTGGATACCGGCTTTCCCCCAGACTGACTTAATGAAGCTGGAAAGCACCATGTTGTGCAGCTGGTTAGTTCAGTTAAACATTTAACAAATTCTCTCTCAGTGATTGCAGCTATTTCTTGCTGGTCAAATCCCACAGGCCTTTCTCAGGCAATATATTCAGAGATTTTACTCAGTACCAGCTGCATTGGAAATGCTGAATTTGGCACATTATTTACAGGCAAGCTTCTAAGCGTCTAGTAACTTCTGACAAACATAGATGCCATTTGACCTTTACTGGCTCATGGATGTGAGCAAAAAGTATCATTCAGAAAAGCAAGAGAATTTTCTTCTTTTGGCATTTTCCTTTTCTTTTCCCCCAAAGAAGCTTTTTAAAGACCCTGGAAGTGAAATGCAGGACATCTTCTTTGCAGAAGACCCCATGTGGCTATAATGTGGCTTTTGCAAAATGGCTAAGCTGCCCAGGGTAATAACTGGAAGTACTTCAAAGAAAGCCCAACCTACAGAGTTTCCCCCCAAACTGCCCTTTGAAAGATTAAACCTCCTAAAAATACTCTGCATGGGTCACACACACAGCAAGTCCAAAGCCTCTGCTTGCTCTTGGCCTATAAAAATTGAAAGTCAACAAATTCTTGATCCTCAGTCTATATTTTCTCTTTTTCCTTTACCTTTTGTACTCCTAATTGAGGCCTCAAGCATCCAACAAATACTTCTAAATCAGGATTCATTGCCTGTAAAAGAGCTGCAGACTGCTATATGCTTTGTTTAGGGAACATGTAGCTGAGCTAGAAGTACTTTTTCTTATTATTCCTGTATTTATTCTTCATTTAGGAAACACATAGCTGAGCTATATATATTTACTCTAATTATTTTATTCCCATGAGGGCTCTGGTTTAGCAAGATAACTGAGCATCTGCCTAACATTAGGCAGGCTAGCATTTTATTCAAAGCCAATTGGACTCATGAACTTAAGTACCCTGTTAATCAATGCATCAATAGACACTTCCAGTCCCAAATCTTCCTATGGTGGTCTTGTCAGAAGTTTTTGCAGTCAGTATTGGGCTTTTCTTTTCTCCAGGAACCCAGTGCAGGGAATGGCAGTGGCAGTCACACAGCAAAGGCAGCCTCACTTGCCTTTTCTGCAGACCCTTGTCTTGCAAATTTTTAAATAACAGAATATAATTCAGGATTTTCTATAGGTTTCTTTAGCATTATTGCTGCTCGTATATCTCCCAGGAATTGAGAGTGCTTTATTTTTCCCCAGATAAATTAATATGATAAAACAGCAATAGTGATTTGAATACAAGAACACATTGCCCAGAAAAGATAGAAGGAAAAATGTGTATGGTAAGCTGGAAAGTAATGTATGTCAATGGTGTCATAAACTGGAGAAACATGAGAAATAAAGGCATAGATAAAATGAACTTGCTTTGGTAAAGTCATTTGGAGAAAGAACAGCTTTATGGGGGCTTTGTGGGTTAGTCTTCCATATCCACATCAGGTCTCTAAGCTCTGAGTTGGAACATTAATAGAAATCTCTGTGCTGTTAAAGTGAGAACTATTAACTATGCACAGTATCATTATAGAAATGTTATCTTTCCAGCTACAGGCTGCAGAGCTAATCATTTGAAGTCCAGTTATTCCTAGAATGATAACCCAGAACTTCTATCACCAAAAATGTAATGCTGAGAAAATGATGATATTTTATATGTAGTTTTGACGATGAGTGAAGATATTACAGACAAGCTTTTCTTAGAAAATAACTATGGAGCAACTAGTCATGACATATTCATTAAATGGAAGAAAAAGAAAACATGTTGAGATTTTTATTTTTTTTTACAGTGCAAACTCTGAGAAATGTGTGGGCATGAGTTAGCAAAGCCAAGTAGCCTGGACAGCTCAGGGTCTTAAATGTGAAAGTTTCTTGTTTCTTTAAACAAGGACTTCAAAACTTTTAATAATTTGCAGCCTCAGCAAGGGGAAAACAAACACTTGGAAAGAGGTCTGAACTTAACTGGACTAATGACTCCTTAAAAGAGAGTGTTAGGAAATTAGATGTGATTGTGCAAAGAGTGGAAAAACAGACGTAAGCAGTTCCTTTCCCACTTTACAGTTCTTCTATGGAAGTGGACAGGTCTGATTTAATACTTTCATGGAATATATTGGTTCAAAATGAATTGGTACAAAACAGAGCAAGTAGTGATGAAATTTGTATGTGACCCAAATCTAAGGGCACTCCAAGTGTAATGGAGGATCCAGGTATCACACAGAAAGATGTAGATGCCTTTCAGAATAATAACAAAAGGAGCTGAAATTCACCTGCAGAAAGTATTGGATATTAATAACAAGAATTTTTATCCTGACACAGAGGTTCATCACTTGGGAGTGATAACAGGAGAAACCTGCATAATGAAGATGCGAAAAAGTTAAATTTCATGTTATATGTCTCCAAGTAAGATACTCCCAATAGAGTTAGGGAGGAATAGGAATACCAGACTGCAATATGCTGATAGTACCTTATCTGGAATATCTGCAGTATTCAGAAAGCCAGGCTTGAAGGGGCACAGGTTCAAGCAGAAGCGTGTGCAAAAAAAGGGTTACTAGGATGAGCAGAGAAATTAAAGTCCCATCTCACAGAAAGAGAACTAGAAGAACTTTGCTTGTTTTCTTAGCTAAATTAAGCCTGAGAGTGATATGATTGCTTTCCATAAGCAAGTAAACAGAAGGGAAAAGAGCTGGGAGCTGAACAATACTGGCACAAGAACAAATGTGTATAAATTATCCATGAATAAATTGAGGAGGAAAATCAGAATATTTCTATTCATCAGAAGAGTGAGTTTCTGCTGGTAGGAATAATTAGAACAAAGAATTTCAGCAGATTTCAAACACCATGAACGGGAGTATAGTGCTGGTACAAAAGGCCCTCTCTAGTTTGATACTTTTGACTTCTGCTCATACAGCAGAGATCAGAGACCAGAGGTGCTCTTGGAATATTTTCAAAATGTTATTATAGATAAAGAATGAATGCTAAGGTGAAAATTAAACTCAAGCCCATTTACCTGTGTTCAATATTACTCCCCTACAAAGAAAATTACTGACTCACTGAGATACATTTATTTCTTGCTCCATTTTGTTCACCGTGAGCAATCTTTGCCGTAGACTGAAGGGGACAACAGGCAGACAATCTTGCTCCAACACAACAGCATTTCAGTACCAGACAGGCAGTATAAACCAGGTCGCTTGCTTTATGATCACAGACTCCAAGCAGAGCTGTCACGGCTTCAGATCTTGCACCAACAAGGACCTTTAAGATAAGTCATACAGTGTTTCTTACCACCAGATGTCTGGAGGAATGAGAGATGATTTTTTGTGTTGCTACCCAGCCATTCGTGCCTGAGGACCCACTGAGCATTTTCACTTCACCAGGCATTTTCACCCTGGTCCTAACTGCAGACTTTCCAGGAGTTTGGCTCTCCCCTAGGGTTGTGGGTGCTGGGTACCCCTGATATCCTCAGCACCTCCATGAAACATCCAGCCTGAGTGAAGAGAAAGAAACAGGAGTCTCCAGGTGAGAGGGAGAACCACCTCTCTGGTGGGGAGAGAGCCTGTTTTAGGAAATGCACATTTCTCCTAGGTAGAAATGTTTGAATGACTTATGCTTCTTTTCTTCATTGGCAATTCTTTCCTTTTTTGGTCTTTTAATGAAAGAAAAAAAAAATGCTTTTTAATAGTCACTGAATTGAAGAGAAAAAACATTTCAATTTAAATTATAGGCTTAATCCTTGGGTATTTTCTACAATGAAGGAAACTGGAAAACAAAACACTGCCTTTCTAGGCACACTACTCATGAATGCGTGAGTGTAGCAGCAAGGTAGAATTAGGCAGAAAGAGTATTTGAACTTAATTCCCCCAGTCTGTAGTTTAGGACACAAATCTCCAGTATCCCATCTGAGTTGTCTGAGCTCTGGCCACGGTCATACCCAGCAAAATCGTTACAAAAAAAATTAGAAAATGGAAAAGATCAAGTGATTTGGTAACCTGATGGCTCAAGCAGTGAGAACAGCTGGACACTAGCCTTTGCTCCAGTTAGTGCTTACCCATACACACAGATAAAACATTTTTACCATTAGATGTTGAAAAGATCTTTTTGTTAGACCTCTGTATGGCTCAGCTGCTAGGGCACTTTCCTGAAAAATAGGGGTTGGTAAGCCTGAGTTCGGTTTCTGTCTACCTCCTGGCAGAAAATGGGTTTGAAAGGTGATGTACTCTACCCTTGCTAGATCTGCAGACACTCCAGCAGCCAGAGGAAAGACACTCTTGCCTTGTCAGCTTTGCAAATCCAACCTTGAACCTAGCTTCAAAATTGAAGCAGCTCCTTCCAGAGTGTCAAAGCAAGCCAGTTTGTGTCTCATTCTCTTCCCTATTTTGATCCAAATTACTTAGCATAAATTTGAATTCACAGATATACTCAGCCATTCCATTTACTGGGTGTGAGGGATTTTGTTTTGGTCAGACAATGGATTTACCACAAACATTTGCCGAACTCCAACCTCAGTGTTATTCAGCTGAAAAGTCCCTTCCTGGTCAGGTCTAACCTTGTTCCAAGCTCGGATTGCCCCTGCTCTGCTGCTGTGTCTTGTGGGCTGCATTTGCTTGCACAGAGCCTTTTGTTTGTTATCTGCCTGTGAATCCAGAGCTGATGTTCTTTTTCTTTCCATCTCAAAAGCGCATTGTGCAAAGACAGCACTGTGCTGACAAATTAACAGGGGAAAATAGCATTATTTAAGCACAAACATCTCGAACTTTTGTCATGGTGCTCTATAAATACAACACAACAGCATACAGTGTCTGCTCAGATCAAATGTTTGTGATGAAAGGATGTCTGCGAATCTATTTAAAGGGGATTAAGATTTTAGCTGGCTGGATTCTGGGTCATTGGTTTAACGTCTATATTATTCAGTACTGTAGTATCTGTCTGCTAGACAGATTGCTTTAACATCTATCCTACGGCATACTGCGCTAATTATGCTTCCCATCCTCTGCAAGGCATTTTCGGATCTGAGCCCGAGCAGTGCTGTAGGAGTGGCTGCTGTGCCTATGATACTCAGTCGGCTGCCTGGATCTGCCCCCCACACACCCCCAGCCCCCCGGCCAACACGCACACATCCCTGCACCGCGCTCCTTTGTGAAGTCCTCCTGGGAACATCCCTCTAACAAGAAGTGGTTTTGCTCCCCCCGCTAAACTGTCAGAGGATACAGTAGCAGCCAGCAGCAGCAGTACCATAGGTTGTTATTAAAAGAGTGTGAGCACAAATATACTGGCTCAATAATTTTATTTTTGTTTTAAAGGCTGACAGGAAAATTAAGGGTGAGAGAATGATGTAATATGGGGAATTGTTTTGTGTCAGAATATTTCAATCAACTGAGTATTTTTGACCTGAAACAATTTTTTTGTGTGAGTTCCAATTATGCATTCCCTTACTTTCTTCCTTCAACTGGGGCTTGATTTAAAGGATAGCAAAATAACACCACCACCAACAGAATAACCCTACTAATAAGCCAGACAGTTTAGTCCAGAGAACACTACAATAGATTTGTTTGAGTAGTGGAGGCTGCCCTCCTCACTGGATGTGTGGGGGGCAAATCTGTGTTTGTCAGATGCAAACTGGATTTCCCACTTAGGCAACATGCCCCCTGCACCCCCAGCCCCACCCCACCCTATTACATACACACTTGCAAAGGCTTTATTCCCCAGCAAATTTACTGCTCACTGGAAACACCCCAGCTCTTCCTTTGCCAGCTCCTTTGCATTTCCCAGCCCTGTTGTGCGAATATTAGAGGCAGATGTGCCTACGACCAGCATCCAGGAGCTTTGTCTGCTGCTGCATTAGTGCCCCACTCCGCTCCTGCCCCCCATGAGGTTTCCCAGCAGAAAGGGGTGCTCTTGCTGTCCTCAAAGAACAGGAACAACAGACCTGTGATGA
Source organism: Nesoenas mayeri (assembly GCF_963082525.1). Taxonomy (NCBI): domain Eukaryota; kingdom Metazoa; phylum Chordata; class Aves; order Columbiformes; family Columbidae; genus Nesoenas; species Nesoenas mayeri. Next base: position 74,111,572 of record NC_137544.1, read on the forward strand.
CAGAAGTGTGATAAATAGAGAATAATGTGTCCTTCTAGACAGAATAATGAGATTACATATGAGCTGCCATATCATATCAATTAAACCATTGGCCCTTTTAGTCTGATAAATCCATCCTGCCACAGCAATCAGTGCTGCAGGGAGAGCGGGGAGAGCTGGGGGGGGCAGGACTGACATAACCTGCTTAAAATAGCCCAGGCACTCCCACTGTTGCTTGCCCAGGCTGGCTGGGTCTGGCCCCGACGCAGGGGGACAGGTGCCCACCGGAGCCACCTGGCAGCTGCCAAACCTTCCAGCCGCACCACGGCTCTCAGTACTGCTGGCTTTGGGGTCTCTGCCCCAAAAGGAGAGCAGTGGGGGACAGGCAGCTCCAACCAGCTGCTTTTGTGGGTTGCAGAGATCCTGGAGCCATACGTGCCAGCAGCTCGGGTGGCATGATCTTGTCCTTCTGCCTGAGTCTCCTCACTTCAGATGATGGGAGCGCTCATCCCTGGGTGACAGCTGACAACGTCCTGAGCCCTCAAGAATCCCAGTCTCACTGTGACAACTTAAGGGCACGCAACATGAACTCGCCTGGCCTGCTCTCCACCATGACACAGCTCTTTCCCACGGAAGATGCACTGCCTGCCTCCAGCAAACCTGTCATGGGAAGACCCAAGAGGCAAAGTGAAACACTCAGCAGAACATGCCCCGATCCCTCACCGCACTGCCCCACCGGAGCTCTGCTGGCACCTTCTCAGGCAGCAGCCGCAGCTACTAATGCAAGGACAGGAGTATCCTCCTGTATAGGGTGATTATATCCTCAGATATGTGTTCTTCTTACAGAGTGACTGTGGGTATAATTAGACATGTTTTGGCTATTCACTGAAGTAACTAATATACTGCCTTTCAGAAACTGTTCTTGTCATGCACTAACCATGTGCATGGGCTGAGAGCGGGTTTAAGTATAGGCCACTGAAATGAATTTTGTTTATAGGGCAAAATAAATCTCCATGAACTCAGGACTGATTGTTCTCCATCTGAGATGAGCAAGTCTGAGCTGCACTGACTGTCCCCCATGTACTCACCCTGCAACAGGATGGGGTATCAAATGCACTTGCCATTCCTCCAGCTGCTTTCAGCATATCTCATATTTAGCCAGGTTTAGCAGATTGTTAAAAAAGCATTTAAAAAACCCCAAACAAACAAAAAAAAAGACCGCATGTCAAAGAAAAATAACAAAGCCTGTGTCCCTATCCTTTTGCATCTTATGGATGGATGAACTGATATCTAAGACGACACAAGCCCCACATGATGCTTTCCCTGGGGTTCAAGTTCTCTTAGTGTCTCTTTCCCATGCAAGTCCACTGGTGACTCTGAAGTAAGCTGCCATACCAAATCTCTCCACAAAACTTTCCTTCCCACCTGCTGTTAACTTCCATTGGCTGAAGGGCCTGGGAAGAAGTGAGCAAAGGGAAAAAAATAGCGGTGCCAGCAAAACTGGTCAGAACCTCCAGCAGGTTTGGTGGTGTGTCTCCAGGTGGGCTATGAGACACCAGCCTCTGTGTTACACTTGGATCCCCCACACCGTGATCACAGAATCATAGAATGTCCCAGGTTGGAAGGGACCCACAAGGATCATCGAGATGCGCAGTTCTTCATGCCTGGCCATAGAGCAGGTGCCCACAACCGGCTTCTCTGCTGTGATCAGGGGTACACTGGCCATCAAGTTTCCCTTCCCAAGTGAAATGTGGGGCCTGGCTTCTACACCCACACTTTAGGGCAGAAGTGGGTGTCCAGTATTCGGAGGTGGAGGAGCAGAAAGCAGAGGGGAGTGAGGAGTACGCAGGAGATTAAAGCAGCAGCAAAAGAGTTGGAGTATAAACTGATTGGAAACAATCCACAGTAAAGGGCAAGAGAAGAAAGATAAAGAGAATCAAAGATAATTCCTAAAGGAAACAGAAGATGAAAAGAACAGCTCTTCCAAAGAGAGAAAAGCATTCTGGTCACGTATAGCACCATTTCTCAGGTGGGTTGGCTGGTGCCAGGGACAAAGCTCTCACTCCCTGATGCAAGATGTAAGTGAGCAAAGGTTACAGCTATACAGCAAAGATGCAAAAATGACATTGGTTTCTAAGCCAAGGTTTTTTGCTCCCTGAAATAGCAGTGTTACTTTAAAAATTCAGTAGTTTCTGTGTTGTTTTTTAAACAAGTTCATACAGAGTTTTAAAAGCAATCACTGATTATCACAAAAGCGGAGTTACAATGAATTATCTTTTACCTGGTGAAGGATGGTTCAGTGTGGGGAATTAAAAAATGCAGTGATTGCTGCCTGGAGGGTGGCCGTCCCACTTTGTGGAAAGTTATTCTATTAACATCAGAAGGTAAGCAAGGCTATTTGGGTTAGATCAAAAGTTTGCCTGCTTAACCTGCCTCTAACAGCAGCCCACAGCAATGCTGTGGGAAACAGTGTCAGAGCAGGGCTAGCACACAGCAATCATTCTCTGGCATGCCTCTTTGGCAAATAAACATGCTTCTGCTGGGGTAGCTCGTAATATCATTGTTTTTGTACTGTCGTATAATTCAAGAAAAGTGGAGCCAGTGGCTGTGGAGTGGTGAGGACCTATGACTGCTTCAAGGGAGCCTGAAAGTGGGAATTTGGGAAGTCCGTGGCTCTCCCCTACCTGGGCCAGGGGTCCAGCCCTTCCAAAAGGCACCTGGGAGCATCACCTCTGCTGGTAATTTACTGCGGAGAAGTGGCATCACTGTGGAGAAAGATCTGTTTTCCAGCACATTTCATACATTTGGAAAAAAGATGATTTTGGCTAGGGGTTTCCCAGTACAGAAAGTGGCTATATCTTAAATGTGGTCTGTGTCTGGAGGAGAGGCAGGTCTGGTGAGTGGTAGTGATGGTCATCAGATGTGAGCTCCTGGGCTGGTGCATCATCAAGTACAAGGAGCCTCCTCTGGACTCAGACAAGCGAACAAATGTTTTTCTTCCCCTTTGGCAACCAGCGGGCTCTGCAATATTTCAGTGCTCAGCAGGAGTGGAAGGGCTGAGTCACACTCTGGGCCCTGTGCATGGGCAGCAGAGGCTTCAGAGAAGATGCCTTCAGTGCACCTTGCAACAGCCTCCCTTTGATTAACCTTCAAAAGGATTCAGCTCCCCTCAAGCTGGTAATGCCTGCACAGTTTCAAAACAGACCACCTGTAAAGTAATGAAGGAAGACAGTGGAAAAATACTGGCAAGAGATAATGGATTGATGTGAAAAGCCATGGCCCTCACAAAAAAAAAATTGTTTAGAAGGGGGGAAGAAAAGGTCTTCAGTTGATTCAGTGCTGTGCATCAAGTTGAAAATGCCTTTGACATTTTGGAAATGCCGACAGCCTGGGGAAATTGAGCAACTTGCCATGATGTTAGAATTTTTCTTGTCCCGGCAGGGATTGAAGCAAAGGCCCCATGGCATCTCCGGAATTGCTAATACCTCCGATCTGCAAAGGAACAAGTGTGCTGGGCTGCAGTGTGTGCTGAGGCACTGGCTGTCTGGGAGGACTGGGCTTGGAGGCACATGAAGGAAATCCCCCATATGGTGCAAGAGGAAGGGAAACTGGAGGGACTGCTATGGCACCACTGCCAGCTGTGGTTGCTCGTACATGGCTACTCCACACAGGGAAAAGAAAGAACTGACATTGAACAAGAGGCTGAGAAATGTGTTTATTTTTGCTCCAAGTTTAAGGCTTATTGCCTGGGGGACAAGATGTGAACTGCTCTTTTATGAAATGATTGTGTGAAAGAATGTGTCTGCATCAGTACTCTGCTTTGCTTCAGTCTGAGTCATACTGCACGGGGACTGCCTGAAGAGGGCCCAGGCAACATTGTTCAGATGCAAATCTGAGTGGATTTATAGCTATCTGAAACATTTGAAGACACCATAGTTTTTTTTTATCTTGAGGCTTATGTCTGAGGGAAAAACTCATGGCTCTTCATTGTCAAACATCATGCCTCAGGGTTGGCAGGTAATATGAGTTTTTGTGGAGAGACTGACAGGAGCAGAGGCAGGGGCAGCTCTGCCCTCAGCCTGGCAGCAGAGGAGCAGGGTCCCAGGCCTGGGAGGGAGCCAGACCCTGTTATATGGGGCAGGTAACTCCAGAGATAATGAGCTGTGGTCTTTGAAGGTTCCTGCTTGCAGCACAAGGGGCATCCTATGAGTCCTGGCTGGCCTGGGCATTTGCCCAGAGTAAAGAGTACATGGCTGGGGTGGCAGAGTTGCAGCTTCAGGCTCCTTGTCCGCTTGGTGCAGGTCTGGGACCTGGGTCTGTTAGGTTGCAGCAAGTTTATCTTTCCCTTATCTGAGCAGCTCTGCAGTGAGGATTGGCTTCAAAAGTCATGTTTTTTAATTAAAAAATAGTCTTTTCAGAAGACACCCACATCCATGTGTTCAGCTGGCTCGCCCAGGAGAGGACAGGGTACGCTCAGCATCCCAGTTGGCTCTGTAGCTCTTGTAATAAACAAGCTACTGAACCTCACCTTTCCTTTGCTTGATTCTCTTGACAGACCTGCCCACTCTGCAAGCCTGGCAGAGACTGGGGGTATTCACACCCCACGAGCCAGGAGCAGCACTGGGACCCTGGCTGCACAGAGCCAGCATCTGAAGCCAGAGCCCTCAGGGAACCGGGCAGCTGCAGTTGATGGCTCTAGTTTGTTTTGGAGGAGTTTTTCTCTGTTTGGAGCCTATGACAGGCAATACTTTGAATGATGCATAGTGATGGCATTGCAGCCATTGGGGCAAATTCCTCCCTCCCTGTAAGAAAAGAGTTGTGAAATCCTGCTTCCAAATTTAGGGGTAAACTTCTTAATCAACTAGAGTTTCTCAGTAAGCACATTATAAATGACCGCCCAAGCTGTGAGTGGAACAAGTACTGACATTACAGAAGTCAAATGACCTCGGTGTGCTATCTGTCCTTACTTGACCTCCTTATAATCTCTCTGAGAAATATAAAAAGTAGGAGAACACATCTAAGCCTCCAACAAAATGCTGTACAAACAAAACTGAACGAGACACTACCACTGTCCTGGGGCCCCATGACAGCCTTCCATCTCCTCTCTTTTGGGATCCCTCCCAGTTAGAGACAGCTCTGGCCCTGTTAGCTGCACAGGCTTGATGCCACCCAGCAGCAGACATGGCTGTGAGAAGTGCCCTTAGCTCCTGCTGTGGCTGCTGAAGAGGATGCTCAAGATGCCTGCGGCAGCACTGAGGCTGGGCCAGAGGGACCCTCCACTATGCTTTGCTGGGAGAGAGATGGGGGAGAAACCCACCCAATGGTGCCTGGGTGACCCCAGTGGAGCTGCATGGAGCTGGGAGATGTCCTTCACCAAGGCATTGCTCTGAGTCACGGCTGCTGCAAAGGCGGTTGGGAATTAGTCTGTTGAAAAAGTTGTTTAAATACCTGCTAATTTTATTAGGTTGTGTGATTTTGATGGAGCACTCAAGATGGGTTGGGTCATTCCCGTGAGGCACAGGCAGTTTACATTAACATGATGAGACAGCAGCATATTAAGACTTTTTTTTTGGTTTTTTTCAATTCGATAGTTCTGAAGATTTTTTTTTTTTCTCAGTAAGAATTTTTATAACACTGAAGTTACAACCAGCTTACAGTAAAACTGCTAACTTCTAAGACCACAATTTACCTAGCAGTCATTTTTTATAACGTGTGGATTTATACTAGCCTGCTGTTTCCCTTCTGAAGCAGTTAGAATTTAAATATAATTAGCCTAATATTTAGTCAGACTATATATTTTATGATCCTAATAAAAACTAATTATAGGGAGGCACTCACCTCATAAGTCACGATGTGTCGGTCCTTCGAGACATTACTCAGATTATTATTGGGCTTGAGGAAAACTAGACACGATAAGGTGCTGCACCATGTTGAACTACAGCGAAGGTAGAAAGCTGAACCTTACACTGAAATGAGAGATATTTTAATGACTGGCCTTTCTGTATTAAAGCTTTTGTATCTATTGGGAAGAGTATGCTATACAGTCCAGATTTTCAGGACCAATTTAAACTCATTCTAGGTGGAAACAAGATTTTGCACTGTTTTACCTGTTCCCCACCTCTCCTCCCTCACACTGAACCTCTGGTACCATGCTCCCATCCCCTTCCCAGCCCTGAATGCTGACTGCTCTTTCTGCCCCGGGGGGTCTTTGCAGCTGGACGGCTTCCAGATGCGGGTCCAGCCTTGCACCACGCACTGCTGCTGTGGAGAAGTGAAGAAGCCACCATGCGCACTCATGCGAGGCTTTTCTCTAGATTTTATTTTCACTGCATTATAAGACAACAGAACCAGTAATTGCCTTTCATCCCAGAAGTAGATGGCCTCAGAAATTACCCCAAAAGGCCTTAAACTAGTAAACAGCAATTACATGAGCTCTCTCTGCAGGAGAGGGTGATGTCATGGTAATTTTGAGTAAATAAAAGCACTTGAAAATGATAAGAGCCCAAGCAATTTTACACTGTCATCCTTTTAGATTTGACTATTCATATGTGGCATTTCAGCTCATTAAGGCTGTTTCACAGGCAGATGACTGTAAAGATTTGTGTCTACTGCCTCATCCTTGCTTCCCCCTGGGCTGTAGGTCCAATCCTCCATGCATGCCTTCCTTTCTCCCAGGCATCTTGTTTGGCCTTCACCCTCTGCCTGATGAACAGTCCTGTGGTATCTCCAGTTCCCAGTTTTTTCTGCCTGTTCGGGCAGGCTTGCCGCTCTTCAAGCAGGTGGCAGGCAGCTGCCCAAGCACAGCCAGTCTCTGCCCCGTGTACAGCGGATGCCCTTTCAGGTTGCCACCTGGACCTCCTGTACGTGCCTCCATCTCCGCCCCGGCCCATGCTCTCACCCTGCCCAGGGGGCTCCCACACCCCACAGCACAACCCCTGGGTGTCCCTCATCTCGGTGCAGCCCACCCCGCACAGATGACTAACTCAACTATTCACCTTGGGCATCACTCACCACTTTCCTAATCTCCTTCTGATCTCCACCAAAACTGCCCATCTGTCTCCTCCTCATATGTGTCTTCTGCTAAGGGGGTCACATCAATGTGGGCCTCTTTGTAATGAGTTTCTCCACGACCGTATTACTAGCCTTTGACCACGGCAGCTAAATTTCTTGATTGCTCATAGATTATGTAGCTGGATGTGATTGCTGTGACCATCTGGTCTGATCTCTAGTATAATTTAAGCCACAGGTCTCTTCTGAATTATTTCCTGATGTCTTTTCTATAAATAGACATTCAAAAATGCCTATGCTTAGCTCATTCTTTATGATGATGGAGCAGGCACTACTAGTGTTAGCTGTTTATTGCTCTGTTTGCTGCATACTATTAAAAATACATGCTTTATTTCCAGACTGATTTTGTCAGCTTCAACTTCCAGCTGTTAGATCCAGTTACATCTTCATCTGAAAAGTTCTCCTTCCCATTTCTGTTCCTCAAATAGATGCTATGATTAATTCATCTCTTAAACTTCGCTTTGTTAAAATTAACCATCTGAGCTTCTGAGATCTTCTGCTGTATTTTCCAGTCTCTGGCTTGCTCTGAAGTACCTTTAACTGATTCATGTTATTCTTGTACTGAGTGGACAGCTGAAGGGTACAGTAATATAACTGTCTAGTCCTAATTGATATTCTGTATATTGAAAGACAATATTTACTCTTCTGCGCTGCAGCAACAGCTTGGAAAATATGTCCCGCCTCCTCGGGAAATACATGCTACAATATTCAAGAATGATCCAGCAACCACAGAGAAAGAAAATTATTTATGTTTGCCCTCGCAAGAGTAAATCACCTTGAGGACTTGAGATCCATGTTGGTGATGTATCCTGCTTCCATTCTTGTCTCTGCATAGTTACCTAAACTACAGTTGAAAAGGTTTTCAATGCTCTTTTTCTACAGTCATTTAATATACCACCATTCCCAACTAATTTTAAAATAAACTATCTTTCTTTAAGTATGGCCTGCGCTCTTTTCCCCAGGTGTAGGACTTTACAGATGATAATATTTCAGCAGGTACTTTTCCCCTTTCATCCAGCTTACAAGTGATCCAAATCAGTTTCTAGTTATTATGTCTCCAGTGGTTTTAATGTCTCATAAACTTTGTGAAGGATTATTCTACATTTCCTTTCAGATCAGTGGCAATTGTTTGGAATAGTGTATGTACAAAAACTAAGCTTCACGGAACATCTGCAAAATGAGGCCTCTCTGCAAATGATTTCCCATTTACAATTGTATTTTCAGATCTCCAAGTTAACTACCTTCTCAGCTCTCTCATCTGCAATGAGGATTTTGTGCCTTTCTAGTTTCTTACTCAAAATTATAAGATGTACCAACACAAAGATCTTCCAGAAGACTATTACTTCGATCCTATTCTGTCTCAGTCAAACTTGGAATTTAACTGATTTTTAAATAATAAAATCACATTATTTTAATATAATTTTATTTTTTCAAAACCTGTGTGAGTTTCTACTAATTGTACCTGTCTTCTTAATTTCTTTAGGAAATGAAATGCTCTATCATCTATTTGATTATTCTGCAAAGGATCAATTCAGTTTCATGGGGCTGGTACCATGGGATCATCTCATTTACCTTTTTTACTATTGCCATTTTCTTGGGTTCCTGCCAGTGTCCCAGAACTTCCCCAGTGTTTCAAGATGCATTGAAAATTAACATTACTGATGTAAAGAGCCACTCATCAGCTCTTCTGAAACTATTGATTACAAGATTTCTAGATTTGTAGAAGCCTAGGGAGAGTGGCTGCTGTTTAGTGTTATCCTTGGTTAAATTTGAAGTAGAAGGTATGCTTCTACAGAGCTTCAAAAATCAGTGTGGTGTCTGCCTTTTTCAAGCATACAGAGCAGATACATTTATTGAATGTCTTTTTTGCACTCCTTCCAGTCCTGGGCAAGTGCAGTGGTTAAGATTCCCTAAAATCTCTGCCTTGTTGTCATCGGTACACTCTTTCTGAAGGGGCCAATCTGCAGAAATGGTGGCCTTTATTTGGCTAGAAATCTGGCAAGTACATGCTCACTCATGGGGGACAATGGTATATACATTTCATTGTAATGAACTCACTGGTCAGCTTTGCTCTAAAGTTCAGGTCATTCCAATTTGGATCAAGAAATCTCCACTGATTTTTATTCACTGCATATTTTTTAAAGGAATTTCTGGTGGAAAATAAAAAAGATTAAGCAAGAGTAGAATTTCTTTTTCCAGAGGGATTTTTCTGAAATGATCCTTTTTTGTTGAGAACTGTGTTGTTGGCCTGCCGCTGAACCTTCACTCATCTATATTGTATGTTCTGCATGTGCATACAGTACAATGGTGGCTAGTATTAAATATTCATCTTTTCTACAAAGGAAAGCTGTCTGAAAATCTTCGCTTAAATCTTTTCTCTGCTTAAAGATTGCACTGGCTCAAAATGAAAAGAGAAGACTAATATAGCATGTAGCACCACTGTCACTCTCAGATACTAAAGGTGTTAAACTCATAGAAGGCAAAAAATACAACTCTGTCTTTTAAGAGGTTTCTGAATCATTCTGAAGTATTGCAGCATATGTTCCCATTAGGAGCAGCAGAAGCCACAGAACAGTCTTTGCTTATGGAAGGTTCACATCTGAATTGCTGAGCCATTTGGCTTAAATTGCATTTAGCTGCTTAGCAGAGCCAATGAAGGTGCTAAGGGAGTTGCTAAAAATCTTTACTGCAGTAGGAGTTTGCTCCACTGTGTGTTTAAATCACCAGCATCAAAATTTTCACACCACTCATAGAAACAGGCCTGGTTAAAAGGAGCTATGGATAATGGATTTAGTGAATGATTATTCCAACTGAGAATGGCTATTTGGTTGCCTAATAGACGTCACACATTTGTTAAACTAGACCAGTGAGTCATTAGTTTCAGCTCTGTCATGAGTAGTAGGAATCAGCAATATGAAGATATTGCTGGGGAAAACAAAACCAGAAAGAAAATACATCTCCTTATTATTTTTTTTGATGGGTGAAGATTTTTTTATCCAGCTTTTCAAAAACAATGTCTACAGTAAGACATGCAACAGAACTGGAAATTTCGCGAGGTGAGAGGCAATGGCAAAAAAACAGATTGAAATGGAAAAACTGCAGCCTGACAAGTAGGTCTAATGAGAGTTTGAACACTTCTAAGCGTGTCAGAAGTGTGTGCCTGCATGCAGGAGGAGAGGGGAGAGGAGAGGAGAGGAGAAGAGAGGAGAGGAGAGGAGAGGAGAGGAGAGGAGAGGAGAGGAGAGGAGAGGAGAGGAGAGGAGAGGAGAGGAGAGGAGAGGAGAGGAGAGGAGAGGAGAGGAGAGGAGAGGAGAGGAGAGGAGAGGAGAGGAGAGGAGAGGATCCCATGTGGTTCACCTCCCCAGGAAGAACCAGGAGTCACACTGCATGGACAATGCTCAGTGCTGGCTGGCGATGAATGAAACAGATCACCAGTAGACTGCCAGAGTTTCTTGGGAAAAGAGCTCTCTCAGGATACAAAGAGAAAATATGACTGGGCAGAACAGATTTTTTTCCTTTTTATTTTAGTGGCTTCCAGCACAGTGAATCTCCTCATTGTGGTTTTTGTGCCAGGTGATAATGTAAAAGTTTACCACCACTGCTGATCATCATCACTTTAGCCAATGCAGTTTGCAGCAACTGAAAGCTCACACCTGCCACTCCACAAAATGGTCTGAGTTTTACAGTGTCTGGAGTGTGTCTGTTGTGAAATGATGCACCTTAGTGGCTTTACAAGAGTTGTAGAAGGAAGCTTCTCATCCTGCACTGACAGGTAGTGGTCTGAGATTAAAAAAAAAAAAAAAAAATTAAAATCCAACAGAAAGGTGTCTTTCAAAGAGCAAAGACTTAGCCTAGGAGTCGGGGGCTCCCTTTGGACCTTATGTTGTGGAACTATATTTGATAAGAGGGGACCCAGACACACATGGCAATGGGGAAAATGGAGGTATCAAGCTTGCAGACTTGGATATGGAGCAGGGCACTTGACAGGACAGGGCTCATCTCTGTTGTAGCAGTGAAATTAGTGCAGACCTCCCAGAGCCAGGATCAGGCAGGAGCACCCATGGGAACACGCTCTTTGGAAGTGAGAGCTAAAGGCATAAGGTCACTGAGGTACCAAATGACAAAGAAGTGCAAGATTAGAGACACAAAGATGTGTGGTGAGACAGAATGCATCAAAACAAGCAGCAGCTTAGGGGCATGATGATTTCTGTGGATTAAGTTTTCATTCACTTGCAATGACGGTGAGGAAGTTTCGCAAATAAATTATCAGCCTCAAAGCCAAATGGTAACTTCTCAGTATGGGAGAGTTAGGGGCCTTCCCTCAGTCTTGTGCTCCAACCATCAGGATCATCCTTCTCAGGCTACACTTGTTTATGAAATGAGTGCTGCTCTCCAGGCACCCAGGTCCTCTTTCTGCAGTCTGGCAGTGCCTGCCTGACTATCCATCGAGTGTTTATTAAGGCAGCTTTTTCTCATATGGGTAACTAATCTAAGGACTTAATCGTCAACTTTGTACTGATCTGTAGATATGCATGTTGGAAAATGTTGGCCTTTGGGCCTCAGTTTCTCTTTCAGAGTGAAATATAATTTAATCTGTCACACAATTGTGGGACTGAATATCTGCAAATATCCTCAACATTTGACAATCTGCAGTTTGCAATATCACAAAGCTTGCAACATCTGCAAATACGCCAGATGTTGAAGAGCTAAGATAATTATATTATTTTTTGTAATGCTGAAGCACATAGGGCTGCACATAGCCTGATTCAAAAGCCTCAATGCTCTGTATTCCAGACTTGCTGTGAATTAAATGTGAAGGGCTATGAACATGAGTGGGTTAAGCCATCATGTAGTGCTGCTGTGGAGATAGCTGCTATTTATCATTGCCTCCCACTGTGAGGTTGGAATAGGCAGCCTGAATGTCACATATACTCTATTTATAATGCTGTTTTAAGGTCATCGTCATGTGCAGATGCTGTAGACAGAGGAATTGATAAGTACAGATGTGTCTGTTGCGAGGCACTAAATAGATTTGAGGTGATTAATTTATAAAAGCCATATTTCAGCCAGAAACACTGCTGCAGTCACTCCATCCCTGGCAGCCTTCCAGTCACCAACAGCTGGCAATTGACACACAAAGATGCCCAAACTTTGTCCAGCCAAAGGCTTCAGTGGCCACTTGCCAGGAGCTTTAGGGCTGCACCTATTTTACATAAAATGGAGCAGATTGTGGCTGATTTAATCTTTCCTATGGAGCTGTGGCCCACAAAGGCTTTTGCTTCTGGCATGTTTTGCTATACCCTGATCAAACCATTGCCCCATTGTAGAATTCAATGGGCCACATTTAGCCTCAAGGTTGTATTCTGTTTTTCCGTGAATTATGTTAACTACTGACAAAGCCCACAAAGCCTTTCAATCCAAGCATGGAAACGCAGCAGTTAATCACATCTCTTTGTATATGAGGAGGGGAAGAAACTCTGCCAAGACATAATACAAGTTCTGATGATATAATTTTAACAGTAACTATGGACAGACTGCTCGTCATTTGTGCTGAGCATTATGCAAGAGAGTCAGCTTCTGACCTGAAAATCTGCAGACTCATTATAAGGCAAGGAAAGAGAAATTAAACCCATACAGCTCTGTCTGAAGAAGAAGACTGAGGAAGAGAAGATGCCAGTCAATGTGAAAGACAGATGGCAATTTCTGTCCCCACCTGGAAGAGGAAGATGATGCTTCCTTTGACTGTCCCTGAACTTGGTGACCACTGGGCTGGATTCACCCTCTCAGGCTGGAGAAGGATTGAACCCCCGGCTCCTGCTGACTGCATAGGCAGCGTATTGCTTTTCCCCTGTGTGAAGTGAGGTGTGGGTGCCCTGCCCCAGCCGTATTTTTGTAGAAAAGACTGGCACTCCTCCTTCCTCCCCCAGCTGTCCTGTTGAAAGTGTTGCCTAACTATCTAACACAAATGAGAATTACAGGCTGTGAATCCCAGTCTGACAGATTGACTTCCCTGCAGTCTGGAAATAGATGACTGAGCTCCTAAGAGGGATACAATTTAAGAAACGACCTTTTCCTCAGTGTGTCCCTTTGGCTAGCCCAGACACCTCCTGATCACTGTGCAGGGATGAAGATGCCTCTGTCCCTGCTGGATCTGTGCAGAGATCTAATTGCTGAGGGCTAAGGTCTCCATGCAGGGTAGGAGTCTGAGCCTGGCAACCCCAGGCTGTCGTTGTGGAGTTAGAAAATCTGGCACCATGCACGGGGGTATGCCCAGACTTGTAGCTATGACATTTAGGACAAGCTGGATGTTCAGGGAGTCTCGCTTGTCTTCTGCTTGGTTTGGCTGATAATGCTGTCATCCAGGTGTGCTTCTGCACACAGACCCTTCACTGGTATTTTCTTTTCCTTCTTCCTTTACTGTGCTGAAATATTCATGGACACCATATTCAGTACTGATAAATGTAAATTCATGTATAAGGGAGAGCGTGCAAACTTCATTCTGTGTGCCTTACAATTGACTCCAGACTATTTTTACCTTTCAGGAGTGAGATCTCGAGGACAGTGCCTCAAGAAATGACAGCTCAATATTTGGAGAGACCAAAGAAGCAAATAGAGCATAAGGAATGAGGAGGAAAGGAAAGATATAAGAAACCATAATCCATTACAATTCTCCTGAATAATTCCAGGGTGCACTTGCATTTTTTAAACTGTGTACATATCTGATGGCCCTATCAGCCATGGCAGAACAGGGAAGATTACAGTACAGGAAACTGACATAATGGATGTTTGAAGAGATGTTAAATATAAGAGGACTCCTAGCCTATAAAAGTGGTGTTTGCATGGAGAACATTGCAGAAGTCTGTAAAATCATCAGGTCACGCAAATGGGTCATCTGTGAAACTCATCACTTCATTTTGTCAAGGGACAACAAAACTTTCATGTCAGGTCAAAAAATAATCAGACAAGCTCATAGAAGGTGAGTCTGTTGTGGGCTACCAAACACAAGGGTACCAGTTGTCACTCCTGAAGTATTGAAAACACAGGTCACAGGAGACATGAGTGACAAATCAAATCTCTAGCTCTGCACATCTGTCCTGTTCTTGTGGTCCTCCTCTGAGCATCCTTTGCCAGGAGCTGTGACACTAACAGCAACAGACACAGAGCTGAGCCCAATTTATAACGAGTCTCCAATTCTCTTTTGGCTTTCTTAAAAAGGCTTCAAAGTGGAAAAAAAGCATCAGCCCAGACAGCTGCTTGCATCTCTTCCTGCATAATGGAAGAGATTACTCTTCAGGCATGTTCACCTTGGCTCAAATGTGTTGGCCTTGCGCATTGTTTTTTTCTTTGTAAAACCCTTCTACACATAAACATTTCACATGATTTTCTTTCTTCCCTACTTGTATTACTCAAAACAGTGAAATATTTACATGCGCCTTGCAAAGGATCCCACACAAACTTGCCAAAAACAGATACCCCCATGCCCTGAGAGGCAGGGTTTAGGATAGGGAGATAAACAGTTTGCTTGAGAGAGTCAAGTACTTGGCCAAGCTTACACACAGAGCCTCTAGCAGAACAGGGACTTCCAGAAATCCTAACAGCCAGGGCTCAGCTCTGAATGCCACCACTGTTTGTTCACAACCACCATGTGCAATCTGCTTATCCTTTGCCTCTCAGTGTAGAGCAGCCATTTATTTTATTGCCACATATGAGTACATGGCAGCACAAGAATCCTAGTGCCTCAGAGGGATGTTTGCTGCAGTGCAGGTGACACTTGCACATGGTGGCTCCCTCCATGAATCAGTGGCCCTGAGCCCATGCCCAGGTGTGAGGAGCCATCCCCACTGACGGGGTGCCTGGAGCTCCCTTCCCAGCACAGGGAGGAAAGCTCCTACCTGAGCACTAGCAGCTGCGGACATTAAAGCCTCACCTCCCTGCTCCCAGCAGGACACCCAAAATATAATACCTCTGTGGCGGGAGGAGGCATGGGTCTTTTGTGACCAGTGCAAATTTTACTTTCCGAGAAGAAGAAAAACTCACACAGTCAGGTAGAAGGAGATTTTTATCTCTTGTGAGTCAGTGTATTGATGGAAGGAAAAGGAATATTTTAATGAATTATTCACTACCCCTCTACCCTCTGGAAAGGGCTAAGGAGTGGAGATAGGCTTCCTGCTGAACAGGTTGAAAAGAACGCTGTTTTTCAGAAGGACTGAGCCACCTTTCTGCTGAGCACAAGTAATTCAACGCTGGGACGTTCATTAAAAGGGTAGTGGTAAAAGCAGGAGGAGAAAAGTCAGTTGCTTGCAGTGCACGTCTTAAAGGAAAATAGCAACCGGATGATGATGCGGAGGGAAAAAAGCTGGATAGAAATCCCACCAGCTTCACATGCAGTGATTATTTCATCAATAGCTGGATGAAAATGCGTCATCTTATCCTGTTGGAGGGCAAAAAACCTTCCAAGGACTCCATTCTTCTAGGAAAACTGATTTTCCCAGCATATAGCAGAGCCCTGCTTGCACTACGACTGCTTGTGGACAAGCTCAGGGCAGCAGTGGCTGTGCTGTTGGGTGGGAAGGGTGTCACGGGGCACTCGGGAAGCTGAGTTCCCGGAGCAGAGACAGACTGCCCAGGCTCAACCTCTTGTACCGAACTGTCACAGTGATCTAATTACTGGAAGTGAAGTGTGTGAGATCTGGAGAAGTGCCCGAGCTTCAAAGTGACTTAGGCAGCCAGTGAACCATACCCTGCACCAGCTCAGGACTGCTGCATGCACCTACCCACCCGTCAGCTGCCGCCCGGCCAGGGAGGAGGAGGTGCTCTATCCATTCAGCATCTTAACAGCTGCAAACACAAGTTCGGTCACCAGCCAGCAGGCCGGGTATTGTTTTCGGGTGAAGACTTAGTGCATCACATTTGTAGTGAGAAACAACATCTTCTGCGGGGTTTTCCCATGCACTCCAGTGAGGAGGCATTAATTAATGAAGTGCACGTGCTCTGGTGTGACGTGCCCGCTGACACCTTCCGTGCAGCCAGGAGGGAGACACTGTTGGGATTTCTCAGAGTTCCAGGCGATAATTTCCACAGATCTGGGAAAAGGCATTGCACTCACCATGAGGTAACTCTCTTCTGGCTCTCATTAGGATGGGTGAAGATGAATTAATCACTTGTCTGGAAGCACTGGTTGCCTAGAGATCAGCGATCATGACCTGATTGCATTCACAGTGGGCAGACAAAAGATGGTTGCATTTTGGTTCTTCAAAAGGGCTAATTTCCCAAAGTTAAAGAAAACAACCAGTGAAATTAATTGGCAGGAAAGGTGTAAAGAGAGAAATGAGAGTCCTTTAAGAGAACTAATTAGCCACAGTTTCAGACTCCAGAGAGAGGAGAGCTCTGGCTAACAAGCCTTCTTGGCTCATTTGCACAAAGAAAGCAATTAGAAATAATAAAACAATATATAACACATGGAAAAGAGATACCAAGGGATATAAACAAGTAGCTATTTAAAGCACAAGGCAACGGACAATAGGAAGAACCAGAAATTTATTAGAAACAAACACAGAGTAGACTAGGTTTAGGCCACTTGCTAGATAGTGATGGTAAAATTGTTAGTAATAATGTGGGAAAGACAGGGAAACAAACAGTCTGCAGGGGAAAAAGCAGAGAACGGATACATATTAGATGAAGATGAGTCATATGACAAAGTTGTCAGGTGTTGTGTCAACATTTTTTGGAAGCTATACTGTTAATACTTTAGGGAGTGTGAAAAAAGGAACCACAGAAACTATTTGAAGGCTTAGCTACTAGGACTATTTGATTACAAAATATTTTCTCCATTTACAGGCATTAAAATGATCTTTATTCTGGCAGAGAACAGTAAAACATGAACCAATGGCTGGAAGCTGAGTCCAAAGTTTGTGTTTTTAACAGTGAGGGTAATTAACCATGGAGAGAACTAGAGAAAATCAGTGCTTCTCTGGAAGTGATGTTTTGGCTACAGCCATGTTTGCCAATTCAGTGCCTGGGCAATACTCACTTGTGATTTAATGCAAACAGAGGTGGTTTTGGAGCAGGTGGGCTAAGGGACCCCACCAGGTTCCAGGAAAGTGTCACAGGGGAAGTTGCTTTCTCCAGAAGGAGACTGAGTCATGGTGCATGGGTGTGCAGGCTGATCTAAGGGTCTTCCTGTGCCCAAAGCAGAACTCCCAACACTACAAGGTCTGTGAGAGCAAACACACCTGAGAAACATACAAGCTCGAAGCTGGAGGTAAATTGGAAGGGCATGAATATGTCCTTTAAAAAGTACATGTTTATTTCACTATGACCTATGGTATGAGACACTGAGAAAGGAAATATTCATTTAAGGAGAAACAAACAAATAAACTAAACCATCCTGGTTGTGATGTAGCTAATTGTAAAATGCAGCGAGGAGCCGGTCGAGGACGGGTTCATGCCACAGCTCACCTTGAACGCTCTGAAACCTCAGCCTTCCCTGTCAAAGGCTTGATGATACCAACACTTTTCTGGGTGTTCCTAGCTGGTTGTAGCCAGGTCTTAAAGACTTGGGCTTGGTTGATTTTCTGCTTCAGTACACAAAACATGCCTATTCCCACTGCTAAACCAGCTAGGCATTAAAAACCTTTCCTTCATCTTGATGAGGAAACGGGGCACAAATGAACTCCAGCCTTTAAATATTTCTTGTCATCTCCAACAAATGTACATATTGAATAGCTGCATTGTATGCTTACCATGATCCATATATGAAAGGTGTTTTATATATCACAGGCATACAAGCAGGCTATGACCACCCATATCGTAGTTCTGCTCACAAGTTGGGTGAGGACTGCAGCAGCCCTGGGCAGTAGTCAGCAACCTGCACTATCTATAGGCCATGATCTTCCAACAACCACATCAAAATTAGGAAACAAACACACCATCTATTTGCATTTTAGGGGAAGAAGATGAGAAAGAGTCTGATACGAGTGACATTGATGTTACTGGGAGCTTTTCTAGTCAATTAAGTCAGAAGTGGATAAGGCACAAGAACAAACAGAGAATGCAAAATAAGAAGTCTTCAGCTGAATGAAAGGGGAAACCTGATAAAGAAAGGCAGAAGGTGAAGCATATTAAGTATTCTGCAGTGTGACAAAAAATAGGCTGCTAGCTAGCCAATGGGAGCATGAGATTTTTTTCTTTTGTAATGGCATTTTGTCATTTTAAATTGAAGTGTATTTTCACATGAAAGAAGTATTATATAGCAATGTACAAATATATAAAAAATAAAGTGCCTACCACTTCTAAAAGAAGAGCCCAGTCTAGCAAGGCTGTCTCACAAATGACCCAGGAGCAGGAACAACAGCTGCTGCTGTTTAGAGTGAATCCAGCCTGACTGGGGTCTTGGATACAGAAATGCAAAAGCATGCCACTAGAAAATATGCAGAATGGAATTATAACCTATCCTCTCCTACTCTCCGCAATTCTTAGGGAAGGAAGATGAAAACCTGCCATCAGTTTTACATGCTTACAAAGACAGGTTTCTACCCAGGGTGTTATTTGCTGCAGCCTTTAGTGCTGATTTCTAAAACAGAGAAGGTTTAGTGCCCTGACATTGACAGTGTTGCACAGGTTACAGCACAGCAGTGGATCAGAACACTGCATCACTTCGAAACGCAAAATGTCAACACAGTTTGTAATATTTTCCGATATTGACTTTGACTGAAAAGCGCTTTGCAAACCCATATGGCCCGATTATAATTAGCAAATTATTTAAGCCTCTGCTTTGCAGATGGGTTACTGACTCCTAGGAAAAGGAAGACCACTCTTACAGAAACTGATAATCTGATGGTGACTTGCAGTTGTTCTAATTGCTGGATTGTGGTTCCTACTGACGTGTGCAGTGCAGTGGCTCGATGCAATCAATGGTCCCATAATTAGGAAGATGTGCAATATCCTGGAAAATAGCCACACCTTCTCTCTAAAGATCTATCTCAGGGGTGTTGCTGAATTTAATTCACATCATCTGAAACCACCTTCAGCTCAGCCCATGGATACGTTCATCTGCAGAGCTTCAGCAGTTACTCTCATCAGTCATTGCAGTAGGAGTTATGTCCATGCAAGGATGGCAGCACTTGGCTTGTGATAAGATGCAGCAAGGAACTAAAATGAGGTCTAGTTATTGACTGATAATAGGGCTCTTGACAATATAAAACTGTGGTGTGGTCAAATGAAATATGTTCCACGAGAACAGGCTACTGTCCAGTTCTTAATGTAAATGTTTTGGAGTGCTATAAAAAAAATACCCAAAGCCTGTGCTAGGAATCCTAATCCATACTGGCCTTCAGGAGAAAAATAAATTAAAACCAAAAAATACTAGAAACATTTTATGACTGTAGGAGGAAAAACGGCTTTTGCCAATATTGTTTCATAGATTGAGAGTAGTCTCTACTGCCTCCATAGTTTTCCTCAAACTTTCTAACTCCACCACTCCTTCTCAACATTGAATCTGCCATCTCAGGTCAATCCAACATCCACCTTATCATGCTGAGCCTCATTTAAAAGGGCTTCTCAGGGTGTGCTGATTATTTTATTGCACAGGACTGTAATGCCCGCAGTAACCTCCCTCTGTTGTATCAATATGACTACTACAATGCATGTGTCCTGACACATTAGTAATGCTTCATGTTTAAACAAGTCACACTAGACCCCTAAAAAGAGTGTGTTGCTGCATATTCTTCATCAAGTTAAGCCCATATGGAACCAGAGATCGCGGAGACCATGAACTGCATGAAAATAGATGTGTTTGCTGTGGCAGAAGGGGGCTTTTCCCTGAGGACCTATAAGCACATCCAAGAATGTGAAGATTTTGTTTCTTCTAGCTCCTTCCAAATTAAATTAGTAAATTTGAAGTCTGGCTAGACGAGATTGGTAATACACTCAAACAGCTGCTTTCTCCAGAGTGGGATCACTATCAGTGGAAAGAAGTCACAGGAAGTTTCTGGTTTAGAATGAAACATTTTGTTCATACAAAGGAATTGAAAATGCAAAGTTATTCCAAATATTGCAATTATGCCATAAGACCTGTGTTTCTAAACATGCATAAAATCTGCAGTCCTGTCAGTAATACGAAGCTTCTTTCTCCAGCTAGGTTAAACTGAGAGACATGGAGTGCGAGTCTCTTCTGTATATGTTACACTAGCATAGCTTCATTGACTGCAGCAATTAGTCCTGATTGACATCTAAGTGAATTAGAAATGTGCACCACACATCTTAACTCCACATGAATTATTGCGTTGTGCTAAACAACAAATTTGGAAAGCCCTTTTTTCACCCCATGGACCTTTCTGGTGCTTCTTGAATGGCTTTAGACCATGAGCTGAATTTACAAAATCCCCTAAGTGATGTCACATCGGCTGTTGTAGCATGTAATAGCTCTATTTCATATCTCAGACATCTCATCTTATTTTGCAAGAAGATGTCACGTAAGTGGATTTTGGCCATTTTTTAGGCTTTTTAAAACAAACAAAAAAAACCCCCAAAAAACAAAAAACAACAAAACCTTTCTGGATGTGTGCAACTCCCGCAAATATCTGAAAATGGACACTATGCATAGACAGTCACAACTCCACAGTTGTGAACACTGTGTGCTCTGGATCTTGTGAGTTCAGGCACCTATATCTTTTTACCTCTGAGACTGAACACAAAGTCATATATGTCAGGCCAGCTGCATGCCCAGAAGCCATGTGTCCCTTCATCTATACAGCAAGGCCAATGCCCTGGACAGGAATATTGCAACCCTACACGTGACAGCCATGGTGTGACGGTAGTCTCCAGCACCAGCAGGTCTTGGCTACAGAGCAGAGAGGTGATCTGAGGTCTGGGGGGAGGAACCAGCTCTCCTGAACTGTAGAGTGAACTCAACATTAGCTGGAATGGTGGCTGTCTCTGGAGACCATCCCCAACCACCAGAGTCTCCTGGCAGGCTGGGAGGGGGCTGCAAGCTCAAGTCAGCCAGCTGGTGGAGGCCCCATCTCCGGCAGTAGCCCCAGCATCCTGCCAAGGGACACTGATCACTGATCACCTCTTCCAGCGGGGCTGATAATGCTTCCCATCACCCTACCCTATCCCTTGGCTAAACATGAAGTTAACTCCTGAGGACAGACTTTCTGCTGTCCTGGGAAACTCCTGCACCTGGAAAGCTTTGGCAGGGTGAGAGGGCCCCATCATGGAGCTGTGATAAGCGAGCTTGAGTTTGAGGTGACATCTGTCCTAACACAGGTGCAGCACCAGGTGGTGCCAAGCTCCTCTGCCATGGACACCGCTGCCCCATTCACCTGCATTGCTCCTTGAAGGAGGGCTGGCAAAGGTGGGGAGAACACTGTGCAAATCCAGACTTTTTGGTGGCCTTTCTAGCTTCTGCTACCCTGGGTTTCTCAGGTTCAATCAGCCATCATCTCACACACTGAGGTCCTGCTCAGCAGCTCGACTCCTTGGCCAGGATCTGAGCTTTGCCCCTGTATAGGATATCTGCTGTTTTGCCTTTTTCCACTCACAATCTACAACTGACCATAGGCAGTTTGGCTGGGCCCTTAAGATATCTGAAATCTTTATTGTAAAGAAAATAAATCAGACTTATCAGACTGTCCAGTGAGGACACTTAAAATTAGCCACAATTATTTGAAGAACTACATTTAAACAACAAAATAAAACTTAGCTTCCGGGATTTTTTTTTTTTTTAACATATGTTCACCCAAAACATTTTCAAGTATTGTGAATTTGGGACAAAAAATAATTTTCTTTTTAAATGGAGATTTAAAATAAATAGCTGATGCATTTCCTTTTGGTATTTTTAAATTAAAGATTATGATGTTCATTCTGAAATATAGCTTTAATTTTAAAACTGATCACATTTTTAAAGGATTAAGTCAAACAAGGATTAACCAGGCTAAGATTAAGCTTTTGCTCCATAACAAAATAAATAATACATTTCCAGTATAAATTATTTTTTAAATTTTACTTTGCAAAAATCCTTGAACATTTTCCATGTATTTTACCATCAGCTGAATTAATTTTCCCATCTTATTTTTTTGCTTTCTCCATGCTGAAACTGAAAAACTAGCTCTTTGTTGAGCAGTGCTGAACAGGGCAGTGCATACATTTCTTTCTTTTTGCCTGTATACCCAGCAGAAATGCATGGATTAAACAAGGGTCTCTTTCTCTAATTTTATGTAATCCTCACTTATGCACAATCTCTGTTGTTTCTATAGGATGTTTGTCTGGATTAGCAAATTAGGAATCTGCACAGCAAAACCAGTAGCAGAAAGAAGCTTTTGAAACTGAAAATGTTGACAGTGTTCTGGACCGCTTTCAGACCTTCTTTCACAATGTATCTATGGAACCATCATCTCACAAAGAGGTTTTTGTGTTTTATACCTAGAGGTGCCATTCAAATCAGTGAGCTACCCAGGGAGAAGCTGAGATGTTTTTAAAACGATGTGGACATGTATTTTAATATGACCTACTTATAAAAAAGGACCTAAATGATAGAAGTGGCATGCTGAGAGGTCTTGTTCAAATCAAGTTTTCTCTCTTTGGGGAGAAACATTTGAGGTACTTACTTCTCTAAGATCTTTTGATAGGGAGTTCAGCTTGGGGAAACGTGCCAACCAAGTTTGGTTTCTAAATCAAGTTTCAGTCCTTGTGACTTCAGCTCTGCAGATTTATGTCTGAATAACAGGCCCCAAAACACTGCACAACCCAAATGGAAATATATTCAAAGCTGACAGTTCCTGCTAGTTTACAGCCACAGGCTTGTCAGATTGAACTTGAAATCTGACCCGAGCATACTCAAAATTCATCCCAAGTTCTCCTAACACTGCCTGATGAATTTTGCCTGGCAGCAGGTTTTATTACAAGGGGATTTCTGAAAGTATGAGAAGTAGCTCCAAGCCATCTCAGTAACAGCAATTATTTCAATGCTTCCTGGTTGCTAGATAGAACCCATACCCTTGGAACTGTGCAAGAAAATAGAAATTTTGTGTCAAGTCAGCATGAAAATGCTTTGGATTTCTCCCAGAAATGAGTCTTGTGTAAAATATTTTTAAGACTCAATGAAACGCTTTGTTCAGTCCAAAACAAAATGTTTTGTTTCATGTGGGGGAGTTTTTGTTCTTGCAAAATGAATGTGGGTCAGTCCTATTTAGCAAATCTTGTTTCAGAAGATGACAGAATAACTTCCTTGACTTTCTCAAACCTTATCATGGGAGGGGAAGTTGGGAGGTGTGTGTGAAACTTCAACAAATTTGACTTCATTTGTAAATAGTTTCCTTTCATCTGAAACTGTTTATTTTTTACGTGAATAAACATTTCTGCCAAGCTGTTTCGGTCAGCTCTATTTGGAGTCAATATAAGGTGTAAGCATTCATCATTCTGCCAAGTGTAATGAAGCCTCATGACTGGTGGCCCTGTGAGGTTAACCCGGGCTATCGGTGACGTGTATGTGGCACATATGTGGCAGACATGCTGGAAGACTGCTAATTAAGCTGTTTTCCTGAGGTTTGGGTTGAAATGAATGGGCAGGTCTGAAAGACTTGTAGTGTAAGGAAAGAGCAAGTTCTCTTAGGGCTTCCTCATACCCATTTTATGGACTCATCGACTCGTTCCTACAAAGGCTGATAGGGGAATGAGTATCTAAGTAATGAAGGACAACTTCAGGCTTTGCTATTTTTGTTTTGCCTACAATGAAGTAGGCCTTATTTCAGGCTAAAAATCTACCCATAAGAAGCTCACTGTGTCAAGGTCAGAAGTAAACAAGCACATGAGATTTCTCTGTTGAGTTTATATAGTATCAGTGGCGTTTCTTGGATGTTGTTTAAACAGCTAGCTACCTTTTTAGCAGATTAATTTAGCAAAGCACCTCCCACGTGGCAGAACTGCGGAAGAAAAGACAAATCTGCCCTCCTTTCAAGCTGAAGGGGCTTTTGAAACAAACTCAGCTCGAGCAGCTGCACTTTGGTGGGGAATGAGGACAGCATGTCGTGGACCACACATCTCCTTGGAGTAGGATGGCTGGAGGCCACTGACCTGGAGGCAGCTCATGGCTGGTTAGCAAGTTCGCACCAAAGCCACATAATGTAAAAATGTCCCCACTCTCAGACACATGACTGAGGATCTTCAGTTTCACCCCATTGCACTGAGATGCACTGAGCTAGGCAGCTGGTGCAAAGCAACACGTGTTCAGTTTTATTTTCTGATTTTGCCAACCTGCATCTTAACAAATGTATTTGCATATAAAAACAATTCTGATGCTCAGAAGAATCAGATAAAACTCTCTCAAAGGTTTGTAGTAAACAATATTTCTACCTTTTTATTTTTTTTTTCAAATGATTCATTAAGTTTCTGTAGATTTTTAAGCACCCTGGGAAGTCTCTGAGGTTGACAAGAGAAAGGACTGAAAACCTATTCTACCAGAATCTATTCTTGTATTTCTCTAATGGCTTATAGATCTTGCTATTTCCATAAATGCTCTTTGACGGGAAACTATGTGGGATTTTAATGGCTTTTTGAGTTCATGATGGCGTCACTTGCTTTGATCCATGCCAGATACTAAACAACAGCATGACTGAAGGCAACAAGCATTAATGGAGTTTAAGGTGAATGGCAAGCACCATGTTTAGAAATACACCTGTCTCAGTGTTATTGCACTCCAAACACAGGAGCAGCATTGAGCAAACACTCTTTTGTGTCTAAGGAAAAGTCTCTTTATTATGGTGGGTATACTAAAGATTCATTTTGTTTCTATAAGTATGATATTTTGTCCCATTGGTGACACATTACTTATTACCTCAAGCTTAAAAGGAGTGTTTGAGGACAGTGATTGTACTCAAATCTAACTTGCAGCCAGATTTTCACAAGCCTTTTGACAGGAAAAAGTCATCTGGAGTTATCTTGCTAGGGGACAGGAAAGATCTAGCAAAGTGTTTTATTGTTGCAATATTCAAGATAAACCTGAGTTGTAACACATGTGGGAGAGGCTCTAAGGCAAAATCATATTGGGAATGATTCTTAAATAATATTCTGTGAAGAAATAATTGGATTTAGGTTCCTCTTTCAGTCTGCTTTCTGGCGGTGAGGAATTTCAGCTGTTACTTGCAGCCCGTTCCTTTGCGGTGTTGCCACCAGTGACTGTGGCCTACCCCCAGCTCGGCCATACCCGCCACACCACCGGATGCTGCTGCACCATTTACTCAGTTCTTCCAGCCTAGATCTGTCCACAAGTGTTCATGTCCCTGCACAAAACACCTCTGTTATTTAAACCGAAGGTTATTATTTCATTCTTGATTCCACATTTGCAAGCCGGGGCTTGGAGGACTGTGTAAAAAAGCAGTGTGAAACCAGCCAGTGCCTACGCTCTACAGAGAGCTGGATGTTTCAACTCCCTGACACAGAAGGTGAAACTTTGGGAAAAATACTATCTTGCTAAAGTTGCTATTTTTGTGGAAACATATCCTCCCCTATTAGGTTTCCATGTATCAGGAACATCCAGACTCTGTTTGACAACCTCGGTGCTTTCAAAGCATCCTGCAGCAGTTTTGTCTTTACCAAGGGGTTAGAAGTAACTGGATCGGGGGGTATATATCCCTAACAGGACAAACAGAACAAACAGCAGTGAGAGAGAGAGCACAGTTTTCAGCTGAATGTACGTAGCCAGGCTAGACTTTAAAAGTGGGCACAAGTAGCCACCAAGAAAGCAATTGTAGTCTCAAACAGCAGATTTTCAAGTCCATTGTTGTGATTACCTGCTGAATATAATTCCTTTACAGGTGTAACAAATGAGGAAACCTATACAGACTGATACGCAGAAGTGTAAAATGCCAGTTCAGATCAAATCACTGAGCCAAAATGAGGTTTTGCTACCGATGTTGAAAGGGAAATGTGACTTATTGCTCTTGGATAAGAATCAAGAAATGTTTGGGTTTTTTTTTACATGAGGTTTCTGACTCTAAATGGTACACTGGGAAGAGGAATATCTGTAATTGGTTTTGGCCTACCTACAGGGACACAAATTCACTTTGACTAGAAAATTATATGAATATTCAATGTTTGTGGACTGTTGTTAAAACAACAGCAACAACAACAACCAAACCAAAACAACGACCAAAAAAGCAGCAAATCATTGATAGTTTTCTACACAGGAGAAAAAGTATTTTGACCCATTTTGTGCAGGTGGCTCAGCTGTTTCTGTGTCCATTAGAGGATGGGAAAATGCTGTTAACTGGAAGAACTAACTAAATTTGGGCTATGATCTATGACTTCTGACAATGGCCCTAAACAAAGCTGACATGGCATATGACCAAGCTGAACTGATTGATCCATTAGTAACCCAGAACTCTTGACACAGGGAAAAGAGTTGATTATATGGAGAAGAGACTAAAAGGTGGCCCAGTGATTACATCAGCACTAACATCTTTTTCCAGTGCATCCTGAGAAGAGGTGAGCTTTGTCTTCTTGATAGCTTTTTCATGCATCTAGTGCTCAAAACATCCTCCTCCTGTTTACATGTTATAAGACATGCCACTGGATTCCTGCTGCATCATTTGTTCTCACAAGGCTCTGTACTGCCTGATTGAATTTCAGTGACTGAAATTATTACTGGTCCTTGTTCTCTGCCTAAGCTGACAACCGCATACTGCCAGGAAAAATCAGCCACATATTTAATTTCCATTTCCATATTTCTTTAAATATCCCTTGCATGCGGCTCATTCATATTATAGTTTAATCATGCCACAGGGCTACTGGTTTTAGGGGAAAAGAGGAGCAAAGAGCAGTCTAGTTGTGAAGAGATGATGGGCAGAAGACCCATACAGGAAGTAAATGTCTGACTTTCTGTCTGCGTTTTGTGACAGCTATGTCAATTCTGAGCTTGGAAGAGGAGGCTGCCTTCTCCATGCACACAACAGAGTGTGTTTGAAGGCTCTGCATGTACTGGGCTTTGGGTGAGATGCCCCAGTGGCTCAGCTCTCCAGAGCACTGGAGGAAAGCCGCAGGGTGAGGCCAGGCACAGCAAGGCCTGTGCTTGTGTGGTATGACACAAATTCACTGCACAGGCCCAAACCTGTGTGGCTTCAGCAGCCATCTTCAGCTAGGAGACAGCAGAAGTCCTGTGAAGAGGCATGAGAAAAAAAAGGATTAAGCACTGGCTGCCGTGTTCAGGAGAAGAGCACTGAGGTGTCATTAGGAGTGTCCCCCTATTACAAAAGGAAAAATTCCAAGAGCCAAATGGGCTGGGACAGAGTTTGGAGACAGGGAGACCAGTCGCTGCATTAGGAGGAGATGCCCACAGGCAGCACTGGTCTCTGAAGTGTGCCATTGACATGGGCAGCCTGGGACAGTAGAGTTGCTGAGCTGAAGCTGGCAGGTCAATGTCATACCAAACAGCTCCAGGTGAATCTCAGGCCTGGATCGTCACAGCTGCAGGGAATAAGAGAATTGAAGCTTCTGTCTTCCTCAGCACCTGCAATACCTACTGAAGGATGACACCCAAGCTGGGAACTTCAGGGGAGAGCACATTACATTTGCCACCGGTATGAATACTTTAGAGAAGTACATTGGCTTGGACATCATTCCTGAGAGACAGTCTTTTTCGGTCCTTATTTTTACTTTGTCCATAAGCAGCAGTTTGGCCTCATTTTTGGAAAGTTTTCACCTTCTAATTTTCATTAAGTCCCACCCATACTTGGGAACTTGCAAGGAGACTCTTTGGACAAATGGTACAGATGGCCAGAAGGACCCATTGCCAAGATGGGAGGTGATGGTCAAGCCCTTCTGCCAGTATTTGTCCCTGCCTCCAGCTGTCTCCAGAGCAGGACCTGGGTGCAGCAGCAACAACTGCACATGTGCTCTTCCACTGCACCTGTGTCCGTTTTGTACCAGCATCCATTAGAGCATAATAGCCTCTTGTCAATGTTGGTCACTGCAGCAAAGTTTAACTGATAGGACGAGAGGGGAAAGGCTCTATCTTCTGCACTCGCAGGCTTGCAGGTGGGTTTAGCACAGGCCACAGACAGGTCTGTGTCAGCTGCTGCAATACTTCATGTTCAAAAGGCCCTGAAGAAACTCTGACAAAGATTCTGCAGATTAACTGCTCCTCTGCAGGTGTTTGCTGCTGCTGACCCACACGCAGCATCAATCCCAGGTGCCAGCTGCCATACGTAAGCGCAGATTTGTGAGACAGCTCGGTGGTGGATGGAGTCAGTATAAATTACTGATGTGCTCCACAAACTGATGTGGTGATGGGTGGCATTTATTAGAAGTTCTAGAGTAGAGACTGAAGTGATTCCCTAATACAGAAGTTTCCCACCCTCAGTTTAGGCAGGCGTCGGCAATTCTGGGGTCACCTATACTTGTTCCCTGCTCCACTCCTTCCTCCTGGAGACAACGTGAAGCCCCCAAAGACCTGTATTAGGGTAGGAGAGAGGTGGAGAGAGGAGATGGGCCATCACCTATATGGTGACACTGTACCTTTTGCTCCCTTAGTCTTTTCCTCACATATCACAGCACTGTTTCTGCCTCTCAGCAATTCTTTAATGAGAGACAGTGCTCCAAGCCCAGGCTCAAGGAGTAAGTAATTGTGACAAACAGGGAAGAATCCCATTTATTGTGCTTCTTCCTCAGTACAAGTGAGCTGTGGAGGAGACACAGCAGTACTGCTGCCTGGGGCAAGTGGTTTCCCCAGCCACATCCAGCGGGGATCTTCCACACCTCTACACTCCCCATCCATGAGCATGTTTTCAGGGTGCTCTGAGATGATAGGAAAGCAGACAATCACACAGCACGGTGCTTCAGCTAGTGATTTTATATTAAATAAATGAGACGTGTTGTTGCAGGTGCTGAAGCGGTGCACACTCGTATGCTCTTCTCCTCACAATGCAGATTATTATGTTTGTTGATGTTCTTTTTATTACCATGGGGATTAGGTGCCCTGATCACAGCCTGGCTTTGCATTTTGCTATTTGCAGTGCAGACCCAGAATGAAGACAGCCCCTGACACAAAGGGTCATATGAAACTAGGGCAGGAGCACTTGGTTCACATGTTTCAGGGATGGTCCTGCTGTCTCTCTGGTAGTGCTTCTGAGGAGCGGTGGGTCAGACCTGGGGCCGGGACTGTTCATAGAGACTGAGAACGGGACTTTGCTGTGGGAGGTGGGCTTGTTCCTGCCCAGAGGTGAAAACCCAGCAGAAGTTCATTCTTTCCTTCCTGCTTTTTTGCCAAAGGAAGACACCAAGCTCCTCTGGGGAGATGCAAATGAATATAATTCAATGCAGAGCCTTAAGTGAGCAGCAGCACAATTGGCTTAAAGCTATCCCTGTTACAGCCAGAGGCAGGTATCTGGGATGAGTAGATGGATGGCCTGATCTTGTGTGGAAATCTCATTGTGTGTCAGCCACAGTGCTCCGCTTGACCGTAATAAAAAGTAATTTGATCAAATATTTTTTCACATTATTCTTCTGTTAGAATAATTATCTGGTGTGTGCCAGCCGCAGTCCTTGCACCTCTCCCTCTGCAGTATCTCGGACTGGCTTCTCACAGTTGTCTTCTTCTGGAAGCTGGAGAGGCTCCTGCACTGGCAACTGCTGTGTTTGTGCAGCTTGTAATAGAGAAAGATACCCTTATTTTTCAAGGTGAGCGTGAGTTAATTTATGTCCAAATCTTAGAGGGTGTGCAAATTAAAGAAACCTGAAAATAGTTCTGACACCTGTTCTTGTCAACTCTGGGGTACAGAATTCCCTCTGCTCATTTTCTATTTAAATTCTGGGATAAATTAAACACAAACAAACCAACAAGCAAGGTGCAGCTACCTCACCATACTCTTCCCCAGTGGTTTCATGAGTGGAAGGCAAAACTGTGCCTCACTTAAAATCACCATAAACACTTGCAATATTTCAGATCAATATGATTATTTTCTTTTTATTAATAATACACTACAACACATCCATTTTGTAGAAGGTGCAGAGTTTGGGCTCACTGCTTTAGAATGCTACTTAAATTGAGGTTTAGGTTTTTGCTGGCAGCCTTTCCTCCACCCACCCAAACTGAATACACTCCTGAAAAAGGGTGGCCCATGGTGCAGAGTGATCATTCTTAATTGTATGTTGATAAGCAAGGAGCACAAAATGTACTGCATTCCTGCTCCTGCAGCTGGTCTCTATGAAAAAAAAAATAAAATAAATAAAATTGAGTTGCTTATTATTTCTTGGAGAAGTTTGCTCTTTTTCCCAGAGAGAAAATAATTTATGGTCTAACTGGTCTGAGCACTAAATTCAAGTAACAAGGATCCAGCCAGAGATTCCTATTAAAGGGTTAGTATCCATCATAATTGGCTGATGGGGTGTTTTGAAACTCCATTAATCACCGTGCTGACAGCAAGCAAATTAAAAACTTTGTGTTCTGCCGCTGACTTCCCATTTCACCGAGTGAGTTAAACACAAAGCATGTGTTACTGGCATCAGCGATTTCAAAAGTGGGTGTTTCTCTGGATGTAAATGGTACTTAATAATGATCCACCTTTGACTGAAACTAGGGCACGCCCTGCCATGAGGTTCTCATCGTCTAATTACACTTACTCAATCTGAACTCAGTGGTATCATGCAACTCGGGCTGGGTCTACCTGCCAGATTAATTCTTCAGCTTGTCTCGGCAGAAAATCCGTACCCCAGGAAAGTGGAGCCGCCTGGTAGGGCACCAGGACAGAACAGACTGAGCCAGCCACACTGTCTGCTGCGTGCCTGCTGCCCTCTCAGCTATGCCCCTCTGTTTCCTCACCCATTATAGTTATCGTGAAGAAAAGGGGGTCATTCACTTGCAGGACCCCTGTGTTTCACGTAGACCTGATAGCAGCAGTGCCACGGGGAGATACATGCATGACACCGGTTACTGCAGTGACAGTCCTCAAGCAGCATGTTTTCAGTTTATGCACAGAAGCAAAAGCAAAATGAGGTAAAAACCTCTTGCCAGCTCTAGCATGACATTTTGTATAGAAAAGAGACCAGCCTGTGCTCCAGGTCTCCTCCAAACACAGTCTCTGGGCTCAGGCCCTCAGCAGCTCTCTCTACAAATATATAACACTATCCAGGGACCATTTTTGGACTCTGAGGACAAGTGAGGTGCCATAGGTTGTTGCTCACACTGATTAGTTTTCTCAGTCCCCAAAACAGGGTGGCTCATCCCTGGCTTATGCTTTCTCTGGGTGTTGCCTGGCGGGGAGGTAGCTGGTATGGACCAAAATCATGCCATTCAGCATGCTCAAAATGCAATGGTGTGGACAGTCAGGGGCAAGAGCTAGTGCCCATGCCCTGACCTGGCTTTGTCACCTAGTGCAGATGTGGCCAGCGGTGCCACGTGTGGCTGGGTTCTTCACTAGCTTTGGTGCTCACACAGCTGCTGTGATGCTTCCCCAGGGATGGGTGTGCAGAGGAGGTGGGGGCAGAGGCAGTCCCTGCTCCTGTGGTGTGGGATGAGACTCTGGTACTCAGGTTGACTTGGTTTTGCTTTTGTAACTGTAACCCAAAAGCTCTCCAGGGTGAAGGTATGCAGAGGTACAGACATGGCTCTTCTCAGCTTCACTGCCAAATATTCAAGAGGTGCCTTGGGCCTAGGGCGCACCGCTCAGAACTGCATTCCCACCCATGGAGGAGGGAAGAAGTGCTCCTATTCCACTTCCACCCACACATGCTGCCTCAAGTCCTTCAAGAAAGCCCTGCACTTGCTCTCAAGGCTTTTTTTTTTTTTTCTTTTTTTTCCTAGCAGTTTGGGATAGCAGAGAGGGGATAGAAAACCGAAAGAGAACAGTGCATGTCTCATGACCATGGATGACATTTTAACTGATAAGGCTCTCCGCTCTCATCTTCATCTTTTATTTCAGCTGTTATTTATGAAGCTAATGAAAACCACAGAGCACACAGTGAGCAGGCAGGTTCTCTGGGGATTTCTTTCCCTCTTAATAGTTCTCTGTGAGTAAATGCCTTGTCACTGAAAGCCCCTATGTCCTGGCTCACAGGAGGAGACTGTCCTGCCTGCTGTGCACAGCAGTGCTGCAGGCCACGTGTGAAATAAGGCAGCGTGCAGCAAGCTTAGCCCCCCTCCCTCTGTTACTGTCCCCTAAGGAGGGAAAGATCTTGACAGAAAGCTGCAAGGCTGGAGAGCTGTCCCTCTTGGATGATTTCAGTTTTAGCCTCATAATTACCCTAATAATGCTTTATAATTATATCTTACATTTTTCTTCTCTATATATTAGCTAAAGTTATGAATGTTTGATTACACAAGCCTCATAAATACCTTTTGGGGTAGGTCAACATACAGTTGATATTGTTTTTCATGAGGCATTTGCAGGGGCACATAATTGCAGGGAAAATCAGCCCTGAAGTCAGTACAGGAGTACCCCAGCTAAGCCAAGGCTGTCTGGTCTGTGCACAGCCCCACCGGCCCTGCAGAGCCCAAACCGATGTAACAGTGTGCCCGAAGCAGGGGGCAGCCTGCATCCCTCAAAGTTTCCTCCCCCCAGGTAGGGGCCAAACTCTGTTTCCCTCATGATGCACCTCTGCTCCCAACCTGCTATGCACCAAACACTGCCTGGCAATGGTGGGGTTCCCACACACGTAGGGAGAGGAGTGTCAAGGACAGACTGCAATGCCACATGAGTGATCTACCCAGCCCGCTGTGCTGCTGAGGCCCAGTGGAGTGTGTTGGCCAAGTATAGCACTGAGGGTGCCTCTCCTGAAGGATTAAGACCCCCATCTGAAACAGCAAACCATTCATTGGCCTTTCTTTTTTCCTGTCATGCACTTGTTTGCAGCAGTTTTCAGGCCCCTATGACAAAGGACTGTCACTGCTGTTGCTTTTGTGTCTCTTTGTTCTTTTAACCTCTCAGTTGAAAAAGAGTTGTTGTTATCCTCATTTCCACTACCTGGGAAGGTACTGTAGCTTTGCCCAGGAAAAATCGTTTGCTTGGCATACAGTGCTTCCACACTGGAGCAGAGTGGGGCATCAGACAGTAAGTCTGTATTAGGATGGCTAAGCAAGATAGGCCTAATTTGTATCCTCTGGAGAGAGAAAGATCCAGTATTGGGTTTTGATTTATTTTTCCTGTAAGTTCATATGCATTACAAGAGAGTTCATGTCAAATATTTGTTGGCATTTTTAATATGAAAGAACTAATGAGCCCACTTTGCCATCTGTTCTGCAGTGCACAGCAAGTGAAGAGATAGTCAGCTAGCTCATTACACTGATCACCAGGGTGTAAAGGGCTCAGAGGAGATGGCCGGGCTGCCTTGCCTTCCTGGGCACAAGCAGAACCTTAATGGTGTGCACTGCAGAAGTGCCCAGGGCTCTATTTAGATCAGGAATGTGCTGCATCCACTTCAGCAAAGGCCCAGCTGCAGCAGGGAGCCACTCACCCAAAGAAGGTGCTTTTATTGCCATATGATGAAAGTTAAGCTCTGATGTCTCTTGACCCCTAGCCATGGGCTGGCAACCCTGACACATGATGAAACCTGCTGCAAAGAAACAGAGGACCTGCAGTGGTAGAGACAAATTTTACTTCTACGAGTAAACATGTAATGCAGTGAGTACAGAGCAATGAAGCAGAGCTAATGGCATGAAGAAATCATGGGAAACAGTGACACAGAAGTCATTAATTGTGCATTTGTTTGGATAACAAGCAAGAGAGACAAAACATTCATTTTCAAAACTGAATATTTATTGTAAGGGATGTGCATAGGTGGGCAGCCTATCAGGAAAGAAATCTTACTTGACAAAACTCAGAGACTATGTTTCAGGGGTGCTCTCAGGGCATCTGCAGGTGGAAGTTTCAGCACAGATGAGCACTGATTCCTATAACCCCAATGTGAGCCAGAGCCTGCCCTATAATCTTTCTTCCTATCTCATCACTAATACAAAATTATTTTAATCTATCTGGAATATTCCATTATTTTAAACTCCAAATAATCTACAAAGGTGATCAATATTACTGCTCATATTAAATCATTTTGAATTGTACATCCTGCATGAGATGACAAATTTATCTACTGGCCATTTGTGATAAGGCAATCTTGCTAAACACTGCCCACAGAAAATCCAGGGCTTACTTCTTAATCTTCTCACCTCCAATATTTTTTAGTCTCATTACTTCCTATATCATAGTTAAAGCTAAGGTGGGAAAATATTGTCTATATATTTATTCAAGTTTTGCTAAACCACAATTTACCTAAATCTTCCAAAGAAATCTTTCACTATATTTAGTAAACAAGTATCTTGATAGGTTTAATCTGTCTTATGTATCTAATATACTATGGCCTATTGCAACAGTTAAGATTAAATCATGTTTGTACACAGCAGCAGAAAATATTTCCTTGCTAGAGTTGAAACCACTGGTAGGAGAGAAGTGAGAGCTGGGCTCCTGGCAGCAAGACTATTTTACAGACTAACTCAGAGGTGCTGGCTGTGCTCTCTGCTCTGAAAAAGCAGTATCTCAAGCAGTCGTGCCCCACTGACAGCTGCCTCTTAAAAAACAGGAGGCCTTGCAGGTGGCTGGCTGGTTGCCCGAGGGGACATGCCCAAAGGTGCCTTGCTCTGGTAGGCAGGCACTTATCTCCAGGGTCCCATAGGCTCCCAAGGGCCTCCTGCAATGCCCAAGCCAACATCATTACCACTGTGCTGGCAGTTCTGAGATCCACTGCCACATCCAGTGCTTTGTTCTTTCCAAACCTACCCCGGATGTGCATTTTTCACACAAACACATAGTAACAGTCAAGCCCAGGAAACACAGCAGGAAGCATTTGTGCTGACATTCCGCTCTGTTTCACCAGTGCATGAAAATGGCATTTCTGAGATTTGTCCTTATAGTCCGAACGAAGATTACTCTGAGCAATGGCTGGGGTCTCTGGTCATGACAGTGATGCTTATTTCCTTCTAAGAAGGAAGCTGAACCCCCTACAACGTGCCTTGTTGTTGGCACCTTTTCAGATATTCCTGAGCTAGAGCACCTCTGTCATACCTCTGCTAGCTGGTAGTGCAGGGTAACGAGTGGATCTGCTGGCCTGAACTGCTGATGCTGAGGATCCAGTGATCACATTAGACATCCCAATGCCTTATGTTAGGTTAGGCAGGGACACATAGACGCTGCCAGTGGGAGTGCATCTTAGTGCTTAGTTTCATCTGAAATATGTCTCATGACCTGAGATCTCTTTGCAATGTAAACCAAAGGGCAGGCAGTGTCCATGATCAGGAGATCTATTTCAAAAGCATGTGCCTGACCTAGATTAAAACATTTAGGAGGACACATCTGCAGATTTAGGCTAAAACTGACCTGGAAACTAGGTTTGGATCAAAACCTGGACTTGAGCCTCACTCCAACGTTGAGAGGCCTGGAGCAAGAAGGCAGCATCAGTAACTGTCTGATAAGTGTTTTTAGAGTACTCGTGAAATTTATTGAAATGTATGGAAAATGGTTGTCAGGACATTTTCAATAATTTTAGCAAAAAATACCTGTTCTGTTCTTATTTATGGACCTACCATACACATCTGCTACTTGTTCCCTTCAGTATGAATAGCTGGGCTTTGAGTTCAGTTCAGCTGCTTCATCGAGCTGGCCCAGACCTGTGCTGAGTGGGCAGCAGGGTTCAGTCAGAGCTCTTTGTATGACCATCATGTGCACTCTGACAGCTTCTTTGCTTTCCACCAGAACATGGGGTAGCTCTACAGATTTTATGGACCCCCAGTATTTCTGTTATTGCCATTTTAATGAATTCCAGCTATTAATTTGAAATTGAATTTGCTTCATCTTAACTCTACTTCAATGCATTTTAAGTATACTTCAAAGTTCATTAATGAGCTTCAGCAGCCTTAATAAATCCAGGCTACGCCATAATTACAAATGTCTAAATCACTCACTCTGAGTGGTTCAGATCTTTGCATTCAAGTGCAGATACTCAAAGGCATACTGCTGTGTACAGATGCAACCACACACATTCATGCTCATTTCTAGGGCTGCTCCCACACTACTTATGGACAGAATGAACTCTGAGCCATAGAGTTGTTCCAGTGGAAACACAGATGAAATCATCTTTCACCTCCAGGTCACCAGTGTGATTCCATCAGAAAACAGCACTGCTGACTGAAAGTTTTTGGTTGGACACTGAGAGCTTAGAGCTTAAGAAACCCCATGATCTCAGCACAGCTGTTAATAGAAAGCAAATCTCGCACTAACTCATGCCACTTTTGGCAGCCACAGCAGAAAGGCCAAACTCTCAAATCAGCATGGGGGCTGCACGGTTCTTTTAGCCCGGAGGTGACTCCACAGTGGGCAGTGCATTATCCTGGCAGGGTGGAGATTGGAAAAACTTGTATGGCAACCCTTTGGACTATCCCTGTCCCTGGGTTAAGAGGAGGTCACTTTTCATCTCATTCCATAGGCTCCCTATTTATAGGAAAGGAAAAATACAGGAAAAAGTGGCCAAAAGAGCCTCTTGTGACTTTTATTGCATGTATTAGAACAAATTGAATTCTGAAACAAGAATTTGAACCTCCTGGAGCTAGATCTGAAACATATTCATTCCATTCAATCTGTGTTCAGCTAGAAATTCCCAGTGAGCTGACTGGGAACTGTGTCTCTGCAAGAGCTAAGGACTTACAAAAAGTCTTTAGAGTCTCAACCCTTCAGAGTAAAGTTTTCATTTTGCTGATAAGATGCCTAAGGCACTTTCTGTCATTCATTCTGCTGATGTACAATAAATATTCCTCTTCTTTGGACAGATCCATCCACACTCTTTTGCTTGAAAATCATGGCAAAAGTGAAGTGACCATTCCTCTGCTTACCAGCACTGCGCCAAAGGAGGAGATGAATTGCTTCTGCTGCTCTCAGAAGTGTAAAGATGTAAAGATACCAATTTGTTACAATGATTCAGGTATAAGAAGAATGAATTTGCAATTCCAGCCTCTCCAAGAGTCTGCATAAGGTGTAGGTGCCAGCAGTTTTCTTCAGCTGGCTGAATGGAAGGGTGAAAACAAATGTGACAACCTTCCCCTGCCAAGTGAGGGGCGGTAAGGGTTAGAGAGATGCATTATTCAACAGTGAGTTTATTTTCATGCCACATTCAGATCCAGGAACCTAGTTACCACAAAGCTCACAAAATGAAGGGCACTGGAACTGGGAAGAAAGGACCCTGCAAAGAAGCCAGTGAGAAGGACTACAAGAGCTAAATCTACAGAGTTAGTGAGTAGAATGGCAGTCAAGGCCTATAAGAACTCAAATAAGAATTTTCTTGAGTGCCAGAATGAGGATGTGCAGCTCAAGACTGGTGATATCCTTGGGTAGCTAACATGCAAGCCACTGAATAGCTTTGGTTTTGCAAGAAGTTTTTCAGCACTTTTAATAGTTCTTTCTAAAGTGTTGTCACTGATGGCAAATAGAGAGCGAGTTTGTGCTGCAGCTTTGACTCAGGACTCACCTTTTTCTCAGAACCGTGTTTCTGTAAAACCTGTGAAAACTTAATATTTCAATCTGCTAAGCACGGTTGAAACTGGCCCATTAGTTCAAAAGTCTGTAGGGACACACACATAAACACAAAATAAGGCACAGCATAAGCCTTGTTTCTCTAGAAAATTAGGTTAAAAAAACTTCAGGATGTGAAAATGAAAATTCTAAGTCATGAAACAACAGAGGACTTGAGACATCACAGCCATGCCCTGAGCCATGCCAGCTTTTTGGTTGCCTCATTCCTTGGCCCAGCATAGCCCTCACTTAGGCAGCAGTTCCCATTACATGGCTAAGGATGTACAGCTGAGTTTATTTAGGCTTTGTACCTTAAAGGAAGGTCTTTTAGGTCTTAAGAGAGTAAGAGATTTTGTCTGTGTGTGAAGTGAGGAGAGTGAAAAGGTTGCTTAATGGCTAACCTGTTTGATCAATGTGAGTTGTACCATGAGTACATTGTTTGGGGATCTCTTGTGGAGCAAATGCTGCAAACAACTTCAAAAAGACTGGGCTTTTAATGTGGGTTGCCTTCTGTAAGAGGGAAGGGTCAGTATTACTGGGTGAGCCTGTAATGAATGTGTCTGTCTGATGCTGGCCTTGTTGAAAGCCAATTCAGAAGATGAATAACTTTTGTTAAAGCGAATGGCAATGTAATTGCTTCCCGAGGAAAAGTGTTTATGTGGGTGGTGGGAAGGGTGGAGGTGACAATCTCAAATAGGGCAAATAAATGGCAGCTCTGCTGTCCAACCCAACAGACTTGCAATGAAGTTAAGAAAGGGAGTGACTGGGCTGGCCCCTGTTCTGAAGCCTCCCAGCAGTTAGAGACAATATATTAAAGTAAGTAGGTGGTCTTCAAATGTAGTGGTCAGTCTCCAATGTTCAGGCCAGTGTTCAGTCTCCAGTGTACAGGTTAGGTGGTGGCCGGGCAAGTGCAAGAAGTGCATGACATCTTAGGACAGCTGATTTAGTAGGGCTCATGTGGCTTTGCCTCTTCACTGACCCAACAGGTACTCAGTGTTCATTGACTCATCTGAGAGAAGCATTAGCAATACATGGCAGGCAATGCAGTAACCCCATGCTGCAATGCTGTACCTTTTGGTCTGTGTAGTCCCCTGGTGACCTCAGGAACAAGTCATAAGTATGCTTTCTTCATTGGGTTTTGATGTTGACTGGCACTGGAGCAGTTAAGTCACAGTAGCAGCTTCACACTTGAATATGCCTTCCTTTATTAGTACATGTATAAATGGGACACAAGAACTACAGAATTTTTCTTAGCAGCTTCACTCAGCAAACTGACTCTTCCAACACAATATTACTTCCTCCTGCACCTGCTTCTCATCCTTTGTTCTCTCTACCTCATCTAGATTATTTTGAAGCCATATTCAAGCCCCACTAAGATGAAGAAAAGGTGTTCAAGTGGCCATGCATAGGAAGGGTACTGTGTTTTATGGAAGAATTACCTTACACAATACTGGCTTTGCTTGGGTTTTTTTTAGCTTCCCTCATGGGTGACTATCAAGGGAAAATGGAAGATACTTTCCCTGAAATAAATTTTTCCCCTGCTTCACCATCCTGAGTGGGTTTTGCTCATCTCCTTTGCTCTCAGTCACTTCTGGGCTTGGGTACTCCTTGCTCCTCACCAGGAAATCCTTAAATTACTGCAACACAGACATTGTTGATCCACAAACTGCCTCTTAAAACCCTGGAGAG
Source organism: Nesoenas mayeri (assembly GCF_963082525.1). NCBI lineage: Eukaryota > Metazoa > Chordata > Aves > Columbiformes > Columbidae > Nesoenas > Nesoenas mayeri. The sequence goes on from NC_137544.1 coordinate 74,150,844, forward strand.
GGCAAAACTCACACAGAAAAAGAAAAATAAGCAGCAACTGAGTCTTTACTGAGGTAATTTCTCACCTACAGTTGAAGAAATAGATCTGAATGAATGATCTTTATCTAGCAATTCAGGAAAAGCTAAAAGTAAATCCAAGGCCCCTCTATGCTCTGCTGGTGACTCTCATATAAATCACTTGGCCAGCCTCTATAAAAGCATTATGCTTGTCTCTGCCTTCCGTAGACATCATGCCTTAGGGCTTCACTGCTGGAAGAGCATGTACGTTCTTCATGCAAGCAAAGCTCTGGCCTTAACCCCCACAGATACACATGGGTATATATTGTGCTTCCTGACAGAGAAACACATTCCAAGCCTCACACGTGCAGGGGTACTAAATTGCTGACAGGGTGACTTAGTCCATGAGATATTCGACCACACAGTCCAGCTGGGCCCAACATATATGATAAAGCATGCAAGATTCCTGCCTGTCATGGCAGTACTTCTCTTGGACTATTTTCTTCACTGACAGTTTGATAAAAATGCGAAGTAAATAGGCTTCAAGCAGAGTCCAGCTCAAGCGAGGGCTGGCAGCTCTGATAACCACGCTTGCTCTTGCAACTCATATGCAGAAAGCCTGTCTCTACATGTTGTTCAGTCATTTCCACTGCAGTCCCTGGAGAGTAAAGTCTGCCACATTAGCCTGCTGGTGTTGATAGGCACCTTGCACTGAAGTGCTTGTCGGGCATGTGATTGCAAGGGTGATGCTGAGTGATGGGACTAAGCAAGTTGGAAGACATTTTGAGGAAACTCCATAGGAAATAGGGGTAGTGGTGTTGCTGCAGCTCCTGGGAATGCACTGGACTGGAAAATTCTTCTCTGGTGCAGGGAGGAGCTCATGGCAGGCTGTGCAGGGTGGGGAAGGTGTCTATCTCTGCACCATGTGCTATTTCTCCAGAGCCACACACAGCAGAGCCATCATGGTGATGCTGCATCCACACTGCTGAGATCTGTGCCATAAGAAACCCTTATTGTTTGTGTTGCTCCCAGCACCCAGGCTGCACTCATGCTGTAGGTGTGCTCTGGAAAAAGTAAAATCAGGAAGGTTCAGTCAGCTCTAGTGTCCTCAGAAGCCTCAACTCATCACAATGAAAACAAAAGGTGCTGCAATGTTCACTTGTCCATCCTCTTATCTCCAGTGATAACAACTCTTTCAAAGTATGCATGAAGCTTCAGGCTGCTGGCTAAATCGCTCATTTCTCTTCTTCACTCCTCTCTAGGTTTTAATTATGTCCATATCTGAGATTATTCTAGGTGAATACCCTGTGATAATGACTTCCTGGCAGCTCATTCACCAGTGAAAGGCTGCAGCAACCCAAATTATAGAGGTGATTGGAGAGGGGTGGAAACAAGGTTGGCAAAAAAGCCCTTCTCTCCACGAACAAGGTGTTTCAGGAGGCTCAGAAGAAGCAAGAAAAGGATCTGCTTCGTATGGTGCCTGAGTAAAGTGTATAATACTGCCACATGTTGTAAACCTTTAGTATCCAGTATGTGAATCAAAAAAACAATCAGAAAAACCTAGGGGGAATGAACAATGGTGGAAATCCAAACATAAAGAAATGACTTTGGGTTCTGGAAATCCCAGAGCACAAAACTTCATTTGAGATAATATGCACAGAAAATATCTTTGCTTGTCTTCTTCCCATCTAGGTATCTGTAACTGCTGTGTAAAATACTGGCTGGCCTGACATTTGGCTATTCTTATGTTTAATTTTTCTGTAAATATAGCTGTCTTTCAATGGCAAAATCCAGAAAACAACGATGGAAGCTTAAATACAGTGGATTGTTTCTATTTTCTCAAGGTACTGAGAATTTGAGCTAGAAGAGGGAGAAAAGCTGAACTTTCCTTTGCCCTGTGTATATAACTACTGTGTACAGTAACCTAATGAAAAGAACCAGTGCAGGAGTTTAAAAGGATTAGCAACCTTAAATGTCACTTACAGTGAACCACAAAATGCTGAAAACTCTGCACAATCTCACCAGAACAGCATGTCTTTGGGTCTTCTGGAGGAAACCTCCTGGCCTGTCTGAGAGCAAATCCTGAAAATTCCTGTGTGCTTAACAAACAGGTCTGCTCACAACATGCCATCCAACTTGTTCAGAGGGTGTTGGAGATAGGGAGTGGTAGATACTGAAGTCATTGGGGTGAAATAATGCACCTGGCATTTGCGGGGGGCTGATGCTGCAGCCACTCCCCTTTCCGCAAGCATCCAGGCCAGGGCTGAGCCATGGTTCAGCCCAGATACACCATGAAAGTGGTCTGGCAGCCTGTACCCGTGGACTTTTGCGTCCCTGACAAACATGGCAGTTCTGTCAGGCTCACACCAGGGTCCCAGGGAAGCTGCTGTCTCATATCTGAAGCAGTCGTGGACCCTCCTCCCATAAATACTGAAGGAGCATGTGTAGAGAGATTGGGATGTATGTGGTCTAATCTACATTCCAGCGTAGAAAAACAAAGAGAAGTTTCAAATTGGCCTTAATTTAATGGAGGTTTGAGACACGAGAGGAAGGGTCAAATCCATAAAAGTATGTCTATAAATGTAATTGCCCTGATTTTTTTCAAAGCTGTAATCTGCTGATTTTGGAGGGGAGCTACGCCTGAATATACTCAGCTTTTTGAGCTGAGGGTTAGTGTTAGGCTGGGCATATAGTGTCAGGCTGATACATCCCTCCCCATCTCTTGCACTCTCTGCTGCCTTTGAGGGGTGGATAAGGAAATTGGCAGAAGTCTTCTAGACTGAAAGAAATAAGAGTTTAAAATGGAGGCACAGAGCAAGGAGGTTTTTTTATTTGTACCGTGTTTGTAATCTCTAGGTAATCTCATCACCGCTTGCACAGAAACAGTAGGCTGATGTGCTGTATCACCACAACAGAGGTGTGGGAGCTGCTGCATCAGCTCTCACAGCAAAATTGTTTTGTGGTTACTCTGAGACCACAGGCTTTGCTGTCCTCTCTCTGGTTGTTTCTGGGTCCTGAATAAGTATTCCTAATACAACCTCAAGGTGAAGTGGGGAAATGGAGGAAAGGGGACGATATGATGAGAAGTGCAGAGACCAAAACCAGCTCTGAAACCTGCTCCTTGCCTTGAAGAGAAGATTGGTCATCCAAGCTGAGTGGGGACATGTCCTCAGGAGCCTGGTGGAGAGGTCACGGCAGCTCACAGCTGGAGCGTGAGTCATCTCAGGAGCAATTCCTTCATCTGGTAGTTGTGTTATCTCTAAATAAGGTATCTCGTACAAGGCTTGTATGACATGCTGGGGTTTGTGGTAATCAGCTATGGGGAACATCTCACACCACATTTAAAGACTAGTTTTAACAATAATTCATCTCATTAAAGCAGTTGGCATATCCTGTGTTTTGTAGGAAATGTTTGCTGCTATACAGCCATAATATATTTATCAGAAGGGAGCATATTGTTCGTCTAGCTTCTCTTCTACGCTAAAGCACTGTTTCTGACACTTAGTGCCTAAACCCATTTTGTATGCATCAAAATTCACAGTAATTAATTTATCCACAGCCCAGAGAGGAGCCAGGACAGAAAGTAACAGGCTATAGAGGCTGCTAAAATGGAGGTGCACAAGAAGAGCTCCTGCAGTGAGGTTCCTTCAGGGCTTTTGCTTGGACATTGCAGCTGGAGGAAGAAGGAGAAGATGATCTGCTTATGCTCTCCAGAACAGGTATTCTGAAGGCTATGCTCATCTCAGGGCGCTGCTGGAAGACCAGCTTCTTAATCCTTAGAAGAAGCTTTATAAAAATGTTAAGGTCTTTTGACTAAAGGCCCTGGAGGTATAAGTTATTATTATGATGCTATGTAGTCATAGAAATTTAATTGAAGGTATTTAACTGCAGTGGCTTTAAAACAATTGAAATTATACTTGACCACCTCTTTGAAGCAATGCTTTTAGACAGATTATTAAGGTAGGTAATGCCTAAATTCTTTGTGCCTTTCCTGAGGTTTTCTTCAATACACTTAATGGGTTTTTCACAATGCAGCCAGATTGGCAGGTATAAGGAATTCTAGTAATTATGCCCCCTAAATTCCTTGTACTTCTCTCCAAGTATCTCTAGGGTCAAAGTAAACATGATAAAAACTGTTTGCAAATGACATTATGTGGACTGACATACAGAGAATCTGGCTTGAAAAAAAAATCAAGGAATAAGTGGTTTTCCCAGTAAATCAAGGCCAAGACAGATTCTCAATAGACTTACTGACAAAACCCTGCATGTGCATGTTTACAGGTTACTTATGCAGTCACAGGTGTAGAAATTCATGTGGTCTCCCAGCTTAAGAATTAATAACAGGCCAACCAAAGAGGCTTGTTAATTTAGTCCAGATGCTAATCTGAACTTCAGTTGAACCTTCTTGCTCAAGTAATCTAGCCAGCAATCTCCGGGAGAAGAGACTTTTTCTCATGTAGAGCCAGCCTAACAGAAATGTAAGCTAACCTCTAACTGAGATGATTACGGAGAAGAAGGTTTCCCTATGGGCAATTTGTGTGAGCATGCAAGGAGGAGCAAGCAGGCACCTAAACAGTCTCTCTTTATCAGGGGAGTCCCTTGCCTGGTCCCCTGTGTTGTGGGACAGTCAGCTGAAAGTGCCTGGTCACAAGCACGTCCCACAGCAAATGGGGGTGCCGAGGTGCCTCCTTTCTCCTGGTCAATGCACTGCTGTTTGTGCTCTTCAGCTTCTCTTGGGTTGGACAGTAACTGAGTAGGGATTTGTGCTTAGACCACCTGCACCTTGCTCAGTGTCAGTGAAGTACCTTTCAATGGATCTTAGTTCCCTGAAGTGGTCCAGAGACACCTCCCTATCTGAGGACAAGTTGCACTAGATAGAAGTGCTGGGGTTCCTGAGGTCAGGAGTGCCCAAAACCTTCCTTCCCTGCCAGTCTCAGTGTTCCTCTCGAGCAGCAGGTAAAGCTAGGAAGCATTTCTGGGGCTTGCCCAGTGTAATGCAGGAGATGTGGCCAAAACCTGTGTTAGACCAGACTCCCAGCCCTGCATGTCACCCATGGGAACATTATTCCTTTCCTATACAAATAATAAATTGTTCTCTTGCAATGTAGTCCTGTAGGTTACAGGTAAAACTCCTGTTGATGGCAACAAGACTTAGAAGGCAGGATCAGAACCACCTACTTGACTTAGAGAACTGGTCACAGATTACATGACAGGTGTCACCCCTCCCCAGTGTTAAGGGTGGTGGAGTAATTTGCTGATGCATTCTTGGAATAGTTTTGATGAATTTTGCAAAGACCTGTTTAAATAAAACATTATATACACTTTTCCTCAAGGTTTGCAGAGAGGTCAAATTATTTTTACTCTCAGTTATAAGTTTATTAATAATCCCTTGCGCCGTCACTGTTGGCAGGAAGAAAAGCAACATGCTGGCTTCAGAGGCTAGAGAGTTACCTGTTTATTTTGAAATAAATGTTTATCTGTGCTATTCTTGACAGAGCATCAGCTTTCCTGTTCCACCCTTACCGTTTAACGTAGGAGGGTCATGCACTTTTGTCCTAGTTAGCTCAAGTCCTGCAACCATGTAAGTTTGTGACATTTTATTTCATATTTTTTTAGGTCAGACCAGCCTCATGTGACTGTTTCAGAAAATATGCAGTTGACCGAAAGCCATTCATCTTCATGTGTAGCAGGCCTGTGAGGCAATGGGAGTTGTTCAGTTGTTTGCCCAGTATTTCTTGTGGAGTTATTATTGTTTTTTTCTCACTGTCCACACTCAAGGCCAAATATTGCCTTGTTTCTGACTTGCAAAACGAAAGGAAACAGAGGACAGTATGGGCAGGAGAATGAGTCTTTCCTCATTCCTCTGGCATGGAGCCACAGCACAGGCTTTCTGCTGTATCACGGTTATGCACAAGAAGACAGGAATCAGCTCTATTCCTGGCTTTGTCACAGGCTCTGGAGACCTATTTCCCATCTGCCTGGAAATTCAGGGGTTCACTGTCACCTTTCTCTAGTAGAGGTCACAACGGTGACGTCCTGACGTGCCATTTCACAGCACGGTCTATGTGAGCCTTGTTCCTACAAAACAAAGGCACCAAGCTCCCCTTTCTGGCACCACGTGCTCACAGAAAGTGGCTCGCAGCCTGCACTGCTGTGTTTATGGTCTCTTGTACTGTGCAGCTTCCAAGTCTGCTTGTATTTTTTGGTATACACAGCTGGAGAGGACTTTGATAATCTGATAAACTCATGGACAGAGCCTGTACAAATATGTGTACTTTAGAGGTATATGCTTGAGCAGATGGCAAACAGTCAGGGAAGGAGAAACTACTTGGTTAGATTCAATTTGATGACTTGTAAATTTTGCTCCGCTTATGATGATTAACAGGAATGGTCTAAATGCTTCTTTTTTCCTCTACCTTTTCCTGCCTGAGGCTTTTTCTGTCTCTGCATGGGAGTACATTCATGCTCTGCCATCAGTGGAGAGAGTGGTGGTAAGCCACTCTGTGGGACTCTGTGCAGCAAGGGGCTATGCCCAGTGTCATTTCACACCATGCAAGAGCTGGCAGAGAAAGACTTCCCTCTTCTGGAAAAAGAGCAAGAGTTCAGAGGTTTTCCCTGCTTCTGCTTGGGGTGAAATGAAAAGCTTTCCAGGTATCTTCTCTTCCTAAGACTAGGCAAGAGCCTGCTGGCTGGGGCATTAGCTGCGGACGCAGGAGACACATGCACAAATCATCTGTCTATGTGATTCAGTCACTGACTGGAGCTTGGCTTTCCCACATCTAACACAAATGCCCTAAACACTGAATGTCTCCTGCAGTGGCTGAATTTCATTTTGACCTTCTTTCATGCTTGTTCAACATGGTCCCATTGCAGATCTCTTGTTTGTAGGACTGCTGTTAAACAAACCTTACTGAATTTCGTGATTGGTGCTTTGCACGCTTTCTCAGCTTTGCATCAAATACATTTGCCCAGCTGGACACTTTCGTGTCATCACCAGCATGTATGTGGCTATTAGGGCATCAGTCCTTGCTGGGCTCTTCACGGCATTTTGCTCTTGACCAGAGTGCTGCACTGGGAAGCTTTCATCATCTGACCCTCCTCTCTGCTGGTAATGACCAGGAATCCTCCCCTGAGCAGCTGAAGTCACTTTCAACATGGCATTGTGCCACCCAAAGCATAAGACATTCAGGTAAAGTTCAGACATTGAGTTTTTCATCGCTGATATTTGCAACAGGCTTTTGTGCTTGCCCCTGCATGGTGTTCAGTTCCTGATTGCGGCTTAGCTCAGTGGGGTCAGCTCTTGTCCAGCCCACAAGCAACGGGGACCAGTGGACCCGCGATGTCATCTACCACATCTTTTGCCATCTTTGCTCTTCAGCTTTCTTGAGTAAAAGGCAGCAAGAAGTAACCTCTTTGTCCAAAGTTGTAGTATATAAAGCAAGAAGCAGCACCAAACCTGTTGATGATTAACTAACTGGAGCACAGTTTTCTTGTCTTTTTCTTTCTTTACTAAAAAGAAAGCTAACAAATCCCTGCTCCAGCTGTGACTGAATTTCAAGGGTATACAGAGGATCAATGGCTTTTCTAGAAACAATTACCCATATCAGTTAGTGTCTGCATTATCTTTAACTGAATTTCCTGAAATAGCCCTCCCATCCTCTAAATTTAGACTTTAAAATACAGCTAAAGAATGTTTGGTGGCCTGATGAATAGCTAGTCAGTCCTCCTACAGGATCCTCTCTCTGAAAAGTAAATTGCATACAAACACTAATACCACACCTCAAAAACTCATTCAGCTGCAAGCTTGGTCAGATTTAATCTGGCTTAAATTGGCTTTGGATATTTTGTTTGCCTGGTCCATTTGTCTCTGAGGCCTTTTTTATGCTGTGAAATATAATAAGATAATTTGTTGTGAAGTGATTTTTAGTTTTGGCTTAGGTAATGACAGTTATACATCCTGAGACATAATAGTATTAAGTAAAAAATGAGCATATAAATTATATGGCAAGGAAAAAAAAAGAATATTTAACCATCTTTGTCTCTTCCTTCCTAAATGAAAGTCTAATACATGTTCTTCATAGAAAATCCTTTATAGCGATAAAGAACCAGCTACAGAAAAGGGATGCATACATTAATATATACAGTAAGATTTATTTCTTTCCCTGATGATTATGGGAATACACTTAAGCACAGAGTAGAAATCAGATGTGTATATTGGAAGCAACACGACACTTATTTCTGCAGAAATTCAACAGCTAAAACCAAAATGAAAGGGGATAGACCCATCAGATGCTTAGATGCAGTCATTTCATTCCTTACAAGCTCTTCAGTAAGTTTCCAAAGAAGGGTGGGTTTGGATTTCTGTGAAATTTATCTTGCTGAGATTATACAGAAGGTTGGAAAGGAAGGAAGGATGAGAATCAGACTTTGCCTGCAAAACAACTCTCATTTCCCCCCACACACACCACACGGCAACATGAGATATCAGTGGCAGAAGGTCATGCAGATAATTGCAATAATATTATCTGCTGTGTCTCCGGAACTTGGCTCCTCTAAGGGGGAAGGTGATAAATTAGACTTTGTCAAAATTCCATTAATGGAAAACTCCAACATTGCTAAATCTGGAACCAGGGCAGTAAACTCCAGAATGTCCCAGAGAAAACAGGTTCTGGAATTTCAGTTTTTCCAGACTGAAGTGCTTCTCTCTGGATGAATTCTGCACGTTGGCTGTTTGGAGTTTTTTTTTCCTTTAAAAAATCAACCTGAACAACAACTTGTGCCCAGTTCCTGCATGGCTGGAACCTGAAACTGAAATCCCTGGCCTGAGCTACCTCTGCAGGTTTCCAGACTCCCTAAAGTGAAGCTGTGAGTTAAAAATTCCTGAGACACTTCTGTAGTGGGATCACCATGAAAACAGGTACTCTGGAAGCATGGCTTCTCCATCAGCCCATCCAATGGACCAGCAGAAAACATAACTGAGCAGCATTTTGCTAACAGAACTTCCTCAAAACTGAGCAACTACTACAAAACCTTTTTAGTTTTGATCAGTCAGATTGGAAAAGTACTGACCAGAGGTAGTTCAGATCTTTCTGTGACTTCTGTTCAGTCCATCATGTTCAATTTACATGTCCAGGACTTAGATGTCTTTTGGGTTCTTGATATTCTTCTTAGTGGGTTTTGCTTCTTTTATGTATTAAGTCCTACTTCACACATTCTGCTTCCATGCTAGAAATGTGGATTTACAGCAGGGACCACTTCTTTTTGGTAGGCTTTGGTTGCCAATATCTAGGTAACAATGGTGGAGCTCAAAGCAATCATACTTGGTACCTGCGTTCACAGTTCACTGAGACAAATTGACTTCTTAACTTCTCTCTGAGTACTTGCAGCATGCTGTACATAGCGTCAGGCAGCCTGGGCTGCATAGTTCCTGCTGGGTCACCTTGGAAAGCTCAGTCTGCAATCTGTGACACAATTTTTAAGACATCATGGATTCAGGAGCAGAAGTTTATGCCTTGCTTAAGAGTCTCTATGAAGATCATTCACAATCAGTAATAGCTAGTGACTTTCAGGCAGACAGGCATGGTGTTATCAGCCTCAAGCCTCTGTGGAAACTTTTGTACTTTAGCCAAGAAAAAAGTCAACCTTGGTGGACTCACAACTATGACATTACTTACAACAAAGTATGTTTGGTTTGAATTAAAGATCTTTATTCCATTAGATGTGGGTCCTTCCTAGTCTAGATATACCCTGTAAGAAATAGAGGTTTGGAGGTTTGTCTGTTAGAGGAGGTCAAACTGTGTACCTGTTCACCAGACAAATGAATGCTGGTTTTCAGTGGTAAAAAGATAGATAAACACATTTTTCGTCAAAACATAAGGCTGGAAATGCAGAGAAGTTCCTTCCTGAGATACAGATTCTCCTATTGGACATTACCTGAGAAACTAAGACTTGGGATATGTGTGAGAGAAGGATAACCAGTTTATTTCAGTGGGTGGCTGGGAGGGTTTAAAACCCATTAGTGCCTTTGATTAGGTGAAGTGCAAATGTCAGTAGCACTGGCAATTTCTGCTTCTACCAAGAAATCAGCTGTTCCTTCTCCATTCACTCTTAGGTTCTATACCAAGCACTGCCCAACATTACAGCACTCCAGAGTACTGTACCTTAACGTGTACTTCTTGAAATGACAGTAAACTGAAGAATAGTATTTGTGTTAATTACTTTTTTTTCCTAAATCAACCATCAAGGTACCACCATAACAGAAAAATGAAACAGCACTTCTTGGAATAGGGCCCAGATGCTTTCTGTGATGGTAAATCAATTGAAATGCATCAATGATGAAATTACAGTGAAAAACATCTCTAAATTCTTTGTGTGATACTGAAGCATATTCCTGTAAATTAGCCTAATTTGCAGTCATTTTGCCGATTCAGTTTTAAAGGTTAGAATCAAAATGTTGCACTAGACAGTGATATTTGGAAGGCAGGATCCCTGAAATCTATTTTTTAGGTATTTTAACAAACAAGTAAGTAACAGTTTCTAGATCCATATTAAATTAGAGGAGCCTTTTCCTGTAAAAAAGCTTTTCTATTTAAATGGTGAGATGAAATCCAGTGAGTTATATGAGTTGTCCCCGCCAGCTTTCATTAATGACCTGCATTTAACTTCCATCCATATGAAATTCTGCTCTATACGCATGGCATCTCCGTAAGCCACTTACAAATTTGCACTTTACAAATTGCATCCAGCCCCTCAGATCGCACATGGACAAGTCCCAGGAGCAAGGATGCAAGGAGAGCGGTGGTGCTAGGCTGCGTGGCACCATCTTGGAGAGCAGCAGGCGGGCGGGCAGCTGGGGACACAGCAGTGGCCCCGTCCCTTGACAGACGATCAGGTGCTCACATGCTGCTTTTCTGCAGAAGGTGTGAGCGTTTCGGTTTGGGGCAGGTCTGTCTCACTGGGGCTGCTCTGCCTGCGTCTGCCCTGCCAAGGGAAAACCCCCAGGAGCACTCACACTCTCCTCCTGGTCACTGCAGCTTTGCACGCTCAGCCCTCACCCTCTTCCTTCAACAAAAGGCTGTATTTACCCCTCCTGTTCCCATCTGGCCTTCAGCAATTAATCTCTGTTCCTCTAACTGTGGCAAATTGTGTGATAATTCGTTATGTTAATCCCATGTGTCAGCGAGCCACTTAAAGGCTTCCTGGGACGCAGTTCCCTGATTCTTTTTTAGAATAAAACCTGCGTTTTCCAGTGATGCCTATAAAGAAATAACCACATTCGCTGGCTTTCAGATATACAAGGCTAAAGTTTGGTTGCTCTTGTGCCTATAGCACTGTGTTCTTACCTAGTTTTAAATTTTGGAATAATAGAATTAAGGCGACTTCACTACACATTTGAATCTGCAAGCTCCCCTTCCTCCTTTAAATGCAAATCCCTAGGGCAGAGGCACTAAAGAATTAAACATATTTACACTATTACAAGCCACTCTGTGTGTGAGCAGCAGAGCTAATGAAGCCTGGTTTTGTCTTGTCTCCACCCAGCTGCTGATTCTGATGAATCTTTCAGGAACACCTTTGAGACCATTACTGCCTTTGGTGGCGTTTCAAATCACCCCAGGAGGCTAAAATATTGCTGGAGGCACAGGATGGATGACAGACAAGACAGAAGGGGCAGCAGTGAAATCAATGACACATCCTTTTCTTGTGAAAGCAAGCTGGAACCCCTCTCACTGGGCACAGCAAATTCAGTCACTTTGCATTATCAAACTTGGATTCAGCTCCTCTTCCCTGTCCTTTCCCACTTAATGGGGTTGCAGTGAGGATGGGGACAGTTTATACAGTGGTCTGTTCTGGTTCTGGAGGTCAGAGAGATTTAGGACGGATAAACCAGTGTGGCCTGAAATAGGGCTGTGTTTTCCTGGCACTGATGGGAAGAGCTCGTTGCTGCTCTTGGCACAAGTCCCACGCAGGCAACGCCTCCATCTCCTGCCGAGTCACAGCAGATGAAAAGAGCATGGTGGTGCTGACCCACCTCGCGAGCACACCCTTTGGATTTAAAGAAGAAGGGGAGGGAGGGAGTCCTGAATGCATCTAGAGAAGAGTTTGTTCTCAGCCCCTGCAGCCCATACCTCTGGATTGCTGCAGAACCCGGGGAACTTTTTCTCAAGCACTCGCACCTCAGAAGTGCTTAAATTAGGCTTCAATAACTCTCAGGTGCTTGAACGTCACTGAGGATCTGGAGTGGAACACACGTAGAGCCTCTCCCAGCGCTAAAACATGCTCTCCTGAAGCCTGCAGCAAGTCATGGCTTCTGTCAGCTGGGTCACAGAGGCTTTAGGTGACAACTAACACTGGTTTTCTTTTGGTTCTCCAGGTAGCTGAATCCCACCTCACTCGCATCCATGACTGAATGAAAAAAATGAAGGAAAATTATCAAGCTAATCCACGCTTTTTTGTGTGTGTGTGTGTGTGTGTTTTTTTTTTTTTAGGTTTTTCTCTCTCTGCTTTCAAAATTTCAACTTGGCTGCAATTCATTGTAAAACAAATTGGGAAAGTTTGAACGTTAAAATGATGGTTCAATTTTTCTCCTTTTCTTTCTAACTAGATTAGTTGGGTCACATTTCGCCTGAAATGACAAACGTTTTCAAGTGCACTAAACTTGTTCTTTTCCTTCTTTTTAACTTAATGTAATACATCTCTGCTATAGCGTTATCTGAACCCAGCTAAGCAATACAACAGCATGTTTCACTTGCTTCAGCTAGCCACTGGCATAAAGACAGAGTTAAGGATCTCTGTGCAACCATCTCTGTTTTTGTTTTTAAATTAAGCTTTTCTCCTTAGGGCTATTGCAGCATTGATATTCCACAGACAGGGAAGAATTGCATGCAGGACTACAAAAACCTAAGAAATTACATGAGGAGCCGTGGGCTAAATATGCTCCAAATATGCTCGATAATATCATAAGGGTAGGATGTTTCCAACTCAAAATGAGGAATAGGTTTTCCAAAAGCACTAAGCTTTGGCCCAAAAGCTGAACTCCAGACAAAATTAAAATAACAAGGCTCTGAGCTTTCCTGTAATCAGCCACTGACTTCAACCCTTGCTGCTTTTAGCTTAAAGTCAAGCTTCCCTACCGAGTGTTCACATGTGACTCTGCTAATCAGGCAAACACAGATCCTGCAAATGAGAGAGCACCATCCATCCCTGCTATCATTGTCTAGCTCAATAAATCCAGTCTGTCCACTTCAAATGGCACTAGGTCTGCTTTCCCAGCCTTCCTTCTTGCCTCTTCCCTGCAGCTTCTCAATCTGAATGCAAAAGCAATAACAACCGATTCCTTAAGGCATGCTTCCTTAGCATATCATCCTTCCCAACCAAAGCACCAATTCCCTGGCTTTGTTTCAAACCAGCAATAACTGAGGGAACAGAAGGGCTCGTTAATCCTGCATGCCCAGCAGGGACACAAACCAAGAGTCCACCAACACAAGCAGTGGTCCTTCTGTGCCTTGGGGTCAGGTGGAGACATGGCTTCAATGAAAACTGTGGACTTGGTGATGAGCTGAAAAGAGTTTTCTTACATTTCTTGCAAGAAACAGAAGTTGTAAAAGAACCAGTACCAGCTCATTGTGAGTTTCTTAGTGTCCAGCATTTGTAAACACTGCTGACGATGCATCATCTGATTTATGCAGCCAAGATCAGATGTTTTTGGCATTCTGAATGCTATCCAGACTTTTCTGGCTTTCATGCATGAGAAACTGAAGGCTCAGATCAAAGCTTTAAGAGGTCAGCGAAAAGCCATAAATGTACACACATCAATAGATGGGAATGAAGTCAGTCAGAACTTGTAATGATGTTGAGTATTGCAAGATCTTCCAATCAACAGCTACAAGAGTGTGCTGGAAGGAAGAGATGTCATAGGGATGAATCCTGAGATGGGAACAGAAACGAAAACCTGACTTCCAGGAGCATGAAAATGTTTGTCTGCCGAGGACTCACTCCTGACTGAACTTTCTTGTAGTTTTTTTCTCCCTTATGATTTTATTGCTTTTATGGAGCAGATTTCAAAGGAGTCTGACACTGCCTCATTGGGAAAGCAGGAAGATTTATGTTGAGCTTATTGCAGGCAGCAGTTATGATTTCATTATAGAACACTAAGATTGTAATTTTGTGTGCTTACACAGAATGTTTAATGCACACATTAAGCTAGATGCATTTTATTTCCACTTGTATAGCAGCCTAAATGGCACAACAGTATGATACGCTTGTTTATTTGGCATTAAAGCTCAGATTCAGTGCTTAAGCATCTTGCTGAATTGGGGGGCCATGCTGTGATTTAATGGTTCAATTAAGAGTCTCGTTAGTTATCAAAACTCCTGGATCTGTAATCTTAGATTTTCAAACTGTTGGGAAATAATACTGTACTAGCATGGTAACCTTGCAAACCTTTCCAGTCCGAAAGACAGTAACTTTTAATGAGGCCAATATGTACTATCACAGTTTTCACGTCAAATCCATCTACAGACTGATAATGTGAAGGTTATAGGGTGAATCATATGATTTTGAGGATGGAGTTTACTGTTGCAAATTTGAAATGCTTCAGAAAACTTAGTTTTCTCCTACTAGTTTCATAAACATTTTTCCCCTTTATATTACGTGAAGATATATTCCTCCAAATTTAAAATTTATTTACAGCAAAGATTTAATTAATTATTTAAAATTATTAATTCCAAAGCTTCCTGAGATATCTGAGCTGATGTGGGTTTGGAAATAGTAGGATTGTACCACTGTAGTTATTAATAACACGGCTTCTATTTGGGCTCAGGAAATACAGCTGTTTAAGCACATGGAAAAGACTCAACTTTTGATAGGGTATATTTTCATAACCCATTAATGTAAGATGTGATGTTGTGTATTTCATAATGTTGAATTTGTATCTAAAAAAGATCCTTGCATTAGGAAGACTTTAGTTTTAAGAAAATGAATCAAGCTAGTATTAGGAGAAAAAGCATCTAACAGGCAAAGCAGATTCTTGCTGTGCACTGGCTCTGTGTTCAAACACCAAGGTTACTGAAATCCCCCAGCTGAAGTCTCAGCTCTCTTCCCTTCCCCCTAGCTATGCAGTGGTAAAGGACAGTAGTGACTGCAATAAATTAAAATTTAAAAAGGCTGGACAAGGGATTCCTCTACCCTTTCTCCTTCAGACTGGATGCCCTGAAGGATCAGTACAAAATTCAGCATCTGATGACTACAGAAATTTAACTCTTTAATGGAAAGAACTATTTCAATTTTATGAACTCAGCAAGATCAAACTGATTTAGCAGGAAAAAAAAAATACTTTTAGCAACAGCCAAGGTTTCTTTTTCCCCTGTGTCAGTTGTACTGCAAACAGTCGTTGACAACTGGTTCTCCCTGAAGAACTTACCTCAGGGGGTGATGGAGGTGCCTCTTCTAGCTTCAAGGCCTATGGTTTATCTAAGACTTAACTGTTCTTTCAGCTGCTTCAGAAAGGCGTTTCCCTATTTACATAACAACATTGGCATTATTTAAGTATCTTGCATGTATATTTTTCCCTTGCTTACCTTTAGGCCGATTTCACCATCACCGCAAATCTTGCTGTGACTAGTGCTCAACAGCCACCTGCCAGATGCAGAGAGTTACCCACTTACCAGGGACTTTGTGATTTGGTTTAAAATCTAGGTACTGGTTATTTGGGCTGCGAGACACTTCCAGACCTGTAAAACCTCACCTGAGAGGTCTTTGTAGACTACTCACTATTCTTGTCCAAGCTATGTTCACCTCCCAGGGCAGCTTTCTGTCTGCCAAGGGCTGATACTGGCACAGTTGCTTCTGCCTTGCTGGGTGTGGTCTATGGCACTCCCATCCAGACCTATTTTTCTGGTGGCCTGGAACTTGAAGAAACGGTTGTCTATCACCCTCAACAGCAGTTGGGATGCTGGGAAAATACTCAGGATCCCCAAAGCATTCTTCCCTATTCGACTTTGTTCTGCATGGGGAGGGAGAAGAGGTGCAGCCAGTTCTGCAGGACATTCCTACTCTGCTGTCAAGAGATGCCTGCCGGCTTTTCCCCCCTGGACAAGATCAGGATAGAATTATTTGGATGACATTACTGCTTTGATAATGAGTTTTCTTACTTCCCCACCACTCTCTTCCCCTTTCTGTGTGAAGAGTGGCATGATGGGGATTGTCGCTTTATTAGAGTGCATACAGGCTGGTTATAGCACGAAGGACTTCCAGCCTACCCATCCCCACTGCTTCACTTGCCCCTCGCCCCTCATCTCTCCAGCTCAGGGAACAGAGGCTGCACATATGCAGATGGCAGATGGTACCTAAGGGCATGCACATCATGCGATTTAAGGAGGATGTCAGGATGTCATCTGTGCCCTGAGCTCAGCTTCCCCAGCTGCTCCTGAACCTGGACCATGACAGCAATGTGGGTTTTGTCCTGTGATACGAACTATGACTTATGGCTTCTCAGTGGTTACAGCTCCCTAAACTCCTATTATGCAACATATATAGCTTTTACCTTAATGTAATGTAGTTACTGGGTAACTATTTACTTTTGTGATTAGCTTTCACACCCGCTCACAAGCTTTTAATTATTGAATTCCCCACATAGTTCTTTAATTCAGTTTGGTTTGACCTTTCAGTTAACAGGAAAATAAAAGAAAGGTGAAATCTGTGTTATGCCACTATACTCTGGCATTTAAAGCTGGGGAAGAGGCCTTGGCAGGAGTGGGCTGTGGCACATGGGCCGAGCTGGAAGAGTGTGGCAGAACAAGAGCATTGATCCTCAAGAAGGAGAGAGAATGTTTTACGTTCTCAGAGGAGAAGGCACAAGCACTCCTGCTGCCCACCCAGTGAAATACATCTCTTAGCCCTGGGCACCTTTTGTTTGCATTTTTGTCCTAGAAAGCTGAGAACTGACACTGAAGTTTTTGTCATTCCTCCTGTCCCATTGCCACCACAGGCAGCTCTAGCCATGCTCTAACTACAAACACATGCCACATAAGCACGGACCCATGCAAACCTGCCACACCGGTCAGAGCAGTGGGGCAAGGGGCCACGGGCAAAAACAGGCCCCTGAGACACAGAGAGCAGGAGAGGTCGCTGATGTTATAAAACAACCATCCCCAGCTGTTTGGGGGGCTGATAGTTTGCTTCCCCTGGACAACAGCCCATGTGCTGGTCCAGCAATGTCTATGCTGGTGGATGTTTGGGATTCCACAAGGAATATTTGATCCTTGTCCAGCCAACCCAGATAGCAATGCGTCTGCTTGGAGTATTTGCACTGCATGGTGCTGGATTAATGATTAGAGAGATTAAAATCTACAGATGCAGCCTGGGTTGTGGCAGTGACATTTCCAGTTGACTCTGCCAGTAGACCTGAACATGAGTCCAAAGGGTCAAGTGAGTTCAGAGGGCCATACCTAAGCGTCAAGCTGCTGTTGGCCTGTAGGTTGTCCAGCACTTGGCTTTTCTGCTGAGATTATCAACAAGATAACACTCAGTTCAGGTTGGATTATCTGTCCTTAACTGGACCAGTTGTGCTGATTTAATTTCCATAGATTCTTGATGCAGGGTGCCAGAAAAAAAACAGGGAGGACACTAGCAGCAGCAAAAGGAGAGTTTGGCTTTTTGTGCAAGTCCTTCCTGTGAAAACAAAACCAGTCAAACAGCCTTATTAATCTTGGTTTTATTACACGAAAAATTTCCAAGCTTTGGCAAAGGGCAGATGGACAGAGGACAGGACAAAGGTAATTGCCACTTAAGGGTAAGCTAGAAGACACAGCTTGACCAATGTCACAACCTTTGGTGACAATGGTGGGAAACTGGGTGTATATAGTCTGTAATGGCTACTCAGCGAGGTGAGGATCATTTGCTGGCTGGGATCTTGTTTGCCTTGCACTGGTGATTCACCAGAAAGCAATTGCAATAAGTCTGATAATGAGGACAGTGGGCACTGATAGGAGCAGAGGAGCTATTATCATGATTCCTAAGGAGATTTTCTGAAATTAGTCCTTTAAACAGGAATGGGCAGCACTCACATGGGTATGCTTCATTTCACATCAATAGAGATTGACACAAATTCCCCCCTTGTCATACAAGGACCCCCTATTATTAACAGGCTTTTGTATGTTATGTCTTTCCTAAGAAATTCAAACCCAGTAAGTTGCTTTAAATGGGTTTAGGTCTGGTGATGTCAGATCCATTTTAAATAAATGGGCTTAGACCATAAAGTTTCAGTAAAAGTCTGCCTGTGAACATGAATAATTTCATTGTCCAGATTGTACTATCAGAGTCTAAAATAATTTCAGTTCTTCTTTAGTATTCTTATGAATTCTGGACATCTGAAATAGTTTCAGATGCTACAACTTTTTTTTTTTAATACAGACATAAAATGTATGAAAAATGAATTGAAAGAATTGGAAGGAAATATTCTTAAAATTAATATTAGTTCTGTTTTCTCAAATATTGTCTTAGATTCTCCCCTAAGGAACAGAGAAAATATTCCAACTCCACATGATGGAAAAGCCTTAATGCAGAGAACTCTCCACAGGACTGTTTTCATTTTGTAGTGTATTTTAAACATATGGACAGGGCAGACTGTTAATTATTTCTTCTCCTTTTGGCTCAGTTCCATGTACAACTCAGCAAAAGCAGAGCTCTACAGACTATTCAATGGACGATAAATGGCTCTGCATTTGCTGAGTGCTGAATAAAAATGATGAAAGGGTGTTGTGACAAGCTCTCGAGGCACTTGTTGGGCCACAAGAAAACATCCTTGCCCCTTCTTCCCCTCAGCTGCTCCATCTTGTTCCTTCCACGTTGCTTCAGCGGGGAAACACTTAGAGAAGAGACAGTTTAATAATCCTAGGCATAATGTAGGAAAAGATTATTCAGTGGGGCAAGGGGATTATTCAATGGCAACTATTGGGACTATGTCCTTAAGTGCTGCTGAATACAATTAGAGTGCAACATGACGTGACCAGAAGGGCATCTGCAGCTTCTGAGGGACACACATAGGAAGAGCTAGTTGCGAGAGTTTGGGATGCAGCAGCCCATGGCTGTGTGCAGGGCTCTTTGCTGCACGCTGTCAGCTCTGGAGCAGCAGCATCGGCAAAGGACGCACTGCTGCCTCCTGCCTCCCACTGCTCCCCAGTCCTGCAGCGCTGGCCCAGCTGCGGCAGCAGCGGCACCCTGGTCAGCAGGCACGGACCAGGAGGCTGCAGAAGGAGCCCTCATACCCTTCTGCTGCCTAAACTAGGCTACTCTGCACTATGTCTGCAGTGGATGGACAGTAATACCAAATAATAGAAACAATACCTGTACTGGAAGGGATGGTGATATCAAAAAAGACCAAAGGTGAGGTTCTCTGGCACAGCCCTGCAGATGCCCTCGCCCATGAGTCAGTTGCCTCCCACAAATGAGCAGAGTTCGTGCTTGACTTTCCCAGATTGTCCTCCTCACGGTGTCTCTCTGGCAATCACTTCTACACCCTGTGTTTCTAGTCTCCCAGCAGGGCATGGTGTGTGCTGAAGCAGACTGGTGCTTATCTTTGTTTAAGGGGACTAACTAATGCATCTACTCTTACTGCTGGGTCCCAAAATTCAATGAATACTTAATTACTACAGTGTTTGTTCTCTTAGCAACACTTTTATTCTCATGCAAACATTTCTCAAATATAGTGGGGATAAGGTCTTTGCCTGATATCATTTGTAGTCGGAACATGTAGCTATAACCTGGAGTAAAAGAATGAACAGAAATAGAGTGTTAGAGTGATGGTTTTAAGATGACAAAAAGGAATTCTTGGGGGTTTTTGTGCTTGTGGCTGGGATAAGAACACATCAAGAAGGAGAGGAGAGCCTCAGATTATGGAGCTGTTACTCATTATTAGTTATATATTTTGCACTATTACAACCACTCTGAGATCTAAACATACCTTGCAACCAATAACAAATTAAGCTGCACAATGGCACTTTGATGTTAATCATGGAAGAGTGAGGATGATGTACTCCTGGCCAGGACTTTCTTTCACTTTCAAAGAAGTGTGGGGAAGGTTAACACCAAGTTTAACTTCATTGTCCAAATTAGATGCATTACCAGGATGGTGATAAGCATGAGTCGCAGTGCTTGGATCTGCCTTGCAGATACCCTCACTTCTCTCTCATGTGTTTCAAGACAGAAAGAAGTGATTGGTCACCACATCAGCTTCAAATCTCTCAGGGTACCTGGAGCTCAAAAAAATATTCTCTCTGTGTCTCCTTGCCAAGAAACTAAATGCAACCTTAAATAAAGCAGATGGAGGCCCTTCCCTCTCCTCCTTTCCACTACTCAAGTCATTTTTTTCTAGATTGAGCCCCTGCTGATGTGCCAGTACCCACTGCTGCTGCCTGACAGGCCCCCAGGCACGCTTATAGCAGGTTTCCAAGGATCTCCCTGTGTTAAGGGAGGCAGGACCACGTCCTATAACCACAGGCATCCCAAGCCCCTTCTGCCACTCCCAGATCACATTGGCTATGAAGAGCTGGCACCGTGACCCACCAGGAGCAAAAGGACCAAGCCACAGGACAATCCCAAGCCTGCAGAGAGGGAAACAGCAACTTGGCTGGAGCAGCACCAGTCACAGCCCTGGGGCTTTCCAGTGATGCAGCTTACTGGCTGGTGACAAAATGGCATCAGAAAGACAGTGAAAAAATTATTTCTAGTGCAGGTCCCAGTCCTGCAGCCATGTCGAGGAGTCTCCTGCACCCTGCCCCGGCAGCAGCCTACTCACCTTGGTGGGGCAAAGGACTTGTGTCTCACACATACCTGCAAATGCCCAGTATTCCCATGCCTAACTAACTGGAAAGCTTCCACAATGGAAGCTTTGAGAAATGTTCACATGGTTATTCTGCTTTGCCTCTGAGTCAGACACAACTTTTGAATGCAGGAGAGGGTGGATCCTGTCCAGTCCCTGGGGATGTGCTTATATTGTTCCCCACTATCACCACCACCAGGCAAAGGGAGCAGGCTGGCTTCAGCTGTGCTGAATCACCCACTTTCCCTTAAGAAAAAAGTCTCTTGCTTTGCCTGGAGATCTTGAAGAGCAGACAAGGTATTTCCCAACTGGGTGTGCTGCGATGCTAATGGGATTTACTGTTGATCTTCCCTCCTTTTTCTTTTCTTGCAGAATTTCAGTGTGAAGCAGCAAATGAGCTGGGTTTAGGACTGTGTGCCCCTTCCCCTCCTGGCAGGGCTGGCTGCAAGGTGGGTTGTGTCCTCCCTGCACTGGGTAGGTCATGGCTCAGCTTGGCACCACACTGCACGGCACAGCTCGGGCACCTGCCACAGGGGGATGCAGATGGGGAAGCGCTTGCAGCATCATGCCCTCAAATCATTATAGCCAGACAGGCTGGTGATTTGCAGTCTGGTTTTTCACTGCCCTTTAGCATCTCACCCCTCATGAGATTTCAAAAGAAAATGGAAATCCACAGCCGGAGCGCTGGCAAGCGAAGCTGGCAGTGCTGAGCAGCTGCCTGGCAGTCCAGAGCCGTCCCTTCCCCCAGCCAATGTGCCAGTCTCATTTTGATGTAGCCTGTGTTCTGGTTTTGTCTTTATTTTCCCCCCTTTTTTTTTAACCTGAGGCAAAATTCAGCTCTCACGCCCACACAGCACTTTGGTCTCCTCCCTCCCAGCACCCAGGGCTCCCACTGACAAGGTGCAGCAGCCAGTCCTGGGATGGCTGTCACCATCCTGCCAAGGGAGGACAAGCGAAGTGGCTTCCAGATATGCAGAGCAAGAGATTTGGATCAGCAACAAAAATGTATAAATGCAAGACTGTATGCATATTAGTTTGGAATACTGATTAGATCCAGAAATAAAGGGATAGAGTAGCCAAATGTTTTGGGAAGCCAGTGTTTTGTATCATATATTATTCCTCAGCTAGCTTGAGTTGGAATAGAAACTGACCGAATGCCTGAGTATCACCTTGTCACATGCTGGTACTGTTTCTGTCAAATGTTTTGGTTTAGTGTCTACAAAGGATGTGGCAAATAACCTGGCTGGCTAAATCTGACTTTTTTCTAAAACAGGGGCCAGGCAGTACCACTAAATGCATCATAGTATGTGTAAAGGAAGCTGTTCCTCTTTCTCTGCGGTGCTTCAGCTACACATTCCTGACATTTTGTTTAATGGTATTTCTACAATTGTTAGGCCTAGCCAGAGCAAAAGTACCCATGTAAAAGGAGCATTATGAGATCTCCATGAAAGGCTTTTGTAAGTTTAAGATGGGGAGACTTAAACAGGAGACTAGTCCAACAAAAGGAATACCCAGATAGAGGAGACCCCATTCAAGGTACACCCCACAAATTCATTGGGAGGGAGGAGCCCCTGGCGAGACAGTGTGCCTGATGCAGCCAGGTGGGAAAGGCCTCCAGAGGCAGCAAATGAGGCTGGAGATGCAAGAGAGAAACAACAGCACATGCATAGAAGCACTCAGAGCCAACTGGAAGGAAAGATCCCCCCTCCTTCCCTGTAGGACTTTGAATTCTGAATGCTTACCCGCCTGTTTAATGTGGGGTTGGAAAAGATGTCAAGGTCTATGGAGGAAGTTCTCCATGTAAAGATTTCTCTGTTAAAACAGTGGTGCTTGTAAAAAACATTCCTGAAAAGGCCCGGTGTTGTTAAGAGATTGCTGTATGGTTGACCTCTCCCTGGGCTTTTCCTTTCCCCTCCTCCTCACACAGCTCCCCGCACACACTCCATTGCTCACTGGGTCTTTCTGAGGCTTATTTTTTATCTGCCTCTCCACCAGCTTCTGCAGAGCCCACCCAGAGCAAGGCTGACATGTCAGTTATTATCACCCTCTGGAAGCAAGGAGTGCAGGGGACTTTGCTATTTATATCCAGAGTTTCTCACTCTGCAGACAGCTATCTCACCTCCCATGAAAGTGTCAGTGGATGAGCACCAGTATCACTGTGACACCGGGCCATCTCAGCATGTCATTTCCAAATTCTTCGGACACCTTGGTGAGAGAAAAGGGTGATTTCAGCTCAGCTGCACCTGGTTTGTGGCCCTATGGTGTAAGTCACTGGAGAAAAAACTATTCTTCGTTTAGTTTTTAATTTATTTTCTCTAAAAAACTATAGATGTTTGCAAACAGCAAGAGCAAACTGTTCACAGATTAAGTAAAAGGAAGGTGATGCCATTTGTATAATGCACTCTGGGATGTAATTATTTATGTGATATTACCTTGAGTAGTTTCTATCCTCCGTAAGACTCGGTTTCCAGTTAACTGGAAGAAAATCCATGAAAGTCCATCCAATTAAATTAGTGGGTTTGTGTGTTATGATGTAAGTGCACTGCAGTACGCCTGCGAGGGTCAGCATCCCAGTCTGTACTTCACTAGACAGTCTGGTACCTAAACCATCACCTTGATTTCAGAAAGTTTCAGATATGAGGCCCCAGCCTTGCAAACTTCAAGATGGTCATTTTCCGGTCAGAGCTGGGAAGAGGGCATTGGGGCCTGTCAGAAGTCCATCCTGAACACTACTGTTACTCTGCCTATCAGATTTTATCTGGCTTAAATTCCATCCTGCTGCCCCCGACTTCTCCAGATCAGAGGAATATCTGTTGGACAGAACAAACTGAAGGAGACACCGGAGTGATGGATGAAGACGGCAGGGGAAGGGAGCAGCAGAGCCCATGGCTGTGTGTGATGGCAAGGCAAGAAATTAATTCTGCAATCTGGACTGTGGTCATTAGAACAGCACATGCATTTCATTTACTGTATTTAGAATAGTTGGATGTTTTATTCTGATTAGGAAAAATTTATTCACAGAAAGGGTTGTGAAGGACTGGAACAGGCTGCCCAGGGAGGTGGCTGAGTCACCATCCCTGGAGGTGTTTAAAAGACGTATGGATGAGGTACTTAGGGACATGGTTTAGTGCCAGAGTTAGGTTAATTGTTGGACTATCTTGAGTGTCTTCTCCAACCAAAATGATCCTATGATTCTATGATCCACTTGGCTGTAACAATACAGTACTGGTGCATAAAACAGGTCGAAGGACTGCAGTGAAGAGGAAAACAAATGCTTCTCCTGACATCCTTGACAAATACTGGGCTTAGCAGAGAAGGCAGGAAGCCACGGGAGAGATTCTAGCATCATCATAATCTACCCAAAGTTTTCCAGCGGCACATGACAGTCGTTTCACTCATCTGTAGGTTATGCCAATGTGGTACCAATACTTTTCACCACAGATTATTAGTTCCATTCTGTGTAGAAGAAGATTTGCTTTTGACAGTACACATTAGGTAAAAGGGTGTAAAATCAATCTTAAGAAGAGATTTTTATCAGTATATTCTTAATGATATAGAATGCACTTAATTATATACTTGCGGACTGGATGTTCAAAACGGCACATTGCAGGCATTTTGCATTACAAAACCCTGGAAGCGGTATTGAGGTGAGTGGGATGCACAGATAAATCTTCTTTAGATTCCTTTTCCAGGCAGCTGGGCCGGCCTAGAACAGGACTTTCAAACTCTGCAATCATATTTACATCTTTCATTCCTACAGAAGGCTGACAGATTAAGGGATGTGATATAGAGTCTTCTGTCATAATAGAAAAGGGCTTATATGGGTATTGCAATGAAGATATGATAAAGCTTTAAGAGGATGCTAATCCTTGGCAAGCAGATCAATATCAAGGTAAAAGGCATAATGTTTTTGCAAAAGGAGGGATCAGCGCAGATGTATTCAGATGAGAGGCAAGGCTGCAATCAAGTTGCCAGGTTATGCTTGTAGTACAAAATCAAATAAGGAAAGATTTATTTTTGCAGGCATGGTATGCTTGTTTCTACTCTTCAGGAACCATAAATGTTAAAGCTGGAACACTTACATTTGGCCATCTGACCTATCTGAATAGTTTAGCACATCAGGTCTCTGAGTAGCTTATTGCTCAGTGTTGCTGCATGGAAATTTATATTCCCTGGAGAACACTCATATACACTTACGGACATCATTAAAAAATTAAGAAACATTTAATCATGTGTCTCATGCAGAATTCATCAGTGACAGTAGATATTTCTCTGAGTAGGTTTCCCCAGCTATAAATCAGTACACAGCAGTAGAATGAAATACAATAAGATGAGAATGAGTATCTAATTTGGAGGGAGCACAGCAATTGAAAATGATGGCTTCTCAACTAAAAAAAAAATGGATTTTGCAGACATGCCCAGAATCTGTTATATATTTGTGTCCTTGAAAAATATATTGATGGGGTTGCTGACTAGTCACAGCTCATAAATTAAGAATATTTCTGATCTATTTTGCAGGGAAAATGAGGGAGCAGAAAGGGGGCCTACAGGCAGCACCTGGTTCAGTGGAGTCACCACATGTGTTGTGTGATGAACCGGCAAGAAGAGCAGGGGTAGAGTTTAATATCGGCCTTGATTTTGTAGATGCAGCAGATTATTTTTCTGTAGCCCTGGGCTACTCCCCCACCTCCAACATGTCCTGCTAGGTCTGGCTACAGTCATCAACCCACAAGTGAGAAATTGCCAAGAGAAAGGGCTGGGAGGAAGAGGAGGAGGAGGAGGAGGAGAGGGGTGGGCAGGTAGGCTGGGTGTGGGAAGGCATCAGTGGGACCTTGGAGCTGGGCCTCGGGCAGGGGAGATGGGGAGCTGCGGCCATCACTGCCCCCGGGGTACAGCAGGGCTGGGCCCTCGCTGTCTGGCAGGCATTCTCACACCAACCCTGCTCGCTTGACAAGCCAAAAGCCACCTCTTAAAACCTCCCCAGACTGTCACAGCCCTGCAAACCCAGCAAGGTGGCTGAATGGGAAGCAGGTAATTCAGCTATCTCCATCACTGTCAGGGCTGAGACAGGTCTGAAGCGTTGTTTTTCTCAGGTTCACCCCACAGAGCCACGCCAGACAAAGGGGAGCGGGCTGGGTGCTGCTCCTTTTGTTCCCGAGCAAACACTTTCAAGATCCCATCAGATACACGTCTGCAAATACAATTACACATCCATCACCAGCAACTTAATTTGAACACAGCAGCACAGGTGTGTGAGAGAAGCACCTGTAGCCTGCACAATATTTTTTTTACTAGCTTCAGCAAATCCAGTTCTCCATTTTCCATGGGAGCAGCTGGTTTGAGTACTAAAATGTCTTCCCTCATATACAAGCACTTTCAGGAGAGTTAAATAATTTGAATTTAGGGCCTGATAAGTTTGAGTTTATGTGAGCATGCGCTCTTTTTCAGCATACAAATTTTGTTCAAATGAGGAAAACAAAAAGGAATTTGGACTTTTTCCAGATTTTGCAGATGTCAAATAAATTTTGTCTCTTCAGACAGCTTCACGCTGACTCCAAAGTCATTGTAAACACACGCACACTCTTACATCAACTATGCACAAGGCAGACCTTCTGCGGCCATGCTGCCCAATGACCTCCACTTCCTCAGCAGGTCCCATGTGTTGTGTATACCTCTGATTGATCGCAATTATCTTACAGCACACATCCCACAGGCTCAGTTTGTCCCAAACTCTGCAGAGCTATCATATATTGGAGCAAGATAAGTGTTGGAGGTCTGAGATACCTAACAGACTGTGCGCATGTATTTTGTACCCTCATTTCCACCCAGACCTCCCCACCTGCAGATATAGGGGCCATTAGTGAGTAGCCTGACTAAATTATAAGCACAACTGACGTGCTACACATCCTGTTTGATGCAGCCTCAATTTAGGGGTGGCAAGCGCAGGTGGCCATGCAATCCCACAGCCTCTGCCAGCTCATGCATCTCACAGCCCACACTGAGCACAGGGCACTGCAGGGGACCCTGGGCAAATCTGCAGCTCCTGTGGCCAGTTATTGCCGAGCACTATTTCCCAAGGTCTGCAAACTGGAGATGGTAACTGCTAATAAATAGAATGTTTGTTTAATTTCCTCCACCCTTTTAGTTGAAAAGAAAAGGCAAAAGCAAAACAAATAGTGAGAAGTGTATGATGATGGGGTTAGTTAATTGAGGTCTTTGGCAATTTCAAAGGTACACAACTGCACAGCCTTGGTGGTGGCATGTAATCACATATTTACACAATTGTGTGAGACGGCAGAAAACTACCTGGATAGGAATTTAGTTACAGGTCTCATTCTGTCAGTGAGAAACTTGTTCAGTAATCCCTCATAACTCCAAGATTTTAAATAACATCTTCTAAACTTATTATTCTTTCCAGTGAGGCCTGTTTCTGACAACACCAGTGTGCTTTCACAAGAAAAATCTTGGGATACATCATTCCTGCTGCTCAATTAGGCTGGTAACTGCCCCAGCACAGCCGGACCCCTAAGGCTCCATAAGGACCACACCACACATTCTGCCAAACAGCATCATTGACATGACTGGGGCTTACAAATCCAACAGCTCACCAACTAACCTTAGGAAAACAAACAAGCCCCCTGATAAAAGGAAACTGTGCTTTACGTGGTCCTGGTTCTAGCAACTCAGAAAGCAGCTGAATGAAGTTCTTGCAAAGTTATGCCCCAGACCTGCCCTGCTGGCTGCAAATTTCTATGTTCAGCTTTTAGGAGAAGGACACATTTTCCCCCAGAAAGTGATGGGTGAGCAAAACCAAGATGCTTACAAGAAAGTGCACGTTGCCATTTTAAATATAATAGCTAAAGTGGGGAAAGCTATCAATTAGATTTATAACAGAAACAAACTCTGTGCAGGCAAGAGATGCCAATTTCTGGTATTTGACAATGAAAAACTCTTACTGTAGGGGGATACAGCATCCCCCCCTAGTAAAGCTGTGTTCAAAATGTGAGACATCACTTGATCTTCTCTTTGAAAGTAACTGCTATTTGCTTACCTGACTGAAGAATGTGGATCCGAAAACACTGAACACTGACTAGGGAGTCCAAATGTCAGAGTCAACATCAAGATTTCTATTAGTCTGAAGTCTTCATGTGTCACCATTCTCAGGCTCCTTGAGCAGTCTGAGAATTGTCATGGCCTTGTTGATCATTCACTGTGGACTCTGTTTTGGGAAAACAACAGTAATATCTGGGTTTCAGAACCACTTTTCCCTTCAGCACTGAACCTGTCTTTTCCCTTCACATAGGTGGTACAGAGCACAAGTTGTTTTATTATTGTTATTTCCAAATTAGCTCTTCTAGGTGTGTTTTGTGCCTTCTATAAATGGGCGTGTTATGTCTTCCCACTGAGCAACTATCTAGATTTTAGGATTTTTTCTCTTTTTTTCGTGCTTGTGGCATCTCAGCCTGAGACTCAGCCAGAGAGAATGAAGTCCTTGCTGTTCATTCCCCCTGCAGTGCCTCCAGTGGGTTTGAAGACAGTGAGAAATTGGTAAATGTAGGATGAATACATGGGGAATGGATAAAACTAGAACTCAGGAGCAGAAATTTATATAGAAGATAAAGGAGAACAGGCTCAGAAAAGGCCACGCTCATTTTGAGGCTGTGATGGACTGGAGATTTTAGTCTGTCTCCAGGCCTTGAAAGATAAATGGCTTTTCAGCAGCGTGGGCAGGATTCCCCACGAGGAGAGCCCATCCTGGCTGCCCTCCGGGGAGGCTGCTGTTCTCCTGGACGGGATGGGAGAGACAAGGTCCCAGCACACCTTGTGTCTCTCACCCTGTCGTCATCCATCTGAGTGCTGAGAACTTGCTCGGCAAGTTCGGCAGCTCATACGGCTTCCCATAAGAAACTAGATAATTGCTGCTGGATTGTTGTGTGATGAGTAGGTTAGATAACAGGACTATTAAGCACTGTTTCATCACCACCCCCAAACCAGTATACCAGATACTTCCTCTAAAAGTACTATTTCATTCCAAATCTAATAAACTTATCTTTTCTAAACTCCATCTGCTGTTACAGTGCTTAATTAATGGGAAAGTGGTCAGTGTCAGATTTGATAGCTCAGGTATAAGTTATCATGTACTAAGATCTGTTAATTATCTGAAAAAAAGTGAGAGAGAAACACTTTCTCTGTATTTTCAGTCTGGTCAGATACAGTAATGATTTTTCCAAGCCTTTAAGCCAATTTCCTTAATGTTTTCCACGTAATGCATTAAGTCTCCTATTCAGCAAGAAACAAACACGTGCGTAATCTCAGTGTAACAATCAGCAGCTGCTTGTATTAACCATAAAATTAATGCCTTGCTGAAAGAGGGGCCTGAGAGACCTGGAAGTGGTGATGCTCAATAGACTTGTCTCAGCAAGGGGACACAGTGCCAGGTCCCTCCTTGCAACCTGCTGCTTCATACTGTGGCAGAAATGCCACCTGCCAAATTGGAGATTTAGGGTATAATGTGTGGTCCAGAGGGTCTGCTCCCCCTCTGCAGCTCTGTTGCATCCCTGCCATCATCCCCATCGCACTGAGGAAAACAGGAGCTGGAAATCACCACTTCAAAGCCAGTTTTCAGCTACAATCCCCAGCACTCCTCTGTGGCTTTTGGAAGGTCAAACCATATCCTGCCTCAGAGGAAACCAGAGGGAGACACAGGGAGGTCACATCGGCAGCATCCAGGGGACCAGTACCGGGATCTCCCAGTTGCCTGCCCTGGCCCAGGGCCAGCTGCTCAGGGACAGCAGCTCCAAGCTTCCCCTTGCTCTGCCGCCATGCAGCATCCAGGGCAGGAGTTACCAGGAGTGATCACGAGGGTGCAGCTCTCCCATGGCCGCAAACAGGACCCTTGTACAGGGTGGGGGTCTTGTTAAGCAATGCAGAAAAGGTTGTACTGCTGCCTGGTACCCACCTTGCCATGGCAGTTGTACCTCGGTGCCATACCTGGGCACAAGGAGCATTCTGACAGCATACTCTGCCATTTGTTGTCTCCCAAATTGCTGGCAAGGTGACAAAGGGATTACGATGGGCTTAGATAAAATACATAGGCTGCCAAGATCATAGTCTTTGGTTAGACCACATGCTCTGCCAAATACATCCTCATAGCACAGCTAGCCAAAAGTCTGGAAAGCCATAGTTTCGCTTGTGGAAAGCCTTCAGAAACATGTTGGACCTGGTCCATCTATGAGTTTTGCCAGTGGTGTAGAAAGTCTGCAAGCAAAATGCTGCAGCTCTGTTAACTGATGCCCTGTAGCACTTTGCTAAGGGGAAACTACTTCTGTTGATATGGTTCATTTAATTTCATTTTGGGATTTGCAAGAGAGTTTGTTTGCCACATGTTCCTGTGCAAAAAAAAAAAAAGCCATTGTCCACCTTTCAAGGACAAAAATGTTCCATGAGGCATTTTAATCTCAGTATAGATCTGCTGGATTATTATCACTTATAATTAGTTCTCTACCCATTATGACATTCCTGCTGGCAACCTCTCTTTCATTTGTAAAAATACTGAAGAGTTAATTGTAAGAAGCAGGAGTGCTTGCCAAGACATCCTTATCAAAGTTGCTAGTGTAGATCAAGGAATATGTATCCCACCTGGGAGGTTTGCTGTGTTTAAGCCAGACCCATTCTATCTGCATTATATCCTCTCCAGGGTTATAGTTATGGCAGTCGTATGGTGTTCTGTTTCAGCACAAGCATTCACTATTTTTTGTACAACAATATATATTTTGAACCCTACTGCATTTTTCACCATCAGTTGGTGAAAAGATTAGCTAACAGGGAAAAAGTGCTTTGAATTCTGTCCTGTAAGTAATTTTCAGTTTTAGTGGTTTGTGCTGCTTCTCTTCATACACATCTAAACACCTTCTGAGTCTGGACCAGTTTGTTGCTTCCTATATCCTAACACCCAGCACATCAGTTATACTGAGCATTTTGTACTAGTTGAGCCTAACAGCAGACGTACGCACCATGCTGAACCAGCTGAATTTAAATGTTATGATAAACAAGCTGACATATGAATGCCATCACTTGCCAAATACCACACTAGCCTGGGGGAAAGCTTGCTGGGCTGCAAAAGGGGAGCGTAGACTCTGAGAGCTATTTAGATTCCTGCGCTGTTCTGCACTCACATTACTGACTTATGCCACACACCTGATCCCAAAGGAGATCCCAGGAAGAACCGTGCTCTGAATTTTAGCAGTGGTCTTGATTGTAGAATGGCCAGTTGCTTCCCCAGAGGCACAGAAGCTGATAGAACCACATGCTGACTTGTAGATACTCACAAACATGTGACAGGTTCACTCTTAAGGCTTTGCAATAGGAAACAGGTTTGTCGAATTTGGGGTGAGCTCTGATTTTTATTATCTGGCAGCAAGGAGTGCATATCTTATGAAATGCTGGAAAGTTGGGCAGGACTTTGCCTTCCACTGTTTGTTCCCACCCTATCTCTGGTTTGGATCACCAGACTCACACTTAGCTGTTGTGAACTACCTGTACTGTTGCCTAACACAGAAGTTAAACTAAACTAATACTGGCTACCTTTTCCTGTTAGTTTAAAGAGCAGCCCACCTCATTCTAAAGCAGAATATGTTTCCTCCCTCTTTGCTGCTCCCTAAAGGCAGTGGCCATGTTCTATCTACACAGTGCTTCTGCTGCTACCAGGATCCAGGATCAGCCTGGATCTGCTGAGATTTCCTTACACATTTCTAACATCATATGCATGAAACTTGCCCCTTTTTAATCAGACTTATGCAGAAAAGCAAAAAATTCAATGGCAGAATGAATTCTCCAAGGCTTTTAATGTCAAGACAGGACAGTCACACTAATATTAGCTCTAATTGCCACTCTAACTGTTCTTCTATTCCTCACCTGCATCCCCTTTCTGGCCTGAGACAGTATCAATGATAAAAATGTTTTCTGTCATCTCATGGCATCAGTTCATTTAGTAGGATGAGAGGGTACATTCAGCAGCAGCAGTCATATATGGGTTTGGAGTGCAGAGTTTGACCCAGTACTGTTCACCAAGTGTGTGATTCAACATTCATTAATACCAGCTCTGTATCTACCAGATCATCTGGCAGTACAAGTTTAATCCAGATCATAAACAAGCCCTCAGCTGCATTTCTATCAGGTTAGTAATTGCGTACTTCAGGGAATCTGTGCCAGCTTGTGCCACAATCATGACCTGGCAGCCCTGGTATTGCATTTGCCCTCTTTTTTCGATTTTCTTTGCATGACTGAGAAATGTTGTTCCAGTTGCACTGAGGGGATGTTTGGAGGTGGCATTTCAAGGAACCAGCATTGCAATTTTAAGAACAGATCAAGTGTGTTCTCAATGGGGTCCTGCAAAAGGTGTTCAGGGGAAGCTCAGCACTGTGGCCAGCAAGATATTTCCAAATCATGTCAAGTAGCAGGATTAATCCACACTTAGCTGTATCCTTACACTTGGCAGAACTGATCCACATTATCCTGGTTTTTAAGCTAAATTTCCTGATCCTCTGCCTATTGAGCAATAGGGCCAGTCTGAGTATCAAGAAAAGAAACGCTGCCACTCTGCTTTGGTGTGGAAACTGGACAGCCAGCAAGATAACTTTGGAGCTGATTTATGCTACCCAGAAGAGTCTCTGTTCACAGTGTCTGCAGGAGATGAGCACAAATGGAAGGTGTGGCAGAGCTTGCTTGTATGCACGTCTCCAGGGTTGGGACCTTTGAGAAGAGGCAGATAGCTACACTTAGCCTGTCTCTATCCTTCTCCATTCTGTGTCAGGACCTTGAGGATCACCATGGATGGCAATTGCTAGTTTGCTCTGCTGGCCTGGCAAGCTGCACACCACCTTGGTTTCCACAACCCTTGCCTGGCTAAAGTATATAAAACCAGCAAGTGTGCTTCTGTTACAGAGAGCAGTGAGGTAAATGGAGACAGTGTACTGTTGGTAGCCTTTCATGCTTTTGCGTCCCCTTCCTTTACAGCAGAGATCAACTGCCTCCAAACAAACGGAGTAAGAGATGTTCCCACAAAGCATCGCTGTCATATTCAAGGGCTGTGCTTTTCTCCCAACTTGTAATGAAGTCCAGATCTTTTGCCCCAGGAGAATCAACACACTTAGCAGCACCCATTATTGTTGGGGCTTTTTGTAGGGCCATCTGAACAATTTAATCCACAAGAGTCTATTCAAGGTGCTGAAATAATCAGGTAGGATGGTATGACAGATTGCACTATTCCATAGGTTGGTACTATTCCAAGTGCTCGGACATGTCTCTTGACATTCCATGCCAGTACCTGTACTTGAGTCCTGTTAGGAGCCAGTTAGGATGAGTGTAAGGTGGTTTTTGTCTCTGCAGGTGCAGCCAGAGAAGTGGACCCACGCTGCCCATGCTGTGCATGAGTGAGTCCAGGCACTAACACAATTGGAAACTGAGGCATGTCAGCAGCAGCCAAGGAGAAGTCTCAGCACAGTTCATGTCTGATGAGTGTGCAAATAGAATAAGAAGTCCCTGGATCCAAACATGCTGAGAGAGCAGTGCAGCCATAGCCAGAGCCCATGACATTGGTGTGTAGGTGACAAGACAAGACTATGGGAGGTCCAGCCTACAGACAATAAGCCTTGCAGATCTGCTGGGAAAATGTTATCAAATATTAACATTTCTGAATCATTTTAGTCTCTTTAGACTGATAAACAGGTTAATGTCCTGCAGCTGTCATCTTTTTGACACATTGTCAGGTGACCAAAATTTCATTTCTGGACTCATGAAACCATGGCCCAGGGACAATCCAAAATAACTGATTTGGGCCCTTTACACGTAGGTAAACTTCTGTTTTACAAGCAGAGATCAGACACTCTGCTCCCAAAAAAAGTCCAAAACATAAGCAAAATGCTGTAATATAAATGTCAACTGTGAAACAGATAATTAAGCTAAATGCTTGGAGTACGAGATTTAATATTAATAAAGAAACTTAGAAAAGGCTAAGATATAAATTGTGGCTACAGCTGATTAGTAGGAAAACCAAGTGTCTTCTCATCATCCTTTTTATTTTGTGTGTTTTCCAGAAATAACTCATCAGATCATGTATTTAAATGTCAGAAGAAGGCTTCACATCATTCCTCCCACCTCATAAAAAGGAAGAAAATGGACAAGGAAAGGAGATGCTGGTAGGATTTGCAAGTTCATCCCTGAGCTCCTGCAGTATAGTTTCACCATTGTGCTGATTACTAAAGGCTGAATCACTGATAAATAAATGGGCCTTGCCAAGAACTGTAAATGTTCCAGCCACCACAAGAACAAAAGTGTGTGACAAAAGCTCACGTCCAACTCTCTGGGTAATGGCATACCTTGAGTAGGAGAAAGAGGGCTTAAGAAGTTATTTTTCTTCCATGGACTTTCCACTGAGGACTATTAAAGAGGAACACACCTTCTCTTTCTCATGGAAACCCAGAGGCAGAAATCACTGGAAGCTGGGAAAGTATTCCAGTAAAATATCACTGTACGCAAGCCCTGTTCCTGCCCTCTCCCTAAGCACCTGCCACTGGCTCCTGTCCAAGGTAACGCGTTGGGCTATGCTGACCCCTGGTCTCATCCAGCGTGGCTGCTCTTCTCTTCCTGAAGCAAGGAAATCCAATTAATTTCAATTTGAGGCATTTTTCATCACCTTTATCCTATTAGGGAGACTGGGTCTCATTTATTGTCTCTCAAAGAATCAAGACAGTTTGTACTTCAGCCTCACATGTAGCCCAAAGCCTGGCAGAAACCAAGAAAATCTGGCCTAGCCAGCAACATGTGGGGTTTTCCAACTCGGTCCAGAACCTTGAGGGATTTCAGGTTAATATTCACTCATACATTTCTGACACATAAATTTCATTGTTGACTTGTTTCTCCTCAAAAATTCAGGTTTTTCATCTTTACTTTGCTATGAACCTTTCATTGCCCATCGCCCTTCCATTTGGCTCCACTCATTGCATGCTTGCACAAAATATGGAGTCAGGCTGCTACTGCAAGGCTGCCGTCTTCCCAGCTGTAGAAAGGCTTAGGAGCAGAAAATCAATCGGCACACCTGGCATGGACTTATCAGGAACTTCTGCAGTATTAAATAAAACAGATGGACTAGAAGTGTGCCCTTAAAAAAAACCCACCACCAACAAAACAAACCCAAAGCACTAAGCAAACTTGGCAATCTGGTATAGAATAACAAAACCAAGCCATCCTCCAGAAAAATAAATGTTCATAAGTGATAATACCATTCAGGGAACAAGGACATTGAACTGATGAACAGCTAACTTTCAAGCTGATGGAACCGAGGTAGGAAAGAATTAAAAAATAAAAAATATAAAGAAAGAAAGAAAGATCAGGGACAGCCTGCCAAGCATCCAGTTAGGCCAACCTGTCTTACTAGCTATCTGAAAAAATTCAGCGAGGCATCCAGAAGTAAAGGCTGGTATTTGCCATTTTGAGGGGTAGCAATTGGCAGCTTTAGTCTACGTACTTCAAATGGGTTTTTGTTGCAGATATATACATGTGTGTATATAAATATATGCACACTTGTTCTCAGAGCTCTCCACAAGGTAGTTCTTCTCCAGCTACCTTGTACTTCACTATTAACGCTCTGATCAGCACTTGGATAATCCTTGCCCTGCCTACCTTAGTACATTTAAACTGGACAGGTGTTAACGCCCAGGTCTTTGTAACCACCTCCATTTTTTCTAACAATTGTAAAAGATGTATCTCAGCCAAATGAACAAAAAATGGCATCCTGTAGATCAAACCATGAGCAAGACGTAGAATGACAAGAACATGAGAGTTTAAAACTCGGAAAAGGGGCATTTCAAAACGGAAACTCTTTAAAATGCCATGGGTGGATTGCTGCCTGGTGTCTTTCAAGATCATTCCTTGTGATGGGACGTGCCAGCTGGGATTTTTACTAGGAACAATTTTATTTTTGGAGAAGCTGTAAAATAGAAAATTGGCCTAAAAACTAACTTTAACCATGAAGCAGCTCCTGCTGCTCTATAACATTTAGGCCACTTTTCTTAGAGCAAGCAATAAAGCAGCTGCTGGAAGCAAACAGCAAAGCAGGTCAATGAAACATGTTACAATAACTTTCTTTTGCAAATTGTTTTCTCTTTTCTTCCATATCCACTTAGCCAAGAGTTAATTCTGAAATCCCTGGATTTTTTTTATAGAAAACATTCCCATAGCTACCTAAGAAATACTTATTTCAGAAGATGCCTTAGTGGCCAGCTCAGCATCTCTATAACGTCCCCTGAAATATCTTTCGTGTTTCCACGCAAAGCCTGGTTTTCAAGTAATTTTAAAAATATACATAAGGTGTATATATATAAAAATATTACTTATATTACATCTGTGTGTATGTGTATTTATTAAAAAAGAGCTTATATTTTAGCACCCTTTGCTCTGCCTACAAAACTTCACTGCTGACAAATTTTGCAGCATGGTTCTGCCCTCTGGTTATGCAAAGTTTGTGCCTGTTCAGATTGGACAGAGGCTGAAAGAATTAAAAAATGCAGAATGTCCTCAGGGGCTCACTCCCAGCCATAATTTATGCAGTTTGCTGCAAGCAGAGATGCGAGCAACATTTGCCATCTTGGCTCCACCCCAAAGAGTAATGACTTTCAGTTTTCATTGTGTCCTGACCCAGGTTTTGGACACTGGGAAGGCTGAGAGGAAGGTTTCATTTAACCAGTTCTCAGCATATGTAGTGATTCTGGAAAACAGCCTCCCCATCAAACAACGTGTTTTGTTCTGTTTTTTTTTCTAAGCGGGCTAGCCCAAACTTGGGTACAACTCGGAGTCATTTCACATTCTTTCTTAAAGCACGTATTTTTTGTCTTCATTTAACAACTTACAAAGTTAATAAATGTTCTGAGGAAGAGTAGATCACACTGCACTGTCCCGTGCATTTACATGTGTGTACATACACATGCACATATATGTGCCCTATGTGTATATATGTGTGTATGTATATACATACACAAAACCCCCTAATGTAAGTAATAAGTGTTGCAGTATTCATGAGGGTATATAAAACTCTAGTTCTTACACTGGAAACATAAAACATAACAAAGCGAAGTTTGCACAGTAATTTATATCAAAGAGTGAAATTAACAATAATATTTACTTCCCATGTCTAATAAGAGAGTTTTGTTGGTAAAAAGGATTTAAAACCAGCATTTCACTGCCCACACCTGAATCTTTATATATTTGTTAGCCATAAGGTAACAATGACAACACAAACCAAGCCAAAAGGTGTATCTTCTGAAGAAGACTTAAAGGTTAACACAGTTCTACAGTCAAGCAAAATTGCCAGCACAGGCTTCCCCATCGTTCCCAAAATAAGTGAGGTGTCAGTAAAATTCCAGGTCACGCAAAGTCATAATGCTTTCTACTGCCACAAATTACACCGTGATTTTAAAAGAGGAAAAACAATCTGCGCCCTCCTTTTGGCTGTGCCTGCAGTAGTAAGAGGGCATCGCAGGTGATGGTCTCCCAGAACACAGATCATTGCAGGCAGAAAGCAGGTTTTCCCCAGCTCATTTGAACAGTCAGAATTCATAACACAGAAATTCAAACCGAGGATTATGTGAAGACCTCAGGAAAATAACCAGCTAGCCTGTCTAAAATTGATCCTGCCGCCTGGATAATTGTAGAGCTATGATAAATAGGCTGCTTTGTTTTCTCATCCAGACTTTGTGGCCACTGCAAGCTTTGTTGAGCTTTCCGCTATTACAAGCTTACAAGATTTGCTATCCCACGGGCCCCCATTTGCTTTACCTCTTTGTATGCAACAAACTGCCTGTTAAATACTAATGCACTGACTGTAGGCAATGTGCAAAATCCAAATAGGTGCAGGTGAGACCACCTTGATAATTGCATATCATAGTAAAGACCCAGTATCATTTATTTTAATGTGATGAGCACATAAGTCCCAATTTTCCTGACAACTGCGCATCTGGTATTTCAATTTTTCTTTTATTCTTTTAATATTCTTTTAGGTAAAAAAAAGTTATTTCTATCAGATCCACAGTGGGTGGATAAGATCAATAAAATACACATACCATTCACAAAAGTGCCAGGCTTTACTTATATCAAAAAATGTAGTAGTGATGTGTAATAAAAAGCATTCTCCCTTTGTGGAGGTGGAGAACAGCTAGTAACGTTCCAGAAGGCCTCTTTATTCTGTACTCCTCATGCATTTTAAGAAGAGATCACATCCATTCTCACTTGCTTTTCAGGTTTGATTGAAGCCAACAGACACAGGCAAGAATTCAAACGTGCATAAATCTGAGTCTGCATTGCAAGGTTTGTGCACATCCTGGGCTTCTCACTAACGTATGGGAGCTGCCCCTGAATACAAAGTTGGTCTCCTAAGTC
The DNA here is from genome assembly GCF_963082525.1 of Nesoenas mayeri. NCBI lineage: Eukaryota > Metazoa > Chordata > Aves > Columbiformes > Columbidae > Nesoenas > Nesoenas mayeri. The sequence goes on from NC_137544.1 coordinate 74,189,086, forward strand.
ATCACTGCCAATAGAGCCGTTTTGCACATACTAATTATGTTTCTAATTATGTTTTATTTACTGGATTCTCTTTATTGTGACTGGTTGAGGGGGGAGGGTTTAGTGCTATAAAATATGCTAGTCCTATATCAATCATCATCACATAAATATTCCCCAAATGATCTTGCCTTTGGGAAGCTTCTAAATCTGCAGTTCTGGCCCCATTACTTTACCACTAATTTCCACCAGTCTTTTTCATTTCAACTAAACCATCAGTGGCTCTATCTGGTCCTGGTCTCTCCACACCGGCCAGCACACAGAAGCACAGGTTTCCACACACAACAGCCTGCCACTCCATATGAGTCTCCTTCATCTGCTAACAAGGACTCATCACACCCATCCCTGGGCACAGGAGCATGTCAGGGTGATGCGGTGACGCTTGGTTCCGAGTGCATCACACCTGGCTCAGCTTGGGCCCCTTCTCCCCACACTTCCAGGGGCTTTCTGCAACCCTCCCCCAACAATGTCTCTATGTGGCAGACGTCTCAAGGGTGCATCCAGGAAACATTATCTTTAAGCCAAAAAGCACTGATGAAACAAGGAAATTAAGGAGACGAGAGCGTAAAATGAACGGCCTGTCAGTACAACTACTCCTGGCCCCTGCCCTTTCTTCGCCTTGGCGCAGGCAAGCCTGCTCATTTTATTTGCATAGACTGTGAAAAGTGCTTCTGTGCCACGGGTCAGTACAAAGCCTATAGATTATTTAAGACCTTGGGCTGGCCTTCTGGGTAGGGGTGAATTTTGCTCAACCAACATCTTTATTATCTTGTAGTAATCTCCAATCTCTTGGGTTTGGTGCCATGTGGAAAAATACCTATGCTGGGAGAAAAAAAACCCTCCTGTTCAATTGAAAAGCCTAGATAGGATGGAATTTTCTTTTCCCCTTAAAATTATGCAGAAGATATATGTTGCATTGTAATTTTGACCTATGCCTGTTGAGGTTACGCTTCTGTTCCCACCAGAGTCTGTGGCTAACACTCCCTAGATTGTAGGGAAAGCAAGACCTCGAGCTGGAGGGAGTTAGACCTCCATGGAAAGAAAAGCAATTATAAGAAATTTCTAACTTTTTATCTATAGTAATAAAAGAGAGCAGCTCAAATAAAAATTAATTAAAGGAACATGAAAGCTTCAAGTCTGTAGGCAGCTTATGGAGAATTAATGTGTTGTGTCCTTAACATGCTGTTTTAAATGTTAGACTAGGAAATCAAAGTTTGTTCCAATAATAAATCAGCTGGTTAGCACACAATCTGATGCATTTAAAATCCAGCTTCATAAAAATGTCATTCATTGATGCTGTATTGAGAGACTGCCTAGTCTGTCAAACACCTTCAAGTAGGTCATCTTTTAGGGATTAGTTTAAGTTGCTATCTGTTGACATTTCACATGTGACATCATAAGCTTCTTAAAATGAATGAAATTCTCTCTTTTTTTTTTTTGTTTTTTTTTTTTTTTTTGTTTTGTTTGTTTTAAGGCAAATGATAGCTGAAATCTTGCAAGGCAGAAAGATTTGCAAAACTGGCTCATGATTTTGGCTGCATTGCATTTTGAGTATCCACCTTAACAGAATTGAAAGAATCTGTTTGTCAGGAAGTGAGTGCTTATTTATTTCAGAAAATTGGACCTTCTCTCTCAAACTGGAACTCGAAACATGAAACACTGTAGGAATGAATAGTGTACTCTGAAAATCCCTGGCCATCATTTCCAGTTAATGGTGTATTGCTCTGTTACTTGTCAGAAGAAGTCCAGTTAGGAAGATGGATAAGAGTTTGATCCTCTAACTTTCAGTATCAGTTGTGCTACCTATTTCTCGTGTGCCCTTGAGCAAGTCACCTGTATTGGGCTTCTCAGAGGTGTCCATTGCTGGCCTCATCCCTTGGGCATTACTTTGAAATGAGCTGTGAAGCTTTCTGTGCCCCAGGGTTATACCCACACAACTGGGGCTCCTGTGGCAGAGGAGCACCGAGCACACTGACCATGAGTACAGCACCATCCACACACAAAATACACCAGTGAGACCCGCACAGCAGGACTACAGGGCATTAGACTACACAGATATTTCTTTTCCTGATTATTTTTCAATAACTGGATAAAATAGCATGAATGTCAGTGAATAGGCCTTCCTAATGAAGCGGTAGAAAAGCATGGAGGGGCTGCAGCTCCTTTTGGTTGCCCCTGTGGTAGCCATGGGCTCTGGTGCTGAGGACAGAGAGAGAAACAGAACCGCACTGGGAACTGAGGTTGCTCCCTGATATTAGTAAGAGGAAAACAGGATAAAACATTGTTTTACCATGAATGAGAGTAATAACTCATCCAAATGCATTAAATTAAAATGAGAGACATTATATGAGAATGTTTACTTTTACTCTAGTGAAGTAGCATCATTTTATTGTGTGTTCTAACTACTTAAAACCATTGTGTTGGCCATCTTGAATACACTTAAAGAAAATATCCTTACGGAATTATTTTCTTTTAAACATTAAGTGGAGAAGAAAGCTGGTACGAATAATAGTACGCTAAGTAGACTATTTATAAATGTCATTTATTTATACATCCTTTGTATATTTGTATATTCATTGAGACATTAATTTCTCAAGAAACTTATCTCTGTATCTTATTTACTTGCCTGGAGCGGCTTCCCCTTTCGTACCAGTAAACTAAACATATAATTGTTCAGAAACTCTACGGACTTGCCAAAATATGAACTCATGCACATGGAAGGGGGCAGAAGTTCAGATTTCAATCTGGCCATGTAGGGCGGCACGTGCTGTCCTAAGCTGCTCTAGTGAAGTTGTTCATCTTAGTTGCTCTCCAGAGGCTCTTTTATTGGGAGAGAAACAAGATCAGACTGCCAAGAAGGACGATGATGCTGTCTGGGGTGATGGATCAAGGCTCTAATAGGGAAAATGGAATACGTCTCTTTTCTTCTTTCTCTCCCTATTCTGAGGGACTCTGGAAGAGAATATAATCCAAAAATTGGTAACTCTGTAGGGCCGTATTTTCCAATCAGGACCATGCTCTGGCCTTTCGACTCACTGCGCTGGGCCACTCACTGCCCCTTTCTGTTTTCTCTCTTTGCCCCCGTAAAGGAGCCCCTAATTCCTGGGTCACAGCCTTATCCTTTTCTTCTGTGCTCCTACAGTGTCTCATCCACCAAGCAGACGTAACTGGGATTGCAGTCTGCTTTGCTGACACATAAGTATTTTCTTGCACCTTAGACATAACACATGAGCAATATACCATCATACAGCTCCACAGTGGAACAGGACACAAAATGCCACTTCTTTTTCCTTGGGCACACATTCAGTGGGCTAATCGCCAACAAAATAAACCACGGAATCAAGAAGAAATATTTTTTTTTTTCCCAAAAGCAAGAAAAGTGTTTGTAACCAGCTGTATGGAGCAGGAAAAACACAAAACAAAACAAAACAAACTTCTGCTTCTTTTGACGGTAATTGCTCACAAACTCCATGAAATCCATATAACCAAAGGGCACTGTGTGGCTCTCCTGTGCCAGTCAGTGCTTGGGAGGACCAGATTTTCGGCAACCTGGGAGAATCCGGAGGTGGAAATCATATTTTTTCCCTTGCTGTCACAGTTTCCAGGGTTAGTCTCTTAGGGTGCTGAATGGTGCCGGTGCTGGGAACTTCCATGTCTGCCATGCAACACGGGACCAATGTCCCTTCAGGTGCAAGTACTAACCCTGTGGTGTAGCGGCAAATAAAAAGGTGGCCGCGCTCTTTCTGTCAAGGTACACCTTGTATTGTCCCAGCTGGCACCCGTGATTAGCAGCAGCTAATTTCCGCATTATTTCAGGCTTTCTGTTTCAATGGAGTTGCTCTGTGTAAACTGCCAAAGCAGGCTGGTGACCCTGAGTGAGCCAGAGCAGGTGGTGAGGCAGAGACGCTGTGACTCCTGTGAGCCCGGGCCTTGAGAAGCTGTTCAGCAGCAGCTGTTTGGTGCAGTTTCAAGGGCGCGTTACGATAAAGAGCTTTACAGCAACTTAGAGCCTGACAGTGGCAGCTTCTCTGCAGTATTTCTCAGCATTTCAGAAGTCAAGAACCTAAAGACAAGCACTCCTGTGAACATGCACAAGATGTAGAGGTATCATGCAATGCGAACGGCACACAAGAAAAGCTCAAGCTGGCTTTCACTCACCCCGTCATCTGAATGAGCTGGAATGGGTCGTTGCAAGGAAACCACGCTCTGAGAAGACCGCTTCTGCTCACTTCTGCAGAGGTTTGCTCTTCTCCAGGACACTGCCACGTGTTGCAGCTCATATGGCAAATTGCTCATCAGATTAAGTTTTCTTCCCCTTCTTAGACAGTATATCCCATCCCTTCTTGATTTGTTACAGGGCAGAGAACATCTGGGAAGGCTCGGTGCACAGAGGGGTGGGAGAAGGTGGGTGAGCTGTGCTCAGGTGCCTGCCCCTGGGCTGGCACACTCACGAAGGCAGCAGGCAGACCCCACAGCATGGAAGTGCTGGCTGGGAGGAGGACAGGATGGCATAGGATGCAGAGTTGCTATTGGCATGTTCTATAAAATGTGTGTCTTTTTGACACATTTTGGGAGATGGCGCAGCAGACACGCATATGCCACCTAGCACACTTCTGGGAGCATGGCAGCAATCCAGCAGAGTTACAGATTAAAGCTAAAATGGGATATGATGCCATCATTCATTTCAAAGATGTGTATCAGACACATAGGGCAGGCCCTCTGGGAAAAAAAAGGTGACTAAAAAAAATTACTGCAGACAATTTCTTAATTTTTCTTATATTAATGATGACCTGTATTTTATCTTGATCAGCAGATATATCATCTCAGACTAATTATGACATCCCTGTGTGCTACAAGAGATTCCAAGATCCAAACTCAGAAGGAGTCCTGGAAAGTGTATGCCAGAACTTCTAGGGAAGAGGTGCGGGATAATGTGGTTACAGGGAAATATAGGCTGTGCTTTCTTGGCCAGTATCAGTTTGATTGATTTTATATGAAAGATTTGAACATTTTTTTGTGGGCAAGAGTAGTAAAAAAGGTAGCTGCAGTTATCTGTAGATGTATTGGGAGGGTTGAGGTGAGTCTCTAAATTGCAGCTACAATCCAGCCATTTATCAGAGCTACTCCTTTGCCACAAAGCGCTCCTGCTAATATCTTCTGGAGGGAGAAAACTGCATGGGCATCTCTCAGTCTTCCTCCTCAAGGTGTGGCATGAATTCAAAGTGCGTCTGAAATCTGATAGAGAATCTCTATGAGATTCCTGACAGCCATTCTGGTTTTACACCTCTTTGATGTGCAGAAGTACTCTGTCAGCACGCTTCCTCTTGTGTGTCTGTGACTTCCAGACACATGCAGGTCTACAGTCCTTATGGGAGCATCCCACCAAGAGAGCAACGCATGTGTTATCTGTCTGCTATTAGTATTATTCCCCATCTTCCAATTCTGCATTGCTATTGATTGATTGTGTGCTGGCTGGCTGACTCTAATAGATAGCTTGTTCACTGCTTTTAATTGATTGCAAGTTTACCATCCTTTGCCCAGTACCCTGAGCAGATGTCTATTAATTGCCATTTACTTATTTCACAGTACTATTTATTGCTATCTTCCTTCTCGTCAGCTTTTCTCCTTCCCTCTCCCGTTCTTTTCCCCCCTCTTTGCCCTCTGTTCCTCCATCTCTCTGGCTGCCAGTGTCTCTCCTTTTCCTCCTGTTACCTCCCTGCTCTCCTACATCATGAACCTGTTTTTTGCCATGGTCTCAGTGAAAATTGTGCCTGCCACAGTCTCCCTTCTCACTGACACCTGTCTTTGCCCTCTCCATCCTCTGGTTGAGCAGGCCCCTCCTCAGGCGTTGCTCAGGAGATGTGCAAGTCACGGTGCTCCAGATGAAGGAGATGAGAGTGAGAAAAGGCAAGAGTTAAAAACAGGCTTTCCTACAGTACAAGGAATAAGAGTGCAAGTGTCTGTGCTTTGGGGTGGAAGTGTTTTCAACAAGCCCTTTGCTGGTCTGCACTGTGGAGAACAGTGCACGGGCACAAGCTCCAGTGCACGTTTCTTGTAGGGAAAACTGCAAATGGGCAGGTATCTTGTCTGCTGGGTAACGACCCTCTTGCTGGTGTGTGCGCACAGAGCCTTCTGTGTGGTGAGGGTGCACATGTGTAACCTCAGCAGGTGACAGCTGGTGGGACTGTGAGCAGCAGCATGTTGGTGGACACCCATTGCACCTGCTGAGAGCTGTAAGCCTCCAGTACGTCCTGCCGCACTTGACATGACTCTAGCCCAAGAACAGGAAAATTTGTCTTCAGTACTGCTCATCAGCACATGGAAGGAGGCACCTCCGCACAGCAGGGTACAGCTATCGAGAGACGAAGCCCAAGAAAGGGATGCTAAGGACAGTGTGTTCAAACATGACCCAGAACCTTATGCATTTCATGGACCAGCACCAGGGAGGTTTGTGCACCTCCTTGCCTGCCTTCGCCCTGCCAGGTGTGCTTGGTAGGCAGTGTGTCCTCTTCCCAGGTGGTGGCTGGCACCACAGCCATATGCTGTGTGGACATTATTTCACAGGCAGGAGGAAGGGGCGCAGGCAACTGGCTGAGATACCCTCAGATCTCCCCTCTGGCTCCTGCCTGGGCCCAGTCACATCACAAACCTCAAAGGAAGGCTACCAGGGATACTCAGAATGCTCGACCAAAATCATTAAAAAAGGCTCATTTTAATAACTTCAGGCCTTGTACTCTTGTGTATCTTAGAAGAAGCTCTACTGCTCTCCAGTCTGAACCTTTAAAAACAGTCTGAGTTTTGAAATTATCACAGTGCAGATCAGCCTTTACTGGAGGGTTGATAGGAAGGTGTGAAAAAAAAAGAGCAGACAAGGATCTGGAATCAAAGGCAGGGAAGCATTTTGAGACATGTTGATAAGAAGTGTTATATGGATGCCCCGTTAAAAGGACTGGCAGATTTCTATCTAAGCTGTTCCTCCTCCTGGGTGCATTCATCTCTCAGCACAGCACTTCTGCATCTATACCATCCCTATGACTATGATGGCACCTTTCCAGAAAGGCTGCCTTTTGACCAGAGGTACACAGATCTCACCACCTTCCCTCTTCATACGCCCTTATCTGAAGCCAGCAAGGTCAGCTCTCTGGTCCGTGATCTGTGGAGTGCAGCGGTGGTTCAGATAGTATGTGGTGGGTCCATAGCAGAAGCCCACACACATTTTATCCTCCTTTTGACCCATGATGTAAGTAGAGGAGGTCGAGATTCCCTTCTCTTGCAGAAGCTTAAAGATATCAATTCCATGAGAGGCAAAAAATTCACAGGCCCCAAGCAAATATCTGCAGATGACCAATGAGACAGCCGAGAGCTTTCCTCTGGCTGTGGGCGCTGCAAGTGAGGACACGTAGCTGCAAGACAATGCCTCGGCCATATTTTTATATTAAAAAATTGAAGCTGTTCCTCCCCACCTAGCACATAGCAGAAAATGCACAAATGGACAGCACTACTTTCAGTTCACTTGCTGGACAAATTATGACTAATGAAGAAATGGCACAGGGGGGCTGCTGAAATGAAGAGTGTGCAAAAGGGGAAATGGCAAGAGACCCCAGGGCAGGTGCTGAGGTGATCTGTGAGCCACAAGGGAAGAGCAAAGGCCTCCCTGCACTAACTCCCGTGTCTCCCCAGGGCAGTGGGGGTTCCTGGCACAGGAGGGGACAGCGGGGTGCCCAAAGGGCTGCTCGGGCTGGGCAGTGGAGGGGCCGATGTGGGTGGCTACTGGCCAGGAGTTTTAGAAGGACAAGGAATTACTGGAGGGAGTCCAGTGGTGGGCTGCAAAGTTGATCAAGGGCCTAGAGCACCTTTGTTGTGAGGACGGACTGATAGAGCTGGGTCTGTTCAGCCTGGAGAACACAAGGCTGAGAGGGGATCTCATCAATGTTTATAAATATTTAAAGGGTGGATGTCAAGAAGATGGGACCAGACTCCTTTTAGCAGAGCAGACTCAGTAGGTGAGGGGCAATGGGCACAGACTGAAGCACAAGAGGTTCCATCTGAATATGAGGAGAAACTCCCTCCAGTAATTCCTTGTCCTTCTAAAACTCCTGGCCAGTAGCCACCCACATCGGCCCCTCCACTGCCCAGCCCGAGCAGCCTTTTGGGCACTTTTTCAGAGCACTGGAACAGGCTGCCCAGAGAGGCTGTGGAGTCTCCTTCTCTGGAGACATTCAAAACCTGCCTGGACACCTTCTGTGTGATCTGCTCTGGGTGAACCTGCTTTAGCAGGTGTGTTGGACTAGATGATCTCCAGAGGTCCCTTCCAACCACAACCATTCTCTGATTCTGTGACTGCTGCGGCTCGCAGGCAAAGCCGATAGGACCCAGTGGGCACCAGTGCATCACTGTTGAATTTGGCCATCATCCCTCTGTGAGCAGCAGGCAAAGGGTAATAGGGGAAACAAAAACTCATCTTTGAAATGGATCTCAGGAGACAGCACAACACAAATTTCAATTTCAGATTCTCGGTCCTGACAAATTAGACTTGATCAAAACATGATTCACCATTCCTATTATTTAACATTAGAGGGGAGATGGAAAATTCTCCAGAGAGAAAAGACATATGCCTAAGTTCAGGTGTGATACAAAGGTGCTTTAAATTACTCTTCCTTTGTCTTCATTTTTCTCTTAACTGAAAAATATAATTACTTTTATTTTTTAAAAATCAAACTCATAGAATTTAGGCTTTGAACAGGAGGGAAGATATGTCTGCCATAAACAAAAGATAGTTTGTGGATGTTTATATTTGACATCCATCTTCCAACAGGTAATCAGATGAAAAAAATATGTTGTGCTAGCTACTCACTATAAGAGATCTAACAATTACATACAGGAAGAGGTGCCGCAGTTGGTTTTGATGGTTTCCCCTGTGGTTTTTACTTCTCCTTTTAGTGAAAGTGATGCAACTGCGACTTCTCTCATTTCCACCCTCTTCAGAATCTGTGAAAGTATCCTGTCTGTCTTTCTTTTTATACCAGGATCTTCATTTTGCTGTCAATTCTGAAGCAAATCCAGTTGTTCAAATGGATTAAGGCTAAAATAAAACATAGCTGGAAAGCAGCATTTCTCTCAACCAATGTTTTACGCATAAAATCACCAAGTCACAGAATCACAGAACACTGGGGGCTGGAAGGAACCTCTGGGAACCTCCCAGTCCACCCCTGCCGCTCAAAGCAGCTGACATGGGAATCAAAAATTAGGATTTTGCTCTGCCTTTCACTTCAGTGAAATGCATGCAACAATTTCTGTAAAATACGAACCCTTTCTTAGTGCATCTAATGAACAGTCCTTGTTTAGATATTTTGGAATACAGATGGTATTCAGAATTCATAAAGCAGGCCAGAAAAACCCCCCTGGTTTTCATCCCAGAAATTAGCAACACAGATATAATATCAAATGAATACTTGTATACTCATGCGCCAAATTACAACTTTTTTTACTTAATAGCAAGCCAATGCAAAAGCACCAAGCATTTTTCCTTTAAGCAGAATGCAGTATGTTGCTTTTGTGCTTGCAAGCCCCTGGCTGTTTGAAGACTTCTGTCTCTTCATAGTGTCCTTAACTGCTAAATTGGTATACACATAGGAGATGCACACTGTCCACCAACTTCGGATTCAAGGACCAAGCACAGGGATGTTTTTGAAAGAACGTGCAAATGCAGGTGCATCCAGTGTTTCACTATGGGGACACCTGGCAGCAGCACACTGACGTTGGACACCACCTCATTCAGCGTGATGTTTGTGTGCTGTTCTGAGTCTCTGACCCTTTGCCATGCCCTCTTTAGGCAACCAAGTCCCTAAACTCTGCAGGGAAACAGGCATTGCAACAACACCCTGTTGGAGCTAGGTCTTTATGTCTAGTCCTGTACTACATGGTGCTGAGGCCACCAAACACACATGTGCTTGTGCTAACACACAGCCCTGCCCAAGTGAGCAAGGGGAAGTGTCCCAGCCCCTTCACCTCAGGGGACAGGCAGTCTGCAGCAAGGCTCCCTCTCCACACAGGGTCTTTCTCACTTAATCCAGCAGCTGCACACTTACCTGCAGACTCTTTTTTTCAGGTTAACATTCATTGAGGCCTTTGGTTCGTGTTCATCTCACAATCCACTGGGAGAGTTTTTTACCCTCTGCTTCTCGCCACCTCCCTGCCAGCCGCCACCATTCCTGCAGCAGGGTCAGGACAAGGGTCCTCAGCCTCTGCTTTACAGGTGGACTGTCCTGGTGAACAACACCTGAAACAATAATGCCATACATGTCTTCCCCATACCTGCTGTACCTGGTACTCATGAATTAGATCTGAGCTTCCGTGATTGCCAGTTGGGCAGTGGAAAGCAACCCTCACTCATTTTGGTTCGATCAAGACATCCCATTGCGAATGCAGCAGTGGAGGGACTGTTGCACAAGCAGCTCAGGCATTTGCACAGCAAACTGGACAGTGGAGGCAGTGAGGAAGAAACTTCATGAGTAACACAAAGACTGACCCCACCCATCCATGCTGGTCCCCAGTGATTTCACTGTTGTGTCAATGGACACATGAGTGGTCAGCTGGGACGCTACCTTCAGACATGGGTGGGTTTGGCACATCTTGTCTGTCCACACCTTAGGTTCAGCTTCAGTCTGTTCCTGAGTGCTGTAGGCAAACTTCAGCTTAATGCAGAACGTTTTAAATTTAAGTATTTTAAATCGGAGCTTTTCACTGTCCTTAGTTCAACCAGAACAACTCAGTAGTTGGGAAAGTCCTGAGAAATTGGATGGGGATCAGGAAAGAACATTAGGGGAAGCTGGTCAGGTGTTTAGGCTGACCAGCTGACAGCCTCATAGGTCCAAAGTGTTACAAGAAATGAAAGTCAGTATCTATACTATTAATTAATTCACACACTTAAACAAAAGACAAAATTAAATATTGCTATAATCTGCTAATGTAATTAATTCAGAATGAATTAGCACTGTCATACTAAAGTCAGATGACCCTCAATATTATAAAGAAATTTAGTCAAATTACTTGAAAAATAATCAGTACTTACGCATTTTAAAAATAATCTAAGAAGAGGGTTCTCCTCTGTTTAGAAAGTACAGTTGAACAATTTTACCAAAACCTGTCAGGTTGTGATTGAGAATGTTAACCTTCTTTATGCTGAAATAAAGCTACCATCTGACAATCCGTTTGTCTCAGGGATGATTATTACAGCTTTCTTCTTACAATTATGCCATTAAATAGTTGAGTACTGAAACACACAGCCTGCTCTGGTGCTTTTGAAAATTACATTGGCAATCTTGAAAATCCAGTTGTTACCTTTCCCTGCCTCCACCCTCACAGATGTTTACCAATTTGATTGGAAGTTTGAAAACTTTATTTACCAAGGCTTGTAGATAACTGATCATTTTCATACTTTTAAGCATATATTACACTCTAAAAAACAATTTTATAAAATAATATTTCAATAGTAAAGCCTTCTCAAGATTGACTCTATATGTGCTCATATGCATGCATTCAATACGCCTGCTTTCACACATAAGATTAGGGAACATAAAAAGACCACGGCATTTCAGAGCATAGAAGAATAGAGGAAAAAAAAAAAAGAATAATAAATTTCTGAAGATAGCTGGATTCTGGAAACATATCAACTCTTTCAGGCTTCTGGATTTGTACAAAGTAAAAGCAAGGATTGCAGCCAATAAGCCAGATGGTGATCTGCTGGACAGCACATCTCTTGAGCAGAATTTTGCTCCGTTCAGGATGACTAGTGACATGTTGGTAAGGGGTACTTTTTTAGTGCTGCAACTTCTCTGTCCAAGGTGGATGGTCACAGAGATTTTAGAACATTAATTTTCCTTATCTTTTTTAGGGCTCTTCTTTTTGCTTTGCAGTGCATCTGTCCAAAGCCTTTGGACAAATCCGGTATGAGGCCTATCTCAATGTTTCCAAAAACTTTCAGGTCAACTCCCTAACCAACATCAACTTTTAAGAATTCTACTTTAAAAAGTAATTTAAATACAGTCAGTGTTTTGCTTCCTACAGTGCCTCCATACCCCAAATATATACTAAATCCACAGACTGAAGACCATTTTTGAGGAAACTGCCATGGTCTTATCTGGCTGAAAGGTCTTGAGATAACATTGTGTCACCAATTTAGAGAAAGTTCAGCATAAAAATAGAAGTCACTACTTTAAAAGGAATCATGATAAACACTAATCAGCAAACATTTGCCCATCAGCGATGTTTTGCATGGTTATTCTAAAAGATAAGTTTCGCTATGGTGATTTTTTTCTCAGAAAAAGCGAATATACAATACTTTCCTAGCACACGATTGGGCTCCAAGTCAGCTGTTTGTCAACTAGAAACTCCATCTTGCGAGGGAAAAGCTATTTTGAATCCATTCAGGAGTGAAATTCATGTCAGGCACTAAACAGTACATATCAAATTTGCAGTCCTTAAACTGTTCTTCCTGAGCAGGAAATCTCGGCTGCACAGTTCCCTGTTGTTGATTACAGAGAATGGCTGAAATACGTAGTAAATGCTGTAGAAGTTTCTTCCATTGTGTTATTTCCACTGAGAGCTGCATTCATGGGAATGTTATGATCTCCCAATACCACCAGCAGTAGGAAGTGTTATTTACATGAATTCACGTAGACGTTTACATCATTCTCTCCTAGGATACTGCCTTTGCATGCCATAGTAAGCCACTTTTCGTCTGAAGTCAGAGTAAACAGAAGAAAACAAAAACTGTGCTGGTGCACGTGATTAACAAGACATAAAACTACACCTGTGATGACTCTTAGAAGGGAATAGAAAGATAAGTGCCAACTAATTCTTTTTATGTCCTGAAAACCAGCTAATTCATGCTGCTGGCAGTACTACTTGTGCCACAGGTACTTGTATAGGGAAACTGTTCCCATCACTGACTCCCTACAGAACAGATTTCATCATTTATCCACAATAAGAAGAAGCAGCAGAAAAACCCACTGACAAACTGCCGGTGCCAAGAAGGACCAACTCTGCAACCTGCAAGGGTAGATTATCAGAGAGGCACCATCAAGAACTACAACTCAGAGACAGTTTCAAACTTGTGATACCTAGATTTGGGTAGAAACCTTTCTCTACAAGCACATACAAACTATTCTTATTCCTTTGATCTCTGCCCTGGCACAGTTCTATTGTCATCTCTATCTTTGCCCATGCCTCTTTGGTCTACCTGATTTATCTTGCATCTCTTGCCTGCATTAATTCTTGTCCTACTGTCCCTCACTTTTAATTCTTTATTTTTTATATTTATGTTTCTTCTTCCTCTCATCTTTGGCGGCTCCTGCCACCTTGCCCATTCTCCTGCACACCAGAAGGCTGGGGGCTGAGGCACTTGGTGCTCCAGGGCTCTGGTAGCCCAGGAGGCTCTGCCAAGGGCTGTTACTACAGTCACAGTGAAGGGGAGTCTGGGCTGATGGACAGCTGCTTGAGCTGGTGGTCACATCTAAGTGAGCTTCCACACCTGGCTGAGCTACAATTCCCATAACAATACAGAGAGAACATGAGTATTGTATAAGGACTCACATTTATCTACAGATGCAGTGGCACCAGAAGTGGCACTCGTAAGGAATGAGTGGATTTTGGGCCACTCAGCTGTATTCCCTTACAATGATCCTGTGACAAACACTGGGGAGTAAAACATGTACTCATACATTTTTAGTTACAGAGCCACATACATATGTGTTACAGTTAAATAATAAAATTCTCACGTATCCATGATTTCTCACAGACTTTGCACTGCATTTATATCGCTACAAAAGAGGCTTTAAAAAACATACCAGATTTTCAGCAAGTATAAATTAGTGTAGCTCCACTCATTGCCTTGACTTTGGTGTGAATGTAATTCAGATCTGAATCACTGAAGGTGCACTGACTTGTGCCAGCTAAAAATCTGAATTTAAAAAACCCCCATAAAACAACTAATGTATTTATCTCCTTGTATCAAAACAAGCTTGAGTAAAAGCAAGCCAATGAGTTTATCTATATATATATATATACTACTTTCCATGGGACTGTCAACATTTTTTTGTTTAGGAGATGTGACTGTCATACGAAATTCTCCACGGGAATCAAGCACAGAATTGTTAAAATTGCCTCTGTGTTGCTAATGACTGCTTCCAGTTCCGATCCATACAGCTAAGGTTCTAAGTCAGAGTACTATTATGTACTGGTAAAGTAATTATTTTTATTGAACTTAGTAACAAAATAACTGGCTGATTTCTTCCTGTCTAAAAGGATAGGCCAATTTGTATTGAGTTTAAGGTGTTTTTCTTTGAAGCTCTTTAAGAAAATGCATTCTTTTTTTAGGAAGCTACAAAGTGGATTTAAGCTGATACCCACTGCCACTATGCAGAGGGCAAATTGCCAGCACTGCTGACATACAGGAGTATATAACCTGAGTAACCCTTAAAACTCTCTGAAAGTCCTGTAATCTGTTCTTTCAAGCACATCAGCATTGTGGGCTTTGCTACTAGCTCCTCTTCCAGACATCTTTCACCACTCATCCCTCAGGCATAGCCTGAACTTCTAGGATCTCATCTCTGCTTGCTGCTGAAATCAGAGCTATTTTTCTTCGATTGTAGCACAGCTTTACTGAGTAAGTCACAACAGAGTGGTGGAGTCCTGCCTTCGAACGGTTGATCTGAGAAGGGCACAAGTGGAGAATCTCAGGCTGCTGAGATTCAAACACGCTCTAGTTGATCTCCCTCTATAACAAAACTCTTCACCTGGGAGCAGCACACCTCAGGAACAGATTGTGAGTGGGGAGGTTCTCATGCACAGCCCTTTTTGGAGGAATCTGACGACAGACAGGCAGGTGGCACACTGAGGCTTCTCCTGAGTATGGAAAATGCACTTGCACCTCCCCTTCACCATCTCCATATCCCTGAAGACACAGGAGCCATTTGGACCAGCACTTGCCTAGGTCCCTGGATGCATCTACCGTACCTGAGAGGTATTCAGCCCGGGGTGGCATCCATGGGCTCTGCCCAGGGACAGCTAGGAATAGCTGCATTTAATAACACCTCTCACAAATGACAGCTGGGAGCAGCAAGACAGGCACCTATGGGAGGTGTAGTGAGCAGGTAGGGAGGAGCCAGGGACTCACCTCCTCTTTCGGCTTCATCCCTTCACTCATCTGCTTCCTCCTCTGTGAAATGGGAGTTTCTAAGTTCACTTCCAGTTTTGATAGCTGGATGAAAAGAGGTGATGCACATTATGATTAATTTTCATACTCTAATTTTCATAAGCAGCTATTAGGGTTGCTCATGATTTTGAAAAGCTCTGTCAAAGAGAAAGTCAGACTGAGATCATGATCTGACTCTTTCCCCAGCTCTGGAAAGACTCAGTAGTCAGTGAATACCAAACCTTCTCATGCAGCAAGTTTATACCTCACTCTTTGAGGCATGGCAGTTTCAAAAACGTAGGTAAACTCACCGGTTGGGTGTGTCAGAGGAGAGGAGTATTCCCACAATGGAACTTGTCTACCTGACTTGGATATTCAAATTTTGTCAGACAGGATCTCCCTCTGCAGTAGCCGAATTTCCTTCTGCGCTGTCTAAGGAGCAGCACAAGCGTTTGTTCAGGAACACAGCACCATTAGGTACTTAGGCATAGGAACAAGGTGGGTGCCAAAGCAGAGGAGACTGGGGAACAGCCATGAAAATGCCAACTGAGGATTTGCAACAGCACGATGTGAGTCTCCAGTACACATGGCTGTGTCCTCTCCCCTTTCTCATTGCTCATGTATGTGTGTTCTAAAAGGAAACACAGTATGATAACAGTGATGGTCTCGTCAACATCTGCTTAAAAGAGCTTCTCCTTTTAACAGCAGAGAAGCCACAGTGAGTGTGGCTTTCCCATGGTTAAAGGCAGCCCCTGTGAGCATCTTATCAGTTGGAGAAATCCTTGAAGATCCTAATTAAGGCCTGACTTCACCTATCTGAATATCTGTACTCAGGAAAGATATGTAAGCATACGCATAACTCAGCATGAGCTGAGTTATAATCGTGGTAAAGAGGAACTCAGCAAATATACAACTGCCTTCCAGAATGGACAAGGCAGAAGGAAGGAAGGAAAGAAAGAAGGGAGGAAGAAAGAAAGGAAGGGAGGAAACAGAACAGGAAAAATGGAAAAGGTAGAGTGGGAAGAAGGACTTCCTTCTAAAATTCATGACCTTTAACTTCATTCAACTCCTGTCCCTTCTCTGTGTACCTATTACATGTTCAGTGCTGGTTTTGTTTTATCACTCTGCATTAAGTGTGTCAAATCCCTTTGCAAAAAGCCTTGAACCATACATGACCCCTGTTTTTTTTTTTTTGCTACTGTCAATAGCAAATCCATTTACATCAGTGGCTAAGGATCACGGCTTTGCTTGAAAAACATTAAATTGGCAGCAAGAAGATCATTTTAACATGGTAGCCTGGGTTCTTAGCTACTTAATTCAGTTTGTGTCTGGTGTAACTTAATGTTTTCTAGCACTGGTATGAAACAAGGAAAACCCCTTTTCAGTCTCCTGTACAGTTAATCCAACAGGCTGCTGTAGAGATACCACAGCAAGGCTGGGCAGTTGCAGTCTCTTCAAGATGTTACTTAAGGATAATAATTATATATAAAAGGAATGATAATTTCGGAAAACTTTCTTTTTCCTCTGCTGAGTCTAATGGAACCCTTTAAGCTCAACACTTTCTATGTATATGACAGTATTACATTATTATTATTTTCTTTAAATCTGTTTCAATGTCTTACCCTTGCTGAAAGGCTGAGGGCTGTAACACTGGTATATCTGCTTTCCAGGGACAAATGCAAATAACTAGGACTTTGGAAGATCTTTTAAATATTTCTGAAAGCACATTTCATATCTCTGCATATTTTTTCTCCCTCTTGAACTTTATGTGCAGTAGCTTGTTCTGAGACAGAAACCCTGAAACTGGCCATTGAGCAAAGCTATGGATTGCAGGAATTTTTACCAATGGCAGTCCTCTTTGACCTGCAGTAATACTCCTACTGTGTTTAACAAGTAATTCAACAGTCTATAATCCTTAATAAAAGAATTATCATATATACAGTTTTCAGAGCAATAGCAAGCAATCTGTGATTCACTGAACACAACCACCACTGCCTTCCTTAAGGATCTCTTCACATTTTCTGTATAAGTAACACATCTGATCATCAGGACTGAGCTTTGGACCATCCCTGATGTAACTTAACACATCACTTCTCAGCTTAAAAGCATGACATGGGGGAAAAAAAGTACTGACTATATATATTTATTTCTATTTAGAGAGATTTGTGTTTAGAAGCCCATTTGCACTTCCAGACACCAAAAAGCCTGTTTTTAAGGAATGAAAATAGTTGTATTACTGCAGACAGAATTTAAATAGTTCCTCCTTAAAATATTTTGTTTGTTAAAAAGATGCATGGCTAGAAAGAATGCTACTGTGGACATGAAGGAGTGTTGTCTTAATTTTTATTCTTTTTTTAAATTCGGTAATGCTCTGTACTCTGAATCAAAACAACTGAATACAGCCCAGATTCAGGAAGAACTCGATATGAGAAGTACAACCTGATTAATGTAGAACTAACCTTCATGCCAGGAGGCCCCAAAGGACTCTCTGAATGCTTCAACTCCTACAGCCAGAAAGAAAAATTGTTGTTTTGCTGTATGCTAGTATCCCCTTCCAGAAAAGTCAAGATACGCTTGCAAGTGCTGTGAACAGCCTTAGTGCTTACTTCCAAGCTAGAAAAAGTGTATTACAGTGAGAAAGGGTTATCTGTTTAGCTAGTTAAAAAGAAGATAAACTGGTATCTTTATAAACCAGCAGGTAAGATGTCTTAAAAGGGAGAAAATATGAAGCAGCAAAGGACTATTGAACGAAACAGAGAAGCGTGACAAGAGCCAGTGCCTGGAAGTTGCATTTGGACACATTGAACACGACACACCTTTTAGCTGTGAGGATGATTAACAGCTGGAACAAACCCCACAAGGTTCTTTATCCTCTGTCTCTTGCCATCCTCAGTTCAAGTCTTTATGAAAGATAAGACTTCACCAAATATAAGTTGCTGAATTAATCCGAAGACTGGCTGAATTAAATTCTACGGTTCGTATTAAATGAGCCAGAACAGATCTGCTGCTCATTCTGCCTCATAATATACTGGAATACAGATATGTCTTTCCATTGCTCCCTCTGCACCAGGGCACTTGTGTCATGGGTTATGCCTGCATTTTGTATTATGCCTCCTTAGCAGATGATGTTTTTTTAGCCCACTGTCAATGAAAAGTTACAGTGAGAAGGAACTGTAATCTCACCATACTGCCTTCTCACTTGATGGCAATTCTGACGGTCTGATTAGGGTCAATAACTGCAAGGCAATCCTGCATAGGCCGGGGATTTCAAAACACTCTGCTCAAACTGCAGTGCCTGTGTCTTGGGAAGACTGTCCTGCTCCAGCTCTAGAATGCTGCTGGCAATACCACCCTGCTGGCAGAGGGTCCCACCAGACGGACCCCTGACTCAGCAGCGTGCTCGGTGAGGTTTGCTGGGCTCCCTGCTGCCACAACGTCCTTGTGAGCGATGCCCAGGGCAGCCAGTGCAGCCCCACATCAATACATTGCAATGTGCCTGGAGTGGCCGATCTCTGCTGAGCTCCAGGGATTTGCTACGTTAAGCACTTTATATGCACCTGCCATAATGACAGGTAAAGATTTTTTTGCGGAGCCTTTCTGTTGAATTCCCACATTGGGATAGGTGCTATTGGGAAGCAAAGGTCATACATTTATGCCTTGTGGTCTAAATTTGTAAGTGAAGATTGAAAGGTGCCTTTGATAGCTGGGAATTTACAGCATTTTGGAAAACAGGTCATCCATCTAGGTGCCTATTTCTGCGCATGTGTTTCTAACTTTAGTCAGAAAGAGTGAAAGTGGCAATCTTCTCGTTTTGAAATGTGGAAGTAATGCGATTCAGGAGATCCTTCACCCAGAGAGGTGTACTCCCCCATAATCTGTGTCTACAATGATCTTTCAGTTCTTGGTTTCTCATTTGATTGGCCTGCAGTGCTGGATCTGGATAATCTTCCTTGTGATATATGCCTTAGAAACTGGACTTTGTTTATGTCAGATCTACTCCCAAACAGTTTATGGTTTGGGTTTCTTTGTTTGGTAACACCTAAATGCACTTTTACAATGTGAAAACAATGTAAGGACAAATGCTGCACTTAGAAAAACTGCACACAGAAAGTTTGTCAGGGACAGGTTGACCCTGAAGGTGCTGATGAGGTAGAGTATGCCATCTCTATGATTTGCTTAAATGGATCCCACGGTCCCTTGCTGGGTAACATTAAGTAAGGACACTCATCGCACATTTCTTAAATTGCCTGCACATGTGCACAAGAAGATGGTCCTTGCAACCAAGTAACATGCAAATTCCAGCACATATTGAAACACAGTAAGGAGGAAAGGAATATAATGACCTGACAGAAACGGGAATGACACGGAAAACATGGTAAAAACATGAGGCTTGTGGTTAGCATAACAACCAGAGGTCACAGCACACCAAGTGCCTTATCCATAGGCCAGTAGTTCACAAGCTTCATGACTGTAGTGAATTTATGATCTGAAAAAACTACCTTTGTAATTTTAGCTGGGTCTACTTCTCACAGCCAAGGAGCAGCATGGGATGAACGGTGAGAGTGTTTGAGGAAAAAATGCACAACCTGGTATTAAAGGTTGGTCTTGCAGACTCAGGGCCTGGTTATTTCAAAGGGTAATTATTGAGTATTCCTATGCTGGCAGATGCAGTGTCAAGCGCAGACATCTCAGCTAGCTGTCTAGGAGGTGAGGCAGGACAGAATTTCACATGGACATGTTTACCAGCTGAGAAGGATACACTTTTAAATGTAGCCCAAGAATCTTTATTTCACATTCTGCAATGTAAATATACTCCCTAATATGTCCCCCCACAGCTATCGCCTTCTTTACCCAGTTGGGCAGGACTGAGCTGTGACATCCATAAACTGAAAAAACAGGTCCTACATTGAGTTGGATACATTTGGTTTAACACAGGTGGAGGTACTCCTCATGTTTGTACAAATGAGATGACCAATACAGCTGTATCATGCCTGATACAGAAACAGCATCATCGGCTAGAGCAATGGTGGGCTTGGAAGTGAAGCCTATGCCACCACCAAAAGAGTGAAGCTTTGAAGAAGTTGAGAGATGGCAGCTTTACACTCAAGGAGGGATTTACCTCCCTTCTCTGGAGCCATCTAAAAGCGAGGGTTTAATTCTGTCACAAGATAGATGTCATCGCTTTCTGGAAATGGCTGCTTCTGTCCACTACCTATATAGAGGGAGTCCGCACTCACCCTCTCAGCCTCGCTTTTAGACGGCTCAGGTTACACAGAATAAATCCCCCTGCAGGTTTCTGCAGACGAGTTTCCTGATGCTTTCTGTTGCTTTTCATTCATACACACAAACCCCACTTCTATTTCATACCTGTTCCTGATAGAGACCTCAAGAACACATAAGTATTACTAAGGAAAACTGATAGAAGGACTGGCCTTTTTTCATTGAGCAGGCACTTTCACAAGTTTACACCAATGTTTTCACTTATAAGCTTCCTGAAGTGCTTGTTTTTGAGGCTAAAGCTCTCCACATACAGGACTTGGGCATGTTGTATGATTTAAAAGAACAGTGATTGCTGGAGCAAATAGTTGAACATGCACAACATCCTCAGATCAGTGGCAAGATATTTTGAAGTGAAAATCCTTTTGGTTCTTCTGGATTGGTTCTAAAAAAAAAGTGAAATAAAAACAAAAAACCAATGGCATGCTGACCCAGTTTGCTTCCAAATCAAACTTCTCTAACAAAAACTGCTCAGATGTGGCCAAACAATTTCTGCTTATGCGTGAAATGTACATGCAAGTTACAGCCATTGTGTGACCATGAAAACAGATTAAAATTAATGCTATTTCAACTTTCTATACATTGTATGCTTTGAATGGCGTTATTTTTTTAGTCAAGTAATTACAGGGTGGAGAGGATGCTTGGCCAACGGCAGCAGGTTAATTACAAGGCCAAACACCCACTACATCTTGCTCAAAGAGACATGAAATGATTACACATTGTTGTAACTAATAGGCTAGTTTGGACCACTGATTGAAAAGCTACCCTCAATTTAAAAGAAATGTGTAATTTCTATCTAACTATCTTTACCATTTTTACAAATAGTGCCATATACCACAGGGTGATTAGCTAAATTTTTGGAGACAGGTGATGTCAGTTTATTTACTCTGTCGACCAGTTCCTGGTCTTTGTTCAAGACACAGCAGTTTGGGAGAAAATACCTTAAAATAGAGATCTGCGATGAGAAAAACCCTAGCAGAAAGCTTTTGTGGTACCTGCAGCAGTTCTGAACTTTAACTGACTGTATTTAAATTATATAAGATAAGGCCAGGAGAGATCATCTGATAATCTAATGTGTATACCAGCCATAAAATTTCTCCTCAATACCTCTATGTTGAGAACAGCACACCCTGGATAAAAAGAGTTTTCCATAAAAGCACTCACTATTCATCTGAGGATGAATCCAGGAGGATCCCAGTTTTGGGCTGATATCAATTGTAGACCTCTAACTGGGACCTAATCCTCTTCCTGTGAGACAGGCTCCGGATTTCCAGGAGCTGTTCACCTGAAGACAAACATACACCTTGCTGAAGTCAACGCGAATGCTCACGTGCTCCAAGACAGTCAAACCCTTATCCACTTTGTTGAACATGGATCAAAGAACACTCTTCAGTAAAGACAGGACAATGACTTTGTGTGTGCTGGGCCTATAAACACAAGTGTGCCTGAGCACTCTGTCTGGGCAGAGGACCCTACCTTAAATCCAGCTGCATGAGAAGAGCTTCCAGGCTCTTTTTCCACTGCTAAATGGTCCACTGGACCACTCCAACATCCAGATCCACTCCTTTGTGCCAAACCATCTCTAAGTTAAATTGTTAGCATGGTCTGGCTATATGAACTGGGTAGCTCACAAACAACTCTTGGGCACGGATTAGAAGTCAGTACGTGCCAGGGTCTAGTCCAGCAGGCAATTTGCATACAGCCACCCTGTTTTAGAGCTAAAACAATTTAAAACCATGGGAGTGGCCAGGCTAGGTCAGTTGGCTGTCAGGCTAGAGAAAGGCCCTTACACTGTTTAGTTCATTAGTACAAATATAACTTGATGGATCTTAACCCAAGAAATGTTTATCAATAAATTACTTTGAGACATCTTCTATAGATAATCAAGCATTCTACTTAAAATTTTCTTGATAGTTTTCATCAATATATAAACCAAAAGGAAGATACATCTATTAAGACAGCTGACATTTATACAGTTTTGTGCTTCCCTCTCCCTAAAAATAGAGCGAGGATAATTGAACTGAAAACCTAAAGATTTCAAAAAAACAATTACATAACTTGCCACACTTGCCCTGTTTTCCCCTCTACTCCCCCTTTTACTTCTTTTATAAAGAGGTCAAGGTTATTAAATGTGAGGTTCTACATTCATACAGCAAGAAAAGTGGGATCTAAACATACAGTAAACATTTTTCATGCAGCCTGAATTTGCCCACGTAGCCTATATGTACTATGTTTGTTTACCAATTAGGGTATGAAATTGACACTTTGATGTACACAGTGTGTGCAACTCACGAGGGTGAGATAATGGTGCAATGAAAAACTTCTTTTCTCTCCCTGAGTCATGTGTCTTTAGAGAGTCCAAAACTGCAGTCCTTAGTCTCGCTAATTTATTTACCTCAGTAGGTGTGTCATCCATGTAAGGACTGCAGTTTGATGACCCAGGTTTGCAATGTTAAAGTTGCTCTAACATATATTTTTGCATTGCATTAGGCAAAATTACAGCTCCGACACTTCTGCTCTAGCAATGCCTGCACATTTGGGAAGCCATGAGAAAAGTTACTCTAATAATTACAGTCTTATCTATGAATTTATAACTTCCAATAGTGTGCTGATTTATACAGTGTGGCACTATACATTAGATGCATGCTGCCTCAGAAAATTAATGCTGCATTCTTACAACCATATGGGCAGCTGGCGAACAGCCAGAAGACCAGCAGAGCAAGACCCTACCTTCACGCAAACCTTCCCTGTGCAAGAGAACTGTCTGCATGAACCGCACCAGACAAGGAGCAGAAATAAAGGGACCCTGTATGATGTTGTTGCTTATAACCATCAGATCCCCGAGCACAGATGTACGCCAATATGATTAATGAGAGAAGCTGCACAGACACGACCCCCTTGCAGCAGGTAATCACATAGGCACCACAATTCTTGATGTCTCAGAATAGAGAGGATTGCAAAGGCCTCCTTGTATATCTGTTTTTCTTATTTATGGATTTATCTGCTAGTTGTTTCGCTCACTTGCAACAAAGTTTAGCTTGCAGGCTCTACAGGGAAGGGCATTTATCTTATTTGTTCTGTGGAATGCATATTATACTTTGAGTGCTGAACAAACAATCACAATAACGGCTTACGGTAGCTTAGTTATCTTAAGCACTTTAAAAAAGAACATTGTTCAGTGAGGAAAGAAGTAAAAAACCATTTTTCATTATCACTTGCAAATAAAGCAGTTTTTGTTCTCTGTTCTTTTGCTTCGTTCACCCTATTATTTCTTATCAAGTACGTCATCATTTATTGAGTTAAATCAACCGCCAGCAGCTTCAGTGGAACTATTTACAGGAATGCTGGGCTGAACTGGAAATTCCTCAAATAGGATTCTGTCTTCTCACTATGCAAATTATAAAAATCTGAGAAAGTGTACAGAGGAAAATTTAATTTACTGGTTTCAAGTAAATTTATGTAATACCTGAAATGGAAGATTCCTTGATGATAGCTCAAAAACACAATCCTGTTTATAATGTATTTTATGTGTATAATTCTTGGCATTCATTAATATCTCTGAATGTTTTTTTACAACTCTTCACAGGAATCATGTCACTTGCTGGGCTTTACAGCAGCTGCTTTACTTCCCATTGCAATAGCCCTATGAAAAAAAATAGGGACTGAAAGGGAAGCAGCACACATTTTCCGCTGTAAACTAGCTTGTACACTATAATTTCATGCTTTAGCTCTCTGCACACTAGCTTTTCCAAAGGAGATCAGGACTTATGCTTTATCTCCCACAGTTCAATTTCCATACTTAATTCTGTCCTGATGGTTCACCCAGACAGCTAAATTCTTGTCTACGATGATGACATTTGTCTGTTGATGGCAACAGCTTGTTCTGCAGGTACAAGTGTGCCTGATTTCTTTTAATACTGCTTCAGCACTGTCCAGCTCAGTGCAGAGCTAATCAGCTGCGTGGTCACTGCTGGTATCTGACCATCAACAACATTTCCAGTTTTCCTGCCACTACAGAAATACACTGCAGTGACTTGGGATTTGTGAGAAATGACATCCAAACATTATTAGCCTGCTCAGTTTTAGAGATTTGTTTGTATCCAGACTGGAGTCTAGCTACAGTTCAGAAATGCTGACTAGCTGCAGTTAAAATAGAAATAAATAAATTCACAGCTGATTATATATACCACGTGGGTCTAGCACAGTGATAATTTTATTCCTGGTGCTCCTTGGCATTTGAAAACCCAGGCATGCCAGCAATGCTAAATCAATTACTTTTAGTAGCCAGTTTTACCAGAGCAACCACCTCTCTTCCCCAGGAAAAACAATTTTATCAATGTAGCTTGTAACAGCAAAATCATGATCTATGCATACCCTGTACCTAAAAGTCTCCCTCCTAACCATGAAGTAATACAACCACCGGTTCTCATCCTGTATCTTGTACAATTCCATTTCACCAATATGCAAACAGAGCCAAGCATCTAAGTCACAAAACCAGTGCACAAATGTCATCTATGACAGAGCACATAGCTATGTGCCTGGGCTGTGGACTATCGCATCACAGATTTTACATAGTGTCTTGATCTTTGCAAGCACTGCCAGAACATCCAAAGTTGTCTGGTAGCACAGTCTCTGGATACGGAAAAAAATACAGTCCCCTTTTTTTTTCCTTTTATGTAAGAAGAGTTATATTTGTGCTTTTTCCTTGTTCTCTCTACACTTCCAAAAGGAATATAGTATAGTTTTAATATAATATTACAAGAACTTGAGGTTTGTCCCCTTCTTCAAGTTCTCTAATGGCTTTCAGCACCTTCCAGAGTTTGGGACCCAAGAAATAGGATCTGTTCTGTCCTTGGCACTGTAAAGCTCTAACATAGCACAGTTACAGATGTAGGGCAAAAGTATAACTGACCTTCACCTGTAAAACCAGAACTGCTCGTACTTATACAGGAGTTACAATGCTGGATAAAAACAATAATTTAATTGCTTAATGTAGACAAGGCCTCTGAGGAATCTCCTTCTTCAAATCACCCAGCCAATCAAAACTTCATCAGCAAAACCCACACATCTGAACTCCCTCAGCAAAGAGGAACTTGAAATACTTTGCCAGGTACACTAAAAAGAAACAGCATTTCCCCCTTTTTAGCCACCTGAAGAAACCAAAAAAAGATACACACTCAAACAACCGAGTTCAAATATGATTGTTGAAGGTACTAAGTTCCAGAGCATGCCCGATGCAAAACAAATCAACCATCAAAGTATCAGGATCTATTACTTACTTTAGTGGGTTAAAAAACAAAGCCAAACCCCCAGAGCTGTACTGGATTACAGTCTATACAATGGGTGATGCCTCCTAGGAGCCAGCTGACACATTCGTGAGAAACCACACATAAATTATATGCCTAAAAACCATTAGAACACATCTGATGCTTTAACTTCATCTCAGGTGCATCTCAAGCTGTGGGAATTTCTGTCAATACAGTCTTTTTATACAATTCCTTTCATGCAGCGCTCCGAAAAGCCTCCATAAACATTATTAAACACAGCAGCACCCGAGCGTTGTTCTCGCTCTGCCGGGAAGCGCTGAGGCACAAAGGCGAGGTGCGGGCTGGAGGCCGCAGGGGGAGCGGCCTTGCCCTGCACCCTGACCCCCGCCCGCGGGCAGGGCGGGTTTCGGCAGGCAGGGTAGGGCAGGGTAGCGGGGACGCTCCCGTCCGCCCGCCCGAGCGCGGAGCGGGGCCGCACCAGCCTCCGCCCGCAGGGTCTTTGTTCCGGCGGCCGCGGCGGCCCAGGCCCTTTGTTGCTGCGAGCGCCCGACCGCGGCCCCCGCGCAGCAGCCAGAGCTCCCGCCGCCGCTGCCGCTGCCGGCGAGCAGCCTCCTGCCGGCAACCCGCCCCCCGCCGCGCCAACGGCCGCCGCGTGTCCCGGCCGCCGCCCCTCCCCCCAGGCTCGTTCACGGCGCGGAGGGACCCGCCGCACCTGGCCGCGCCCCGGCCCGGCCCCGCCGCCCCCGGCCCGCTCCCCGCGCCGCCAGGAGAGGGAGGGGAAGAGAGAGGAAGGGAAGAGAGGGGAGGGGAGGGGAGGGGAGCAGCGCAGAGGAGAGGAGAGGTGGGGGCGCCCTCCTGAGGCGCGCGGCCGCTGCCGGGAGGTGACGGCCGGCGAGAGCGCGCGCACGCGCCCCGGGAGAGGGAGGGCGGGCGGCCGGGCGGGGGCGCGCACGGGACGGTGTGTGAGGGAGCGAGCGAGGGGAGGGCGATACCGGGGCGGAGAAAGGCGGCGGCGGCGGCTTCGCAGGGCTCAGGACAGGCGAGCGGGGACAGACACTGCCGAGCCGGGAGACACGGCGGCCGCCACCGCCGACGCGGGGCATCCTTCCTTCTCCCCGCCCTTCCCGCTTTCTCTTCTTCCTCGCCGTCCTCCGGGGCCGACCGCTATCGCCGGAGCCATCCCGGGGCGTTTTCGCGGCGCCCGTGCAGGCGGCGGCCGAGAGGAGAACCTGCCCCTCCCCTCTCCAACCGAGACTGAAGGACCCCGTGCTCCGTCCCCGCCTCCAACCCTCGCCGGGGCTCGGCGGAGAGGGCCCGGCCCCGGCTCGGCTCCCCGGCGGCGGGCTCGGCGAGGATGTCGGGCGGCGGCGGCAGCCGGGAGGAGGAGCGGCGCAAACTCGCCGACATCATCAACCACTGGAACGCGAACCGGCTGGACCTGTTCGAAATCAGCGACCCTACCGAGGTAAGCGACCCCTCCGCGACCCCCCCGCCCGGGCCGGCTCGCTCCGCCGCCCCCCCTCCCAGGGCTGCCCGGAAGGTGAGACACCGCGCCCGGGCCAGGCCGCACCCGCCTCCGGTCCGCGGTCAGCCTGCCCCCCTGGCCGGGGGCTCGGGCAGGCCGCTCCCCTCTCTCCGTTAACGCGCAGCCCCCTGTGGCCGGGAAGGAGGCTCCGATTCTCCGCAGGGAGAGCCGGGGGGAGCCCCTTGCCGTGCCCGGAGCGGCTCGGGCGGAGGCAGGTTGTATCGGCCAGGGAGAGAAAGGGAACGCAAGGCAGGAGCCCTCGCCTCCCGCAGGCAATGCCGGCCCGACCCAGCGGGACAGGCGGCTCCTAGGCAGGAAACCCTCTGGGAGCTGGAGGTGGCGAGAAGGGGTGGGCAAGGGCGGTAATACAGAAGCTGCCCCCCGCTCGACCCCGAAGCGGGTTACCTCTGTGGGTTTTTTTTTTTGTTGTATTTTTTCTTTTTTTTTTTTTGTCTGTGAGTTAATCAGAGCCTAGAGGCGGCTAGTAGAAGGACTAAAAAGCCTGGCGCTTTCTGTTGTTGGCTGCTTGTTTGTTTCTTTAAATACTGAGCTTTGTGCAGAAGGCGCCTCTTACAAAGCAACCTGCTTCTACTTGAGCGGCTCTTGGGGCCGCTGGTGCAATCTCCGGGGGAGCTTCCCCAGGGCGTGACGGACGGAACGCCTTGGCTCGCTGTGTCCGGAGCCTGCCAGCCCTCCGTGCAAAGTAAATATCAGGAGCAGGTTCGTAGTCCTGAGTTCACATGTTGTACCGGAAAAACACAGCGGGTAATTTCTTCCTAATGAAATGGGTGTTTTTGATGGCTGAGAGAGGCTGGGTTTACTTTTCTTTTTTTTTTTATTTTTTTTTTTTAAGTACTAGTCAAACCACACCCTTCCACTGCCCCTTGTCATGTTCTCTTTGGCTGGTTAGTGCTGTGCGGCGGGGGGGGTGAGCCGGGGAGGCAGGTTACAGTCCTGTTTGTGTGTGACAGTGCGCTCCCTGCTCCGAGGGTGGAGGCTGATCGTGTGCGTGTTCCCGGGAAAAAGGAGGAAATTCACACTTGCTCTTGGCCTGGCCCAGGTCCTGCTTGGTTATTAACAGAAGCCTCAGAGAAATCACGTTGGCTCGGTCTTGGAGCTTGCTCTTGTTTCTGCACATAGGTACTGGCTGCTGGCATAGCCATGAGAAAGTCTTGACGGCAATTCTAAGATTATTCAGTCTGTGATAGCTTGAAATAATTGCTTTGGGTATTTTCAGTTCTGCTTGTTGCAAACTGTTTCCTGAATGCTAAGATGAGAAATTTCTGTGATTATTTCCCGCATCCTGCACTAATTTATAATAATTCGTCCTCGTTGCTTCTGTTGTTTGGGTTTTAAAAATATCATTGTTGGCTGATGGTTGCTTGTTCAAAAAAGTGGGCTGATGCTACCAAGAAGGAGCCTTCATGATTGTTTTGAGAACATAGCACAGTCTTTCTGCAATTGTAGGTTGACTGCTGTCTGTGGCTCATTTCATGTCAGATTAATGGATTTATCAATTCCTAACATAATTTAACTCCAACCTATTTTCTTCTTGTTTATGGCAGATTGTGCTTCTGTAGTTTTGTTAGTAGTTTAACAAATCTTACCATTTTTTTAGGTCAGCCTTACATGTTTGTCATAATTAACTAGATGTTGCACAGAAGCTATCACCTTCATTATAGTTATTATGGAAAGAAATAGGAATTTTATTTGCATTAGCTCTGCAGTTTAAACCTCTGAACCTGTATAGGAGCATGCTTCTATCTGTCAACAATGACACTTATTTCAGCTGAACAACTGATAGTAAAAATTAAGTGTACTAATATCTCTCTGAATGCTTGAGCTTTTTAGACTACTACTTCTAAAAATGTTTGATAAGGCTGCAGGTGCATCTGCAACAAACTGACAGTAGGTAACAGTTTTACAGCTAAGGTGTATTTTCCTGACAGATACTTACAAATGTTCACATTTTTTTCACTGTTATCCTGAGCTGACCCAAATTTGGCAGTATTTTCAACCCAGATGATGATGTGATTCACACGTGTACTATTTATCAGCTTAAATGAAAGCCTTTTTACTAGACTGCTTGAGAGCTGAGAATTGTCTGTTTTCTGTGCTTTTCCTGGCTCAACTTGTCCATTGGGCATGTCTTGCTTTTATAGGGGCCACAGCAAGAGTGGCACCAGTGAAGATGCAGTAACCTGAATATGACTTTGGGTTGGGTGTGCCTGAGCTGGGTCAGACTGGATCAGATTGAACTGTTCAGATGTGGCTGTTGACAGTCTGGGTTAACTTTGCAGCTGGCACGTGCCTGTACTGCAAACTGTCACCCAGGAGCTTCTGGTCATATACATCATGTTTAGAATATCAAGAGTCGATGCCTTATAGTGATTCTCCAGGCATTTCTTCAGTGTAAATAATCTGGCTTAAGTGACTTATCTTTTAAGTTTCCTATAGAGAGAGAATAGGATTTTCCAGAGGAGCTGATCACTTCCATAGTAGTAGGGTCTCAGGGAGGTTTATATATTCAAAAAAGAAGAGTGAAATCTAGCGTGAATTGACCAGAATTCTAACAGTATAGCTTAGGCAGTGACAGTGAAAGCTATTTGTGTGTGACCTACTGATGGACCTTGATGTTAGTTTGAAACGTCTAATTCTTTGGTGACACAAAATTGTTTAAGTCCATTGAGTACTCATCACCTTAATGGAGCATAAAATGTGACTTGTTTTGGAACATACAGAGTCGGATTTTGGAAGTGGTTTAAAGGTGTGTGTTTTGTTTTGTTTTGTTTTCAGAGAAGTGCTTCATGAAACAAATCAGTTTGAATTCCTGTGAATATTACATGGTGTAGACTAGTCCTAAGGGATTAAAGATCCACTTGTCTACTTGCCTCTTTTGAGAGTTAGGCACAAATTATTTCTTGAAGTATATTTCCTGTAAGATATTGAAAAGCAAGAGCCTTGAGTAGGGCATGTTGTAGAGTTCGTTACAAACTTTTTCTTAACTTGTGTGATGTGAACAGTTAACTAAGTCATTCAGTGCTACTTTTCTCCGGCAAAATAGGGATGAAGGGAACTTTCTGTTCCGTGCTCAAGCTTGGATATTCCTCTGTCTGTATCCCATGTGAAAAAGATTGAACACTACTTAGGTGGGAGGGTTTCATATCTTCCCTTATGCTTTCACTGAAGTCAAGTATGGACTCATGCTTGAGAGCAAGGTAGTAATTTTAACTTTGTTAGGTATTTACCTGTTTTAACACTTGTTGCTATCCTGATTTATCTTTTAATAGTTTGCATTGGTTTAATTTAGAAAATTTTTTTCAATTCAGACGGTAGCTGAGGGAGAAGCTCTGTGGCTTGAGAAACTTATAAATGGACAAACCCAGACCTCTGTTTTTTAAAGTTTTAGTTAATACCAGTTAAACTCTAGTGGTGTCAGGAGTGGTGCTAGGTACAGACCTTTGGCTCTTTAATGTTGGTACTAATTTAAACTTGATTAAGCTCTGCTGTATCTACTTCAAATGATGAGGTAGCTACTCACTTTTGCAATTCTAAGGAAGATACTGAAGGCTTTGGGGAAATGTGGAGTGAAGCGAAGCATGTTTTTCTTTGTAGATAAACCAGCAGCAAAATTCGAAATGAAGCAGTATGTTAACCCTTTTCTTTAAATGCATTTCCCCTTTCCAGTCTACTTTATCCTCACCCTTGTTCCAAGTATTACCATGTTTTTTGTATGCTTTTAATATTTGGCTTGCTTTTTCCTTTTTTTTTTTTTTTTTTTTCCCCAAGGATATAAACACAGTAAAAAGACTTCAGACCTTTTGCAGTAGGAGATAAATTGGTCTTTTGATCTTGATTTAAGTCTAGGATGATTATAGTACCCAAGTTTTCAAAAAGGAATAGGTTTGAATTAATGTTTTGGTAGCAAGTAGATACAGTTGTTCAGAAGCTTGTAGAAAGGAAACTACTTGCGTTTATACACTTTCACCTTTGCCCCTACCTCTGCAATGAAATTGCTTACTGGAATTAAGTGATTAATTACATAAAATGACTGCATATGTATGTTTTAGGGGAGAGCAAGGAATGCAAAGGCACTGCAGACTAGTGCATTTATCACTGTCAGATTAAATATGAATCTTCCTGAAAGCATTTAAGATTTGTTGATTTAAGATGCCATATGTGAATTAGGCATTATAATTGTTGATCTTGATGACAAAGTAAGGTTTCATCTTTAATATACATTTTGGTAACTGCATAAGAGGGGAAGAGGAGTGCTGTGCTTTTCTGAACACGGTTTCTGGGTTAGGAATGTGAATTGCATTTAATTTTTTGAGAAAGACACTTTTTAGAACAGGGTTTTTCTGATAGTTCCCCAAGGGCTTGGGGATTGTTGTCAGAAACATGATCTGTTGTAGTTTTGTTTTCTGATAGAGAAAGCTGTTCTGAACTGATCTAACATACTTATGTGTTAACAAAAGTAGAAAAGTCTAATCAAAAAGCTTGGAGAAACAGCATGTTTGCATTAAGAATTGCTGCTAATAGAATACTTAACATTTAAATGGTCATAGTTTAAAGAAGGAGGAATTTGGAAGGTGTTTATGGCTACTTGATTTATTTTTTTTTTTTTTTTTTCCTGAAAATCCCTTGTATAGGCTTTACAGCAAGGTATTAGGAAAAACTCTATAGAATGAAAGTGGTTTTTGGTGGTGGTTGTGTGGTTTTGTTTTGTTGCTGGTTTTGGGGTTTTGTTTGTTTTTGTTTTTTAAATGGACTTCCCGCTGTTCTGGTGTGTTATATGTTTGGTCTAGTCAGTATGTTTTAAATTCTTTTTGCTGGCTTTAAATACAAATAAGCAAACAAAAAATGTTACACAGTGACAGGATACTTAAAAGTTGATGCAATTTTTGTCTTTATTCTTTGGGTTGCAATCTGATTCTGGTTCATTAAATGTCATAGGGAACACTGATATGTGACATAAAATCGTCTTTTCAAAGTAGTTATGCAAGCTTGTTATTTGAGTGTAGTTAAAGCAATAAGAATTAGGAATCTTTTGGGAATCTGCAGCAGGTTTAAAACCTATCTGCATTGTCCTCACCTATAGGCTTTTAAAAATCTGGCTCTGAGACTTTAAAAGGACTCACGTTTTAAGAATGGGATGACTATGCCCATTGTATTGCTGGTGAACCTGGTAGTGGAAGTGCAAGTCTGGAGGCAGGGAAACATCATATATATGGTAGAAATGCTTGTGCTTTCTTCACACATTGGATTTTACAGCTCTCAGTGGTTTTAACTAGTACAACTCTGCAAAACATATAGATATCCAGAAGCTGATGAATATATCTGAAAATACTGTCTCTTTAAGCATACCAAACCTATGATGTGGAAAACAAATTCTCTCTGCAACACATGTTTAAACCAATATTTAGACAGTCTGGAAAGGTGTCTTGTAACCTTTAAGGACTAGTGCTTGTGCTTTTTAATTAGTAGAATATTTTCCAATAATTAATATCACTAAACAGGCACAGTTCAAGAGGAGATAAAACCGGAGTCTGAGTTCTAGTTCTGCATTGAAATGACTGGAGAAAAGACCTCATAGGACACAGGTCTGCTAATTTGCATCAAAAGGGCTGTTTGGAGACCAGTTGAACTGAGTAAAAGTGAATAGTCTGTCTTTACAAATGAAATATAATCACTGCTATCTAGAGAGTGATAAGAAGTTTGAATTAAGATTTTGACGACGATCTACAGACAACATAATGGCATGAAAATATTTCTAGGAAGAAGCTTTATACTGTGCTTTTAATATTCCTTGTGTAAGTTATTTCTTGATTTGCTGGCTAATTAGGTCCATACAGTTCAGACATTCCAGCTTTAAGAATTCCCTCCTGATGTATGAATCTGTTCCCTGCCTAAAATGCCATTGACAAGCATTATTTTTCAGTTGAAATAAACCCTAGTCCTCTGGACATGTTAGGGATTTCCTTTTTCACAACTGCTGCCCTTTTTTTTTTTTTTTTTTTTTTCCTCACAAACTATTTCTTTTAAAAAGCTTAAAACAATCTGGATGAAACACACGTCCATGATTCTGGGGGAAAACCTTCCTTTATAATGAATAAAATTTTGCTTTCGTATCTAAGAAATATTCCTCTAAATGGTGTAAAAAAACCTAAAATGTAACTGGAAGGCGTTAAAAATTGAAACAACCTGGTGTTTGTGATAAGCATGTAGATCATAAGAAATCATTCTGAATTTGTCTTTGTGTCAGTATTAGTTCGAAGAGTTGCTTTGTTACAAATGAAGGGAGGTGGATTGTGGCTATGTGAAATTCAAGTGTTGCATGAAGAATAGCTTCTGCTTTTGACCAGTGGGTCTGATGAAGGTGGAATTGAAAATCAGTGTGAAGTAATAAACTGAATGTTATGATAAACTTAAGTGAAGTCAAATTTAGCAGATGTTCCAGGTAAGTAAAGAAGTGTTTGCTCTCCCTTGCAAAATGAACTTCGTGCTAATAGAAGGCTATTCTGAAGTATATTTAGGTAAAGCACTATGTAGGTCATTCTTGATTTTTGGCTAGGAAGAATATTTACATCTAAAATATATTTTGAGTGATGCTCATTCCAGTGAACAGAAATGTATGGGATTTTTCTTTTAGCTTGAGAAAAGGTCAGAGCCTGCTAATTTCTGTGGTTAGGTTGTTACATTGATTTTGAAGATATTTTCTGCTCTCAATGTTAATTTTTACATTAAAAAATCAGCTGCCAGCAGTTAAATGCAATAACAATTTAAGAGGATAGGGGGGTTTGCTTCTTTTTCTTTTTTTTTTTTAACTGGATATAAAATCCCAACAATGTATGATATCAAATGATATCAGTTATACCTTACTGTTAAGCAAAGTATACACATTAATTATGTTTCTTAAGTAGTTTACGTGAAGATAAGTGAGCAACATGTTGCATTATGTTTAGCTCATAGAAGAGTCAGGAATTGTTTATAAACAACTAATGTGGGGTTTCTCCTGTCTAGTTTTGTGCATCAAGATTGGAAATGATAAATGTTGAATGCACATGTCCCTGGAAATTTTTTTAGTTTGTGTAAAAACAGAGTACAATAAATTTATCTTTCTGGATGGAATGAAGATCATTAAAAGTGAAAATGCACAAGGACTATTGTGTTTGCTAATTTGTTGAGTTTTCTTGAGTAGCTGCTTGAACATATGTCTCTTAATGCCAGGTCAACTCTCAGGTAAATATTCTAGAAGAGGTTTTGTGTAATACAGCACTAGTTGCTATAGGGTGGTGGCAAACTGAAACAAAAGTAATACTCTATGTTAATGGCTCCATGGTGGATCTTTTCCTTTTTTGTTCATTGTTTTTATTGATACTTTATGTTGTGCTCTGTTGTAACTAGAACTAAGGAATGTGAAAGTTCTCACAGTCACTTACTACCTAGTACTAGATTACAGTTCCTTGACGAACTGTTTTAAGGCTTTCCCTTGGTGAATTGTGTCCAAGGGCATGCCTGATCTACTCTGCAGTGAAAGCACCTTCATAGTGGGGAAGAAATGAAAGAATGAGTTGTCTGGCAACAATATTTATTTGGCCAACAAAGTATGTTGCCCATAGCAGTATCTATGAACTAAAGTTTCAGTGCCTAGATTTTTGAGGCATCCCGTGAGCTGTTCCATAGAGCTTTCTCTGTCAGATGAGTTGTCTTGTCAGTCCATATTCATGTATTTTCTTACAGACAGATACACAACTTAATTGTAGTGTCATACTTTTATACATATATTGTATTGCTCACAAAACCCAGTGGAAGATCAGAATCCTCCTTCTTAATGAAGATAAGTGGCTTTTGTGTAAGCCACAGCTGGACAAAAGTTCAAACAGCAAAGAAACCTTCCCCCAATGATCACAACAAGAAAAGGTTTCCTTCCCTCTTCCCTCTCAGAAGGTGCTCTACTTTGAGCAATATGTCAGCTTGAAATTAAAAAGGGCCCTTAACTGTTTTGTTGTTGTTCTCAGTTTTAGTAAAAATAGTTATTCAGTGTTCTTAATTTAAAAAATACCAGGACAGTGCTGTCTGTGATGCAGTGTCCTCCTGGACAGGAAGATGTTTATGTGGAAACAAACCAAATTGTACCAAGTTGTGTTTCAGAAAGTTTTGCATTGATAAAATGGTCTTTATATTATAATTTTTTATGTTGAGAAATCTGGCTTGTATTCACTTTCCATGTATGGTTCAATAATATTTACTGCGTTCGGATCATATCCAAGCATTGCATATTTCTTCTAGAATGCTGGGCGTTTTATTGAGAAACATGTAAGTTGTTTCCATTTAAAGTGATAGCCTTACTGAACATGAGTACTACTTATTTTCATTGTGGACAGAATTGCAGTTTTAAAATAATTCTTTAATACTTACTGTATTTATTATGGCTATTAAAAGACTAGGATAAATTGTTTTTATATCAGGAAAAGGAAATAATTTGAAAATTGTGATGGAAAGACAATGTTTACTAATGAAAACAGTGCTCAATTCTGTTAATTTGTTTTAGTGGATTGCCTATTATGTCTAATGTTTGCTGTATAGCGAGGAAACTCAAAAGTGAAATTACTTGAGATTTTGTGATCAAATCCTTTAGCTTTGTTGAAGCCTTGGGAAAAAAAAAAAAAAAAGCCAAACAACTGTTTCCTTCTTCAAAAATTGGTGAAACACCCTAACAAAGCCCTTTGTTTTGTGTAAGAGATGTATTGGAATACTCTTGGTAAAGTCTCCAGAAATACTGAAATAGTATTTAGTATTACAAGAATGTTTTAGTTGTTACCATAGTGCAAGAAAGACTATTTCAGTACATTCAGCTTTTATGCCTATAACAAACTGTTTTCAGGCAGATAAGGACTGATATGTAGGCTACAAAAAAAAAAAAAAAAAAAAAAAGCTCAAGACATGAGCTGGGTTTGCCGTCTCAGGTGTTCTTGCTATTTAATAGGGAAAAAAATGTGGAAGAAGAGAGAGATTGTAAATCCTGACAAAGGTTCTACGATAGAGACAATGAAAAATCTGACTCAGTATCTAAGTATTAGTAGTTCTGAAGGAGTTACTAATTCTTGCTGTTGGAAATAAATAGTTTGCAGTCTACTGCAAGCTCCAGAATGCTTTTGTTTCATGCTTTGCCTTCTCACCTGCATTAAGATTAAGCGTCAGCTCAGAAAATCAGTGCATCACATTTATGAAAGATAAAGCCAAATTTGAAAACTTCGCCCTCTTAAAGTAGTCTTCATTTGTCTTGAGCGGTCAGTGTCAAGTGGCAGCATAGAACTTGGATAGCATCATGCCAATGTGAGACAGTCAGGTACTGAAGGAAAGTATTGTACAACACTGGTTGTGGCAGTCTGAAGTTTGTAAAAAACCTATTGAAACTCAGCACTTACCTTAAGTGTCTGTGTTCTCTTCAGTGTTCCACATTTATCTCCAGGTCTTTGAGTGTCCTTGTGTGTATGGATGATCGTAAATATCCATGTATATCATTATAAATGCATTGATATAGCTCTCTCGGTAAACCTGCCTATGTAGAACCCTTCTCTTCCATGCTTTCCACACACACTCTGCTCCCAAAATTTCAAACCCACAGCCTTAAACCAGACACCTCAGTCTTTTACTTAGGGTGAAAAAAAGAAAATGCTGATTACAACAGTCTGCGGATGTGATCATCCTGCTACATAGGCTTCAGAAAGATTCCAGGAGCATAACTTTAGGATTAACCAGCTTTGTCAGTAGCTTCCCGTGAGGTTACTGATCAACCAGCCCTTCAGCACATGCCAGGTGGACCTTGGAGTCTGGAAGGGCCGGACCGTTGCAGTCAGGCCTCTTTATAACCAGCTAGTCCCTGTGCTGATGGTGGCTCTGACAATGGGGTTTTCTTTTAAGGGAGTGGGGAGAGAAAGGTTTATTGCTTGCTTGCTGTACTATTACAACCATACAAATTTTTTGTTATTTTGGAGAGGATTCCGTCTTCTAATACACCATCAGCTTGAGTGTCATCTGTTCTGGGTACCTGCTAGGTAGAGACAAAATGAGTTTTCTGGATTAACCTTGCACTGAATTCCTCAGCTGGTGAGAAGGCAATCTTGTACCAAGGGGAAAAATTCCTTCTTAACTACCTCAAAGGTAATGAGCATGGTACTCACAGCAGGTGGTACTCACAGCAGGTAGAGCTAAATTTAGCCAAATCCTGAGGATAAACAGGTTATTTCTTTATGGTGCAAAATGGCCAAGGCAATTACTCTGATTCTTGATACATGTGCCTTTTTCCTTGCTCCAACTCCCTTCCAAGGTAGTAGTAGTAGTAGTATAAATCTACAGTAGTAGATTCAGTAGTAGTATAAATCTACAAGTAGGGTGATACCAGCATATTTTTGATACCTTCATACTTTTAAATTTTTCAAGTAAAATATTGAAGAGCACTGTTCTTTAGTATGGGTAATAGATGCATAAGTAATCTGAAGCCTTTTACACTTCAAAGCAGTAAAAGAGGATATATAGTTTCACATGTATGTATGTACTCTGGTCTGTAGCCACTTCTTCACCCACCTCTCAGCACTTCTGAAACACAGAAAGAAAGCTGGGAGCGTTGACCGTCTTCCTCCAGTCCCTGTCATCTGATTGCCATCGTGGGGATTGTCTTCTGCAACGTGGAACTGTCCACCTTGGATTCTCTGCCAGCTCTCCAGTGCTGTGATGGGTTTTTTTGCTGCTGGTGTCTAGCAGTTGCTTTGAGCTGATCCTTACCACTTCTACAGCATCCAGAAGTGCTGAATAGCAGCGGTTAGGTTTGTGTGTTGATATCTACTGCAGCTTTCAAAAACTTTTGTGAACTCTTTCTCTGTCTTATCCTCCATCCCCAATGTCCATCAACATAAATTTCATTAAATGTTGACAACATTTTATTTGATTCTTAGTTTATTTCAGAAGTTTCCGTATTTACATCTGTGAAATCAATGTCACAGTGAAAAAATTTTTGATAAGTTTAGGTTTGGTGAAGCTATCTGCATTTGTTGGGAAAAGCTGCTTACTTACTGTATGCAAGTGGACTCTTTTTTTTATGACTGAGCTTCCCTCTTTATATATGTCAGTTCAAAATAGTAGTCTGACTTTTTCCTAACATTGACTGTCAATCTAAACTAGTTTTGTAGTAGAACATACGTGATAAGTTTT
The DNA here is from genome assembly GCF_963082525.1 of Nesoenas mayeri. Lineage (NCBI taxonomy): Eukaryota > Metazoa > Chordata > Aves > Columbiformes > Columbidae > Nesoenas > Nesoenas mayeri. Next base: position 74,227,598 of record NC_137544.1, read on the forward strand.
TTATGTAACAAGCACCTTTGAATCTAATTTTTGAAAGCCAGCAATGCTCAGTCAAAAATGTTTGGAAACCAATGATATTACTTGATTTTTTTTTTTTTTTAATTATCTTTTCTTTTTTGCAAGATGATATTAAACAAGATGAGATTATTTAGATAATACTTAATTTCTACTTGTGTGTAGCTGTAGCTTATTCTTAAACTGTGTTTGTATAAAAGACATCTAGCATTCTTACTTTGTTAGAATGTCTCTGGGACAGTGGGATGGTAAAACAGCAATGCAAATATATGAAGTAATGTGTTGAAAACTGTGTTGTAAATTTGGATATTACAGAGCCAGAAAGATAAGCCAGATTTTTATACGTGTACAGTTTACTCTTCACTGGGTCATGCTAATTTCAGATTTCGCCTTATAAAACAAAGGATGAAGAGAGGGATTTACGCACATGTAGGGTGCCATAACACCAGTACACCATCCACAGTTTAAATCTTGAACTGACGTGTATAGGATAGCAAATAATATATATATGGCCCCTTTTCTCTGTTTGGTGCCTGCATACAGTGAGAAGTTGTTTATGTATCTCCATAGAAAACTTGATTCATTTCAATCCTTGGTTTTATTTTTATATTTCAAAAATAAAAAATATCTAATATACCTGAGACCGCCTCATCTCAGTAAATAAGTAACTCACGTTTTGAACTTGATGAATAATTTCTCTTTTCCACATGTGTAACTTTCTGGTATTCAAATTGTTAGAAAGCTTATAAACCATTAGTTAAGACAAGTATATGTGGATTATTAACATACTTAAAGTAAATAATGAATACAGAAGAAATTCAAAATCTCCAAATGCTTTGCCATAATAATAATAAAAAAAAATCTTGAATGAGTTACTCAAAGTACCTAATCCTAAAGAAAGCTTGTTTCTCATTGTAGATAAAAATTAAAAATACACATCACAGATAATATGCTCTGAACTAAGAATATGTAAAATGTGCATGGGTTTTTGTTTGGTTTGGGGTTTTCTTTGGTTGGTTTTAGCCTGGAAAAGTTTACTGTCCTCAGTAGCAGAGAAACTAAACAGTAGCCAGCACACATCACACTGGGAGAGATTATTGGTCATTAATTAAATAAGAGGAAAAGACGGTAGAGGCTCCTTATTTTCATTTTTAAACCCTTTTCCACTTCAGTCTTTACTTCGTGACAGATTTATTTATTTATTTTTTTCCTTTTGGGTCATCTTTTCATATTCTTGTGAAATACTCCCTCAGTAATGAGATGGTAGACCTGTTTTATGGTGTAACTTTTAATCTATGTTAATCCTGATTTGCTGGAAAGACTCTTTGGGTAATATCACCTGTTAAAGCCTAAACTGTTTCACAGGGAATCAGAATATACTTCAAATCTTGCATGGTAATATCACTTATACCTTCATTAACTATGTTTTAATATTTGAGTAAGCCAAACCAAGTTACGAAATGCTTTTGTAATCTGAGCCTGTTTAAACTTGAAATACTTCTGTTCACGTTTAATCATCTGCATTAATGTTTGTATTGTAATTTGTCCTTGGTCTATGTGCCACTGAAATGACAGCCCCTTGATAAGAATAAAATTAAGGTTATTTGATAGAATTGTGTGTTAGAGCAGGATAATACTTGAAAATAATCAACCAATTCATTTTGTGGGAGTTTTTTTGCAATGTAGTGATGACGAATGAAAGGTGGGAATTTTTTAGGTGGAGTTAACACACAGGCCGTGTCACTGGCTGCAAAACTGCCTCTTGGGCAGAAGTGCAGGACTTGCTGAGAGTAAGAATTTGTGCCCAGTTCAGGGGCAAACACGTCCTTCTGGTAACTCCTGATTAACGCAACTGCAGAGACCAGTTTTCTTAACCAGTGCTCCATGATAGAAACAGCAATTTGTTGTCTTCTAGAAGATATCCTTAAAATAGATCTGGTACTGCTTTTTTAAAACATAGCTCCTTTTCTAATCAAATTGCTATTTGAAGGGCAAAATGAGCACGTTCGTGGATGGATTCCCCAGTGCAAAGTTACTTGCCTGACTGGGGAAGTGCTTTTCACTTTGTTATTTTAAATTTTAAAAATCATGTATATCTTTTCTGTATATATGAAACATCTTATAGAAGACTTAAATGCTGCAAATTACAAAGTAAAATTTACTTCCATATATTGAAAGGCTTAAATTGCATTTTCGGACTGGAAAGCATTTCAAGCATTTTTTGCCTAAGGCTGTAGTGTATTCCAGAGGGTTGGAATTTAAGTAGTTAACAAATTTTAGTAAAAAAACCTCAACAAAGCAAAACAAAAAAAACCCACCACCACCACCAACAAAAAGAAAACCAAAAACCAAACAACATTTTGTTTTATTTTAATAAAAATGCATCTGCTGTAGACTTGATTATTGTCAAAAGCTGCTCTTTGAGATCACTTCCTTCTTGAAACAAGCATGGAAACTTTCATTACTTAGTCATGTAAACCTTCCTGATGATGAAGAGCAGGTAGCCTTTGGCACAGGGAGGAATTGCGTGTCTAAGCTCAGTACTTCTTGATCACAACTTAAAAATGAATGGGTGCTGGAATTACCATTTCTGACTCTGATGTTGCAAATTAGTCCATCTTGCTTTATTAGTGTGGGTCTGTACAAACAGAACAGCTTGCAAAATGGAGACCTATTTTCTTCTAGAGAAAATTATATGTGCTCGTTTTTGTTGTTCAGCAGAACCTCTGAAAAATTTTGCTTTGGAGAAAAAATGTTCTATTTCTCTTTGTTTACCTTTAGCAATTTCAGATACTATATAGCTTAAAATTTTAGGCTGAAGACCTTGTGGAGGTAACATCCTTAGAAATTAACATCTTGAGAGGGAAGAGTGTTTATAGTTGGTCAGGACTTCTGTATCGTTTGGTTGTGTATCTCAATTTCTAAAGGCCCAAATGTGTTTTTTACTGTATGGCAGTTTCATTTCAGGACAAAACACTAAAACCATGGTTCCTGTCTTCTACAATTAGCCAAACTAGTCAGCAAATGTCATTATTCCTATCTACTGCTGTATATAATTTTAATTTAAGAAAATGCTTGACTGTTAACTTTTGAGGCTGGAATGTGTGCTGCCCCTTGGATAGGCATTTGAAAAGTATGAACCAAAAGATGGACAAAAGCAACTTTTCTTTTCTGCTTGACATCAAAAAAACTCTGAGCCAATTTTCCTAGTTTTTTAGTTCTCAGATAGCTCACTTAGCATTAAGAAAAAGCTTATTTAATTATTGCATTAAATAATTTGAAAAAAAATTGGTACGAATTGCTTTTATAATTGTCTATATGCCTTCTGTATTGAGAAGTTCCATACTCCTGACGATGAGGAGCGTGTTTTTATGGCGCTGAAATGGAGGGACTTGTCCGTGTGATTTTGTGGACATACATATCTTTCAGATATTTAGTGACTGCCGGACACCAACTACGAAATATGAAGTTGCTCTTAAAAATGACATGTTGATGCACATGTTGCAGCAATGGCAGTGACATGATTGACCCTGCTCTGTGGGAGAGCTCCAGATACCCATGTTATAGTTTGGAAACAAGTCGTTACTGGCAGATATAGGCCATGTTGGTTTTACAGTGAGTTATTGTTAGTTTAGTACTCTCAGCAGAGGTGACTATTTACTTGAGAATTTTTGTTCATGAAATTACTGACAGTGGTAAGGAAAATCTCCATTTTTTAGTGTAGTTGGTTTCTAGAATGAGTGCTGTGAAAAATTCACGTGATGCAAATCCTAGACTTGCATCATATAAACAGTATCTCCATTGTCATAAAGCTGTAATTATACAGTGACATGTAGAAAATAAGGCCATGACATTTTTCTCTGGTTACATACAACTTATTAGCTAAATGTATGCCAGCTAAATTAAGTTTAGAAAATAAGATCTGTCATCTGCAAACTGAAATTAAGGAGAGATTGAAGTTGAATTGGGTGCCTAGTATTTTGAGATTGATAAGGTGAACCACAATTGCATTTTTCTCCTTAGAGTAAGACTGTTATCTTCTTTCATAATTATTTTAATATGTTGATTTTTTGGTTTTGTTTTGGTGGGGTTTTTTGGTTTTGTTTTGGTTTTAAGTGTGCAGGAGAAAGGCTGATCTTCTTAGCTGTTTTGTGGATTTGGGGCTTTTTGTTTCTCTTTTTTTGTACACAAGAACACTGAAACAAAGAGTCTTCTCTTAGTGTCTGAAGTTCAGATACTGCTTGGGTCTCTTTCCCTCGTCCTGACCCCTATGTATACTTATATGAGGTGAGCAATTGAGAAGCTTTAAACTAGTCTGTTAATGTAATTAGACCAGTGCTTCTTCATTCTTCTTTTGATCTTTCTTATGTCTTGGTCTACCTCACTTTCCTTTTGTTCCTGCTTTCTGCATTTGTTTTCTTCTGATGTTCTGTTGCTTTGTGGTGCTCTCCTCAAAATCAAGTTGTGCTGCTGCGGTTAGCCTGTGATGATGATTATTAATCACCATAATATTTCCACTCCCATCCTTCTGTCCCCCAGATACCTTGTAGCAACTAGATGACAGCAATGAATTGATACTGATGGTGGTGAATCACTTTCCCTGTTGGCATTCAAGTGCTTGTCTGGAACTTCAGAACTGAACTCTGTTCAGAAGTACCATAGACAATATAAGGAAATCTCTCCAGTTTGAGGATATAGGGAGGGACAGGAATAGTTTGGGGTTTTTTTGGTTTGTGTGTTTTGGTTTTTTTTTGTTTTGGTTTTTTTTTTGTTTTTTTTTTTGTTTTTTTTTTGTTTGTTTGTTTTGGTTTTTTTTTTTGTTTTTTTTTTTTGAAAGCATCTTCTTCTGAGTCCTTGCCTTAAATTTCTGTGTTTGCCTTGCTTTTTCTGATCTTTCATTGCTTTTTGGTTTTATAATCTTTCTGGAAGAATGAACAGAGCTTACATGTTAAAAGAATAATCCTGAAAATTCCTGATGACCTATTTATGTTATAAAATATCACTTTAATTCATTTTCCTTCTAAGAATACAGAGGCTAGCCTTAGTATTTTGCACTGGCGAATGGAGTAAGCAAGCTTATCTTAGAGCCACTATGCATTGATTCACCTGATAATATTTGAAAAAAATATTTTCAGGCTTAGACTTTACTTCATCTGTATTAGAAGTGAAGTCATTATGCAGTTCACTAACTACGAATGTGTTCTGCAAAATAAAGCTTTTCAGATGCCAGTGAATAGTCAAGTAGTGGAACAGGTTGCGCAGGGAGGTTGTGCAGTTTCTGTTCATGAAGGTTTTTAAGACCAGACTGGATAAAGCTGCAAACAGCCTGATCAGACTTAGAGATGATGTTTCTTTCACCAGGAGGTTGGACTGGAAAGTCCTGAGGTTTCTTCCTCCCTGAATTATCGCGTGATCCTGGATGGATCAATGGTGCGTGTGCCCCAGTTAATTTCTGTCTGGGATGAATTGCATTGCCTTAGTTGGAGAAATGACTCTTAATATGTGTAGCAGAACCACTTATATAGGTTTTACTGTCTGTAATCTTGACCATTTGGACTCAAACCTGAGAAATTTGCCAATGTTCTGCTGCTACTTAAACTACTTCATTTCACTTTTTTCATCCCCCCTTTTGTCATGGCCTTTCTTATGACATACATGTGGGGACATCTTAGTATCAGAGGTTACCTGTTGGTCTCGTCCTCTGCTGTTCTGTTCTTGGAGGTCAACTTACATAAACGAAGGATATTTGCCTGCCTGGCTGGTGTAATAATTAGTGTTTTCTGTAGGAGAATAGTCTTGGAAAATCAATTGGCCTGTCCTGTGTAGGTGTTTAAATAAGGTCATAGGATAATAAGCAGGTTTCTCATCCAATGTCGTGCTCAAAGCAAGGTTAGCACTGAGGGTCCCTCAGGGCTTTAACCGGTAAGATCTTGAAAACTCCCAAGAAGCAGATACTACACAACCTTTCTGGCTACCCTTCTATGCCAGTTCAGTGTCTTAATGGTGAAAAAGCTTTTTCTTAGATACAGTTTAAAGGCCTCTGTAATTTCAGCTTAGGTCTGTTGTCACTTGTCCTCCCACCCATGTACTACTGTGAAGATCCTTGCTGCATCTTCATGATGGCATCCTTGTGGATATTGTGGGCTGCTTTGTAGGTCTCCCCAAAGCCCCATTTTCTCCAGAAGGAGTAAACCCAGTTCCTTCTGTTTGTCTTTCAGCCCTCCAGCCTCCTGGCCATCCTGTGGCCCTGCACTGAACTTCAGGTTATCTCTCTCCTTACTGTATTGGCAGTTCAAAACTGGAATGATGGTTAGAGGAGGATTATAATTTTACTTGATCTAAAGCCTGTATTCCTATTATTAATACAGCTCAGGATGGTGTTGACCTTCCTTGCTGCCAGGACGTGCTTCTGAATTATCTTCAGTTTGCTGTTCACCAAGATCCCCAGGTCCTTTTTAGCAGAGCTGCTCCCCAGCCAGTCATTCTTGAGCCTGTGCCGTTGCAACACATCATTCCTTTCAGGGGTAGGACTTTGCATTTGTCCCTGTTGAATTCCATGGAATGAAAAAAAATGCTCAAAACCCGAAACAAAGACAAAGCAAAAAAAAAAAACAAACCCCCACCTCGTCAAACTTCATCTCGCAAAACATTCAGGCAAGTACTCGAGTGCTTTGAATATCGAAGTGCTTAGATTCTTTTTGAAGTTGAGCACAGCATTCTTCTGTCCCTCTCCTATCCAACTTTGACTCAAAGTACTTTAACATTTCAGGATCACCGTATGCATCCTTTGATTTAGGCATACATTGAAGGAACATATTTTTGCTTATATGATTGATTGCAGGAGGAGATAAGATGAGGTCCTAATACTGCAGAACAAGAAATTATTGTAAATTGACTAAATCCCACTCTGTTTTGTTCCCATTTTCTACTCCTGTGTTTCCTCCTTCTCCAGATCACACGCTTATTATCAATTACTGGAATAGATTCTTGCAGTGAATGAGTTATGCTGGATTATTTTTATTTATGTGTTTATTGTGAATAATATTTACTTTCACTCCTGGTTATTATTAGCTTTATAATACTGTATTTTGTGCAGTTCAGTGTGTTGACTAGTTAATTTTTAATACTGAATCTCACATTCTTAATGTTTTGAATTCTGAGTCTTTGATGCCTAAAATATGTCTTAAAAACCAGCCTGCATTGCTTGGGGCAAGTGGTGGCTGCTGAACGTGTCTTGCATTTGTAATGTTGAGAAACAAACAGTTTTATCTATGAAAAGTTAATTTTAACCACAGAAAGGTCTTTTTTCATGGTATCAAAACTTCAAAACATCTCGTATAGTTGGTTAGATGCGGAGATTATGTCAATTGCATGGAAATATAGCTATGCTGATAGTGTAACATTTTGGTGGAAGAAATACTGAAATACTAGTTTGAAAGTAGACTACAATCGCATCTGGCCACAGATGTTTAATATTACTATTTGTTGCTTCAATGGAGGATTTTTATCATTAAAATTGTAATTACTACTCTGGAACTTGGGTAGTATTAATCTGGCCTTGGCACATTTACAGAATTAACAATCATAACATAGCAGGAATTCAAAGCCAAAATAAGTGAAGCAAGCAAAACCTCAACATTAAATTTTATATATTGATATTAAATTTAAACAAAGCTTTAAATCTCCATTCCTTCATGCTATGTTGGAATCTACTTTGATGCAAACTGCTACCCATTCTTCAGTAGCTAGGTTACCACTTCAGCTGATAACTCCTGGGTCCAGCTGCTTGTTCTTGGATTTCCATCTAAAAAACATGGTTTAAAAGGTTTATTGCACACTTTGGGAAGTCAGTAGGTCAAGACTGGTTTGTCACAGAATGTCAGAGATCACAATCTGGAGTTCCTCAAGAAAAATATCCTTCCTGAAGTGTCCTTTCATAAATGGAAGCTGTTCAGATGAAGACAACTGCAGCAGTCTGCAGTGGAGAAGAGACTGCCTGTGTCATGAAAATCCGAAGCCTTAATGTTGAATGTACAAACTCTTGAAGGAGCTATTGAGTTGTATTCTGTAAGATCTGTAACCATCTGCTCTCTCAGTGCAAGGAATGGAACTGCCACCTAGTCTAAGCAATGTATGAATCTAGAAATGTACTGTTCATTTTTAAGTGCATTAAGTGCATTAAGACCAGAGGTGGATAGGAAGGGTGAGAAAGAAAGCAGTAATGTGAAGGATGCTCATATGATGATTAAGCATTCAGCTTTTCAGTTTTCTTCATGCTGTTCCTATCTCCACCCAACTCCACTCACCCAGTCTTGTAACTGGTGATCTGACCAACCTGCCCTCTGAAACTTCCTCAATATTTTGTAAGCAGCCGGTGGCAACTTTTTGTGAAACAAGGATTGAAACGCTGCGAAATTTTTGGGGCAGTATTGGTTTAGTTCCTGATCTGTTGGAGTAGATTTGTTCTGATGCTTAAATGAGAAGTGATCAAGTGACTCTGGCTCTTAACATTTTGAGCACTTCATCAACTGAATCCCATACTTAGGTTTCAACCCCTCATCATGACTAAAAATGAAGCCAGATTCTTATCTTACCTGGTATTGCAACAAAATGGTAATTCAAGATGCTTTGTATCTTCAAAGAAGTAGTGAAATATCAGTGTTTATGAGTGGGAAAAGTGCTACCTTGCTACTGTTTGGAAATATAAATTTTTCATAAAACATGAATAGTCTTGCTCAGAACACCTAATCTAATTAGAGACTCAACCCCAAAATATTTGATAGGGTAAGACCAACAATTATAAAATTGTAACTCAGACATGTGGTGTGTGTGTGGTGGTGTTTTGTGGTGTTGGGTTTTTTTTTGTTTGTTTGTTTTGTTTATTTTTTTGTATATATATATATATATTTAACGTTGGCATATATCTCATCTCCATTGTTTGAAAAATTAATGGTCATTTCTGACTTAAATCCTTTTGACAAAAGTCACTAAAATCAGTTTTTATGGTTGTACCACATGATACCTTTTTCTTGATTATTTATGCAATTATAAAGAGAACTGCAAAGGAAATGAGGAGCTTCCTATGTAATCAAGTGGTCAACTGCTGTTTCCTCTATCGGGAATAGCATTGGTGATTACTCACAGTCAGTGAATTTGCATTGTTGTCTGGAGTGTGGAATATGAGACTCTTAGGCAATAGGAGGGAAAGAGAAAATACTGTGGCCGTGTCTGAAATACTGTAATTATAGAAAGAGAGTAGCTTTTTAGTCCTGTAGTTATGAGGTACTTTTGAGTGCTGGTTTAATGATTATTTAGGGGCACAATTAAATTTACATTTAGCAGGTTTAATTGAGCTTTTTAAAACATGTTTAAGCCACCCTGTCTCTGGATTGACTCTCTTGATTATGACCACTTCCTCAAATCTCTTTTTCTTTTGGTAGTTTTACTTACTTTCCTCTTCTGGCCTGTTTTGAAATGATGCTACTGTGATCTCTGCAGGATATTGGAGACTCTCAGGAATGTAAAACTCTGTCAGTGTGTGTATGTGGACAACATCTGATGTAGTGTTTTGCAGGTCTCTTGGCACCACTGAGTAATTCCTCCACCATTTGTGTCATTCCAGCTTTAACTGAACCTTTGTCAGTATTGTCTTTTTATGCCCAGGACACGAAAAATATTTCAGAGGCTAGTCTTAGCAACTGGTGATTGTAGCTGTAATGTACTCTGTACTTGGTGTCTCCTGACTTTTTGGGGAAGATGTTATTTCCAGTAGAAAATAACATCACCTTGGTATTTGGTAAATTTAGTTATTTTTAGTTGAAATAATAGAAAGTTGTATTTATTTTTATGCAATGCAACTCTTACACATTAGATCAGGGTGTGCAGTCCTAAAACTACGTTTGGCCCATTAAAGGCAACCGCAAGGCTGACGTGGCCCCTGGTGAAAACAAGTTTGACACATTAAATGTTGTGTCTCCTAGTATTACGAAGAAAAATTATTTCTGTTCTCTTCAGTTAAATGATTTACTACTGATTTTATGTTAATAGCCTTTCTTAAGCATTTTATACTGAGTTTCAAATACTGTATGACTTTCATAATGTTTTGTTTGTTGAGCCTTAGACAAGTGAAATAGATGTTTAGATAGGGATGATGAAATATCAGAATTCCCATAGATAACCAAGTTATTACTGCTAGAGGCTGTTAAAGCTGGCCTCTAACTCTCCTGATTGGTTGAGGTTCTGGATCCGCAGAGGCGTTCCTTGCTTCTGTAAATTATTGCTCTTTGTTTTGAGTGCCAATAGCTACGCAAGGGAAAATTATGAGAATGAGATTTCCTATTTGCAGCTTAAACTAGTAAAATGGCTTTCTAGAAGCAAAAGAGTGCTCTCATCTCACCTCTTCTTCAGTTGAGTGCTGTGTATTTGTATTTTTTGTTTGTTTATTTGTTGTTGTGTTGTTTTGTTTTGAATCTTCCCTCCTTTATGCTGGCATTGGGTTTTACATGACTCCATGGTGAAGTTCTTAAGAAAGCTGGGGGACTAGGATTAATTCTTGCTGGGCTTTTCTCCCTGAATTAGCTCATTAGGGTTCACTGAAATGCTTGTGTTGAAGCAATTGAAATGACATGTAGCTGGATGGGGGTAGGCGGGGAGAGCGAAGGCCCCTACAAATGTAACTGCAAGTTGCCATGACCTTAATATCATACTCTTTGCTCACTACCATGTACAAATAGGACACGTGGAGTAATTTATCTCCTGACATAACGTTCCACTAATCAGCAGTTAGGGACTTTTGGGGAATTTATTTCTAGGTGTATGTGAATAGTACATTCCGTGTTCTGTTCTAATAATAATAACGTGGAGGATACATAAAAGAAGAAAGTGTTCAGGTATAGATTTTCCTGTTAAATGAACCTGTTTACAGAGAATGACCTTCCAGTCAGTGAACTTGCTCCCAGTCCAGCAAAACAGACAATAGTGTAGATGGGAGCATGTGTGGAACCCCCAAGAAGAAAAGGAAGCTGGTACATATTGGAAGTTAAAGTGCTGCTTCATGAGAAGAAGGGCGCCAGCTCAATTACAAAGCATTAAACTGTATTGTTACATTGATAACTACAGGGCATCTTCTGTTTCAAATCTAAAGGTAAATGGAGTAGTGAGGGAATAAAATCAGAAAAAACCCAATATTTTGATTGTGCAAATACCTTAGTAAGAAATCTCTTCATATGTTTAGGACTCTTGTGAACTTGCTTTTGTGTTAGAATGGAAAAATTTGTTTTGTAGTATGAGAATAGTCAAAAAGAAAGCTTCACAAAATGGTGAGTGCAAAATCACTATCAGTCTGAAGATACTGTAGATGGTGTTACTGCAGAGAAAGCCCTTTTTCACTTGTCAGCAGTTGTTTTTAAATGCAACTAGCTGAAGCTGAATGTCATTCACCAAGCACAGTTCTACATGAAATTGTTGCCAAAGATTATACAAGATTAAATAGGATTTGCAGAGCGAAGGCTATCAACAGATAAATTTTACAGAAGTATTACAACTACTGTAAAGATTTTTCCAAACTATCTGTGCCCCTGGTAGTCCTGTCAACCAACATTAAGGTAACTAATGGCATTAATAAGGTGCCTCATAGATTTCAAGAAATAACCTAGTTCCTTTAAAAAAGAAAACATCATTCAAAATAATAGTTCCTGGAGGGGTTTTTTGGACTCTCCTTTTTGTAAGTTGTAACATGGACCCAGGTTACTGTTAATGCTTATAATAGTGTCTAAAACTGTGTGGCATTTTCATGTGTAGATTTGGCTACCTGTTTTTGTTGTATCAGTAGTGAATAAATATATTTTTTCTGGATGCATGGTAGAAGTAAGAAGAAAGGGTGTTTTAGCTTTTTGTATGTGGTCAAGATGAAGCTGCAGGTAAGCACCATGGTTGTGCTTCTTTGGCTATGACACAGCTGGTCTCGATCAATTTCATTCAACAGTGGATTTGGGGTTTTTTTGCAAAACTAATATTGTAGACGATTATGATGTGGCCCAAAGTGTGGTCAGTTTGTTTTGTTCTTGAAAAGGTGAATGTGGGTAATTCAGGTAGAGAGGAAGAATAATAATAGCCCCAAAAGAGGTCCTTTTCCCCCTATTTCCAGTGTATTTGTTACAACGAAGATTAAGGCTACATTTTGAAATGGTATTATTCCTTCAAACCTGCTTGATGAACCTAATTTACTTTGAAAATAACTTTTTGAAATCCAGTCAAGTGTTGGATATGAATCAATATGATCTGGAATGCATGAATTTCATGATTGTAGGCAGAATTCCAAGACAGTGCGACAATAATTGTACAACTGGAACAAATTTAAATGTTGCACATTAGCGTCTCTTGAGGTAGTAAAATGGCTAATAGGGTTAATGAAGCTGGCAACAGCCCGGTGCAATTCCTGTGCTATCACATTGCTTTTTGGCAAGATCTTGACCTGCTATAAAACCTTTACCAATGTCAATTTGACAGTGAGCTCTTAACAATGCTGTAAACAAGGGAAAACAGATTGAGAGGTTTTTTGCATTTGTGACTCTTTTATCCCCAAATTTACATGCACAATAATCCGTTGTAGGCCTGCCTGTTCTGCATTTTGCTAGGTAACATCCTCTTATGTTTTGCTTGGCTGTATAATTCTTCATATCCTGAGGTCTCACAGAGAAGAAATAAATACTCTTTTCCTTTTAAGATGTTTTTTAAAGTGGGTCTGCCCCATCTCAGAGGATAGAGTGGGACATTTGGGTCCAGTCAAGGATAGATTTTGTGTTAAGGTAAGGGTGTAAGTGCATTTTGATGGTGTGTGGGGTTTTGAGTGTTTTTTTTTGTTGCCTTTTATTTTTTTTTCTTCCAAGTAGATTCCCTGCTGCAGTTTGTCTGCTCCAGGAGAATCAGGTGCTTGTTTCCTGTTAGGCTTGTTAGCATTCTTGCTTTAAACTCCTGACTAATTAGCCTGGTTGCCAGAGCACTTGCATGCAGAGTATCAGGTAGCACCGGGTTTTGCAAGTTCAGTCAGTGTAGCTGGATATCTTAACCCTCTGTGGTGCAGATTCCAGCTCATCTGATGGGAGCGACACTAATGTAACATGATCAAGTTTATCACTACAGAGTAGCAGTTGGGTCAGTCTTAACTGCCTGTGTCACAGGAAAAGAAATTGATCTGACCCCTGGTTGCATTATGTAAAAATGACCCTATTTTTATGGTTTCTTTTGATAGCCTGTTGCTTCATATTCAAGCTTGACACTAAAATAGTTACTTGCTGATTACAATAAATTAATCCCGACAGATTTTTATTTAAAGGATTGTTGATATAATGGTTTCTTGTCATGCAGCGAGAGCTTATTTCTAGTATGTAGGTTATCCTGAGAGCAAATAAAAATTATTACTTTGTCAGGTGAATGAAGTGATGGTGGTATCTGAGCTGTTCTGTGTATTTGTGGTTGGTGTCATCCTATTGGTAGGCAACAGCTTGTCAAATTTGGCTTTTAATTATCTGTCGGCTGTCAGATTGAACCATTGTTTCATGTCAGGAATGTGAAGTTGCTGCAGTTAGTGGTCAGAAGACATCAGATTTAGTTTGCACTATGTAGCATGTGTACTTCTGGACACTAGAGAATCCATATAGGAGGGAAATGTTAGGAATAATTTGATTTGTGTCACCTGTAATAAAACTGTGATCAGCTTTGGTAGTGACAGCCACAGGAAAGCAGGCTGCACGAGTTTGCTGGTGGAAATGCTTCTTTCAATAGTGCAGCTTTCTGTCATAAATAGATCAGTATTTCTGTTAGATATCTATTGCTTCTTGAGTAAAAATGATCTTTCTGGTTTTTAAGTAGTTTCACTGATTAATTTGAAAACTAGTTGTCCTGTCACTTTTTGTGGGTTTAAGATTATTCCTAATAAGTTCCTCTACCACAGTTATATTATGGAGGAAACAATTTGTTCTTTTTAAATTGTGGAGAAATTATCTCGTTCTAGTATCCCACAACTCTTGCAGCATACCTGTTATGGAACTGACCTCAATATTACAGTATTCTAAACTTTAATTTATGACATGTGCTTGTAGAATGAGTCTTTAAAATATTTGAGAGATTTTTCCATTCCTGTAGCAGGCTGCAATTTCCACTTAGCTCATTGCGACCGTTGGGCACTGCTGGGACACAGTTCCAACCCATCAGTGTCAGCATCCTGAAGAGAACTTTTTTTGGTGATGATGCCACTGTGTAGATGAGATAGAACTACTTTTCCCTTGAAAAAATGGCCATTCAGATCTTCACTTTTTACATGCAACATTCAAAATGTACTTTTGGAAACCTGCTTGCCTCTGGCTTTAAAATTCCCACTTGAAAGCTGGATTGTCACTGTATCTAGAAATGGCTTACTGCTGTGCTGTTGTTATACTCTTAACTATTCCTTCAGAAATGTATAAACACTACATGAGAAAACAGAACTACAATTAAGTGTTGGCTGGGTGCTGTCAAGTAAACAAGATGTGCTGCTGCTGAGCAGGTGTGAAAGCAGGAGCAGTCAGATGAGGTTGGCTGGATGAGCTGCTGGCTGCTGCGTTTCTGCTCCCTTCTTGGGTCTGGCACTTGTCTGACCGGTGCAAAGACTTCACGGCATGCTAAGCCAGTGTAGCCTGAAACAAAAAAAAAAAGCCAAAACCCAAATAAGTACTACTGGCTTATAAAGCTGTGAAGTCTCCGCAGGGTCAGGTGTGTGCTGATGCTAGTGCAGAAGTGGGAATAAAGTCTCCAGCTTGGCAGAGGTTGCTGTTTCGTGGTTTCTTCAAGTTAACACAAGGTACCAGCAGCAGAACGGCTCATCTAACTGCTGGCACTGTCAGTTTCCTTCACACTGAGTGGAGCGGGGAGAAATCCCTTCCATGTTAGTTAACCTGATTCATGTTGCTGTACAGCTGCAGGACACTGGTGCCTGGCATAAGGGAGGGGGTGGGAATAAATGTCTGGGTATGAGGAAGGGCTTTCTGCAGCAGTTAGAGTTTCACTTTGCTTTGAGGTGACTTTGCGTACACTTTAAATGTTAAAATGAGTAAGAGCAGCCTTTTCTGTAGCCTGATTGATGACTGAAGATACTTAAATACAGGAGCTGCGGCTCTGCAAGTTTTTGGCAGCTAGCAATGCCAGTGAAAAATCAGACTGTCAGTGCTTGAACTTTCATTCTCCTCCTTAAAATTTTCCTGTTGTGTCTTGGTTTTAGGTGGATATCGTATACGTTCCTCTTCCTTCAAATCAGGCTATTTAAAAGGCATTGGCTTTCACAGAATAAATAATATGAAGAATTCAGACTTATTTAATCTTATTTAAAGACATATCTGAAAGAAGCTATAGTGGATTGTCTGTATTTTTAATTTTTCTTTAAGTTTTCTGGAGTTGCTTATAAGCATTAGGTTCTTAGTCCTGCAACAGTGACAGAATGTAGGTAATTAGTAGAAAGGTAAGCAATGTGTTCTTGAGGACTATCACTATTTGTTACCTTTGCTCTTACTTTTAGATACGTCATGACTAATTCAAAGTAGGCTTTGTTTTAGTTTTGACTGGCTTTTTACTTGGTTTCAAATAAGACTGTACTCTGCCTGTGTCTGTTTTGCTGTTGCAGACTTCAGGGTATTTTAATAGACCAGATGTGTGTAAATTACTTTTTTTTTTTCTTTTTTTTCTGTCATGTCATCTCCTTCAAATAATATTTCTTTACTTTTTGAGGGGGCATGTTTTCAAAGTATCTATTGACAGTGACTACTAGATTGTCAATGTGGTATTGGGAGAGCCACGGAATGGCTCTTGCACCAGTATCAACATGGTTTATAAGGGGAGTCTGATTTAATTGAGAGTATGACTTAATCTTTTGTAGCTTTATTTGCATTTTGAATTTAAGCAGTCTAGTTTAATCGCGGATGATTGATTAAATAGTTACAAAACTGTTTCTAGAGATCAATGTTGAAAATATTGTTGCTTTTCAGTTAACTGTTGTAAATTTCATTTTGAGAGAACAATTTACATTTCCTCCAATTAATGGTGAAAGGTTAAATGATGCTGTCCACCGCAGCTAAACAAAAAATACCCTGCAGGTGGCAGACAGTTGCCATGTGTTGCAAGTGCTGTTAAGTTTTTCCCTATCATTTACTGTAGGTTTGAAATTTACAGTTAGAAGGTTAAGTGTGTAATGCTTTTGGGTAGTACACTTGGCAGATTTTTATTTAGTTTTGATGGTAGCTGCTTCTGGAGTTGTAAACCTTGCTTGAAGACACTTTATGTTGCTTATACAACTATGTCTTTTGTAGAAGTTTATGAAAACTTAAGTGTTTTCTGCAGGAAGCATGGTCGATGGCTGCATACAGAATCTGGTGGCTTTGGCAAAATACACTTCTGAAACAAACATTTTTGTTTTGAAGTAGGTAGGAAATATTCTCATTTATCTGTCTTTTGTAGATTGATCTGTTCTGAAATTTAATTATTTGAACTGTGTGGTGTAACTCACCAGGAAAATATTAAAGATTAAAGTAATGTTTGTTTCATCAGTCTTGCTATATGGGCAGCTAAGTAATGGGAAGTAGGGAGAATGCATATAAAGTATATGGTAGAATATTTACATCAGTGATAGTTCAAGGTTCACATGGGCATTCCAGCTACGTTAATGACAGTAAATCCTTTTTTTAGGGTATGTTAGTTTTATTTATAGTCATGCATTTTGGCCTTAGGTTAAGATTTAAGTTAAGATTTTATTTGTCATATACTGCAGTGGGTTTTTCATTGACTTCATTGCATTACATTTATAATATAGAAATGTTTGTAGTACCTCTTGTTTTCTGATCTTGAAGCTTTGTTTCATATTGTAGTGGGGCTGGTTTCTAAGATGTAGCTTTCTTCATGAAAATAAAGAGGGGATTTCATGTAGCTATGCTCCTTGTGTTATGGGTTACTAATAATTCTCTTTGATAGCTCAGCTGTTGGTCCTGCTTCTGTGAATATTATGGTGTGTGTAAATTGTTGTGGCAGAATGAGTCATTCTGTAGTGGAAAGTCTTTGTTGATCCAGGTGTCAAAGAGTTTGGAAGAGGAAATAAAGCTCATGGAAATTATTTTTATAGGAGCTGTTTTTTCATATGTTGTTCTTTCTTCTCTTGGAACCATTTAGGGTATTCTGTCATTACTCAGCCATTTGGGGTATTTCATCATTAACCTTGAAGCTGAGCTTTTTCGAAGGTACCTGGGAAAAAAATGTAGCTTACCTAGAACACTGCTTTTTTCCACTACATGGAAAACAGTTTATAACAGTTTACAGGATTTTTTTGGAAGACTGTTTGGAATTCCTTTTTAATAGTTGGCTGTAGAGTCTGTATATGAAAATATTGTCTGTCCTCTAGTTTCAAGTTGAGAATTCACTGTTGGAAATGTATGCTAGAAACCTGACCCCCATGTAATTTTGGTGCCTACCCCCTTAGTGATTTAATGTGATGAGGTTTTAAAATGTTGTAGGATTATTTTTTTTTAAATATTCATATATGCATTAGAATTACATGGATTTGTTGCATACTTATGGCTTTTGAGAGGCAAAAGAAGTAATTCCATTTTACTCTGTAGACTGACAATGGGTCAGATACAAAGGCGTTATGTGAATGCTTCAGAATATCCTGCAGTGATAATACTGTTGTTACACTGAACTGTTTTATCAATATTGTGACCTGAATTCATTTGAAAGCAACTTGTATTTGCTTTAGTTCTAATTGTTGCAGTGTGAATTGGTTTTATTGTTATTTATATTGTATTAGCAAAACTCCTGAGCAACAAGTACGTGTACCTGAATAGTAATAATTGCAGCTTAGTTAGGAGTTGGTCTTCTGTAGATTTTTTTTGTCCACAGAATGTGAATGGGGCAGGAAAAAAAGATGTGACATTCTTAATGTGGGGTTTTGGTATTTTCTAGATGCAGTCATGCAGAATAATGCTTGCAAGGCAAACAGTATTACCAATGTAGGTAAAAGAGATCAAAGGTGGGCTCTTGGAGGTGTTATACATGAGGATTTCTGAAGGGAAACTTGTATTCTCTACTGCTCAAGAGACTGAATAGTTTCCAAAATAGATAGTGTGTAATATGCTTGAAGTATGTATTGCTTTGTGATTGATATGGGTGGGACAGTAGTTTAAAAGCCTACGAGTAGTTCTTTGCCTGCCTTATGGGAGCAGTGATCCTGATCTCCTAATTTGCTACTGTGCCCCACATATTAGGATGATACTCTCTTGTTACCTCCTCGGATACTTCAGTGGAGGGGTTTCCTTTCTCATATGCGAGCATGGCTGTGCATTACTGCTCCTGGATATTAACTGCTTTGTTTGCAGATGCCTCTCTGATTCTTCAGGAAGTCCAAGATTCCCTGCAACAAAGCCCATTGTGTCACATTATGGGCTTTTTCCAAACTTCACTTACCACAAAGTTTTTTTACCTATTTCTACTTGTATTTTGTATTTCTTTTTGGCTATGTTCTTCTATAAAAAGAATGGGTTGGTTGAAGAAAGAGAGCTGGTTTTCTGAGGGATTTTCAAATAGCCAAAGTACTAAATACCTCTGTCATCCATATCTGGTAGCACTTTTCATATGTGTGTCTGTGTAACCAGCTTCCATAATCAGAGACACAAGCTTCAGATACTCTTCTCTGTCTTTTTTACTTACTTGCTACTTCTGTATAACCTATCTTTGAATGACTGATTATCTTGATTATTACTGATTAGTGCTTTAACGCAGAAATACCTACTTGATAGTAAGTAACTGGGAGCTATTATAGATTTAAAGATTAAACAAACGCTTTTGAGAAACAGGAATCACTTGGCTGAAGCTTCATGGAAAACTGATGGATTATTCGAAAACTTGTATGTCACGTTCTCAGTTTTAGATGTGACTTAAGTGATCTATGTGACTGTTACATATCAGAGTTTGTTTGCTGCCTGCTTTTGTGCTGTTTTTCAGTTGATGATGGTCTGAGGCCATTGAGGAGGGTGTCAGAGGAGGGTTACAGCACTGAGAAAGCAGTTGTTTTCTAAGAATGTTTTGTCAAAGCTTTTAATGAGATTTTGTAGAATTTTGAGGTCTTGTATTGTGAAAGTGTTGTTTCAAGTGTGCCCTTCTGATACTTACGTGTGGTTTTATTTTCTTTTTCTAAAGACATACTTCTGGAGCTTTTAACCTGTTGATTTTGAGGTAGTTACTGTTTGACATTAACTTTATGCAAAAAGTCATAACTAAGTAGTAGAACTTTTATCGTGTTTGGTTTTGTTTTGTTTTTTTTTTTGCGTGTGTGTGTACCTAATGAAGAAGTGGTACAACTTATTTTTCTTTGTAAAATCCAAGAAACAATGGTTAAATGTGAATTTTTTATTTTGTAAGTTGGAATTTTCCTTTGAATAGGATATACTTGTTGAAACTGCCCTAAGTTATTCTGATAATGATAAAAAAAGAATCATTAGACTTCATATTTAAGGAAAACAGCATTTATGATTTGAAGGGCTTAAAAAGAGCTGACTTTTGCTAGGTCCTCTTTAAAATGTATTTTGTAGTCTAGGTGATCAGAATTAAATTTTTAGAAAATTGACTGTACTTGTGTAGCCAAAGACTGTTCTGTATACTCACATTCCTACGTAAGGACCCATGGACTTGCACAGCAGATACATTAAAAAATCTAATATGTGATTAGATGAGAAAGCTAAAATTGCTTATGATGCCTGCAAACTCTCGAGAGGAACTTAATGGAGTGTTCATACAATTATGTGATTAGTCACTTTTGAAATCCAGAAAACATTTTTGAGTTCTTTTTGATAATTTATAAATGTCACATTTTATCTTTAGAGAAAGATGATTTTAAGAGATTTGTAA
The DNA here is from genome assembly GCF_963082525.1 of Nesoenas mayeri. Classification (NCBI taxonomy): domain Eukaryota; kingdom Metazoa; phylum Chordata; class Aves; order Columbiformes; family Columbidae; genus Nesoenas; species Nesoenas mayeri. The sequence continues at coordinate 74,247,530 of NC_137544.1, forward strand.
ATGTTTTGGAGGGAGTTCTCCACTTCCAAGTATATGTTAGGCAGTAACAGGTATTTGTATATTAATTTGGGTTAGGACAAGTGATTTTTATTTTCTAGCCTCCTCTCTTGACACAAGTCCATTACATAAACTGCAGTGAACCTGCCCAGCAGTCCCGACAAAAAATTCAGAAGTGAGTGAGTTTGAGGATGAAATGTACCTCTGAAAAAGAAATGCTTTAATGCAGAGTGAGTGGAGATGCAAATTTAAGTGTGGTGCCTACCTTGTTGTCTTAGTGTGAGTGGTGGCATTGGTCTCTGTGTGTGTTTTTTATTTGTCTACTAAGCACCTGGCCAGAAAGTTAAATATGTTTTGATCTCGAGAGATATATACACACACATATATACATGTGATATATAAAAAATAATAATAAAGACTTAGAGGATTGGTGTTGACTTTTTTTTTTTTTTTGGAGTCTCTTAATTTCTTAAATTTTTGATATGTGAAACCAATTACTTTCCTATCACTGAACACTTTTATATAAATACTGTAATACTCTAACAATGCCCAAAGGAACAGTTTGGAACTTAGTGGAACTGAAACAGTAAACTAACTAGAGCTTTGTATTGGGAAGTGGTAGCACGTTGTGATGCGGTTGTGAAGTCTGTTTTGTTTTTTTTTTTTTTTTTTAATGGAATACTTCGGAAAATTGAAGGGGGCATGGATTGGGGGACACACCTTCAGAAGCCACCATGGGAGAGGATGCGGTGAAATGGACAGCCAGTGGTTGACATATTCAATTGTTTTCACACCCAGATTGTCAAAGCAATGAAACAAAATTCAAGTGACCATTCTTCAGAGGAAAACGTTACTTTTACAAAAGGGAAACAACACTTGCTTTGTACCAATGTCGTATCTTGAGTATTCAGAATGCGGTTTTGACATTTCTTTGCTTTGTTAGCGTCTGGAAGTAGAAATAAGTTTTATCAATAAAACCTGAAACTAAACCATGGTAGTTTAGAGCGCTTCTTAAATTCTTCTCTCAGTCTTCTCTGAATGGATTGGTGTTGCATTCCCTCTTGAATATCTGCTGTGATGTTGAAGAGAATGTAAAGTGAAAAACATCTATAGGATTAAAAACATGGCTAATGGACAGTGGATAGTGTCCTCATTAAAACAATCTCTCCTTAACAAAAAAAAAAGGTCAGCTAGAACCTTATGTATGTGTAGGAACTCATAGAGTATGTAAAGCTTGAAAAAAAGAGATTTGCAGGATGCTCATTTGCTCTCTTAATTCTTGTTTCAGCAGTACCTTGAGATGGTGGTGGGGAAAACTTTGTGTAAAGGGAAATAAATGTTATACATGGGATATGATTATGCTTCATGACACTTGTGCAGAAAGCTCATGTGTCATCATCTTTTGCAGCCGTCAAACAAGTGGATGAAAACCTTAAGTTGGTTATAAAAATAGCCATGCCTGTTTTGTGAAGCATCATGGTTAAGGAGTGTTTAGAGAAGATGCAGCCATTTAAATTGGTCCAAAAGAGTGTGTGGGATGTGGCTCAAAATGTTATCTGCAAGAAAGCTCTCTGTACGAGACACTGTAACATACTTAGACTCATTTGTCTTGCAAGAGCTACAGAATTTTCCAACCCGACTGGAAACAGAGCACAGTCACGCTAGGAAACTTTCTTAAAGCTAGAAGAGGCAACTCTTACCAGAGTACTGCCAGCCTGCAGAGAATTAAAGATGCTGTGCTGGAGGTACAGACCAAAGCCCGCCAGCTATCAAGGGAGGTGTGAAAGGAAGCTGGCATGGCTGAACATGTTATCAGAAAGCTGAAGTAGTATCCAAATGAGGAAAATTGTAAGGATATAAAATCTGTCAAGTGGAATATAAAAGCATAAGATAAAAGAATTTGAGTAATAAATTCTGAAAAGTCTTTAATAATAACTGCCTTTCAGTCCATCAGTAGTAGCAAACCTACCACCAGCTGTAAGGCCACGGGATGATCTCTTCATAACAGAAACTTTCAGAAGATAAGGCGATAGCAAAAAAACTTTGCTTTGCATCTGTGTTCAGTGTTGAAAATCTTGGAAAGGTTGCCCTGTCAAGAACTTTTAATGGGTAACTCATCAGAGGAATGCTCTCAAATCAACGTTTGTTAAGATTTTAGAGAAGAAATGGACGACATGAAAGCAAGTTGCTAGAATCAGACAATGTTCATCCACTAACTATAGAAAGTGAGGGATTAAGTGATTTTACTAAGTGGTACGTAATGACTCCTTTAGCTAGACATCTTCAGGTCACTGGATATAAGTGCAGCGTGAGGCCAGTATTAAAAGGGCTTTTGCTCATGTTGTTTGTGCTGATAAGAAACTGCAGTACTGTACAGAACTCATGGATCTGTCGTAATTATAATAGATTATGGAAACAAGAGAGCTTTGTGAAAAGAAGTTATGCTTGTAGGAACTCACTGAAGGAGCTGACAAGAATACACGTAAGGAAGTTCCAGTTTGCTATGGGAGGTGGGGTTTCCACAAGTCATTCAGTAGCCTTCTGTATGAGAAGGGTAAATCCTCGTATGGAGGATTTGTTAATAATTAGATAAGAGACAAGAAATGAGACGGATAGGATGCTTTTCAGAAGTGACTAGTAGCAGTTACGAAAATATTCAGAGTAGAAGACTCGAGAGCCACCTTTGAATGATTGTGGGTGTCTGGAGTGAGGAGGTGGCAGTTAAGCTGAAGTGGAATCTGTAAGCTGAGGTGTATGGAAACTAACTCCTTGCAGGAGGGAACAGCAGTTTGGGATTACAACAGATAGTTTTGTGGGAAGACCAGCTTAGGCTCAAAAATATCAATTGTATAAATTGATAGGATAACAACAGAGAATAAAACAAAATTGGCCATTGTCTAGGTCTGTGGTGCCTCTGCATTTCACTGCTGTATTGCTGCAGGCTTGGGAGCACCCTGGGAAAAGAACAGTGCTTGCTTCTGTGGATATTTGTGTGACTGAGGTGTTTGTCTTAGTGTAGGTTGTTACACCTTTTTGTTACTTTTTTTTCTTTCTGTGGAGGTCTTCTGAATGGTAAGGCAGCTTCAATAAATATCTCAGGTTCTTTGTTGTTTAAAGAAATGCTGTGATGTGTTCTGTGTGATCAGATGTAGTACTGGAAAGGCTTGTGCTTAGCATGAAATCTACCACGACACTCGACACTGGAAGACATATCTATTTCAAAGCCTATGGAAAGTGAAGACAGGAGTAATGATTATTAAACTGTAGAGTAAACTTGGCAATGTCAACTAGGGCACTGGAATCTGCTTGATTTCCCCCTGCATGCAGGGCCCAATGATTGTGGGGATTTTTGCAAGGGGCAAGAAACAGACTGGTAGAGGCTGCTGGGGAACTCAAATTTGAGTTTGGAGTTGGTATTCAGACTAGTAATGGAGTTTCTTCAGCAGCCAGTATCCTCCTGCAGTTTGGGAGGCTGGAGTGGAGGACAGGACTCTGCTGGATGAGGAAAATATTTGATGTGGATTTACAGCAGTTTGGACAGGTCAGTGTTGCAGCTGTGGTGCAGCTACCTGGTTAACAGTTGCAGTCCCGTTCTTCCCTCCCTTTCACCTTGTGTTGGTACTTGAGGTTTTCCTGCCTCCCTGAGTGTTGAGGGAGCTGTACCAAAGACTCACCTTTCTGGAAATCTAAAACAAAACAATGTTTTGTCTTCCTAAAGAGGCTGTTTCTAGCACAGATGGGTGCTGACAAGAGAGAGGAGAACATGAAGCGGGAGAATGAGGAGAGAAAAGATGATGCTTAGGGCTGCTGTGATGGAAAGTAGTTCCCTTTGAGACATGTTGCTGTTCCTCAAGCATATATAGCCTGTACTCTTACAGACGTGGGATTAAAGGCCCTGCTGTGGGTAATAAAATACATTGAGACTAGCCACAAGATGCACTTCTGTATTTTTTTTTTTTTTTAAGTTCTTATTAATTCTCCTTCAAGTAAACCTGGCAATAGCTGTACATTTGAATATTTGCAGAATGGAGTTTTAAATATTTCCAGTAATATAGGGTACTTAATTTATTTTTACCAAGTATTATTTTTTCAAGTTTATGGTGTCCTACTGAGTAAATTCTACTGTCCTCCAAATTTTGAAAACTGATGCAATATTTGAATGTCTTATATTTTCATATGTTTGTAAATAGTAAATAATAACTAATAAAATAACTCTTGAACCTTATAACTGTTAGCCAGCAGTCAGATTTATATTCTTATTTCTTTACAGGACCTGGAGTTTCATGGAGTGATGAGATTCTACTTTCAGGACAAAGCAGCTGGAAATTTTGCAACAAAATGTATCAGAGTCTCTAGTACTGCTACAACTCAAGATGTGATAGAAACTCTTGCAGAGAAGTTTCGACCAGACATGCGAATGTTGTCATCCCCTAAATACTCGCTTTATGAGGTGCACGTCAGCGGAGGTTGGTATTTATTCACAAAGTCTTTCCTGAATCCACACCACCTTCCTGTCCACCCCCAACCAAAATATCTTTAGGTTTGCCTCTAGCTTCCGAACCACATAAGGCTTGGGGTTTTTGTTCCTAAGTACGTTGCTGCTAATTGTTATGTGGGAGAGTGGTATTTCAGAATATAAGCACACATATCAAGCCTGCAGTTTATGTAAGTTTTGATTATGATCTATTAAATGTTATACTTGACATCCTGTTAATTTGTTGACATTTGTGAGAGAGCTGCTATTTTGGGACTCATAAGGTAAAGGCTAAATTTATCCTGGACAAATAGGAGTGTTAAGTTGGAGCACTTAAGAGTACATCCTTAGTTGTTCTTTGAGATGTGAGCCTTTGATAGGTAGCCTTATAATGCATGTTCCTTTACTGATAAAGTGAGGCAAGTTCAACACAGTATTGTGTGAGTCAACTGTGTTTCTGAAACAGGTCCTTTCATATCACCTGGGAAGAACTTAGAATATCTAAATATCCTTTTGGTGCTGCTAGCATTTGTGTCTCCCCACCCCAGAAGAAGGCTTCAGGTTGGAAGGCAGTCGTGTGTGTGGTGGTGGTGGAGGCAGAAATAGGATAAGCTATCTTTTTGTCATGCTTTTTCTATTTCTATGCTTCGGAAGCTTACATAAGTGGTTTACCTACCTTAAATTCTGCTTTTGAAAGACTGAAAATAATCTAATTTGAGAGAGGGAATGGAATTTACTGGGATATGTGTCACTTTTCATGGCCTACGAATGATGATTTGATGTGAATTATAAGGGATTAGAGAAAAGTGCATGTGTCATCACTGATTTTAAGCAATGAATAGTGTGTGGTTTTTCTGCTTCAGGGTTTTTTTTTAAATCTCTTATCATTGTACCTGTAATCAAAATGAGACTTTTTTTTCAAAGCAAGATCCTGATGTTTAAAACGTGGCTCTTAAGAGAGGCACCTCATTCAATATGAGTATTTCTCATTAAATAAAATGTAACTGCAAAGACATCATTGTCTTGCTATGCATGTATACTATCTCTGACTTCTAGAAGTGTGACCAAATGGCAAAACTTGTTTATTTTTATCCACTCTCAGACTTTTTCATATGCTTAAAATAGATATAATATACTAAACGAGATTTTGTCTAGTAGATGTGCATAATGGATTTAATTTTTTATTATTTGATAATCTGATTTATTTTTGTGCAGCCTTTCCAAAATAGCAGTTCTTGGTCCACAGCCAGACTAGTTAAATTTACAATAAGGAAGATGAGTATTTGAAAGACTCATGAAATTATGAAGTTCTAAGCATTTTAGCTGTAGTTATAACTTCTGTTCGAGTGATAATCTTGTCTTCCCAGACTTCAGTTCTAACAAAGGAGGTATGCAAGATTACTGTATGTGGACTTTTAGCTTGTGTAGGTAGAGGGAATACACTTAGGCAGGTTGCTCTAAAGAGGGCATACATTTCTATCTCCCCTGGCTTTCTGTCTCTATACTTCACAAGGAAACATCAACTGATGTGTACTGTTCAGCAAACCTTTTATTTGTGGTGGGTTTTTGTTTTGCTTTATTTTTTTTTTAAAGAACATAACTTGTTCTAAATATCTTTGCTCTTGAGGTGCCAAGTAACTGTTACTGCTTTTCATTTTTTTTGAAGAAGAAAGAAGATTAGATGTAGATGAGAAGCCTCTTGTTGTACAATTAAACTGGAACAAAGATGATCGAGAGGGAAGGTTTGTTCTCAAGAATGAAAATGATACGCTTCCTCCAAAGGTGAGTCTTTAAGAAGGAGCATGATAGTGTTAACAGCAGTTTTGACATGTGTGAGACTTGCTTGAATAGTAATTTTTAGTAATAATAATTTTTAGTCTTCTGATTCCTGAAAACAACTGCTGCTGCTGACCTCTAATATCTGGAGCAAGTCTTTTAAAATACTTAAAATGTGTCCTCGCAACACAGCATTTCTGTGATCTTTTGATGACTTGTGATGCTTTGGTGCATGTAGCTATCTAGTATTGGAACACATAGTGCCTGAGGAACTTAAAACTAGCTTTGTTGTAATATAATGAATTAAAAATTTCATCAAATAGCATAGGATGCCAAACACCTAGGAGGTAATCCTGCGCTTGCAGAGCCTTTAAAAGGGGATGCCAGAGGGAGTTAAATAACTAAAACTTGTTACCTCTCTAGGTAACATTCTGTTCCTTAACAAAACTAATGGAACACTGTTGCCTTTTGGGGAGATGTTTTTTATCTTCCCAACGCAAACTAAGGGACATGCGAACATCAGCCATACAAAATAAAAGCTTATTATTATTATTATTGTTAGTATTATTATTATTAGTCGTCATTTAAACATTAGATTAGATTAGACTTTGTCTTCCTGAAGTCATATAATTGTATATATTAGTTATAAGCATAGTTTGGGTTGGAAGGGTGCAGCCCCACTGCAATGAGCAAGAACATCTTCACCTAGATCAGGTTGCTCAGAGCCCTGTCCAGCCTGGCCTTGAATGTCTTCAGGGATGGGGCATCTACCACCTCTTTGGGAAACCTGTTCCAGGGTTTTACCACCCTCATAGCAAAAAATGTCTTCCACATGTCTAGCCTGAATCTCCCCTCCTTTAGTTTAAAACCATCACCTCTTATCCTGTCACAACAGGCCCTGCTAAAAAGTCTGTCCCCATCTTTCTTATAGGCCCCCTTTAAGTACTGAAAGGCAACAATCGGATCTCCCCAGATCCTTCTCTTCTCCAGTCTGAACAACCCCAACTCTTTCAGCCAGTCCTCATAGCAGAGCTGTTCAGCCTTCTGATCACTTTAGTGGCCTCCTCTGGACCCCCTCCAATAGGTCCATGTCTTTCCTAATGATGTCTTGCACTATGACTTGCTATTCCAATTCATTGAATCAAATAATCTTCAATCTTCCTTCTCTATGTTCTTTACTTCGTGACAGAAATAAAAAGCCCTGCATTTTCTTTCTCTCATCTTTTATTATTTTATTATTTTCTCTACAGAAGGCAAATGAGCCTGGCATTACTGGTATCTTGTGTATGCAATGAGCTGGATTTGGAGAGCACTGGAAGGACAGCTTGGAAAAATACACCATAGGGGAGCTGTCCTCTATAATGTTTTCCTTCTGCAGTTTATTCTTACCTGATGCTTCAACACAAGCTGTCTTGAAAACAGATTAAGTGCACTGTTGTTTGTGAAGTATTTTTACTGTGAGGCAGAAATTTGTTTTGCAACCTTCAGTTAATCTTCGAGGCCACGTAGATAGTAGGCATTACTCAAAATTCTGCCGTTTCTTTGCTTTGTTGAGTACAGTGTGCTTAATCAGTTCATACCTGCTTTGGAATATAAAATTATTTTTTCCTTCCATGTTATTCTGGAGAGTGTTAGTCCCATCCCTGTGTAATGCAGTATTGTTACCTGGAGCATTGGTTTTTTTGTTAGTGATACTATGTCTTAGTCACATTTATTTGGAAAGTTAATACTAACTTTTCATTGGACTAAAAATAATGAAAGTTATTTTAAACTTGTTTATTTCAGAAGGCTCAGAGTAATGGCCCTGAAAAACAAGAAAAAGAGGGAGTAATTCAGAATTTCAAGCGAACGCTCTCAAAAAAAGAAAAAAAAGAGAAAAAGAGGCGTGAGAAAGAGACACTGCGACAAGCATCAGATAAAGAGGATAGACTTCTTCATGGGGATGATATGTAAGTGTTTTAAACTTTGATCGGTTCATATAGCCTACATCTTTAAAGCATTCCCTCTAAGTTGTTTCTTTCAAAAGTAAGTAGTTTTTAAACTGGGAAATAAGCTCCCCCCCCAGCTCATTATCCTTCTACAGAAATTGACACATTCTCGGTGACATGGATTTTGCCCACTATGTTTATTTTTGAGCACTTACTTTAGAGTGGGTTTATTCTTCTCCCTGTATTTGATTGTTCTGTATTTGCCAGAAAAATTAGTGTGTGTAGGTATTTTATATTTGACTTACCACCCGAGTATCGGTTTGTTTTTCTCCAAGATGTTTTTTTGGTAGCCAGTCTTCTAGATTCTTCAACTGCTGCTCCCAAATGTGCTGCACCTTATTTGTAGAGACAGAGCAAGACATACATTAATCCCTCTACAGAAAACTGGAGCACAAGAGTCAGGCATGAATAACTGTATGTAGAACTAGAAAGCTGAGAAAGGTCTACATTAAATTAAACTTTGTCTCTACACGAGATTCTGTAGGTTTCATATGTAATACAACAGAAAAAAAATAAAAATCATTAATAGTGGACTTACAACATACCCAGAAAGAAAATGAATGATGAAAATGTGTTAATTGATAAGAGGTTGTCAGAGATGGAATAAATTAGTTGTCTGGTTGACAGTTAATCCCACGAAAAGTGAGGTTCTTTTAGAACCCATCTTACAGTAACTTAATCAATTCTACTTGCCTTTTATCCTTTATGAAGTTGTGAGCATATATGTATTTTAAGCCATTAATGACAGTTTTTTTTTCTCTTTATTTAAACTAATTTGGCAGTGAGAATTCTCGCCTTGCAGCTGAGGTTTACAAAGATATGCCTGAGACCAGCTTCACTCGCACAATATCCAATCCTGAGGTGGTTATGAAACGGCGGCGACAGCAAAAACTAGAGAAGAGAATGCAGGAATTCCGCAGTTCTGATGGCAGACCAGATTCAGGTACTGAGATTTCTTCTGGTTAAGTTGTAAACAGTAAACTTTTTAAGTCCAGCAACCCCTGTAAATTTAGCTTAACATCTGCTTTCTTCCACATTTTTGTACTTCATGACTAATTTATTTATGGTGCAACTGAATGAAGGCTTCGTAGAGATAAGAGTCCATAGGAGTGTGTTTTGTGATTAGTGCCAGTCAAAGCTTTTAGTGATGGGAAAATCAATGGGAGAGAATATGCTCATTGATCTTGCTAACATTGCTGAACCGGGAAAGAAGGTAGGACAGAATTAGATTTACTAAATGGACAAAGTGAAAAAGTCTTCTGATGTAAATGTCTTTCATTTTACTAAGAATAAGTGGAGTGACTTGAATATAAAAATACAATCAGTAACACAAATACAAGATGGCAAGGAATGATTGTTCAGGTCTGCACAAAGGGTTCTGGTAGATCTTGTGAATATCAGTGGTCAAGTATTTCACATTCTTGGGGATAAAGATCACAGTGGTTGTATAAACATCGATGTTAAATGAACGAATGAAGCAATGTTAGTACTGACAAAACCTAAATGGTGTATTCTGTCCACGGAAGAGCAGTGAAGGAGGAGTTAGAGGCCTGTGAGGGAGATCTTAAATGGGCTTTTTAAAGAGAGGGGAGATTCCTGAAGGTCAGTGCATACTTGCTGTCAAGATGGGAAAGCTCAATTCTTCATCCAGTCATTGTCACTGTTTCCTTTTAACTTCAGTTAGTATTAAGAATGATGAAGCACTTTGGAAAAGAGAAATTAGGAAAGCATCACAGGTTTTTACCAGTGACAAAGACAAATTTATTTTGGGAATATTTTGTAATTTTTCTTGTATTAGTGGGTTGGTTAAATGATTTCTGAAGGGATTTGTTCCAATATTCTGTTAGAAATAGAATAAATGGCAGCATGTCTGTGTCTTTTATTTTCTGGTAGCATTATTAATTAAATTTTGTTTCCAAGGTGGGACGCTGAGAATTTATGCAGACAGTTTAAAACCAAATATACCATACAAGACAATCCTGCTGTCCACTACGGATACTGCAGACTTTGCAGTTATTGAAGCACTGGAAAAATACGGTCTGGAGAAGGAAAATCCCAAGGATTATTGTATTGCTCGTGTAAGTGAAGTTAACAAGTAACAATCTTCTCATGCTTCATATTTGGTTTTTGCTCCTTGTGGTAGCTATAAAACTAGATGGAAAGACTCTGGTAGTTCTGTGACTTTTTTTTAATCTAACACTCTCAGGAATTCTGAAGTCATTTGTCAGGATTTTTACTTTTAAAACCTAAATCTTCCAATCTTACTAAATTATTACTTGATACATAGATAAACATGAATAATGAAAGTAACATATTTCTGGATTGGGCACTGTGGTTTTATACCACTAAACATGCTTGTGCTTTCGCAGATGAATAAACAAATAGTTAATCCAGTGGATACCTAAATTTGTGCTCTTTGTGCACAAAACAGTTCCCCTGAATTAAGGGCATCTGTTCAGAGGCAAAAGTGATGAGTTCAAACTTCATTATAAAAGGTATATTTTATGTACTGTTGCTTTATGCCTTTCAGTGGTAGTTTACCCTCTTTACACATCAGAAAAGATTAAACATTTAAGTGAAACTTACACTTATTTTCAGAATGTTATTATTTTAGGAGTTATAAATATATTGTATGGAATTGCTGTTTATTAGAGGTATGGCTTTATCAAGAAGTCCCATGGGCTTAAAGGTGATTAAAGGTTACAAACTTCTGTCTATATCATCTTCTGAAAGAGAATAGTGAGATTTGGAAAGATTTGATCCTTGTTTGAGTCCAGTCTTTGATTACATTTCTGGCTATTATTTGTCTAATAAATTTGGATTTATTGCTCTTTACAATAATGAAAGAAAGGGAAAAATGTTTGTCTCATCACATTGTGTTCTCTTTCCCTGCCCCTTCTCCAGTGATTGAAGTGTCACTGGACAACAGTAAGGAAGCTTTGATTATTTACTATTCTCTGCACATTCTAGCTGCTCTAAATGATGTGAATATATCTTTGGTCTTGAAGTTGCCTTCTGATTTGTGTTTTATAGTATCTGTGAGTAACTTTAGTGTCATCTTTTGCTGTGCTTACAGCTTCCAGTGGTATAATTAGCTGGGAATTGACATGTTGCTCTAATGTTGTTCTAATTAGCAATAAGGAAATTGTATGGTGGTGGTGCTTTCATAGTTTCGTAACAGTGAACTAATCTTAGTTTTTATTGTTTCAACAGTTTTGTCATAGTTCTAGACATATGCTTAATGAAGTTCTGAACATTTTATCCTTGGCTTTATTAACCTGTAATTGGGGTCCCAACTGTGAAAGTTAATTTTGCTTAACTTCAGTAAGATTTTACATGGGTTTTTATTATAGAGGGGAATAGTTTTGCAAGTCATAGGAGGCTTTTTATGATGTACTGTATTAAAAATTGATTCTCAGTTTTGGCTGCAAAGAATTTTCTATGTGTAGTTTAAATTATGACAATTATCTTAATATTGTGGGTTCTATAAATGAAATTCATGGTTCTCAGTCATTGATCTTATTAAATAGGCTGCTGACTTGATACACTTATTTTTCTGCTGGTTTGAGAGAATTGTGGGCTACAGCAGAGATATAATGACTGAATTTGGAAGATGATAGCTTTACATCAGTCTGTTTAGCGTGGAGTTAGAGGGTATTATGATATATTATGAAGTGCTTACATTTTAGTGCATTTATTGAGCTGATCGCACACTCACCAGGGAAACTATTGCAAGTCACTGTTGTGGTGGTAGTTTTCTCTCTCACCTCCCCTTGTTCTCCGATGTTGTGTGGAGATGTTTAATGTAGAAAATAATCTGAGGAATGTTGCTTTGATCTTGGGAAGGATTAGCCAAGCCTTTGCTGTGAAACAAATTGATTCAAATTAGTTTTCTGGAAAGCACTTCTGGTAAATATTTTGTCTTTTCTGAGCAACGCATCATCTTGATATAGTAAGGTTCTATACTGGCAAAAGTTTTATGCTTATGTTTACGTTTGAGATATGTAAGTGGTCTTCATTGACTAATAGGAGATCTTTTTTGTACCTTTAAGTGTAGAAGACCTTACTGTTTTGCTTGCCATAGTTACCTGAAATCTACTTGACCTTTCTCAGTACCTCTGCTGTTACAGTGTTTGGGTTTTAAATATGATAAGCCTTCTGTTTTTAATAGAGTTGAGTATTTTTACCTTAACTTTAAAATCTGCTTTTAGTCAAGTATTTTCTGAATTTGCTTTCCTTGCTTGAAACATACAATATCCTTTAGCTTTAGTTTGATGTGTCTTTCATCATTGTTTTCTTTTTTGCAAACTCATAAATACCGTAGTGCTGCGTTAAACAGGTGGCATGGCTACTTGTCCTCTTTTACATTGGAGTCTCGTCGCTGTTCTTTACCCTGATGGGGCTCTTTCCCCTGCTCTTTGGTCACTTTACAGTGTTCTGTGGAAGACCAGTGTATCTTGCACATGTTCCCATTCTTTACTTTTTGTTAGCTTTAAAACAGTGGCATGTGTGACTTCAGTTTCCTATTGATCGGGATTCTTAAATGTTTTCTCTTTGGGTGGCAGGTGAAGTGTCTTCAAAGAAGACTTAAGCAGTTGACATTTACTTAATGATTCAGATGGATTTTAAGTTACATGACAAAACCTTTATAAGGCTGCAGAAGTATCTGCAATAAATTTTACTCACTTCTGAAGTTTCATTTGAAAGATAAGCATTGTAAGAGTTTTTCTTAATGCGTACCATTGAAAACCTTTATTGTAAATGGCAGTTTCCAGGTAGTTGCTTGCTTTCATACCCTAGTTTGTGGTTATCAGGCTATACCTTTGTGCTTTTCTGTGTAATCAAATAAATCTAAGTTTGTTCTAACACACGTTTCTTTCTGTTTCAGTTTGCTTGGTTTGAGTTTCTCTGAATAATATGGGGTTCACTGCACATCTCTCAAGATGTCAAATTAATTAGACAGTCTTCCAAGCTACCTGTGCATATTCACTTAGGGCATAATACTTGAGGCATGCAGCAAACCAGTTAACTCTTAAAAGCAGAATCTTGATTAGACTTTTGGTTTAGCATGCTCTTATTTTTTACTCAAGGATACGACATAAATAACTTTTTGTAATGTTGAGTAAAAACATGCAGTTTATGGTGATCCTTTTTTTTAATAAATATATATTAGAGACATGGGGCATTAAATATTTTTAGCAAGTTCCATGGGGTTTTGTTTTGTTTTTTTTCAGGGACATATGCAGAGCTTGTGGTCCCAACTTGTAAGGAAAATTGAGTATAAGTTAATTTGAATAAGCAGATGTATAAAAACGTGCATCAGATAGGAGTGTTATTTAAAAATAATTAAAAAGACAAAAGAGCTTATTGAAAACCTATTATAGCATGGATTTTTCTTGTGTGAAACTTTTGCTGAGGATAGATCTGATAACTTGATCTCGTAGCTATTGTATTTGAGTAATGCCTTCTCTGACTTGTTTATCCCAGCAAATGGCTCGAAAGTTAAGTGATAAGTTGTTATGGGCTTCATTTAAATTTCTTAGCTGTATTTTCTGCATATTTCACTGCATTTTAAATGAATAAATGATAATTTGTATATGCTCCTGAATGCAATTATGAGGAAGCAGAGGATATTCTTCCCAATTATCTGTTACAAATCTGTTTCAGTTCGTAGCTTGTCAGCTGACAACCTGCTTCCAGGACTTGTGATCCTAAGCTGGTTTTACCCATCTCCATTTCCTATGCTGCTGCAGAAATCATAGGAATGTCTGTGCCTGATCTCAGCAGTCTGTATGGATTCAAATTCATGAAAGGATTTTTAACTGCATCTTCTTTATTTTTAAAATGAAAGCAAATCTCTATCCATGAGCCAAAACTCAGTCATAATATAAACTTGTTCCCATGTTTTTCCATTGTTTTAAAATGAAGGAATTTCAGCTTTATGGGTGTCACTGAAGCAGCATTCAGTTAAAACATAGAGATGTTTTCTAAAATGGCTTGATCACAATTAGAAGCCTCCTGAAATGCATAAGCTGAGATGTGGTGTGTTGTGTCTTTCTACAGGTTAGGTCACACACTTTTTAAAGCAAGGTTTGTCTGAGTTTATTGGCTTGTGCTCCCTGAGGGGCAGGAGGACAAAGGAGATTAGTGCTTTTGGGACCCTTCTTCTCTTGTCTAGTTTGCCTTTGCTGCCGTTGAGCCCAATGCCAAATACCGATGCTTGTCCAGGCTCCAAGGCAGAATGAATATCAGGATCAAGTAGCAGCTCCGATGTGTTTCTTTCACCTGTCCTCTAACCTCAGAGCATCTGGGATTTTTTTGATTTGCTGCCCAGTGCTGGTCAGCCTCTGGAATGCCTGTTGCAATGTGTAGTTCTTTTGTTGTAACTAGTTGCCTTCTGCCTCAAGGGCTTTGCTTTGGAGTATAAAAATTATTGCTTGTTGAATAAGGCTTGAAACACTGTTAGTTTAATTAGCTAATCAAAGTCATCCCATAGGTATAATTGATTTTAAAGTCTGAGATCTGAAATAGAAAAGAGTGGTTTGGTAAGATAAGATTTCAGTGTAGATGTGGTTCTGTTTCCCTTCGGCTTGTACATTTTAATGTTTTCCTCCTTTTAATATAGCTTGTCTATTTGAAAATCTAATTAAAGATAATTTAATTAGTCCTATGTTTAGCCAGGTTTTGCATAGAAAATGTTTTAGGGAACAGCCAATGACTCAGTTACATGCTTTTGATCTGAAATGTACTTGTTTCCTCCTTGGAAGAAGATGAAAGGATGTTTGAGGTGGATCTGTGAGAACGTAGTTAACACTGAAATGGGTGAGGAGAGGGAGCGATAAATGAGAGTGGAAAAGCCTTTGGAGGGTGATACTGTAGTGGGGTGCAGTAGCCAGTAGTGGCATCTTTTCAGAAGGTGTTACCTGGGTCATAGTTGAGAGATGGGAATAATTCTGAGTAGTTTGTTTAAAACAGAGCTGTCTGTGAATTCAAATAACATTGCTAGGATCATAAATGAGGGAGTGAAATGTTTGGGGTTTTGTTTTTGTTTTTTTATTTTATTCAACTTCGAAAGATCCATCTTTAACTTAGAAGGTACTCCCGCACTGTAATGCTGCCTGTCGTTGGCTTTTATGTGCAATCGCTGCGGAGAGCAGTAATGCAAATGCACATGAAATCACAGGCTGTGTCTTCTTTAGAGTCAGAACTCCTGAATCAAGGTTTCTCCATTCCTCTACCTTGTAAGGCTATAGATGTATAAGATATGAACACTCTGTGGTTCTGTTCCCTAAGTGTACTTAGTTTTGATTCTTCCTTAAAGCTGGACGGCATGAAGCAGTTGTGTGAAATGCTCCAGTTGTGCCCTTAGTTTCTGTTTAGGCAGGTAAAGGTTGGGTAAGACAAGGATGCAGGAAGTATCATAACATTCTTCTTGGCAGCTTGTCTTGCCATTTCTAAAGGTACTTCCATGTGTGAGGTAGTAAAGGAAACTTCAGTTTTTTAATTATCACTCCCACAGGTAAATCTTTGGGGCTTGTGTTTTTGTGTGATGTGTTTTTTCTTTTGTTTTTGTGCTTTTTTGTTGGTTGGTTTGTTTGGTTGTGTTTTTTTTTTTTTTGTGGTTTTGTTTGTTTTGTTTGTTGTTTTTTGGTTTATTTTGTTTTTTTTTTTCCTTTGGCTGTGGAGAAATTGGAATAATAGTATTTACTGGAAGATGCTCTTGACTACGTGAATTGTCACTTGCTTTCCATTGCTTTTTAAATGTATCTGGTGTTCCAGGAAGTGTGATTTCACTGTAACAAGAGGCAAGACAGAGAGTTAGAAAAAGTCTTGCAAAGCAAAATGAATTTTAAGTTACTGAATTATTTTGACGTATCTTGTTATAAACAAACAAAAATGAGAAGATATGCTCCTGAATCCTCTGTTCAAATTGTCTACTAACAGCTCTGAAAACTGATAATGGTTCCGTTCTAGGTCGTGCTGCCTCCTGGTGCTCAGCACTCCGATGATAAAGGTGCTAAAGAAACTATTCTTGATGATGATGAGTGTCCACTGCAGATATTCAGGGAGTGGCCTGGTGATAAAGGTACGTCAGAAAAGCTTTAAGAGATTTTTTTGCCTTGGACGCAGTCAGCCATAGTGTGAAACCCATGTAAAGTAAGAAAGGGAACATATACTTCGAAGTGTTTTGTTTTCAGGCACTTTTAATGATAGGTACTTTTAGAATTATTTACTATTTCAATCAGCACTGTTTATAGTAATATATCTTTAGAGAGTAGAAGTGTTTTACGTTTTATCGTACAGTTTCTAAAGTATCCACTGTGGAGAAGTATCCTATTAATCTTTTAAATAGTTCTAACTTAAAAATGACTACATAAAGAAGTGTCAGGAACTTAGTAAGCTGAAAGTAATCCTATGGAACACTTCCAGTTTAATAGGTTTTAGATGTATGCTTGCTCACTGATACTGAGACTCAAAGAAGGTATAATATTGTGTTTCAGGAATGCTAGTCTTTCAATTGAAAAGGAGGCCTCCTGATTATGTCCCAAAGAAATCCAAGAAAATAGCTGATGGAAAGCTATTAAAGGGGAAGGAAAGAATTGACGGGTCTGGCTATGGCTCTTGCCTTCCTCCTGAGAAACTACCATATCTGGTAGAATTAAGCCCAGGTAAGAATCTCTAATTGTCTTATAATCTAAATTACATTATTACATATTTACTTAGATTTTCCGAAAATAAGACTCCAATTGAAAGCACCAGACAGTCTGTTGGCAGTGTCCCATCAGTTGTTCTTCTCATGTTAGATTTTTAAGTGGAGCTATCTAGAGGTGAAGCTACATCTTGCTATAGTATTTAAATTTTACTAGCAAAACATTTGGAGTAAGAGAAGGGGAGAAATGGTTGACTAAGACTCTGCCTCTATTAGCATGGTTTCAAGTATGAAGTTTTTAGTGTATCAAAAAAAAACAAACAAAAAAATCATTCTGTCTTCAACTTCCTTTGGATTTGGGGGTTTAAAACTTGATAAGTACTTTAACATGTTGTCTTGTGATTTCAGGGGGAGCCAGAAAAACACCACTTAAATCTGCTTTGTTTTACATCCAGAAGTATGCTGTAGCATACCTAGTAAGATATATTTGATAGTGCTGTACGTGAAAAGTACATTGTTAGAAGGACAAGAATATGAACTTTAAAATCAAACTTATTAGCTAAACATTCTTCAGCATATATAGAACCTTCAAATTATTACCAAGGCTGGCTTGTATTTTTGGCATTCCAATTCTCTGGGCTGCACTGTAATTTGCAATTAGTATTATTTAAGAACAGCCAGTGGATCCAGTGTTTCTTTATACCACAACGGCAGATAAAACACATACAACTTCTACTCTTAATTTCTGTTGTCTTCATGTTTAAAGATTTGGAAGTGAATGTTCGTTTTTGGTGATTTAGTCATTTGCAGCTCTTTTTCCCATTTATATGTTACTTGGGTACAGTCAGGTATCCAAACAGTGATTTACAATTTGAAGTCTGGTTGTTTACCTTTGGGAAGCAAGGTTGGAAATTGGTGCTGAAAACTTTAACCTTTTCTGGTTAAATTTCTGTCTGGTCGAATTTATAGTCAAGCAGTGTGTGGTTTGTTGTTGTGCACAAAATATATTAAGTGTATTTTATATTGGGCTCTATATGCTGAGGTTTGATTTTCATATTCACATTTTGTGTTTTTTATTTACTTATTCTTTTTTACTAGTACTTCTAGTACTTTTTTTTTTTTGTGCTCTAAACTCTTCATGGAGCATAGTTGCTCTACTATTAAAACGTTGTGCTTGGGCAGTGGAGCAAGACGTCCATTAACCGAGAGAGTAAAAACAATGTGAAATGCCACAGGTGTCAACATTGTGTACTAAGCCTTTGCACGTGTCCTGTGGGACTGAGCTATTGTTCATGTTTTTCTTCTAACAGCTTGTTATTGCATTTCTAAACAATAAGGATTGTTCCATTCAGTAGCTTTGTGGTACTGATGTTTTTATATTCTATGCAGTTTCTGAAGTTGAAAGGGTTTAATGCACTTCATCCTTATAAAATGAATAAGTGTTGTCTGGCTACAGTTTCACCCTTTCCTGTCTTTTCTTTTCCTGCCCTCTTCCGCATGTTCTGCATGGTCTCTGTCCTGCTGGTGCTGCCTTCACCTGGGTCCTCTGCATGTGTTTCTAACCCCAGGGAGAAGGAATCACTTTGCCTACTACAACTATCACGCTTATGAAGGTAACACTATATTTAATACTGTTCTCTCATTAGTCACTAAAAACATCACAGGCTGAAAATCTTTTGTTTCTTTTTGACAAATGAAAGGCTATCTTGTTTATCTTTTTTGCCAAGGGACTGCTTCTGTGAAGTAGTTATCAGTCTTGTCAGCTGCCATTTAATTATTCTGTCTGTGAACAAACATAAAATAGATCACAAATGTGCTGCCATCCTTTTAGCTAAGGTTAACAAGCAGTGTTGTGGTAGAAAGAAAAGCGTTGTTTTCTCTGTCTGCTTGCAGAATTCATAGTTAAAAAGTTAATTGGGTAAATGCCTCGGTACTTAACTGTGCTTTTCAGTGTTTGACCACATTGATGCAGTATATGAAATCCGTGATCATTTTTATTTGAAATAGTGTTTGAACCACTGGTAATGTGACCGCACTTTCTGCTGTGTGGTGTTCTGTAGCATCCTTTGGTATTTCTGCTCTCTGATTTTGGTGTTGTCACCAGTGTATGTCAAAGAGATTTAGCCACATTAGACAGTGGAGTCTGTTCGTTTTTATCTGTACCATTTGAAATGGATAACCTAACGTATGAATCATTATTGATCTTTGATTCACCTTCAAGTGCAGGTATGTCCTGCTTTTGCCAAGAATACAAGCCACTTTCTTCTTTGTGGTGAAATGTCTACCATAATTCCTTTTCTTAATTTTTTATCATCTGTTTTCTCATTTTATTTTCTAGACTTCTATAAAAGTACTATATGTCTGTTGGTGTTGCTCACCTTTTCATGGATGTGGAGTAGAATACTGACATTTAAGGAACTCTTTTCAAACTTAATGCCTCCAGTGCTCAACTCTCTGATAAGTTCAGACTTCCATTTCATGAACATCATTATTCTAGAGAGCAGAAGAGTTCCATAGTGTGTGCTGATCTAATAAGCATAGACAAGCTCTACAGGAACACTTGACAGCTGAGTAGAAAGCTTGAAATCTGGTTGCATCTCACTGTAAAAAACACTTTAAATTTCTTAAGTCGTTATCTCAGAGTGTGAAAAAAAGGTCTTAGTACTCTAGAGTCCAGCCTGTCTCCTTGGAACACAGCATTTCAGGCTGTTGGGAGTATGTCCTGTTTTTCCATTTCTCCACAGCTGCTGACGTTGCTGGTTGTATGACTGTTTTATAGACTGAAGAACAGATTCTGCACAATATGGTAGAGGATGCACTTCAGTAGTTTGTGGCTGTAAATGTGTCAATCAGCAATTGTCTCTGTCTTCCAAGCCATGTAAATGAACCAATAAACTGAGATGAATCTGATAGTAACAGAAATAGGCTGGCTAGACCAAAGTCAGATACGGCAGCACTTTGAATAGCTGATACGGTTTAGGTTATCTGTGAATACGGCTGCCCACGAGTTCAGGGATATTATTAACTGTTGTTCAATCATACTATACTATATAAAGGCTGAGAAAATGACAAAAAAACATGGTTTAGGATGTGAGCCTTTGAGATTTATCCTGTAAGCCTGAAATAAAAATTTTCTCCCTGCTTCATCACAAAAGAAAAGCAACCCTGAGCTGTAGAATTGGCAGAGATGGGAAATGCGGAGAACATGCAAGCATAACAACTTGGAAAGAATTACAGGAGGCTGGAGAAGCTTGAAAGCTTTGGCCAGGGTGGTTTCTCTGACCAACCCTCTTTCTGAGAACAGAACTGTAGTATGGTATGTGGTAACACTTTTAGACATTAGTTTAAAGGAGCTTTGTTGTCTGTCACATTCCTCACTGAGTCTTCATTTACCAGAAATGTTCACTGTTGGCACTTTCTGCTGGAAGTACACTCCTTGTCTCAAATTTGAATTTGACATGATGTTTCAAATCTGGCCAACCAATCTTTTAAACTTCTTACTGTCTAAACTCTTAGCACTCAGGAACTTGTGCAGGACATCTGCTGCCTTTCAAATGTCAATTTAGCTAATTTTTAAGTCAAAGGATGCAGTCCCTTTTGTTTAACTGTGGGCTTATTTGTTTTCTATTATCTGATTGTCATAATTTGGTTTAGTCTGGTTTTAAGTAAAAACTATTTTCAACATTGTCTCAAGCACTGGATTAGTGAAATCAATTTTAAATTATCATCTCCAAAGTGGTGTAGGGTTCACCTTTTAGCAGTGAAGTAATGCATTTAAAATATGTATCCATGAAGAGAGGCGTTTATTATCTTTCTGTTGATGAAAAATGTGCATTTGTGTTATGAATCACTGAGTTGATGTGCTTACAGTGACTGTTCACTTCTGTTCAGTAGACAGTTGTTGTTGTTTTGTTGTTTTTTTTATTTTATAACACTGCTATTCAAAGTGTGAATGTTGACTCATGACTGCATAAACCCAGTCACAAAATCTGTGTTGCATTCTTAGCAAGGAAGGTGAAAGAAAGCCACTCTTCTACACTGTTTTATAGTGTTTTTTAGTGTACGTTTATATGCTGTAGTGTTTGTGAAAAACCCTTTTATTTCCAAATCACTGTTTCCTACCTGGTCAGTGGTGTTAAGGTCTGCTTTCTGATTGAGGGTTAGCTCTTGAAATACAGGTTTTCAATGTGTGATAGGCAGTATACACAGATGTATATGAATCTTTGTATGTGTAGTTCTGTCACGGGGGAAAATAGCTTATTAAACTTATTTCAAATGCAAACCATACCAAGTTTATTTGAACCTTCATATGATGTCACTGGGAAGAGTTTTGTCAGGTAGATAATTAAGTTTACTCTAGGCAGTAGTGGCTAACTTGATCTCTTGAATCATAACTATTGCTTCTTCAGTTTGTGTCTTCGGGATATGTCCGGAAGACATGTTCCAATTCATTTTTCTAAGGTTAAAAAAAACAGCTGAAGAGCTAGATATTTTCTGCAACTATTTAGCTTTGTTAGTGTTGTTTAGTCACGGGTGTCATAAATAGAATACACACCATCTTTCTTCTATGCATGTGTTTACTTGCGTACTTATATAAAATGAACAAGTTTGTGTAGAATTCATACATTTTCCTTATACCTCTTGCTGCTGCTTCTGTATTGTTTATTAATGCCCATCTCCCTCAGAACTTTGATCTTACAAATTTCTGAATTAAAAGAAAATAATTATTATGTCAGATACAAACCCGAGATATATGACTCCTTTTTTTTTTTATTCCCACCACAAATTCTGGACATTAAGTTGTGTGACTTAGGTCATATTTACCACCTCTCTGAACTACAGAATCACAGAATGTTAGGGATTGGAAGGGACCTTGAAAGACCATCTAGTCCAATCCCCCTGCCGGAGCAGGAACACCTAGATGAGGTTACACAGGAATGCGTCCAGGTGGATTTTGAATGTCTCCAGAGAAGGAGACTCCACAACCCCCCTGGGCAGCCTGTTCCAGTGCTCTGTTACCCTCACTGTGAAGATGTTTCTTCTCAAGTTTAAATGGAACCTCCTGTGTTCCAGTTTATACCCATTACCCCTTGTCTTATCATTGGTTGTCACCGAGAAGAGCCTGGCTCCGTCCTCATGACACTCACTCTTTATATATTTATAAACATTAATGAGATCAACTATCAGAAGTCTTTAGAGTTTGGTCCTTAGAGGCTAAGAACAGCCTTCGTGGACTGTCGGGGTTTGGGGACCAGGGACTTTGCTGTAGGTGTGTCACAATCCGTATACTGCTGGAGTAAGTTAGGAGGAAGCATTCCAAACCACATTCGGGCGGGCTTCCAGCTTCTGAAAAACAGGAAATAACAGGACTTTACATTGTAGTCTAATGCAACCTTCCTTCCCTCCTGCATCCCTCCCATCAAACAAAAGGGTTTTTCATCCTTTTTAGAATTTACAGTAATTCTCTTCAAGATTAAGATACCGTTTACTGTAGAAATTAGCTTTTGTTGATGGGTGATTACATATGTGCTCCAAATAATTTTCAGTGATTCCTTGAATTTTTCTCATTTTCCTGGGAAGACAAAAAAGTGTTTGTATCTAGTGCTGGGGTTTTAAAGTAAGTTTATTCTTCTTACATTTCACACATCAGAGAAACAAAAACGGTCTTAATTTGCCTCAGCAGAAACATTGTGATACTAAAATATTTCTTATGTGAAAATACGTTTTACACAACATGCATCTACATTGAGGATATATGGTGGTGTAAGGTAGATGTTTGTTAGCAGGAACTTGGTTGATTATTCACAGGTGCTGAACTCAGGACTGAGATCTGGAAGTTATATTAAATAAACTCTTAAACATAGTATTTTAGCATGTGTTTTACACACTATTTCAGAAGTATGGAGGAATATTTTGAAGTGGGTTTTTTTGGGTTGTGTTTTTTGTTTGGTTGGTTTGGTTTGGTTTTTGTTCTCTTTAAGATGTCAAAAATGTATGGAGCTGGGGCAGGTGTTGTTTGATATAGGGCTGAAATCACTAGACTGTAAAGCCTGTTCTCTAATCTGTATATAAAGGGCTTAGGAGAAAGTGCCATACGAAATTAGGAACAAAAGCCCTGGATAACTAGCCATGACTTCTATGTCACTGACTTTTGAAATTCCAGTATTTTTCCATGTTGAATAAGGGTCCTTGCCTCCAAACTGAGTCTTGTATCTTTTGGATGCAAGTTTTACCAAACTGATGTGTGAGGAGGAGAAAATTTTTGCCTTTCGGATTAATAAATAAATAAATGAAGGAGCTACTCTAGGTTTTGACATGTAAGTTGTCAGGAGATATAATAGCAATTTAGAGAATTGGGAGTAAGGAGCCAAATATATTCAGTAGCGTATTACATGTCTGCATTTCATGACATTGAAGATGCAGACATATAATTTCTAATTAGCATTGGTATGTACGAAAAACTGCATGCAATTTCTATTGAAGATACTGTATTAGCATACTTTTTTTAGTATACAGTGATATTAGATGTATATCTCTATAGATTCAAATATTGGGATTTAATAGGAGGCTTATCCCTGTACTTGAAAAATGTTTAAAGAACTGAGTGCTCTTATGTTTAATACACTTTTTTTTTTTTGTGATATATGACATGCTACTATTATGATGGTGATTCTAAATATGTTTAATAACTGGAAATTATTATAGTATCAGCACTGAACTTTGGTATTTATAGTACTAGTCTATGGACTATCTTTCTGTCTGATGTCTTTATGTCCCAGTAACATCACAACATCCCCAGGAGAAACTTACTGCTAGGAGCACCCGTCATAGTTTCCCCCGTGTCAAAACCATATAAAACTCTGTTGGTATCATTCTTCATTGATAACCCAGCTTCTTCCCGCCTCCATTCACTTTGTGTTTTCTGTTCTTGAGTACCATTGCCTTCCTTTCTTTGTATCTTCTGCTTTTAGTCAGTGTGTTTTCTCTGTCCTGTTGACTTTTAATGCCTTTAAATACTGTTCATTGAAGGACTGACAGAGGACTTCATAGACTAAATGAAGTTTTGTGGTTAAATGGCTTGCATTCTGATTTTAATAAACAGATCGTGGTAGTAATTCCGGGAGTTCAGTTATGGAGGTTCTGTTTGTATTGATTTTTCATGTAAAATTTGAAGTTGACTGGTATCCTGCTGGAGACAGTCTCACTGTATAAACCATGGCTTTCATAATATTCTCTAATGCTTTTTGGGGATGACTCAATCATTGTTTATGTCCAGAGATAAGACATTGTCCTGCAGCCTCCCTTTTTTGACGTGTTTTCTTTGGAGGAGAAATTGCAGAAAAGTCAGAAGTGACAGCATTAGTTTAATATCTGACCGTATGTGAAGCTGAAGTATTTTCTGGGAAAAGGAGAGGATTGACATGGATGCCAAAATGCATCTGTGTTAGCCTGTGAAGGCAACAGCTAAATCCTGTCTTGCATCTAGTGTATCTTGCTAAATTTTATTCTATTTGGACAATAAGTTCTTCTGGTGGGAGGAGGAAGACAAACTTTATCTTTGGCCTCCTTTTCTGTGAGATGAAAATATAGGTCAATGGGACTATAAAGATAAGGCCAGAAGTGCTGCAGTCATATATATCAAGACTAAAGCTGTCATAGATAAACAGTTTGTAAGAATATCTTTTAATATCACCCTGTTTCAGTATGTGATGAATAGTAAACAGTTTGACATGTTGGCCACTTGGCAGTCGATGTTGCTGATAATCTGTAGTTTTAGTAAGATCAATAAATACTGTTGTTATAGAGATCTGTAGATATCTTGTTTTCTAAATCTTTTAAACCCATATTGGTATATGTGAAATCTTATAGATTAAAAAAAATTGTATTGCTTAAGCTATGAATGAAATAGAAAAAGTTTTTCAAAGTGTGTTCCGAATAGTCCTTCTTGACTACTTTGTTCTGTGCACTTGTAGAAAACAGCCACTATGAGTGGACTCTGTCTACTTTCCATTTCCATTATGATGAGCAACTAAGTTCCCAACAGTTCTTGAAAGAATGTCACTCAGCTATTTTTTGGTGAACATTGCTATTCTAAACTAAATTGCCGTAATGTAGAAATATTATGTGAGTATTTGAACAGCTATAACTTGAAAATTAATATTTGTCACTTGCTCTGCAGATGGTTCTGACTCCAGAGATAAGCCAAAGCTCTATCGTCTGCAATTAAGTGTCACTGAAGTTGGAACCGAAAAATTTGATGACAATTCCATTCAGGTATGGAAAATAAGTGGGGTCAGATGAGAGAACTGGTCCAGTCTTTGGTCACTTAATGTGTAATTGTGAAAGCTAGTGAAATATTCTGTGACTACACATCAAAGCTAGAAGGGTAAAATATTGCTGCAATTTCATGTTGATGGTCATAACTCCGATTTATGTTGTTTCCCCTCTCTTGCTCTAAGAGGGAAGTAAAGGTTTCATTACTTAAAGTGGAGTATTCTTTTTCGTCGCTTAATCTAATGGTACGGATCAGTGTTGTCATAACTGCGTAATGGTTTTCAAGTACTAGTCTTAACCCCTTTTGAGTGAGGTAGGATTTCTTAGATATATAAAACAAGCATAGTCATATGAAGTTCATGTCAGGGAGTCTCCTGAAGCGCCCTGTGTCCGTGTCAGTGCAGTTAGTTGGCTTATATTGTGAGATTTCACATCAAAAGAGCAAGTGGAGGAAAACGGCTCTGAACAACATATGATGAAAAAATTGAAAGACTTTTCATCAAGGGGTTTCTGCTGCACATTTTATTTAAACATGTGCTTTATTATTTCTATTGCAAGTAAAATTGTAGTGAAACTCAACTGATTTTAGTCCCACATGTCTGTTAAATTCATAAGCAAGCGAAATTGAGTTACTAGTCTGTAAATAGGGCAAGTGGCAGCTCAGTCTTTTTGTTTTGATTTCTGCTGCAGTATAATTTAGTTTATTCCATGTAATCAATTCTATTTCCAGTTATTTGGTCCAGGAATTCAGCCTCATCATTGTGACCTCAATAATATGGATGGAGTTGTTACTGTAACCCCGAGAAGCATTGATGCTGAAACGTACGTGGAAGGTCAGCGTATTTCAGAAACCACTATGCTGCAAAGTGGAATGAAGGTTCAGTTTGGATCATCTCATGTATTTAAGTTTGTGGATCCCACTCAGGACCATATTATTCCTAAAAGACCTACTGATGCGAGTCTTACAGTCAAAGGTCCAAGACACAAAACTGGGTAAGTACAAGAATTTATTTTCTTCCAGTTGAGGTGAAGGGATGAGCCTTGGAAAAAATAAAGAAGGACCTATGACTAGAGTATGACTTTAAATGAGTTCTGAGTAGCTGCTTTTAGGTGTTAAATATATAATAACTAACTTGGTAGTCGAGCTCCACCTTGTGATTTTTTTAGGATTAGCAAGTGTCTTTTTCATTGTGAAGTATTCCGAAAAGTTTTTGTGAGGCTCACTTCTGTGTTAAAACCAGTACAATGCCTCATTTCAATGTGTTTTGAAGTTCATCCAACCTCCAGGAAAAGTGAAGAATTAGCTGAATGTTTTCAGAGAGCTTGTTTTTTTGTTTTTCTCAGATAGTAAGTTTTAAAACTCCACTGCAAGGATTTGGAAATTAGGTAGGGTACTCACAAAATGAGACTGTCAAGAAAAGGAACTAAATATCTCAATGCAGCAACCATTTTTTACAGTGTGATTACTTATGATCTAGTTTCTGTGGTGGAAGGACTAACAGTCCAGAAGTCCACACTGTTGTTTCTCTGTATGTTCTTATTTTTGATAGGTCCGTAATAAAAATACTGATCATGGATTTAGTGACTCGTAGGGACTCAGGTATTCTGTTCAGGTGCTGTAGGAATATGCAGGAGAATCAATCTGAAAAACATTATGTAACATGGAATAAAATACATCTGGGTCCAAATGGGAGTACTATTCTATTATATTGTGGTTTAGAAAACAAACAAATTGACTTGGAGATTAATTAAAGATACCTTGGAAAAGAGGCTCTTCTGTCTAATCTGCTGAGAAAATAGCTCTATACTTTAACCATTATTTTTTCTCCACTTAATTTTAATGTGGAAGCATCCTATAACAATGTGTGCTTGTTTTAGGATATGTCTGCAGGAAGACCTCCAGACATTCAGCTGTCACGTAACATATTTCTGCTTAAATTCTGAGTATATTCTGCATCTAGCATATCAATAAAAAATGCTCTCACAGGTTTACATAGTCAGCTGCAAAGCACTGTACTACTGCAGAGATTTACCTGGGCAGCAGAATCTCTGGCAAAGGATTGTTGTAGCTTGAATAATTCAATATTTTAAAAATCTTTAGAATAAGCAGATAATAAAAAGCATTACTATGATTTATGAATTATTTAAATTATCAAGATTATTATACATTTAGTACTCAAGAGCTGAGCAGAAAAATTGTAGCAAGTCTGCTACAGTGAACACAATATCTTGAACATACTTTTAAGTGGTTTTATATTATGTGCATTTGTATTTTTTCACATGACTGAGAAAAAAAAGGTAAGAATCTGTTTTTCCAAAGGGAATTATCTATACAAATATTTGTAGTGATTTTATGTAAGGAATTGATATAGTGTTTTAAAAAGTGAGTATTAACTGGACACCTCTTGAATTTTAATTTACTAATTTTAGCTACTCGGTTCCTTGTTTGTTAAATGTTTAACAATAGAATTTCTAAAAAGTACTTGAAATGTTCTCTTAATTTTAGAGCTGTTCAGGAAACCACATTTGATCTGGAGGGAGATGTTCACAGTGGAACAGCATTACCAGCAAGCAAGGTATTATATTATCACTAAATTAGCTATAAGGAATAAAAGAACATGTTTAGGTTAGGTCAAAATTGTAACATCAATAGTATTTGGTGAAGTGCCGGCAGTTCCTTTTCTCCGCAGCCATTTCCCATTGTGGGTGGCCTTAGGTATCATCTGCATTATTTTCCTCCCCTTTCCCAAAAAACCTGTTCTGTTTTAAGTCTGTATTAGCATTTGGTATGCATTCTGTGCCAAGAATAGCAGCTTCTTTTAGGAAGGGAAGCTCCTCAAGCCTGGAATAGTTTCTCCCCAAACTGACCTATTGAAGGCAGATCACATGCAGGTAGAGATTCGTAATAGAAATGGCACATCATATGTAGTATACAACTGTTGTCATCTGCGATAGGGTAAAGAAATGTTTTATATAAAATGTGAAAGAGTGTTCAATTTTAATTGAACTAGGCTTTTAAATTTTAATGAATGTGACTTTTTCACTTCAATAGAGCTCTTGTACACACACTGACTAAACAAACTGTCTCCGTGGTCATAGTTGTAAACATTTTATGAGGTGATAATCTTCTCTTGCTTTCTTTCTGCACAGTCTTTCTGTTAATAAATTATGTGCCAGTGTTGCATTTTCCAAGAGCAAACAAATAGCGTAAAATGGCATAATGGTTAATGCCTTTCTTGGTGCTTTGATCACATGCCTCGGATGAAATGAGAGAATGAATTACTTCAACAGTATGAAATGGAGTAGTCCTCCCAGCAATGCATTTCCTTTTATGTTTTATTACTACTGTTACCAAATTGAAATACTTGTAAAGAAACTTAGTGATATTGATGTGGCAGTGTAGGTATTGGTTATACTGTGATAGCTTTTGGTTAAATTTGTTAGTCTTCAAACTTTTTTCTTGTTGCCACAGACTTTTAGTTCTGTTTTTTCCTTTCTTTGTAGCTTTGTTTGTGACCATCCTTTCTTTCATCTTGGATGCATGTGTTACCTCTGATAGGAATTTGCAACGAAAAAAAAAAGAAACTTTGTAAACTAATACAATGCCTCAAAATTGCTCAGCTCTGCTTAAAGCAGCGTGTTTTGCCCGTCCTGTTAGGGTTTGATGAAATTGGAAATCATAAATTAAAAGTTTCCTATTAAGGAGCTTGTGACACTGAAAGAAAACAAAGTTGTACACAAAAAATTGCATAGTTTGAATTCCCACTTCTTGTCTTGGAAAATTATGTTCTACCTAGCAGATCAGACTTCGCTTAAGAATAAGTTACGGTGTGGATCAGTAATGTAAGCACTTGGAGCTATTGCAGAAGCAAGATAGGGGAGCATAGCCAGTTTTAAATCTGTTAATATGTTTAACTTTGTCTTTTAACTAAAGTTTTCATTAATGATTCATTCCTAATTTTTATTGATAACTATGCCACTTTTAAATAAAGAGATTGAATTTTTTGTTGTATGTTCTTGCAATGCATTAACAAATAGCTACTCCTAGCTGGCCACTGTCAGCTTTTGAATTGCAATTCATTGTGGTGCAAACACCTGCTGAGCTGCCGGATTCTGCACTGTACTCTTCTGCTTTCCTCTCCTTCCAAGCCTCGAATTGACACTTCATTTCAATAGTGCCAAGCACAAATACCGGCTAAATCCAATATTTGCATGCTAAGCACCTGTCCTGCTGTTTTGAATTAGAGCACCAGCAGGCTTGATGGTGACAGGACATCAACAGCATCCAGCACAGCTGAACGAGGAATGGTGAAGCCGATGATTAGAATAGAACAGCAAGATTACCGCAGACAGGAAAGCAGGTAGGAAATGTGTAATTCATTACTTCTCATAATGGATAAGAAATGGATACGTTTTTCTGATAGGTCGAGCAGTGTGTTAACATATTTTAAACTACCTGATTTTCTGTATGGAAAATGAGATTTCCTTTGAGGTATCACTCCAAATAAAACTTAGGAGTAACAGCCCCAAAAAAAAGCTTCAGAATATTAAAAAAAAAAAAAAAATCCTTTGCTTCAATATTCTATTGTTTGTAGTTCTCTTTTTGTAAAGCAAATCTCATAGTCATGTCACACCATTGTGGATTTGTGGTTAGGCATGTTGTATGAGATGCCTTTAATACAAAAAGTACAATTATTTGAAATTTTCATTTGTCGGTGGCAAGATTATGTGATTTACTCTGGAGAAGGAAATAACCTGGCTGTTTCTTTTTCTACAGCAGTGTTGTTGGCAAGTCTTGTGACCAAGAATTTTGGCTGCCTCCAAATGCTTGTCTTATAAAGTTATGTAATTTATAAATACATATAAGATCTCCTTCTTGATTTTTTTTCTTTTATGATATAGTGGCTGTTACTCAGTAGATAAATGCTATCCCATTTTGCTCATAGACCCTTTTTTCATATATAGAATGACACTTTTCATGCCCTGCATAATCAGTTTGTTTCCAAAGCCATAGTGGAAAATGCTGACTTCAAATCTTGTGCTATTTTCTTGCTAGTCAGTCTCCATGTTTTCATAATACCTTGTTCAAATCAGTTTGTGTCCATCCAAAAGGATTTAACTTCTTGTTAGAAAACACCTTTTGATATTAGCATTGCTTCAAAAATTGTCTCTATTTTCCATCATAAATAGAGAAGACCTGATGGGATGCATCCAAAGATGCTGGGAGTTGGTTGACATCATTGCAAAGCCACTCTTTCATCTTTGAAGGGTCATAAAGATCAGAGGTACTGAATAACTGGAAAAGGGCAAATAGCACACCCATCTACAGAAAAGACAAAGTCGAAGATCCAGAAGATACAGACCAGTTGGCATTAATTCAGGCCCTGGGAGCATTGTAGAACAAGTCTCGTAGAAGCTATTTCACAGCACATGGAAGGACAGGAAGATTATTAAGAAAAGATAACATGGTTTTACTAAGAATAAATTGTGCTTGACCAACCTGACTGGCTTCCATGATGAAACAACTTGCATAGTTAATGAGGGGAGAGCTCTAGGGATCGTATCATCTATGTTATTCTAGCAAGGCATTGTGGCAATCTCCCAGAACATCCTTATTGATAAGATGTGATCTGGATTGGCGGACCACAAGATGGGTGGAAAACTGGCTAAACTGACAGGCTGAAAGGGTTATGGTTAATGGCTTAAAGGTGAACTTGGTGGCGGGTCATGAGTTGAGTTTCTCAAGGTCAATATTTGGTCTGATACTACTCTGTAACTGTATGAACAATCTGATGATTTATCTCCCTTTCTCCAATAGGAGAGAAAGTGATATAAGAGGTATAACAGGATTGTCACTCACCAAGTTTGTGGGTGTTATTAAGCTTGGAGGACAGCAAATAAGCCAGAAAGAAGAGCCACTGTTCAGAGAGACCTGTGCAACAAGAATTGCATGAAGTTTAACAAAAATAAATGTGCAGTGCTGGACATGAGACGGAATGCTGAGGACACTGTAGGCTGAATTCTGACAGTTTATATTGTAGCTCTGCTGAAAAGAACTTAAGGTTCTGGTATACAGCAAGCTAAACTTGAGTCAGCAGTATGTTCATGCAGCAGTGAAGGCAAACTGTGTCCTGGGTCACATCAGCAAAAGCACAGCCAGCAGATCAAGGGATGTGATTATTCCACTTTACTTGGCTCTTGTTAGACCGTACCTGGAATACTGTGTCTAGTTTTGATGCCCTCAGTTAAAGAGAGAGTTTTAAAAACTGTCAAAGGTCCTGTGGAGGAACATCTCTACCAAGGTAATTAGAGGACTAAAGAAAATATATGAAGGGATTAGGTTTTTTCAGTCTAGAGAGAAGGTGGATCTAATCACAATCTTCCAATACCTGAAAGGGTAGTTATAGAGAAGATGGAGGTGCTGTCATCACAAGGATCCTGGTTGACAGGTAAAGAGACAGTGAGCAGAAGTTGCTTTAGGGGAAAATTGTCTGACTGTAGGGAGTGAGGTGGGGGAATCTTCACTGTGAGACCAAGTGAATATTGGCATATGTTGCCCAGAGAAATGTTAGGCTCCTTCACTACTTGATTCTACTTGATAAAACTCTAGATAAAGCTCTGCTTTCAACAGAAGCTTGGAGCACATGTTCTCTAGAGGTCCCTTTCAACTAAGACCTCTGTGTGATTGGTTTTTTTTGTCTTAGTCCATTCTGGTAAAAATGTTTTAGGAAGCATTTCTTTACCAAGAGGGTGGTCAAACACTGGGATAGGCTTCCTAGAGAAGTGGTCAGTGCCCCAGGCCTCTCAGTGTTTGAGGCATTTGGACAATGCCCTTACTAAGATGCTTTAACTTTTGGTCAGCCCTGAAGTAGTCAGTCAGTTGGACTAGATGATCATTGTAGGTCCCTTCCAACTGAAATGTTCTATTCCAAAACAACTAAATATGAAAAGAATTACTGGATACTCAGGGTTGGAATTACATGGTCATGAGAAAAGTAGACTCAGGGTGGATCTTATCAATGTATGTAAATACCTGATTGGAGGAACTTCTTTACTGTGAGAGTGATTGAACACAGGAACAGATTGGCCAGAGGGGATGTGGAGTCTCTGAAAATACTCAAAACCTGACTGGACAAGATTTTGAGCAACTTGGTCTCTTTGACCCTGTTTTGAGCAGGGGAGCTGGACTAGGTGATCTCCAGAGACCCTTCAGACCTGTAATTCTGTGAAAATAATTTTTTTCAAATCTTAAGAAAATTAAAGGATCGTATTCCTATCTACATAAATCAGCTTTTAAATATAGATGAGCTGTTACGATAAATAGATGAAAGGGAAAGTAAATGCGTTACAGGGTTAAGAAGTGCAGTGGTTTGCATTGTAGAGCTTCTAGTGTGAAACTTCTAGTACCTTTGGGTGCATTTGTTATTCATTTGGCGGAAAACAAAGTTCAGAGATGCGATTTATAGGAAAAAAAAAAAAGGCACAAAATTGTACCAAACTGAATTCCTGATGTTGTGTTTTGTAGCAGGGACATCTTTTAAATCCTTTCAGTCAAATTACAGTAAAATACAACTCTGTTCTACTCTGTGCTCTCGTTAGAGTGCCTGGACATTTGGAGTATCTTTTCCAGAACTGTTTGCTCAAGATTTAACAACTCCTTGTTGAAATGCTACTGTTTTAATTGTGATATTCTTTTCTCATAAAAGAACAAAACTTTTTGTGAACTTTTTATAGCCTGTCAGAAGTTCTTGAGGCCTCTGGTGTTAATAATTCATTTTGTGTGTATGAAGATTAGTAAATTTCTGTATTTCTGCCTTTCAGTAAGATCACTTGTTATAAAGAGGATTATCTTGTGCTGTAGTTGCATATTTCCAAAATATAGAGCCATCTGTGAGCTGCATCTTGGCTTTTTTAATTTTTTTTTTTTAAGCTTGTAAAATTCCTTCTGAAGAGAATACACATTCTCGTCTTACTGTTACTATACACGGGCATGCAGAAAATGTTTTAAGAGAGGCATCCAGAATACACTTAGATTTGTGATAGCTACAACCACAGAGATCTTCTTATCATCAGCATCGACATTGATATTTTATTTCTATACGTATTTTATATGTGTATAGAATGTGTTGTGTAATAGAGTCATTTATCCAAATACAGCGTTTTTATCACATCCTCTTTCTCAGAGATATTCACTGTGTTGAGATTAACAAATTAGAAAAGCCAGGCTGTCAAATTAGGAAATGCTGTGCAGTGAGTTGCTCAAGTAAATGGAATTCTTCCTCTTTGTGAATGTATTTTGTGAATCTTTAGTTAGACTTCCTCTGGGATACTCTGCTCTGATTTTTGTGAACTGTAAGGGCAGTAATCATGGAGTGAAGTAACTGCTGTGTTAGTTACAAAGAAAATCTTAACTGAACAGTTTCAGGTTCTTGTTACTGTACAACCAGTCCACTTCTGTGCTGAATGTCCTTGTCTGTTCTTTTCATGTGTGTTCATCACTGCTGTTCAAAGGTAAACAATAAGGCAAGTAGGACTCCATTCCAGTCACTCCCTGAATGGGTTTAAGATGAAAGATTAGAACTTGGCTGCCGTATTTTTTCATCTCTAGTCTCTAGAAAAAATAATTGAAATCTGAGAGCATAATTCCAATTTACTTATTCAGATATGATTGTTCTGAGTGAAATGTGATTCTGTGAAATAAAAGGTGATGACTATTTAGGTAAGGACTATGGTCATACATCCTCATTAGATAACTCACTTTAATTAGCATGAACAAGCATATAATAGAAAAGAAGATAATTTTCTTGCCCTGGATACTCTTCAGGAGTTCTTAAAAGCGTATTTGATTGGAAATGAGAAAAGTGGCATGTAAATGGTGTTAATGGAATGCAGATATTTACCTGATTCCTAATTTTGACATGCCTTACAAGATTTACAGGTAGCTATTATGCTGATTAAAACAACCGCACAAGGACAGACCATTTTTTTCTTTTTTATGAAGTTTATTGTAGACAATTAATCTAGGAGAATATAGAAATATCTGGAGAATGTATTATTGTTTTAAATGCAATTCTAAAGTGTAACATTACCTGACACTATACTTGGAGAGAAGGCAACTCATAAACAATATTTTATGGCCTTGCTAGACATATTCTAGCTACACTTTCGGACTGGTTTAGCTCAGAAAATTTCCTTACCACAGAGAGGATTTTTCTATAAAAGCAATAGTACAAAGACAATATATACTTAAAAAGTATCCAGTAACAAAGCAAGTTAGCTAGCTGCTGTCATATCAGAAGCACAGAGAGTTATTTTGACTTGAATTTCCAATTTGCAAAGCTTAATTAGAGAGTATTTCCTGTGTGTGCTTAGAGAAGGCACAAAATGGCATGTTAGTTGAAGGAAACTCATATTAAGGTGGCTAAAGTAATTGACTTACTCCATCTCTACCTAGAGAGCTATTTTACAGGTAAAACTAAATAAACTTTTTTTTTTTAAGTAGTCTTTCCTCTTCCTGCTTCATATACTCTCATTTCTCTCATAAAGCCAATTTCCAAAATTCTGTAAACCATCTTGCACTAATACTTATCGGTTCTCATCTCTTGTACCACTTTCTCTCCTATTGGAGAAGGGGAGATAAATCATCAGCTGAAATCTGTCACTGGTTTACCAGCCAGTTTGTTGAAACATTTCTTTGCCTTATTACCGTTCCTGTAATGACAGACTAAAAATTCCTCTGGAGTTGTCACTATAGTTTTATTTTTATAATGCAGTGTGAGTATTATTTATTCTTCTGTGGAAGTAATTAAGTTCTCAGTGAAGAAGATACACCACTTTTGACAGTGTGGAGGTAGTGAGAAAGCAGTTAATCTTAAATTTATAGCAATAAAAACAGAGGAAATGCCACAATTTACACACTGAGTGCTCCTCATAAAAAGAGCATACTCTCATGTTTGGAATGTAACTGAACTGGCAGAAATCTGCGTACTTTTTGCCCTGCTCTACCTGCTGTTCCTTAACTTTCAGCTCATCAGAACTTCCTTTTGCTGAGCTCTTTTTAATAATAAAGCATTATCTAGATGGCATAACTGAGTTCTGTTGGTTTAAGTTTTTGCCAGTTTAAAAAAAATAATCGAAAGTAACCTTAGCTTTTTTGATTGAATGTGCTAAAATTTAATTTTAGATCTTTTGACATCGGCCTTTGAAGTTATCTTGTGGATTTTTACTATAGGAGGTAGCTGAATAAAGGCCTTCAGTATCCTATTTCTGCTTTGTGGCATAACTAAAATTTCTCAGAGGAATGAGGGTTATCTAATCATATTGCATTCCTTTCGTTATCAAAGTTCCCCGGCAAAGTAGAAAGCTACCTATTGTGTTATGTGCAGTTAAAAACGGCTATTGCATGCAGATGATGTTAAGCTTTCACCTATTTCCTAAAAATAGGTGTCTGACTACAGAGAAAAGGCATGCATAATGCTTTTGCTTAGGAGAGGAATGAAATATGTGCTTAAGCGTTAGTAGACACTAGAAAAATAAATTTTCTGTTCATTTTTGTGCTCTGTGAATTCTCTGGTAGGTACTGATAAGAAAGAGCACTGCAGTCAGTGTGAGGACGTAGTTCTGGGGCTGTTCCTTAGCACAGCAACAGCCAGGTGAGGGTAGGGGCTTTTACCTCCTTATTTGTCCTTTCTTCTGGTAAGGAAGAAAAGTTGACCAAGTTCTCATCAGTTTTGAGGGCATTAAAGATAGCAAAGTACGTTTGTTGTAACCGAGCTGGTGTTTCAGGTGAAGCTTCATTCACTTTCTTTCCTGTGTTCATGAATAATTTGTTACTGGAATCCTGTCAGTGGCAGGTGGCAAACTGATCCTATTGCGCTGCTACGTAGCACAGAAGAGAATGTTTATTAATATCCCAGACTCCAGAGTTCAAGTCTTGCTTTCGATCTGTTGTGTTACGGACAAATACAGCTTGAATAATTCTAGAGGAAAAGTAAAAAAGGATCATTTTGGGGCAGGATGCTGTGTCAGCATTTGGAACCAGTGTATTTGGAGAAGTCTGTCTTTTACAGTAGAATTAATATTACTCATGTGGATTGTTTGTTTCAATTTTTGTCTTCTTTCTTTAGATCTCAGGATACCCATGGGCCAGAACTGATACTACCTGCCAGTATTGAATTCAGGGAAAGCTGTGAGTAAATTGTGAAGTTATAACACTAATCTGTTGACATGTTTTTCTATAGTGCAATACCTCAGTCAGTTTGAAAACTTAAGGATAGCTTAAGTAAACGTTGAAAAGAACAATGACTGAACAGATGATAACTAATCCAGTAATACAATTCATTTTGTTGGGGAGGGTGAAGAGACATTTTGGGTATTGAGGCAGGTTCATGGATATTTAATTCTAATTGCATTTCAACTCTTCATCTTCACGTATTCAAATTGAACTGTGAAAAATTGTTAATCCCACCTCCTCAACCATACATTTAATTAATTCTCTTCTATACAGTTCTCTATGTCTGGGATAATAGGTTGCATATTGGTCAAAATTCATTTTCTATACAATCTGATTCATTGAAAATTTTATTTTTTGTTACTTTTATCCCCAGGCTTTTAAGGTCTTGGATCTGGTAGGAAAATAGCATACCAGGGATTGTCCAGACTTCAGATGTTTGAGACTAAATAGATATGTGAGCAGGCAAAGACAGATTTTTATTAGTAAAAGAAATTCCCTATAATAAGGGAACTTTGTAGGAATAGAATGGACAAGAGAGAACTTGCATTTTCCTGTTCCCTTGAAGATGCAAATTTTCAGCAAAGAGATAGGAAATAGTCCAGAAATGTTTCCTGGTGACCAGATTTTCTGGCTTTATATAGAAGTATGTTGTTATTGTGCCTAAGTAACTGTAGTACATAATAAAGAATTTAGAGTTTAAATTCCTGTAAGTTGCTTCCCTTTCCTCCCCACCACCTCTAAAAATAAATCCTCTATGTGTCAAGTTATGAAATTTAGTTTTCTTTCTGGCTTTGACTTAATGACATGTTTTTTTTTCCCCTCTTTCTCTACAGCTGAAGATGCCTTCTTATCTGCTATTATAAATTACACAAATAGCTCAACCGTTCATTTTAAGCTGTCACCTACGTATGTTTTGTATATGACATGTCGGTATGTATTGTCAAGCCAGTACAGACCCGACATCACTCCCACTGAGCGTACTCATAAAGTCATTGCAATAGTCAACAAGATGGTGAACATGATGGAAGGAGTTATACAGGTGAGTTTCTCTGCAAAAACATGTCAAGGGAATGAAATATATCTCATAGATTATCTAGTAACCTGCTTAGTAGTTTTCTTGCTATTTAACCAACTGTTAGGGGTCAGACTAATACCTGCATATGAGGGTGTGCTTTTGTGTCAGTGGATAATGTGAGTGGTAAAAAACTCTTTCCTGAGCCATATGGGAGGTTAGGGAGGGGCTGTTGATCTGAAGATATGTTCTGTGACAAGAGGTTGCTCTTCTGTTCTTTAGAAGGTAAGATCTTTGCAAGCAATTCTGGCTGGGAGCTCTTGTAAAACAAGTTTGATGTTCTTATTAAAGAATATTGTATAGATAGCAGTTGTTTGCACTGATTGCTGCTTGAAAGTGAACATGTTAAAAAGAAACACGACTTCTTAATTTCGATACTGTTTTTACAACTCTGTAACCACAAAAAGGGTAATTAAACTGGACTTTTTGAACCAAACTGACACTACTGCTTTATAAAAACAACTATAACTTCTTGATTGTTCCAACATCTTACATGTAGTCTATTGCTATTACATGTGCAACACTTCTACAGAAGCATAGGGGGAGTTCTTTTTTTGTGTAAGAACGGAGGATAAGATCCACTGGGTTGTCTGTGAAATTAGACCATACCTTGTATTGTGTAACTGTTGATAAAATGTAATGGTCATTTCCTGAAAAAGGAGTGCTAGTTCAGGTACCCTCACTAACTAATTAATGATTGTAACTGCTTTGTCTGCAGGTTTTTCTCAGAAGAAAAATGGAAATCTATTTCCATATTTATTAAAACATACACATTTCTGGCAAAATGTACTGTCATAGTGGCCTGCATAGAGCAAGTACCCTGCTGTGCTATGCACTGTACAATCAGAGCGAACACATCAGGCCTGCTTTAGAAAATTTACACCTGTTAAACAACAGGTTGATAAAGGGAGAAGAGGAAAGTAAACATCAAGAGAGTGGCATGAAAGTCACAGCAAACCAAAACTCTTCAGCTTTTGTTCAGGTTCTGGAAAGATTTAGTGGAGTTTTCAGCAGGGAGAATATTATAATTAGACAGTTATGTAAGCAGTTACAACAGGCTCCCACCTTTCACAAGAAACAGTGGGATAAAAGCATTGAAGATACCTTATAGTAGGAAAACAAGAACTAGCATTTCATGTACGTTCTGAAGCTGAGGAGAGCTTGAAAGGTGGTTTGAATCTGAACTGAAGAGCTAGTACATTGCTTTGAGTTTTGGTGCCATGGTAAATGGATATTTGGTAAAATGGAAACGGTATCAAAAGTTAAGTATTCGGGTTCTGCTAAAGAAAAAGATCTGGCTGTGGAAAAGTGAATTTGTTAAAGTTGGAGGGGAGACTGGCAGTAGTGGAGAACCTGGGATGCAAAGAGCCTGAACATAAGCAATTCATTTGGGAGAATGAAAAGTTAACAATGGAAGTGTAGAATTCAGGTATAATTTGGAAGTTACAGGTCTCAGTCAAAGAAAGTCACTTGGTTTATGTAAGTAATGTAAACTAGTAACAATGCCTCCAAAAAGACTTGAACTGACAGGGATGGATGTAACGCAAAAGCAAAGATAAAGTTCTGCATTCCTTGTGTTGAACTAAAAAGGATAACCATCCAGCTGCTAGAAGATACTGGAGAGGTGGGCTTAAACATCAGTTTGATTTGAAAATAAATCAAAGATAGAAAATAGATTACTCTGTGAAAACACTCATTGACAGTACTAACAAGGGCTTCTGAAATCAAGCTCAGCCTTGTGGTTGTTGCATGCAAATGTATTTTATGTAATTCTGCCAATAATGTTACAACACTGTTAAAACCGAGTATTCTTCTGGACTGTCCTTTGTGAAAGTCCATTTCTACAGCCTTCCAACTGTATAGTTGCAATATAATCTCCAACTGAAAATTTAATGAAGACATCAACAAGGAAGTGGTAGCTACATTTCTGGTTTGTGAAAAATGTCCTCTAGTTGCAAGAAATCAGCACTAGAGAGTTGGAGGTTAAAGAGAATTGGGAGGAGGTTCTTCCAAATGCAGTGCTGAAGGAGGCGGAGGAAAGGGAGAATATTACAAATGGGATGAAAGGGTAGAACTTCAGTTAATTCAAAGTTTAATGGACTGGAGAAAAAGAAATGCATTGATTCTAAAGCTTGACCAGGAAAATGTCATTAGCAACTTGGACCTGTGTTAGTGGAGTACAAGCAGTACTAGCTAAGCTAAGTTGAATTACTTCATCTGAGATGTAGAGTGAGTGGTTATGTTGATGGCGGTCACCATTTAAACTACCATGTAATAAGTTGCCGCATCACAATAGCTTTTTTTGTTCATCTCGACTGTAAAGCATCTCTGTGCTGAAAGGGATCTGAGGGTGTTACAGACAGAGAAGGCATATGAAAGGCGCCCAAAATGGAAGGAGAGGGAAGGTGCACAAACTTTCTTGCTGCATTTTGGGAGTAAAATAAATTGTTTAGATCCTATTTTTGCCTGCCTGGATGGTAAGGAGACTTGATAGCTTTCTGAAGTTACTCAAGAAGTATTTGCTAACAAATTAAGTCTCTGACTTTCTGCAGTCTTTGCATGAGTGTATGCAAATACTACGGAAGACTTCATTCATATGAACAGATAAAATTGGAGAGATCTATGAGAAGGCTCAGTGCTTTCAATAACAGTCTAGGAATAGAAACTTAGTTCATATAAAAAAGCCAATTTTTTTGAACCCTGATTTTTTTTTGTTTTCCCCAAATCATTCAGTGTCATTTCTGATCCTCTGCGAACTTTAACATTTGTTTGTAGAAGGAACATGTCATTTCGTTTTGTGCCAACACATCTTCAGTCAGTGCAGAATGCCTCGGCTGCAAAAAGGGAAGAAACAAAAAAGCAGGGACAATTTAGGTTTTTGAGCTCTAACTAAAATTACAATACTAACAGCAAATGGCACCTCACATTTTTGCAACTAAGCTCACTGTGTCGTAGGTGGGGGAGAGTGGTCTGAACAGAAAGCCAAAAAAAATTTTAGTAAGAGCTCAGTTTTAAATAGTCAGACAAACATACTTGGTGCGGCTTTTTTTGGGTGCTTAACTCAGCATAGCTTTTACGTGCCAACATTTAAGCAGCTTAGTGTGGTATTTCATTTAACTCTGTTTTGTTGTTTAAAACACCCTTTTTGTTCTTTAATTTCCTAGGTGTTTTATGTTTCTTGTCTGGTTTCGTTTGTTGCTGTGTTTTTGTTTTCTGGTGGGGATTTTCTGTCCCCCTTTGTGCATTGTCTTCATTGCAGCAGTGTGGGCTTGTAGCTCCCTGGATCTGTTACATGGATGGGTAGTTACCCTATCGCCCACAAAAAATTCTACGGGGTTTCTCTGGTGCACTGAGCATGGAATAACCAACTAGTCGGGGATGACAACTAGGACAGGGCATCCCTTGAATTAGTTGTGACATGTGGGCACTTCAGTTCTTAGCTGTTGTGCTACTAGTCCTATTAAAGTAATTAATTTTTCAAAAGGGGCTCAGTTGCATCTTAGATACTGATTAATGCATCTGTGTATAACTGTGAACGTAAGTATTGTACCTTCATATTTAGTGTTTGATTTCTAAAACTATCATGATTGTTCACAAGTTTCTTTCTTCTGTTTGATTTCCTTCGTCCGTTTTTCTCCAGGAGGTAGACCAGGTTGATCAGGTAGGATATATTGCTGGGAACTGATCCTAGCTATGTTGGCTTAGCTCAGTTTCTCATGCTGCTTCCATATCAAAATACAATACTCAAACAGCTGGACTTGAACAGTTCATAACACTCATTCAGCAACTGGAACATGCAGTACTAAAATCCTTTTTTGACTTCGCAACTTTTACGGCATTCCATAATTTCTGCTTAACGCACTTCAATGTGGATATGAAATGACCAAAGTTCTTTTTCTTCCCTTTATTTTCTTTTTTTGTTGTTTGTGGTTCCTATTCTTTGGATTTCATCTGAGGTTGCCTAGCCTGGCATTTCTGGTCGGGAGATGGTGAGATAGATCAGTACTTGATACTGAATCACCTGGTATCAAAGCCAGTGAGCGCAGTATCAGGGTGGCAGTGGACAGTAGTGAATATGCGCTTAAAAGTGCACAGATTACCAGATACTGCATTCTGCTAAGCTCTTAGCACTGTATGACTAGATGCTTATGCCGTGGCTTTATTGATATGGCTATTGGCAGGTTAACAGAATATCATGTGTTCAGTGAATGTGTTAAAATTGAACTTACCAGTTACAGCAATTGCAATATTGCATATAAACACTTTGCAAATATCTGGTATCTGAGATATGTCTGGTGAAATGGGAAAAGGTACTGGTCTATCTTTTGGAGCCTTTTTAAGCTGCTGCGCTTTATCAGAAAACTATTTCCCTGTATTATTTCTTGCTTCTTTCTCCTTACAGAAACAGAAGAATATTGCTGGAGCACTTGCCTTTTGGATGGCAAATGCATCTGAATTACTGAATTTCATAAAGCAAGACCGAGATCTTAGCCGAATTACTGTGGATGCACAAGATGTTTTGGCACACTTGGTTCAAATGGCATTCAAGTAAGACTATCAAACTTCTGTTACACTTAGCATATTCCTGTTTCTGTGGTTTTACAATAACTTCACATTTTTGCTCAATTTTAGTTATACCAATAATGTCCTTTGCGTTTTGTTAGATAACTGAGAGGAGGACTTATAAGAGAAGCTAGCCTTGCTTTTTTTAGACAGATATTTCATTTATGAATATGAATCACTGGGCTATGCAAGGAGTTTAATCTGTTAGGTCTTCTTGTGATAGTTGAGGCTCCCAATGAAAATTTTAACAAAATGTTAGATGAAGTTTGTGTTATTGTTTTATTTTGATTTGAGGTTGTTATGGAGATGAGGAAATATTTTTTCTGTTGATACATCAATACATAGACTTAAACGTTTATGGGTCTTCAATGAACTTTGTGCTCTTTAAGGGCTTCTTATTGTATTAATAATCTACTCCTTTCATAATTTGCATAAACAGCAATTTGCACAGGGTTTTTTTGCACATTTTTTTTCTTAAACTTAAAGACAGGTTTTGGCTTGGGGTAAAATCAACCTATACTAGTCAACTCAGGCAATTACAATACTGATTAAAAGAAAAATTCAATGAAGTATCTGATGGGAAGGAAAATCCTCAAAGGAAAGGATCCTCAAACAGAGATAACATTGAGTGAGCATGGTGCTAATCAATAAGAAAGGCTTGATTTTTTGCACATATCTAGGTTATATTTTTTTCCCCGAGCCAGTATTGAACAAGTTTTTCTCAGCAAATTTGTGTTTCTCAAACTAATGTTTAGAGAAGTCTCAGTGTACCCTGGGTGACTTACAGCCAGCCTTCTCCCACTTGTAGGATGTCTGTTTTATATACAGCTTTTCATCCTTCTGTAATAGCACAGAGTATAATCTTTCTTCTTTTTATTCCGTGAGAGTATTGGAAGACCTAACCATGGTTTAACTGTTTAGCTTTAAGTGGGGGCTACAGTGCTCTAAAGAATAGTATTGTAGTATGTGAACGTGGTATATGAAACCACATAATTGCTTTCTGAACTTTTAAAAGGTATCAGAGAAGCATCAAACGAGTTCGTATGTACTCCCACAGATTCTGGTGGTGGTGGTGAGTTATGGGAAAACAGGGTATAGCAAGTAGCTATTTTGACAAAGTCTATATCTTTATAGCACTTTAAAATTTCTAACTGTTAATGAAGCTATGTCTTTTTGCCACAGGTCAGTGGCAGGATTGGTGTCTTGAAAATATTCTTTGCTATTTCAATTTTCTAGGTAGTCAGTAAAGACAGAATATTTAGGTGGCTAGGAAAGGGCGGAACTGTATTTTTCCCTGTACATGACGAGCAGGCTGGATGCGAAAGCATTTTTCAGAGTTTTATCTGTCTGTGAATTTGGCCCTAAGTACACTGTAACACAGAAGATTTCAAATTGATGTATCAAACTTTTGGAGAATGTAACTGTGGAATATGTATTGAGAAGGCAAATGAAAAAGCACAACAGAAGCATGAAAATAAACAAATCTGCTGTGAAAATGTTATTTGATGGTAGCAACTTGCATACTCCAGAATTGGTTGAAATTGCCATGGCTTTTGTTTTCTAGAAACTCAGGGTATTTCATTACAAATGTTACCAGTGAAACAGAAAATGGAGTTGTAGAAAGCCATTAATTGTTTTCCTTTATATATGTGATTACAATTTGATTCCCTTTTAGTTTCAATTCTTAACAGGAAATGCATAAATGAGTTATCAAAAATCATGTTAGAGAAAATATTTAATTATTAGAAGAGAGAGAATACTAAAATAGGCTTTTCATTTTGCTGTAGTGAAAGGTAAGAGAAATCTTGTGCATTGGCTCAGAATAGGATTATTTTTTTGGCAGATTTTAAAACAGAGAGAAATGTGTTTCTGTTTGGAAAAAATAGGTTTTGCAGTCTTACAGTTTGGCCTGACAACATCTTTATGTAGCGTATGACCTTTACTTATGAGTGCAGTAGCAATATTGCATTTAAGTGGCTGTTTTTGTTCCCTGACAACCTTTTTTTACAACCTCTATATGAAAGGTATAGGAGAACTGGTCTCTGGCCTTTTAAAAATAATTATTTGGTTCCCTTTAGTCACGTACATAAAACTGCATTTTCAGGAATCTTGTAATTTGGTAGATCTCTTTTCTTTAGAAACATTTGTAATGAACACATACGGGATTTTAAAATTTTTTTTTTTC
The DNA here is from genome assembly GCF_963082525.1 of Nesoenas mayeri. Taxonomy (NCBI): domain Eukaryota; kingdom Metazoa; phylum Chordata; class Aves; order Columbiformes; family Columbidae; genus Nesoenas; species Nesoenas mayeri. The sequence continues at coordinate 74,291,742 of NC_137544.1, forward strand.
CCTCTCCAGGTACCTGGTTCATTGTCTGCAATCAGAGCTTAATAACTACATGCCAGCATTCCTTGATGATCCAGAAGAAAATAATCCTCAGAGGCCTAAAATAGGTTAGAGTACTTGATCTTTTGTTGTGTCTTCTAAGCTATCCAATTAGTTGGTAATAAACAAAATATTTAACAGTGATATGACACAAGTTGTCCTAACCCCTGAGACTTGTTTGAATCAATTCTGTATGGATGATAAGAAAGGATAGTAGTAACATTCAAATGATCTGTATTTGGTTAAAAATCATAGAAGAATTTAGTTTGGGGGGGAATCTCTGGATGTCATCTAATCCAGTGTCTTGCTCAAGGCAGGTGCAATTGAGTCAGATTGTTCAGAGTACTGCCCAACTGAGTTTTGAATCTCCACTTGGGGATGGAGATGCCACAACATATCTGAGTAACCTTTTCCAATGGTTGACCACTCTCACGGTGAAAATACTTTAACTATATCTAATTGGAATTTCTGATGTTGCAATTTTTGTGCTGTGTTGCCTATTGTTCTGTGCTATCACTGTGCACCTTTGAAAGGGTTCTTGTTCTGAACCCTCCGATTAGGTAGATGAAGACAACAATAAGCTGTGCCCTTAGCCTTCTCTTGCTCCAGGATGAACCAAGTCACTTTCCTGTCCCTCTTTTCTGTCCTTTTCTCCAGCACTCTCGTCATCTTGGTGGCTCTCCGCAGAATTTGCTTCATTAAATTGGTATCTTCCTTGTGCTGGGGGGTCTAAAAACTCGATGCTGTGCTCCAGATGCAGTCTCACAAATGCTAGGTGGATAGAAGAGATTGCATCCCTCCCTGCTGCTTACTTTGCTGCCGCTATCTTAGCAGCTTAGTATGCAACTGGGTACCTTTCAAGCATGGACATGCTGCTTAATCACGTTTACCAGAACCTGTACATCACTTCAGCAGGGCTGCTCTGTGTCCAGATGACGCCTACTTTATACTGTTGCACAGACTGACACTGGATCTGGCAGTTGCCTTTGAACTTAATAAAGTCCCTTTCTGCCCATTTCTCCAGCCTACTAAGGCCCTTCTGAAAAATACTGCTGCCCTTCAGTGTACCAATATTTCTCCCTAGCTCAGTGTCATCTGTAAATTCGCTGAGAATGCACTCCATCCTGCCACTCAGCTCATTAATTAAGTCATTAAACAGTATGAGTCCCAGTCTCCATCCAAGAGGGAAGCCACTAATAGCTGACTACCAACTGGAGTTTGTATCCACAAATCCACCAAGTCCAGTGGTCCAGCCAATTCTCTACCTATGTTATCATCTCAGCAGTTTTGCTGTAAGGATGCTGTGGGTACCAAGTTTAAGCTGACTGACATTGTAGATTCCTGCCAAGGATCCCTCCCACGATACTTTAAATATGACAGTGCTTTGCAGCCATGGCAGCCTTCTGGGGCTATTTCAGTCCATGAGAACATTCTTGTCATGTCTGTAACCCCAGCTCAGTGACTCTGCTCAGATTTCTAGTGCCTCTTGTTGCCCTGCATGCTGAACACGTTGATGCACAGGGCCTTGAGATAGGAACCCCCATTGTGCTTGTCATGGGGAAGATGTGAGAGCCTCCTACATTATATAGCCTGATGACTAAAGAAGAAAATGAAAAATGTGAAAGTTTGAAAGGATTAATTGCAGATAAGAGGTTAGGAAGAGTTAAGGAGATAGTGACATTCTGAATAGTTGAAGTAAAGATGATCTGCAGAGCTATTAAGTACTGTCATTCTGTTCAACTAGGAAGAGTATACACAATTCATATATACTTCCTGATCTTTTGGGTATTATACTTGCTGCGATGGTTTTTCTCCGGTGTTAAACATTGAAGGAAGAATATGAAGATGTACTGGTTTTGGTTTTTTTTCTAATTCCTGTACTGTAAGAAGGAGAAATTTCTGTGACACAAAGCCTGAAAAATAGTAGCAAACTGACATTGGAATAAAGGTAGACAATGTTCATTATTTAAGTTTTGAGCTGCTTTGTAGATTTTTGTCTTATACAGATGAGTTTCTTCAGTCACAATCCTCCTGCATTTCAATGCTAAAGAAATTAATTTGGGAGTCTCTTCAGTAGAGATTTCAGATGAAAGTATTGCTAGAAAAAAAAAGGCTTGGAAATAAATGTTCTACTTGCATTCTTATTTGCCACCAGAAGCATATAAGGATGTTTGGTCTTGGTGAAGCTAACAGGAAGAACCTATTGCTTTTGACATAATATTGCGGTGAACTAATGGGCAAAAGGAAATCTGAATAATATTTAAAAAAACTAATGTGTAAACAGGAGATGTGTTCTGCAGTTTAAGTATGTCACGCAATGCAAATAATTTTTGCTGAAATGTATGGAATACAGTTTGATATTTAACTGCAAGGAGCTGCGGAATAATTGTGATATGCATTTGAAACAGTAGAATATAAAGTTTTTAACTTGTTATTTAAAATAACAGAAAAATTAGTTTGCTCAAGTGAGGACATGATATAAGTGTCAGATATAACCCATGATATACTTGTCTACTCATTATTTTCCCAAAAGAAATTGTTTTCATTTCAGGAGTTAAAAAACAGATTTCAGCCATGTTGCTCTAGCTTGAAAATCATGAAGTAGTAAATTCATTTCTGAAAATTTGTGTAACTTTAATACATGTAGGTTCCACCTAGCATTCACCAACCTGGGTTAGGTGTTTTTGTATTATTATTTATGGCCCAAACTGGTTGTACATTGCAATATGTGAATGTGATTTACTTGTTGCTTTTATCTGTGTAGATGATGTGCTGCATACATTGACTGGAGCTATGTCCCTCTTGCGACGATGTAGAGTGAACGCTGCTCTGACTATACAGCTCTTCTCCCAGCTGTTTCATTTTATCAACATGTGGCTTTTTAACAGATTAGTTACAGCCCCAGATTCAGGGTTATGTTCACATTATTGGGGTGCTATTGTTCGTCAGCAGTTGGGCCATATTGAAGCCTGGGCAGAAAAACAAGGTTTAGAACTGGCAGCTGATTGCCACCTGAGCAGAATAGTGCAGGTGAGTATGTGTATTTCTGATTAACACTTCTCACATATTTGTAAATTCAAAGAGAATATTTGTATATTCTGTGTTCCTGGACAATAGCATGTGTACAAGCATAGTTTGTGTGAATCAGTCCTGGAATATAGAGGTAGCATGCAAAGACACAAAATATGTTTTCAACATAATGAATAACTAAGTTAAAAGTGAAGTTAATAATTAGTGGTTTTAGCCAACATGCTGTTCAATTTCTATTTATGAGACTGAGCTATAACTATGCTGAACAGAGAGAAGAAGAGTAGCTGAAAAATTCATCTGCCTCATTTAGGATAGGTTTAGTATTAATTCATTTTGTACGCACAGGAGATATATTCAATCGTTGTTTTGGGCATATTTATGTTGCTTCTGTAACAGATCTGGCTTCTTGCTTTGTCTTTTCCAATCTCTTGTCTAAAGAAAACTCAGAAACAAGGCTTAAGGTTTCATTCTTTTTTTTCTCTCTTAGGCAACCACATTGCTTACCATGGACAAATATTCACATGCAGATGTTCCAAATATTAACAGTACTTGCTTTAAGCTGAATTCTCTGCAGCTACAAGCTTTGTTGCAGAATTATCACTGTGCTCCAGATGAACCACTCATCCCAACAGTAAGTCTCTTCTATCACTTACTATGCCTTTTAACATACCTGAGGAATATAGACTTAAAGTAACAACACTGGCTGAAAATAGCTGGGTTATTGTTGCTTGGTTTGAAATTCTTACGAGAAGAGTCAGAGTAGTCAGTCTGCTCTCCACACAATAAGAAGTATTCTTACTCTGGGAGGAGTAGCTGACACGCCAGAAGGCTGTGCTGCCATCCAGTGGGACCTGGACAGGCTGGAGAGTTGGGCAGGGAATAACCTGATGAAATTTAACAAGGGAAAATGTAGAGTCCTGCATCTGGGCAGGAACAACCCCAGATTCCAGTATAGGCTGGGAAATTACATATTAGAGAGCAGTGTAGGGGAAAGGGACCTGGGGGTCCTGGTGGACAACAGGATGACCATGAACCAGCACTGTGCCCTTGTGGCCAGGAAGGCCAATGGCATCCTGGGGTGTATTAGAAGAGGGGTGGTTAGTAGGTCGAGAGAGGTTCTCCTTCCCCTCTACTCTGCCCTGGTGAGACCCCATCTGGAGTTTTGTGTCCAGTTCTGGGCCCCTCAGTTCAAGAAGGACAGGGAACTGCTGGAGAGGGTCCAGCGTAGGGCAACAAAGATGATGAAGGGAGTGGAGCACCTCCCTTATGAAGAAAGGCTGAGGGAGCTGGGTCTCTTTAGTTTGGAGAAGAGGAGACTGAGAGGTGACCTTATTAATGCTTATAAATATATAAAGGGTGAGTGCCATGAGGATGGAGCCAGGCTCTTCTCGGTGGCAAACAATGATAGGACAAGGGTTAATGGGATCAAGCTGGAACACAAGTGGTTCTACTTAAATTTGAGAAGAAACTTCTTCTCAGTGAGGGTAACAGCGCTGGAACAGGCTGCCCAGGGAGGTTGTGGAGTCTCCTTCGCTGGAGACATTCAAAACGCGCCTGGACATGTTCCTGTGTGACCTCACCTAGGTGTTCCTGCTCTGGCAGAGGGGATTGGACTAGATGATCTTTTGAGGTCCCTTCCAATCCCAAACATACTGTGATACTGTATCAGCACTATCAGCCTGCTTTTAGCCACCAGTTTCAGCAGCTGTACTTCCCTGCAACTGGAGCAGGACATTACCAAAAATCCATCTTACACCAAGATGGAATGTAAGGTAGCACTGCCTGTTGAGCATGCTCAGAGAGATGTCGCTGCACCTCACACGGTTGTGGATGGAATCCAGTAAGGGAGTAGAGGAGATGTGCACAGAGCACTCTGAAAAGGTAGTTCTCTGTGTAACGACAAGAAACAAAGACTGGAATTTTGACTGTAGAAATCAAATGAAAGAAGCAGGAACACTAAGCATTTTTTTCACAGTGGAATGTAAAAATTCATGAATCTTGAATCCCTTTGTATAAGCAGTGGACAGATCGTACTTTGATGTACAGATTGACACATGGAACATGTATGTAGAGAGAGGTGTTTTCAGAACTGGTTTTTGTCTTGATATTTGAGACATAGCTGACTATTCTATATTTTATCCATGCAAAACATCATCTTGGCAAAAGTTGAAAGAGGTTTTGTGTTCTTGCAGAATTGTAATCGTGGATGAAAACTCTTAAGGTGAAGCACAATTACAGGATAGTTCACTCATCTAAAAAATCTTAAAAGACAAAGATAATATAAGATTTACATAACTGAATGCATTGTTGACCAAGTTTTTTTAAATTACTTTGGATACATCTGTTTATTAAATCAAAGGTACTAACAGAATGGTTCTAAAAGTGTTAAGAGGGACTTGTAGCTTGGATATATTTTTATATATTGGCTAGGAAACCAAAAATTCTTTTGCTGAAGAACATAGCTTATATTTGCTGTTTACACATAGGTAGAATCCCACGGTTTATTGTTCTTGTTCTTTAGGGCCCTCCAAAGAACTATAGCACTAGGTTTGACAGGCGGTCTTTGTGTCAGAGGGAGGATTACAGGATGGCTTGTTTGTCCTGTTGTGGGAACGTGGTATTTGAGACTTCTTTGCTCCTTGCTATGAAAAAGTCTTGTATGCTCAAACTCTGCCGTATTGCTGCCAAATGTGAAAAAATGTCAAGGCTTGAAATTGGTTCAAAGGAATATAAATGTATTTACTTCTATTTACCTTAGTTTTATGTAATTCTTTTAAAAATTAGCACCTTTATGGTAGTAAGGCCCTTATCAAAGAGCACTTCTAAAGACAGGCTGGATTTATCCAGCTTTCTCCTGGAACTGAACATTCAAATGATTTGTCTTAACCATATTCTGTGTTGTGTTTTAGTAATAAAATTGTTGTATCGGGCTTACAGACTGAGTTACGTATTAGTGTAACCGGGGTGAGATTAGGACCAAACTACTAAACTGGCCTTGGAGGCCAGGTAGAAGCTATAGAAAGAGACTGGAAAACACATCTGAATCTTTTGTAAAGCAGATACTTGTAGTAAAGGGATCTATACACATAATGTTTGTAGCAGCTTCAGATAATTGAGTTGTAGTGATTCTGCCTTGATGCTGGCAAAAGCACATGTCTCTGGGATGAGTTCTCTTCCAGAAGCAATGCTGGTTAGTTAAAGGTAAAGATACTTTCAAGTATTGATACTGCCTGCTTGTTGAGGTGTAGTGATGAGTCAAACCTGGGGTGATTTCTTGGTTCCTAAGGCAGATAATGCAGCTTGAAAGAGACTGAGCACTCAGAGATTTACTACTCACATATTTTTTAAAAGTTGCCTGTAACTTTTTTTTATTTCACTAAACAACTGAATAATGCTGAGACTTAGGGCAGCCTAAGGCATATAAGGTAAGAGAAAACTAGAGAAACCACTTGAGGAGAGAGAAGAGCCTTTTGATTGTGCACTCTTTTGGGTAATTCAAGATCTATAGAACAATGTAGAAACACAAAATGCTGCTTGGACATTTACATTTCGCAGAGTTGTTAGGCATTTTATTTTTGTTAACTTCGGAAATATTTTTTCTCAGTTTATACAGTCCAATAACATATATCCTACTGAAATCTTACAGATCTCTCTAAAATGTGCACTGTGCAGCCACAGTAGTGACATTGTGCAAAGTACACTGGTTTCATAAAGCTTTTTGTGATATTAAATGGAGCAGTTGTGCACGAAATATAAAACCTAAAAGTTCTCTTCCATGCATTGAGTGATCCTACTCTTGTGTTGTGTGCTTCTACAACGTTATTTCAAAAATAGGTATCTACCTTAAAGAATCTTTCACATTATACTGAGCTCCCAGGAAATGCAGAATTACATCAGGTCTGTAAAACTTCCAAACTAGAGAACTGTATATGCCATTGATTCTCTTTGGGTATATGTGTCCCAATGGAGCTGAATATCCTGGTTTACACAAGTTCTCTGTTTCCTTTCTATATATTTAGTCTTACAGAAGTATATATACACTCGAAGTATCAAAATTTTAAAGCTGCCTCTGATTCCACCTCTGCACATGCATGTTCTCGGCTATATATTTTTAAATATAGCCCTCAAGTGAAGGAAAAACATATACCAAAATATTGAAGTAAAAAAATGTTTCTGTAATATTATCTAACTACATAATCTATGGGATTTAATCAAATAAAGCAATACAGCATACTTACTGTCCACAGTGGAACAGGGAAGTTATGTATCTAATAATTTAATTTCCAAAGTCCTTTTTCTTGGAGTCTTAGTGTTTTCTTAATGTGAGTTTTTTTCCTTAATGAATTATAGTAACAATGTCTTTCTGCCTTCTGTCCAGGAATTGATAGAGAACGTAGTAACTGTTGCAGAAAATACAGCTGATGAACTTGCTCGCAGCGATGGCCGAGAAGTCCAACTGGAAGAGGATCCTGACTTGCAGCTGCCATTTCTTTTACCAGAAGATGGCTATTCCTGCGATGTTGTCAGAAATGTTCCAAGTGGTTTACAAGAATTTTTAGATCCACTCTGTCAGAGAGGTAAGTTCTTCTGTTGTTTTACAATAATCTTGTTCTTTGATGTAGTGAACACAGAATGCAATATATTTTTAGTTAAATGTAAACAACTTTATTTTTCTTTGTGGATGTTTCAATCTTTTATACAGTGTTTTTCAAGGCTTTACTTTTGCAAACCATAAAAAGCATGTATGATTTCTTAATCCTTACCCTTTCTCCCTGTCCCTTTCAGTTGTTGGTTTCAACTTAGTCTATAGAAAAGTCCTATTCTTGCATTGATAAAAGAAATAGTAGGGAACTGACATTTTTGAAAGTACGGTGGGTTACAGAGGAGAAGACTAGTAGAATAAATCCTTTAAATAGTAAGTATAATTAATTTGCCATACAAATGTCTGTATAGTTATTACAAGTAAGGCCTTTTTAATGCATGTATTCAAAATTTATTCAAAATTGTACTTTTTGGATATCCCTTAAATTATGCTTACTGAAGTCAAGGTAGACCACATCCACCACTCTACCATCCACCTTTTTATGTCTTCATAAAAGGCTATGAGGTTGGTCAAGCACGACTTCCCCTTGGTGAAGCCATGTTGACTGCCCCTAATGACCCTCTTATCCTTGATCTGCCTTGAGATGGCACCAAGGATAAGTTGTTCCATCACTTTCCCAGAGATGCCATAAAATTGCAGTGAAGCACATAATGGCATCTAAGATGCAAGATTCAACATAATAATGACTATAAAAAGATAAATACTACTATTTGGTATTTCCTTGTGACAGGCTATTTCATTTTAATTGATCTGTTGAGAAAATACTGTGACTCTGGTGTTACTTTCTCTTCTAGGTTTTTGTAGACTAATACCTCATCCACGGTCACCAGGCACGTGGACAATATACTTTGAAGGTGCAGACTATGAAAGTCACCTGTCACATGAGAATGCTGAGCTAGTAAGTATTGATTCAGTGAATAATTATCAAAACTGATATCTTGGCAAGCCATTTTGTTTCACGTGATGAGTCGTAATCCTTATTAGGAAGAACAGGCTACATAATTAAACCTATATTACCTCAGTGATTTGTAAGTTGGTGTTTTTCTAGGCTGTGGCATGGTACAATTCTCACATACACAAACTTTGTCATGTTCCCCTACTCTGGGAGTAAACAGTGAAGAAATTACCTTTAAATTCAGGCAAAAATATATATGGACGTGCATCTGTAAGTAACTTGTGAATGGAGCTGCAGTCTGCTTTTGTTTATAAATTGGGAGTTACCACCTAAATGTTTACTATGAAGTTGTAATCTGTTTGAGGGGGTTTTTTGTGTGTGTGGTTGTGATGCTTTTTTGTTTGTTTTTGTTTTTGTTTTTTGTTGGTGTGGGGTTTTTTGTGTTTTTTTTGCTTTGTTTTGTTTTGTGTTTTTGGTTTTGTTGTTGTTGTTTTTGTGGGGGGTTTTTTGTTTGTTTTTGTTTTGTTTTGTTTTTTCTACTAGGTTTTCAGGAGAAAATCCCTTAGTTTTTCCTTTTCATTATACATAATAAAGAAGGGTTTCACTTCAGTGTGAGGTGGCTTTTTTCTGTTATAGGGGTTTTTTTTGTTATTTTTGGGGTTGTTTTTTGTGGTGGATTGTGGGTGTTTTGTTTTGTTTTTGAATACGTGATAATCAAGAACATAAAAGTTACAAAACAACTTGGTTTGGAAAGATGATGGCTTTATGTGAAATCATTTTTAGAGCAACTAACAGAAATAGCTTCATATTTACAATTAGTATTTCAGTGAAATCAGGAAGGCCAGCATGAAATGAGAACTATGTTCCTAAGGCCTTCTGTGAAAAATAGTTGCTACTTGCTGTTTCACTATTCAGAGGGACTTCAAAGCTTCATTTATTCTGTTCAGAACCTGCCATTTGTTTGATGACGTTACGCACTCTTGCTGCAGTGTCCTAAGGAACATGCTCACTTTACAGAAGAGAGCAGCATCTCCTCAAGCAGTATGACTGATACAGCAGAGACCAGTCTTGAGCTGCTGATAAACTGGGCTCTGCAGGTTTAGTGTCTTGGTAAATGGGCATTTGACTGAGAGAAATAGAACAGAGACATTCTTGAGACTTCATGCTTTTCCTCCTCCCTTTGTTGCTCTAAAGAAGTGCATTTTTGACAGCTAGTGGAAAAAAAATCAGGTGAAGTTATACTGGGTACTCGCTGTTCCTCATACTAAGAAAAAGCTGAAGTAGTGTTCTGGCCAGTCTTCTTAATGAGGCTTGATAAAGAAATGCCAGGATGATTGGATGCTACTGTTTCATTCATCCTGGAAACGAATACCATGTAAGACTGTTCAAATAACATGATCTAACCATTCTTCTCTCTGGTGCATGTATATTTGTACTTTGTCATGGATCTTGTGGAACTTGCAGTTAGCAGGTTTTGATTAGCAGTATGTATTTACAAGCCAGGGTGCTTTAACTTAAATGCTTCAGCTAATGAAGATTGTGACGGCAACTTTTTGAGTAGAGTGAACTCGCAAGGTTGCAAAGATAGGAAAAAAAATTACTGAACATGTTTGGGGGCTCAGGCTGGATTTGAGTTACAGAATTTTCAGAAGTGAAAAATTTTGGAACTTTTTTCCAAGGCTTTATCTCTGCCTTTGAAATTAATGGGCCTCTTTGATATCTGTGCAGAATTGTCATATTCTAGATGCAGCACTAAAAACTGAGCTCCATATAGATGACCCTCACCTTTCTAGTAGGTGCCTACTGAGTCTGAACTTCAGTTTTCATTAAAAGTTACTACAATTTTGAAGACCCGTTACATTTCAAATTGTGAATCATTAATAATCTCTTTATGGAATTAGAGAACAATGGGTAGACTTCAAAGCTTCAGCAGTGCTTGCGACACAGGTGTAGTACTTGATAATGTGCATCCATATTAATCAAATGTTAAGAGTTTCTACCTTTAAAATGGAGTACCAGATGTATTATTTAGGGTGTGAGATATTCTGCTGCACTAACAACTTAGTTCTGATTATAGATGAACTATTTTGCACAGTAATTTTTATAGCCTGACAGTAAATATGAACTCTTGTCTTTTTTTTCTTCTTTCCCCTTCCCTGTTTGATAGGCTCAGCCTTTGAGGAAAGAACCCGAGATTATCACTGTAACACTAAAAAAACAAAATGGAATGGGCCTGAGTATTGTTGCTGCCAAGGTATGGAAGTCAGTTTGTGTGTTACTGAAAAAAGGGTTTTTTTTTAATCAGCCTATTGTGGAAAATGTTAATGGAAAGATCTATTTGCCTTAGGTTTGCTGTGCACATCATGTTGATCATACTTCTGTTCTGGCTGGAAAGTGTTTCTGCCCTGACTTGCCCAAATTGTGGGTGTATGCTGCTCCTAGTAGTACTACATAGTAATGTATAGAATGCATATATAACTGCAACCACCAGATGGAGGACTCCACTAGTTGGTTGATTTTGCTTTATTAACTGGATCACATAGCAGACATAATCTTTGAATTTTAAGCTTGTTATAAATGATGCAAAAGTCCTTGTTGTAATTATGTGGTGTACAACAGAGCACAAGTCCTTCCTAATGTCTCCTCACTGTGTAGCACATGAAACTTCAGAATGCTGTGTTCTTCCTTGGCACTGAGTGCATGAGCTGAAAACATGATTGTTTTACTGCTTTTAAGTTATCTCACATAGTTAATTACTTCTAAACAGTGCTATTTTTTTCTACAACTTTGCTCATTTCATAGGCTGTTCTTGAAACAGTAATCTTGCATGGTATCAGCTTTTAAAATTTATTTTTGACACATGTAGAGGAATACCAGGTGTCAGGTGTATGTTGCTAACAACCAGCAGTTATTCAGGAAACTATTAAGGATCTGAAAAATGTAACTCAGTATTCTGCTCTTACTTAGGTCGAGTGGGTTAATAATTTAAGAAGCAAATATTACATCTTGAGATACACCAGATTAAATACTAAATACTTCTGACTGCCATCTGCATTTCTCTTAAGTGTTTCAAAATGTGCAGTGGATTTTTTTTTTTTCCACTTTAAACTGTGAAATCTGATTTCTCATTTAGGCAGAAGCAGGATATAACAGAGGGAAAAAGTTCCCTTTTTGCTGGAGCTGGCTGGCTTCTGCATGTGGTTTTAACAACTGACACTCTTGATGTCCATTAGCAGTATGTAACAGTGCTGCTGGTCAGTGTGTAAGCTTGATTTGAATTGTTTTTTAGAAGTTATTTAACCAAGTTAATGATTTCTTCAACATGATCAGTGATGGAAGCAGCAGTCCGCCTCTCAGCACAGTTACAGAAGTGCGCACTGGTTCAAGCAGTAATTGCATTTCATCTTGCTGCTAGGTACCTGCTGCAATAATGGAATTCTGATTTTTTTAAAACAATCACATCTTTAATCTTGATCTGAAATAAGCAAGAGGCAGATTTCTATTTTAGTTTAAGCATATGTTGAAGAGAAACTTTTGCTTAATTTGAAGTCAGCAGAATGTTCATTGGATAGCAATAATCGTCTTCCATTAAGTGTTGAAGCAAGTTGCTGTAGTAGTTAAATAAATTTTCAAGGAGTTATTTTAAGGGGTCCAAAGTTGCTTATTGTAAGTAATTAATAGCATGTGTTTCCTGTAGTAGGTTTCATAAAAACAGCAGTGTAAGGAAGAATACACAGGCATTAATTTTCTCAAGTCTGGCCAGAGCAGAACAGAATGAGTATGACTGAGAAGCTAGCAATAGTGGGTGGATTTTTTTCTTTCTGTTCCTGTCTCCTTGACTTCTACTAATAATTTTTCTGACATGTCTCAGGTCATGTATCTTTTACCAGCATAAAAATTAAAATTCTCATTTTTTTCCTTTGGCTGAGGAAAATGGAGGAAGTAAATACAGTACACCATTTGCTAAAGTTTTTTAAACTCTAACTGAATAGCTGAAATGAGAGGGAGAGGCAAGTGTGAGAATAGATTTAGGTTTTTCTAACTTTTAGATAGTAAAAGGTTGTCTATCAAATGCTTGCATGGAAGTACCTTATAGTTGAAGAAATGAAAGCTCATATTCAGTTTCAGAAATACAGAATATTGCTACCATGCACAGGATCACAGTTTGATTGCTGACCCAATTGCATTTATTGAACTATTGGTTTCTAGAGAGCTTCAAAAGTGCTGTAATAAAAGAAAACGCAGTGGCTGGTTGACAGGAGGCCCTGTTCCAACCAGTAAAAGGCAACCCTGAAACTGTTCAGCTTTGATTAGGAAAACAGTTGTTTTTTTCCCCTGTGAGGTGACAAAATAGTTGCACTCAGTAACAGGCTGTGAGCAGCCCTTGCATGTTGGTGCTGGCCTCGCCTTTCTCATTAAGCCTTAACAGTGTCCTCCTACATGTCACTGGCATTGGATGAAGTTGGTTAATGTGTGGGTGGGTGATACTCTAGAGGTGGATGAAATGGGCAGGTTCTCAGACATTGTAAAGAAAAATAATTCTTGCTGGCTGCTTTTCTTCTTTTACCCATTGTAAAAAAAAAAATCTGCATTTTCCTAGTAAGCTGTGCTCATGTCTGAGGAAACATCTACCAAATTTATCATTTGATAATTCTTTAAGATTGTATTAGTTTGCAGGGGTTTGTAGATAAATAAAGTCTATGCTAATTAGGAGTTTTAATGGGGAAATTAGATACCATACCTTAACTGCTTCAGCACCAAATGTTCTTAATCGCCAAGCGATTGTTACACCTTCTCTGCTGCAATCAAAGAAGATGATTGGAGTTGAAGCTCAAGTTACACAAGCAGGCAAGTGATGCAACTTGCAGTGAAATGCTGTGCATCTGCTTATTCTTATGATAGATGGTTTCAATTTGTGATACTAGGTGATTTTAAATACATTGGCTTTAATGTCAAAACAAACCAAAACCAAAGGAGGTGAGTCAAGGAGTAATATGAAAGGGTTAGGTCCCTGGGGAACCCTGTATTTGATCCTCTTTCTGCCTAATGACAGATAAAAGGTTTAAGTGCATTGCTTCTAATTAAATAAAATATGAGTAGCTGTGAAATAGGAGTTTACAGGCCTGCCAGGAGTGCTGCAGGGAGCAGCAATGATGCATCACCTGCCTCGCCTGACTTTGCTGTGCGGGTGTTTTCCAAGGCAAGACGGCCCCTTTGAGCAACCATGTCGTAAGCATGTACGCTGGATACATACATGTCAGAGAAAACAAGTTTAGTTATGAAACAACTGTTAGCTGCCAGAGCACTGTAGGCAGCGTTGTGCTTGTTTGGATTTTGTGTGGGTTGTTTGAATGGGGGAAATACCTAGCAGCATTTCTTAAACTGAATACACTGATTTTTTATTTAAAGTTAAATTGTATAGCTTCGGATGTGATCCCAAAAGGTAACTTGTTGTTCTGCCCTTTTGTAGATGTTGCATGTTTTCTTACAGTAACACTCCTGTAGCTTTATTAGCAGTAGCTTTTGTAATAGGTATATGGAAATGTAGCTGGTAGGAGTGGTCGGGCATCGGGAACAGTATTGCCTTTGGAGGTTGTGTGCAGAATTTGGTTACTCTAACCCTGAGAGATGTTTTGATGTTAAAAGCTGCCTGACTCCCAACCACATTGTGGTTAAGTTTTTATGAAATCCAGATGATTTGGAAGCAGCGTGTGCATGTAGTTTACTTTAAAAATATATCGCTTTTTGGGGGCTTTCGCATGTGACTTCTGAGCCATCTGTGGGCCAGCACATTACTTCCTGTTTAATTTGGAGGATTTTTGTCTTTTGTACAAAAGGGCTTGCTTTTTTTTTCTTTTCCTAGCAGTTTTCAAAGGTTAATAAAGCCTCTAAAGTACATGGAAGTCAGAACAGCATAACTGATTACGTAAGAGTCTGAATATTGTATTGGTTATAGCTGGTGTTGATAAACGCTAACACTGTGTCATAGCATCCAGCTCCGAGTTATCTTGATGGGTATCTTGGAAAACCCAGCAGACTAGAGTGGTAGTTGCTGTTGAGGGCTGAAAGAGAAGTGGAGAATTGTTTTTTTTCTTTCAAGGATCTGTAGTCCCGGAGATCAAAATGTGGTTTTCTGTTGTTGGAAGAACAGAATCCATGGTAAGTCTGTTCAGGTTTCTGTTGGGACTGTTTTTCTCTGAAGTTTTAAATACTATCCCTGTACTTTCTCCTGCTCTCTTGCTTGTTTAAACTTGCCAGTAGTTATTTGTTCGCGTAGCAACAATGTAATACAGCATGCAGTTAAATATAGTCAGATATTAGCAGCTAACTTTCTAAAATCTAGAAAGAAAAAACTAATTTTTTTAGCTCGTTCTTCATATGCACTTCTGAAATTTGTGGAAGTGACTATTAATATTTAAAGTTTCAGGTGTGATAACTACTGTTTTACTGTGGCAGAGCATGAATAGCATGACCTGTGATCTGTTTACTTGTCATATTAGTTGGCTTTAATCCAGGTTCCTCTAAAAGTCCGTTTTCCCCTTATAAAGTCTCAGTAGAATAATTAAAACTGACATCCTAAAGAGTATATGTAGGATTTGCAATCCTCTCTAGACCCTTCTGAAAAGACCAAAACATGCAAATACATTGCAGTTAGGATATCTTATGTTCAACACATTCACAGAATAGAGCATTTAAATTTTGTTTAGATTGCTGCTGCACAAAAAGAATTCTCGTGTTCTGCAAGAATGATAGAGCAGGTTTTGTTGATTAATCTTCACAGGCTGGTTAAATTCATTAGTATGCTACGATTTATTTCTTTAAAGTATAGTACGCTTCTAGTTCTGGCTCAGTCATCTTCTATTAGTATAACAGAAAAAGTTTCCTTAAATATATACAAGCACCTTAAAATACAGAGTGTATTTTCTGAGTTTTTTAACAGATGGTCAGATTAAATATTTTCATAGCACTTGCTAGGAAGCATTTCAAACACCGAGTGTGAAAGTTCATCAATAAATATTCTGGGGAAGGGGCTTACTTACCTAAAACAAGTGTGTGGCATCTTAACCATAAATAACTTGTATTATTTGGCAACCTTGTTTGTTCTTAAGGTTTAATTATATCATTCTATATTGCTTTATTTCTAGACTGTTCCTAGTCATTTTATATTTAACAGTGAATTTAAGGTCTTACATTTAAGGAGGTTTTGAGACTACCAGGAGTATCAATTCCAATGTGAAATTTTTCTGAAAGTTTGTTCTACAAATACCATGTAGGTGATCTATGTAGAAGGAACAGGCTTAAACTTTTTTTTTTTCCCCAAAATTGAAAATGAGTTTTATAGTTAATTATACTGATAACATAATACACAGATTTGATTCTCTCCACTCAGCATTTGCAAATATAGACAGTTGATGGGATTATTTTAACTGTTGGTTAGCTCTGAACTTGTATTCCAGGTTTCAAGATTTCTTAAGATTTCAGATACCTCAGTATTTGAAGTCTGCTTGTGTCTGTGCTTTCTAAGTATTGAAGAAAAAATTTTGCCCTTTCCTCCCAACTTGAATTAATTGAAGAGTTTGAGTAAGAAGATTTAGAAGTTGGTTTTGTTTTGTTTTATAATGTTTGATACTAATTTGCATTGGCAGTCTAAACTACTGACGCTGCCTTAACAGACTTCTTAGGAGGATCTTAAAGTAAAAACTTAGTATTTAATTGCCATTTCCAGCACAGATTTCTAAGTCTTGCAGGAATAAGATAGTATGTGAGTTCCTAGTTCAGTCTTCATCATGAACAAATAAGTAGCTGTGTGTTTAACAATTTGCCTTTTACTTGTTGATTCATAACTTCCAATGGGGTATTTGGTTAAATTTTGGTACCTTGTAGTTGTTCTATAAAATTCTACTAACGCTTTCATATGCTGTGTAAAAAATAAACTTTATGCCAGCACAGCATGATTTTTCTTCTCGCTGGCTGTGAGACCGGAGCCCTACTCAAGTAAAGTGTTTGTCTTCTTCATTCGTTTGTATTTAGATTGATGCTGCAAATGGGTCACCAGACATTTGTATTGAATGCCTTTTGGAACAAAGCGGGTTTTAAACTTCATGTGCCTGTTCCTCCTTGCACTGATACCTTCTGTACGCAGGTACTTGCTAGCAAGCCTGCAAAAGTTACAGTGCACATAGGCTTTAGATAGAGTTCCTCTACCAGACTTCATTCGACTTTGGCATTCAAATAATTTCCAAAATTGCATTTAAGTACATGTTAATTAATAGAGCTTTTAAATTTAAAGTTTTTTTTCTCCTATTAAAGGAAAAGACTTTCTGAAGTGTAGAGTTTTTCCTGTATTAATGATGTTCTTGATTGGAGTACAAATTTAGGTGCTTAATAATACTTGTTAGTGTACAAATAGATACTGGATTAAGTTGTATCCATCTGAAACTGCAGAGCACCATTATGTGGAAGATTTTGCTGTGGGTTTTTTTCGGTTGTAATTTTTCCTTAGCTATAGAGCCAAGAGTCATTTCTTCCAAAAAAGTGCAGAGATATATGGTAATTTTTTTTTCCAAAATAGATTGCCTAGTATGTCTTGCCTGTGAAATCCTATCCACAGACCTGGTTAAGCTGAGGCATCGGTTCCAAGTTGCCTTAACGGGGAAGAGCATCACAGAATCTGCGATACAACTTGTAGATCGGCATATAACTGAATAACCCTTAGTGTGTCACTACTCAGAGTATCTATAGCAAACGTAAATTAAAAAGTTAACTCTTATTTGGGGAAACAGAGCTCAATCAGTATATTTTCCTTGAGCTCAATGAAAGATTTTTCCTTTAAAATGAAAAGAGAAATGGAATCAAACAGGCTCATGTATTTAATATATATTGTTAAAACTTGAGTGCCTTTATGCATTTGTAGAATGTCATATCAATCTTAAGTTGCAGCATTTATAATACTAAAAGAGGCTTCCTTTTCAGATAGGTTAAAATAGAGTAATGAATAAAACTTGCGTAGTCTTTTACAAATGTCGTATATGAAACATTTTGCTTTTACTTACCAGTTTTTCCTTTTCATGAGAGCAAGAGTAAAGTACAACTGGGAAGGAACTGTTGCAGACTTGATTATGGTCTCAGAATGAGTTCCCTTTAGGTCAATTGCTTTAGCTAGTTCGTTTAGTTGCTTTGGTTTTCATCAAAGATGATACCTTTTAGAAACACTCAGTTTCCAGAGTGTGAGCATGTGTTACAAATTGATTTACTTCTGTCTAGCTCGGAAGACGCTACAGCTATTTGTGTCAGCCTGCCTCCATTCCGTGTTAATCTGATGGCCTTATGAAGGTTTCTAAATACAATAATTGCTGTTGTTGTTTTGGTTGATTTGTTTGTTTTATTTAAAAACAAGAAGGCTACATACACAGAAGACTACAATACTGCATATGTTTTTAATGCCATTTCAGGGAAGTCAGTGACAGAACATCCTGCATTCTTTGGTCTTTTATCTCCTGGGAGACGCACACTTTAGGAAGATACAGGATGTATTCAATTGCTTACTTTGTGTGCAAGTCAATTTTGATTGCAAGCATACTTTTATAAAAAAGTAACAAGTAACCCTCATTCCTTTGAAGAGAACAACAGAACTCTTCAGATTTGTTTTCTCTTTACACCTTGTGAGTCTGTTTGTAAACAGAGCTTCTGGATACTCTGGATGTGAAGTTTCTAAGCTGTTGGATGCTCCAGAGTCACATGATATGGTACTGCTTGCAATCCAGCTTTTTTTTTTTCCTCTGAATAGTAGGACACTTCTTTTTCATTTGTTTTCCCAGCCACTACAACTTAAAGCTACAATAGAATTGTTCATAGCTGTTAAATGCTTGATGGTTTTTTGCCTGTGAATAATGTTGATTGTCACCAAAGTTTGAATCTCCATGGCCTGTTTTGTTTAATTGGAAATCTTTTGCCCGCTTGTGACTGTAGTTTGTCCAATTCCAAAAATGTTTGGTTTTCTCCCCCGACTGTGGAGGATAGTTTTAGGGCGGAAAGCAGAAGTTTACATATGTGGAGCATGGGTCAGTTTTAAAATTCTTTTTAAGTCAGGGTATGACATGACTCATAGCAGCTGTAGCCACAACTAACAGACCAGTTTTACATACAGTAGGCTTGTTCGCCTCATTTATATTTGGAAATTATATATGGCATGCTCTGAAGTATTTCATTTAACAATAACAGATTTCCAAAGCCTCCGCATTGGTCTTGAGGTGGCCAAGGTCTTTGCTTCCTCAGACAAAGTGAGGTTTTTCTGGTCTTCAAGTCCAGAGAAGTTTGACTTCACTAGAGGTGGGACCAGTAGCTACAAAGTTCGTCTTTCTCATTCCTCTGTGCCGACAGCAAGTAGTTCCATGAGCCATAGCCACAGTATGTTCGGTACGTAGGGTAGATAAATATGTACTCATCCAGATGTAACCTACAGAATGCATGCAGCTTTAGAGAATGTGAGTGTTTGGGTGATCAGAAATATTTGCTTTTGCCTCCCAGACAGTACATTTGTAAACTGGCTGCATCGTTTAGTAAACTGGTGTTCTTTAAAATGCTCACAGGCTTGGGGTTATTTAAATGCTTCTAGACTAATTACTTGCCAGGGAAGTCAGATGGAGACTTGATTCTCTTGCATAAACTTGCCTTTAAGGATGTTTATAAAAACATACAGAGATCTTCTATGTACACTTAAGACTCTGGAATCAGAGAACTAGCCTTGATAAAAATCAGTGAAGTCTACTCTGGATATAGGCAGATAAGAGATTTCAGGCATGATGGCTGCTATCAGGCTTGATAGCTACACTTCTCTCTTTTTTTTTTTAAGACATTTTAGTTGCAGGGATTCATTCTGCTTTTAAATTGTTTCGTTTTTATAAAATACAGCAAAAACTTAACAGAAAAGACCAACTTGGGGAAACAGTGTCGTCCTTGAAATCTTATGAGATACCTAATATTTCAGCAGAATATGTTTTTATATGTATGTATATATGTATATACATACACATATGTGATATCTACATCATTAAAATGAAATATTTTAAATGTTTGCATAATTATGCAAAATCTAAGAAATGTTTTATGTGAACCATTGGAGTGTTTTGACATGTAATCTTGGTATCTGAAAGCACTTCAATTGGAATATTATGTTGAAAAGGCTGGTAATTGTATGGCACTTTTTTGTTGATTCAGCTAAACTATAATTGGAGAGTGAAAGATACCTTCACTTCATGACTACTTTTTCATATTACATCTCTGTGAAGCTTGAAACCATTTAAATATTCATGTATTTCAAACAGAAATCATCAAAACAGTATTGAAAGCTTATGAGGAAGGCTTTCTTGCATTTTGTGTAAATAAAAGTAGTTTGGAATACATGTAATGTTAAAAAACCCCTTGTTTTCGAAGTGTATATTTTTTCTTTAATCTAACATTGTTCTGCCAGTCTTTACTGAAAGATGTTCGTTGCTCCAGTTTTATTGGAGTGATAAACAAAGTATGTGAAGCTAAACAGGTATGGGCAAATGATGGTTTAGAACAAGTAATGACAAGACCTTACTGTTAATTGTCGGGGGCGTTACTGGTTTGGTTAGGTGCCGTACCTGCATTGATGTTTTGTGGATGCATACTTTTGCCTTACTTACTTCATAGTACAATTTTGCTGTTATTCCTAACAACAGCAAAAGTTTGAAATAGTTTTCATAGTTTTAATTCTAGCAATGGGTATTGAAATAACTAGGTCGTCCTACTAATCTGCTAAAACTGCAGCCTCACAGAAAAATCTGCTAGAACTTCCCAGTCTCACACAAAGCACAGCTGGTTTGTGATCCAGCTGAGCTGCTTGTGGGGTGCAATGTCTGAGGGTGGGAGCAGATTAACTGTTCATCATCACCTCTTCAGCAAGCGGACCTTCATCCCCACTCTGATACCTTCACACAGGGTCACTGGTGGGGCTGTTCCAGCACCTCCAGCCTGTCATGCCACTGGCTGAAGGTCCCTATGTGGGGTGGCCTGGTGTGGGTGGCTCTCCTGGGAACCCAGCTGCATGGTGACGCTCCCCAGAAGGAGAGCCGCCTGTTCTCTCCCCTGTGCCATTATGGCTGCTTGTCCCAGCAAATGCCAAATGGGAAGGAGGAACAGGCAGGATTTCTTCTGCCTGCCTTCAATGCTTCTGTGGTGAGTGAGTCACCAGCTCGTGGGCTATGGGTAACGCTGCCATTAGGAAGGCTCTGTCTGATGTTCCTGTTCTTCAGACTGCTGGTTTATATACAGTTGTGCTATATGGTGTGCTCTGATTTTATGGTTGATGAAATGTACGTTAGCCAAATTTTCCTGTGTGTGCTACTGACAAGGAAATCTTATGAAATTCTCCTTGTGACATAGTTCCACTATTAACAAAACCTGTTCTCCTTAAATATTTTCTTTAATTCATTACTACATTGTACATCTTCAGTTTTACACTCTTCTGATGCAGGACTAGTTGTTTCATTTTCAGATCAGTGTCGTTTATCTTGTTCCTTTCCTTATTGTTCTGATTACTCCATAGAAGTGGCTGTAATTTTTATTTTTTTTTTTATGCTGCCTCTTCTGTTTCTGTAGTTCGCATAGTAAGTTTTTAAGCAAATGCAGTATTTTGGGCACAGTCTTGTTAGAGCAAGGAGGGGCTTGCGAAATAACACTAACTGTGAAAACAAGTATGGACTGCTGTACATTGATGTGTTGCTTGATAGATGGCCCAGGTGATAAGCGGATGTGATGGAAAATGACTTGTTACGCTGTCTCAAAAGCTAAGATTAAATTGCATTATCCAACTTGCACCTTTGGCTTCTTTAAAATGACAGAATTTTTGAAGTCAAGCATAAAATCACACCGGACTTAAAAAGGGAAATGCCCACTTGGACAACAGATCTTTGCATGCCTTTGGCTGTGGTAAATCCTAGATAGCGGAGCATATTTTTGTGTTTTGATGCCTTTAATGGGTGATTGACTTTGCTGTGTTTATTATATCAACTTTGTTTTCCTTCCATCCTCCTGCTCGCAGTGAATTTCCAGATTTTTTTTGAGTTTGTAGTTTGTGTGACTTGAAGAGTGGAAATCCCATAAATAAACCTAATATTTGAGGGGGGAGAGGGGGTGTTACTTTCTTCACCCTTAAGGTGCTCTTTTAATGAGAGAATCTAGTGCTGGACTCTTTTTTTGATCTCTTCCCCACACACACTGTGTCACTGTCATGACTCTTAAATATATTTTGTCAGCATTCTAGAGACTGAAGTTACGCTGACCAGAGGTGCCAGAACTGCTCTTTAACTTAGAGAATTGCCCTATTTGCATGAGTTTTCAGAACCTTCCTAATCTTCCAGGCCCTTCAAGAAAGTCATTCAGTCAGTTAATTTGTTTGTTTATTCAGTCAATTCTTCACTAAATTCCTTTATATCTGGTGATATGTCCTGGGAGCTTATGAAAAAAAAAAAGCTTATGCTTTTCTAGTTGTCCTACTGCCTGTTTAAAAGACATTTCTAAATGAAAATTTACAGAATTTTTGTTACTTCTTAATTTCCCAAATATAAGTACTTAACAAGTACTTTTTCTGAATTAATAGGGGAATATATGTCTATAAAACCATATATGTCTGTATAAGTCAATTTAATTTATATTATGCATGTAATTAAAAAAAGTTAGAAGTTGTCATCTTTCAAGTGAGATTGTAATGTTGACCCTTTGTTTGTTTGTTTCAGTCTGTGAATTCATTGAGAGGGAGTTTTTTGAAAGAGCTGAAAGCTCTTGCTGAAGTTCCACCTGGTTGACTGCTTTGCTCTGTAGTCTTTGGTTGTATTTTGAGATCAAGTTCTGTTGATATTGTAAAAGTATTGGGGTTTTGGGTCTTTTTTATACTTCATGATGGAGGAATGATAAAACATCCTCTGAAACAAATGATAGCTACTGCTAATTTTTCTCTCTTACACATGTAAACTACTACTTGTTCATTAAATCCTCTGCTGTTTTAGTATTTATATGTGTTACTTTGTGGTTTGGGAATATAGTCTGAAATTTTTAGTTTCTTCTAACAGGCCAGGGGGTTTTGCTTTGAAAATAATTGATTTAGGAAGGGGCATAAATATTTTATAAAATATTTAATCTTTAGGCACTAGTGTAGGCACATCAGCCTTTTGTGATCAATTCACGTGCAGACCTTGTATGCAGAAGATTCAGTGTCAGTTCATATATAGGATCTACCCAAACATTTGAGAATAGCCATTGATAATTCAACTACAAATCACCAGCAAATTGTCTCTTGTTATTACAGACTGAAATGTAGCTGAACTTTGTTGAACAATGCTTATACTAAACTAGGGCCAAATGAGTACCAAATAAATAAATTTAAGTTTTCATTTAATTTCAAAAGAAGAGCTAGATTTCCATGTACTATCCAGCCTCTGACCTATGAACAGTGTTGATGTCAAACTCCCAACAACCACCATCATCCAAATGTCTAACAAACTTAACAAGCTTCTCTTGTGTTTTATTTCCTTGCTTTTATTTATATCCTCAGGTTGTAATTTTAGACTCCATCTTTTCCTGAACATTTTTTTGTTCTGTGATAAGAACTATTTGAAACTGGGCTACTATGACAAAAATAAAGATATAGTCCTCTTTTATGAAAGCTTAGGTTTTTTCTGTCCCACATTAGGTGGTGTTATATAGTGCATGTAGACCACACAAGTTCAGTAAAACCACATCTAAGGGAAATAGAACTTATGATGAGGTTTAATTGCTGGGGTTGTTGATAGCATTTCATACCTCAGTGTGTTGCTTATCCTCCTGACTTGAGTCTCCTTCTGCTCTCTTTCTTGGAGGAGAATGCGTTGTTTATTTACTTTTTACAAGGTAGTCTTGTCACTTAAATATTTTCCCATACATTACTGTCTTCATTTAGATTTAGGATAAAGTCCTGAGTTCCCATTCTAAGCAGACTTCTGTATGCAGAAGTATCCTGTGCTTGCCAAGTAGAATTAGAAGATCTATTAAAATTCCATCTAAATGCAAGAAAATGTTCCCCATTGTCATAGAATTCCTGCAGCAACCTGTAAGTCACAGCAAATTTAGGATTAATGATTCTTATACTCTGACTAAACTGAAGTATGTGCCAAACTTGAAAGTTAAATATGCTAATATCTTTCAACTTTTGCTGTTTTAAAACATTAAATTACTACTTAAGAGAAGTGTAAAATGATTTAAAAAAACCCTTCATAGGGGAACTGGATGTCATCTAAATGAGTGGCTTTGTTCAGAGTACTAGACCTGTTTTTCAGTTTCCCATGTGTGTTGGCATCTTAAGGATGAACAAGCTCAAGAATGGGGAAGATTATTTCCAGGAATTTTTTGATGTTTTTACTCACAGCTAATTAAGCTTCCTGGAAAAAAAACTGGAGACATTTTTATCCCATTGTGTAATAACATCAGTAAAGGTGTTCTGTTTTTTTTTAACAGGATGTATTTATTTCTACTTGTGATAGACTATTCATCTCCATTCCTTGCTGAAGTAGGATGATTTGAATTTTTTGTTTAGGAGGGGAATGGGTGGGCCTGGGGAAAGTTGGTGTCTTTTGAGTGTGCTTGCCATACAGGCTGTAAAACGCTTAAAATTAACAGGAACTTTAAATGTTCATAAGATTCCGCCCACCCCCCCATGTGTAGTTTGCTTCTCTGTGTGGGGATCTGTATCAGTGTGGCGTTTTTCGTTTTGCAATTGTTTTGGGACTCAGCTTCCACTAGAATACTGTTGTTCTGCAGATGCTGCTCAGAACTGCTTGACAAGTCAATAGGTGACCTGTAATAGAGTTTAGGAATCTGGGACAGTTTAAATATTGGGTTAAAAATCACACTATTCACCAAACAGTGGAGTCCGAGGCTGGAGCAGAGAAACACTGATTATTTTATGTCATGCTGTTTTAACCCGTTTGGGAGTTACTTGGGCAGTGTTTAAACCGAAATATTCTGTATTAGGTCAAACTCCATTTCTGTTTTTTTTTGTATTGTTCGTTAAAAAGAAGACTTCTCTACTGGAAGTTCACAGATGTGGATTCCTGGCTCTTATTTTCCTCCTTAAAGAGGGCTTTTGCATTTCTATCTGTAAAATAAACAGTTTGGGGACTGATGTGAAAATAAAGCCTACCTCATATTTGTCCTATATATTCAGAGCCCTGGACAATGATGCATTTGTTAGCACGGGTACACAGTTGCTGTAACTTGACAGAAGTTGGCACAACAGCTTAGCAAGAATAATGTCACCCTCCCTTCTTGGCCCAGTCGCCTCCAAGCAACCCCTCTCTTGTACAGTTACGAAGCTGTGCTGTGCTGTAAACGATTTGAGGAAGCGGATTTGGTTGAAAAAAAGAGTCCATATAAGTTCACTGCTAGTGTCATTGTAATTAATTTAGTGTTTGTTTTGGGGTTTGTTTGTTTGGTTTTTAATACTGAAATGCATAAATAGTGCTCCACTGCTGACTTTCAAATTTAGTTCTTTGTGCTTTATGCAGTTTTTATTATTTGGGTTGTTCTTCAGTACTTGTTATTTACCCATATTGTAAAAGCACAGAATGGAGGTGTTTCTCATTTTGAAGCTTAAGTCTAAAGTACTTGAGGTATCAGAATCTTAAAATATCATGTAATTCCCTTTTCTTACTCTGATCAGTTAATACCTTCGTTAAACTTTTTCCCTGTGATTCTCTGCTTTGGGTGTGCATTGTAATGTAGCAACAGATAACAGTGCTAAACAAAGGAGGTCTTCAGAGCAGAGTGTTCTGCTCAGGAATATTGTCACCCAGGTGAACTGAAGCCTGTGTTGGTCGCTTTTCATATATTGATTGCGCTTGTTTCGTAGAAGTGTTTTTTCCAGCTGAAAGCTGTGATTAAAAAGTGTAGCTGCTAATTTGGAAGCAATAAAGAAGTAGCAGTAGGTTTGTGGTGGTTTTCATTTTTACACCTTGAAAATTTTCCTTAAATTATTACTTAAGGGAAAGGATTTTCCACATTTTTCTTAAAAGGGCACTGTAGTTTCTCTTTCTGCTGGGACTGTGGGAAAATGTTGCTTCGAGTGTGAAAGAAAAACTGGTAGATTGGTAGCACTGGAGAGTTTACTGCTATAGATGAGGCTTTTTTTTTCCTTTTGGGATTTCTACATTATTTTTCGAAAACAGTTGTAAAAGTTTTAGGGATTTTGTAATTGACTATATATTCAAGAAAATGTGCTGTAGGTTAATTAATCTTGGGGGAATAAGCCATCTTTTTTTGCTTACTATGTTCTTGCTTTCCACAATTATCTAACTTCTTTACAGTTGTGTTCTTCTTGTTCGGACTAACAGCTTTACAGATGCACAAACTTTCGTTACTCAGGATTGGAGAAAATAAAGTGAGCTGGAAAGAGTGTTTACCATATTATTATTATTGATACACACATGTCATTGCTCTGTTTTGTTTGTGGGGAAATAGTTTTGGTTACATTGACCATCACATTCCTTTGAAAGACGAACAGATTAATGAACAGTTTACAAAGAAACATGTTTTATTGTCAGTCAATGATAGAAGAAAAATCCATATGGTGTGTATGAGAATTTTGCTCAATTTGGAGTTCAGTATGCATGCCTAACCACATGTTAACATCCTTTTTGTGTTGTTAATAACTACATTTCCTTCTAATGCAGTCTCCTGGAAGGTCAAACAGAAGCAAAATCTAGTCTGTTTGAATAAAAATTAAGAGTTTGGATTCAAATTGCTCTAAAGCTCAGATTAAAAGCTGAAGGGATATGATGAGTTAACGTTGAGGATACTTACAGAGAGGTCTTCCCAAGAGTAAGTGAGAGCACAGGCATGTTGTGAGAAACACATTAAATGGCATGTGAAACAGGCAGAAAAGGAACTAATTTGTCCTAATAGTATGTGAGTAGATGTGGTTGATAAAATATTTTTTTTATGTAATCTGAATGGAGATCTATTTTTAAAATAATTTTTTATGCTTTCAAAACTCAATAGTTTTATATTGAGTGAGATGACTTGGAGCTAACACATCTGCTTGTAACTTCTCTTGAAAGAACAGGAAAGTGATTAACAAACTGTGTGGGCTTCATAAAAGCATTAAAAAAGAAGGAACAGGGAGTTAAGTGTCAGTTCCTTCAAATCATAATGAAAAATCGCTGTAAGACTTAAAGTATAATAAGAACAGTTAGAGCAAAAATCCATCTGATATGGTATCTACCAGCTGTGGGGTATTTAGCCAAAGAACATAATAAAACAAGTGTAAGATGGTTCCTCCTAGTATCTAGCTTTCGGTAATTTCAGGATTTCCTTCAGAATGCATTATAGCTACATCGCTTTTTCTGAAAGCACCTGAAGGGCCATACCATGAATATGTGATTTTTTGTGTGTGTGTGTTTTTACGCTTTAGCATCTACAGCAGTCTTGTTCCTGGCAGTTTCTCAGTTTAGTTATGAAATCCTATGGAAGATGTTCTGGTTGGTTGGTTGATTTTTTTACTTCTTAAACTATGCTGATTGCATGAAGAAGAAAGCTTTATCTGTGGCCTGATTAGAGAAATGATAAATAATCTGATCTGTGCCACTCACAGTCCCATAGACCTTCACTTTCTTGACTGTTGCTAAGCTGAGGAGTCCATATCTATTTAGTTGGTTCTCTCAAGGAAGCTGTTCAGTGTTTCTGATCGTACTTGCTATCCTCTGACCCTCAGAATAATCAGAATTATAAACAGTTTTCTAAACGTGAACCTTTTAGATGTTTGGTGAGCACAGTGGTTTCTGGTTGGTTGGTTTGTTCTTTTATATTAGTTCTGTTGTCTTCCAAGTATTTGAGCTGATTTGTGAAGATAGCTCTGAAAACAATGGCTAAAAAGATCTTTCTCAAGGAGTTAAAACCAGTTTGGAAAGTATAATATGGCTGTTTGTGCAGTTGCGAATCTTTATCTCATCACTGTCTACAAACCAGTGCACATATCATGGACTTAAAAAGGTTTCAACTTCATTTAATGTGCACTGACAATCATAAGCATAAGAAAGGTGATATGTGTGGGTATAGTGTATACAATGTAATTTATGAGTACCAAAGTCACAATCCCAAAATTGCTTGATTAATACATGCATTGTGTAAAGAAGCAATGCTTTTCAAAAGGCTTGCTGGTTTTTTACCTAATCTTTGACTGTATTAGGCAAATCTTCAATTTAGTGGACCCAAGGGGGTTGAGATTCTTGCTAGCATCCTTTGAAGTTCTGACTGAATAAAAGCAGCATCAATTCCAAGAGGTTTCAGCGTATGTAAACCAAATCATCTTAATTTTCATTTCTCAACAAGGGGAGGTGGTAACTGATTCTGCTGACAGTGCCCTGATGGGGATGAGGTTGGAGCATTACTTCACATTTGGACCAGTGGAATTCATCTTACTCCCATTATTGATCCAGTGACCAACACTTGGCCCAATAACTTTTACATATGGCAAATTTAGTTATGTTACTGTTTGCCCTTTTTCTGGAATGCTTACACACATGGAGAACAGCACTTTCATTTAGGACTGGTCTGATATCCTTCATTCCTTGTGAAAACAATGAAGTTCCTATCCACCGTTGCACCAGTCATTACTATACAAGTTCCTTCCTATGTCATGTCACCTTCAAGTCTTGAAGAATTTCTGTTAAGAGATCTTACCACATGTGTCCTGGAAGCCCAGGTGTTCTGTCAACCAGATCATCCTTCCCCATGTGTCTCTTGGTTGCCTGGGGAAAAAAAGAGATTTGTAAAGCATGGTTTTCATTATATTTATGTAGCTGTCTTCTGACTTATATTTCTTGTAACTTAAACCAGTTTTTCTGGTATAAATTTTAAAACATTCTTTAGTTACCTTGATGTTTCTTCAGAGCTCTTTAAAAACCAAACACAAAAGTAACTAAACTTTTTTTTTTAATTTCCCTTATATTCTTCCCAAAGTGTCCTCACTTCAGTTTTTTTATTGTATTTTTCTTTTTTTTTTTTCTCTCTTTAAGAAGGGCTTAAGCGATTATTGTGAAAAATTTGGACATGTAGAATGTTAATTTGGAATCATGGGATGTCAAGTAATTCTTTTCTGTGGCTTTTGACTAGACATTTGGGATTAACTCAAGATGTAATGAATAAAAATAAGGTCCTTCACCTGCTTAGAAACCATCTATAACACACGCTTCTGAATAGTCTTCACCTTGATTTTTATTTTACTTAGTTAGAATGGTGGGAGCAATGAATGCTTTTGCTGCCAAAACAAGGAGGGGAAAGAAAAAGAAAAAAAACAAAGTTGGAAAAACTGAGGAGAAAAAAAGGGAGGTGGAATTTGCATATTCAATATCAAAGCAGCTTGGGGATTTATTTTAGAAAACAATGTTTTATTAAAAACTCTGCTCTGTTGAAAACTTAGCACTCTGCTTCTGAGTGACTTGCGGAGTAAAAGTGCACAGTTTGCTGTAGTAGATAATGAAATCACAAGTATTTGTCTTACTTTGTAAGTGACAATTTAAAGGTTTGTGATACTAACATTTAGACTGATCTGTGTTGTGTCTTGTAATTTGGAGCATGTGGATGACACAAAAGCATGGCTTGAATCCATGTTTCTGTTCTCTTCTCTTGAGTCTGCAATAAGTTCACTGTTAACAGTCCTTTAAAAATTTAGCTGAATACTTTGAGGCAGATGTTTTGTGAAACAAAATCGCATGGTTTTGCAGTAGAATTAAAATTGGCTCTGTCAAATCTAAAAGACTTTATAAATAATGTCTATTTTACTTGTTTATTGTAAAACTCGAGACATTCTTTGTTCCTCTACATTAGTTTCTTTACAATCCTAATGAATGTAAAAAGCTTTTCTATTACTTTTTATTGTAATCTGCAATTTACCTTGTTTCATTTGGTTATTAGCAAGGGAAACAGTGCAGTCTTTTGGAATGTAATACCTAGAGGTACAAAAAGTAATATGCATGTAAGAGTGCAAATAAGTATTTCTTATTAGAAGGGTACAACAAACTTGTGAAGTCTAAGTGTTAGTTAATGTATTTTCTTTCTATTCAAGCATACATTTAGACCAAATATCCTTTGTTTCTGACAATGCTTGTAGGTTCAATAGGCCTAATATTAAAATTTTCTTTTGACTTTAAATGAATTTAACTATTTTCTGTATAATTGTTTTTTCAAGTTTAGGAATATATGAAAGTAATGAGAACTTAGGGGTTTACCTAGCCATGTAAAATTCTGATTAACACATGTGGAATGCTTAAGAGATAAAATATAAATGTAATAAATTAATGCCTCTTTCTCTGTAGGGTGCTGGTCAAGACAAACTTGGAATATATGTCAAGTCTGTTGTGAAAGGAGGTGCTGCAGATGTGGTTAGTAATACTCTTAAAATATCAGAAGTTCAAAGGTAGAAAGATCCTTTGGAAAAGCTTTTAAATCCTTTGTTTACTATTAAGTGTGAATAATTGTTTTAATTTAGACCACGTTAGCGCTGGTGTATGAATTTTCTTCTCTCTTGAATATGTGATTAGGATGGCCGTCTGGCTGCCGGGGATCAGTTGCTCAGTGTGGATGGTCGAAGTCTGGTGGGCCTGTCCCAGGAAAGGTATGAAATTCTTTCCTTGAGTGCCTTTACATGAAGAACATGCTAAGCGTAATCATTTACTGCAAAGGGCTGAAGCTTGATTGGTTTTTACATGTTAGACTTTCTCTTGACTTTTGATAACTCCCTATAAATAACCTTAGTAACAAGTTCAACTGTTCCTGGAGTTATTTTCTGTATATGACGTGGATTATCTCTGTAGAAGAGATTGTAGTACACATTTGGGCTTTAGACTCAAGCAAAATTTGTTTAGCTCTAATTTTAAATATTTTGGCTTCTGAACTTGAACTGCAGAAACTGGAAATATTACTTGCCTGTAGGTTTTGTCTGTTTAATAAGTGTGTCTTCTAATCATCATCTTCTGATTTTTTTTCGAAATTATTTTTATTATTATTCAGAAAAAGATTGTTTTGTCAAACAAAAGATTACTAGGATAAACGTGAGGCATCATGACATACACACTGATAATAAGGAGAACTAAGTAATTCAGTGCCTAATTTTATTTTGTTTTATTTGCTTTGGCTTTTATTGCAGGGCAGCAGAACTTATGACAAGGACAGGTTCTGTAGTAACACTAGAAGTAGCAAAACAAGGAGCAATTTACCATGGATTGGCAACTCTGCTTAATCAGCCATCTCCAATGATGCAAAGAGGTAAGAACACTTATTTATGTCAATAACAGCTTCATAAGTCTAGAGTGCAGAAAATAAAATAATTCGCAGTAGCTTAACATTTACTACCAAAATATTCAATCAGAAAAGAAACATAACTGCACAGAAAAGTAACATTTCCTTTCTTATCAAAATTTTGTTGTTTTTTTAAATATTGTTTGAAATTATGCTAGTCTAATCATTAAAAAAAGCTTTGCATATGTACCCTTTAAAAAATTAAATGATGCGTTTAAACAGTTTTGAAGTGACTTTTATTTTAACAAATGGAATATAATGAATACAAAGGGTGTTAAATTTCAGTGGCTTTTCTGTCCCTTTCATAAAAGCTTCTCTCTTCCTCTCGAATGTCTCTCTTGTAACCAGAGAGTACAATGTAATTACTAAGAGTGAAATAAATAGAAACAGAAGCCCTTGAGACATGTTTTGCCATTGAATTTTTTTTAAAACTAGAAATCACACAGAATGTTAGGGATTGGAAGGGACCCCAAAAGATCATCTAGTCCAATCCCCCTGCCAGCGCAGGAATTGAAGCATGTCGTCTTAAGTTTCTCTGTGATCATAAGAAGTTCTTTGATGTTTCTGCAGAGTTATATTTTATCATCCTGCTTCAGTGAACTAACTCCAAAAGATGTATTTAAGTCTTACATAAAATAATGTCCTAAAGGAAATTATTTTGCAAAGGAAGACCTTTTCTACATGTAGGGTAGTATTACAGTACAGAAACGAATGGGTTAAAAGAATAAATCCTTATTATCGCAGTTTACAACACCATCCCAGATGCCATATGCCTCTGAGAGTCAGCAAGAGACTTTTCAGTAAAGCATATTTGGCTTTTCCAAATATTGTCGCACCTTTTCAAATGTTCTTTTGAAGCACACAAATCAAAGGAATCCTGTATAGTTGATACAAGAGTGGGATTGTGTATCTGAAGAAGTAAAGATTTTTGAATTTAACGTTTTACTTTACTGGGAACTCATTTTCAATTGTAAATGCAAGGTAGCTCTGTTTTGAAAAAGAACATGCTAGACGCTAGTTAATATAAGTCAAAGGGGGAAAATACATATGCAACTATTACAGTTTCTGACTGCCGTGGCTCAGGTAAACCCCGACCAAAGAGTGAAGGTTTTGAGCTGTATAATAACTCCACTCAAAATGGGTCACCTGAGAGCCCGCAGTTGCCGTGGACGGAGTACAGCGAACCAAAGAAGCTGCCGGGAGATGACAGATTAATGAAGAACAGAGCTGATCATCGCTCCAGTCCCAACGTAGCAAGTAAGTAAGATTATCCTGCCTTTAGAGGGTAGATGCCTCCTCCGTTAGTTTTAGAGGCCGTTGAATTAAAAAAGGAGATGACTGTTCTTAAAAATGGATTAAGTTTAAAATGCCAACATAGTCGTAACAATTGGAGCAAGCCTCTTGTTGGAACTATTCAAGGGAAAAATCGTAGTTACTTTGTGAATGCTAGTATTTTATTAAGCTATGTAAATTATTATTAATGGTCATGTATATGCTTCCTTTAACTTTCCAACAGATCAGCCTCCAAGCCCCGGGGGAAAGAATGCTTATGCATCTGGAACTACCACCAAAATAACCTCAGTCTCTACTGGAAATCTTTGTACAGAGGTCAGAAGTGGCAAGCAAAATGCTGGCTATTAAACTTTACTTAGCTATCAATAGCGTCAGTGTGCTTGAGTCAAACCAGTTTCTTCTTTACTGTTTGAACATAATGCTGGTGATAGAGACTGGGTGGGGGTTTTGCTTATTACAGCTAATGAAAGATTGTGACAGCTTTGAGTGATTTGTATTAACTTTATTCATGAAGTTGTACTCGTGATTTCTTAGGTTTGTGCAATATCACGCACTCGTTTTCAGACCATAAAAACATGAGTCATAACTACAATTTATATTTGATACTAGACAACCTCTTTATCTCCTGTTCCAGACAAATAGTGCTCTTATGAGCCAGAAGAAAACATTTGGAAAATGCATGTTTAAAATAATGTTCCATACAGATCTGTGTGATTAAAAAATCTGTTCTTTCTGCCTTTTTCAGGAACAGACTCTGCCCCCACGACCTGAAGCTTATCCCATCCCAACACAGACCTATACTAGAGAATATTTCACATTTCCAGCTTCAAAGTCCCAGGATCGAATGGGTCCAGGTCAGAGTCAGTGGCCAAATTACGAAGAAAAACCACAAATCCAGGCAGAAAGCAACCATTCAATCAATACTACAATGCAGGTGAGAAGAAATTTATTCCAATATAAGAAAAGAAAAAAAAAAGGGGCGGGGGAAAAACCCACAACAACACCAAAAAACAAACTAACAACAAAAAAACCTGAAGGAAACTTCGTGCCTTCCAGAGTGCTGGAGACATTTTTACAGAACAGTCAACTCTCTATAATCTCTGAGCTTTTGAGGACAAACTGTAACACATGAGGAGAACAACTGTACTTCTGCCAAGATTCGGCTTGGGTTCAAAAACCCTACTTTTTGCCCACCCCAGCCTCCATAGAGTTTGTTATCAAGTTCTGCAAACCTGTTATCTGGGATGTTTTAATCCCCTGTTAGAGGTAATGGGGTGTAGATGGTAGCAGGGTTTGTCTTGTAAAATGCATTGTGCTTTTCTGAAAAGTAAGCTAAATCTTTCACTCTTCCAAGAAGGGTTTACATGGGAAAATCTTTTTGCCTGCTGGGTGTGTTAATTAAGTGACAAAGTGAAGTATTAAAAATGAAATAAAACAGTACTTTGAGACCTATCCAAGGTGTTCACTGAAACATATGTCCTGCTCTCTAAAAAAAAAAGAAACAAACCAACCAACCAAACAACAAAAAAAAAAACAGAAACAAAAATAAAGGAAGGAAAAAAACCAAACAAACAAACAAAAAACCCAACCAAACAAAAAAAAAACCTGAACATTTAAGTTGACCTGCACTGTACCTTTATAAATTAAAAAAAAAGTGATGTTCCACTTTATAAATGAGTACTTTACTCACATCCATATAGGAAATTAAATCTATATCTACTAAATCCAGTCACTAGATCATATTTTTTGCCAATCTACCATGGACTTAAAAAATATAGAGAGAAAACTTTTTTTGTTATAAGAGCAGAGCCTTACACCAGGGTCAGTATGTTTTACTTTTAGAAAAGCAGTGTCATGTAAATTGGCTTGAGATTGTGTCATAGCAGCAAAATAAGGATTGGTTATTGGTAACTCACACATGTATCAACAAGTGGATTCAGTAAAAAGTCAATTGAATAAAAGCTTAGTGCTTTTTTCTCAGTATTATATATATCAAATCCTAATTATTTCAGCTGTTAAGAAAATAGATGTTACACCCAAAGTAGGATGGTAATTTTGAAGGAGAATGTTGCTAGTTAAACAACTGTGGCAAATAGTTATGGAAATATTTTGCTGAATTTCTGTGCTTAATTCCTTCATGTTTTGTGAGTTCATCTCACCTAATCTTAGCTGCAGTTTTAAGGCTGAATGCAGTGCAGAAAAGCATTTTGATAAAGCAAATGGCTTGAACCTTTAGCTTGCTACAAGTATTGGAAATGTACACGATTCTTCCCCACCATACAATAGTTCTTTTAAGTTGAAAATTAGAGGAAAATAGACTTTGAAAAAAAAAATTTTAAAATATTTTTTAAAATCTTTTAATCTTTATAATTAATCTTTACATTCAGAACTGGGCATGCAAAAAAAGAAAAAAAAAAAGACAAAATGCTATAAGCTACTGACTGATGTTAAATGCCTGTTTTCTGCTCTACAGGCCCTAGCAAACTATTTGGCTAGGTGCATCTTTACAGCAAATCTAACACAAATAGCTGTGTATTCAGCTCTGCTGGACTAATAGAGCATAAAAAATACACTTGTTCATCTCAAAGAAGGCATTCTTTAGAGGTCATGGTTAAGGTCATTGATGGAGCAAAAAGAAGAGGAGTTTGCTTTGTTAGTCTTCTCTCAGTTGTTGCTAATTGGTACATTATGTGCTCAATGCTTAGTAGTTCCTAACATCTGAAGTATGAATATTTGCTTTAAGAAAAATCATTAACACATTTGATAAGCCTAAATTATGGCCCAGTATTCCTTTTCAGGAGGTTGTACAGTGCAGCGAGACGCTGGGCTTTTGCAAAAAAAGACTTGGTGTTTGATGCGCTAAAAAAGTGGCAGAAGTGCAGAGCGGTACCCGTGTGCCCCAGAGCAGGCAGGATGAGACCTGAGCACACAGCTGCTGTACCTGGGACTGACACCACAGTGATGAGATTTCTCTTCTGTGGGACCTCCTGCCTGTTGCTGGAGCCGGGTGGGCAGCGGCTCCCTTGTCTCCTCCCCAGCAGCCTTTCGGCTTGCCTGCCCATTAGGAAAAATGTGCAGTCAAGCCAGCTGGAGGCTGAATGACAGAGCTGGGATGCCTGAGCTGCTCTTCCGAGCTGCCAGGGCTTGCATGTGGGGGAGGGGGTGTCAGGGATAGTCCTGAGAAACTGGGCAAGCTGGGGAGGTTTTCAGCTTAAGCTCCATTATGCAGTCACCCTTCCTCCCAGTCCAGATTTCCAGACATTTCAGCAGTTGCAATGTCTTCCATGACCTGAACGAGTTAAAAGGGCTGAGAAGAATATTTTAGTGTTGGTTTTGGGAGACTTGCTGGGCATGGAAATGCTGAAATTCACTAAAAGTAATTACCTCCAGTAATAAGAATGTGGTTTGTGAGCCATTTTCAAATATGGTTTAATATAGATGGACTATGAAATACATGCCTT
The DNA here is from genome assembly GCF_963082525.1 of Nesoenas mayeri. Classification (NCBI taxonomy): domain Eukaryota; kingdom Metazoa; phylum Chordata; class Aves; order Columbiformes; family Columbidae; genus Nesoenas; species Nesoenas mayeri. The sequence goes on from NC_137544.1 coordinate 74,327,410, forward strand.
GTTTAATTTTTTTCCAGCGTGTGGCTCGTTCCCAGGAAGAACTCCGAGATAAAGTTTTCCAGCCTGAGAGGAATCGTTTGGAAGTCGTTATACGGAAGGATGTAGAGTACATTGATCGGAAGTCAGACAGTGATCAGTGGATGAATTCATCTGTGGATTCTAGCACATCTAGCCAAGAACACCTGAACCATTCGTCCAAACCCGTCTCGCCTGGTTCTTGTTTAGCTAAAAGTGGACCTGGACGTTGGAAAACTCCAGCTACGAGCCAGCCAACTCCAGTTGCCATTTCCCAGCCCATCAGAACAGATCTTCCCCCTCCACCACCACCTCCTCCAGTGCATTATGCAGCTGAATTTGATGAACTACAAATGGATTTGCCTCTGCCTCCCCCTCCTCCTCCAAATCAGGTAGGAGCACAAGCATCTTCCCAAGTAGCCGCTGCTGAGCGTAAAAAAAGAGAAGAGCATCAGAGGTGGTATGAAAAGGAAAAGGCACGTTTGGAAGAAGAACGAGAAAGGAAACGTCGTGAGCAGGAGAGAAAACTGGGCCAAATGCGTTCTCAGCCACTAATTCCTGCTCAGCCTGTGGTTCCCCCTGTTTCCCTTCAACAAGTGAAAACAGAAAAAACTTCAACTTTGCAGAGGTCTCAAGAAACCGTCATTCGAGAGCTTCAGCCCCAGCAGCAGCCTCGGACTATTGAGCGCAGAGATCTGCAGTACATTACTATCAGCAAGGAAGAGCTGTCCTCTAGTGACAGCCTCTCTCCGGATCCCTGGAAACGGGATGCTAAGGAGAAACTAGAGAAGCAGCAGCAGATGCACATTGTGGACATGCTGAGTAAAGAGATTCAGGAGCTTCAGAACAAGCCTGATCGTACAGCGGAAGAAAATGACCGTCTGCGCAAACTCATGCTTGAGTGGCAGTTCCAAAAGCGGCTTCAAGAATCAAAGCAAAAGGATGAAGATGATGATGAAGAGGAGGATGACGATGTGGATACTATGCTCATCATGCAGCGACTGGAGGCAGAAAGAAGAGCAAGGGTAAAATGGGATAATCCTTTCTAGACAAAAGTATTGTAAATGTCTTTCTTGGTGGGTTGTCTGGCTTTGTCCAAGTATTTTGAAATTCTTACTGGCTAAAGGAGGATGAAGCTTCTTAAGTACTTTGAGTTTTAAAATTGCTAACTTACAGTGGCTTCACCAGTTATGTATTATGAAAGTATCATAGCTACCTATTGTAGAATCCAAGTTGGCAGTCAAATTTGCTCTTCTTGTTGTGGGGAAAAAGATTCCCTTTGGATAAAGGGATTTTGCCATGTAGCTGGAATAGGATTACAAGCTTAAATATGGCAGGAATTCGCTCACAGGAAGGTAAGAAAAACGTTTGAAATTATGAAAGTCTGTAGGAGAATCAGGGACAAAAAATAGTGTGGGTTCTTTTTCCTTTTCCTTCCCACTCCGCTCTCAAATATATTTACGTCTAGGTGGTGTTATTTATAGTCTTGGACCTGAGCACAGCTGCTGAACGCATGCTCTTTCCAGGGGACAGTGGACTGAAGTTCCACTTCTCTGGTCTTCTCCAAGTAGAAGCTGGGGCACACGGCAGCTGCTCCCTCTGCCTTCACCAGCACCTTGGGTGACCCCAGCGGTGCTGGGGGAAGCATTAGGCTGAGCCATGCGGGTTTGGATACACCCTGTCTAGGGCTCCAGCTCATACGTTCCTGGATTTTGTGTGGTATCCACTTTAATCAGTATCTCACAAGGTTTGCTAACCTTAGCTTCAGTACTGTGAAAGCTCGTAAATATCTGATAAGATAATACAACTGAATAGTGTGATGAAGTTTTTTTCACTGGTGGTGGCTGTTGTCTCTCTGTTACATCTGTTGTTACTGGGGAACCATTTCTATAGGATAATTTGTTTTTCTTTTCTGAATAATAGCACAGATACCAAAGTTGCATACCAATAGCTGTGCTTTGACAGGCTTAAAAGCTAGCTCTGTAATATGCTGAGTGTCTTCTGTTTGTTTGTCTTGAAAAGTTTGCTTAATTCTGTGATAGGCAATTTCTAATTCCTGAGAAATGTTTGCATGTGCTTATTTTGACATTCAGAAATAGCTATTGGCTTGAGTAGTATTCGAGTTCAGGATTGTTTTGACAGCTTGATTTCCTAAACTTACTCTTCTCATATTTACTGCAGTCTGCATTGCTTTCCTTTTTTTCTTGTGGTTAACTTTATTACTGTGTAAAACAATAGATACCTCAAACTTGGAAACTGAAGAAAGGAAAAGCTAAATATATCTTTGGCAAACACATTGCATTAAAGCCCAGCATTGCTAACATATCATTTGTAGCATATTAGGCAGTTACCTATGGGCATAGAAAGTCCATGTAAAACTGCCATTTTAACAAACAGTGTCTTTAAAACTTCACTGTAGCAAGGCTAAAAAAGCCATGTGTCATTAACAGAAACACAGTTGTATTGCATAACATTTATATCAGTCTCCTCTGCGCATGCTGGATTTAAAATACTGTTTGTGCTTGAAATTCTGCCAGCATTTTGGAAATAAAAAATAACAGTCGTCTTGAACTGAAGTAATGTTTCCATTTTGGTGACATTTCACTATCTATACTACTAGAGATGCGATATGTAGTACCTCTGGAGAAATACTGCGGTTTCGAATGAATCAAACCGATTCTGGTAAAAATTTCGGATTATTTGACTGTTTTCATTTCTGTGTTTCAGGTTTATGTCAATTCAGTTCCTTGTTCTAAAGCAGCTGACTTAACAAATAAAACGCTTTTGAAATAGCGGAAGTCTAACCTATCTTTATTTTCACTGTGTATCTTTCTTTTTTTCCCCTTTCTTACTACCTGCAGCAGACTGCTGTGCCCGCAATCTCTGTTCTAGATTTGGTATGTTTGCTTCTTTCTCTTCAATATCTCTTTCCCATTTCAGTTCTTGATATTATTAATAACCGTCCTCTATGCTTTGGATGATAATTTGGTATCTTCGGGTGTTCAAATCAAAAATCATTGTGATACAATAAGCAGTAAGTTAACTGTAAGCATGCATCTGAATGTTTCCAGACGTGGTGACTCCTTTCCCTGTGTTTCCTTCCCTTCAGATGTTGTGTTCTGCTTGCACATTTGATTTGTCTGTTGTAGCAGTGGTCTAATGTAAAACTGTGTATTTGATGTTTTGTCCAATTGTGTTTATAAAATCTTACTAAGTGCTTGGAATGAATAGGCTATGAGGTAAGATTTCCTCCCTTCCCCACCTCTGCAGGATTTAGAAGAGCTCTAGCAACACCGTTCCTTTCCAATCTGAAATGAAATTGTCTTGGGAGCCTAATAGTACAGTGTGCTGTTCCAGCACATGCTGAAACCCTGTTGTTTACAGGTGTTACAATGTTCTCATTAAAGTAAAAAGGAATTGTAAACTCAGAAATTACTTCTGAACTAATATTTCCAAATCAGTCACATAAACATGCAATTATTAAGTTACCATATAATTTCATTTTCAGTTGGTTAATACCATTCTTTCCTATCTAAAACATGGCAGGCTTTCAAACTGCAGCAGTAATTGGTATGACTCCGATTAATTCCATATTTTATTGCTCTCATTGGAAAAGGGTACATGGAAAAAAAGAGGTCTGTAGTCTTCTAGAGGAGAAATATATCCCCTTCAAAGTGTATTTCTGTATCATTAGTATACCAATTTGAAAGAAGGGTAATGCTTGCAAGTCCTGATAGTATAACTAATTTGTGCTGCCGGAAAAAACTGTAAACGTGACTGTTAAAAATATAAATTTGGACATTTAGCACTGCTTTATTTAAAAAAAAAAATCATCTTGAAAAGATGATATAGTAGATGTATAGAATGCATAGTTCAGATAACTTAATAAGTCTGTCTGAGGTATTTGGTTTTGTACCTCTATGGTACTTCAGTGTTAAGCAGTTGACAGCAGGGAAACAGGTGAAGCATGTCAGCTTGCTGAATTAACAGACAAGCCAGGACTTAGGGATTTTTCAGGCTTAGTGTCTTATCAATATTTTTTTTCTTATTACTACTCCTGTTTTGGTTTTTGAGGTTTCTGGTTTGGTTTGTTTTTTTTTGCTTAAGCCTAGGTCCCCAAAGCCGTGACTGGATAGATAAAGTACTTTGCCAAGCAGGCTGTAAACTTGTGGATCTTTCTGTGACAGGGGATTGTGGAGGCAGACAGCATCATCAGCTTTAAAAATGGATTAGGCAAATTCCTGGGCGTGACGCCTGTTAACCACCTACTCAAAAGATTACGCCAGGCTGTGCCGACTGACATCTCCAGGACTGTGCTGAATGCTGGGAAACATCAGTAGAAATGGCCAGGCCCCTGTGCAGCTCCTCTTGCCATGGTCAGAGAGAGAACACTGCGCTAGATGCGTGGCCTGAGTCAGCTGAGGATTTATTATGTTCATAAATTTAGCTTTTTCTCAAAAAAAGAGGCAAGCTGCCTCTGAGATTATGTTGAATGCTGTACTCAGCAAATACCTCTTTTTCCTAATTTTATCACTTTCATACTGTTCATATGACTTTCTGGGCATAGGTGCATCTGTCCTATACCACTTCATGTACCCGATCAATTACTTTGTAGTTTCCAGAGGGGAAAAAACCACACGTTAGCATGCTCCATGCTTTTTTCTGTATGTCTTAATTGGAGCATTGATGATAGTTCTGATAATTGAAAAGCTGGTGAAAGGTGATGAGTAGTTACTGCATGGTCAACTAGTGTGTGCCTTTTTAAATTCCCTGGGCTACTAACAGATCTGACCCAGCTTTAGTTGTCATAAATAAACTGGCCTAAATTTAAAGTTCTTCCAGATCTTCTTTTAAAGCATTCTAAGCAGTGCTTGGAGAAATTAATTTTGTCTGGAATCTGAGACTTCCTGGGTGCCTGCCAGTCCTGTGAATATCGTAACATTTCTGATAAGGAGCCAATGGGCTGATCCATGATGAGGAGCAAGAGCTGAGAAGAAAGGTGGCCTTTCTTGCCTCTCCTGGGCAGGAACAGCGCTGTGAGTGTTGGCCACAGAGGGACAGAGCCGTGCGGCTGAGTAAGTGGTTGGCACTTTGCAGTAGCTCTGGGGAAAGAATCAGCGCTTTGTGCTGAGCTGCTTCGCTGAGTTACATCTGGGGGAACAGAACACTCTTCCCCGTCAGCTGCCTGTGTGGGTGGATCGGTTGTTTCTACCTGTTACGGCATAAGCATATACTGCTTTGGAGAAACCCTGGAAGTACAGTAAATCACAGGAAAACATGGCCTTTAAACTAGAGAAAAACTAATTGGGATAGAGAAGTATAGAATCAAACTATTCAACCTGAGAATCTCTTAGTTGTCTTACTAGGAACAGAAGGTGAAGCTGCTTTCCTTCATGTCTTGAAAATCAGGGAGTTGGATTTGAGCTGGGTCACACACAGAAATGCCTCACCATCCCCTGCTCCCTGCCAGGCTCCAGGAACACTCCAAAGTAGAAACTCATTACCAATCACAGAGAAATGAAATGTCACTCACTCTGCAGTAGTGGCTCTATTCCTGCTTGTGCCTTTCATATAATTTCTGGCCTTTTTATTAGGTGTGACGTGGATACTGTTGTCATTGCAATTATTATGGTTCAGGTGCTGACAACAGTTCCCAGGTGGGCACCCTGAGCAGTTTTCCCTTCTTTTCTTTACTTGCGCTTCAAGAAAATAAGCCCTCCCCTTTAATTTAGTCTGAAATATTTTCTTATTTAAGTGCATTTGATTAGGAATGTTTGCTTCTAAACAAAAAGGCATGCTGTAACCTGAGATCAGAGATTTTCTCTAAATGCAAGTGGAACAGAGTCAAGGAGTTTTCCTGTATTTTTTCAGTGTGCAGTTTTTATCTTTATTTTTTTAAGAGGAAATGACTTGACTTCTATAAACTCTTCTGAATTACTAGCTGTCTTTCCTTTTTACAGCAATATTGTCTCCTTTGCTCTCCTTTTTAATAGCCAAGACAAGAAGAGGTCTTAATCTGAGCAGGGAGTTGGTTAACTACTAGATTTCCTTCTCTACTGTATAGAATAAGCTTGATCTCTGTGTCGTTTTCAGTAAGGAATTATGAAAGTTTTAGCCCCAAATAAGGGGAATTTACTTGGAGTTAGCATCCTCTAGTACACATTTGCCAAATTACCGCATAAGTGAAATTAATTAATTTTGTTCTTTAGCTTTCATGCTCAAAAATGGTTGTATTCAACATTGGAGAGGTGTTTCACTGCAATTAGTCTGTATAGCTGCTTGAAGATGTAGAAGGCAAATGTTTTTAAAGTTACCTGTTCTACAGGGTCCTAAGATACTCATAACACAAATACTACAGGAACACTGGGGGGAAATAATTACCAGAAAATTAGTCAAAAAGAAAAAAAAGTTTGTTTTTAGAATTGATTAGAAAGCCTAATCTGCTGTAAAGCACATTCCCTGTTAATAGATTGGAGGGGAGAGATACCTGCATGAAAGTTGTCCTCAGTCTATTGAAACTAAATTTCTCTTACTATACCATTATGGCTTTGTGTCTTAAGGACCTTTCTTTCTAAATGAAACTAGATTGTAAAAACAAATCCAAGAGTACAGAAGTACATGCAGCTTATAGCAAGATCCAGTGATTTACTGATTTATGCCAATCATATGCTGCAGTAAGAAGTAACACAGCATGTAGTCCAATTTCTACATGTGAATGTTATTGTGCCAGTGAATATTCTTGTCCATGAAGGGCTTAGCTACTGTCAGCTTTAGAGAACCGTGCAGAGTTTGGATTGCACTACTGCGCAGTGTTTACCATAAACATACAGAAAATAGTGTTGTCTGTTGGACACAAGTGTTCACATGAGCTGCTTAATCTCAGCAGTTGAAGATTTTGTTGCCCCACTCTCTACTTTTTCCAAAACACATCTGTTGCAGATACAGTGGGAGATTTTATTTATCTCCTGAGACTATTTGCAGACTTGCTGAATGAGCCTGTTACTTCAAATGGATTGACCGTTTAACTAATGAGTCATGATTTTTCCGGTGCTTGAATACTAATCCAAAATGAAAAACCAATTGGCTGCTGGAGCTGTGGACTGTTGGTCTCCAGTATTTAATTTCACTTTACTGTACCTATGAGACTGTGGTTACTGAAGCTGTCTGGAACGTGAGTCACCTCACTCTTCTGCTAGGGCTTCATATATGACTGCTAAAAATGCCTCCCTGTACCTTTTGTGCTTTTATGTATGTAGTTCTTTGATTTTTTTTTTTAAATTTTTTTTTTAGGGATTTTTAGAGAAACTAGCATAACAAAGCATACTCTTAACAGCTGGAAATTATATTGATTTATCTGTAGTATAGCATTTTCTACTGAACGTTTGTTTTGGATTCTTTTTTTATTTAAATACTCAGGTTATTTTTTTTTTCCACACATTTTGCCAACACGAGTGACGCAAAAATTAAAGCTGTGTCTCTGTTAGTTACAGGATGAAGAACGCAGACGACAGCAACAGTTGGAAGAAATGCGCAAACGAGAAGCAGAAGACAGGGCCAGGCAGGAAGAAGAGCGCCGGCAGCAAGAGGAGGAGCGGACCAGGAGAGAGGCTGAAGAAAAGGTTGTGGTTTCCTGCAGGGTTTCCTATAGTCCTCTCCTCTACAGCCTGGCCTGTAACAGCTCAGTGTTGGGTCAGCAAGCGTTAAACATGCCAGGCCTAGTGGTAATGGTCATGGCCAAGCCTTCAGTTTATCCTGTATAAAACACAAATTAAACAAATAACCCATTTGTGGTGCCCAGAGTTCACCAGTATTGCATAAATTGTACTGTAGTTTTACTGGCCAAAGGTATTTGGCAGTGGCAAGGACTTGCCTTCAGAGACTTTTCTGAAAGTCATGGCAGAAATTGGTTACCTCCTGGTTTCCTGCAGCTCCCAACGTGACTTGCTAACCATCTTTATTATAATGGCTGAGTGACTGATGTTGGGTTTTGCTGTGTCTCAGAAGTGGCACTTAAATATTTTTGCAGTAATTGTTCTATACAGATACAGAGAGAAATATGGAATATACTCATCTCCATGCCACTGTATATCATTGCATTTTATGTTTGGACTATTGGAGGAAAAGGTATTTTTTCTAGAAAGGAAGTAAATAACTTCAGCAGATAAATCACTGTGAGGTCAGATTCCAAACATTCAGGCTCCTAAGTTGCTTCAGAATATTATATATGAATTTGAAAAGTTTTATTGTCCAAAATTGGAAGACAAAGCGCCTCATTTGACTCTTAGCATGTTTGTTAAGGCCCTTTTCTTCCTAGAGGAAGAACAGTTACTTTTGTTCAGATTGAAGACTTGCCTGTTAGTAGCACTGACTTCAGAATGAAGGAAAAGGGCTAGTTCTTAATGTTGAGAGAAATTTCCTCTTGTAAGATTGTCAAATATATATATTTTCTATATATAGTTACATATATATTAATTTCTGACAATGATGCAGCCAAATGACTTTTGGGTCACACACTGGAGAGGTTTTCACTGGCAGATCTTGACTGAGACACTTGTACATCTACCAACTCAGAACTCAGCACCATCTGAGTGGTTTTAGAGAGTAGTACAAGGAGATGAGTTTCATGTCTTTGCTTTAGATGAAGATCAGAATTTTTTTTTTTTAGGATGGTTGACTCACAGTGCTGAGCAGATGAGGTGGACTTTTTTAAAACACATGGATTAAAATCAGAAAGGATGGTTGTTCAAAATGTCATGTATTCCCAGCAGAAGTCTTACTATGCTTAGGCAAAAGGTTTTTTGTGGCATACAGTTTCCAAATATACATTTTAATTTGTTATCAAGCTACTGAATAGACCCTTGTGTCACTTTACAATGTGGTTTAGACAAGAGCTGAACAGAATTAAATGCTATTTAGTTTAAAACGGTAAAAAATGACTTAAACTAGAAAAATACATAGATGATGTTTCATGGCCTTTTAAATGGTCAAAAGCATCATATAAATGTCATTAGCATAGACTTTTTTAAAATTTGGTTTTTTAAAAGGTATTTGATGTCTGTATTACTGAAGTTCTTGGTAATTTGATTTCTGTGTGAAAGTAATTTTCATGGTATTTATAATAGGAGCTTTGTTAGGGTACATCTATTCCAAGGTGCTGTTGATTAATTTACACTGTATGCAGCAAAATTACAAAGTTCCTTTTTTTAAGTGGTACTTAATTTTAGTTATTTCCCTCTCCCACAAATTCTTTACAGCTTTAATGAATCTACCCTTTATTAACTGTAGTTATATTTGGAGTAATAAATGCTGGAATCGCCCTTAGTTGTCTAGGCAGCTGCCTCGGCTACCAGAGGCAGTGGTAAACCTGGAAATAACAGCAATGCTGTGTCACAGGACAGCTGCCTTTTTTTTCATAGTAGTAAATATTCTTTCTGTGAGGCCTTATAGCTGCTCTGCTTATTGCCAGAAAAGGAGAGAAAAAAAAAAAAACAAACCAATGTTTGTAGCTCAGTGATGTAAAACTTAAATCTCTTAGATTGCCGTGTGTTTCTGACTGCTGTGTCTCTGTTTCCTCTGGGCTTGCAGCGGCGGCAGGAAGAGGAGTATTACAGTCGCTTAGAGGCTGAAAGGCGCAGGCAGCACGATGAAGCAGAACGAAGATTACTGGAACCTGACGAGCCTGGTCTGTACAGACCTCCACTTCCACGGGAATATGAACTCCCATCCCCAACCCCTTCATCTAACGCTCCTCCTCCCCCACCTCAGCGAAACACCTCTTACCTCAAAACACAGGTCCTCTCCCCTGACACGATTTATACTGCCAAGTTTGTTGCATACAATGATGATGATGAGGAGGAGGAGGATTCCAATCTAGCAGGTCAGGATAAGTACTCCAGCACAAGAAAATCTTATGGTGACTTTCCTCCTGCCACCCTTAAGCCACAGCAGCCCTCCCGCCAGCCTCGCCCGGTTTCAGATGGCCTCTTTCTTTCCAACTCATTCCAGTCATCTCCAGTCAATGCCAACAGTACTACTGCCAAAAAAAGCCAGCCCCCGCCCCCACCAAACAAACCGAGTTTCATCCCTGCCAGCAGCTCTAAAGGTAGACACCATGAAATCAATCGTCTCTACAGAACTATCCTCATGTTTTCAACTCTGGTGCTGTAGATTGAATCACTCACTTTGTGATTTATTCTTTTCCCACTTAATCACTGTTTTCACTCTGGTGATCTAACTTAAATCCTGATATTAATATGAATCCTCCAATTTTTAATTGTTTTGATCTCTCAAATTTCCTTGTTCCTTACCCAAACTCTTCAAAAGCAAAAATTCCATCTTTCACACAATGAATCAGAAATTACTTTAACTGTTACTCAACCAATTCAAAGTACTGTTGGTTTTGACTTTCACTCTGTATCTTTCAGTGATTTGTTTTGTATGACTGACCACTGGTTACTCAGGGCATCTGGAAGTGCACCTTTCTTGAACACAGGAAGCCTTTCCTAACGGGTTCATGGACAGAGCTGATCTTCTGTTTCCTTTATTGGTACCAGGGTTCTCTTTTAATAGTGTGTGCAAATGGCTTTAAAAATTACCTTTGTAGATGTAGTTCTGAAGTATACAAGCACCAACGGACATACAGAACATGCAGTTAGTTTCATGTGTTGGGCACCATTCCTTCTGGTTAGTACAGTGCAGTTTTCTTGCAGAGAAAAAAAAAATCTAAATTTCATCTTAGTGGGTTTTGCCTTACAGTTCATCCCCCTCGCTTCTACTCCCCTGTATTTCTTTGTCTTCTCATCCTGTTTCTTTTGTAACTCCAAATGGACAACCATAATAGAGTTTAACTTCAGGTTGAGCTCTAGCTGCTAGCAACTTCAGCACCTTATTTTATCTGCAGAGTACTAGCTTAGCTGTACTCGTGAATTCAAAGCTAATTCAGTCCAAAATTCTATGCTGAATTTTTTTTAACTGCTGCCATATGGGAGGCATCTTAATAATGTTACTCTTTGAGTACGTTTGTGTAAATCTCACTCTAATAAATGCAGTTTATTGACCTAAGTTTTTGTCTTTAAATAGCAGCATCTGCCAGCACTTCCCCTACTTCTGTATTCTTCTGCAGGGAATGATGGCCATCATGTTCCCCTAGCTCATTCTTTCTACTTGTGCTGGAAGTCCACAAATGCCTGACAACCAACTCGCACAGATCAGATCATCCTTTTACAATGCAAAGGGTAGTAAATCACCTGAAATAGCAAGGGCAAGTGTTTATGCTGGCTTCTAGCCATACGGCTAACTTGTTTACTGGATTCAAGTCTCAGTGACACATATGGAAGCCTACACTATGGTATATCCCCGATAACCTTTTTGGCCACCTAACAAATTATGAAAATAACTTTCTTTAACCAGAAGAGTGGTGTGCCCTGGTCATAGGGAGCGTACGAGCCTCAGAATAGATTCCAACTATCAGAAGCACTGCTAATCCAGCTGCAGCAGCATATTAATCTGATGTAGGATACGTATGAGGTGATACGGCTACATGGTACTCTGAGCTTCCTCTCTGCATACTTTTCAACTGAGGCTCAAGTCATTGTTTTCCAGCAAAGCATCCTTTCCTTTGCAGGGCACATTAGCTTACTGCTATGGTTGGACTGTTTCCAGTGCTAAAGAGCGGCTCTGCAAAGCATTATGTATCTTAATATAGCTGAAGAGATGGTAGTTTAGCTCAGTTATAATTACTGTCCAAATGACAGAGTTGATGCTCAACAGTTTCACTGTTTGGGGTCTGTACAGCACCCAAATTGCATAAAAAGTATTCACGCTGAGAGGTTAAAACCAAACAAACAACAAAAACAACAACAACAAAACAAAAAAACCACTCTCTATTTGCACTGGTGTTGTCTCTGAGATCTTGTGATGTAGCAGTCCCTGTGGATCTTGGAAGCCCATCTGTCACTCCTGTCTGGCTCTGTCAGAGGTTCCAGATCTTAAAGGAAAGTGCGGGAAGGTTTTAGCTTTTTCAGTGTGTTGTCATCGTACTGGAGTATAAATAGACACACTATATGCTTACCTCCTCTGTGCTTCAGTTACAGTGCAAATAACTCCATTATGCCTACCTACAACACGTGAGCCCACTGATACACCCACAACCAGGGAACCCAAATCGTGCTTTTCTGTCAGAAGGACAGTAGATTTGAGCATCTTGTATCACACGGAATTAATGAGTTAAAGTAAGGTTAAAGACAGGAAATATGTAGGAATTATTCTCTTTAAGCCCTATGACTATGTTGTCAGCTTGCTTTTAAGAATACTGTGAAACAGCAGGCTTCTGATATGAAACTTTTGTATTCTATGTCTGTGCTGAAGTTTTGTTCCTTCAAAGGGCTTTCTTATCCGGAAACTCTTATTTGAAACTGACTGTAGTAGAATGTAAAATGTGCCTTCCATCACACACGTAGCTTCCAAAGGCCTTTGCCGCCCTTCCTTGTTTGGCACTTTGGAGGCTTTATGTGTAGCAAATTAAGTAACTGTAGAACTGTCGGTCAGTAGTTGTCACCACCGCTCTTCCTGCCTCCCATCATCCACAACCCAGAATGCCATTTCATAGATAATTGCATTTCCCAGTCCTGCTTTCTGTTAATTTTAATGGAAAAATGAATCTCAGGAAAGTGAAATGTTCGGTGGTATTTTTTGCATGTGTGCGTTTGTTTTTCCTGGTCAACAATCAGAAGGACAACCTACAAAGTTTTGGTTAGGGTTTGGTAACAATTAAGGAATATTGTACTATGATGCTTCGCCTTTAATAACCTAATTCATAAACCATACAACTAATTCTGAATACTCTTATTTCATAATTTTTAAAATAGCCATGAGAACAGGTTAACTTCACCTGGTTGCTCAAGCTTCTATGAAGACTGCCTGCGTAACGTACAAAGCCGTTTGCACAAAATGCAGAATTCACTGTGCAGTTTACCATCTCCCATCTCGCTGACTCTGTGACATTACTGTCCTTTACAGCTCTTTTCTGTTCTTAATGTTAACTCTAGTAAACCACGCTTCTGCAAATTGTGCTCTCGTACCTTCTTCCACTGGGTCTCTTAAGACCACTGGGTCTGTCAAGTAACCAAGAAAAAAGCCAACATCCAAATCAAAACTACTGTCCTAAAGCAGGTGGAAGTGTGAACCACAGCATGTGGGTCAACTTTTCAGCATAGGGAATGTGGCACTTGTATGTGTGCAAGACTCATGTCTGAAAGGAGCAAAAAGTCTTGTTATATGCCTGGCATAGCTGGCATGATTTGGTCTGCTACAAGTTTCTGGTAGAAAAAAATTAGCCTACAATACACTAATTAAATTTTCTTGTGTGTTCCAGCATCATGTGTCTCTTTTATTGAATATTTATGAGATGTTACATATACCAGTGGAAGAAGTAAACATTTCCTTCTGTACCGAAGAAGGTGCACAAGACATAACGCATGCAATATGGAGACCAGAACTGTCTGAAAACAAATCTGAATATTGTGCTGACACTTATTTTCACTCTTTTCCTGACAGTTATTAATATAATATGGTCTTAATTATAGATTAAATTATTAAACTTTTTGATTGGAAAGAAAATGTTTTGTCTTGTGGCCTTTAGAAATAATTAATATAATGTGTAAAACCTGTGTGTTGTATCAGCTTAAACTAAAGGTGCAGTGCTGTAAGGTACTTGCTTGAAATTTAAATTTGTATCCAGTAATACAGTTTATAATACAGTAATACAGTAATCAGACTAAACAGAGACAAAAATTCTGACTCTGCTGAGTTGCAAAGATGGCATATACTAATCTTAGCTCACTTCAGCCTCATAAAGAGAGCAGCTGCAGCTAACTTATTTCCTGTGAAGCTTGTTACAGGGTAATGAAGCGTGTTGCTTTTTCCGTCAATCTCTGTGAACACCTTCTCATGTCTGTCTTACAGTAAGCAATAGTAACATAAAGAGCATGATTTGATGTGTGCCATAAAATCTAAACAAAATGTGTTCTGACTCAAAATTAGGAGTAAAAATTTACAGCTGTTTTGAGGAGGGGTGGAATTTTGTAGTACTGGTTTTAAATATTCTAGGTATCAGATGATCCTCTAAATTTGTTTCCGATTCTAGTTTAAATTTATTTCTTGAAAGAAGCACTGCACCTTTTTGAAAAAATACAACATAAAACTTCTGTGTTTTAACTGTAGTCCTTCAACTTACTTTTTCTTTTGCATAAGGAATAAATTCATACACTGGAACTACAGGAGCAGCTGTTGGGGCCCATGAAGTTTATTGGGATCCAAGAGACAAAAGATCTAAAAGGTGACATACAGAAGTCCATTAACTTTTATACACCTGACTTGGCTAACTTCTGCAATGTCTTCTGGTTTTGTTGTATCCTCTGTGGGCTATTCAAGAATTCTGCAGGTGGCTCTGGAGTATCTTGGGTTACTATTAAATAAAAATAAATTCTCCACAAGTCTTTAGGTGATCTGAAGTACTACTTCACAGCAGCAAATGTAGTGCTACAAGTGAGTAAACTCAGTAATTGTAAATGCACAATTTCAAGTGTTTGGGGTGTATTTATAAATCTGAACAGTACCTCTCCAGTGGGATTCTTACCCAGTCTGTGCTAACAATAAATAATGTGGGCTGTATCTTACATGTGAGTGACCAGGTTCACTGGATAGTGTACCGAAGATGCATTTTAAAGTGTAGTTAATGTTCCAGTGGAGTGTGCATAGCAGAGAGCTCTTGGAGCTAAAAGTGAAACCTCTTCTGATCAAGAAGCTGAAATGTATTTTGATTAAAGCTTTATTATATAAGAGTTAATCACATATGTAAAGTATTGTTACAGCTACAACTAAGAATGATTTGACATGTTCACTGCGGTGGTCAGAAACACCTAAGACAAAAACCTGTTTGTTACAAGGGTAAGACATGAGTGCAAGAGCTTAGATAACAATTGCCCTTGGAAGCTTTGCCAGTATAGAATAAAATCCAGAGGTGTTGCAGCCACTACAGCACACATCAGTGCTAGCAGCTTTGTCGGTCAAGACGTACAAGCTTTGGATTCCAGTGAAAACCACTAGAAACGTGCCAAGATAGAAAGGCTCGCTGATTTAGCCATCACAGCAATGCTGTGCGAATAGAGCCATACTTTACACCCACGCTTTGCTTTGAAAACTGGCAAGCAGTTTCATTCATGTTCATGTGCCAGAGGTGGCTTGTGAGCCACTAATTTGTCTAAGCGATAGCACAATGTCAAAATTAAAGGTATGTGTGGCATCATTTACTATAGTCAAAAAAAGCTACCAGTTGGTACGTGTCACTAAGAATGACTATATTTAAGGATATTGAAGATAAGAATTATAACAGACTTTTTTCTCCTTTTCCAGTCAAGATACAGATTTACCTGGAGCACCAGAAAACTTGACGTTCAGGGAACGCCAGCGACTTTTCTCACAGGGTCAGGATGTATCCAATAAAGTAAAAGCTTCTAGAAAATTAATGGAACTGGAAAATGAGTTGAACACAAAATAAGATTAAAGCACCTTATCAGATGTAACTGAAGATCTCTGAATTGAGGGATTGAGATGGGGGGAACACTACTAATGAACAGAAAATGAATGTTTTCTGAAAGGAGTGACTTTGATTCCTCTATATCTAAGACTGTTAATTAAGATTTAGAGATGTTGCAATAGCAAGAAAACTGATTACTTTGCCAGGAGCTTGTGGTTTATTCAATGAAAGCACTGTAAAATTTTAAAGATACGAATCACGTGAAGGTAACTTTTTTTTCTTTCTATTTTGGGGTTTAAGTTCTTGTGCACCAGACCAAGTAGCACTTGTCAAAGATAAGTTCTGTTTCCTGGTGTTTTACAGACACACTTTTGTTTTAGCTGCTGAGCAGAGAGAGTGAGAGTAGCTTGAACTGCCTAAACTAAACTGTGCACTAGAAATCAGTATTTTACATTGTTTGATAAGAAGCCAATATCTGGGCCACCTTAAAGAAGACTTTAAAGGCAAGTTTGACATACTGTATGGTGTTCATACATTGATCAGCATATCAATACAGGTCTTGCCATTACTTAGTACCGGAATAACACACATTTTGTAGGTGGAAGCTCGGAATAAAAGCATTTCTAGTCCTACGTATTTGTTGGGTCTAAAAAGGTTGCATAAGAATTTATCTGTAGTTATGGAAAAGTCTGGATGCTTATGCATCCCCACTCCGTGTGCTTCAGACTTGCAGAAATGTGAAGATACAACTTTTTGATAGTTGTTTTATTACAAATTATGTAAGCAATAGATAGTAGGCTACACTAGTGGCCCTTCATCAGTTAGGACCAAAATGTTAGTAAAGTGTTAAAGATGAGGAGTTAATGATTGCAGTTCCAAGGTCAGCAGAACAGATACATATGTTTTCTGAGAAAGGTCGATTAGGAGTTCTTAGGCATGGAACAGTATTGGTAAGTCTACTATTACCAGTTCAGCAATATCTTTTTTTTTTCCCATGGAGCAGTGAACTGGCGTATAGTCTTTCTAAAGACTAAAGTGTGAAGCATCAGATACAAAACAGCCGGCTGGGAGTGGGGATGTCAGTGAGGTGTTAATGGGGCTGGTGTGCTGATGAGGAACCCTCTCTGCTCAGGTGGAGGACGTGGGGCCAGCAAGCTCTTCTTCAGTCGTGCTGGCTTTGCTGACATCCTGTTACTGTTGTATGAAAGTCTTTTTTGGCAGTTCAAGCTATTTTTTCACACTGTAATAGCCTTATTTAATTTTAAATTGTTAATCTTTTTCCTCCCGCTATTTCTTCAGCTATGCCTATGTGGCTGATGATGTTGGGAATAAGGACCTCATCAGAGTTTTTCTCATTGTGTGATGTTAAGACAATATATATTGTGATTCCAAACAAATTTTCTATTTGACAAAGCCCTTTACTGGCTTTAGATGATTTTTTTTTTTCCTGTATCATATTGTTCTCTTATAAATATATATTTAGGGAATTGTGCACACTTCCAAATACAAAGGGGTAGACTTTCACTGCCTTAGGAAAGAAATCACTTTTAATAAGAGTTGTATGATAAATAAATGCAAGTTAATGAAAATTGGAGTGTAAATATTTTTTACGTATTCCAGGTTTCTTATTTGAAAGTGTGCTTTTACCGTTTCACCTGTTAAATATGAAGTAGAAGATTAAACTGTTTCAAAGTGTTAATGAAGGATCTGCATGCTTGCTATGTCTGTTAATCAGGAAAAGCAAGCCTCTCCCAATTTATCTTGAGAACACTAGCAGCCTTACAGTGACAAATTTTTCTTAAGGAAAAGAACTTATGCTGTGGCTGAATTACTGTTGCTGCTAGAATCCGAAAAAGGCTTAGCAAAAAAATACCTATAACCTTCAGTTGAGTGGATTTGGCCGCCATTGGGCATTCAGGTCAAGTGTGAATATGTGTAAAAGTGCTTTTCATATTTGTCTGTGCATTATTATGAAAAACATCAAAACTGCTGTAGTTTCCCATTTCTACTGTATTTCACTTGCAACCTATTTTTAATAAAGTTTGTATTGTATTTAACTTTGCATTAAATGTTTTTTTTGTACTCCTTATTAATTGGTTCTGCATTCACAACAGGGTTATTGTAAACCTAAGGGGCTCTTGTTAATACGTTTTGCCTTACCTGTCCTTTTAAAATATGTTTACAAGCAAAGTCAGCATATCTCATAATAGATAGATGAAAACCTCAAATTAATTTTACATGGAGAATCAACAAAGGACTCTGATCTTTTGCTGATCAGAGAGAAAAATTTCTTAGGCTAATGTTCAATATTTGTAGCAGTGGATTGAAATAAGTTGTTTTTACGGCTTAACCACTGACTTATGAAACAGTAAGTATTGGTGGGGTCAATCAGGCAGTAGGTCATACAGTATTTGTGTCTTCCTCAAGTGCAAAGTTGTATTTCTAACAGTGAAGAGGAACCTGGAATGCAACTTATTTCAGGCAAGTAAATATATGCTATTAAACCAGAGTCTCCAATGTGATTGTTGTGGTTAAAAAGTCATTTTGATCTCTTTATTTTGAACACAAAGACAGGATAACTTTTTTTTCTGATCTCTGAAGAAAATCCATTTGGCTGACCTGGAAGTTTGAGGGTGCGGACTCAAATTCAGTGTGTAGTTTTGAATGAAGGTTGAGTTAAGGGATTTGGGAATGGTGGCACCTCTTTTATTCTTGGATCGGTAAGGTCAGAGGACTTGACTCTTGATGGGAGATGGCAGTTCAGGCTCTGCTTGGGCAGGGAGCCAGACCCCAGGGAAGTGCTGTAGGTGCCTTCTGCTGCAGGCAGGATGGAGAGCCACCCACATCTCTTCCCAGTTGGGTATCTCCATCTCTGGAGTTGTGGAGTCTACACTCTGGAATTTTCAAAATCACTATTGAGGGCATTCCAGATTTCAGTATAAGAGGGGTGTGTGTGACAGCAGGGAAGAGCTAAAGGGACTGCAGAAAGCCAGAAGTACTGTGTAATGTGTTACAAGGGTAAAACTGCCAGGACATCAAAGCATGGCTCAGTGGAATCTTTTATCCGTGTTTGGAGGCTGTAGCTTTTGACTGGGAGAACAGACTCAAGAAAAAGAAGTTTAAATTTTGAATATAGAATGTGTAGTCTAGAAGGCAAAGGAATCAATCAGTTGTCTTTCTGTACGGTATTTCTTCAATCTAAGCAAGAGCAAAGAACCTGCCACAAGCACCAGAGGCACAGCAACCTTCTCTCCTGGAGTCCTTCCCAAGTCATTTTCTGCCCATTTTGATCCTAGTAACTGTGTTTGGGAATGCTGTGATGGACAACTCGTATCGGAATGCTGAAACTGGGACTTCAGTAGTCTTGTTGGTTCCCTGACTGGGGTTACTGTGAAATGTGTCAGGAGGATTCAAGACAGTGTTTACTTAGTAGTATCTTAAGACATATATTCCACTATGGCATTTCACTGCTGCTAAATTTAATATAGAAAAATGCAGATTTAGGCAATTTCATTACATTTCTGGCCTTCTGGTTCCCCAGAAGGATCTGTAATAAGGCAGGGCTCTGCATTTGCAGGGGGAGGACAGGACCAAGTTGGCAGGAGTTTGGAAAAAAACAACACAACAACAACAAACAAACAAAAAAACCACACAAAAAAACAACCACCACCAAAACCACCAACAAGATTCTTCAAAGCAGTGTAGAAAAGTGTGTGGGAATACAGCCTTGCAGCATTTCCAGAAAACAGTTGGATTTTTTTGTTTGTTTCTTGCCTAGGTCACATTGACAGACTGTTTTGTTCCCTGTCCATCAAACAACTTCTCCTGAGCGTTGGAAAGAGAAGGCAGTTTCCCAAAAAAAGAATTGCTGCTCTTATGGTGAGTCACAGTCATATTGTGATCATTTTTTATTTTATTTTTTTTTTAATACAGATGGGATTGAGGTTTCAGTGCTATCCAACTTTCAGGTGCACACAGAGAAAGGACCATGTAAGAGCAGCCCTGAGATACTCACTTTTAGGTCACTAGTTCAAAGTCACAATGACAATAAAATAAGTCTTCTCTGTTACAGCCTAAAGAAACCAGATTCTTAATCTCATTCATAGTGGGTAAAACTCACAGTACAGGAGAGATCAACCATTACACTTCAGAGATGGTCCTGAGGTGAAGCTGAGTTATGTTGGAAAATAACATTGTTCTGACTTGATTGCTGCTGCAGGATAAGCATAACTTATAAAAATCACAGCTCAGTGTCAAGAATTGTGAGTCGCATCCTCCAAGCTACTAAAATATTCCCCCCAAAATAGCTGATGTTGATAAAATCCTGTCTGCCTTAGTGCCAACATCTGGTAACATCCTCAGTACTGCAGTACTTTGGAACTCTATTTTTCTCTTTTTTTTCTTTTTTTTTCCCCAGCTGGTATTTGGGCTTTTTTTGTTTGGGGGGGGGGGGGGGGTGTTTTGTTTGTTTGTTTTTATTTCTTGGTTTTTAAACTGAGGCTACAGTTGGTGGGAGGATGGTGCAGTATCGCAGAAGCCAGTTGACAGAGCTGCACAGGGATGTTTGGTTCAGTCTGTGAGAGATGAGCTGCATCTGGGCTCCTCTGTAAAGGGTTGCTATCCCTTTGTGCCACACATGGAGAGGTTCACTGCAGTGTGCCTTTGGATTTTCTACTGCATGTATGATCACACATTTGCCATGCTCAGAAGACAGTAACTTCAGTTTGCTGTTTTGTGGAACTGGTTTCCTCTTAATTATAGTGTTGGCTTTGGTTCAGCAAACAAACAAACAAATAAAAATCACACACACAGAACACACCAAAAAACCACCACACTAAAACTGTAATGCAAAAATAGTGTTATTTCCCACTTCTAAGAAACTGACGTGATTGTAACTGGCATGCTTTCACATTAAATAGCCAAAGAGTATTCTGACTGCTTTCGAGACAATATGAATCTTTCAGTGCAATACAGTAGACACGAAATAGTATTACTAACCTATGTCAGGTATTGGCTTCAGAAACCTTAGTTGGAGACCCCTAGCCATAGCCTGACTGAATAGCTCCTGTCTTGAGCAGCCTCTCAGGACTCCCACACCAGCTGGACCTGCAGGCTTTGTCCGTGTCCCAAGACCAGCTCTAGACACTGGCTTTGTTCCCGGAGTTATGAAATAATTGTGACTGGAAGGGACCTCTGTGTACCGTGTAGTCCAGGTCAAAGCAAGGTCAGGTACAGCCAGTTGCCAGGACTGTGTCTAGTTGAGCTTTGGGAATCTCCAAGGATGGAGGCTCCACAGCCTCCCTGGGCAACTCGCACCAGGGTTTGACTACCCTTGCATTAAAAAAAAAGTATGTTAGGTTCAGATGGAGTTTTATGTGTCTCACTGTGTGCCTACTGCCTCTTCTCTTGTCACTGGGCACAACAGTCTGGCTCTGTTGCTTTTATACTCTCCCAGCAGGCATTTATGCACAGTGATCAGACACTGCTCAGCTTGCTTTCCTCCAGGCACAACAACCCCCAGCACACTCTGTACAACAGATGTTCCTATCCCTTAATCTTCTTTGTGGCCTTGCAGCCTTAGCCCATAGCACGCATCACCAGCTGCTCAGGGGGGAAATCTTGTAGCCAACAGGGGAGCTCTGGCCTCTGTCCTTGTCCTTTGTTGTGGCTTCTGAACCTTCATGTGGGGCTTGTCCCCCTGGCCCCAGGAATGGGTGTCGCCCTACCCCGGCCTTGCGAGGTGCGGGCTGCCCCCTGTCCCCGCGCTTCCCTCGCTAATCCTTGCCGCGGCCCCTGAGGTCACTGCCCCCGCGCCGCTGCAGTCGGGGGACACCTCAGCCCGTATTTATAGCGAGCTCATTAACGGCTCAGCCTGACGCGCTGAGGGGCGACTGGGGCGGGACCGCCGCCCCCTCACTGCGAGGGGATTGGTGGTTGGAGCGCACGAGGCACTCGCCCACCCAATGGAAGCGCAGGCGGGGTCTTGTCACCATGGCAGCCGGTTGGACGCCCCAGCTGCGTTTCTCATTGGCCAATTTCAATGCCGGGAGGGCCCAGGGAGGCCCCCGTCTGACCCGGCGCGGGAGCGGGGAGAGGAGGATGCGACCGCGGAGCGGGGTCGACCTGGGCTCCGTGTGGGCCCAGCGCCTCCGGCAGCTGGAGCAGCGGTTGCGAGTGAGCCCGGCGGCGGGCGGGGAGAGGAGGGGACGCGGGCGTTGGGGAAAGAGCCGGGCCACCCCGACCCGCGGTGGAGGGGTGGGCGGAGGGGAGAGGTGGGGCCTGGGGGCGGGGCAAGTGTGACGGACAGCGCCTCGGCCCGCCGGCCCCGCCCCTTTCTGCTGAAAGTCTCTTTCTAGGCTTAAAATTTGGGCGAGAATCGTAAACGCAGCGGCCTGTGGGGGCCGGGCAGGCAGCGGGACGGGGGACGGAGAGGCTGCCCCGCCTGCGGCTGCGTTAGAAATGGGGTTCCAGGGCTGTGATCGGCCTCCCTAGCCCGGCTACGGGGCGGGGGCGCGTCCGGCTGCCTCGGGAGCCCTGACAGCAGCCCGGGCAGTGCAAACCCGTATGGTTACTTAAAAATCAGTACATACATAAAAACATATAAATATAAAATAATATATAAAAATATAATAAGTAAATATAAATATAAATATAAATAAAACAGCACTTCTCGAAGGACCAAAGGTCTGGAAAATGCCAGGACGTGATTTTGTAAAGTAAAAGCAGCTAAAATGTTGTATGCATGCGTTGCTGCACAAGCAGGAAAAATGACAGAAGGTAGAGGGAATAAAGGAATATTAAGAGTTTGTATACAAATATTACTGTGCTGAGGAGATTGAGGGGAGGTAGTTCTTTGGCTTCAGAAAGCAGAGGAACAGAGGAATGTAATAATGAAAACTGCCTAAAGGAATAACATCCAGTAGCCTCATATTTATTTAGTTTTTAATGTTGAGGGTTTTCTTCCTTAGACCAAAGAAGAGAGAATTGTTGTCCTGGAAACCGAAAATGCTGCTCTGCACCTAAAACTTGCAGAGGTAACTACTGTTTGTTCTTCCAAAAATAATTACTTTGAAAACAGACCAAAAAAAAAAAAAAATAAAAAAGACACTGAAATCTGCTTTCCTATTTTCAGGTTTTACCCTCTTTACCTGTTGGGGAAATCTACGAAGGGGTTAAGGCTCAGTGTGTCTTGGTTGTTTTAGTGGGGGAGGTTTGGGGTTTTTTAAAATCATAAATGGTAGCAGTAAAAATAGGCTGAGTAAGTAACTAGAAGCTGGCACACATTTAAATAATTGGCACTGTTTAAAATTTATAAAAGTGAGCTGAGGGAATGACTCTGCAAGTATTAAAAATGGAATATTGCTTTCTACTTGTCTAGAAGACAAGGGTAGATTTTGAAGGAATACTTTTTGGATGTAACTAGGTTGATCCTTTAAAAAGGGCTGTTCAGAGTACAGGAAAGACGTTTCATTATGAGTAGACTTACCAGAGATGCCCTATGGCATGTCTTCATAGTACTGATCTTACGCATGTCTAGAAAAGGCTGCGCTGTTGCAGAAGTCGGTCACGGAGTGTACAGTGACAACTGGATGCCCTCGTTTCCTTCTATAGAAGGATATGTTTTTCCTAGCCCATTACTGAAACAATGAGCAGCTTGTGATAATGTTTGGGGTCTTCAAAGGTGGGATCTCAGAGATTTAGAGAATTTTGAATATTGATCTACACTGCCAGGCCAGAGCCAGCCGTATTAATTGTGACAGAGACTGTTGGCCAAGAGTTTCTAATCTGGGCTGAAACATTAAATAGCTGGGTTAGCTCAGGAAAGCCATTTGGCCTCCCTTTGCGTTTGTTAACACCTGAGAATAAAAGTAGGCTTCTGA
Source organism: Nesoenas mayeri (assembly GCF_963082525.1). Lineage (NCBI taxonomy): Eukaryota > Metazoa > Chordata > Aves > Columbiformes > Columbidae > Nesoenas > Nesoenas mayeri. The sequence goes on from NC_137544.1 coordinate 74,350,840, forward strand.
CTGGAAGCAGATGGTACATCTGAAACGAGTTCTGCTAGGTATACAGAAGAATACTGAAACTGAATCTCAGAAAGTGTTTCTATTCTTTTTGTTCTGCTTTATAGTATTTACTAAAAATCTTAAGGTCAAGCATTTCAGCTGTTGGTGGTTTTTGTTTTGTTTTGCATTTTTGTTTGGTTTGGGTTTGTTTTTACTCTCACAAACACAAGAGATTATTTTAGTTAGTAAGGTGCATCAGATGTAGGAAGTAGTTGAGTATTAGATAATGAAGCCTTGTTTTCCAAATACAGCCAGTTTATTGCAAAATGTGCTGAAAGATACGAGCACCTACAGACACTTAAGGAGTGTGGCAGTGTTACCACCATCAGTCAGAAACAACGTCAAATAATTGGTTGGAATACTTCACAATTAACCTTGCGCTGATATTTCTATTCAGGCGGTTATTTAAATACACTTAAAAGACTTTCAATTCTCCTTGGTTAATTTGTCCCGACAATCTGAAAACAAGAACTGAAGTGACATGAAATAGTTTTACTTTAATTAGAATCTATTAAAAAAGAATAGTAGCTTTAATTAGATGATATTAAAGCTGTGCAATGTTGCACCATATCTGTCAATATTTCAGCAGCTGTTATGGTGAAAGAAGCAACTGCCCTCTGCTATCGGTCACTAACCTTCGGATCTGCTGCTGGAGCTGCCCGAATGATTGAGCTGCAACAACTTAGTCACAGTGACCAGGGTTAACAGAGGTCTCGTTCTTAACTTGTAAAAGCTAATTGGATTAGTTTTGACTGAAGTGAGTTAGGGAGCTTTGGAGACATGAGGATAGCCATAAAATAGGATTTGCAGTGTAAATGTTTATCTATAGGTCGCATCAGTCTAATAAAAGTGTTATCTCTTGCTGTAGACCTTCCCTTGCTAATATCCTTAAGACAACCACAAATACCAGCACTGCCACTGTTTTCTGCAGCCTGCTATATTATTATCCTTACAGCACATTGTAAGGGTTGCTATAGAACATAAGATGTCAGATGCTTTCTCTGTAGACTTGCTTTTGCATATTTGGAAGTTTGTTTGTCTACACGCACAGCCCTTTTTTTTGTTCGCAGTCCTTGAGGTCCTGATCCCGCTGTCTTCAATACATGAAGCCAAGTCTCCCAGAATGGGTCTGATTTGGAGAGCACTACTGAGTAGTTCAGTTTCACTTCTGTTTATAATAAAGCTGACTATAAAAAGTTTTGTACTCCGTTTTTTGCTTCTCATGCGTGAGCACAAATTTTCAAGTTCTGTCCTACGACCAACTCTGATGAATGCTAAAACTATTTTAATGGAGAAAACGTCAAAGCCAAGTCAGCGTTTGCAATAAACTTGATAGTGGAATGGATGAGAGGCTGACTGCGATGACAGTAGAATTGACCATTTCGCTTTTATTGTCCGTGTCGAGAAAAAGGGGGAATCAGGGGGAACCTGTGCAGGTGGTGGAAAACGTATTAGATGTAGGTTTTAACTAGCTTAAGCTTATTTAACAATAAGGCTTGAGTACTGCTGTTGCTTATATATATATACTTAACTTTTCACACATGATTAGAGATACTATTTCTCCTGAGTTACTTGCATACATTTTTGTCATGAATGTTTGTAAATATTGCATCTGAGTAAGGTGAGTCTTGAAGATTCTCAGAGTAAAAGAACACATGAACACTGTATAGAATCAGTCTCAGCTTAAAGCCTGTAACAAAAAAATGAGAGTTCTTGAAAAATAATCATTTCCTGCTATTTCTTTCACATGCAAGAACTTTATATATATACATATATATGTGTATATATACACGTTTATATATGTGTATATATACATGTTTATATATATGTGTATATATACACGTTTATATATGTGTATATATACATGTTTATATATATGTGTATATATACACGTTTATATATGTGTATATATACATGTTTATATATATGTATATATACACGTTTATATATATGTATATATACGTATACATGTATACTATTTTTTTTTAACAGTATCAAGGGTTGGCTGGAAGAAGCACTAGTGAAGTATTGCAGCTCTACTCTGCTCATGGCCAACGGCAGAAATTGCAGAGGAGTTCTATTGTAACCCAGCTGCATGGAGCAATAAAGGTAAAGGCATTTCGTAATAAAGTAGACACAATCTGTGCTCTAAACATGCACATGCTTATCAAATATAGTAAAACCCAGAAAATAGTCAGATATGAACCTGATCTATGGTTTTATTGTGTTGACAGCAATGCTTGCAGTGAAGTGTAACAATGCCTGAGTTGGTTTAAAATTTGTAGTGGTTTTGCTGCAATAAGCTGCAAAGTCACCTGAGGAGCTGGTAAAAGCAGCTGCTTCTGAGTGCCAGGATCTTATGTCTAGGCTGCTATCAATACCCGAGCTACATAATTTTGTAATCAAAACCTTGCAGTCCCTGGTTTGGCTATCAAGTAAGCATCCCTTAAAAAAAGATAATAGTGATATACTTTAACTAGATGGGCAGATGCTTTACAAAAGCTTTGGAGAGGTCCATCGATTTCATTAAGAGTTCTGCTTTGGGGGACCTCACAAGAGGGAGCAGTTCACAGTATCATACAGTATCACAGTATGTTTGGGATTGGAAGGGACCTCAAAAGATCATCTAGTCCAATCTCCCTGCTGGAGCAGGAACACCTAGGTGAGGTCTCACAGGAACATGTCCAGGCGGGTTTTGAATGTCTCCAGCGAAGGAGACTCCACAACCTCCCTGGGCAGCCTGTTCCAGTGCTCCGGCACCCTCACTGAGAAGAAGTTTTTTCTCAAATTTAAGTGGAACCTCTTGTGTTCCAGCTTGATCCCATTACCCCTTGTCCTATCATTGTTTGCCACCGAGAAGAGCCTGGCTCCATCCTCATGGCACTCACCTTTTATATATTTATAAACATTAATAAGGTCACCCCTCAGTCTCCTCCAAACTAAAGAGACCCAGCTCCCTCAGCCTTTCTTCATAAGGGAGGTGCTCCACTCCCTTCATCATCTTTGTTGCCCTACGCTGGACCCTCTTCAGCAGTTCCCTGTCCTTCTTGAACTGAGGGGCCCAGAACTGGACACAAAACTCCAGATGGGGTCTCACCAGGGCAGAGTAGAGGGGAAGGAGAACCTCTCTCGATCTACTAACCATCCCCCTTCTAATACACCCCAGGATGCCATTGGCCTTCCTGGCCACAAGGGCACAGTGCTGTCTCATTGTCATCCTGTTGTCCACCAGGACCCCCAGGTCCCTTTCCCCTACACTGCTCTCTAATATGTAATTTCCCAACCTATACTGGAACCTGAGGTTGTTTCTGCCCAGATGCAGGGCTCTACACTTTCCTTGTTAAATTTCATCAGGTTATTCCCCGCCCAACTCTCCAGCCTGTCCAGGTCTCGCTGGATGGCAGCACAGCCTTCTGGCGTGTCAGCCACTCCTCCCAGCTTAGTGTCATCAACAAACTTGCTGATAGTGTACTCTATTCCCTCGCTGTATGCTCACTCCTCTTGTCCTAATTTTGCATCATAGAGACTGGAACTGTTCTCCTGGTACTGGTACCGTAATATTTTCCTATGTTGAAGTACTTGCTTCTTAGGTTACTCCATCGAATAGCGAGTTCCTTTCAGGGACATTAACGAATGTCAGCGTTTCTCAGGACAGCACTGAATGCCTGCATAAAATCACTGAAAAGTATCTCAGGGAAGAAAACTGATTCTTAACAGGCAGAAGATTGTAGCTTAATTGTAGCATAGTTGGAGTGGGTGATTATTGTAGGTACCTTCCAAATGAACTGCTCTGTTGTATTCTAATTACAGGGATTCTGCTCAGTAAATTTTGGGGTGGTATTTTACATTTTAGGTTAGCTAGAATGGCAGAACTGCTTGTGATGCAGTACCAGTGGATTGAGGTGGTTTATGGTCAGAAATCAAGGAATGTTAGGAGAGAGCAAAGCTCCCCAAATAAAAGTCTAGATTAATGGTAGGCCTATACCCATAACAAGAAAAAAAAAATATTTCTTCCTTGTTATATTCTGTGGCTTTTGAGGGTGGGAAATGCAATGATTTTCTCCCTTTAGTTTAGATTGTTTTATCATTGAAACTAGTTGATTAATTCAAAGTCCATACCCCACTTGGAAAAACACAACGTGTGACACTTTGTACCAGGCTGACTAATGAGACATCTCCATGCTTCTGTGAGCTAAAGTACATGGTGTTTCAAAAAGATGAACCTAACATGTTACAATTACACAGAAATTTACAAACAGTTTAATGAGTTATCAAGTTTTAGTGACCTTCTTGTCAATACTCTATGTTGCGTCTTCCTGCTGTATGGACTGTAAGAGTTTCATTCATGAGCTGTTCATGGTTGCAGAGATATAGTGATTTCAAATTGGGTCCATCTTTTTGAAACGCCCTGTATTGTTAACTTCATCTTACAGACAGCTTTACATGTTTGTTCCAAGACAGATGTCAAGAAGTCTCCAAATCCTAAGATCAGATCAATGTGGTTTTACTTTATTTGGACTTTTAAGTGAATATAAGCTGCTCTTATAAACATTTAAAATGCTCATTGTGTGTGTTATGCTATAAGACAAATACTTTTGTGAACAATAAACGTTTCAGACGTTTTCAAAATACATGTGTTCTCATAGGAAAGCATAGAACTGGCTTTTTAAATAAGTGACTCAGAGTGAAGCTTAACACGTGCCTCCTGATCCAAGTGTGGAAAATGAATGCAGTAAGGGATATATGGATCACAATTTTTCATTGCTAATTCTGGATATGTCTTATAAGTGAATAGAACACACACATGCCACACACACTCTTTTTCATTTGATGAAATAAAAAAGAGACTTTGTTATACCTGAAGCTGTTTTATGGTCGAAGTAGGTACCATAAGATGGTAAGGATCCATAAGGTTTTGCTGAAGTCTTTAGGAAATGACATTGCTAAATATCTTGCAGGATCCTTCTCTAAACATGCTGAAAGATAGACTTCGCTTCATCAAGTAGAGGATTCTTCCTGACTGCGATATCTCACTGTAATTATTTATGGTGGCGTTATATTGATTCTTCATTAACTGCTGTTTTTGTGTCTTTATAACATATTTTTTCTTTTCTCTGAGAAGAGGCTTAAGCAAGACCTGAAGAGCCTCCATTCATTTGCTCTTGAGCTTTCAAAAGACTTTCAGCTTCAAAGCAACACTTGGCTTTACCAACTTTTGACAGCAGTCCAAGGGATACAGCTGCAAAATGAAGCAATGCAAAGTAAGGCTCATTGCACTTCCATTTCAGACACGTAGCCTCAACAATGTCACTGTTAAATGTTACTAACATTAAAAGGTTGAGTTTGATTTTTAAGAAACGTGTCATTGAAATTGTAGCACTTGTTTTGTGTTTGACATTAGATCACCAAGGAGTTCTGAAGTGTTAGAAAGAATACAAATAACTTTGCAGAGGTTATGACTGATAATTTGGATTTAGCTTTTGTGTTGATTGCAGCTGCTACTAGACTACCACTGAGTTGGCTCAGATGTAACATTTTTAACCTGCAGTTCCTAGGCTTTTTATCTTGGCTATTTTAGAATAGCTGAATAGAGAATGTGTTGCTTTAGCTGAGATTTGTCTGCTTTTGGCTGTATCAGGAAAGGTCTCAGGTGATTTTGGGGATTTCAGAAAATACTGTCTGAAATTAGGACAGGCAGGAATTTTAACATCTCTGTTTATCTACAGCAAAAATTTTACTTCCAAATCAAAATGAGTACCACTCATTACACTGTAGATAGTAAGATCACACAGACTACTGTTTCACAATTCTGGTCCTTCCTTGTTGATGTGTACATATAAAGCAGACCCTGCAGTGCACTGGCACTCTCTGCCCTCCTCACTGAGGACTAAGTGCATTGGTCCTACACCTGGATCTCTTGGCCTGGATCTCTGCATCTGCTTTCAATATCCTTGATTCTGGTGGAGCACCTACCAGACCAGAGAAGCACATGACACATACAGGCCTTAAATTGTTTTAAGCTTAGTAGCTTGATGAATGAATACACAGATTTAGAATCTGAGTCCCTGGGTGATGCTCTGACATCCATGTGTTGTCATTTTAAAAGTACGGTTTTATCTTGCTTTACTTTTTGGTTTAAATATTTAATTTTGTGACTGATTTGGTTCTGATGGGACTACTCAGGTCAACAGCAATGAATGGCATTCTCAGTGATGGATGTTTGGAGAACTTGTCCCTGTATGTTATGTACTAAATTGTGATTTAAATTGAATTGATTACTGTATTATCCGTGTAGAGCATATGCTTAATCAAGTTATCTTTAAAAAGCAAAAAACAAAGTGGAAAATTAACCCAAATAAGGGTGAATGTTTCCGTTATTGAAGCATGGGGCTAAATCAACAGGTAAGAGGTTGGATTTGGCACTTGAGGTGTGTCAAATGCCTTACTCAAGTCAATGTAGACCACGTCCACTGCTCTGCCGTCATCCATCCATCTTGTCATGTCCTCCCTGCATGCATGCACTTGTGGAGAAACATTATGAGCTGTAGGTGAACAGCGTGAGTAATATAATACAGAAATATGACCTGAGAAATTTCTAGTGTAGACAAATGTCCCTTGAAGTTATCTGATTTTTAATCTATGTCAGAGACTATCAATCGAATGTGTGGCATGCTGAGATTTTATTTCTGTTCCTCTCTTCGTAAGATAGCACGATAGTGAGGCTGGTGGCCATCCTGCTAACTCAGCTCACAGGTTGTGGTTTTGAATGCTTGATACTCTACATCTTCAAACTGCTCACTAATTGCTGGGGAGATTGATTTCCCACTGAGGTTCCTAAAAGCTTGCTTTTTACACAAGTTTACAGTCACATTATGCACCTTCTGGGCTGTACATTTGTTTTAGGCATACTCAGTGCTAATGTAATTGAGCCAAAATAAAATCATTTGTGAAGTCAGGAGGCTTTTATGATGACCCATATTGCTCTCCTCAATTTTGTGAAGGAGAGTCACTGAGGTTTGAAAGATCCATCTTTTTTGTGAAATCCTACCCATGAAGCAAATGCACCGATCTTAAAGGGGAACCTTATAGCTGTTCTACAGGCTTAGTAGCACTGTAAATGAGGCTGAAGATAAATGAGATGTTACCTTCTTGTAAAGTTAGCTGGCATGAATCTAATAATCTGCAAATATGATATGAGCCTTGTAAGTGACAGCCCCATCCAGAAGTACGGTGTTTCAAATTTAGGTTTCAGGCTTCAGGGACAGATAACATTACTTTAACTAAACTGACGCATTTGAACTTTCTTTAAATATCTTGTATTTTTGATTGGTTGTCAAGATTTCACATGTATAGCTGTGGTAATTATCTGTAACTTTGCATAACCATCACATAGCAAGGAATATGATGGGTTTTTTCAGAGATGTCTAGTAAATCAGGAACTGACCTTCATAATTGAAGTCTGGTAGAAGTTAAAAAGGTTGATGCTTGTATTTCATGAGGTGCTACTGGAAAACTAATTTTGTAAAGTCACAGAGTTTAGTTCTTTGAAACAGCTTTTTCTAGTGTTTCAGATCAAAGCTTTTGATCTTGAGCAGTCTCTACAAGAGGTGACAGAGAAATATGAGAAAGAAAAACAGAAGAGGAGAGCTCTACATAACAGTTTAGTTGTAAGTACATTTAATGACAGAACATTTTCTTATTTTGTTGTAATTATGCTCATAATTTCCTCACAAATAAAACAAGTGAATATACTTTTCATGGATATATCACCTCCCAGAGCTGTCTATATATGATACATTTCTTTGCTGAGTCACATTTGTCTCACAATAAACCCCACCCCATTGTTTTTATGCAAGCATCTTCTAAATCCACTCGTGCAACATATTGCTATAAGGACTATCATCCATTTTGAATAGTGGACAAAACTTGAGTTTCTTTGTCCTTTCCCCTCTGTTCTCTCTCCTCCCTTCTCTCTCTCCTTCTCTTCTCTCTTCTACACTTCTCTAAATTTGCAGCTTCTGAAGTTATTTTGGAGTTCTTAAAATTATCAACTCGAAATTGCAAAATGGTCGTCTCTTTTTTTTCCAAATATTTCTGGCTGTGTCCTGTGCCATTAGTGATGGTTTGTCTGGGATTAATGTTTTGGGGTTTTTCTTGTAAGTTAACCTTACTCTTTCTCCCCATCCCCACCAAATGACTAGTTTTGGGTTGCTCGATTCAGAATCTGATTTTTAGAAACACAGACTGTCTTCAAACAACATGCTTTGAAGTTTTTCATAGTGGGAAATTAAACTCTCTGTTAAAAAGTACTTGCCTTCCAATCTCTGCCTTGTGTTGCAGCTTACTGAAAGGACATTCTCCAAGGCAGTCAGGACTTAGTGCCAGTGGTCAGTGGTCATCACAGACAACGTGTTTTCACGGATACAAAAGAACTGATTACCAACAAAAAGGAAGAAAACCCACCAGGTTATACAAACTGAAATGTGAAACAGCCTGCAGAGAAAAATCAGATACTGCACTTTTAGTCATGTATGTGAACACAGTGGAGAGGAAAAGGACAAAATGTTTTATATTCACATCTTCCTCAGAGCTGGTGGAAGAGAAATGGAGTGTGTAATCTTGTCTGTTGAATTAGTATATGTGTCTGAAGAAGCTCAAGTGAAGAGGGGAAGGAGACTGAAGAGAGGAAAACGGCTTAGATTTAAAGCCTTTCTTTTCCCCCCGTATGGACTGGAGGGGACTACACCATTCCAGAGCTCTGAAGAGCTCAGGCTTCCTCACATACTTTCTCCTAACTTCTCAAGGCAAATGATATTGATACTGTTTTTCTCCCTACAGAGTCTTAGGCTGTGGTTTTGTAAACACCTGCATGTTTGTGTCTGCTTCACAAATTCTGGTGTATTTGTCCTCTACAGTAGTTTCTGTTAAACACATCTTAACATTCTAATCCTAGGAACTGAGAGGAAATATCAGAGTGCACTGCAGGATCCGACCATTACTACCTTTTGATACTGTTGCTGGACATTCAGTATCACAAGAGAGGTGATTTATTTTGTCTGTGTTACATCTTAGCTGACTCATAATTAATATACAGGGAAAACAATAGTTACATGTATGTGAGAACAAGTGTGTTCTTGATTTTTCTGTTTTTACGTGTGTGGGGGGGGAACAATGATGGTATCACAAAAACTAATTGCTGTTTTCTTTCTCCTGCTAAATTGACTTTAGCCAATCTCATCTCCTTGTCTAAAAGTATATCCACCTGAACAGAAAGTTGTAGCTGTTCTGCCAAGCCAGCATTATCCCTGGCTTGGCAGAAGTAACACAGCTGCAATCAGTTTAGAGTACATTCACTATCCTATACAAATTCTGGGATACAGTAATGTAGTAACTGGCAGAAGTTTTGGGTAGAGGAACATACTCAGCATTACAGTTGTTTTGTAATGCTATAGAACAGATTTGCTGTCAGCACAAGCACTGGTAATTCTATTTCAGTATAATTTGGCTCTGCATCCCTAATTTATAACACACTTACTGTAACAGAAGTGGCAAAACATTCCAAGATCCGAAAGGAAAAGAGGGATTAGATGCAAGTATGTGCTATAACAAGCTGAATTCTCTGTAGATGACTAACATGAAAGAAGGTAGTGATTGAAACAAAGACAAACAAAGAGAGAAGGGGAAAACTAGGTGGGTGGCTAGAAACCAGTAACATTATCATGAGTAAATAACTGATTTGGGGCTTTATTTTACTTTGGCTGGGTTGTAATTCTGAAAGACTACATTCGGTGTTTTAAAGTTCATTTATTTTTGGCAAATCTTTTTAAAAATATAGAGTTGTTTTAATGAAAACAACATCAAAAATAGCAGAAAATAAATTTCAAGGAGCCTGAGGTGGAACTTGTATTAACCTTTCCTTGATATACCTGGGAAAGAACACAGTCAAGGTTTCTGTTGCTGTATGGAACAGTGAGTGCAACCAGGTGCTGAATTGCAGTGTAGAACAGGATGGACTGGGCCAAACAAACTATCATTAAAATTAACTTTTCTTAATATATCAAAAAGTAATTTAAATAAAATTTAATTAGAAAACTAGGGAGTGATTCTCAAAACACACACATGGACAAATTTATACACCTCAGCAATCTCAGTCAGTTTTTGGGCTAGTAATGGATGCAAGATCCAGGACAAATACTTAAAAAGAGGGTGTTTTTCACTTCAGTCTTATATGGTGAAAGTCTCTAGCTACAGGATCACATTACAGTCTCAAAATAATAGAATGGTTTGCATGCAAATTAGTCTTCATTGGATTTGTTCTGAATTTCTTTTTTTTAAGCAGATTATTTTGGCTGCTTGCACTTTATTTTTTTTATTCATAATTAACTGTGGTGTTAGTATGTACATTTGGACAATAATAATGGCAGTTCTGAAAGGTACTCTTCAGACAATGTGTAGTTCACAGACATTTTGAGTATTGACTTTCCTGAGCTAAATGGAACATTTATGGTTTGAAAGGTACTTTTTTTTCCCTATTGGCTTATTGTTTTTTTTCTTACAGGCAAAGGAACTTTTCAGAAAAAGTGGCACATGCAGTTGATGATGTGAGTATTTGATGGTGAAATTCAAAAGCATGTTCACAGATTCTAGGAAGGGGGAAAAAGAGGGACATGTGAACCATGGGTTTAAAAAATAAATAAAATAAGGTACTTCCTTGTCAATCAGCATCCAGCTTTGATCACCCATGGGTGCAACAACAGGTGGTTTGTGCTATTTTCATCCTGACTCTTTGTGGTAGTAACACCTTGGAGCTTCTGCTGGTGCAGTCATCCATGAATGGGAGGTTGTGCCAGTCAAACCGCTGCAGACTCCTGCAGTCAGTCCCTTTGACACACTTGTATTTACTGTAACTATTTCTAAAATTATGTCAGGCCTTTTTTTTTTTTTTAATTTTATTATTGCAACACAACTAATGGATTAGGAAAGAAATATCATATCTCATGAACCACAACAGCCTGCGTGGTACTGCACTCAAGCATGTTAAAGTGTCCTGTCATTGATCCATCAGAGGAAGGAAAATGAGCATTGAGCTTGCACATCCAGATGACAGCGTTAATTGAGGCCATTACCAAGATATAAAACTTAAAAAGGCACAGTACTGTGAGCTAAGGTCAAAGTATTAACTTGGGGTTTAATTTTCTTAACCACCGTAGTTCTTAGTTGGCTGCTCACTGTTACTTACGTGGTGATTAGCCAAATTGTCTTCTATAGTATAGTGCTGAAAATAGTGCAGAAATGACCTACGGTATGTTATGCATTTAAATCTCCCAAATTATAGCTTCATTAGGCAGATCTCAGTTGCATAAAGTAGATGTGGATACTTTTAGATATATGTATCTGCAATTAGGAACTAATGGAGCATATGAAGAGTCAGCTAAAAACCAGTAAATATGTCAGGTGATAAAAACCAGGGACCTGTAATGGGAGATGTAGTACCCTGGATGCCATTACCCATTTATTGTACTATAAAAAGCCACGACCATTTCTGACCTGATAAATTAGATAATATTTAGGTTTCAGATTATTTCACAGATATATGAATATGATACATATCTATACATTTGCAGGCAAAGCAGTGTCTGCTTACTTATGACAATTTATGAATTTTAGTTCATATAAAACAGTGACCTGGTAACCATCTATATGCTTACCTGCTCTTATGTTTAGAAATCTTTATGAAATATTCCAGGAATACAAACCTATGCATGGACTTGATTGTAAAATGAAATGTGCAAGATACTAACTTTCTGATTTTGGAAAACACAACATTGACTTCCAGTGTTTTATTAGTTTGCCTTGACATCCATTTGGTTAAAATGCTTTCTAGTTTTGATCAAATACCTTAAGTCTTTGTGTTAATTTCCTAATATGAATATTTTTTTGAAATAAAAAAATAAATATTTTTCTTTGAGGGATCTAAATTCATGAGAGAGGATAAAAGTACAACTAAGTTTTACAAAAAGTTTAAGCTAATCTAACAAAAGTAAAGGAAAACAATGTTTATTGCCTGCTTATATTGCTTTTAACAACTGAAGGTGTTATGCTTGTGGCAAGGATAAATATGTAATTTTCAGATAAAATTATGGGGCCTGATTTGTTATTGAGCTTTTAGTTGCAATGCAGTCAAAGCTCCTATTTCTGAAAACAAGTTAACCATTTTCCAGACATTTATGATTTAAAGGAAATTTTAGGTCAAGCTGAAGGAAGACTGACTGTGATAGAGGTCCAGAGTTTATTAGTTTTGCTTTTCATATCATGGCTGTCTTTCCAGATATTTCCCTGAAAATACTTTATATGTGTAACATAACCAGGCAGTTTTCTGCCTTGATAATTTTAAAGCTAATGTGCATTAGAAAGCAGAGCTGCCTTTGAGAACCAGAGTCACAATGCGGTCCAGCACACATACTGCAAACTATGGTTGGATCTTCTGGATAAGCTGCAGCTTGATGTTGTTCCTGGATTGGACTGGAGCTCTAACAACTCTCATCTAACAATTTTGTCGTGCTATAGCTAGAACAGGGAAAACATCTGTCTCATAGGGAAAGACCACAACAGAAATTGCAGTATAAAATAGCTTTTTTTCTCGTCTGGCAGGAGCTCTGTTAAGACTCCCTTCAAACTGTCCGTAGACAGGCAGAACTGACACTTGGACAGAACGGTGTATATCTTTCTGTGAGACTGACACTGAATGAATTCCACTTAGTCTTTGAGTGTTTTTTCTTTTGTTTATTTAGAGATTCACGTAATTCTTCAAAAGACATGTGATTTTTCCTACAATCTTGCTCATCTTGTCTAGAGAATCATTACTCTGATTCTAAGTCTAAAAACGGCTCAGTGTTTTACTGGACACACAGGAGAGTACAGGGTGTTTCAAAAAGATGGACCCAGTTTGAAATCACCATATCTCTGCAGCCACAAACTGCCCATGAACAAAACTCTTACCACTTGAAAGGGCATGTTTTTGTGCCACCATTACCAACTAATCTGGATGACCTCAAAAACAGAATCACGGCAGCCGTGACCTCCATGGAAGAAGACACTTAGCTGAATTAGTCCCAAACGCCTCTCAATCATCTCGATGATGTCCATACAGCAGGTGGAGAGAATGTAGAGCATTTATTAAAAGGTTACTAAAACTTGATAAATCATTCAACTGTGTGTAAATTTTTCTATAATTATGATATGTTTCCATTGTAAAATACATGCTTTGAAGTTGGGTACATCTTTTTGAACCACCCTGTATTTCATTTCAGTTTTTGAGCTACTTTACAATTTTTGAAGTTTTCTTTTTCCTTTCCTATGTATGTTTAACTGCTCACCATAAAGATAGCAACTGTCTAAACCTTTCTCCTGAAGCTTGTTATGCAATAATGGTGGAGAGTGAGTACACACTACACATTAGGTTGAACCATGCCATATAGATTAGGACATTGAGTGGTGCTGGTATTGTCATTACCTGAGAAAATGAGTAGCTTTGGTACTGAATGTTCAGAATCTTCTTGGTGGTGACAGGACAAGGAGGAATGGATGCAAATTGAAACACAGGAAATTCAGCTTAAACATGAGAAGCTGTGAGTGTTGTCAAACACAGGAACAGATTGCCCAGAGGTGGTGTGGAGTCTCCATTTTTGGAGATGCTCAAAACCTGACTGGACATGGTCCTGAGCAATCTGCTGTTCCTGACCCTGCTCTGAGCAGGAGGTTGCCCTCAAAGTCTCTGTAAGTGTCCTTCCTTCTCAAAGATTCTGTGATTCTGGTCTAGCATCCCACATGCTGCTTTTCTGTAGTTTTGTCCATCAATGGCAGGCTGTGCTGTGCGCGCCTGTGAATAAAGGTGTCGTGTTTGAGTGTGCAGATGCTTAAATGAGATGTCTAATCACTCCAGACTCCTCGTGTGGTCGTTGAAGAAAAGCAGCCACCTTCAGAGGGTAAGTCATGCACATAAGATCTGAATTAAACTTTAAATATGTTAGTCTTTCTCCATGACTACATAGGCATTGGAGGTGCCTGCCCTAGTCTAACACCTGAAGTGACATTTTAATCCAACTTCTTTTGTCACAGAGAAAAAAAATCTGTCTGCCTTTACATGATTAATTCCTTTCATTTTCTTTTGAGAAGGTTTTCATTTGCAAGTAGTTGAGAAAAAGGGAATGGCAAAGAGGCCGCTCTGAATGTTAGGGAAGGTGCAAGCTTCTGCTGTTTCTCCAAGATAAGACTGGGAAAATATGTATTAGCACAGCCAAGACAGTTGGAGACATGATTGTTCCCCGGTTGCTTATGAGCATCCCCAGGCTAGAGGGGGAGAATGTCTAGGGGAAGCTAGAGTTTCCTTCCGGTGGTGCGTACCTTTAAAGCTGTCCGTGTCAGCCTCAGGGCTGTGTCAGCCAGTTGCACTGAAGCTGACAGTGAAAGATGAGGAGCCGTCACAGTCTGCCTTACCTTGGCTCTGCCGTGGAGCAGTAGTCTTTGAAAAGCGGACATAGCCTTGAGCAGATATGCAGTAACAAGCGATAAGAAATTATAATTACCACAGCTGGATTCTGTGATTGTGTCTATATCTACTGTTTCATATAACTCGCTTAAAATTATTTCTTGGCCTTACTGAATTTCACTTGCTGAACTGTTCCCCAGGCTTGGGGAGTCAGCCTTGGGTGTCAGGACAGATTGTGAATATTTATGAAGTATCCTTTTGTCATTTCCATGATTCATATTGCCCTGAAAGAACTCGTTCTGGGAGTATTCTGTGACTCCAGGGTGAAAAAACAATTCTTCAGTGTTCATGTGAGACAGCTGTACAGATTTCATAAGCACTATTGACAGGGAAACCTGATGACATTCTGTAGGCCAGCAACCATGGTGGATATGTTAGGTCATGCTGATCTCCTGAGAAAGGAAGGTCATTACCAATGCTCATATGAAACTTCTGCCTATTAACAACTCTTTTGTTTTTATGTCATGCAAACAGAGTTTTTTCTGTCCTATTTCTCACCTTAGGGAAAGCTGGTCTGCAAGTAAATTTTATATCTGTTGTGGTTTAACCCGAGCTAGCAATACAACCACGATAGCCACTCACTCACTCCTCCCTTCTGCCCCCCAAATAGGGGAGAGAATTGAAAGGGAAGAGAGAAACTTGGATTGGGATAAACACAGTTTAATAAAACAACAAAATATTAATACACTACTAGTAAATATATATATAAAATAGAGTATAAAATAAAAGATACTCAATGCAATTCCTTATCAGCTCCATCTGCACTGAGCAGCCAATCCCAGGAAGCAGCACCTGGTCCCAACAGCTGATCCCAGAGAGAGAAAAAGAGGAAAACAGCAGAAAGGCCCAGAGGCCTCTGAAAAATGGCAGGATGGCAAAAGGCCAAACTAAGGAAAGTCCTGAACAGAACTTCCCTGACTCCAACAAAAAGAGCAAAGAAACAAGAGAGAGCACTGGAAGATCTTGACTATCGTTAAATGTGAAGCATGACACTGATGGGATGGAATACTCTTACTCATCAGTCTCGGTGTCAGTCAAGGTCTGCCCCATCCATACCCCCTTTCCTCGATGCCTCACACCTGTGGGCAGAGTGCTCAGAATGTCCTTGGCTCTCAGACCAGAGCAATTAAAAACATTATCTCTGTACTGGGGTGTTAATCTTCTTGTTTTCAAACTAAGACCAAACAATGACCGTGCTAGCTACGAAAAAGAAAGATTTCTAACTGCATGAAGAAAATTAACTCGTTTTCAGTCAAACCAGCACAATATCTCAATCATAGATTTGTTCCATAACTCCATATTCTTTTCCTTTTTTTTATTTTTGGTTACTGATCCTATTAGAATATCTTTGTCATGCCATTTTGGAGCAAAGTGTTGTACTCACACCTGTGCTTCTACTGCTAGATTGGCCAGTACTGGGATGGGTAACACAGCTTGTTCTGTAGAGTGAGGCTTGTCATAATGACGTTGATAATGATACATTGGCCTTCTCCAAAGAGGGTGAAATACTTGTAAATTTAAAACAAGCAATTTGATTTTTATTAGCTGTTTGCATACTGCGCATAGCACTACGTAATCATTATTTGCTTAGCTCTTTACGAGTTCATTCT
Organism: Nesoenas mayeri; assembly: GCF_963082525.1. NCBI lineage: Eukaryota > Metazoa > Chordata > Aves > Columbiformes > Columbidae > Nesoenas > Nesoenas mayeri. Next base: position 74,367,037 of record NC_137544.1, read on the forward strand.
GTGGCAATTCTCATTTAGTTCAGCACTCCAAGCCACCTGTCTGCAGCACAGTGGAAATTCTGGCACTTCCATCAAATGCAGTGATGTAATTGCAGGTTACCAAGCTAGGAAACCTCCTTGAACTAGATGAAGTATTTTGTGTGCTAGTGAGTTTCCACCCGAAGTGTTGTAAACTCCCACATTTTTTTACTTTACTGCTCTCTGCAATTAAGTAACATATGCCATGAGGAGCTGAAGGGCACAGAAGCTGCTATGTAAAGCATGCTGGACTGCTGTGATTACACTCTGGTAATAGTGTAAAGAGCTTCCCACACATCTGTCAGACTTACAAAACTACTATATAATCCATCTGGAAAGCTGATTCCACTAAAAACCCATGGAGTTCTACCATTGAGCTAGTGCAGTTTCTTCTCACAGTTGTGGACTAGCACGTTATTCTATGAAATGTGCATCTTCTGCTCAATTCTAGGCACAGGTATATATGAAATCAGTCTGAAAAGGCACTGTGAAAACTGGCCCTATACTAGAAGAGAGCTCTTTTTGACTTTTTTTTTCTACTTGTGGTGACATTTGGGGAGGTTGGGTCTACTTGCCTGTGGCTTTCTAGGCACGTAAGAAGTTCAGGTAAGGATTCGAATCTTTCTCATCAGCTTAAGTGCACATATTTTGTGTTCTTTGCTCTTTAATAATCTGTGTTCCTGCTCCGGCAGGGGGATTGGACTAGATGATCTTTCGAGGTCCCTTCCAATCCCTAACATTCTGTGATTCTGTGAACGTGTTTTGAGATCTTTTCTTGTAGTCCTGCTAGTTCACTCCAGTATACAGGCTTTTAAACCTCACGTGTTGGTGACTGCTGGAGAAGGGCCTTGGACTTTATGATCCTTAATTACTACTGTCATCTGCCATCTTAGAAATGATAAATATTCCTCTGTGTATGCACCTATGTTATTAGCTATAAGTATTTTGTTTTTCTCTTAGGAAACTGTCCTTGTAAAGTGTAGCCGTCCTGGTCATGCATCAATAAGTAAGACTTTCCAGTTTGAGAGGTGAGTAGTCCTGGGTAGAAATCTGTATTGCTGGAAGATTTGTATAGTGAATGCTTTTTTTTTTTTTGGGTAGGCATTGGTTAGAAAGTAATGGGTTTTTTGTTTGTTTGTTTCTTTGTTTCTTTCTTTCTTTCTTTTTAAAAAAATTATATTGTATTCATGTTCTTCCCAGGACAGAATAAGGCACTTCAGGATATAGATGACAGACTTAGTCTTCCCTCTCAGTGAAGACTACTGATATGCCTAAGTTTTAAACAGATGTAGAGACTTACTTGACCCTCTTCACAGTTTGAATAGCTCTCATGATCCTTGGAGCATGTTGGGAGATAGCAAAATGTTATCCACATTTTAAAGGTAAGATCTTGAGATGGATTTAGTGACTTCAGCATTAGATATACAGCATGATTGAAGCAGAAACTGGACTGAGGACTTGGAAGACTTGATGTTCAGCCATGCTACTTTTGAGGGTAGAGTAGTGGCATGTAAATCAGCACTCCCTGAGGGAGAGGCTGTAGTGTGACCACTTTCCTTATTAGAAGCTCAAAAATCTGCATAGACGAGAGATTTTGAATGCAACAGCTGTGATACGTGTTTTAATTGGTGTTTGTGCCTTACGAGACACCAGAGCCAGTCTGCAAACTAGAAAACTGCAGAGAGCCAGGCTGAAAAGTGCCTTGTGTTCTTTCAGAATGGTGTTGACCTGAACCTCTGAAAATGGGAATGAAGAGTTAAATTAATACAAATGAGATCTCTGTAAACAAAGAAACACAAAATTTTGCCTCGTGCCTTTTTTTTAATGCAAACTTTGCATCTATATGTTGCAAGGCTCTCTACCCTGAACTGTGCTTCAAAACCCTCTGGGAACAAAATATGAGGACAACTTTATGCTTCCTTGCTTGAAGGCAAAACTTAATTTAAAGTCAAACGTATCCAGCAGGAATTATCTGTCCTGGTTTAAACTTAAGGTCTGAGTCTGTTCAGTCTGAACTGCCCTAAGTTTTCTAAACTTCGCCAGTCATTCACCCTTTTCGTGAGGCATCCTTCTCAGATGCTGCCTCATTCTGCTCACAAAGACCGGGTACTGATGTTGTGGAGGCCACCAGACAACGGAAAATTCCTGAGATAATGCAAATCTTGGGGAAGCTTTATTTACCCCATAAGTTATAGGTACAGGACTCCCTTGTTACAAGGCATATACAATCTCTCAAGGTACACGGCCCCCTTGCATGTCTGCTAAGCCAGTTGAAGTAATTCCTTTCCCCCTCCAGCTACACCTAACACAGCCTTACCGGTTGAAGTAAATGCAGAATAATGCTGGAATTCAGCTCTGTAGAGCAACACAGTTAATGGTATTGACACAGGACTCCAGAGGTGCTGTGACTATGGACATGTGGTGTAGATCCTGATAATCAGGAAAAGGGTTAAAAAAATGTAAATCCCCTAAAGAATGCAGTTCTTGGGGAATGTTTTTTCAGTGTCCCAGCACAGCTCGTTTTTATAAACAGAAGAGCATATGGTTCTTATGAACTCAAAAATGTTTATTTTTTTAGCAAAAAGTTTTATGGAACTAATAAATGTCCAAATATTTGATTTCAGCTCAGGAAGAAAATTCCAGCTTTCAGGATGTTGTGCTTTAATAATTTTACTGGTGAATCAGTTAGCGCAATAAAAAAGAAGCTCAGAATTTTCGAGGTGAAATTAACATTAATTGCTACACGGGGACAAACCTGTCATCATTCTGGTAAAAATATATGGGCTTATAGAAAGAGATTCTCTGGATTTGCTGCATCTTTCATGGTATTGGATAACAAATTAAGTGGGTGTCTATGCTTCAGTCAGTGCTGTGATTACAATGTAGCATAAACTAGTTAAAGCTGACTTTAAACTATTTAATTTGAGTACTGGTAGCATTTGAACCACAGCAGCTAAGTAGTAGCAGTAAAACCCCTTTAGGAAGTTGAGTAAATATTTGGAGTAGTTACTGTAACATGGAGCTCTGTGCCTTTCCATGAATGGCTACCAGCACCTCCGTTAGCTATGGCTGTACTACTTTGCAGTGCAAACAAACCACGAAGGACTAGCTGATTCTTGCCCTCGTTGTGGTCGGTAGCAATCTGTTTGACAGCAAAACCCTGCAACAGCAAGTGAAGACAGTATGAACGTTCTCACCTCCAAAATACCTTTTAAAGTTTTGTTTTGTTTTTAATGTGGTAGCTCTGAGATGTTTTGATGTGTTAAGAAAAAAAAAATCATTTCAACAGATATTGAGTTAGAGGCCTAGTTGGTTAAGATAGAGGACTAGGTGCTAATGAATATTTCATTGATTGCAGATGATAAATGAAGCAGAGAAAAGTGTTTGGAAGTGCTTTTGCTCTCATATATTGACCTAGCAGATTTGATGTCCAAAGTTTACTGAAGCATGTGTGTATATGCATGCAAAACAGGATGGAGAATTGCTGCTCAGTGTCTGTGTCCTCCCAGTACAAACTGTGCTACATCTCTGCATATTTGTGGGTTTCTCAGTGTAGTATGACAGCACATCAGCGGAATGGCAAGACAAGCAGTATTTGCCCAACAAGCCAGACAAGTGCTTCTTTCCTGATTAAAGAAAGTACATTTTCATGCAACTTACAATTAGGCTGTGGAACACAGTGCCACAGGATGTTACTCCAGGCCAAGAATTCAGCAAGACGCAAAAAGAAACTGAATACTAATTCTAATAATATTTTTTTTGAAACAGAGATTCAACTCGTATTTCAGTTTTGAGGCCAGTTTACAGCTTTTAAGGATTAGGATGAGACACCGAGATGAATTATTGTATCTCCAGCCACCATAGTGTTTCTTGCTCCTTCCACTGGCTGTTGTTAGGAGCAAAGTGCTGAATAAAGTGGGCTAGCTCTAATTCTGTATCTGTTTATCAGTGACCCCTCTGTACAGTCTTATTTGTGGAGAACATGAATACAAAAATCTACATGTATGCAGGCTACAGACTGTGGTGGCCGGATTCTGGTCAAATACACAAAGAGTCTTGAGTAAATGCTGAAGAGCACACTATGTCTTAATTCAGTTAAACTTGTAGTATCATATATAAGCTGTGGAATACTGATAAGTGAAGTGTACTAGTATACTATATACACAGGGAAGTAACTGCTTTGTAATGTTTGCTGCTACCAAAATTCCTGTTTCTAATTAGTCATTTTGCTATAGGCTATAAAGAACACACATCACTTGTTGGAAAACAGAGCTAAACAAACAAACAAAAATAATCACAACAGAAAGATATTAGAAAAGGAAGCTTTTTCTAAAGATAAATTTTCATACCTAAAATACTTAAGTCTGACTAATTACATTCATGTTTTAGATTCTGTTCATCTTGTATAAACAGCACTTGCTGCGGGCTGTAATCTTTTGATGTGCTAGCAGAGAAATGAATGAGTTAGGATGTCCACGTTTTATGATCAGATTTTCCTCCCTTTGAGTTCTTATTTTCAGGTCTTGATTTTATATTGTACAAACTTGAACACTGAAAGGGTTCGATGAAAAAATTCTTTGAAGAGCCCTGTGTTAGCTTTTTTTTTCCTTGAATGTGAAAACAATGTATGCGATTGTTTTAGGTATTGTTGCGGCTGAAGGATTATACTGTCATTACTCTTTTCTAAGAGATGGAATAACTCATTCAATATAATTGTCTTTCATTCTGTTTAAAAGTTAATCTGAAATCCACATCACAAAGCAAAAGGAAGATTTCCCTTGAGTGAGAAGTGTTCACTTCAGAGTAGGTAGTTCAGCAGGGGTGGGGATGGAAACACCTTAGGCTGATGCTGCCCACAAGGACAGTGCATCCTTCAGCATGACCCTCAGGGGCCTTCTGATTTCTGCTCTGCTGCTGGGTCTTCTGAGACAAGTCCTGAGAGAAGCCTGCAGCCTCTGTATCTCTTATTTTTCTCTCAAACCTTATCTACATCTAAGGGGGAGCACTACCTGACCACTCCCTTCCTTAGTGTGACACAAAGGAGACACAAGCAGCAGGGATATTTCACAGTTTGGTAGGTGGAAGAAAGAAAGAGGTATCTAGTACAGCCTGAAAAAAACCCACTCCATCTGGCAGAGAGGATTAGGATGCTGAAGGATTGAGGTGAGCTTAGAGAGTCACAAATGTACCCCTGTGGGTCGTTCCCTCCAGCACAGACAACAGCTGCTCCCCAAAAGTGGGTGAGAACACTGGAGTTCTAATTTCCAGTCCCCTGACATAGAAATGTCAGCAGGTCACAAGTTTTATGTCACTGGTCTATATTTTCCCTGGTTTGTGTTCTTGTAGTGTGACAACATATTTATATTTTTTCTTCCATTGATCACTGCACTTTGCTCCTCAGAGTTTACAGTGCTTCAGAGTCTCAAGACACAGTATTTGCAGATGTGGCCCCTTTGCTAACATCTCTCCTGGATGGGTAAGTTCAAAGGTTGAAGTAACAAAGCTAGAGGGCAATAATCTACTGAAATCCATCAATTAAAGCAAAACAACTTGATAGTGATGGTCTTGTCGAGTTTTGTGGTTTTGCAGTTGCATTTTCCTGTTTTGTTTCTACTCAACACCAAGTGAATGTTGTTTCCCTATATAAACAGTGAAAACACTGTTTACAACATTTAGCAGAACAGACAAATTGGGAAAAAAATAGTAAATTTTCTCTGGTCTCTTTCTGGCAAAAGCATTGCTTCTTATGGAGGATATTACATTTTTTTTTTTGGTAGGTTATGTTTTATACCTGTTTTTCAGTTGTAGACACAGTATGATACATCTTTTCCAGCAGTGTATTCATCTATGAAAGGCCTGCCAGGGCTACGCTTCTGATCATCTGTTCTGTTTTTGTGTACAGCACAGGCCATAGGAGGTGATATATCAGTTCCCAGCTGAACCAGAACTGAGCATCCTTGGTCGTAGCTCTAACGTTCCTTTAGGCACTGGGATTAAAACAGAATTCTGGTTGGTTTGAATACAAAACTGATCAGCAGCAACTACTAACAAATATGTGTAATTACTTTTAACTATGGAAGTTGCTGAAGTGTGATTCTTCATTTATACTAGAGCCAATTTCCACTTGCGAAGAAGCCTTGAAGGCCATATTGTTATAATCCTTGAGGCTTGAACTGAGATTGATTCTCACCTCCGTTCCAATTCCACTCACTTATAGATGGTGGTTGTAGAGCTGTCATGGACCTTTCCCTTCCTGTAGAGGGAAAGCCAGTTCCTTTCCATCTGCACTGGCACAGCTCAACAGTGGCAATCCTTGTTCCTGGCAGTCTGCACACTGAAGTTTCCAAGTCTCCTTTTCTTAAAAGCAGCCTAGAAGAGGCTACCTGAGCTAAGGGAAACACTATATGGCCCACATGACGTTATTCTTATTTACCAAGGACAGCCACAGTTCCACAGCTGAGCAACCTGAGGACCACTAGGTTGGAGGAGTCTGAAGAAGTCCTTGTAAATGCTGTTTTCTCTCTCTGCTTTTCCTTTTGCAATAAACATAAGTTTGCTTTGGCTCAAAATGTTGCCTATGTATGTTCAGACATATCTGATCTGTACCTTGATCTGCTGCAGTCCTCACTTTCTAATTTCCCCATTGAAAGAATCCTGTCTTAAAAATTAGGACGTTTATATTCAGTTAGGAAATGTTCTGTTAGTGAAAACAAAATAGTTGTCTTGTTCTTCCAGAAGTGCCTTTTAAACAGAAGCAGATTTTCAGGGACGGTGAGGCTATGTCTATGAGCCATGGTTCTCAGCAGCCTTCCCTTTCTAAATGGGAAACAGACAAAGTCTGAACCTTGAACCTTTTTGCTGCTCCTGATTGTTTTAGTCTGGGCTCCACAGTGGTCTATAACAACTTACAGCTTAAGTAGAAAGGAGTATTCCACTCCTTTATTTTTTCTTTATTTTTCTTTCTTAATGAATTGTTTCATTTTTCAGTATAAATATACATGAAGAAAAGATTGCCCCATATGCAAAACAAAGTACAGCAGGCTTCAAAGTTTACAGTTAGTCATACGGGGCCAGCAATGGAGTAAGATAATATTTCTTTTCTTTACAGCATTGAGCAATCAAACTTGTTTGTTTATTTCAAAGAAAAATACATTTCTCCTCCTTTGATTTCCTTTAACAGCATTCTCTCCTAGAGATAACTTTACTGTAATGAACACCCACACTCTTTTCAGGAGAAAAATTCTACAAAACTATTGGTATTCTAACTTGACAATAACAACTTCTAGAAACTAGAATATAACTAATGAAGCAGAGTGAAGAAGCAGAAATGCCAGGACACATATGTAAATCATAGTCTGAAATTTTCAGATTGCTGTATTGGAAACCCTTATGTTGGAACCAGAGCACCAACAAAGTAAACTAGGTAACGATAAACTAGTCTGCTGCATGTCTTCATGTTGAAGCACTCAATAATTCATTCTCTCCTCTGCCTTCTTACATATAATACTGCTTTGGATAGTTTGAGCTCATTTGGGCTTACTGAAATACTGTTTTGACTTTGGCAGAGAAGTTATCACTGATTGATACCTGATTTGGATCTCTCTCCTCAATGCTACAAGCACCTGTCTACTTTGCTTCTAATCATATCATCTGTGTCTTGTCAGAACTATTTTGTCCGTGATGCTTACTTTCTCAACAAGTAGCAATGAAAGAGAATTTGAATAGCTGGACTGTATGAAAGTTTGAGAGACTTCTAAAAAGACTTCCATTCTGTTTTTCCTAAGGAAAGCTACTACTGGCCAACTTCTGGCTCCCTTTTCGGTTCCAAAGATCTCTCTGATTTAGAAGTCTCAATAAGCTACAGGCTGGTGAGGCAGTGTATATTAGAGATGGAATTGTGAAAATTGTTCATTGTTAGCCTAGCTGAAAACTACCAAAATTAATGGGAGATTTCCCACTGACATAAATGCAAGTACAGTTATGTCAGCAGTGAATACTTAGAGAAACCCCTTAGATTTACAGCCCAAATTTCTAGCACATTTGATTTTGCTGTAGTGCACTTTGTTTTCAGTTACAGTTATCTCTCCTTTACTTCATCAAATCTATGGCTAGACTTCTATTTTATACTCTGCATCCTGAAACATGGAGGGAATTTACTGTAGATGCACTGATTGAAACTTTGACTTTGCATCCCCAGAAGGAGTATGCTATCCCCAGGTGTTTGCTATGTTGGTTATCAGCACACGTTTTTTTCTAACAAGAGAAAGCTTTCTAAATAATCCTCCAAAACAATTGCTTCTAGGCATGTTTAATATGCAAAAAAAAAGCTGCAAATATATTTCTCTGTAGTCACCATGTAAGTATTTAATGACTTGAAACCATAAATTTAAAACAATTAAATGAGGGCTGTTCATTGAGATTTGCTGGCATGTGCTTGAAACAACATTTTTGATATAAGGAAAAGACTTGGATAACCAAAAGCAGCTGCTCAGGTCTGCCCATAGAGGCGGTATAGCTTAGGTAGTGAAATTTTACTCCCTGGCAGAACAGGAGCAAGCCCGTTCTTGCAAAGCCCTAGTAGAGCAGAAATTTCGGCATACTGCAAAGCAGTCGCCACGTATGGAGATTCTGTTAATGTTGTGTCTCTGAACAAACAAGATACTCGAGGGAAGGAGCAGTCCTGTCAGCGTAACCGCGTGTCTCCCACGATGTTTTGCTGGCACGGTTCTGTGGCCAACACCGAGGTGCTGGCAGGTGCCGCTGAGCAGACGCAGCCGAGAAGGGACGAACCTCCAGCTGTACAGCACCGTATTGGTCCTCCACACAAAGTGGTGCTGTGGCTGGAGACATTTCTGTCCACCCGCTCGTTTTGCTCAAGATGCTGACTTTGATCTCACTGTGTCAGAAACACACTTTCTGGGTAGGGTTCTGTGATCTAAATTCAGATCCCTGTGGCACAGACATCCGCAACAGACTTTTAATTATTTTCAGTGCAGAGAAACAGGCATTTTTAGAGTTCTGTTTGTCAGATGTATTTTACATGTCTACTTCAGAAAATGATGAATTGTGTTTCGTAGGTACCTGTACCTCTGCAGTGACATTGTACATTTTAACCTTCTACAACTGCATACCAGAGGAGTTCCTACCACCTTTATTCCAGAGTATTCTCCATGTGTATGTTTATACTGAACTAATGCATTTGGTTTAAAATTGTGCCTCTTATTATTAGGGGTGTCTTATATTTCCCAGTGACAGAGGGCTATGACTGATGAGCCTGCCTGAAAAACAAGAGCTGAAGAGTTTACTGTTCCCAGCTGTTAAGATATTAGTCCTGTGGTTTGCAGCGTAGCACTGTAAGACAAATCAAACCCAGCGATGGTTTACTTTAAAATGCTGAACTGTAAACTGCAGCGGTTCAGGAGCTGATTAACAAGCAGCTCAGTAGTGCATGAACTGGAAGTTGGGCAGACAGGAGGTCTAACCCCATCAGTCATTCCAACCTAAGCATCCCTTAAACTCTGCTTAAAAGCATCCTTGCAATTCTACTTAAAAACCAAAATCTGTTTAGGTGATATTTTAGCAGTACTTTAATTTCTATTAGATATTGAGATCTTCAGAAAGAAATCTGCAGGGGCAGTATATTTATTTTTTGTTTCAGTTTGTGTTCTCAAATTGTTTGGGGTTTGACTTGCCATGTAACAAAGACATTTGGTGATGGTAAAATAAATGAACGCCCTTTTAATTTTCAGGTACAATGTGTGTATCATGGCTTATGGACAAACAGGAAGTGGGAAGACATACACAATGTTGGGACCACAGTTAGAGGAGCACTTTGCGTTCTCCACAGAAGATGAATCAGAACTTGGAATTATTCCTCGAGCTGCCCAAGAAGTGTTCAGGTAACAACTAAGTAAAGGCTTGTATCAGTGGCAGTCACTTTAAACTTTATAGAAAGGATGAAAAAATGTTTTTAATATATTAATCACTACAGATTTCAGCTTCACAATGATTAATATTTATAGCTTCTCTAACTGCCATTTGATATTTGAGTTTTGATACAGATTTCTAGTCTGCTTAGTCTGATTTTCTAAGAAAATAAGATTATGCAATCTTGCTGTGTGATATCTGTCCATCTACCTTTCAGACTCCTAATTAACTTTTGAATATGCTTCAACCATAGTTGTGAGAGTGCAAAAGATCGTTACGTTCTTACAAGTTTTGTGAAAATTGACAAGTGGAATAGATGAAGGGGATCCAGATTAAAACCCAGTCCCCAAGAAGAATTACAGTAGAATTTTTAACCATGATCTGTTCTTGCTTTGAGAATTCTTAGATTTTTTTTTCTTTTAGTTGAACCTAATGCATGATTTGAACTGATGAGCTGCTGTGTTATAATGGAAGAGCCATTAGAGGTTTTTCCAGCTAAGCCTATTTCTTTTGGAGAACGGTGTAAGATAAATCAAAGATCCAATTTTGTACCAGAATAACTGTGTCTAACTGTAAATACTCTCCTGAATAGAAAAGCCTTTAATTTATGAATTTGCTGAGGCTGTGGTCAGATAACCTCTAACAGATCTAGCTGGGCAGTTTACCATCTCTACCTATTGTGGCTTGCACTCTGCCAGAAAGCATCATAGCTTGAGCTCTAAATACAACAATGTCCAGCAGAGAAATGGTACAAAAACATCTTGAGGAGGGTGGGAGGCTAGTGGAGAAAAACAATTTAAGCTAGCACAGCTGTTTGGAAAATGAAGTTTTACTTATTGTTTCATGTACATTTTAACTGTATATTCTGATTCTTCAGCTTAGCATGTGGAGGAGGCAAAGCCATGGCTATGGATATTTAAAAGCACTTTTATCAGATTATAATTAGATTATAATTAAAGAATAGATCTTTATTTACAGATTGTGCACTTGCAGTTTGACTTCATAATTCTTTAGCTTTTTTTCTTCTTTCCTTTTCTTTCCTTTTCTTTCCTTTTCTTTTCTTTTCTTTTCTTTTCTTTTCTTTTCTTTTCTTTTCTTTTCTTTTCTTTTCTTTTCTTTCTTTTCTTTTCTTTTCTTTTCTTTTCTTCTTTTCTTTTCTTTTCTTTTCTTTTCTCTCTTCTCTTTTCTTTTCTTTTCTTTTCTTTTCTTTTCTTTTCTTTTCTCTTCTCTTCTCTTCTCTTCTCTTCTTTTCTTTTTTTCTTTTTTTCTATTTTTATTCTCCAGGCTTATTTCAGAAAAGCCACCAGGAAGTTACTGGGTTGAGGTTTCTGTTGTAGAAGTGTATAATAATGAAATTTTTGATCTTCTGGCCAAAGACAGTTTTGGAAAAGTATCTGGCGTCAAACGTGATGTTGTCACAACCAGAGAAGGAAAGAGTGATGTTCCATTGCTTATGCATGAGTAAGTGCTTGATTTGATCCTTATTGTCTGACCCTGATCTGGTGTCAATGCAACGTATAGCTGTCAGAAAATTGCATTATAGGCACCAGTTATCGCTTCTAAACAATGAGTCTTCACCGTATGCAAAAGAACAGTTCTCACTGTTTCCATTAGCTCAGTCTGTTAGACTGCAGTTGGCTGCAAATGTCAAAATACTTTCAGAAATAACAGTACATTTAGCTTGTGTTATACTCCTGTGTTAAGTGCTTTCCACTCAGAATACCTGAAGATATCTGTGTATTTTTTTTTGGCTGGACCTCGGGCATCTTGTCAGCTGCAGAAAAAGAAGGGGTAACCCACTCAAAAAGCATTTGCCTTTCAGTCTTATCAAATTATAAAATTTACGGATTATAATAGAAATATTTGTATTTCTTATAGATTTTTTAAGCAGCTGTAGAGTGCTAGTTTTCCCTACACACCCTGGAGTTTAAAAAGTACTTTAGAAAGAAGCAGCTTTTAAATGATCTTTTAATATAAATACCTATCTTACACTGCTTAGTATTCTGTTTTCTTAACTGGAGGCATTAAAGTGGGAATTGACATTCTGACATTTGAACCTGTAGTTCTCACAGATCCAGGTTCTTCAAACTAAAAGCTAAGAAGTAGCTAAGATTTAGCAGGTGGGTTGAACTAGATGATCTCCAGAGGTCCCTTCCAATCCCAACCATTCTGTGATTCCACCTATTCAATTTTAAAATTGTGTCAGTGTATGGTAAGTTTGATTCTTAGTTACACATCTCGACAGTATAGGGGAGCTGAGGCATTTAAGGCTACAACCAAACTTATTTTAATGCCTTCTTGTACTTACTAAGCATTACAAAGGCTTATTCTAGTACACATAGGAATGATTCTCAGGGTTACATATGTGTAGTATACAAAGCAAATGTATAATACTTTTGTGTTATACATAAACCACTTGCCTAATTAGACTGTAAAAACCACATACTAATAACAATTCATCAATTAAAAAGAGCGAATCTCTTTCAGATGCCTCAGTTTAGTAATGGGTGTGGAGTTTATGCTCGTATTAAATCAGCATTAGCAAACAAGCTTTTGACAAGCAGTACTAATGGCACCAGAGAGCTGATGCTGCCTGATGTAATTAAGTTACTGGACATCTCCCTGTGAGCAGTCAGCATGTGAATAGATTCCAGAAGGGAACTTTTCTGCTTGTATACTATAGAGAGGTCTAGAAACTTAGAAAACAAGTTCAGCTCCTTGGGCAAATAATGTTTGTGAAAAGAAATATCTTACCCTATTGAAATGTTTAGCAAAATATTATAGTGTTTTATGTTTCTGGGGAAAATATGATATTTTTCTTCACTTGTCTATAATAATGCTTGTCATGGCCTGATCTCTGCTTTTCCAGAAGGAATTAGAAGTCAGATATGAAAAGCATTCCCCTCCCCCACCCCAATTAAAATAAAACACTCCCTCAGTGGAAATAACGGAAGGCAGTATTTTTGTCTTGTGGGACTTAGTCACATAAGCAGACTAGTAGTTGTTTGTTTATGTGGGTTTATGCTAGTGCCAGAAAGCCTTGATAAAAATACAAGAATGTACCAGAGGGTTGCACAAACATACTTTTGTTCTACCTTGTTATGCACATTAATTGACTTGTATTTTCTAGCCATTGAACTGCTCATAGAAAAGTGGGACCCCAGAAAAATTGTAAAGTGTCTTTATTCACCATGGGGGCTATATAGCTTCCTTTTCTTTCTGTGAAATAATAATCACTGCAATATTCTAAGAAGGATTAACATTTGCAGCTGGGGCATGCATGTTCTTCAGTCTGGAGGTTAAATGTGATTTCCAGAGATATTCTGCACCCTTGATTGTACTGTGCATGCTCCATAAGAGCATGGAATAAATTAAAAATTACTGGATCTTGATATGATAAATCCTTTTGCCTTCTCTGTCTGTATTATGCTGAGTGGTGGGTTTCTCTCAGTCTCTGTTCTTGGATTTCCCCAGTTGTGACTTTACTCCAGCTCTTAGCATCTGGTTAAGGGTCTGCTGTCAAAGGAATGAAAAACTCCTTCAGAAGAGGCTGGGAGCAGAGCCTCACCTGTGTTTGCTGAACCTTTCTTGAAGGAACTGATATTTTTCCTTTGACTAGAGAAGAAAGGAACAGTATGAGTTGGAAAATGAAGATGGGTGAATATAGTATGGATATGATGGGAGCTGAATTTTCCCTGCTTCATCAGAACCTCCAAGTAATTTTTTATTATGGTATTTCAGAAACCAATATACTGGCCTGGTTTCATTCCTGAAAAATGCCTACTCCCCAAGGGAGGTTTGCATAGTTAGTGGGTGACCCCTTCCTTTTCCTAGGCTTTTGGGAAAGGAGAAGTGAGATGTAGCTGGACTAGTGCCATAAAGAAAAGAACTAGAAGCTGCAATAAGGTTTCATTTGTCCTTCTAGTTAATAAAATGGCTGCTCTGTTTATTTCTGTAAATTTTAATTTATGGTAAAGGAACTTGGAGCCTTGAACTATGCATCTCTTAAAAACCACTTATCTCAATTGATTAATAAATACTCAGTTCTAATGCAAATATAAATAACAATATGGACTTGTATCTCAATTACAATGCAAGCAGTGAAAAAGTCCAATTCATAAACAGCTTATATTAATAATTACACAGAAAGATTAATAAGTAAAAGCAAACTCAAAGTAAGGGAACCATTGAGTGAGGCCACCCAGCTGCCTGAAATCTAAAGTAAACAGCTGGTGCTTTGAATAAAAACACATCCTCATTTGTGATAATATTTCGTCTAGAATATACTGGCCTGCTGGGTCTCATTGGCTTATCCATATATCCATTAAAGTACAGTAGTCTCTTTCCCTCTAACATGTACATCTTACTGAATCACAAAAACCTCAGTTTCTTTCTTCTTTTACGGCTTGGTTGTCTTTGGAGAACATTCAGCATTAAATTTTTAACCTAACCACAACAGGGATTCTCTTTGTAGAATCTGGTCCTGGAACATGCGGTACATAGAGCACGATAAAGTCCTAGAGATTATACTAAAAAGTTATTACTGTCAGTCCTGCTGAGAAGCTGCTGTTGCAGACTTGCAGCGCTGGCCTGGGGATGCTTTTTACCTCCAAATTCAACTGCAGTTTCGCAGGGGGTGACCAGCACTGGCAGCAGACCCTGAGGCTCGTCTGCTTCTGCAGAGGCTGGTTGGAGGACAGCAGCTTGTGGGTCTGACCCCCTGCGGCAGACGACTGCCTGTCGCTGCATCCCAGTGACGGCTGCTGATCTCTCGGGCCACCCAGCCCTGGCTGACCAGTTACTGGAAGATGAAGTTCCAAACTCGGGAAGGTAGGATCTGCCTCCTTGGACCTGAGGCAATAGTCAGACGACCCTGGGGGGAGGCTGTGCCCCCTCTGGCCATAGGAACTAGAGCAGCTGCTGCCCTGCTGGTGCTCACACAACCAGGGAGACGTTCCCAGGGGATGCAAAGGGGCAGAGATGTTACGGAGGAGGCCACTTCTGTGGCTCAAGATTGACAGCAGATGTCTATAATGATCATTTAGCTCTTGCAGCCCTGGTTACACAGGGCTTTTAGGCTACACAGCTTTTAGGTTGCTGCTTCTCTTAAATGTCTCTAAGCATAGTGAGCCTAATGGTTTTTCTGTTCTTCAGATGCCCTTGCTTTATTTTCAGAGGAAATTGTTTTAGCTGGGTATAGCTCTTTTGTCTCTGAACTCTTCAAGTGTGGCTGCTCTTAGCACAAACTAAGTTTGTGCCCAGTGTGACTTTCACTGCAATCGGCCCCATCTAAGTCATGCCTTTTATCACATGCTTGCTTTTGCTGAGTGTAGCAATGCGGAACCAAGCCTGTAGCCTGTCAGGAGGGTTATTAATGGGTCTGGTGTTACAGGGCATTCAGTAACCAGGCTGTGATATGCAGTCATAATAATTTATACCCTCATCTAGAAACCAATGTTTAGGCGATGTGACTTGAGTGATTATTGAAGAAGGCAAAGCTGTGAAAGGAAAGAGTAGGCAAGCTTACCTCATTTTTTCTGAAACATTGTGACCCTGGAGGAAATCACAGTGTTTTTTTCTTTAGCTAATCAGTTTATTTCAATTTCTGTGTTAGGTTTTTGTCCTTTGATTGGTCATATTTACAGTATTTCCTTTAACTGGAAAAGAAAACAGATAGTATGAGATTAAATGGCCTATAGAAACCTATGCCTGTCTATTCTGATACTGTGCTGGAGTCTCTGCTCATTGAACAGTGGAACAGTGCAATGGAAATTTCTTCCATGGATTCTTGATTTAATTCCAAATGTGAAATATGATTTATATGACTTCTAAAGGCCCGGAGAATTTCCCCCATCCTGTCCCCACCCTCCCACCCCCCGCAAATTCTGCAACTCCCAAAGAACAGGATCTACCTCAACATAAACTGGACAATTCCACTCCTGTAAGATCAGAGATTCCAGGCACATCTAAGGCTGTTTCTTTTCTTCCAAAGTGTGCAGGTGTAGAAATTTCAGTCCCTTCTAGAGCAGAGCTATAGTACCTATAGACCCACAAGGCTGGCAAGCCACTTCAACTCTTTCAGTACTATGTCACAGCTTTTGTCTTGAATTTCCATCTTGGACTACATCCCACTGAAAAAGTCTATATATAGTTGTTTGTGCAGCTCAAAACTGAGATTAATATAAGGAGTAAAAAGAGTGGGGAAGTGGAAATGCTCAGATTCACATCTAAGTTGTCACCTTTCTCATGTGATTTTTACTGAGTCAGTTAAATCATCTGCTTTTTTCTTTACTTCCTAGGACTGTTGAAAATGCATCGGAGTTTTTGCATCTAGTCAACAAAGGCCTACAGCTGAGAGTCAGGCACCCAACACTGGTGCATGCTCATTCCTCTCGTTCTCATCTGGTAGTTACATTGACCATAACGACAATTGTCTCTGCAGATAACTTTGGTAAGTAATGTGGTAATAAAATATGTCTAGAGACAGTTGTTTTTTTGAAAAACAATCTGTGGACTGAGAGGTTTTCATGTTGTTTTTTCCTCCTTTTTCCAACATTTAATACATTCCCTCAGTTCCTTTTCCATTGTTTAACTTCTACATACCTTCCTAAATAACAGACCAGTTTGGTGTTTGAATGCTACTGAAAGTTCCACTTTCATAAAAACTTTTACTTTTCTTTACCTGTCTTGAGACAGAGTTCTTGAAGCTTTATACCATGAAACAACTGATGAAATAAATGTTATGAATAAGTCATAAGATACTGTATAAGATAGATAAGATATCAGTAAGGTACATACTCCAATATGGTAGTTAAATCACTTTGTGTGGGATATAATTATTCATACTAAGTTTGTGGTAAAGCTAACCATGCATTTTAGGGATCATGATATGATTTGGGGTAAGAAAGAATTATTTTTTTACCCGAGGCCTTGCAAAAACATCCATTAAATTCAGTGTCTCTTGAACTGTTAATAATAGGCCACTGTAGAAACAAACAACATAGTTGTCTTATTTACTATTGCAAAACCCGTATTTCTACTTTTCATTACCACACCAAGATTTATCAGTTTATTGCTTTATGAATAACATCAGCTTTTGGGGGGTTAACTTTGTTTTCTTTGCTCATGTTATAATTAGGCTCTCTGCTTCCAGTGCTGTGGTCCATCTCCTTCATACTTTGCAACAACAATGTGGTTTTAGAAAGTGGAAAATATTTAACATTTTTTTCTCTTAGATTGCTATCAGAAATTAAACCAACAATATTAGCAAAACAGAACAAACAGTGGCCTCGCTTACCTATGGGCCTTGCCAAAAGACACAGTTACTTTACAAGTTGTAGCTCCAGTGTTCCAGATGTTTGCTCTAGCCCGTTCCAGATTCTTGTCAATCAGACAGATGTTACTTTTCAAAACACAGTGTTTACACCGTTAGCACACCAGCCATCTTGTCTAGTCCAGACTTCCCTTGGCCCTTTTGAATTGCCATTGCTGTACTGTGTCATGCTGTCTGGCAGCAAAGCTCCACAGAAATGTCTAATTTAAGTTGAATGCAGACTCAGGCTTTCAGCAGTGCTTGGATGAAGATGCACGATATGTGCAGGCAGAGTAGCGCTGCAAATGGGGCCTTGCTGCAGCAGTGGGGCAGCGCATTCTGTCTTGTTTAAAAGGAGCAATTCCTGATTCAAAAGACAGATGCAATTGTCAAATGTCTCAACACTGGAGATCTAAGTCACTAAATAAAAAGTTATGAAGTCTATGATGAGTTCTGCACCTAGAGCCAGGCTGACAAGCCAGCACCTTTTCAGGCTTGATTAAGGTCTCCTAGCATTTTGTTTCAGTATTATCTGTTGTTTGAGGAGAGCAGTTACTTAATTTCTCAAACTGAAGAGGAACAAGAAAATTTATTTTTACACTGTATGGCCTGAAACCATTTATTCTGTATAAACCAACGCAGCTGCTCTGTCTACACTGTGAGCAGCCAGCTTGGGTTTTAGCAGCAGCCTACCTGGAGAGGTACAGAGCTCTGCAACACCATTCAGTTTGTTCCTCACTCAAGTTTTGCAGCTGGGAACTTCGTAGTATTGCAGCTAGACTTTTTAAGCACCCAAGGGAGTCTTTTGTCTCTATTACTTGTAGCAGGGTACGTGCCTTTTATTCTTTTATGGCTTTCAGAGAGGGAGATGGATGAAAACCAAAACATTGAAGAAAACAAGCAAAACTGCTTTGGGAAGGCCCTTTTGCATATATTCCTGCTAAGCTAATGTGAAAGCAGCTTTCCCAAAGAATCTGTCTTCCTCTTCCTTCCCAGCAGAGTGAAAGCCAAATGCTGCTGCTGAGGAAGAGGAAGGACATGAAACAGTCTGGTGCAGCTACAGAACTACTAGTAGTAGTATGTAACCAACCTGAACAAGTGGAAGTAATGCTGTTGAGGCCAATAGCCCATCATGTGAAGGCACAGCGATGGCATATGAGGGCTGAAGGGAGTCTAGAGGGAACAGCAGAAAAGTACAAAAATAGAAGAGGCAAGATAATTGATTTTTTTTAATTTTTGTTTGTTTGTTTGTTTTGCCAAAGCACCAGCAGGTGATGTTTCGAATACACAGAAACAGACTTCAGAGCTTACTGCTCCCAAACATCCAAAATCTCACTTTGGTTGTTGTCAATCTACAACATGAAAAAATGCCTCTTAAAGTCCTTACTAGAGTCCTGCTTCTTGTTTTCCACACAGAAGTGTGAACAACAGGGATATTAGATAAAACACAACCTAAACAAGTCTCGTTACCAATGGGTACAATTGGTTTGATGAACAAAAGCTTAAAACAGAAAAAGTCATTCATCCTGCCTGTGCCATTGATTCTGACTTGTATATTAATTTTGTTAGAATAGCCTAAAACAGCAAATACTGTTCTTCCCCTATTGATGCCCCATTTTTTCCCCAGCCCAGTTTCCAGTGTCAGTGAGAAGCTCTCCTTGTTTGTTTTTCCCATTAACCAGGTATTTCATGGGAAGATGAACAAACGAGTCAGAGACTGAATAAAGAGGTTTCCTGCACCTTTCCACAAAAAATGAGGGACAATAAATCCACCTCTTCTTCTAGAGCCTCTTCACCAGCACAGCTCGAAGCAACTGAGAAAATGAAGCAAGTCAAAACTAGATTGCAGCTGGTGGACCTGGCTGGGAGCGAGTGTGTTGGTGAGTGAATGTGTCTGTTTATGGAATGGTGGGCATGTATCCTCACAGATCTGGGGTAAAATAGCTGCCTTTGCCTCTTTATGTCGGGATATGTGCTACCCTGCTTCACACAGGGGGTGGTTCAAATACACCGATCCTGGAATAAGCAAAAAATTGGGGGCTGATTGTTCCAGTTTTACACTAGTACAGTTTAAGTGAAAAATCTGACTGCATAAGACTAAAATAAAAGCCCAGGGCGGTTACCCATATCATAGGTATATTATTTGTTCAGACTGGTTTTATTAGGCCTGTTTTTCTACTCTGCGAATTAGCATGTCTTTGTACAGAAATGTTTAAAGTGCATAAATTATTTAAATATTACAAATATCTACAATAATTGATATCAGCACGTGTGGGTTTTTCTACCTTGCTGTGAAAAAAGTCTTGGAGGAAATTAGTGTTGAAAAGATAATATTGTTTTCATTGTTTCTTCAAAGAATTTTTCTCCTCCCCCTCCTCTATGCACACAATAATTTCAAAAACTTGATTATTTCCTAAAGAACAAGCTTTCTTACCAAAAAAAGCCATGCAGCCAAATGCACCATTCCAGAAAAAATGTTTTGAAAACTGAACCAGTATTATGAAAGAGTCTTTTACTTTACTGCCAAGAATTCTTGCTTTTGCTCACTGTTAAACATTTGTTCTACAGAGAAACCTAATATAATACATTATAGTTTTCATTTGCTCTAAGTGCTGGAAACTGTTTGGTAAATGAGCTACAATGTGTGTGTTTGTTCTCTGAGCTCTACCAGGGCAAATGTTTACTTGGTTTAGGGCTCGGTGGGCCACATCCCCCAGTGAAGCCCAGAAGAACTGTGCTCACACAGATCAGTGTTAGATGTGGCACAGACTAACCTGTGCCATCAACTATGCTGGTGAAGATTTGAAGATGTTGAACTTATTCTGATAAAAATTACGGCAGCTATTAACTCATAATTGGTTTAATATGTGGACAAATCTAGGTGAGCAGCAGTAGCAGTCAGCACCCCGTCTGGTTGGCTCCACAGCCATCCTGGACCATTTTCAGCATTTACTAAGTAGTCCCTTTTTTACCAAACTAGGTTTCAGTTTGAAAGCTCGGCTAAATGCTTTGATAATCAATGGTTTAAACATGTTACCCTCTCACCTGTTTGCAGTTTTCTGCTTTAGGGTGCTATCCATTGTCTCAGGAGTCCACCTTCACTGACCATAGAAGAACCCCAGGGATGTCTGTAGACACAGTAAAGCCAGATTATTGACACCCTGTGGCAGGGTCTTCCAAACCGTTTTGCCTCTGCAAAGAGAGTCTACCGCTCCAGCCTCATCTTTTCCAAATTTCATTTCTCCAGCCCTCACTGTCCAGACTTCTGTTAGTTTTTTTTCCTGTAACTGTGCATTTTTACACTTGCCTCTTGAACACCTGTTTTGTTCTCCCTGTTGGGAAAATAGTGGCTTAAAGGGAAAATAAGATCCGTTGCCTCTCTCTGTACAGCCTCTTTGTCTCTCCAGAGGTAGAACAGAAGGCAGTTGCAGGATCTGTCATCCGGCTGCCATTAGCTTGGCCCAGCATAGATCGTGTGCTCTATCTAATGAGAAGTGATTGCAGGTGCATCTGCAGCTCATTCTTTAACCTTCCTTCAAAGAGCAGAAATACTGATCAATGTATTGGCAGTCTGCAGTAAACAGTTGCTGCATTTTGCTTTTGGCAGGGATGGACTGGAAGTCAAGGTTCAGAATTTGAGTTCAAAAATGCAGTGTCAAAAGTTGATGATACAGCAACAGAATCTTTCACAATTACAGTTGAAGCAGCTTTGCTTAGTGTTACCATTGCCCTTTTCTACACTGTCCTAGGCATGTCTGGAGTGACAGGTGCAGCACTGAGAGAGACGTCACTTATTAACCGCAGCTTGTCCGCCCTAGCAGATGTTCTTGGAGCAATAGCAGAGCAGCGATCTCATGTACCATATCGAAACAGCAAACTTACGCATCTGCTTCAGGACTCTGTAGGTAAGAGGTTATTGTGACTTCCGCTTAACAACATAGATTTCCCAATCTTTCCCCTCCTTTGTTGTGTAAAACTAGAGGATGATTTTGTATTGCTGCCTTCTATGTGGGCCTCTGTTCAAAGTCTCTGGCTCTGAAGCAGTGTGAGTACACAATGAGAGCTCTGAACTCCTCCTGAATTTGACTAAACATTGCTGTTTCCAAGGTTCAGTTTAGGAATACACTTGTAAAAATCACAACATCTCTAACAGGATTGTGTAAAGGGTAGTAATTGCATTTTATTGGTGTTTCATGTCAGGTACAGTTTACAAGTTAAGCTTCAATCTTTATTACTACAGGGTGTAGTCACATATTTGCACATTCCTTAACCTTGTGCTCTGTAGCAGTAAGACAAAGGAGGGAGATAGAACATATGCATGGACTGTACTACAGCCCCTTCTTGTGTTTAGGTCACCTCCTCTTCTCTAGCTCCTCATCTATGCAGAAACAGTTTTAAATCAAGACTAGTGCCTCCAGCAAGATCAGATTTGTATCCATCCATATAGTATATTAGTGCATTTTTGTTCAGCCAGAAAGCATCAGCCCTTTAGTCTTCAGTTCAAGGCGCAGACAGTGACAGAGGTAACAGTTCTTCAGAGCTTCTGAAAGACTACTAATTTTTGCTTGAACTTGGAATTTCACCTAGTGCTGGAATCCCCACTGTGAAAAGGGAAAGCCAAAGAAAGAAGTGAGTTTAGGAGCTATGTTGTATGGGCACTGAGCCTGGTTTTAGTCAGATGTATGCCTTGGGTGACACTATTCGGGTGAACTGTCAAAAGTGGCAAGTTCCTTGTTTGTTTAATCATTCTCTGTGAACTTTTAATAAGTGTTTTGCTTTATTGCCACAAAATAAGCCATTTTGCCATTACCTTAAATTTACAAACATCTGACAAAGCTTAATGAAGTGCCCAGACCCATAACATACATGCAGACTAACGTGAAGTTAAAAGGAGAAAAAAAAAAATCCATATTACAAGTTGTGAAACATTTATTCTTCTGGGGCAAGTGTCATATTGCTAGATATAGACTTCCCTTGAAGGAGCTGTCTGTTTTCAACAGCCCTCTTCACTGGTAGTCTTCAGCTTCATAAAAGCAATGGTAGGCTATGCTTCATTGTTGGGTAGATTAACACATTACCAGTATATAACTTACTGAAAATAATGAGGTATATAAGTATGTTTTGTCTTTTTCTTGGTTTTAGGAGGTGATGCTAAACTCTTGGTCATGCTGTGCATCTCTCCTCACCAGAAGTATTTAACAGAATCAATGCAGTCTCTGGGATTTGGAACTCGTGCTCGGCAAGTTCAGAGAGGACAAGTCAAGAAAAAAAATTTCCCAGTGCAGAGTAAAGCAAAATAAAACCTAAGACTCCTGTGGAATTAGAGTATTATTAATGAGTTCCTCAGACTGAAATGTATATTGTTGTCCTAAAGCCATTCTTTTAGATATCAACTGCCAGATAAAATAAGCAATCCTCAATATGGCATTAGTAAGCCATAAACCTGCTGATAATAGCAAGTATTGACAACAGCTACCAACCATAGTGGAATGACATAGAAATAAATCAGTCTTTTTTCAAAAAGCTTCTTTAAGACATGTTTTTGGTGATGTGTTTCCTTTGGGCAAGTAGAACTAAGTCAACAGAGCCCTGATTTTGGATGGCTCATTTCTGAAAGGCCAAGGGTGCAGTCTATTTTCTCAACAGAAGACAAGAGTCTAAATGTCATTCCAGTGCTTCAAAGCAGGGAGTGAAATACTTCCCCTCCACTTGGATTAGAATGAGACATGTCACTGTGGCTTGCCTTTCTGTCTAGGATGGATGGAGTCATTCCTAATGCACCATCAAGAGGTAGGGGTGCAAAGGAACCCATCAGCTGTACTGAATGGAGCTCTGTTCTCTGCTTTTAGATAGGAACTAGTGGCAGTAGTGAGACGGAGAAAAAGAAATAAGGCTGTATCTGTTATCCCTCTGGAATGTAGGTTAGGAAGTAAACGAGGGATTGTACGACTTTGAAAATGCACACAAGTTAAATGGTTGGAGTGAATCCCAACTCCGCTGAGTTCACTAAGGCTACAGCTTTGCCTGTTTTGGATTTTTTGCTCCCTGACTGAACAACACATCTTAATGGCTAATGAGACCTACTTGTACAACTCTTCTACTAGTAGTCCGGCCTGTTGTTTCACTTGCATTTCTGAAGCCAGTTAACCATATCACAACCTTGATGAGAAAAGGATAACCACATGCCTCCTGTCCATCATGTAAATAAAACACCAAAAACCCAGCTCATGAGAGGATGCTTGTCATCTTCAAAAGGCTTTCACTCTCTTACACCAATGCTGCGACAACATCATGCAGGGTTTGTGAATTAAGTTATACTGGGAGAAGTTTAAAGGAAATTTAAGCAATGTTAGAGATGAGAAGTGGTTCTGAGATGAGAAACTGGGTTCAAATAACATCTGCTGTGTTTTGAGCACTGCTTTATTGCTCAGCAGAGACCTTAGGATCCACTCTGAATTTTTACCTCCATCAATCACTCTGCCTCTAGACTTGGAGAGAGGTCAGTGGCAGGTCACTGCAAGAAGGCTTAAATTGCAGCAGCCTGACCAAAAGGCTGGCATTTATAGTACTCCAAGTCACTTAACCTTCCCAAGCATAAATATTTATCCAGAGATTATATAGCATACTATTATTGGAATTTCACCCTTGAATATATAACAGCTGCTGTGGTGCATGCAGTGCTCTGGGGCTCAGAACATTAGCATCGCAAACAGAGAGCTGTAATAATACTTTTTTCCTCAATAATGTTGCAAGGGTAAAAATGCCTTAACTCTACCTGATTCCAGCAGTAACAGATGGGTAGAAAAAGAATCATGACACACGACCTTATGAAGCTGAATGGTTACTGAAGCAACCTCAGGTGAGAAAGTGTCAGAGTGAGGAATGTCAGCCTGGTACGTGAAATGCAGGAGTAGACGGCTTCAGGCTCGCCTTGGTCTCCTGACAAGGAAGCTGCTAAAGCAGCCCAGATTAGAGCTCTAAGGGAGGCTGCGACAAGGAGGGCTAGCTGATTCCACCAGCATCTTTAACTAAGTTCCTTAAATATTTTTAAGGATTTGGAATTTCCAAAGTGTTACATAGAAACGTAACTTGTCAGGAACTGACCTTTCTTTTCTGAGGCTGCTCTTCAGAACTTGGCATTTATTTACAACCTATGTGGTAGGGGAAAAGCAGCAATACTTACTGTTAAAGCTGAGAAATAAACCCCTGAAATATCAGCAAATAGTAAAAGTTTAAGTTTCTATGTTAACATTAACTCTGCCAAATTGTGCACATGCAGCATTCCCTATTCCTATTTCCCGTATCACTTGGTGTTTGACCCACCCAATGAAATGTACAGGATATACAGGGCAGCAAAGTTAACATTTTGTTCTAAGAACTTTCAGGTTTGGAATTTCCTGGGTTACAGAGACATGATTGTGCAGTCCCAGTGTCAGATGTGATGCACTGAAAGAAAGAAGAGTAAAAGCTGCAAGGGTGAAATGGCTTTACCCTGGTACCTCAGCTGAATTGTCTTCTGCCTGAAGATTCACTTGTGCCTGCTAAAGGAGAGGCAGGGATCTTCAGAGATATAACTGATGTCCTGAGGAGCAAGGAAAACAGCATGTGCCAGGACATATAATTCTCTGCTACAGTATTTTTAGTTTTCAGATCTTTTAAGCTCTGAAATGACAGCTATGTCAGAAAATCAGGTGTGACATATTCACAGAGCTGACTTTAAGGTTTCCTTTGTTGACCAAAACATCCTGATAAACCAGTCCTCATCATCCTGACACTGTAAAGCTGAAACACATGTACTAACTGGGAGAAAGTGATATTAGGAAGTGTTCTAAAAAAAATTGTGACAGGAGGTTGTAATCAACAGGAAAAAGGTGGTGGTTTTTAAGAGTGCCCATGTTGTCTATTTGCTAATACAGCTTTGCTCTCTGGGAGGGCAGGGGCACAGCAAATGAGAGCAAAACCTACATAAATCAGAAGAAAATCCTTTCAGTGAAGGTTACGAATCCATAGCTCAGCTGGTCTCTTGGTGCATTTACAGCAAGAGCACTCTCAACCCTGCTCAGCCACATCACACCTCCTACCATCCCCTGGCCAGCCTCAGGAAAGAATCATGCCTCTGTGCAGTGATGCAAGGAGCCACAAAACCCCAGCTACCTGTTAGACTGAGCTTTAGCTGTCCCTCTCAAATTTATTCTGCCTTTTTTCCTTGCTCTGCAAACAAACTGAGCAAACCGTTTTAGCAACAGCAGCTAGGACCCTCCACCTTGTTCTCAAAATAAAAATTCCCATATGGAAACCATAGCAAACACAACAGAATTTGGTCCTGTGAGCACATCAGTATTCAGCATCCCGGTTTAGTGTCCACTTGGCCAAGGGTGTGAAGCCTGACCAGTACAGCAGCTGCCTGGGAGGCTCAGGGTCTGGTATTCATATAATCATAGAATCATTTAGGTCAGAAAATACTTTTAAGGTAATCAAGTTCAAACGTTAACCTAACACTGCTAAGTCCATGGTCTAAACCATGTCCATAAGCACCATATCTACAGAAATTTTACATACATCCAGGGATGGTGAGTCAACCACTTCCCCAGGCAGCCTGTTCCAATGCCTGACAACGCCTTCTGTGAAGTTTTTCCTAATATCCAATCTAAACCCCCCCAGTGCAACTTCAGGCCAGTTCCTCGTATCCTGTTGCTTGTTACTTGCCAATGTACTCCAAGCATCTTACACAGAGTTGGAATCTGTTTTCACACTGAAAGTACTCCTCACCCCTTGGCACCCCACTCACTCTCTAATTATCAGGCCAAGCACCCTTCTGACAAGCAAAAAAATTGGATTCAGTTCAAAGACTACACGTGTCTCGCCCCACACAAGTGAATGTTTTGGCTTGTAGGATATCTGCAGATGGGACAGGGAAAATGGGGCTCTGTCACACCAACTCCCCAAGTCCTACTAGCAGCAAATGCTCTTCTAGGGTAAAATACACAGATGATGTGTACACATAGACCTACACAAAGGCAGTAGAAGTAGAGACATAGCTAGAATCAGATAATAGCCTTCAAGGTAGAAGTCCAAAATTTGGCCCGAAAGTACAGCTTGGTGCTCACATTTCTCTGTGGATTTATCGTTAGAGATGGAATTTGTCAAGTGTGGTTGTTGGTTCCCCTAGCAGGTGAAGGAGAGGGATTAACAGAACATATCCACTTTCAGCAAGAACCTCTGCCTCCCTAGTCTAGCGAGGGAGTTCAGGCAAAGCCCCAGCTCTCAGCTCGCCATGGCCAGGGAAACTGATTGCTCAAGAACCTGATTTTGAAGGGCATACAACTGCTATGGAGTTTTTTCACTTTTTTCAACTTTGATCCCTACAATACCTACCCAGCTCTAATGGCAAACTCTACAGCACTGGTCCAACATCCTGTCCTTCAGCTTTTGTAAATCTATCCCTGCTTCACTCACGGTACCCGGCTTTCCACACAGCCTGCAATAGGCCAGAGCAGAGTGTATGGCACAGGAGCTGCTCCCCATCAGTTCTCCATGAGGGGGTTGAATTCAGCACCTACAGGGAACACCTTTGCAGCTTAACCACACACTCCCCGAGAGCCCATGGTGAGTGCATGGCTGGCATGCTGTAAATTCACGTTGCAGTTCATAACACCCCGCACCCCTACAGACAGGGTGTTAGTTTTCCTCACCACTCAAAGTCCTGTGAGCAGCAGAGCCCAAGAAAACAGTGGGATCCACAGTTGCTTAACAGTGCTGCATCTCACCAGGGTGCTTAAAAACAAACAAACAAACAAAAGCAGTAATTAGACCAGCCAGCGTCTTTGGCCCATTCTTAAACAAAACCCTGGCTTATGCTGACGTTTGACAATTATATATTTAATTTCCACCATGTGGCTTCATGCCTTGGCAGCAGGCACACCACAAGGAGAGGCTGCTCTTGGTTTTAGCCAGGCTAGGAAAACCATAATTAGGATTGGAAGGTTCACAAAAATGTTTAATTTCTTATTAAATTGCTGATTCTATTTTATGAAGCACTTTTCCAAACCTCTGCAGAATGAAACAGCTATTGGGAAAGGCTCTCGGCTCCAGCTGTGGACAAGCAGTTGCCAGCTGATGGGCCTGCAAGTCCCTTCCAACCAGTAGAAGAAGCAGCAGCATCTGCTCACGGAGTAGCAGAAGGGCCCAGAGTGCAGGAACGTCAAGGGTACCGCAGCCTTCCATAAAACCAGCTTGGTGTTCGAGCAATGACATTAACCATAGCCTCAGCCAGACAAAAATGCAAGCCACATACCATGCAAAGAAGGGCACAGTGTGATCTAATTGAAGGGCACGAGTGAGGGGAAGCATTGTCTAGAATTCTTTTTTCTTACATCCACTTTTGTCAAACCAGGTTTTATCTTGCAATGCATTTTCCCCTTTTAATTTTGTTTATATAAAGGCAGACAAAAAAAATCTAAGATAAAATTTGAGCCTTCTTGAATTCATGCAAGTACCTCCTGGGAGAGTGGGCAGCTACACTTGGTTTTGTTTATTTGAATTCATCTTTCTTTAATAAGCAGAAAGGTGCTTGCGGTCTTGACTAAGGTTGGCAACATGTCTGATCAAGAACCATCCCAAAGCTGTGTCAAAATATTCTTCAGTGCCATTTCCAAGTGAGCATTTGCCATTGTGTCCCCAGGGGCAGGGAGAACGAATGCAGCAAAGGGACAGTCACTGCTGCACTCCAAAGGCTTCAGTTCGTTCCTGGCAATAGGCTGGTGCCAGAAACCGGGGTCTGTGGCTGCGAAGGCACATGGGTACCATTAGTTTTAGGGGGTAACCTACAGCCTCACCAACAGTGCTGGTATGTGGCAGGAACCGCATGGGGCTGCACAGAAAGGGCTGAAGCCAATGGGTAATGCATCTTTGTGCTCACCCCTCTCTGAGCTCCTGGGTTGTGACAGATGAACATAACTTCCCCCTTATTTCATTACAACATTCCCCTCCACCTCTTAAAATTTCAGATAAAAAAAAAAAAAAAAAGAGATGATCCCTTTTCCCCTTACCCAAGAGCTAAAGATTGATCAGATAAATCATTTGGAAGAGGAGTCTCAGACTCAATATTTCAATGACATAATCTGATGCTTCAAATTCACCTCTTGTTTGTTCAGTACATGATGTGTCTTTAATGACTTGGAGGTTAGCCTCAGAAAATGTGCTGAAATGCCTAAATGGTCAAGGGACCAGACACATTCAGATGTCACTCCTATTAGTTCAAACACCACAGTCTAAAATCAGCAACAAAAGAAGAGAACTACAGTGCTCCAGCTATCAGGACCAAGTATTAATATTTAGCATCAACTTTGATAGAAACAACGTGGGGTAAAAAA
This sequence comes from Nesoenas mayeri, assembly GCF_963082525.1. Classification (NCBI taxonomy): domain Eukaryota; kingdom Metazoa; phylum Chordata; class Aves; order Columbiformes; family Columbidae; genus Nesoenas; species Nesoenas mayeri. The sequence continues at coordinate 74,395,666 of NC_137544.1, forward strand.
TCCATAGTTATCAAACTCCAGGAACATGAGATTTGCCCATCTTATCCACAGACTTGCCGGCTTAAAGTTGCGCCTCTGCTCATTTCCCTGAAGAACCAAGTTAAGCTGAGTTACCACTGCATTTTTCTTCCAGCTCCTCCAGCTTCATGCTTGTGAGTATCTCCTGCAACACACGTCCCCTCTTGCCCTTTTTCTGTTACATGAAATTACTATCCTGGCTGGTCTGGGTCACTGCCCAGCAGTCACTTAAAGGCAAGCACCAGAAGGGGTGGTTTTCCCTCTCATTTTCCTCTGGACTTTACTAATCAGTTCCTTCCCTCTTCTAAACAAAAATAAAAATAGAACAACAACAAAAACCTCACCCCACTACTATAAAAAGCTTTGGAAGCCACACCAGAAGCTTTGAAGATCCAAGAGGCAGAAGATGATACTTCCTCCCTCACTTCAGATTTTTTGAGTTTTAGCAGCCCAAGCCTCCTCCACCTCTTTCTGAGCACGCACACACACAGTGGCTCTTCCCACTACATGCTCTGAGCTGGCATTTGGAATAACACAAGCTCCAGGTTAAACTCACAACCAGCTTCAGAAATGTGAGCATTTTGCAGAGCAGCTGACGTGTTAGCAAGCAGACCTTCTTCATCCTTTAGCCCCAAGGCCTCTGATACTTCCAGCCCTACATGCTTTGGCCAGGTAGCGCCAATGTTCTTGACACCACATGCATTACACCTGCTCTGATGAGTTGCATCTATGTTTGAGATCCAGGCATCCTCACTCTTTTCTCCCCACCCATTTCCCAGGGCAGATGCCCACATCCACCCATCCACATGCCACTCAGAAAGGATCTGGTGCTGCTCTGGCTGGGTCTGCTGCCCAGGCAGAATCCACAGAGAAGGTCTAGCCAATGCTTAACGTTAGCACTTCATAACATGACCAAGCTTAGGCAGCCAGATCTGACAAGTTATGTTGTAGTGTCCAACCTGTGGAGACCAATTCCCAAAAGAGATGGGATGAAGTTCACAGGAGGTAATTCAATATTGCAGTATCCAAATGAGGACACCCATGGAGATGGCATAGGGCTCAACCCAGAGGGACTACAAACTGCATGTTGGGAAGGTACCAGTGCAAAAGCCACTGCTCAGGCAACCTCTAGAGGCCATTGAGGGCACTGTGTCTCTGGACATCCCCCATGGATGCTGTCTTATGAAGAGACAAGTGCCCCATCTGCTGCTTTCCCAGTGTCCACCCAGAAGAAAGCCATGTAACGCCTCTTTGTGGAAAGCTGTTGGAGATGCCCCATGGACATGTACCAGCTGGGAGTTACAGCACTATTTCTTGCTACTGCTGACTACCTAATGCCATGAGAACCCAGCAACACCTCTTGGTAGGAAGCCACTTAGATCAGTCAAGACACTACAGCAACACACCCCTTGTGCTCTTTACTTCTCCTCTTACCTTGGCTCATGAAGACTCCAAAACTGCCTGTACCAGCTACTCGAAGAGCAGCAGTGACAGGGGGAATGGGGAATTCAAAGAAGTAAAAGACATCTACAGTCAGACCTGAGTCTGACTTCTGCTCCCTTACCAGAATCTGGTTTACCTGCTAAATTTGGCATAACATTTGCAACAGCAAGGGACAGGATGAGACTGTGATGTCTGAACAGAAGCAGCTGTACCTGCACATTCACCAGCATCAGCTCTTCTGTTTGCCTACATGAACAAGAAGAGGGGACTTATGATGGGAACACTGATACGGACACGCAGCAGCTCACAACAGCCACTTTCAAGACAAGATGCAAGAAACAGGCCAACATTCTTCAGCAGAATAGGCTTGTGTTGGCCCCTTTTACCCCAATCCCATAAATCCCAGCACATCAAAATAGCACAACCTTTGCAATCCCAGATGTAAGGCATGACCTCAGCTCCCATGGCATACAGACAAAAGGCACAAGGATTTGTACGAAAATGTGCAGTTTCATGGGGACACAAGGCAGAGGAAGTGAAACGAGGTATCTGCCATCACTGTGCAAGTCCCAGGAGGACTCCTGCTGGTGAGGATACAGCAGCTCCTGAAATCCTGATAAAAACACCTTCTCTGGTCAAGTTAGGTAGCAGGGAAATGCAACGCCTGGGGAAGCTGGGTGCACAGCAACTGCCTCCTACCTCTCACCGCAACAAGTCATGTTTTGTGGCTTGTATGAGCTTAGAAGTAGCTACAGTTGTTAACCTCTGGCCAAATTCTGACCAACAGAGCAGCTGCCTTCTCCACCCTCGTGCTTCTGCATTCACATCCTCCTGTCAGAGAGGAGCACCCATGCTTGCTCATGGGTCTGCTCCCACTGCATCTCTCCTGAAGGGAGCCATGCAATGCAGAACAGACCAAACCAAGCCTGAGGAAAGGGATGTGCCACTGGTGACACCTCTGCCCACTCATGGGCAAGTCTGATGCTTCACAAGGCAACACCAAACTGCCTGCAGTCAGGACACCTTTTAGGAGAGCCCAGCCAAGCTCTCAGGATACCAGCACAGTATAAGGTAACTGTCAAATGCTCTGTGAGAGCCAGGGAGGGTCCTTCACCCTCAGTCATGCCCTGACAGGGCTGCCAAGGACACAACCAGACACGGATGGCACACATCCAAGATGCCTGCAGCCAGCTCTGCTCTGGGTCAGCCAGGATGCCACTGTCACAGGGTGGTGTGGTGATAGGAAACCACAAGACCCAAGAAAGAAAAGTATCTAACCTCCAAGAAGGCCACTGAACTTTGGATACCATGTAACCACCACAAGGAGTGGAAAAGAAAGAAGAAAAAAGGGCACAGAGTCCTGAGAGAGCTCTGATAAAGTTATGGCAGGCATGAGATACTGGAGATACTCTGACACCAACTCCTACAACATTAGCTCATTGAAGCCCTGAAAACACCCTGGGAGTACAGATTTTGTTGGCAGTTTGCACTAGGCAGATTCAGTCCCACTCTTAGGGCTGAGGTTTTGCTAGACCTTGGCCAGAGTTTCAATTTAGGCGCCTGCCCTGGAGAAGAACCCCTGGTGTCTCCCACCCACTCATGTCAAGTGGTACTGCCACCAGCTCAGTCCCTGCAGGTCTCCCACTGCCACGTCCTGAGCTGCCATGTTCACCTGGCTGCTCAGGCTGCCAGGCATCTGGGGTGCACAGCCAGACACGGCTGCTCCTGGGAGGTTGGAACCAGCAGCCGCAGCACATGTGCCTCGGGAGAGGACACTGCTGGACAATTAACACCTGTGAAGTCAAGGTCCTCTCCAGTCCGAGAGATCAGGACTGCAGAGCTGCTCTCCTGGGAGAGCCCCAGGCTCCATGCAAGGTGAGAGCCACAGAAAAGAGATAAAAAAAGGACAGTCAGAAGTAAAATAAGCCCTAGTCTGATAATGTAGCTCTGCCCAACACCCACAGGAGACTCTTATCAAGGTCCTACCAAGTTACTGCTGCCCTTGGCCATGGCATTACTGCCTGCAGTCCTTGCTGGTTATTCCTTACACCATCATATACCAGGAAATTGTCAGCAGCCTAACCACTATCACATACCAGAAAGGGTGAAGGAAGAAATGGTTTCCAGGCCCCACCTCAGCAACTGCTTATGATTCTTACAGTGAAAAACATTTGGGTGAGACAGAGAGGCAAGCAAGACCTACCCCTCTACCCCAGCAGGACTCTCCTTACTTCTCTCCTGGGTAGCTCATCCACAGGACCACAACACTGGAACCTGCTGGTAGATTCTCCCAGAGGGTCTGCAAAAACCTTCTCCTGTCTCTGGCTCTTCTCCTCAGAAGAGAGCTGATTATTTCCTGTGCCTTGATTGCCCTCCTCTGTAGCATCCTCCACCTGGACCTGTTACCAGCTGCAGCAAGGTAACACCCGAGCCACTGGGAACACTTTCTGGCCCCTGCCCATGTGGAGAGAAGAGCTGTTTATGGACACCAGAAACCACCTCATGCTCCTCCATCCCTAGGATGTCACTGCATAAACAGCTCTCCCTGTGACATGGTTTTCATTGCAGGGTGACAATAAAACCGTGGCAGATGTATTGTTAACCACCTCTCTCCCCAGTTTCCCCCTTAGCCCCCCACTTCCCTCTTCCCACTGAGGACAGGCGATTGGGAGGGACAGAAGGACAGAGAAAAGAGAGTTGGAAAAACTAAAAATGTTTTACTAATATTACCAATAAAAATAGAGAAAATAAGACAAAATATACAAAACCAATCTTGAAAGTCCCGGCAACTGCTCCAGCAGATGTAGGGCTGGCAACCGAAGTCCTGGACTGGACTTCAAAGCCAACCGGAGCTGGATTCAGTCTGTCACTAGGCCTCAGTTTGCAGGGACGACTAGCAGGGTCCTCTCCTAATGTTGACCATAAGCAAAAGGGAAAGGGGTGCATCCATCCTTATCAATGACCTCACATTCCATTGCTCTGTCTACCAAAACATGTATCTGGCTTTCAGGAAAATGCAGCTAATATGAAGGCTTTAGCTGACAGGCAAATTCACTAAAAGAGAAACTTGTTTTTAACAAAACCAGGATACCCTGCTGTCACTGTGCAATGTGGGGTTTTATTTTTTATCCATGCATCCCTAGCATGAAGAGGAATTGTACCTGAAGCCTTGTGGGAACCTGCCTAGAGTTAGAGCAGCAGCTCTGAGCCTGCAGGACAGCATCAACAAAGCGGGACAAGGGTGGGGGCAGCAGCAGCTTAAAGGTGTTGGGTTGTCTGAAAGCTCAGCCGATACAATGTCCTTCAACAGCTCGTACCTTCCTCTGTTTATTCTGAAAACAGGATAAAACCAGCATCATGGCTGTAAAGCTGTCCCATGTTAGCCCTGTATTTTTCAGCAGTAATTCTGCTTTGGATCTCAAAGTGGTTTGTGTGGAAGCAGATTGGAAAGTAACGGTTTGTAGCCTCTCTATTATTTGCAGTCCAAATGTTAAGCAAAATTGTACCCACAGCAAATCCTGCTGCTCATCCCCTCTGCAGGACGTGGCCAGCTGAATGACAGTGCTGGCAGCCAGGCTGGGCTGGGACTGGTCGGAGTAGAGCCGCTCCAAAAGTAGGCCCCATGTCCATTCCCCCAGCCTCAAGGCATTTTCTAGGCATGAGCTTAGATCTAGAGGTTGAAAACCACACCTGTATTGGGTATCTCTTTATTGCTCTTCTGGCATGGGCCCTTTGAGCAGTCCTATTGCCAAATTTACCTTTCAGCCAGGTAGGCTGGGAAGAGTTAATTGTTTTTGTTATTACAAACTGTGAGCCTTATGCAAAGGTGTGACTTGGGGAGCTGGGGCTTTAAAAGAAATCATAGTATACTGCAACACCTGCAAGAAATGAGATCAAACCTAACAACACTAATACTGTCCACCTGGCCCCAGGTGCCTCACCTGCCTTAATGCACCCACTATCATGACTGGCATGTCCTTCTTGACCATACCAAGAATGGGAGCTCCCAAAAACACATCTTGTAACCCACCAGCACTTTAACAGAGGGATTATGGGAGCCCTCTGCTCATGTCTGACTAGAAGGACCATAGGTAGAAGGTCTCCATTAGCCACAGCAAGATCACATAGGCAGAAACCCTCCCTGGTCCCAGTAACAGCTACGTGTGCCAGAGGAGAGGATGGGGGCATTGCCCATGTTGCTGGTCCTGCAGACACAGAGACCTCAGGAGCCAGGTCAGAAGACGCTACAGACAAAAGCCAGGCTGGCTTCCCGGGCTCTCTCCATACATACAGAGAGGCACTTAACCCTAAATATAGGAATGCAGCCCACAAACCAGACAAGAAAGATTTCAATACCACTGCCAGGAACAACAACAAACTGCACCACAGACTTCATTTGCAGTGGTGGGTAAGGGCAGATGCCTCAGAAGAGGGTAAAAAGCCTCCTCGTTCTCATCCCCTGAAGTTACACATTGAGGAGAGAAAAGTACCTGGCTTCCTACACTGTGTATTTTTGCTCGGGGATCTTCATCCCAATAGCCAGAGCTGTTTTCAATGCACTTGGGTCTGAGACGGTTTGTAGGGGAGGATAACCCCAAAGACTGCAGCCAGCAGAAGAGCAGGGAGGAGGTGCCTCGAGGCAACCCTTCCAGTCTGAACCCCCTCCGTTAGACAGTGAGCCACATTCAAAGCTTCCTTTTCTAAAAGGGTGAGGAACGCAGCTGTGGGCATCGGTCACTGTTGCCACAGTTATCAGACAACTCGGACTATTTGTCAGTCGGTCACAGCAAGGAGGCTGAGTACTTTCTGCAGCTAATGCAAACTAATTTTCCCTACACTGAATGTCCTGCTGTCGCTAAAGTGTTCAGTGGTATTTTCCATGCGGTGGGTTAAGACATAAGTCTTCTGGCACATGCCATATTCAATTATCTCATTGTGTGTTGGGAACAGTAGTGATTGGAGAAAGAAAAATAAAGATTGGTATAAATATATTTATGAGATTTAAAATGAAAATGTGAGGCTAATATTTCCAGGAATAAAAATAAAGCAGAATTTCAAAATACCACAGCTATGCTCTTCAACAGCCTATATTCAGTTGCCCCTGCAGTCTACCAGAAAGGATAAATATGACTTTTGCTCACTACATCTCTGTGGTAGAACAACAGACTTCCAACTCAAGGCTTGCTATTCACATCTCTACTATATACACTCTCCTCCTTCCAGGGCCAAGTTCAGGGTTCAAAACGACAGATTCAGCCAGCACCTGGCTGACCGGCATTGCAAAACTGCAGCATGGCCATGGGCTGGAGTGTGTCCCCAAACACATGCCAGTAAAGGAGGGGTGGGAACTAATTTGAGTGGGTTTACTTTATAAAACGTTGTTGAGTCATGAAGGTGGAGCTGCTGTGAGAAGCAGTAACAGGTAAATAATTGCAAATGTGCTAATGTCATTAAAAATTCAGGATAGAATTCAAAGTTCAGTATGTGTGATTTCCTGGGTGTGGTTGCATAAATACTCAGTGATGCTGCTCTGACACCTGCAGAGGTTCTGTGGAAAGGGTGCTTGTCCCAAGGGGAGGCAGCTCGGCAACGAAAGGAAAACTGCTTTCACTGAGTGGTACCCAAGGCTCGTCTATACCCATCCTATCTCCAGCAGTGCCCCGTGCATGATACCAAAGGGAACTACAGGCACGGAGCCATGCTGCCTCAACTACAGCTTCCCAGATTACAGACCTTCTTGCCTCTGGGACTTCCCATGGCAGAGGTATAGTGAATTAAGTTAAGTTTTCTTATATAAACTGACTTGTTAACTTTTTTCTTTTTTCTTTTTTTTTTTTTCCCCCATCTCGAGCACCCCGTGTCAAGGACTCCCAGAAGCTAAAACACAGCAGCTTAGTCCCCAGTGTCGTTTGGGTGCAGCACCCTCCATGCAGACCCCAGACACGCTGCCCTCAGGCCAGAGCGATGCTGCCCCGCGGCCCTGGGAACACTTAATGCACTTTTTGCGCAGGACTTGGTGGGCCCGCGACGGCCACTGACCGCTTCGGGCTCCACTACCGCCTGCTCGGAGGATTTGGCCAGCGAGCCCGGGCTGCTCCCGTTCCCCAGCCGGCCGCCTGGCCGTGCCCGGGGACAGCGGGCGGCTCGGTCTCCGGCGGTGTGCCGATACAAGCTACCCAAGGTGTTTCCGCTGCCCCGGGGGACGCGGCCCCGGCACCACTCGGGTTCTCCGGCAGCTCTGCGTGAGGCCGCTCAGTCCAGCGGGTACCGGCGGCGAGAGGAGGCAGCGAGGGGCACTCGGCCGCGGCCCGCCCGGAGCCCCGGAGGCCGGAGTACCGGCCGTGGGGCAGCAGCCGCCGCGCTCCTCGGGCGCCGCCCCGCGTCCTGCCCCGGCACTGCGGCCCCCGGCCCCGCAAGCGCCGGGCGGGGAGCAGCGTGTCGTCCCGCGCGCCTGCCCCCCGCTCCCGCCCCACATGGGCCACTAAGCCCCCTGTGGGAAAGGGGCGCGGAGCACCGCGCGTGGCCTGCGGGCGGGGGCCCGTGGTTAACAGCGGGGAGAGGAACGGTGCCGGGCCTAAGGGCGAGAGCAGCAGCCGGCGAGGTGGGCAGGGCTGGGGCCGGGACCCGCTCGGCCGCTGCCAGCCGCACCCGGGCACCTTTCCGTGCCTCGGCTCGTCCCGCTGCCGCCGGGGGCCCGGCAGCGGCGGCGAGGAGACAGGTGTGTTCTCGTCCTTCTCCCTCCGAGCTGCTGGGCCTCCAGGAGAGGCATGACGGCCGGGGACGGCCTTGGGCACCATCCCCCTGGGAAGACGCCCACAGCTGGGGCAGGCTTCATAGCGAGGGCTCTGAGGTACCGGGGAAGGCACCTGTAGGGGCACAGGAGACCGGGGTCATCGAGACCAACCATAACCCAACTCTATCACTAAACCATATCCCTAAGAACCTCATCTATATGCCTTTTAAACACCTCCAGGGACAGTGACTTCACCACTTCCCTGGGCAGCCTGTTTGCTTCACAACCCCTTTCTGTGAAGAAATTTTTCCTGATATCCAATCTGAACCTCTCCTAGAGCAACTTGAGGCCATTTCCTCTTATCCTATCGCTTGCTACTCGTGAGAAGTGTTCAGGCTCTTAGAAAACTGTGTCAGCCTTCAGTGTCTGAGACCTCACTGCCAAGAGCTCCATTGAGAAACTGCTCTCATTTCACCCAAAAATACCTTGTGGTGGTTTAAAACACCCCCTTCCCCATCAGCAGCAGCACACTCCTTCAGTCCTTACCTCCAAGTAGCTCCTGCACTTGGCATGCCTCAACACAGATCTGGTGCAGCAACTTCTCCCCCATCCCACACCATCACTTTACTGAGCCCACACAGGATTTGCTGGTACCACGAGAAGTCCCATCTTCAGAGACAGATTCATTGTGTATATTCTGGTCAGCAGCAATCCACCCTAGCAGGCAAGAAGGTGCTATTACTTGCCAAGCAACAAAACAAAGAGAAAAGACAAAGCCCTTCAGAGTTAGGTAACTTAATACTTGCCTAATATTTAATTTTACTTGTACAGAAAGCTCCATGTGTAACCAAACCTCTTCCTTCCAGCATCACCAAACCAGAGCTGGATGAGTCGCCAAAGCCCTTGAAAATTTATATACTGGAAACACAACAGGTAGTAGACAGAATTATGAAGTACAGGAGGGGAAGTCATAAGAATAGAGGCAATGCTATAATATCAAAGTACATTAAAAAAATAAAATTAACACTAGTTTAGTAGTGCATAATGTATCCAGAGGAGGGGGGGGGGGGGGGAAATACATATGCAAGGAAACCTCAGTCAGTAAGCTTCTTTGAGAAGAGATGTGAGTAGTTATACTATGGCACTTTTTTGCAGATCTATGTCCTCAAAAAAACCCAGAACTTTCCTCTATCCATGCCAGACAGCAGGCCAGTAGGTTAGGCGACTTAGGGCAGAGAGCTCTTCAGTGGCACTTGGTAACATATGGGCTGGTGCGCCCATCCTCCTGGCCCCTGGGAAGATGCTGACAGGATCTCTCTACACCCTTGGGAGTTCACATGCTCAGTTTCCTGGCTAGCCACCACAAGCAGTTTAACTTGTCTTTTCAGTCAGATTCAGCTCCCATTAGTGTTCCCACTGACTCCAACCTGCTCGACTGGGTCCGCAATATCTGACAGAGGCCCCTTTGGCATCGTGATCCTCAGAGTGACAGGGAAAAAAAGGAGCTGTTCCAGTCACTACTCATATGGATTAGAGTCTGGCAGCAAATTACTTTCTACAACCTACCTGTCTGGAATGGAAGATGTCACTGACATGCACCTCTTGGAGGAATGAAAATTATACGGATACACAATTATATTTTTCTATCCATACTTTATTGCAGGTGTACATATAGTTATTTATATCTCATTTTAAACAAAAAATTCCTTTCATGGAAAGGAGAAACTTTTACCATTAAAATAGAGTGATTATACCATGAATATTTTACAAATATGTACAAATATTGGCAACTAGGTTCTAACATCAGCTGATAAATGCTTACACATTACCCTCTACCAAACTAGTCAAAACCAAAAATAACAAAAGACCTTCTAAATCCAAAGACAAACAAAAAATAAATCTATTACTAGCAGGAAGAGGTTTGTTGTTTTTTTTTTTCATATGAATACAAAAACTTGCATAATAGATATTCACAGTGCTTGTAAGATATTCATTCTCAGCCTACACACAAAAGTGTCCAGTCTCCCCTTGATGTGCACATGTAACTCACAGTACTGGAGGGAGCTGCATAGACCAAGAGGACAGTCAGACCAGGAGAGTTTACCTATCCCACCAGCTGTGAATAAATACAAGAAACCTCCTTGTGCATATAAGGCAGTGGATGCTCATGCAAGACCCAATTACACTGTTTTCAGGCATCAGTGTATTTTTTAACTGGAGACAGCAGGATTACAGCATTTCACCAAATCCATTGGATGCTTGGTAACTGCAAAAAGAAATTACCAAGCTGCTTGGTGGCAATATACACTTCAGTAAGGTTGTTAGGCTGAAGCACGGATGAACGTGATTGTCTTTGAGACAAGTGCACATGGATGTGAGCATGTGGTGCACGTGTGTGTTTCATGACACTTTTCCAAACTATACCCACTGAACTTTGAGCTTTTTCCCTGTTAACAACCATTGCCAGAATGGGTAACTGTACATCTGCATGAGTGGGAGAGCAACAGTTTAGCGGGGCCACCATTCCAGATGCCTCACCTTTTCCCTGGACAGATGGGCATTACTGCAGTAAGAGCCATCCCTCCAGCTCCGTGGTGGCTGCAAGAACAAGGCTGCTCTTTGCAGCACAGCCTCTGGCCTCCCAGACCTTGGTCGTGCCAATCTCCCACAGCTTGTGGCCAAACAGGCCCCACGTAACACGGAAAGACCAACAGCGGGAGGCTTGACTGGACTGTTCACGAGCAGCCAGATGTTCTTCACCCATTTAGATCCATTTAGCAGAGTTTATTTGGGATGCAGTAAACATACCTCAAGGACTCTGCAAAGGCATTTTGGCTTTGCTTGGAAGAAAGGAGAGCAGGCTACAGTGAACACATATCTCCTGATTGTTCATTACAAAAAGAAAAAAACAGTGAGATCAAAGAGGGCACGGTCAATTAAGTCATGGCTACGTTGAGCTTGAGACCATCATTCGTTTGTCAAACACACAGCTAGGCTTTGGTGCTGGATTCATCTCAGAGGACATACAGCTACTGATGCCACTTCAGTAAATGCAGATGCACCTGCATTCCCTGTCTCTATACCACACTCACTTGCACTGAAACAGCAAGATGACAGACTCCACAGATTTGCTATTTTAACAGCTTACGGGAACACAGTTTACCAGATAGCTACTAAGCCTGCAAGCCCACTGTCAAACCAACAGCTCAAACCCTCCTTGTCATGGTTTGGCTTCTTTCCTTTCCCAAATTTGGCTATCTTCAGCTTTTGGGTGATCGACACTGCACAACACACACTTCCTCAACCAGCAGAATAGCATCCGTCTGCTTCTAGAGTCTGCCAAGAAATGATTAGCTTTTACCTGCAAGGTTATAAAAAGCTGGGCACAGGTTATACACACCTGTAAGTAAAAGCTTCCCAAATGCTTGGAATTGGTGAGGGGAGGAGGTACTGGGGGAAGATAAAGAAGGAAATCAAACTTAAATTTATTTGGACGTAACAAGGTAGTAGAATGTTTTCCACACCAAATGCTTGAATCAAACAGAATAGTTATTATTTTCCTAGGAAGAGCCAGCACAGCCACCTCCACCACTCAAAAGCACCAAACAAGTACCCTTGGTTTGGCACACAAACACCCTGCGCTTCCACCATCTCCAGCCCTGCAGCACCACATGCTCACACCTACATGACCTATCCATGACTAAGTTGGACACAGTCACTATGTCCTTCCAAAGTGACTTTCTCCAGTCCATACTTGCCTCCTAAGCAAAGGAAAAATTTCTAAGGAACAGATTTATTAAAAACAAAGAAAAGAACAACATAGAAGTATGACTCAAAGTAAGGGGTGATCATGCCTGGACAAATTCTCCAGTCACAGTCCTGTCTTCAAGAGCCAGACAATTAACGCTCTTAAGTTGTCTGCTGTACTCTCAGAAGCAGCTAGGTCATTTGTTTTATCCCTTCCCCCATCTCCCCAAGGTAGAGGCATTTATTTACCCATCTGCCTTATGGCAGTAGTAGACAGCTGAGAGACAGTTCCATTTGTTGCATTAAAGAAAAAAAAAAAAAGAAAAAAAGAACAACAGACATTGTATTTGGCTGGATGCTTACAACAAAACAAAACCAACAAAAAAAGAGAAACTCCTGGTAAAGCAGGTCTTGCTCTCAGTGAAACAAATAGGCAACTTGCATTCTTTACATCAGAAACAGGCCAGACACTTCCACACGCAGCCCTCCAAGTGTGCTCAGAGAATTCCCTGGCCTGACAGCTGTTGGCAGTGTTGCAGCAGCACAAGCTCAAGACAACCACACTATCTGTATACTAGCATTAACACAAATGGACCACAGGAGACAGGTGGGAAGATAAACTGACATAGACTTTCAATTTCTTTCTGATAGATCCATTTAGGCAGTATTTGCTTTACTAGCTCAGTGCCAGTTTTGGTCTACTGTTTTTGGTTCTTATGTTGGTTGTGCCACTGCTAATAGTGCAGGCCACTTCGATTTTCTGCTCAGACAGACACTTCAAATGCCAGTGTTAAGTGCTAAACTCCAGTCGATTTGCCTTGTAGTCAGGTCTGCAGAACTGATGCCATTTACTGATTACGGAGCTGAATAACAAAGCTACTCACAATCTCCTGCAAGAACCAGAGTGACATCACATGTGTTAATGAGGTATATATTTCCATTATGACCTGTTTACTGGTATGGAAGAGCTCCAATCTCATTACACCACAAACTCCTCTGGGAGCTGGTCCTCTCCCAGAAGATCCAAGGAGAGGCAGTTCATGGATCGCTTCCCATAAAGGGCAGACTTGGTTTTGCAGTCCGCAGTGGAATAAACGCAGCCGTAGATAGACAGCTTGTCCTCCAGGCTGCAGCCAAATGTGTAGCTGTGGGATGTGTCTGAAGACAGTGTGGCACTTAGTGGCGGGTGCCGGTGCTTGTACAGGCGGATGTCATCCAAACTCTGGCTGTGCTGGTCCGTGCAGCTCCTGCTTTTGGGTGATCCAACCTGCCAGTTCAGTAAGACACACATGATGAATGAAAGCGATGAGCTCAGACAAAGCCTAAGGATGCTGGCTATGCATGCTACAAGTTTTCCAAAATTATTCTTCCATTCCTTCAAAACAACCCCACCAGAAGGATGTTGGCTTAATGAAGAAGCTGTGAACCATTAAGGAATTACAAGTGCATTAAGCTGCCCCTGCCATGCTGAGCCAGATCCTGCTCTGTCTGCACTGTGTCCTCAGTGTCCAGTACAACAGACAAAACACTTGACAGGTATTGACATGTGAATGACCTCACACTTCTTGGCAGAAGAGAAAAATTGATAAAGAGAACGTAACAAAAATTTACCCCAAATGCTTGAACACACTGAGATAATGAAAGTCTCATGTGCAGAAGGGTTCAGAAGGCAACCATGAAAACTAATGGGTGACACTGTCCAAATTCACCAAGTGCAACATACAGTTTCATCTACATAACACTGTTCAGCAATGAGGAGAACAGAAGCAACAAACCAGCAGTTAATTCCCAGAGGCAGCATCTTGCTACAAAAGCTGTGGCAACCTGGCCTATGTGGAGGAATTACCATTCGAAACATTTCAACTTCCCCACCTGTTCGTTCTTGCTCTGTCTTTTCATAACCAGCTTTTAAATGCTAATATTAAGGCGGATTGCAGGAACATCACTTTTAAACCAAGATACTTCTGTTGGCAACACAGAAAACTTCCTCCCAATATCACTTTCTCACCTCCACAGGATGGGAATTAAAAATCTCCCCTGAGGAAACCCTGCACTGGCTCAGCTACGCTCTCAAAAACAGGCACATGCTGTACGGCCCAGTCAATGCCAAAAAAACACGGTCCTGCAGCATTTAGTTACCTGGCCTTGTAAGGAATATTTGATAAATAGAAGTGGCAGCCAGGTACAATTACAATTGCTTAGCTGCCTCCCAATCAATTAATAGCATAAGAATGTGTTGGTAAAAGAATTAATATAAAAACATTTCTTTAAGCTCACTCTCTGCCTTAAGTCTTTCCACACAAATGCAGGAATAAGTTAATTATGATTTGTATGGCACAGTCTTGAGCTTTGGAAAAAAATAAGCAAGATCTTATTTAAATCTCCTATAGCACTTGACAGACTATTTTGCTGATAAGTGAAAATTTCTTATCATTTTTGACAGGAAGAAGCATGAAAAAAGGAAAAAAAAAATCTTAAGAAGTGATTCAAGTCCTTGTTCAGAAAAGTTCTGGAGTAAAGGGGAAAACGATAAATAGATTTTTAAAATTCTTTTAGCAGATAAGGCTAATTTGGATTCAGAAAGAAAAGAAGTGGTAGAGGCTTTTAAAAAACAAACAAACAAACAAAAACAAACCCCAAACCTACACTTTTCTATCCTAGTGGCTACAGCTATACTTTGAAAAGAAATATTGTTTGGCCTTAAAAAGGCATTTTAATAAGCTTTTTTTCCAAACACAACTTATGATATTTTGCCATATACAGTTGCCTTTTCCTAAGGGTTTGATGAAAAGAAAACTTTGACAACAAAGACTTCAGCACACACATAGTATAATCACACAAATGAGTAATCAGAGCTTGAGCATCTGGTTTTGCTCTAATTGAGTTCCTTCTGTCTTCAGGAACAGGAAGATGATGAAGTTTGCAACAGACATCCAAGCTGCATGGATGGCCTTGGCTCTATATTGCACTGGAAATTTGCAAGTGGTTTATTTCCCATTTCCCATCTGAAAGCCTAAGACACACAACAGCTGGCTTGTAAGACTTCCACACTGGTTGCTCCAAAACTCTCCATACTAGTCTGGACCCTAACCCTGCCCTGACAGCAGTAGCTGGCCAACAGCTGGTTTTGGTTACACCATTTAAATCGATCACATCCACACCAATCAAGTTCACTTGATTTACAGCTGTCTCCATTACACAAGACCTTGTTTCAATGCCCACACACAGACCCCCCTGCCGAGCACCCTGCCTTACCTGGTGAAGGGATTCCACACTTCGACCTCTCATTTTTATTAGCGTGACTTGCACCACAGACAGTGATTCCTGATTTACAGCTGCAAAGCAGAAGGAAGAATTGAAAAGCGTGCAGGTTTGAGGTTTTGTGGGCTGGGGGAAAGGGAAGTTTTTCTCACAGGCCACATTCAAGCAGGGCTATCCTATAAACGTGAGTATACATCAGTAAGCACCCTCAATGCTCTGGGAGTTTTTTCTCACAAGTACTCCTCTTTGCCCCTAAGGATCAATGTTTAAAAACTGACAAGAAAACAACTTTTTCCCAGCTTGCCCCTTATTCACCAGTCTTGCTTTGCTACAAAGACTGTATGTTGTAAGGCCAGACAGCTCCTGTATGACCCCATCATCTATAGCATTTCCCTGTATCAAAAGCCACAAAACTTCACCTACTAATTCCTGCAACTAGCTCATTAACCTGTGGTTGAACCCTGTGGCTGTTTTGTTGTGTACATGGTTTTAAAGTAAATTCCTCCACTACAGAAGGTTTGCGTCAGCTATCCTTTTGTGATTAACTGAGTATGAACTCAGTACATTTGGAGAAGGGAGACCTTGAGGAGCACACAGGAGAGCAGCACTGTACAATACAGGTGCTGACCTTTAGCTCTAGAGGAGCTGACTTCAAATCCTGTTGCAGTAGGGCACTGAGTAGCACTGGCAGTTGTTTGGAAGCAGATACAGCTTTCTGAGATCCCTCAGATCATGCCTGCCTTGCCAAACATATCTTCCTCTTGTTAGAGCCTAAAGAAAAGCACCAAGCAGTAGCAGAAAGCCATCTCACCTTGGCAGCTAGCAGCATCTAGAGGAAGAGATTCAACAGATTCTCCCACAGTAGCCTCCTCTAACTGGTCTCCCTCTACAGGCTCATCTACAGGCACCTCCTCTGGCTCATCTACTGCCAGCTCAAGCTCTAGGAGGAAGAGAGCAGCAGGAGAAGGGTTAGCATTATGCTTCTGCTCCAAGCTGCTTCACATTCCCTTACTCCCCATTCTCCTGCAGAAGGAAGCAAGAGCAGGCTTACAAGTTGCTCCGCATCTCCAAATTCTTTACCATCATCCTGAGAGTCATCTTCAGGCCGTCCTTTGCTGCCGCTGTCAATGCCAGAGCTACCGTAGCTGATGGTTGAGCTGCAGGATTTCTCTTTCCTGTGCACCCGGTCGATGCTGAAGGGCTCATCCACTGACATTTCCACCGACACTCGGTGCCTGGAGTCAGCCTCGATGCCTGATGTGTGCGAACTGCCGTGGCTCCCCGTGGACTGTCGGGAGAGACGGTTGTCCCGACGGCTGCCCCCGCTGCTCCCGCTGCCACGGGAGTTCTTATCGCACGGGTCCAGGTCCATGTCTAGCGTGTCACTGATGTAGGACTCCCGGTAGCGCTTCTTCTCTGAGGAAGAAAGATGAGAGAAACCAGTGGGAACTGTAAGCAAGACCAAAGGAAAAGTAGCAACAATATTCAGTAAGTTCTGAGACTGGCCCAACCTGACAATTAAGAAACAACTGCTGCAGGTACTGAGCAAATACAAGGACAATTTTGTACTTTGCTCAACAGATCCTGGGATTCCTAGCTGGTTGTAAAAGAATTAGTCTTACTTGCAATAAATCCGGCATCTCCTTAATTAGAACAGGCAGGTAGAGGCAGTTATGATACAGAAAATAGTAGCTTCCAGAATGAAGGAAAGGTCAAAAAAGAGAATTACTTAGCTAACTTAAGTGCTCAGTCTTTAAAACAGTCACCAACATATGGAGAGAGCTAAGAACAGGATCCTCATGGCTGACATTTACTAATGATTTACTAATTATTTCTCCTGTGGCTCATATCTGTTACCTAAAGAGAGGTGTGCAGAGCATGGTCAGAAATCCACGAGACACTAGTAGACATAAAATAACCCAGGGCTTTCTGTCCACATATACTTAATTAGTAAGTGCCACTGGTTGTGCCCACAAAGCTCAAGGCTACTCCTATAACCCCTCTCAAGGGAAAGACAAAAATAACCAAGCTTGTTGAGACCAAGGGCTACCTTGCCCTGTACAAATTCCACACAACCGGCAATCACCACTTCAGTGATGGATGTAAGCTCCTTAGAGTAGGCTGGGATAGGCAGTAAGCAGAAACAAGTTTCTTCCTGACTTCTCCCTGGAAAGAGTCAGCCCGTGTCTCAGACAAGAAGACCAACTACTGTATATGACTTTGGCTGACCTTGAAAGTAAAGATGCAAGGCTTGCAAACCCCAGAGAAGACAGAGGAAGTGTGAATGGAGAATGCAGGGAACTGCAGTCAGGAAAGAAGGGGAAAAAGCCTTCCAGAGAAGGCTAGAGGGAAAGGACACAATTCTCTTAAAGACCATCTGCACAATGCATTAAAAACAGTCACCAGGGAGAGGTAGGCTGAGAAATTTTAGGAGACCCAGGCTGCAGAGCTGGAAAATGGAAGAAGGCAAGTTGAGAGCTGATGAAATGACTGAAGTCTGCTTGGAAGGATACCAGGGACTGTCAGAGTTCAATCACTGTTCCTATGGAGAGGGGACCCCACCAGAAAAAATGAATTCTGGGAGTCCTGATCTGCTCTCAGGCTGCCCTTGGCACCCACAACTCCTAGCTGTTAACTGTCTGACACTACAGACCAAATTGTGTGCTGTGTTTAGTAAGGGGCACTAAAAAATTAAGACATGGGCTTACAACTTGTACTGCTGCTTGAATACAAGATCTTACGCCAACGGAAAGCTTTTTATTCAAAATTACTTCCACTCAGCAGCATCTGTCAAATGTGCACAGACTCGGAGCACAGACAGTGAGGATCTCTGTACTCAAAGGAAGATATTCCCCCTTTACTGCTCTCACACATGCTTTCTGATCACAGTCTATCAATGTAGGAGCCACAAACGCTTCCCAGTAATGGACTTGAAATGTATCTAACACCTCTATTTTTCTCACTGGCTTCCTGATAAGGCAGAAACACCATTAATTAGACAGAAAGCAGGCACCATGAAGCACCAGCTGAGCCTAACATGCTGCACTCTTCCCCTTACCAAAGTCACCTGCTCTTCTATCACATACCTTCAGCCTCCTCCAGTTTTTGGATTTGCTTCAACACTGGCTGGATATTCAGAAAGAGCCGGTGACTGTTGCTGAGGAGCTGCAGCAAGTGCCGCGACCTGAAGGGGCAACCCGTGTAGTAAACCAGTTTCCGCGCAGAGGGCAAACCATCTGGTTGGATCTCAAATTTTTTCCCCTGTGTAGAGAGAAGAGATGCCAGCAAAATGAGCAAGAGTGTGTTTCCCACCACAAAGCTACCAGAGAAAGCTGCGGTCTTGTGCATACGAGTGACAGGACTTGACGTGGCAGCGCAGGCAGGCCAACAGCTTTGCCAGCTCCCAGGCTGACAGCTGCCAAATGGCCTCCCTTCCATCATACTCACCAGAAACGCCAGCTTCCCGATGTGCGACCAGGGAAAGTCGTAGAGGAGCTGGCGAACGTGATTCACCTCCTGCAAAACATCAAACTCGGAGTGACACAGGGACTGGCAGGTACAGGGTGGAGTCAGCGATGTGCAAAGAATTTGCAAACAACCAAGAATCTGAGATATATGGAGCCTGGTGCTCACAGGGGAGGCAGAGAAGCTGAGGTAGGGGGGAGGACAGGGGAGCTGGCTAGAGTAAATGCTACACCAGAAGGCTTTCAGGATGGTCTGTTACCTGATAGATGTGCATTCCTCTCAGGGTCAGGCCCAGGATAACCGTCGGGCGATCCTCCTTCTTATCCTAAAAGAACAGAAGAGCCCAGAGTCAAAGGTTAATCTACAAAGGCCACACTCTTGTTCTGGCACCTACTGCAGGAGAGGTAGTAGGACTGCTCATCAGGCAGATGCCATCAGCTCATTTGGTTTTTATTGTGCTTGTAAAGTGCACCTTGCCTTGTTGACCCCTGAAATATCTACACCTAAAATCCTCTCATGCCAGGCATCTCAAGCATTTCACCAGCAAATGCCTCGGCTGCCTGGGACAGGGAGTCCTGTAGCTTTAGTGAATTGAAGGCATGGACAATTATTGCTCTCAGAGGTACCCTGTACCTCTCATATTGCCACACACCATCTCTGCTGTCCCCATGAACATGCACCACTCTCACTCGCCAGGTGACAGCCCAAAACAGAAAGGATGCCTGTCCCCTTCTCTTTGCCATGACACCGCTGTTCCCCCTTGAGGGATTTGCTGAATCTTAGGTGTCCCTTGGCTGGGAGGGAGCTGATCAATGCCCATATTTAAAGTGACTTTCCTTCTAACCTTTTGATCTCAGTGTTGGGAGCTAGTTGTTTCAAATGTTTGCATCTGGATTGGAATACTGCCTTGTTTTTCCTCATGCTGTATTTTGGTATGACATACGCAGTCTCTAATGAGATTCCTTTGCTTGAAGACCAAAGAATATAATAAACTAGTTCTTTTAGTCTCTCCTGGCATGGCACAGTTAGGGAGGGGAACATATTTTTTTTGGAGGAGGAGGAGCAGAAGAATTTTTGGGTAAAAAATTATGAGCTCACAGAGCTAAAACTTTATATGAAAACTTTCTCTCCCCATCTGGCTTGTCAGGATGTAAGCCTTATGCCATAACATTACTCCACCCTGTGCCTCTGGTACCATCTATGTCTCCAGTTTAAAGTCACTAAGAAATGCTTTCTGCCTTCTAAGAGCAAAGAGCTTTATAAATCACTATTGGTCTGAAGTAGAGATATAGGGTGCAGTGCTGTGTTTTTTTTGGAGTTCCCAACCTCCATAGGAGCCATGAGGAAGGTGTAAGGCAAAAGTGACTGCTCTTGAAGTCTCAGGGCAGCCAGTGCACTGACATCTCCACCTGACACCCCAAGTGCTCGATCAGGAGCTTTGTGACCCAGGTGTCACCCAGGAGGAGAGTATCTATCTCATCATGAGATGAGACAACTCTGTCACACAGCAGGATGAAGAGCACATTGTGGATCAAACAACACATGAAGGAGTTAGTAAGGCAGAAAATATAAGTTCAAGTCAGACAGGAATTTAGATATTAAGAGCAACCAATTTCACAGCCCCAGTGCTTTTGGATATAAATTGTATCATGTCCTGCCAGCTGGATTTCGTATGGCATTCAAGTGTAAACAACCCTCTTATGACTGCATCATTAACAGCATTAGAATCAAAAGAGAGAGGACAGAGGAGAAGTTGAGGGAGCACCTATGGTTTGTGAGGAACTGGAACTAACCCTGGACTACAGACCAAACTGGAACTTACTTCCTCCATAAAATGCATGTTTCTCCAGGAACTAGAGCTGGTCAAAGGACACTGACACCTGCCAGGCATAATTCCTACCGAGTACAAACAACCAAGAAGTTTAATTATGAGGCTGACAAAGTGGAGTATCTGCATTTGGAAAAAAAGGGTTCAAGGCATTCCTAATTGCATGAGGAGGTTTCACCCACCTAAGTGAAACAGAAAACTTCTCTGTAGTCCTATTTCTAGACCTAAACTCTCTTAGCATGTGAAAACAAAGCACATTCTGATTAAGCAGGCTTGGGTAAGGAGTCTAAGACACAGGGACAAACAACAATCCAAGAATCAAAAAACTAACATACAGCTGAAAAAAACCACCAACCACTCTGCAAGGTTGAAGGTAGAGGGGTAAGAAACTCAGGATGACTCAGTGTCACCTTCAGTTATTAGACTGCATTTGCAGGAAAGCTGGCTGACCTCTTGTCACCATTTCAATGGACTATAACCAAAAAAAAAAAAAAAAGAAAAAAAGAAAAAAGAAAAAAAAAGAAAAAGAAAAAACAAGGAAAAGGCTTCTCAGTGATTTCCCTGGTGCAAGTCTACTGACAGGCAGGGACAAAAATTAAGTTTTGCCATTCCTGTGGCCAGTTTCTTGGCCAAGGGACAAAACTAGATTCCAGCTATACCTACGTATTGGCAACAGATTTTTTTTGTGGGGACAGGCCTCATTTGCTGAGTATTTTAGACTTGTTTGGCCTCTCTGAATCAGAGGTAACCATCCCTCAAGTAAACAGAAAGTGAAAAATGCAATGGTGCATCCAATTAAATTATGGGAGAAGTTCAAAATAAGTAGTTCTTTGCCCAACCTTCTGCAGCCTGTAGAAGTGGACAGGCACATCTTCCAGCAGGCAGGACTCCTTAATGAACTTCAGCACCGCTTCCTTAGCACTCAGCCCTTGCTGTTCTCGGTGCATCTCTGGGGCATGTTTCAAGATGTAGTCGCTCCCCCTCTTTGCAATTATCTAAACCACAAGGAAAACAAACAGATCAGCAACTCTTCAGCGATCCCCACGGGAGGCAGTGATGATCAACAGCAAAGCAGAGAATGGAGGTGGGGGAGGTTCATATGGTCCCTCAGGATGTTAGTCCACACTCACCTCTACCTCCCTGGAGGATAAGCATTTAAAGCAACACAGATGATACTGATGTCTTTAAAGGGATCCTCCAAAATCATAACAGACCAGGACTATAGAGGTTGTGCTCTTTTATTTTTAAGTACTGGAATTAGTTTTCTTAACTCTTGGCATCCATAAATGCTTATGGGCAGATAACAAATACTGCTCTGCATGCCAACACAATCAACAGCAACATCTCCGAACAGTGCAGAAATCCCAGGTGGTCCTTTTAAGACCAGAAACTACACTTTAGGCTTATTTAGCATTCCCAACCTCAAAGGGGTGGATAACACTATCTTGGTATTTTGTATCTGTCAGGAGTGGCTGGCAGGCACATGGCTCTGCTAAGCAGTTCAAGAGCCCAAACTGGGCCTATTGCTCTTGCCCTGCGAGTGCTCAGTTCCCCTGCTTGCCCACATGTCCTCTCTGCACAAGGCTACAGGGCAGCCCGGCCCCCTCCCATGCCAGACTGGCCCATTCCAGGCTGGGAGCAGTAGTGACAGATCAGAGGAGTGTTGGTTGAATTCACCTCACAAAATCCCCCACCACGGGGACACTTAAACTATATCCCAGCAGGTGCCCGAGACCATCCTGCCAAGAACAACCTGCCCTGACTCAAAACAACCAGATCCCCTCACCACCCATTTCCCACTTCCATTTTAAATGAAGCCCCTCATTTACTCTGCTTGGTAACACCTCTGCCCTTCTCTGCAAGCCTTGCCAGATTAATTGCCCTCCCACGAGGAAGGCTGGGCTCGGTGGAGAACAACAGTGATGCCATCAGCCATGCAACATCAGCAAAAAGAGACACGCCAGCTTCACAGTTCAAAGCTGGGTTGCTTGCCCCAGGGCAGCACCACCTCTCCTTGCTACCACGAGGCCTGGGGCAGCACTCGGCCAAATGATATCAGGCACGTGTTGTTGGAGGAAGAGATCGCGTTGGAGGAGGAGATTGCTCAGTATCTCCCCACAGGAGCCTGGGAGTGGGGAGAGAAGCGTCCCCATGCCTGCCAGATTTCCCTCTTTGTAATGATGTCATGCATCACCCACATACTTGCTTGGGGTTGTGGCTCAGCGCAGGTGAGCCAGGCTTTGCCTTGGCCTTTGCAATGTTTGCCAGATGAGCAATAGTCAGTGATAAGACATTTTACTGCCCCAGAAACAGCACGCATGAGACCCACCTTTCCCAGCCCTCTGTCAGCCACCTCCAGATGCCCCATAGCCAGGAACAGCATGGGATGAAGGCCTGTTGTCTGTGAGAAAGGCACATTTCTGCCCAGCAAGGCAGGCTGGGAGTTGTGTGTAAAGGAGACTCTACCATCCTTGCCTCCACAACAGAACCCCTGTCAGTGCTCTGAACCTTCTGCCCAAAGCAGGGGACAGTGCCACCCTTCATGGGAGACATGACCTGACTAGGGACACGCAGCCAGCTACCAGAGGCATCTCGACTTTTCAACAGCTATCCCAAGGTGTGAGCTGGGCTAAAATCCACTGTCACAGAGGAGAAGGCGTCTCCAGAACTAAATCAGGGTGCAGAGGAGGGTCTGTCCAGGCCCCAGGGAGTATCCTACTCCAGAAGACATTACAGTGCCACATCTGCAACAAAGCTAGCTTCCCTTTCTATTTTTATGGATACTAAAGTGTTATCAACAGTTTTGTTGACATTTTACCACCAGAGAAGAACTCTCTGCAAATAACCAGTTCTAACAGAGTCTTAATTAATATGCCTTCCTTTGACAACAGAACTCTCGGCTTTCTATGCTGTTTGTAAGTCTCGAAGGGCACAAGTCTACGTGCACACGCTTATAAACAAACATGCAAACCTATTGCCAGGCCCTTCCCTTTTCTCTTACTTCAGATGAGCCAGAGATTAATGACAAAGCAAGCACCAGAGGTGCTGCAAAGCAGTACTATCCCTTAGGGTTTGGGTCTATCCATCCCAGAGGTAAGCATTATAGAGACAGGAACAAAGGGCAATGGACTTGGCTTGGTGGCCCTAAGGTTTTCTGTAGAGCTTAGGTTGTGCAGATCTTGCTGATGTACCACTGCAAACATACAACCCTGTAAGTCATAGAGAATTAACCAAAGACAGCCATACTGTCAGAATTATTCATTTGACACCAACACATTCCCTCACCAAGGAAGAGCACAAACCACCCACCTCACTGATGAGGAATGGGCACCTACATCCAGTGGAAAGAGAGGAGATATCTCCTGAGGGAAATTCAGGGTGATGCTCTGCCACTCTGCCTAATGACTGCAGTGGAGTTGGGGAAGTTGCATGGCTGCAGTTAAGTACCACTTTGACCTAGCTCCTGCTGCATGTGCAATCTGTTGACAGAAAGATCCCCCCCAAACTTACCCATTGCGGGAAGTAAGCCTGAGGTTCAAAATATTTGCCAGCATGGACCTTCTCCCTGTAGTTGCCCAAGTCTGCCTGTAAGCTGTAGGCAGCTAGCAAGAAGTAGATTTCTTCTTTGTGGTTGCACCGAGACATAAGTACTTGCTCTTTGAGATGGCAGTAGTAGAGCTGCCGTGCCACCTTATCGCTGCAAGACACAAAGGCAAGTTTACTAGAAGAAGAAAAGAAAGGTCAGTCCAGATAAGGCCCCTCAAACACACCTTCCTTGTGAGAGGAGGGATTAAACTTCAACATCCCTGACGTGTGCCAATACCCCCCAATACAGTTATGTGCATAACCAAGCCAAGATCAAGGTTTTCTCACATTAAGGGTTGTAGAAACATGGGAAATGGTAGCTTCTATCTTGCGGAGCATAGGATCTAAGAAGTTAGGGCAGAAAGCAGATGAAAGAAAAACCATGTAGCCAGTTTCCAAAACAGGTATGACATCAAGCATTTCTGTTTCTCTAGAAAGCCTCTAGCAGTCAGGAGAGTCAACTCCCTTGACTCCCAGTTCTGTTTCTCGCACACCTGTCCTCCTTTCCCCTCTAAACCTGGGACTGCTTTTTCATTTCACCTTGCCTTGGGCTCAAGGTACTTTTCAACAGCTAATTCCTTGCTAGGTAGATCAAAAGATGTGGGAGCCTTGGGCTTGTTTTTGTCTTCCTCGAGACGCCAAAGAGGAACAGTCTGATAAGGAATAAGCAATGATAGCCCATACACCTCCCGCTGTCAGAGCTCATGGGAAGCAGGCTGCTGACACGTACATATGGATGAAGAGCTGGACATGACAGTCTGCTCATAAAAGCGTGAGTGTGTATATAATTTGAAGGGGCCATGTAACTACCTCTGCATGGCTCCACAAACCTAAAATTAAATTACCAGTGCAAAAGAAAGTTGCTTGGGATGCTAGAGGATATGTACATCGGGGGGTGGTAGAATGATATGCAATCTTCCTTTGTACCTAAAAGCAAAACTAAATAAAAAACACTTAGCAGCCAAACAGACTCCAGTAGAAAGACTCCTCTGTATCCAAAATGAAAGGCTATGCATAGAGAAAAACAAAAAACCACAAAACTTTGTTCAAGATGAGAACAAATGCCAAAAATTTGGTAAAGATTTTAATCCACTCAAATGATCCCAGCTCTTGGCTTGCCCTGGGGTCACAGCCACGCCAGAAGTGCTGATGTAAATTAACTCTGTCAGTTGTTCAGTTTTAACTGCCTCATCCTTTGTTCTGTACTGTGGGTGAGGGTGGTGGTGTTTTGAGTGCAGGCCGTATTCCATGTGAACGGACTACACTCAAAGGCAAAACTCGCTAACTTATGAAGTAATTTCTTTTGTCCATTTACAGAAGTTCATTTCCAGAAGCAGACTGCATATGGGACTGCTCAGATACAAAAAACAGAAACAAAATTACTAGCAAGTATTCTGGAGTATAAATAGCTATTTTTGCCTATATTCATCTGATGTTTTTCACACAAACAAAAGATACAACCAAAAGAGTGTCAAACATATTTTGATACTGTCATCATTCAACCTGCTCTCTAAACACAGATGGAAAAGCAGCCACAATCTTCCTAGGGATAAGGAGTATGATTCAGGAGGAAAACATTCATGGCTGGGTGAGAAAGTCTGTGAAGGTCTTAAAAAAAAAAAAAAGTGGATTTTTCAAGCTTATTTTTGTGAGCTCGCAGATATGAGCTTAACAAAGAAACATGATTTTTCTTGACTTTAAGAACACAGTGAATAATTCAAAACACAATTAACTACCACAGAAGGGAACTTACCTTATAACTCTTCCATTTTCTACGTAGTACTGTACTCTAAAGAATGCAACAAAAGGAGGGCTGAATTTCTCTGTTCCCTAGAGCAGAGACAGAAGACATGTTAAATAACATTCAGCATCCAAAATTCCTGTTACCCTGTCTGGTAATGTTGTCTTCTCCCAAGCTCGCTCTCCCATACTGCTTTTCTTTTTCTGCTCTTGGCAAGTTTTATGGGGGGATGTGACTGTCTGGGAGGCTCCCAACAGTGAGGCACCACAAAACATTTACACCGTCTGAAAGGCAAAACATCCAGGGGAGGGTGGAAGATTTTGGACAGTGGGGATGAGCAGGTCCCAGTGCAGCCTGGGGATGCGCAGCCTGGCCCGGAGTTGCCTGGCTCAGCACCTGGCAGCACCGCAGAGGTGTCAGTGCTGAATGCAGGGAGCTGCAGGCGGTGAGCTGCGCACAGGCTCCCTCCCGGCAGCAGGCAGGGCGCCGCGGCAGCAGGGCAGCGTGCCACGCCGGCACGGCTGCGGCATGTTGCCAAGGCACACCTGGGAGTAACCAGCCATGCCTGTGCCTCACCACATCACTGAGTGGGGACACACACGCTGCTGCTGCTGTGTTCAGCATTTACTGCCTCAGGCTGAGGTGCACCAGCCTGATCTTTTAACTCCCCCGCTTTTTGTTTGGCAGGGCTAGCATTTAGTTGTTCACACCCTCCTGCAGCCACAGACCTAAAGGAGACACTGATGTCTGCTTCATACCGAACATATCTATTAGAAGAAAGCCAGCAAGAGTTCTGCTGTTGTTTTAGCTGCAGTCTACCTTTCAGACTTCCAAGCTTGTTTAAACAGGAGGGGGGAAAAAAAAAAAAAAAGGGAAAAAAAAAGGAACATCTGGTCTTACTAGCTTATTCTCTCATCTTTCCTAATTTGCCAGTTACTTTTTAAATGTTCATACAGGTAACTTTGCTCACATGGGCAGTTCTAAGACCTTGACGGCCAGACCCACCTCACCGAGACAAGGTATATGGCATGACATGCACGTCTGATACAGACAGCAGCTTCTTGATCATCATGCAAATACTTACATTTTATTTCTGGAACTTGTTCATAATCACCCTATTTTATCAGCTGGACTGGGCTTCCCACCTGAAACCTCTTCTTAGGAATTAGATCCCTGTCTGCTAACCCAGTCCAACAGCCAAATTCCTCTCAGACATCAGTACTGCCAATGGTAAGTCATTCAGCCTTTCATGATTCGTCTCTCACCAGAAATTTGACACTTATAACTTGAAAAATGTTGCAAGAATCCAGCCTCAAAGCAACCACAAACCATACCCCATCTTGAGGTGACCAGAAACACCTGCCCTGGGATACCCACAGTGGCTGGACAGACAGCCCTCTGCATGACTGGCAGCTGTCTTTGAAGTAACCCTCACTTGTTTGGGAGAAGTAGTACGGGAAAAGAGAGACCTCCAAACCTCAGTAGTCATCCACAAACTTCTCTAAGCAGCAGAAATAGCAAGCGTGCCTACTCTGCAAAAGAAAACCCTTAAGGAAGGTGGAAAAAGTCATAATGAGCTAATTAAGATATCTGAATGTAATTGCATACTACACTTTGTTCTAGACTGCAGCTCCTCTAATAATGACACATACAAACAAGCATTATCATGTCTGAATGACTGGCACTAAACAATTACATAAGCTTGTCTTTATTTCACATAGTTTTTCCCTCCCTTGACAGGGCTCACTAGCCTTAAAAAGCTGAAACTTTTCACAAACAAAATATCCTTCCTCTCACTACACTGACCTTTTGCATGTACTTTGGAAGAGTCAGAGCTCTAGTCCTCTCCTTCATACAAGGTTCAAGTCACAAAAAGGCATTTTAGGCTGTTCTGCTGAAGGATAACAAAGACGACTCATGGGCTTGGCAAAGTTCAAAAGGAAGACTGACCAGCTGACCTTCTCCACTTCAGCAGCTGAGCAGCAACCAAGTGGCTGCTACTGCTCAGGTAAAGTTGTGTAAGGGGCTGTTTTAGCTCTTTTAATGAATTGTACAGCCGTGCATAACTCACTATATCTTGCTGCTAAACAGCATTCTGCAGACCATCTTCAAGAAATGCCTTAGGACCTTAGTTTCAGAGCTTTTATTTCACTGAGTAGTCCAGTATCAAAGCAGTAGCCTCCAAAACTAAACATCTGTCTTACTTTGGTGGTCTCTTTCTTCCATTCCTTTGAAAAGTATTTGCTAAGCTTCTGCTCCAGGTCTATAAAAACATATTCATTATCTGAAAGACAAGAGGAAAAAGCATTTTATGTTAAAGAATTAGAAATTCTTATTTATTAAACACTTAGATGACTACACATGTTATTTCCAAGCAATACACTTTAAAACAAAGCTGGCCAGGAAACAGACAGGCCAGGGAAAAGAGAGGGCACCAAGTCTCTCAAGTACATGTGCTACTCCAGCCAGTATGGAAGGAACATCAGATACGCCTTGATTCAAGAGATGCTGAACTGAAGTTTCCCAAGCCCATTACCCAGAAATGCAGAATTCTTGCTTTATAAGCAAGAAGGCACTTACAAAAGGGAAACATCATCTTAACAACCTAATTGTACTGTCAGTTTAGCAGGTTCAGTTTTCTATTATTATTAAGCAAGCAAGCCCTACCCGAGCTTCCACTCTGCCATCATGTGACACCATCGTCCAACGTGGCATAAAAAAATCAGACAGAGTCAGGTATTTGATAGATTTAGTTGTCTACATATGAATGGGATCCTCTAAAACGGTGAGAAAGAGGACCAAACCCAAATGCCCTCCTCAGAAGGTCTGGTATCTCCTCCTCATACCCAACCTCTTTCATAGAGCAAAATGATGAATAAAAGGAAGGGAAAACTGGCCTCAAAGGACCAGGACTTGCTCTCCACCTAGGTGAGGGTGAATACGAGACAGCCTGAGCAGCACATCGTCTTGAAAGAGCTTTGTGCTGCTTTCAAAGCCATTGTTTTGTAACACTGCTTGCCAATTATCAAATCCTGACAACTCTAGTCAGTAAAAAGATTTTTCCCTGAGCGTTCTCCAGTCTCTTTAAAAAACAACCTGACTGATGTTTCAGGCTTCAGTGGCAATGCCAGCTGAGCACATTCATCTGACCAGTCCCTCTACTTTTTGGTCTTGCCCAGGAAAGTGTTTTGACAGGTGACATAAGTGTCAAGGTGAAGAGCTTGTTCTTCAGACATGAAAGGAACAGTAAAAAAAAGGATAAAATAAAAAGAAAAATAAAATGAAAAAAAAAGACAGAAAAATATATAAAATAATAAAAAAGAACCTTTTGCAAAACAACCTTCTGCCCTGAAGACTAGCCCAGACTTTCAAGCTTTGTTTTTTGCTTTCTGATGTCAAACAAAAACAAGGGAGAATAGAGGTGAATTTTTACTAACAGAAATTTACAACAGAATGAGCACCTACACTGGTGTCTGTGCAGCAGATGAAGGGCTGGCAGAGGCCAGCATCACAGCAGGCATTCAAGGGGGCTCTGAGCTACCTCACAGCCATCCTCCCAGAGCATTCCAGTCCCTTACACGGGCAGATACAGGAAATATTTCCTTTGCAAGGTTTTAAAAAACAAGCAAGCCAAACAACCTGCTATTGTCACCTCCTTCAGCTCCCACCTTAAGTGAGAGAAACCACAGCTGGTGCTAGCCAGAACTGGTCCACACAACACACTAACAGGAAGCCTTGCGTAAAATACCGGTAACATCGGACACAAATAAAGAGGACAATCCCCCCCAAAATCCTGTTTCCATCCCTACAGTCTTTCCTGCATTGCACTGATTACAGCTGTAATTTTTATATCACTATACTTCTGTTTAACACATTGCTTGACATGTCACATACATATACAGCACAGTATTTAATGGCAGGATTGAAATTGCTGTACAGAAATCCTGAAAATGTTAGTGGTGGGAATTTAAGTGCTGTAGCACACAAGGTGATACAGAAGTTGTTTTGCTATTTTGACAAGGAGAAGAAGTTTTAGCATCGCAGAGACTGCATCTTGTACCTGCCTCTTCAGTTATGCCTGTGAGATGGGGTGGCTGGGGGGGCTACGCTGGCGTCAGTTCTTAAGTCCATTAACATCAGATAATACTGCCTTGAAAAGGTTGATATAAGTGGTAGTCAGTGAGAGAGATGGGTTTGATCCATCTCTTGGACTTGTCTCTGTCCCTTGTCAGCTGCCAAGCTGATAAGCATCCCTCTGTAAAGCTTGTCTTAAAAAGTAAATAACAGCTCATTTAGAAAGCAACTGCTCAGCAAGCAACAGAAGTGGGATAACATGAGCACAGCACCTAGTCCCTCCCTGGGTTTCAGCAGCCCCTGGGCAGGGCACTACAGGCTGGGCTGGGGCTGCTCCTAGTGGCACCTGGCTGGTTCTGCCAGCACCATCTGGTGCAGAAGGTGGGGGGCTTGCACAGCTGTAACCAGCTGTGGGGGCAGTTTTTCCTTCTCGCTCAGGAATGATCCTGTGCCCAGAGGCATTTAGGGAAATGCATGAATTATTCCTCAGCCACAAGGGAACGATGGCAACAGCAAGCGTGGTGATACAGCCTGAGACTATCATCACACATGGAGACCAGGACAGAAAGGGGAACAGGATGACAGAGCAGTTCCACTGTAGCAAAGCCATTTGTTACCCACACCCCATAGCTGCTATTTATCTTCATCATGTTAATTAGTTTAGAGAGATGATTCTGGAAGGGCCAGATGCCAAGCCTGAGGACTCCAGGTCATTATCATGTCCACTGAGAGGTGCACATAAACCCCAAGAATAAGGCAGGCTGAAGGAGGAGGACACCCCAATGTACCAGCTCTCCCTGGGGGTCCTGCTCCTTCCCAGCCCAGCATCCTCCCCAGCCCAGCATCCTCCCCAGCCCAGCATCCTCCCGTCCTCCCTCCCATGCAGGAATGCAGCCTTGAATTCCTGTCTTAATGAAGTTAATATTGCTGGAATGTCAACCTGCAGCGTAAGCCTCCATCTACAAAAACAAAGAGGTTATTTCCTGCCCCAGCCCTATGTGGGTTGCGTATTTTTTTTCCTTAAACTGGGTTAGTGGTGAAACTTGGAGATCTTTGTCAAATGCTAAAACTGTCTTTGGTTTGAAAACAAGTATCTCTAACAGAGATGAGGGCACCAAGTTGCAGCACCTTAGAGCAGTGCTGTAAAGGACAGTATAGAAATGCACAGATCATCGCCTTTCCAGGGAAGAACATGTCCGATCTGTGGAACCAAGCAGGGATGGATACTCAGCAGGTATGAACTGTCATTGCTTCATTGGCCTCAGCTGAAGGACAACAACTGAAAGGTACTAAGAAGCTGGCTTAGAAGGACGCATGCATGCATATACGCACATGTCCACCAGCAGCTACTGACACTGCACTCATGAATCTCATCTCGGTGCTGGCAACGAGCTTAAAAATACCAGCTTCTCTTAAAAGTCTCCCTCACGTATGTGCACAAAGATACCAGGCCTGGCACAACACACCAGTGCACTGCACTGCAATCCCAACAAACACATCTGGACAGCTGGCTAGTTTGCAGCACTGCAATTTATACATTTCTCCAAATTTTAGCTTTTAAGAACTCTCAAATGAACTGGAAAGTTTGTGCTGTAAAAATCTCACTTCAAATGAAGCAGTCACCAGAAATGCAAACATTCAAGTGCTCCTACTCTGAAAAATTAGCTTAGCACATTTACATATTTAAGCAAATATAGGGCATGCATTGTTGTAAAAAAAATAATGGGCCAGGTACCCAGTCAGAAAAAAAGTGACACAGTTCCAGGGAATTATGCAGATTTACAATAGGTATTATTTACACTGTACGGAAAACAGGAACAGAAAATTATGGCTGTAGTACAGGGTCAAATCAATTCTGAGTCATTGTTACTCTAAAAGCCACTATTTTACATTAACCAGTGCCTCCCCATTTCATTTTTTTTATGAAGGGTAACTTCCCTGCAGAATAGGTAAGTAATGGTGAATGCAAATAACCTGTTCTCCAGTGCCCATTTTGGGCTAGGAGCACTGAGAAATTCCATGGATGTAAGTTATCTACCCATCCTACCAAGAGGGAGAGCTCAGGCCCTGCTGGCAGCCAGGAATGCCCCATTAGCTCCTTTAGTTGAGTCAAGTGTATTTTAATATTATACCTATTCACACAGTCTAGAAGAACAGGATTCAAATAAAACACAAATTAGTGCAAAGCCAAACTTCTACCTATCAAGCATTTCCCACATTATAGAAAGGGAAAAAAATTATCCTTGGCTATAGTACTTAATTTCTCCCAGGTGCTGCAAGAAGCCTCGTGGTAACACCACTATTTCCAGGAGCAGAACAGAGGGATGGCTGGGGTAAGGGAAGAGATAAAGCTTAAAGAAAAAAAAATATTAAAAAAAGACTGCTCAGAAATCTCTCTTGATGCAGGCTGTAGACCTCACATAACCTGTTTAGCTTCCCTGAATACCAGCATGGATTTTTTTCTTTCTTTATTGAAGAAGAGCCAGGTACACACTCCTTTTGCATGTAGAGATCCCCAGGCTTCCAAGTGCTGGTGGCCTGTGAACATCACTATCCACATGACATCTGTTCCCAGCACCTCTACATAACTTCTTGATGCTCCTGGCGTTACTATTCAAGCCAACAGCAAGAAATCTTGCCCACTTCTCAATACCTGGTTGTTTAGTTTACTGTAGGGTCTAGAAGAACTTGGTTCAGGATAACCTTGTGTTTTTAGCTTTAGCTGGGAAGTATATGCATCCCAAGTGAAGAAGGGAAGAACCACAACACAGGATGAGAGTAAAGCAGGGGAGGTCCTGGCTGAGATTGTTTTACCCAGGATGGACAGAAGCAATATGGAGTGAAGAGCAAAAGGAAGCAATACCAAGAAGTCAAAGGCAGTGTGGCTGTTAGGATCTATTGAGGTCTGAAGACTGAGATAGAGACTCAGTCATTCCACACAATGGGTAGGCACTGCAGGAATTTTATATTGGCATCTAACAGTTAGCAACAAGGCATGCCCAAGCAAAGCTCTTTGGACTTTTGGCAGTGTCACAGGGGATTCTTCTGTACAAGAAGAGCTGCAGGACCATTTCCAGCACTGCTCATCCACAAGCAAACAAACCCCTTGCAAGTGTCAGACAGGACAGCCCTTGGAGGAGCATTATACACTTTAACACCTGAACTGCTGCAATTCCCTCTAGGTGGCACATCTCTGCCCATGTCTTCCTTACATTGCATTTAACTCTTTTTGGAGGTATCCAAGTCATTATAATAGAGCTATACCTTCTTAGGTTAGGATATAGAAGCAATTCATAAAGGAACTGTAACTATCCAAGCACGTATTTGAGGGAGGAGAGGCAGAAGCAGGGACAATGGGGAAGGACTGGGACATAGAAATAATCCGAGGGTATTTTGTACAACTTCCGTTGTCACTAGTCTTCTTAAGAGAACCTTTCTTATAATAGGTAGCCACACAATACAAAAATAACATGGTAGCGTATGCTGCCCATGAGGAGGATACTGGAGGATACTCAGGCACAGAAGAGTTAACTGGAGGCAGAGTGGTCTTGGCAGAGGTAACCACCAAGCTCCTTGGCAAAGCACACAAGGAAGGAGGGCTGGGAGGCTTGGGTCTAGCATGGTGAACAGCCATAGCTGTAATAACTGCATGATGATCCCTGAGGCAGGGGAGCTGAAGAAAAGCGATTTGGCTTTGTTAGAAAGCCAACCTGACAAACTGAGACTGGCAAGGTGTAGGAGCTGCGGGCTTGCTCCTTCTCAATGCAAGGCTTCCGTCTTGGGCTGAGCAAGGTTTGCTCCTAGAAAGGAGAAGCCCAAGATTCAGGATCAGAGGGATCCGGGCTATAACAACAAAGGAGGCTTGGCTGTTCTTTGTCTGCTGACAATCGGTTTTGTTTTAGAAGACTGAATTGTGTTGCTGCATACACTTTCTGATAAAGAGAGGGAAACCTCCCGCAGAGCACTAGATAAGGGTGACCCTGCAGGAGGAGCTGCAATGTAAGACCCAGCTGCTGAAGCCTATGAAGCCAGCTTGAACCTGGCAGGGTTGCAGGGTCTTTCACTGAGCAAACTAAAAGGAAAAAAAGCACACTTAAGCAGCAGCAGGAGCACACACAAGACACAGCCTGCTTGATGATCTGTGACAAAAGTAGAAGAGCAACATGTCCCAAGCTTTGTGCGTTTTGGCTTCCCATTCATATACACTCCTGAACTTAATTCTCAAAGGGATCAAATTCTTCTTATAGTCACAAGCTTTCCCTGCCCCCCCCCAATGCAGTTGGCTGCAGTGTTTTGCATCTTGAGAATCAAAAAAGCTCAAGAGCAAAAAGGGTGAAAAATCCTGTCCTGACACCATTACTGTTAAATCCTGAAGCTTGCCCTCAGCATCTGTAACAGAAGTAAAGGCAACAAATTTGAGCAATGAATGCTGGAAGACATGCTCCAAGACCTACAGCTTAGATCTCCCAGCATTTGTGGTTTGCAGTTTGCCCAGTGCTTTGTGGTGCTGTTTTCACTTTTGCCACACTCAGGGGTTAAACTTCTGTTTATGATTAAGGTCCCCAACCTCTTCCCCTCACATACATACTTACTATGAGACCAACCGAGCATTAGTCTATCTGTACAACGTCTACAGGTCAAATGGGCTCCTAATCCAGATAATCCACCCAATGTGATTGGTTACAGTTCTGTAGAAATCCCTTAATTTTCATTCTCTTGCCACTGCTCTCAGTCAGGGGTTTGTTGACAAATTAGCAGCAAGGTAATGGATGCAGATGGATTGAGTATCTTGTTCTGCATGTGGCAGCATCAGACTGCCAAAAATAATTACACATTAAGAAAATGAGAAATATACTCTTATTACAACAGGGTGGTTGTTTCTTAAAAAATTACATCTTAGAGCTGCAGGAAAGAGAGGTGAAAGCATCATACAGAAAAGGAACACTTTGGTCTGAAATGCAAATGCTTCCTCTCCAGTTTCCTGACATCTAACCCACCCTTGCCCCGCAGACCAGCCACACACCTTCCCTATGCAGCCTCTACAGCGACTTGCTGCCTGGCCAAGGCGCTTGACTTACGAACCCACAAGACAACCCTGGGCAATGGAAAAGTTACCCAGGCCTCCCCACAACCTGACCAGTCTGCTTCCCTTTCTTGAGATGATAGCTTGCTGTGAAACCAAAAATCCCTGAAAAGCAGACCATGCCTTAAAAGCTACGTCCAAATGCCTGAGATGGAGAGTGCTACATTTGCAATGGAATCAAGACCTCACCTACCACTGGCAGCAAGGGAGAAGATCACTAGTCTGTTGGACAAAACGTGGGGAAAAAAAAAAAAAGATCAGGTTGGGGAACCGAAAACAAAATACTTCCTTTGCTACAGCTCCACAGTATAGCTCCTGGAGCTATTTTATAAACAAAATAAAGAAACCCCTAAAGCCCACCCCACATGACTCCAGTCAGCAGCATACTGGACTTTCACAGACTAAAGGTGAAGACCAGAGGAAGCAACAGCAGACAGACCAAGTTTGCTTGAGAGAGAGAGGTGGGGGGTGGCTACAGCCTTCCCGGTGGCCATTTGGGCTGAGAAACTCACTGCCGACACTTTCCTGTTGTCTGGCCCCAACAGTTTCATAAACAGAGGCACAAATGAAAATAAACCTCCTCCTTAACCAAAATGCTGGCACCTGCCTGGGTGGCAGAGGGAGATGGCTGTCAGGAGGAGCCAGGGTTAGCATGCGGTACTTCAAATTAAGCAGCTTTACAAAGTGAGCTACAGCAAGCAGGAATGAGGAACAGTCACGAAAACAACACACACACAAAAAAGAGAGAGGTTAATTCAGGCTACTGGGCTCCTGCGACTCTTTTCCTTCACATTTTTCTAAGAGCTTTGCAAAGAATCAGCTTCTCTAAAAACAGAGAGTGTTTATGTGAAGTGAGATGATTGTTTACATTTAAAGTTATTGGCAATATCCAATAGCTTTAAACACACACAATGGGGCAGTTATACTGCATTTCCAACAGGCTGAGAGGCATCTGCTACAAACAATAAGGTATTTTGGAGCCAGAGCCCCTATGCTTGTCAGGATGAAGGCAACTGCTCCATGCGAAAGGTGGGAGAGAAAGAACAGGGTACAGAAAATATGAAACAAAAATATATATATAAAGGGGGGAAAAAGTGAAAGAAACACAAGGAGAACAGAAGAGCATCTGCTTCAAAGAAAATGGGAATGAAGTTACCCTGTCTCACAGGGGAGGACAGGAGCTTGAATTTTACCTGAGATGTCCCACAAGTGAAAAAGGCAAAAAACAGTTGTTAAAAACAAAAGCTGTGGAGTGGGGACTCACAAGAACACAGTTGATTTGTGAAAAAGTTCAGAGCATTCAGGTCTTCCTCACCTAAAAAAAACCCCTGCACTGGCTTAAACACACGTATATTTGTTAGCTACCAGGTTAGTTGCAGTGATGGAATCTCTTGTAGACTCTGCAAATCTTATGAAGCTAAACAGCTTACTCTAGTCTTAGTTTGAGTGCTATGCTCAAGAAAAGCAAAAAGTTATTAATAATGAGAATAGAAAGGAAATGAGACAAGTAAACTTAAAAGAAACTATTTTATCCTATTTTATCCCACATACTCATACAGAGACAAAAGAAATCTCATTTAGAAGGATCCAGAAAAAGACTATTCTCACTTCAATGAAACAATATCTAGAGTTGCAATAGTAAATAATAATACACTTGAGAAAAATTTTGGAAGGAAGAAAAGTCCTTTCCATGCTTTTGGAACTGCAGGGATACAGGATAAGGAGGACAACAGATACATTTCTAATTAGTAAGAGTTGTGGGGGGTGCCAATGCACACATCATCCTAGAAATGCAATATGTCATATCAGTTTGCTCCTTTAAGTCATCATCTTACACTGTCCCTTGGTCAATACTAAGCTGTAGGACCAAGCAGGCTGGGCTTCAGGCTACAGACTAAGTTTTGTATTTCTTATGCAATATTTCAAAACTAAATGTGTCCCACACATGCACGCAGTCTCCTCAAACCATTTGAGTTCTCCCCCCTCCACCCCCGCCACATTCTTTTCGTGTGACTTCAGAAGAGAAGTAACACTTTCAGCCCCAAAGTTCTTTTAAAATTCACCTCCTGTTCAACTACTGACAGTTTTGAATTCAGTGACAAATATGCTGGCTAGCAACTCGGCTACAGGAGAGAAAGAAAACCCCACAAAGAGGTGGAACGTAAGAACAAAGGAGGAGGACAAAAGCTCCCCCTTCTCCCAATTTGTCTGCCCACATACCAAAGATCAAAAGAGCTCTGAGAAGCCTGTGCATAATCTACATACTTTGTGACCTTATTACAATCAAATTCCCCGCAGGCACGGCCGCTGTGTATATATGCACACACTGTAAATACACAAGCGGGTCGGTGGATGTTTGCCAAGTCATTTGCTCCATGCACTGAGTTTGCTTACTTTTAACAATGCTGAGGCCAAAGAAGTGAGGCTCTTTAATCTTCACTAAATCACAAACTTGCTGAAAGAGCTCCTGTCCAGTGGCTTTGACCTGAAAGAAACAACCAATCCAACATTACAGATGGCTCACACACCTGGATGGAGCAATTCTCCTTTCTTACATTGGCCAATGCATTTTTGGGAATCATAGTGAAAAACAACCACCAACCAAGAAAACCCCCACACCACAGAACAAGCTTTGTTTTCAGTATTATTACTATTATCACAGAACAATAATCAACGTGTCATTCTCCTTCCTTCACAGTGCAAAGTAGCTCAGCTCAGTAAGACATGAACACAAAGTTTCCTATCTACTAGCACCTTTGTATAAGAATTTGGAGGGCTGCTGGAGCCGTAGTTTTGTACAGTACTGACCAGGCTATTTATAGGTGCTCTTATAAAAAAAGCGTATTTGTAACTACAGAAATGAAAATACTACTGTCTTACAGATTTTTTTTTTTTTTTTGAGAGGTTAATAGAATAAAATAAAAACAAAAAAGAAACACTTCATTCAGGAGAGCTGAAAACAAAAGTACACAAACAAACCCAAGACTGCATGGCTTGAGCAGAAACAGCTCCTGGGTTAGAGAGGAGATTGCTCTCTACCACACACAGAAGAGCTTGTTCTGTCCCCTGCTGACTTCTGGTCACACAGCAATTAACATCTTCATCTTCTGAAGCTGCCACCAGCGGCCTATAAGCTCTTGCCCGTTTCCATGCCACATGGAGACCTGCCCGTCCTGTTGCCCCCCATAACGCCACGCATGCACCAAGGAAGCACTGGGGAAGCAGAGGTACCAGCACATGCTCCCGCAGGGGACCAGGGGCTGGGGAGCATTTGCCAGGGGCACAGGGCAGGACGGAGCCACAGCACCATGGCACAGCTACTGAATGCACTTTCCTAGGAGGGCAGCTTGGGGCATAGGCTCCCCCAGCAAGAGTGTGATTCTGGCTATCTGTATGTGCAGACCTGGATGCATACCATGGTTGGAAATTTTCCCCACTGTATATCTCCCACCTACAGCCTCACTTGCCCTTGCCCCATCAAACCACCCCCCAGAGCACAGCCCATCAGGCACAAACAAAAAATCACAGAATCACAGAATCGACTGGGTTGGAAAAGACCTCAGAGATCATTGAGTCCAACCCTTGGTCCAACTCTAGTCTGTTTACTAGATCATGGCACTAAGTGCCATGTCCAACCTCACTTTAAAAACCTGCAGGGACGGTGAGTCCACCACCTCCCTGGGCAGGCCATTCCAATGCCTGACCACTCTCTCTGTAAAGAATATCTTTCTAATATCCAGCCTAAATTTCCCCTGGCAGAGTTTAAGCCCATGCCCCCTTGTCCTATTACTGACTGCCTGGGAGAAGAGACCAATCCCCACCTGGCTATAACTTCCCTTCAGGTAGTTATAGAGAGTGATGAGGTCACCTCTAAGCCTCCTCTTCTCCAGACTAAACAACCCCAGCTCCCTCAGCCTCTCCCCATAGGTCTTATGTTCAAGTCCCTTCACTAGTCGTGTTGCTCTTCTCTGGACCCGCTCCAGCACTTCAATGTCTTTCCTGAACTGAGGAGCCCAGAACTGAACACAGTACTCCAGGTGTGGACTCACCAATGCAGAGTACAGGGGAAGGATCACTTCCCTTGTCCTGCTGACCACGCTATTTTTGATACAGGACAGGATACCATTGGCCTTCTTGGCCACCTGGACACACTGATTGCTCATGATGAGCTTCCTGTCAATTAGTACCCCCAGGTCCTTTTCTGTCTGACTGCTCTCCAGCCACTCTGCGCCCAGCCTGTAGTGCTGCAGGGGGTTGTTGTGACCAAAGTGCAGCACCCGGCACTTGGCCTTAATGAACTTCATCCCATTGGAATCAGCCCATTTTTCCAGTCTATCCAGATCCCTCTGCAGAGCCCTCCTGCCTTCCAGCAGGTTCCTCAAACCCCAACCCTCAGAGAATGGAGGATGAGATTTTAGCAAGAGCAGATGGGGAGAGCAGAACAAAACAAACACAGACAACCTCAGCCCAGCCCAAAGTGGTACCAGCTGCAAAATGGGACAGAACCTCTGGATTTTGTTACACCGCTGCTGGATGATGCAGATGAGCAGAAGCAGCCTTCCTGAGAGGGGACAGTGCAGCACTAGCTTCACAGCAGCAAAGATGATGGGGCAGAAGCCAAGAAGAGAACTTTCCTACAAACTAATCACCACCATCAAACTAATCGCCACCATAACTCTGCAAACCCTTTTAGCACAGGCATGCCACACCCCCCAGAAACTGGCTATGCTCCCCTCCCTGCCCCAGGATGTAGCATGTCACTAGACATGGACAATGGGAAACTGGAGGTCATTTAAGTACTCATTTTCTTCTACTTGACAAGGCATCACTAGCCAGCCACTTGCTATCTTTTTATCGGGAACTTTGAAACCTGTGCCACACCAATACACACGTGTGCATGTACCTGCTTTGGGAGGGGAGGAGGTAGTGCACAGTTCTGGTAAGATCCAAAACCACATCAGGGTCTTATTATGGGTCTCTGTGTGAGACTACGCCCTTACAATCTCACACCTAAATGCAGCATTTGCTCAGCTGCTGAGAAAAAGCAGCTGGAAAGGAAAGGTGAACACAGATCTGCCTCCTTTCTCAAGGAACCAAACTCTTAGCATGTTCTCCTACCTGGGAAGGACTCACTAAGGAAGAAGTGACCTGCCTCTAGCCAGAATGGTTATGTGCATACAAGAGTCACTGGCAGCACAAGACTCTATGTAAAAGCTATCCTATTAGATAAATTTTGTAAGTGACATGCTTTCACTCCTAAGGGAAGAAAAACCTGCTTTAAGATACTTAGTTCCAGGGAACCAAACACTTCAGTGTTTTCTGACACTCAGCTCTAAAGCACTGATTTAATCAGATTTCTTGCACAGCAAGTATGTGAGCTACCACCTTGTCCATTCTACTTTTGGCATTTCTCTTCTGTATCAAGTTTTACTCCCAGCCTTCAAGGCTATGCAATACTGATTACACTTGCAATCAGTGCTCCCTCCTGCCCTCCCCTCTGCTCACAGCAACCAACATTTCCCTTTGCGTTTTTCATCTGTGCTCTTCTCTTCAGACTTTCCTCCCTTCGCGTATGGTTCCTGTGCCAAGCTCCATCCCAGACACGCCATGAATCATTCCTTCCCCTGATACTCAGCCTTGCCCCATGTCAGACTCAGGCCTTCTTTACACGTGAAATCTAATCCAAAGTGAAGTTGAGTGCAAGTTTACAGAAGGTAACTGCTACTCCAGGGTCATTGTGTCTGCAAATATACACACATATTGGTTACCTATCTCTATTTTTCTCTTGGTCCTTATGCTTTAAAATATCAGCTCTCTTGCCTACAGAACTGAAAGACTTCAGATCTACTGTTGCCATTCACCAACACACAGGACCTCACTGGACTTCCTCCCCTCCAAAAATTTCTCCTTACGCTTCCACCCTTTCTCCAGCAGCTACGCAAGGAGCAGCATCTGCTGTGGCTTCTCCTGACCTACCCAAGCACAGGCAGGGTGGCTGCCTGCCTGCTCTGCTCCCTTCACTGGCAGCCAGACCTTTGCTAGCATGGGTCTCTCTCCTTCATTCAGCTGCTACCAT
This sequence comes from Nesoenas mayeri, assembly GCF_963082525.1. Lineage (NCBI taxonomy): Eukaryota > Metazoa > Chordata > Aves > Columbiformes > Columbidae > Nesoenas > Nesoenas mayeri. Next base: position 74,436,720 of record NC_137544.1, read on the forward strand.
CCCAGAAAAATTTCAGAAATCTAGTAATAAATACTAGTTCATACTGATCAGCAGGTTCAAAATTATGAGGGAGATAAGCCACGATGCTGGTAGATAACAAAACTGAACAAACTGGATACTATTCCAAGATCTTTGGTGCAATCAATACAGGTTTTAGTTGCACCATTCTCACTCACAGCCTGCTTGGGCTTCCGAGTGCTCATCCTCCATCTCCCCGATGAGGCTGCCTGGAGCAAGGCAAGCTGCTTTGTATCATGCTTTCATGTCCAGCCTCCCCAGCAGAAACCCTCCACTTCACCTCACCATCCTCAGGGCAGCTGGTGAGCTGCAAAACCCACTAGTCCTCTGCACTGCTCAGTTTCTCATCATGTTCACAGTCAGTCCCAGGAAGACAGTTTTCCTCCTCATCATCCCCTCAAATCCATCTATGCATCCAGAAAGGTGGACACCAAAGTAACAGATACCCAGTTATGGGGGAAGAGACTTTAAAATGGCTCCTGCTCTTCTGTCTTCAACAACACTTTATGTGAAGAACGTAAGACAAACCCATTTTAAAGATCAGGCTTCAATCTACATGTGACCACATAAAACACATATAGGTAAATTCTTATCTGGAAGGGTGGAATTTATATGGGAGGGAAGAAAAAGGAATTACCTGCATAAACAATGTGCTTATCACAGGAAGGATCTATAATTTATTCTGCTGGAAAGATAATGATTCCTGCCTACCTCACTGAGCTGCAAGCTTGTTTAGTATTTGCATTCCACACTGAAGAGGTTAAAAGGCTTTGGAAATACTAAGTAGTAGCATTATTATTCTAATAAATGCACAAGTATCATCTGTGGTTGTGCTAATTAAATATGGGTTCTACCAACATCATTAGAAAATTATTGCCTTGATGTTCTTTTTTTTTTTAAAAAAAAAAAAAGTCTCCAGATGCAAAGTCTTAATTTTTGTTGTTGTTTTGAAGGGGTGTTGTGGTAAAGGCAGAAGCCAAATGAAAAGCTGGTTTTGGTGACTTGCCCAGCTCTAACAGGTCATGTTTCACTCTTTATGCAATTAGGACAAAACTGTGCAGTGCGGTCTCATGTTTTGGCCCAGGCAGCTATTCCCTTTCACACGCAGGCATCTCCACATACATATTTTCATAACTTCCCAGCTACTAAAGCAAGGAGTAGCATAAGTGAGGAGGGAAAATGTCTTTAGAAGAGCTACCAAGGGGTGGCGTGGCAGAGACCCCTCTGCAGGATGAGCTGCTGATGCTTAGGGTGGTGTGACTCTTTGGAGGGGCAGCAAGCAAGAACATGGGCGACAAAGCACCTTCCCTCCATACCTGCCAGCATTCAATGCGAAAGACCATTTCTTAGGCTTATTAAGCTGCAGTAGCATAGGGGCGCCTCATGGTAAGGTTTTAAATACAGGTTATAGCTATTGGTGCCTGCCCAGGTAAGCACATACAGGGCAGCCCCAGCTCCCACCCCTGCCCAGATGGCTGAGTGGAGGCAAAGGCTTCTCCTGGCCATGCACCCAGGGGCCCTCATGCCCCACTGATCAGCTTCTTGGGAAACCTTGCTCCCCCAAACCTGGGGGGAGCCACATACCAGGACCAAAGCTGGAGGACCAAGACCAGAAACCGTTTCAGCGGTCTCTGGTTCAGCCAGAGCCCGCCTTACACCAGGTCAAACCAAATGGTAATGACTGAGCCCACTCATGCCTCCAGCTCCACTTCCCCCACCAAGAAGGACACCCCTGTTCCAGGGAGGATAAACTGCAGGTATCCATGTTTTATTATACCATATGTTCTAAGTGCTGCCTAAACTTAATACGGCAGAGCATGACCCAGTGGTGGAGGCACAGCCATTTGCCCAGCTCAGGCACCGGATACAGCAAGGAGTGGTGACGGCATCAGTCCTGACACCTGCCCTCCAGCTCCCCATCACACCTTCCCCACAGCAGGGCTGGCTCCACTATCTTCAATCTTCAGCCTCCCTGATAAAAGCTATAAGACGGTGAGATTTAGGGTCAGTTGCAACAGACCATTACCCCAGCCTGTGCACCTGCCACCAAGAACTTAATTAAATGATCATTTTGTGGCTTGCACAAAAGCCAGCAGATTGCAAAAGCCTTCTGGAGAAGTACCTGGGCTGGGTTTGAACTGGTGACCTAGAAGAGCACCCCACATTTTGCTCTTAAAGCTCTCTTGGGTCCAGGCATTGTGGCTGTTTCAGTTAACGATGCCACACTTAAGCACAGCAGGTAGGAAAATTCCTACATGGATTTTGAAGATTAGCATGCATGCTTTCAAAAGCCACTGTTTCAGCCAAGTGCTTAAAAATAACAGTTCACCTCAACTGTCCTCTCCCCCTCCCCATCCCAGAGTGGGGAGGCGAGGGGGCAAACCACCACAACAAACCAAAACCAAAGAAACAACTCCCTAGCCCACACGTGAGTGAGCACACACACTGACAAGAGAGCACTTGAGGCTAGCTTGTCGCCTGAACTTGAAGTGCCTCTGTCAGCTCAGTTTCTCACAAGTTCAAGGTGCAGCCCGCGTTGCACAAAGAGGCACCGCACCGTGTTGGACACTGTGCCATGCTGGGCTGCCAGCCGATCCAGCTCTGCTGTCACTCATGAACACACACTTAAGGCATTTGAAGCAGTGATCAAAGAAATGAAGTGACTTACCTCTAGGTTTTTTTTTTTGTGTAAAAGTACTCAAAGAAAGGAGAAAAACGCTCAATGGCTGTTTACTCTGCCTTAGAGTCTTTGAAGGGATCTGCAGACTATCAAAACTAGAAATAGCTAAAATGCCATTGAAATGGTCATGTGTTGGGCATGTTTGCTACATCATCAAGGTATTTCAGGTTCAATTCTTAAAAAATTGCTAACTATTAGGGGCAAAAACACTGAGAAAGTATAAACAGAGGAATAACAAGAGAAAAGGAGCAGAGGGGATCCCTGGATATCCAAAAACACAACAGGAACTTTCAAGGAACTCTGCATATGAGCTGAAGCTGCCCAATTGAAAAATGGAACACCAAATACCCTAAGCTGACTAACAGCCTTTTGGTCAGCAGACCAGCACCAGGTTTTGGGGAGAACAAAGGGAGCGAACAGAACAGAACTGCAGCAGCAGCCCCGACACTGCAACCTCCCGAGCACTCACCCCCACGTCAAGGCTGAGCTGCTCCCGGGTGGGCAGGAACACACAGACGCTCCGGCTCTCCGGCTGCATCCTGCTGGTCAGCAGCACCCTGCTCATGGTGGGCAGCTCCGCGGGGGCCAGGGTCTCCTCTCCAGGCAGGATTCAGGCTCCCTTCATCCCACGCACCTGCCGAGAAGGTGAGAGCATCAGTGTCGTGCTCCTGCTGGCGCTGGGAGCAGCCTGCAGCACGTTTGATGGGATGTTTTCCTCCTTGCTGTTTAAAAAAAGCAAACTTATCAATTTTACAGCACCACGGACAATGTTTCCACCAGCACTGCAGCACAAACCGGGCAGAGTCAACCTTTAAATAGCCCATGAGTCCCAGGAGAGTGCCATAAAGCAATCAGGTCACCTTAGAATAACAAACCAAACTCAAAGTTTCAAGATGCATGTAAGTGACAAGGCAGATGAGACCATGGGCTGCTTCCCAAAAACACCCATGAGGGAGGGGAGGAGAGTAACCTGTCCTTCAACTGGGTACCTCACTCCTGCCCAAAGTGGCGCTTTCACTGAGCCATCAGCAGGTGTTGTCACTGCAGCGGATTTATTCTGAGCCGTCTTTCCCCTCTCTCTGCTCCTAGTCCCTGGGAAACTGCTGAACCCAAATCCTCTACACCTCCACTCAAAGGAGGAGGTGGAAACACAAACTCACAAGGTCGAGCTGCTGTTTTGTACCTTTTGCGAGATAAGCACTTCCAGCCCTCTTCTGAGGGCTAAGCCCAAGCTGCATGAGCATCTTAGAGCTGAAGTTACAATAATCACAGAATCACACACAGAATCACAGAATGTCGGGGATTGGAAGGGATCTCAAAAGATCATCTAGTCCAGTCCCCCTGCCAGAGCAGGAACACTTGAGATGAGGTTACACAGGAATGTGTCCAGGCGCGTTTTGAATGTCTCCAGAGTAGGAGACTCCATAAACCCCCTGGGCAGCCTATTCCAGTGTTCTGTTACCCTTACTGAGAAGAATAACAGAAATAAGAGACAGAAATTCAATTTATGCCCCAAAACACAGTAGCAAACATCATCTTCACATTATAGCTAGGCTAGACACACCTTCCTCAACAGTTTGTGATGTTTTATTTACAGCCCTTTGCCTCAACACTCTCCAGGGCAAGGAAGCATCCCACAGCACCTGCTGAATCTGGAAGCAAGAGTAGAGGCTCCTTGTAGGTTAGGGATGAACGCCAGCAGAGACCTGAACTGGCAGGACAGCAACCAGTTATAGGACCTGCTCCATCCCTGCACAAGATTTGATGCAACCCTGGCTGCCCCAAAGTCACCCCAGCACGACTCCCTTTGGCCAGCAACACCCACGTACCCCAGCAAGGGCAGCCAAATGTACCAGCTCTGGCAGCGCTGCCCTTTCCCACCACCTGCACACAGCACTTCTGTGAGGGATAAGCTGAGAAGGGACATGCGGGCTCCTCCTCCAACCTCCAAAAAGGATGAGGGATCATAACCAGCAAAGCAGCAGGTCATGTTACACTAACACATGACGTACATACATATATGTACGCACAGATGTGTGCATTACATGCAAGTTTGAAAAGCATTTAGTATTTAAAATCATGTTTGTCCTTTGTGGGAGATGAGAGAAGCAAGCCGTCACAAGAAAACAAAGTACAGTACAGAAAAACAAATTTAGATTCACCCTCCTTTCAATTCTGTGTTCAAACATTATAGTTTATTTTTAATCAAAGAAAAGAAAACAGATCTATAAGTGTCCTTTTACAAGTGCAAAAACTGCTCCACACACCACCTTCCCTGAGCCAGCATATACAACACTTTTTAATAAAGCATTTTTTGATACAAGTTATTTATGTACAGCACCCCTTATGAGACAGAAGTACAAAAAAATTGCATTTATTGTATTAATTAAAAGAGGGAGTTATTAATGGCTTTTTTTTTTTTTTTTGCAAAAATCAGAATTTAATTCAACAAGAACTAGGAGTTTTAAAAAGAAGATTGCTCTAAATTATAACCAAGCAAGAAAGACACAGTTGACTTCCTGGGTCAGGTGAAAGCTTCTATTAAATGATATATTAAGAGAAAAACTGTGATTTATCCTCTCTCTTATCAATATAATTATAGTGATGAGCTCTCTTTAGCTCCAGGCTACACACTATTAACAGATGTATATAAATTACAGATGTCTACAGAATGACTCAAGGGCAACAGGTCACCATTATTATTGCCAACTGATGTCATATGCACCATAAACTTTATCAACAGCATGAAGACCTAGGAGTATGAGCTCAGGCTTTCCAACATAAGGAGGTTTGTCTTAATTACCAAGCCACTGCCCCAGCTGGTGCACATTCACACTCGCAAGGGGAGATCATATCCAGTGAAGATGTTCACGCAGCTCATAACAGAACTGAAAACAGGACAAAGTAGTGTAAAAAAACACGTAAAAAACACGTGTACGCAGTTTTCTGTGGATAACAGAGGAAACTATATCCCACTCTCCCATAGCCTGTATAAAACAAGGTTTCTGGAAAGCTTTTCCTCTGGTCTCATACCTGGTTTGTCCATTTGAATTTTAAAGAGAACAACTGTGGGCCCTGGGAGCAAGGAAATGAGAAATACGAGGGAGATTTTTTTCTTCTTACGTTTTAAAACAAATGAGCTTGTGGACCCCGTCACAGCAGGTAAGAGGTTAAAGAAGAAACGTCCTTAATCTGAAGGGTGAGGTCAAACACAAGCCCAGCTCAGCCTTCCCTTCTTTAGAGGTATGTTAGGATGTGATAAAACATAATGAATCATTAACTTGCTAGGATTGCATGTACACCTTTTTTTTAAAAAAAAAAAAAAAAGTTGTGAGCCAAGAGTAACTGCCCAATGAAAACAAGTTGCCAGAAGGAATGCTCTTACTTACACATACACAATTTCAGACTGCCCATATGCCATTCTTTTGTTTACCACAGATTCCAACCTCTTAACCTCAATTAAACCCTAAAAGCTCCGGCAAACACACTGCAGATGAATTAATAAAAGCTGAAGTCAATCATTGGCCTCTGGGACACCCTACAGGTTGTTTGTTTTTGTTGTATTTTTTTCTTAAATAACATGACTTCATGTTTCAGCTCACAGAGAAGTACATTTTGAGATGTGATTGCTTGGTCAAAGTCCTTGCAGTCTATCAATGAAACTATCAAAGGTGCTATTTATTTGTATTCTTCTGGTATCAGTCCGGAGACTTATCAGTGCCTAGAACGATGGTACAGCTTATTTAGCAGAATTTATTTTACCTAAACACATGCACCACAGCTTTGGAAAAACTTGCCTGTCATTGATTTTGAGACTCCTCTGATTAAACAGCTCAAACACAGCCCTAAAAATTCATTAAGAAAAACCCTAATAATTCCCCTCCTCTCTCCATGGCCCCATGAGCTGCCTCCCAGCACCAGAGCAGAACCTCAGCATTCACTGGGTCAAGGCAGGAATTGCTGAGGTTTGCCCCAGCAAGAGGGCAATAGTGGCAGGGAAATCCAAGGGAGGAGGAGGAGGCTGTTTGCTTTGGATGTCAGCAGCATGGCCAGGTAAACCACCTCACACAGCCCACGTACACAACAAGGGTGCAAGGATGACTTGTCATTGCTGGATCTGGGGCCATGCCACAGCCAGCCTATCCAGAAGCAAGTCACATCCAAACAGCATGTTGGTTCAAGTCGCTTTATGAGCACAAGTGTATTTTACACATCAGTTCTAAGACCACAGTGAATTGAGTCCTAATCCTGATTTCTGCCTCTATGTACTGCCGCAACCACTTGTCAAGGCAATAAAGCAAACTCAAAACAGCAAAACAGAAGTCCTCTATCGAGAAAAAAGCACGAGGAATTTTGTGCTGCTCTCAAAAAAACTGGAAAGATGTTTTGTTAGGTTTATTACAGGAAAATATCTTAGGAAAGCTGGTTTTGCTAGAGCTGACAGAAAATTAGCATTGAGCATCTTTCAGATGAAACCTTACCAGAGTAGCCCTAAGGAGTCCTATCAAAAAAATGTCCAGAAACGTTAAGACTCTTCTTAATGCTCTCCAGACATTACCCAGAGATGTCTTAGGCTCCTAAGACAACTAGACTCCTAGGCTGCAGTTTCACAATCAGCTTAAGCAGCTTTAATCAAGGCAGCCCTGCAGCAAGACAGACAGACAGACAACTGCCAGGAAACAAACCTGCCTTTGGCAGCAACCCACACCTGGGCTGCCTCATACTGATGACGAAACATGGCCTTAAAACTGAGAACCCCCCCTCAACTACCAGTTATTTTGTCCTCTCAGAGGCAAACCAGTAGGACACTTGTACTATCTGCAAAGCAGAGTAATAAAAAGCCTGAGTGAGTAAAAGATATAATTAAGGCATATATTAGCCTTTCCCAGCAACTTTAAGATCCCAAACACATCTCCTTTCACTACCGCCTGAGATGATAGAAGTTTTTCTGGAAAGACGCATCAATCAGGAGGGAGGGAAACACAGT